>NC_045641.1:49363523-50613523 GCF_009829145.1 Chiroxiphia lanceolata | reverse complement strand
CAAGAGATCCCCAGTGCAGTGTGGGCTTTTTATGATTGTTGCTTCATGTTGCATTGCTTTTATTGCTGAATTTCATAGGTACCTCTCATGTATAAAACTTGTCTGAAGACATGGGAAATTAAGCAGATCAAGACCACTTAAAAAAAAATCCATCAAGGATACCTGTTATAGGAAAGGAAGAGACTCTTCATGTTATAGGCTGAATTTTCTGCTTATTTTACAACTGTCTTGAGAAGACAGTTATTGTTCAAGGATCTGTGTTTTAAAGTCTCCAAACTGACCACACAACTTCAGTATATATAAACAAACTTGTATATGTAGAAGTCCTGCTTAGGTGCTTCAGGCAACATTTTTTGCCTGAAAGATATTTTGTTTGGATTTGGGGTTGTTTGGGTTTTGTTTGTTTGTTTGTTTTGTTGGGGGGTGTTTGTTTGTTTTGGGGGTTTGTTTTGTTTCGTGGTGGGGTTTTTTAATATTTTTTATATTTTGGTGTTTTTTTATTTTTGTTTGAATTTTCACAGACACTGCGAAAATTCAAGATCTATTGTATTGCAGGCATTTATATATTTGCTAATGTTTTAACAAGGTTTCTGTCATATTCTGCAGACTTTTGTAGGAGAAGTTGCCTTGTAATTGATGGTGGATTGGACAAAGACATGGAGGAGTCATAATATCTTTTATCACAGAATAAAGTTATTTGGTTTTGTTAGGTTATCTGGTCTATTAAAACCAATTGCTTTCTATTAATGCTTTTGTGTATATCTTCAGATCACAATGGCTGCAAAAACATTGCCATTTTCTACTTTTTGTAATACTTGTTTTGCTGATTAAAATTAGAGTGGCTTTATTTCATCAGGAGCGAATGAGAAACAGCAGCTGAGAAATAAAGGAATAATGAAAAGAAAGCACTGGGGAATGATATGTGTTACTTAGAGATTGCATTGTGTGTGTCACAAGCAGTTTGACAATCAAGTCATGGAAGAAACAGTTTTTCATGATGAGAAGGATTTATATGCTGAGAATGCACATGCTGTCATGGCACAATGTAGTTCCGTAGTAGTGTTTTGATATGCTGCGTATTCTTGCAGGATTATTTTGACATAGTGAAGAACCCCATGGACCTTTCTACTATCAAGAGAAAGCTGGACACAGGACAGTATCAGGAACCATGGCAATATGTAGATGACATCTGGCTCATGTTCAATAATGCCTGGTTGTATAACCGCAAAACATCCCGGGTGTACAAGTACTGTTCCAAACTGGCAGAGGTGTTTGAGCAAGAAATTGACCCAGTTATGCAGAGCCTGGGCTATTGCTGTGGAAGAAAGGTAAGAAAATAAATATCTTTAGTCAGCTACTTACTTCCTTGTATTAAAGGGGAAAAATATGGCAGTTGTGCTTGTTAGCAGTTACAGTGTGTTAAAAATTCTGAAAGTTTACCAGGATTTAGCAATCCTGAGTAATCTGATTTTTGGGAGGTTTATGGATCTTCTATCTAGTGCTTAAATCATCTATTTGTATATAAGCCCTTGGGAGAGAAAAGTCAGTAACTGAGGCCTTATTTTGATTAGAGTGAACCCTTTTGCCATTGCAAATTAAGCAGATGTGGTTTTATTACTGCAGAAGTGCTGTATTTCACTGTATGTTGAGACTATGTATTTCCATTGTCTTGTTTTGATACTCTCTTTGTAGAAGAGCTAACTTGAGAGTAGCAGCCCACTGAATGGTTTTTTATGACTAGCATTTCATAGACGTAGCTGTACAGAGAGATCTGTGCACAGAGTAAGGTGGAAGTGTGCATTGTCTGGGTCACACTTGCTTCCCACGGAGAGCAAGTGACAACACGTATGAGTGCTAAGACAAGACATTCCTCTTTGCAGTTGGAGTTCTCGCCACAGACTTTGTGTTGCTATGGCAAACAGCTATGCACGATCCCTCGAGATGCCACTTACTACAGTTACCAGAACAGGTAAGGAAAGCTCACGTGGTGCGGTGTTGTGCATGCTGCGATCAATCTGTTACAGGTGTGCATGTGTTTACATAGACACCCTCTTTCTATGTGTATGCCTTTGTGTTTTAAGATAAAAACTTCTGCTGGAAGTGCTCTTGAATAGTTTGCCTTGTGTGTTAATAATGATTTCTTTCTGCGAAGTTCACTGCAGCCTTTGCTCTTCTTCTTTTGTTTACAGAAATGTGATGTTTTACTACATTTTTATCCTGCAGTTAATTAAATCTTCAGTTACCTACAAATCATACATACAAGTCTGTTGCCTTTACTTCCTACTATGCAGCAGTATTTTTCATGCAGAACACTGAGTAAACTATGCAGCAAGTATATTAATGCTCGTAATACATATTATTCTTGACAAGTCTGTTTTTCTCGTGGTGTTAACACTGAAGAGCAAACTTACTTTTGAATTGCACATCTTAATTGGAAGATCTGTGTATTCAGATCTTCAGCAGATTGATGCTTGCTTTTTCTCACGAAGATTCCTAAAGGGCATTGTCTCAGCAGTAGCTGTCAGTAACTCTGTAAAATGCTGTCACTTTTACAGCTCTTTTGAATATCTTTTTTACTTTGAGTTTATTAAAGGATTTAAACCTATTTGACTTCTGAAAGAAAGTTTCTTGCTAGGCATCTCTACTAGTTGGGGAAGTGAGGCAGGAAGAAGCAGGGAAAGTCATGCTTTAGCACTGCCATATCTCCTGGCCTGTCACGAGAACACACCTGATAGAGCAGAGGACTGGTTAACTCCAAACTATGTCACCTCCATCCATTTATTTAATTCCTGCTCTCTATTCATTCCAACACATTAAACAAACAAACAAAAACCCCAAAGCAAACCAGAACAACAAAAACACTAAGGATTTTACCTGAAAGCCAAGAATATTTTGCAAGAATTGTAGGTTTTTTCAAGCAACCAGTAAGATGAAAGCAACCAAAGAACTACACATTATATCTTAACCTTTAAAGGCTTTATAAAGGTTTATAGCAGTGACTGGGGGTTTTTAAGCTTCTTTCCTACTTTTTCCACTCCTATTGTATCCCATAATAATTATTGTAGTTTTAGACTTATATGTTGTGTAGAGCTTTTCATATCATGTCAGTATCTTCTGCTTATGTTTGTCTGTGGGCAAGTTCTAGATGGACCAAATTACTCAAATCTGAGATGTTTTATGTGTTTTCAGACATCAGAAGGGAACGTTTGCACTGTAACAGGTGCATACATGTGTCTTGCAGATTACATTGTAAATACACATACATATATATCTATTGACTGAAATGTATAATTCCAGAAGTACTGTTCTCTGCGTTATCTCAGATGAAAACTGAGAGAGGGTTGGGACCTGTTGTTCTAGCCTAATAGCTGCTATATTATTGGTTTGTGTGGCTTTATAATGAACTTGTTTGAATTTTCTTTTATTTCTTTTTATTTTTAGCTGTCTTATGCACTCAATTAACATGCCTTAGTGATAGAGAGGCTACAGTTTTAGAACATTTTTGAGGTCTAGGGTAGAATCTTGAATTAATCTCTATTCAAGTACAAATGAAATAGTTCTCTCTAATGCTTGCTGTAGTGATGGCTAGACTGTTCTAGCAAACTGGGCTATGGCTGAATCATATCCACGTAGAGCATTATGTGTGTAGTTAATGTTAACATAGAGTTTAACAGTTCTATTAATTGGTCTGTAAGAATTTTGAGGACAGACTTTATTGTTCTTGAAGTTTCTGATGTTTAGCTTTCCCTTTCAACTGGGAGAGAATCATGTGACCTTTCAGCATTTATACATTTAAGATGGAAGACTGTCCCTCTTCCATTGATCTCCTGCAGATCCTCCTGCCAACAGAACTGCTGTGCTGATGTACAAGTCAGAGTAGCAGTTCCTCCTTCCTTCTGCTCTTTCCCCCTGTCTCATTTTAATTCTTTGCTGTACGTGGCATGGATTATTAAAATGAAGAGGGTATGGGTATGCTAAAATGGAATACTCTTGTTTAATTTGTTTTAATTGTTTGCTGCTTGTGAACCCATTTGAGATTTAATGCTAATCTGTGCTTTGCCTTGGCTTTCTGCTTTGTGTTGTCTTGTCCTGCTTCTATGTTTTTGTTTTTGTCCTGCAAACCCCCATTTCTTTGTTTGTGTGTGTGTGTTATTTTTTTAATTTCTCCTTCATGCTTGTCATTGTCTGCACTTGGCTTGATTGCGCAAAAAAACAAAAAAAAATCCAAACCAAAAAACCAAACCAACCAAACTCAATGTGGGGCCCATAAATCTGCATCATTGAATATCCTTGTCGCCGTTGATGACCTGCTCTCTGCTCCTGTCCCTTCCTTGGCCTGCTGTGATTGGTGGCTCCGTTGCTTGACTTGGGCTGTGTTGTGTGGACGGAGCAGTTCACCCAAATATGGCCTTCTTGCTGACAGGTATCATTTCTGTGAGAAGTGCTTCAACGAAATCCAAGGGGAGAGCGTTTCTCTGGGAGATGACCCATCACAACCTCAAACGTGAGTTATTTGTGTTTGCTTGGGCTGTGCATTCATAAGCTGTATCATGGCCTACAGGGCTTTCTCAAAAGGAAGGAGTTTAGCTTTAGGTTTTTAGGCTACTAGAAGGAGGACAATATATTCTTCATAAAAGCCTCGGCTTGTGCTTGTCTTTAAAATCTGGACTGACCAAACTAGTGAAAAATAAGCACTTAGTGCTTAAAATTACAACTCTACCAATAGAGAGGAAAGAAGAAAATGGCTTTTTCCCTGAGAAAAAGTGAAAGTATTGTACTGCAGAAAAATAACCGTGCCTGCAGGCGAGTAGGTGACAGACATAACTTGAAATGTCAAACGTACCATTTTCTTTATACACTGGCTATGCTATTAAACTTGTATTCAACATCAGGGTGTTTTTCATCCAAATCACAAGCAGGCAACCTACTTCTGCCATACAGACCTTTCACTGTTGCAGTACCATCTGCTTATGAGAAATGTTGTGCAGTTGTTGAGAACACAGTAAAAGTCTGTGCATAGATTTAGTTTCCTTTTACCATGTTGGTGTCAAACTGTTGGGACAGTCTTTGATTTTGTTGTACCCTCCTCACACCTACCCCCCAGAAAAAGCTTGAAGTAAAATTTTGGGAAAATGCTGTAGGGAAGTTAAAGATAGTGTATATAGTAATGGCTGGGCTGGGGTTGCAAGGTTTGGAAGCTGAAATACATCCTTTGAAGTTAATGTTGGAGGAGAGCTAGGGGAATCTGAAATAAGACAACTTACCTCAGTAATTAAAGATAATTGGAATTCTCTGCCTGCAGAGTATGAGAGCGTATCAAGTAGTCTTTTCACTATTAAATACTGATCAGACCCATCCAAAACTTGAATGTCAGCAAACTTTAACATTCATCCTGTAGTAAAACTGAATAAGGGAGCAATATTTTTCTATACAAGCCGTTGTCCCATAAAAAATGTTTTCCACCGAGAGTTGAGTATCATATACTCTAGTTGTCTGTCACTGTGTAAAATACAAATCCTTTCCTTGCAGTACCAGTGAGTGTTTAAAAAAATCTCCTTGCAAGTTTTGTCTTGGTTTGTGGATAGGTGTGGTATGGCATGAATGTTTGTTGTCTTGCGTTAAAACTGAGTTTTATTGCCTGTTTCTCCATAGCACGATAAACAAAGAACAGTTTTCAAAAAGGAAAAATGATACACTGGATCCTGAACTGTAAGTATTGCTGTTGCACTTTGAATGATGCTTATTTCATTATAATTATTTTGTAAGAGATATGTTATTCATTCACAGTCAGCTTTGTCTTTCAATGTTTTCCAATTTCACGTAGCTCTGTTAGCTGGCAGGGGCTGCTCAGTGAGCAGCATATCTGGCGTTCTGTGCTGAGAACCCAAACCACAGCACAGCTGTACTTTGGAAATACATAACACTGGATGTATGTGCTGAAATTACGCCATTTTGTTGTCTTGCATGTAGATTCGACAGAAGGATGAATGCAGATAGCTCTACTTTGAAACCTTGTGGTAAATGCTGAAGTCTCAGAACTGATTTGAGTCAATTGGCAGTAGCTGTTGGTGCTGGTTTTTTTCTAGCAGTTGTATGTTACAGACCTGTACTAGAAGGAAAAGTTAAGTTTTGAATCAGCCAGTTCTCTTCTGTACTGTTCTGGAATCAGAACTGTAGTCATTCAGTAATGTTAAGATGATGGTGACTCAGCAGCTTTTCTTTATATTCCTGAGAGAGTTTTTTGAAGCTACTTTATGTGGTCCCTCCATTATACACCTGTGTGACTACTCTGCGAACATTATCTTCATTCTCAAATGAATCAGCAAAAAGGATATTTATTATTCCTGCACCATCCTTCTAAGGGCATAAGAGTCAGCCAGTTCTTCTGTTTTACAGAGACCGTGGGAAGGAGAAAATAGTAACTTGATTCATAACTTTTCTTTCCCTTTGTTAAAGTGAAGATAGAGCCTAACACTAGAATATAAACCTAATTTACAGTATGATACTATATGCTCTATGCAGATTACAACTATTCAATCAAATTCTCAAACTCATAGATAGGCATGTTCAAAAGGAGTCAGATTGTCCTGATACCTGAAGCAACCTTAGGTATTTTGGGGAATTATATTCACCAACATCTGGGAAGTAGACCATATCACTTACCTCAGTTGTCCTTAAATCTCTGCTAGTCTTCTGAAAGTGACTTGGATATTGCTTCTGTTTTCTTCCTTCCCACCTTTCTGCAGTATATCTGCAATGTACCCCAGGGTTTGCAGTTTACAGATTTTATCCTTAGAAGGTCTTCACTTTTAAAGAAATGAGTGGATGGCAGTAAGACAAACCAATGGTAATAATAATGTGTCCCTGCATGGTCTGCCTGATTTGAGCTGACGGGTTCTTAATTCGTTCTGGAGGCTATTCTCAGCATAGATGTACCTTTTGTGTTATATAGGCTCTAAAGCCTAAATGCTAGAAGTCCTCTAATTAAATATTATAAAATATACAAGCAAGTCATTATACTACTAACCTTTGCTGCCCTTTGCGCTTTTTTTTGCCTTCTGCAGATTTGTTGAATGTATAGAGTGTGGAAGAAAAATGCACCAGATCTGCGTTCTTCATAATGAGATAATCTGGCCTTCTGGGTGAGAAATTTCTCCTTATTAAGTAGAGAACATATTTAGTATTTACTAAAGCTAGTGCTTATAAACTTCCTTATATAGGTTATGTTTAAAAGAGTGTCTAATGGAAGGAGTTGCATTCCCTGAAAATTTTACACAATCTATAGGATAACATCAAATTTAGACATCATATCTGACTGTGGTGTGTGTTAAGTTGTTTTTAATCTTTAATGTTTCTAACATTTCTTTGTGTGGAAGAGGGTGTTTCAGCCTTTTATGTTTAAAGACACTAGCCCTTCATGAAAAGATGTTTTTAGTTCTGGTAACAGTTTGAGTGATCAGTTTTCTGTACAAACTATACTACTTCGTCATCTTCAGAAAAATTTTGTAACAACTGAAGAATTTAGCAGGTGAATTAACATTTTTGACCTCGGTGATCATATTTAATTTAAAAAACAATATAGTCTTGTTTAGATGCTTCATGGTTCTTGATCAACATACTGGGTTTTCTTCTGATTGATTTAAAAGCTTTTCATAAAAAAATGTTAAATTATATGTAGGTAAAGTTCTAGAAGAGCTTAAATATGTCATTTCTTGACAAGAAATCTATGAGAAAGCATTCTGTTGTCCCATCCACATTGCTGTGGAAGAGCATGGACACCCTGTAACTGAGGAATAATCATAGAATCATTTCAGTCTATCGTGTATTTGGGCATTTAAAAAAAAAATCAGCCTTTTGCTTAGTGTTGTGGTATCTCATCTTCATCATAGACAGCAGTTTGAGCTGCTATTGTTAGACCTGCCAGTGGAGACTGTTTCCTGGACTTGCAGGTGGTGACATGGGTGACTGACAGGAGATGCAGCCCCTGGAGCTTAGATCCTCCTCTGCAGCTCTGAAACAGTTGAACTGTTTCTGCTGGCACTGTTCTTCATGCTGTCTTTTATTTAAAATTTCAGTTAGTGTATTTTCCAGACCAGATAAGTTCTGGTGAAAGATTTTGCTTCTAATGGTAAGGTACTAGAGGACTTGATGGTCTGACTTGGGGTGACTTCACTGTCTCCTGTTTTTGCTTCAGCTTCGTCTGTGATGGATGCCTAAAGAAAACAGGAAGAACCAGGAAAGAGAACAAATTCTCTGCTAAAAGTAAGATTCTGACACTTGCACCAACAAATTTAAGTAATATATTAATGGGGAAGAGGTGGCTTCTATGCTTGTTTTGCATTTATTTCAGTTTTTTGGAGTTATAGGATACTTTTGGTCAATTTTGACCATCAGTTCTGTGATGTTCAGAATGATACTCTGTCGCAGAAGATTAATACACTGTTTTAGAGCACTTCTACTGCAAGATACACATCCTTTTATCTCAGTTGCAGTATTGATAGTGTTGTGAAATAGTTGCTGTATGACTGCAGTCTAACTTAAGTTTATGATAACGTGTTCAAATCACTGTGACTACCGCTGCTCTTAAGAGCTTTGATGGAGATCAAGATTGCGTCACCTGGTGACAAAACTCTCTATAGACATTTCCTCTTGATCAAGGCAACTGGTTTGATGGCCATGTAGAAGGAAATGTGTGCAGTCATTGTCCATCTGTTCTGTAGACAAAATAAGTCTTTCAGAAACTTCTTAGGTTCGTGTACTTCTTATAAATAGTGAGGATTTATGTTTCTACTGAAATAAAAAAAATCCCTAACCAACCAATAGCATCAAAATTCAACAGACCATTCAGTGAATGGTTTTAATGTCTGAGTCTTTTTTCAAAATCTCCAAAATCAAAACTCCCTAGATTCAGGAAGAATACAAGGGTTCTTTTACCATTTCTGTCAGTTTTTGTGTCTAGCAACCTGAAAGTATTGCATACTTAACGTAGTAGAGTGATGTTTTAACAAAAGATGTCAAATTGGAAAAATGAAAAGCTGATTGGCAGATGTGTGACTCTGCCAGAAGTAATGGCTAGTCATGAGGCAGGCCCTGTTACACCAGAAGTCTTACGTTCCCTTTCAGCTTTAGCTTTTTGTTAACTAATTTTGTCCTTCTTTAGTTTTCCTTCCATTGTTGAAATACATTCTTTTGGTAATTGGAGAGACTAACTTGGCTAGTATGGCTTTATAGATAGACTATGCTTCCAAATGCAATGTCTACCTGTGAAGATATGTCTGAGAGCAATGTTTTGTAATCCAGTTTAAGTAACTAATAACTTCTATTCAGGAGGAACCTTAATTGTGATTGACTTTTAAGACAGACGGAAATTGTTTTGAAATACAGATTCTTCATTCATTTAAATAATGTATAAGCCATAAATGTGCCTGCAGGGGAAAAGCAGCTCACCCCATCTAGAAGTGCTAGGGTTTAAAGGTAAAGCTTTAATTTACGTTAAGATACTGCATGTGTTAACAGTCACTCTTCATTTAACATCTGAGTAGAGAATTCACATATGAACAGTTCAGTTTTGTATATGTTTGGAGCTGTATTTTTCTCCTGCAGGGTTACCAGCTACAAGACTTGGTACCTTCCTGGAGAACAGAGTCAATGATTTCCTAAGACGACAGAATCACCCTGAGGCAGGAGAGGTTACAGTTAGAGTGGTACACGCATCTGACAAAACTGTCGAAGTAAAACCGGGAATGAAAGCAAGGTATGTTCTTTCCATTTCTAATTTTGTGTTCTTTTGGGGGATGTGGAAGTTATTTGTCCTTACATGATACTTTTGATTAAATAAAATTGTTTAGGTTGGAAAATACCTCTAAGATCAAGTCTGACTGTTACCCTAGCACTGCCAAGGCCACTGCTAAACCATGTCCCTAAGTGCCACATTTACACGTCTTCTAAATATCTCCAGGGATGGTGACTCAACCACGTCTCTGGGCAGCCTGTTCCAATGCTTGATAGCCCATTTTGTGAAGAAATTTTTTCTAAAATCCAATTAAGAAAGACTTTGTATTCAAAACCTCATCACCAGCCAGTTCTTGACAAACAGATATTTCAGCAGCATACTAATTTGTTATGATGTGGGTCATCTTTTTCATGGTAAAAAGTGGATGCCCTGTACTTGAGTAGTCTGTAAGTGTTTAACTTTAAATTTGCACTAAAATTAGTAGTGTGGTCCTCATCTGTTGCCTTCACTAGTAACATGCATTCTCTAACACGCGAACATACGTGGTATTCCTCTTTACCCTCTGAACTGCAGGTTTGTGGACAGTGGAGAGATGGCCGAGTCTTTCCCTTACCGAACAAAAGCTCTTTTTGCCTTTGAGGAGATTGATGGTGTAGACTTGTGCTTCTTTGGGATGCACGTGCAGGAGTATGGCTCAGACTGCCCTCCACCCAATCAAAGGTGAGGAACTGCATGAAGGTTGATTTAATTTGGTACTCTCTCAGTTGGGTGAACCTCCTGAAGTTCTGTATAGAGCTTCCTGTGGCTCATGTGAGACCCTTAGTGCTGTTAAGTTCTAGAAACAAAGTAGCTTCTGCAGGGAATAGGTGAGAGTTGCTTCTTACTGGGAATGCTGGCTGGCAGTGTCACCTTAAGGATCGCTTATCAATATTCTCAAGGAAGGGATTGCATAATTTTAGGGAGATGAGGCTAGGATATCAAAAGGAGGCCAAGTTTCTAGAGGTAAATTAGGATCAGAGACTTTAGAGACTGCTGTTGTAACGGATGCTTCAGATGTATAAAATAACATGAATAAACTTGTAGAACCACTTTGAAATCTCTCTTCCTCCTCATACCTTCTTTGGTTTGTTTTTTCTTTTTTTAGGCGAGTGTATATATCTTACCTTGACAGTGTTCATTTCTTCCGCCCTAAATGCTTGAGGACTGCTGTCTATCATGAAATACTAATTGGATATCTAGAATACGTTAAGAAACTAGGGTAAGTATGTTTTTAATGTTTTCTTCTGTACAGCATTTGTGATAGGTAGTTTTTAGTGCAAATTAAATTACTACATTGTATAGTTCAGAATATGGTGCCTAGGTATCACATGATAGAATATCGTAGCAACAACTGTACATAGTTGAAAAAGGGAAGAGACAAAAAGGAGTTGCAGGCTTTTCAGGAAAGGCTTATGCTTCAGATATTTTTAGGTTTCCAAACTCACAGAAAACTTTCTTAAATCTAAGTAGAAAAAGTGAGCCATTGTCTAGTCCATAAAATTTTGCTGTCCGTGTTGTTTGTAGTGTAGTCCTTGTGTAATGCCACTGCTTTAATTAGGTCATTCCTTTGGGCTGGCAAGTAAGTTCTTACCCATGTTTAAAGGAGAAAGTTAATCAGTACAGACAGAATACACTTAACTCTGTAATAGTTGTATAAGGTCCCTAAGGAATCTCTTGCAGAAGGAGTAGTTGAAATTGTAAGAAACTGAAGAATTAGGAGAGAAAGAATATACTTGGGACAGCACAAAAGAACAAAAAAACAACTGAAGTAACGAGAGGTGGAAATTAAATGACTGATTACTGAAGTAGAAAGGGCACTGAAGTAAACATCAACCTGTTGTCAAAGGTATCTGGTGTAGCTTGGCAGAAAGTTATTTGTGAAGAAATTGTTAGAGACTATGTTTAAAGCAGGTCCTTGAGAAAAGTTAGGGGAGTTGAAATGGAGGTGAGTGGTACTGTCTTCAGTGAGAATTCTTTAGTAGTTCAAAAGCATACATTAGGCTTCTTTCTGCTTCTTTTATTGTGTATTTTCTAACCTACAAGTCTGTACAACTGCTGTACAGAGCTCAGGCCTCAGTTTTACTTAATGTTGTTTTCTGTGCTAATGGGTAACATCAGGATCTCATTTTGGGAAAACAATATTGGTCACGCAGTATCATCTCTCCGTTCTCAGGCAGAAGGAATGACAACTGGCTGCAGTTCCTAGGGTTTGGGTAGGGTTCTACAGAGCTGTTTCTCAACATGGCAAGGATGGTTATTTTTCTCTAACTTGAGAGCTGATTATTCCTCCTACTGGAGTTCTTTTCTAAAACTAATAGAGAAGAACTGAAGATGAAGAAGTGATCTTTGGAGTTATATTCTCTGCAGCTGCTACTATTTGGCTGTCATCTATCTTGATAGTATTCTAGACTGTGCACCCAGTAGCATGGGTTGACAGGGACCCCAGGTAAAAGGGTGAAACTAATTGGTAAAACTGATTCTCAAAATTAAAAACCAGAGGATTTCCAGTAGAAAAGTGGAAATTCTGTGTTTAAGTAAATCTGTTTTTAAAATGTTGCTACATAATGAATTACTGCAGTGTCTCAAGCTTTTATAGTGAAATACCTCATCTCTCTTTCTCCCATTAGTTAATTGGGAGATGGCAATTGCAGGTCCATATCAGGCTTCAATTTTTATCTAGGCTGGAAAATGAACACACCTTAGATACAGACTACTATATATATAGCTCTGAATTTAAAAAAATGAGTGAAAAGACGAAAAGATTATGGCCTAAATGGGGACGGAACGAACACTGGAATTAAAACGAACCAACACTGGAATTAGAATACGGAGAGCACTGTAATTATTGTCCATCTGGGAACTGCGGCCAACTAGGTGGTGATGCCACCTGGTGGCAGAGAGGAGAGCGCGCGAGTGTCGTCAGAGCCCACATGTCCCGTTTTTGTCTAACCATGCCAGGTATACTACTGGACACATCTGGGCATGCCCACCCAGCGAAGGAGATGACTACATCTTCCACTGCCATCCTCCTGACCAAAAGATACCCAAACCCAAACGACTACAAGAGTGGTACAAAAAGATGCTGGACAAGTCTGTGTCAGAGCGCATTGTCCATGATTACAAGGTGTGTTAAGTGTATGCTGGGGGACATTGACCGATCTTGTCTTGCCTTTCTTCCTTGCCTTATTGTGCCTGATTCTTGGCATTTAATACATTAGTTTTAAGTGAATTGAGCTCTAAAAGTTTGGAGTTAAAACATATCCTCTTCAAAGCATTTAGCTTCTGAAATTGTTCTAGCAAGACTTTTGAAATGATTCCTTAGAACAAACTAAATTCTTGAGGAATACTGTAAAAGAGAGCAAAAGAAAATGCATGAAATCTTAAATCTTCTTGTGTTAGATAAAATTGGAGGGTTAGGATGCTCATGCAGTTAGAAGTATGTAAAATCTTTGGAATTATCACTACTTCAGCTATTGTCAAGATTATAGTGATTATATTGTCCCATTTGGTAAGTATGCATATTGAAATCTAGCACATGGTAATGATTTTTTTCCTTCCAAGTGGGAATATTTGAAATGTATTTGACAAACTATAACTGATGCAGTGTTAAACCTGCACTTAGAATGTGCTCTCATGAAGTGTATTGAAATATTAAGCTCTCCTCTGTTTGGTCTGCTGATGCCTTTTTTTGTCATTTATTGGGAACTTTGTCTATGGTTTTGTGACTTGTAATAGTGGTAACCAATAGTGGCTTTGCTCTCTTTTAGGATATATTTAAGCAGGCAACAGAAGATCGTCTAACAAGTGCAAAGGAGTTACCTTACTTTGAAGGGGACTTCTGGCCTAATGTTCTAGAGGAGAGCATTAAGGAACTAGAGCAAGAGGAAGAAGAACGGAAGAGAGAAGAAAACACTAGTAATGAAAGCACGGATGTAAGAATGCTTCTGCTATTTCATGATCTAATGTAAAGTTGTGATTATATGTGGCTAATTATAAAAAAGGAGGGGGCTGAGGCACTTTGGTTAACTGGCCTTTTCACCTTTCACTGTAAGATAAATTTCAAATTTACAGTTTATAAATTAGAGCTGTTAAAATACCACTTAACTACATTTCGATGAACAGCAGCTGTTCATATGGCTTTAAACCTATCTAATTACCAAAGGCAATAAGGTTGAAACAGCTGCTAGTTGAATATTTTTCTGCTGAAATCCAGTTGTTATCCATGTTCATGTTGCCACTTCAGCCTGACTTGGAAGTGTTTTTCCTTAAGCTTTAGCTTTTGAATAGTGGCTAACTCTTTTCTTCTAACTTACATGTTCCAACACCAGTCTTAGCAGATACTCTGAGAAGGTAGCAGAGTGCTGTGAGTTAGTACTTGACTCTCAATAGGTTTGTTTACTAGCTTTAAGGTACTGAGGATCTGAAGCACAAATTACTGCTGAACTGTTGTTGGGCTACTTTAAACTAGAGAAACTTCTTGCTGGTGTCTCGTGTAGGGGTTTTTTTGAGAATGTGCAACTGTGTTTTCACATTCCACAAAAATAAGGCATGCCTCTTAATTCAGCAATAAATTTGAGAGTGAACAGATGCAGAATGTATGCATCTACCTATCCTTGGATCTTCTAAGCTTTTATGGAAGAGGTGGTGAATCTAGGATAAGGTTAGTACTTTTGCTCACACAGTTAGTTAATTCTGTTTAATTCTGTTTAAATGCTGCTGCTTCGTCACCTTATCAGAGACTAGATTTTTTTTTGGGATTTAGAATTTTTTTTGCTAAAAGACCTCTGGATCAAAAAAGTTAGGTTTAACATTACAGTTAGAAATTGTGCTTCTCCTGTGCTGCTCTTCGCAATGCCTTCTTTCAAGGACTTAGATTGAACTAAGTGCAAGACTAACATGGGAATTAGGCAACTGGATATCACATTTGCATTAATTAACATCTTTCTTAGCAAGGTATTGTTTGTTTTCCACGTGGTATAGCTGCAAGTTCCCATCTCTCTAATACACGAGAAACCTCTCGCGAGGAATTGCTTAGCGCTCTGTGTGAGATTGGTCAGCATTTAGTTGAGCCTTCACAGCAGTTTGGCCCCAAAATCCTGAGGTGGAGCAAGCTTGCAGAACATTACTATTTAACCTTTATTATTAAAAATATTTTTAACTCTTCACTGACCCTATGTTTTATCCCTTGAAAATGAGGCAATAATAAATTGTACTGTCAAATGAAGTGATAATCATTCATGGTCACTGGAAATTTCCGTTCTGGCAGTTATTTTAAGCGTAGGAAAAATGCTTATTTGGATAAGACTTGCTTTGATCCTTGATCATCATATGCTGTCATGTTTTGGGGGGCCCTTTGACCAACCCAGTGAGGAATAAATGCTCATTGCTAACTGAATATAGTTGAAATTAAGCTGACCTGTTTTGTTGACTGTTGCAAGATGTGACAGGAGGAAGGTGAATGCTAGAAATAGCACTGCTAATGTCTTTTGGACTTAGAACAACAGCTTCATATCAAAATCAGTTTAGTGCAGTCTATTAAAAACAAATCTGTTGGAAAGCTGTAGGAAACTAAATTTAGGTGGTTTAAGTCTTTCTTACTTCTGGTTAGTGTGATATCAGTTGTACTTTTCATTTATTTTTATATTTGAATTGCATGAGAATTCATCTGCTGAACCCCTTTGTGATTGTCCAAGAGGTTCTTCAGTGTGCAGCTGTATCAGACAAACAAGTTTTATTAAATAATGTTTCCCTTGCACCTCCTGAGAATTTATGCTTTCAGTATTTTTAGATGTGTGTCTTGCTGATTTTGATATCTTTCGGAGTGATTCTAATGGAATTAATTTAATGTTTCTGGGGACCCTGATAAGTGTCTTTAGAGTAAATTATTGTGAAGTGTTTTGTCCTGCAGTTACAGAATATTTGAAAGTAATAAAATGCTAAATGTTACTTGGATACCTGACATGAAATGTCTTTAAAATTACTAGGTGAGCAAGGGAGACAGCAAAAATGCCAAAAAGAAGAACAATAAGAAGACAAGTAAGAACAAGAGCAGCTTGAGTCGTGGCAATAAGAAAAAGCCTGGCATGCCCAATGTGTCCAATGACCTCTCCCAAAAGCTGTATGCCACTATGGAGAAGCACAAGGAGGTAAGAGTTGATTGAATGAGAAATATGTATTTAACTTCAATAAAGAGGTGTACAAAGCTTTGATACTTCAAACAGTCATGCCCTGTAAATTATACAGGTTTGGCTGGAGAGTTGAGAAGCACACCAGACAGACAAGTGCCAGTAAGTCTGGGTGCTCTTTGCTGTGAGGGCAATGGAGATAACTGCAATTGTGCTCGTGCAGAACTTCCTAACAGTCTAGATTGTCACAACAGTTTTTCTGTTCAGTCCAGTGCCCCTTACCTAATGCTTCGGAGGAAGGTGAACCTGCAGGGCTCCCAGAAGTCTGAGATTTCCAGGTCCTTACCAAGCACACCACCTGGCGACATGTCATTCAAGCGTTAGTTGGTCTTGGAATTGGACTCTCTGTGTAATGAGGGTTTTTTTATTTTTTAGGTCTTCTTCGTCATCCGTCTCATTGCTGGCCCTGCAGCCAACTCCCTGCCCCCCATCATTGAACCTGACCCACTCATCCCATGTGACCTGATGGATGGGCGTGATGCTTTCCTAACCCTTGCTAGAGACAAGCACCTGGAGTTCTCCTCACTACGAAGGGCCCAGTGGTCAACCATGTGCATGCTGGTGGAACTGCATACACAAAGCCAAGACCGCTTTGTTTACACCTGCAATGAGTGCAAGCATCATGTGGAGACCAGATGGCACTGCACTGTCTGTGAGGTATGTTTGGTGAAGTCTTCCCTGCTTCTGTCCCTGTATCTTTGTGCCCGAAGTGCTTTTTACCTGAACTGATTTCTCATTGTTAACTGATGGAAAAAGATCTGTACAGTTCATCCACTGGCAGTAGAGAAAGAAAGGAGAGAAAACATTTTCCAGAACAAGCGGTTCTACTAATCTGCTGCTTGGAGTGATTCTTGTCTTCTACTTCCGATCTGTGGAGAGCTGAAGTAGAATTGTGTTTCCTGTGGTTCATTTGAGGTGCTGCTGCTTAAGCAGTTGGGAACTGTAGCAGTTGCTTGAGCTGTAATGGTAGGATGAGCTGATTTTTCTGAAAAGCAGTGCATACTTTCTTCACGAAGAGTCAGAAGTGTTGGGCTGCACTATTTCTGTAAATAGGGCGCTCTGCTGGTTTTCTGGGTTTTGCTATGCTACAAGTCAGATCCCAGTACTTGGGCAACTCCTCCACTGCTCCAGACCACTGCACTCAATCTTCAATGCTGTGCCCTCCAGGAGCTGGACTGTCATTGACTCTGGCTTGAAACTTAGGTTTTTTGCCTGCTGGAAGGGAATAGCTGTCTCAGATTTGGTTCTGAAAAGCTTTGATTAAAAGCTGATGATTCCATTTGCTCTGGTTAAAATAATACATGGGGTTTATTTTCTGTTACATACCAAAAAATAAATTCTAAATTAATGACTCCTGAGAACTTGGGTCTTTTCCTTAAAGATCAATTCCTGAGCCCAAACTCATGTGCTGTCGCGTTCACAGAAGGTAAATGCTATTCTGTTCTTCTCTCAGCACACACTGTTGTTTAACTCACATCTGCAAACTAAAAATGCAGCTTTCATTCTCCTCCTTTGAAAACTGGTGCCTCTTCTGCCACTGTTGCCCTCTTCTTTTGAAGCAGGAGCAGATGGGCAGCTATTTGTTCCTTGCCTCCTTCTTCTCCTTTCTTATTGGGAAAGAAAGGGATTTTTGTGGCACAGCTGAATAATGTGTGGCTTATTATCTCAGAGCAAACTTGTTTTTCAAGGTATATGTATTTGTGTAACTTTCAGATGCCTGTACACCCACACACTTTCCCTGGCTATAATTTGGATTTATTCCTTCTCTAGTACCTCAGTGTGGCATAAAAGATTGAATTTTTCCCTAGAGCAACAATTTGCCTGGAACAGACTGGGAGTAATTTGTTGAGGCGGCATGACATCATTTATTCCTTTACTGTATGGAGTCTCAGGAACACTGATAACTCTTCCTTTGTTGTCTTTCCAGGATTATGACCTGTGCATCACCTGCTATAACACTAAAAACCATGACCACAAGATGGAGAAATTAGGCCTTGGTCTAGATGATGAGAGCAACAACCAGCAGACTGCCACCACCCAGAGCCCTGGTGATTCCCGCCGCCTGAGCATTCAGCGCTGTATCCAGTCTCTGGTCCATGCCTGCCAGTGTCGGAATGCCAACTGCTCACTGCCATCCTGTCAGAAGATGAAACGGGTCGTCCAACACACCAAAGGCTGCAAACGCAAGACCAACGGAGGGTGCCCTATCTGCAAGCAACTCATTGCTCTCTGCTGCTACCACGCAAAGCACTGCCAGGAGAACAAGTGCCCCGTGCCCTTCTGCCTCAACATCAAACACAAGCTCCGTCAGCAACAGCTTCAGCACCGCCTGCAACAGGCGCAGATGCTCCGAAGGAGGATGGCGAGTATGCAGCGCACCGGTGTGGCAGGCCAGCAGCAGGGATTGCCCTCGCCCACACCAGCCACCCCAACGACTCCAACGGGCCAGCAGCCCCCAACGCCACAAACCCCACAGCCCCAGCCTCCGCCTCAGCCTGTGTCGCAGCCTCAGCCTGCGCCTCCCAACAGCATGCCACCCTACACCATGCCAAGAACTCAGCCCCCCAGCGCTGTGTCCCAGGGCAAGGCAGGTGGCCAGGTGACGCCTCCAACTCCACCCCAGCCACCGCAACCACCAGTTCAGGGTCCTCCTCCGGCAGCAGTGGAAATGGCCATGCAGATCCAGCGGGCAGCAGAGACCCAGCGCCAGATGGCACAGGTTCAGATCTTCCAAAGGCCAATTCAGCACCAGATGCCCCAGATGCCACCTATGGGAATGAACCCTCCACAGATAGGCAGAGGTCCTAGTGGTCATATAGATCAAGGAATGGGGCCAGCGGGAATTCAGCAGCAGCCGCCATGGGTGCAGGGGGCCCTGCCCCAAGCTCAGCTGCAGCCAGGAATGCAGAGGCCATCCATGATGTCAGTAGCCCAGCCAGGTCAGCCAATGAATATGGCCCCTCAGCCAGGGATGGGTCAAGTACCTGGCACTGCTCAGCCCAAACAACCACCTCTGCCCCAGGCGGCCTTACAAAACCTACTGCGGACTCTCAGGTCTCCCAGTTCACCCATGCAGCAGCAGCAGGTGCTTAACATCCTTCACTCCAACCCTCAGCTGCTGGCTGCTTTCATCAAGCAGCGGGCTGCCAAGTATGCGGGGTCCCAGAACCCGCAGGGCATGGCAGGTCAGCCTGGCATCCCGCAGGGGCAGCCAGGCCTGCAGCCACAGCAGGCCATGCAAGGGCAGCAGGGAGGGGTGCACCCCAACCCAGCCATGCAGAACATGAACCCCATGCAAGCAGGAGTGCAGAGGCCCAGCATGCCCCAGCAGCAGCCACAGCAGCAGCCGCAGCAGGCCATGGCTGGGATGAATCCTCAGGCGCAGCAGATGAATATGAATCACTCGGGAATGGCTCCCCAGTTCCGAGACCTCCTGATGAGACGGCACCAGATGATGGAGCAGCAGCGCCACCAGCAGCAGCAGCAGCAGCAGGGAGCAGGACCAGGGCTGGGGCCCGGGATGGCCAACCACAGCCAGTTTCAGCAACCCCAGGGCGTCGGGTATCCCCAACAGCAGCAGCAGCGAATGCAGCATCACATGCAGCAGATGCAGCAAGGAAACATGGGACAAATAAGCCAACTTCCACAGTCCATGAGTGCAGAGACAGGAGCCAGTTTGCAGCAGGCTTTCCAGCAGAGGCTACTTCAGCAGCAGATGGGGTCCCCAGCTCAGCCCAATCCTATGAGCCCCCAACAGCACATGCTCCCCAACCAGGCCCAGTCCCCGCACCTCCAGGGCCAGCAGCTCCCTTCATCGCTCACCAATCAAGTGCGTTCTCCGCAGCCTGTTCCCTCACCACGGCCCCAGTCCCAGCCCCCCCATTCCAGTCCATCCCCTCGGATGCAGCCTCAGCCTTCTCCACACCACGTCTCCCCGCAGACCAGCTCCCCACATCCAGGACTGGTAGCTGCCCAGGCTAACCCCATGGATCAAGGGCACTTTGCCAGCCCGGACCAGAGTGCAATGCTTTCCCAGCTTGCTAGCAATCCCGGCATGGCAGGCCTCCATGGTACAAGCGCCACGGAACTGGGGCTCAGCTCCGAGAACTCAGACTTGAATTCAAACCTTTCACAGAGTACACTAGACATACACTAGACACATTGTAGCATTTTGGGAGCAAAAAAAAAAAAATTTAAAAAAAAAAGAAAATAAAAAACTTATTTTCTCAAGACTTTTTGTACTGAAGACAAATTTTTTTGAATCTTTCTTAGCTAAAACAACATTTTTCCCTGGAACACATCTGAACTCTGCAGCAGTAGTTTGTGGTTTTAAAAGCAAACCTACAACGAACCTGAGGGACAGTAGAGTACAAAGAATATATTTTTGTTATGGCTGGAATCATAACCAGTCCTTTTTCTTTGGTTTTTTTTTTTTTTTCCTCGTGTGCGTTGGGGAGGTTGTGGCAGGAGGATGATCTTTTGGTTGTTCACCAAAGGATGCCCTGCTCATACCTCCAATAGGTTTTATTTTTTTTTAAATTAATGAAAATATGTAATATTGATAGTTATTATTTACTGAGGCAGATGGTAAACATTTTCCCAATTCTGGTTTTTCTTCATGTCACTGCAAAAAAACCACCACAAAAACAGAACAACAGAAAAAACACAGGAGAACCTTTTCCTAAAACCGGAGGACAAAAGGGGTTAATGTTGCTTTAAAAAAACATTACATATATAAATATATATATATAAAAATAAATACCAGTCTTTTCCTCTTTGGTTGGAAATATGTCAATTCTTTGAAAAAATGTAAAAATATTAAATAACTCAGTCCCCTCCTGAAGTCTACTTTTGTCCTCCAAGAATTTTCTATACAAGAGTCTGAGCTTAAAAAAATCTTCAAGTATTAAAGTAATTTGTACATGTAGAGAGAAGACAACATTTTTGCAAATACACAGGGGCAGCTGCCAAATGGATGTAGTATATATATTGTGGTTTCTGTTTTCTTGAAAGAATTTTTTTCGTTATTTTTACATCTAACAAAGGAAAAAAAAAACATAAAAAAGAGGGTAAGAAACAATTCCAATGGGATTATTTCAACCTGAGAAAAAGTCCCTGGGGTTTCTTCTTTATGCTTGCTTTCTCTCTCCCATGCCCCTTTCCCACCCTCTTCCACTTTCTGTAAAACTTGAAAATAGAAAGCAAAAAAACCCTCAAATGTTGTAAATCATGCAATTAAAGTTGGTTACTTATAAATAAGAACTTTCGATCACTGTATAGACTGTTAAAAATTGATTTCTTATTACCTATTGTTAAATAAACTGTGTGAGACAGACAGTCTGTTTTTAATGTTTCCCTTCTCTCCCACATGTGTTGCTTGTTCTTAAAATGGTGGGGGTAGCGGAATATGTGCTACTTCAAATGTTGGCTATTTAGAAGTTGGAGAGCTATTTAATGTATATGACTGTTTTAAAATGCAAATCTCTAATAAGGGATGTAGAGTAATAATTAGTCTTCTAAGCGGACTCTTTTGGTACAGCTCTGCATTCACGTTGTTCCCGGCATGTATCTTACCAAAGAAACGAGGTCTGACCTCGACAGTTGTGCCAGTCAGCTCTACCCCACCCTGCTCACACAGCTCGGGAGCAGCTGATCTTCAAAGGACCTATTTTGCATTTTGAAATGAGAACTATTGTTTGGATATGTGATATTAAAAGATCCTATTTCACTTGTAACACATTGTGCGCCTTTTGGCACTGAAGTTGTGAGCACGGGGTGTGCATGTCCTGCAGCCGCTGCACCGAGACGGCATGTGGGTGCCCTGTCACCCCGTGTCGGATCTGGTGACCTGCCAGGTGTAGGGGATTTCCTCAACAGGAATGCTGTAGCAGTGGAGCATGCACGTAGTAGACCCAGTTGTGTGCTGCCCGTAGCTGTGTGCACGTGGAGTTAAACCTGTCGTGCCGCATGTTGTGCGCTGGTCGTCTTGTATGGGGCTGGTTCATTGAGGGCTTCCCAAAACCCAGCCTTACGCTGTGCGTGTGCGTACAGTGCTGACTGCCTAAGGAATAACTTTCACCCGGGCCTTATGCATCTGGAAGACCCAGATGTGACCAGAGCACAACATCTGTGTAATGCCGGTTGTGTTGTGAGCATCAGTGTATGCAAGATCCCAGACAAACAACAGGAGCAAGCTGACCTTGGGAAACTGCTGATGGAAGAAGATGGAGGGGGGGAAGATGGATGGATGGGAGTCTCAGCCAAGTGCCAAACAAAAATAATGGTGTGTTACAATGTGAATGGATATTAGAGGTGCTTCCAAAACAGGGGCGTAAAATGCTTCATTTGTGGATATAAAGTGCTTGATTTGTTAATATAAGCAGAAGTAGGGCAATGAATTCTTGTATTTAAAAGAAGGTTTTTGGTAGCGAGCTAATGGAAAGTTCCTGGGAGGCTAAGAGAAGCAGCCTTTCTGTTTTGGTATTCTCCTTTGGATAATCCTCATACCACTCACTCTGCATGGCACAGACCAGCTCTGCACCAAAGCCACCATTACCCTGACCTGCTCTAAGGAGAGCAGAAAACAAAACCCCCACGTTGAATGCCAAGGCAGCAGTCTGGGATGGTTTATATATGTGTGCTCCCCAGTAAGCTTTTGTCTTCTTCCCTGCCACCCAAGCAAAGCCTAGATTTACTTTCAGCCTTGGGAGGCTTCCCAGGATGGGACATTAATAAAATTCCTTCTGAGACCACATACTGGCTAGCAAAGTGAAAGTGTACCCAGCTTTCTGACTTGCAAAAGGCTTGACTTGAAAGCTTTTAGTGCAAACAGCTTTCATTTGTGCTGCTGAGTTAGCACACAAAACGTGGTTTGAATTTGTCCCAACTGGCATCAAAGCATCTGAAGGGGGGAAGCCTTGAGACCTTGCAGAGCAAGCTATAGATCTTCCAACTTCCAAAGATGCCATGAGGCATTTTATGTGACAGTACAGCTGCTCTGTCCCTCTTTGTATGTGCTGACTCTGAACAAAGTTCAGTTTGTTGAAGTGGTGTGGATGATCAATGGTCTTGAAATTGCAGGGCATGTCTTTCCTTTACATCCCTCCGCTTCTGCTTTCCATGATTCTGCTGGAGAACCGGAATCCCTCATTTGGGGAAATACTATGGCTGACTCAAGTAGTGGTAGGATTTCAGGAAGACAATAAAATTAGGGTGTCATCTGTACCTCTTTTACCATTCAGTTGCATCCAAGTTAGAGTAGGTTGTTCCACTCCCACCTATTTGTTGGACTCTTGGACCAACAAAAAGAACTCACACTCAAAGTTCTAGCAATCCAATCAGATGCTTACTGTCCAGGTACAACAATGCTAATGCTTCTAGTCAAATAATATGCAGTTCAGTGACATAATCTTTCCAATGCCTGCCCCTTCCAATGCCCTTTTGAGTCCTAGAGTCAATGACTAAAGTCAAAGTTGGGGAGGGCTTGCAGTGAGTTAATTGAGGGGAGGAGTGTAATATTTGTGGTTTATCCCTCAGTCTTGAGGACATCCTTAGGTAAAAAAATACACCTTGCTCTTTCCTGGTCCCTCGTTCTTCAATTATGTCCAAATTTACTGTTTATGGAGTGTTTTAAGTACGTTGTTGTATCCTTGTTCTTTGTTGCTCCTAAAACTCCAGTGACTTGGCCACTGGTGAAATTGCTCATAGCCTGGGTCTGCATTATTTTCCTGTGACTGTGTCTACACTGATGCATTCGTTTATATATTTATTTTTAATTCTGTCATCATGGATACTCTGTTCTACACGGAGACACTTGTTACATAAGGACAGAATGGCTGAGGTGGACAGGCACCTCTAGAGATCATCTAGTCCACCTCCCTGCTCAAAGCAGGGTTACCTAAAGCAGATTGCATATCCAGATGAGTATCTCCAGGAGGGAGATGCCGTGGCCTCTCTGTCTTCAGACACACCCGGTAACCCCTCCCAAGTTGTCTATACACATTGGTAAGACCCCTCTGTGCCTTCTCTTCTCCAGACTGAACAGTCCCAGCTCTCTCAGTCTCTTCCCATCTGACAGATGCTCCAGTCCTCTCATCATCTTCCTGGACCTTTGCTGGGCTCACTTTACTGTGTACGTGTCTCTTTTGTACTCGGGAGCCCAAACGTGAATGCAGCATTTCACATCTGGCTCATGGGTGCTGAGGGGAAGGATCACCTTCCTCCACCTGCTGGCAATACTCGTCCTAACACAGCTGAGGAGGCTGTTGGCTGCCTCTGCCACAAGGGCACCTTGTTGGATACTGTTCAACTTGCCATCCAGACCCTCCAGTCCTTTTCTGCCAGACTTGTGCTGATGCATATGGCATTGTTCATCCCAGGTGAAAGACTAAAAGACTACGTTTCCCTTTGTTGAACTTCCTGTCAAGCCATTCTTTTAGCCTGTTGAGGTCCCTCTGGATGGCAGCACAACCGTTTGGCATATCAACCACTCCTCCCAGTTTTACAGAGCTGTAAACTTCCTGAGAATGTATTTGGCCCCATCATTGTGGCCACCAATGAAGATGATGTGAAAAGGGATTGTCCCCAGTACCAACCCTTGGAGTACATCACTAGTGACTTGCTTCCACTGAACTTTGTGCCAGTGATCCCAGTCTTTCAATCCATTTTATCCATGTTTATCTAGCCCATACTTCCTCACTTTGTGAGGCAGTAGTCAGAGATAGTGTCAAAAGCCTTAAGTAAGTTCAAGATAAAAAACATTTGCTGCTATCCTCTCATTCACCAAGCCATCCCATAAGGCTGTCAGGTTGCTTAAGCTTGATTTCCCCTTCATAAATCTGTGACACCTGCTGTACAAGTGGTTGTTGATCTGCAGGCTGCATCTCTTCCCCCTCAGGTACTTCCCCCACACAGCTCCCACACTCACGGCCGTTGTATCCAGAGCCATGAAGTATGCTTGGTATGCCCCAGGGTCTCCCCTGGCAGTATCATTGGTGCCCACATGGAAGAGCAGCAGCTGCAGGAATGAGTGTGAGGGCTGGACAAGCCTTGGCAAACTCTCCATACCATCCCAGATGGGAGAACCCAGCAAGCAACACATCTGCTTTGTCAGGTTGGCAGATGGTGGCCTTCATCCCCTGCAGCAGGGAGTCTTTCACTACCAGCACCCAGCACTTCCACTGGTGCTGCTGCGTGGCTAAGACAGGTCAGATGTTTCTCTGGAAAACTCCTTGCTGTTTGTTCAGTTTTTTCACTGGAAACTCCAAGCTCTCAGCCTCATATCTGCTCAGGGGTAGTGAACTGATGCTGTTCTTGTCCTGTATGTGTGCAGGTGGAACAGGAAACATCCTCCTGATGCCACAAGTCCCGAGCTTCCAGCCTTCATCATTGATTCCAAATCCAGTGCGCATAGACTCTGCCTTCAGTACACATGGGACATTCAGGCTCTTGAAACTGCAGGGTCTCCAAGAAGATCCTGTTCTGCCCCAGCCTTGGCCAAAGCAAGAAGACTCAAACACTCCCTGCAGCACGAGACTTGCAAAGCCATATCCTCCCACACAAGAGCTCAGCCTGGGTAGAGGCTCTGACATTACAAGGGAAGCTGTTCTGGAGTCTGTGGGAGCCCATGCCCTGTGGCACACCACCACCCCCTGGCTCCTCTGTACACACCCACTGTGCAACCTCCTGTGTCAGTTCCTGCTCTCCAGGAGCTGTGCTCCGGGCCCAGCTGTTACACAGGCTTCTCCCTAGCACCTGCTGTCTATCATGTACAATAACACGTACACGGCAAGTGTCACTCCAGATAATTGCACAAAACCCAAGACAGTGCCGGTAACAGTCACCTGGTCATCAGACAACTGTTGTAAGAGTGAAACAATCTACAACAAAGCTCCTGGAAGGCTGAGACAAGTCCAGGCAAAGCTCATGTAACGCAGAGTTTGTGGCCTCTTACAAGCAGTGGCAGCACCACAAGGCTGAGTTACATGATGTGGCAGTGACAGCCATTCCAGCTTCTGTTTCGTTTTCCAGAGCCTTCTCCAATGATTGATACGCAGTTTCTCTGCAAGAAACTCCACCTCCTGTTTCCAAGATGGTCTTTTTACACACACCGTGTCCTTGATCACACTGCTCCCAGTTCCAGCCAAACTCAAGGACTCCAGCCCAGCCTCTCTGCACAGTCTGGAGCAGGTCCTGTATTGAAAGACAGCAGCAGTCAGAAGAGTCTCCTCCTAATGACCAGTTCTGCCTAAGTGTGTGACGAGGCTTCCTACCCGAAAAATGAGCTTTGCTTTGAAGAGCAGCCATGGGGTGCCCTGGCTGGGGAATGTTTGGGTTTATAATGCCTTTCAGCTGCCTTCGTACACCACCACCCTGTCAGCTTGCAGAAGGAGTCATTTCCTACCTCAGCTTGTCAAAGCAGATCACGTGCCATAGATCCCGGCCTGAGATAGAGCCTAGCCCAGCCCATAAAAGTGAGAGAGCACAACAGGCTCCATCCACAGGCGCTGCAGCAGCCTCTGTGCTTGCATCGTGGCTGGAAAGGCGCCGAGCTGCTCCGTCAGCCTGCCCGACTGCGATCTGGCATTTTGTTTAGAAATGTTGTAAGGAGGTGCCTCGCTTGCATTCCCGTAGAACAGGGTTGTTTACAACTCCCCAACAGGGATCCTGCGCACTGGATGTTTGGAAGGGAAGCCTGTTCTGTGACTGGTGCTGTGGATAGCCTATGAGCAAACAGCCAGGGCTCCAGTCTACTCTGCCTGTTGGAGGGAGTGTGGTGGATTAAGGGAGGGTGGAGAAATTACTGTTGGCACCATCTCCCACAGCCATCTTTGAAGCCCTTCCTAGCTCCTGGTGAAGTTGGCATGGCTCAGGTTGTTTTCCCCAGGTGTCCTGGGTGGTGACAGGCTCTGGCGTATCTTGGGAGCACAGAGCTGTGTGGGATGCACACCACAAGATCTGTTAGTGGGTGTTTTGCTTCTCTCCATGCTCCAGCAGTCCCCAGGGCAATGGCAGGAATTGGTAGGCAGTGACAGTGACATTGCCAGAAGAAAACTCTTTGCCAACCCCGCTCCTCCGGCTGAAAGTGCAGAGCTTCTGCTGCCCAGAAAAGGGAGGAGTCTTTCCCTCCCATTGCATCTTGGACTCCTGTGGTTTCACCTGACAGCAGCCTTTTTATACTGATCTTTCTAAAATTTTTGTTGCAGATGGCATCAAAACAGGGACTGAGCCCAGAGCAATAATGGGGAAGGAGATAGGAAAAGTGAAGTCTAATCGAAGTTTTGGGGTTTAGTTTCTTGAGATTGTCGGTGCTCTTCTCTCCCTAAAGAAAGGAAGTCTCTTTGCAAAGATAATTCATGTTACATAACAGAGTTTTTATTATTTAAGAGAATAAGTATTCCTGAATCTAACTGAATTCGATTCATATTAAAATGAATTTATTTAAATACTATTATTTATTGAAAAGGCTTATTTAGAACTGTAATGACAAATGAACAGCCCAAAGATGGGGACTGCCTTTAAATCTGTTCTGTGTCAACACAGAACTCATTTTTTCCCAAGCCTTCAAGAAGCCTTGAACCAGCCTGTCTGTGACCTAAGGGAGCAGTGCTGCTTGTTCTGCTCTGGGAAAGGAGCAGGGGGTGCACAGCAGCTATACCTCATAATGTGTCCCATGAAAGATTATTGCAGTAGGAAGACTTAATGAACTTTTAATTTTGTATCCGTGTCTTTTCTGGAAACAGCTTTCTGGTCTGCCCATGCAGTGCAGTGTCTAGCAGTATTTGTAAAGGAATAACAGCCTTTTAATTGATTTCATTATTAACTCCATTATTTAAATACTTTAAAAGCCATTTTCTGTGTAACAGTGCTGGAGGATGGTTTGGAAAACCTGAACCTGGAGGACATGGGACTCTATGGAAATTTGCTGGTCAGGTTGCATGCTGGCTTTGCCAGCTCCCTGTCAACTGTCCCTCTGTAACCAGGCTGTGACCCCAGTCACTGCCCCGGATGCTCAACATGTTTCACACTGACAATGATGCTCCTTCGCACTCAGATTGACGGGCTGTAGCCTCATGTTAGAGCCTTTGGATTGTCTGGAAGAGCAATCCATGTGTATCTGTAAGGTAAGCTTTGGGAATGAACATTTGCCATGCTGCTTTACCTTCACCTGCAGCTAAGGCTGTACAGTAGGTACGAGAGAGGAACATGTGCTTCACATGTTATTTGCTCAGCTACTCACTACAAAATCTGTACAGAATAGGAATGTTCAGTACAGCCCTTATTTTTTCTTTATTCTTTTTACAATGTCAGCACAATAACAGTGATAACAAAATAAAAGGGAAATAGAACTAACTCCAGGGGACTTACCTTTTGAGTAAAAGAGAATCAATGCCAGAGACATACACTGAGACACTTGCTTCTTGGCTATGCTTTCGTATTTTCATTTTTCATGGTTTCATTTTTCATATTTCATATTTTCCTATTTCATCTGTTTTCACTTTCAGGAACACTGTGTTCAGACCCCCACACTGATGGTGATTGGTCATCACATCTGTCTGTGAGGCTGAAGTCTGGGGTGTTGTTGGGGTGTTTTATCATTTATAATGTTGTTACATGAGCTTCTTGAAAGGCTGAGAGAGCTGGGGTTGATCAGCCTGGGGAAGTGAAGGCGTCAGGGAGATCTCACTTCAGCCTTCCAGTACCTGAAAAGGGCTTATAAAAAGTGGGGATAGGGACTTTTTATATGGGCAGATAGTGACAGGACAAGGGGCAACGGTTTTAAACTGAAAGAGGGCAGGTTTAGATTAGACATCAGGAAGAAATTTTTTGCTGTGAGGTTGGTGAGGCACTGGCACAGGTTGCCCAGAGAAGCTGTGGATTCTCCACCCCTGGAAGTGCTCAAGGCGGGGCTGGAGACAGGGCTCTGAGCAACCTGATCTAGTGGAAAGTGTCCCTGCCCTCAGCAGGGGGGTCGGCACTAGGTGACTTTTAAGGTCCCTTTCAACTCAAACCATGCCATGATTCTGGGGCCGAGAGCACGGACCCAGACTTACGGGAAGTGCCAGAGCCGGGGAGGCAGAAGATAACACAAAACCAGCCCCACCAGCTGCTGACAGAAGGTAAATATACAAGAACAGCTGAGGACTATTTGAGGGAAAACAAGAAAGCATAGTGAGAGAGATGAATTCTTGCCAAGAATGTCAGTCAGATCATATAATAGTTAAAATTTCGTGTCAAGTGCTTAAATAAGGTCTCTGGTTTGTTTCTTAAAACAGTGAGTCCATAGAACAATAGGGAATAGCCTATCCCTGAATTCGTGGCAACAGATCCTAATATTCCAGATTTCCCCAAATACTGGAGATGGAGGTGGCTAAAAAGAGTGGTAGAGGAAGTGAGGACCCTTTGTTACCCAGCCTGGGGGCGCCGTGGCCGCGGGAGAGGAACTACAGCTCCCGTCGTGCCCCGCGGGCAGCGCGGCGGGAATAAGCTCTCTGGTGATTTGCTGTCCTTTCCGCGGCTGCCGCCAATCAGACGCGCCGCCGGGGGGGGGACCCGCTCGGCGCGCATGAGGTGGATTAACGCGTATCGGGAGCCATGGAGCGGGACCGGGGCGAGGTGAGCGGCGGGACGGGACAGGACGGGCTGGGCCGGGCCGGGCTGGGCTGGGCTGGGTATGGCTCGGCTCGGCCTCGGCTGGTGCTGGTGGCGGCGGTGGGTCGGTCTGACTCCGGCGGGACGGGCCCCTGCGTCCCCCTGGCCTCCCTGAGGAGGCTCCGGGTAGTGCTGCCCTTGCTTGGAAGCCCTGGGGGCTCGTAAAGTGTCCGGAAGATTCATTCGCATGTGGTGGAAGAGTAACGATACAAAGATGCTCTCGTCCTACGAGCTGGTGGAAGGTGCACGCCCACACAGGGACCGTAAGACGATAAAAATGGGGGGTTTTGAGGAGTTCTTGCCTTTCAGACGTCAGGAATGCTGCCTGAGGGCGTGGATCCTCAGGAGAGCAGTTCTGTTCACGGAACAGCCGGGGAACCTTGGATCTATTTTGTGTGAAAGCCAGGGAGGATGTGGGGAGTCAGCAGTGAGTGAAGTCTGGTCTTCCCGTCCGTGTGTCTCTAATGATAACCCGGAGCCAGGGATCAGAGAGAATTTAGCACTTGACGGTGGTGGGCTTGCTGTTGATCTGTTCTTGTTGCTCGCTTGGATGAACAATTGTATCCTGGTGCCTCATGTAGCTGTGGGAGTCTGCCTTTCTGTTCCATCACTCCCTGTGCTGGTGCTGACTTCTTGCTGCTCCTCCCTGAGTTGCTAACACCTTTTCCCAGTTGCTTTTTTGCTTATTTGGAGCCTGGTTCCAGATTCTCCTGTTCTGAGACACAGTCGCTGGTTTTCTGTGCTCTTTCTTCAGTCTCTGCCTCGCAGCTCTGCTGCTATAACAGTAAGTATGAAGAGCTAGTGAAGATATTTAGCTGTGGAAGCATCTGGTTGTAGGCAAAAACTTACAACAAATGTTCTGCCATCCCGGTGATGCCGTTTCTGAGCCAAGGCCTGCTGTGGACCGTGCAGTTTCCAAAGGACATGAACTGTCTCCAGAGCCAAGTTTGCCCTCCTGACTTCCAGGCTGTGCTGATCTTGTGAGCTGTTGTGGCCAGAGCAGCTTTGTACTCTGTTCTGGAAATCTGTAGGACTTTATTGTTGATGGTGCCTGCACTGCTGTGCTGTGCAACTGTGTTGGGAGAAACGTTTTCTGGAAGGACATGGTCTGATCTGTCCTTCATCAGCATGGCAGCTGATGTACTTTTTCCATGTTCCTCAAGCTGTTTTCGATCTAGCTGCAACTCTGTGGCACTTTCCTCTTGGCAAACAGAATGCAGCCTGTGGAATGCCAGTATATGGACCTGTTTTGGGGGTAATAGCTTTCCTACTAGGGATTCAGACTCCTGCCTTTTGGGCTTCCTGTGTGGACTCATTGCTCTCCCTGAGGCCTCTCCCTGCTCCAGAAGGCCCCCCTCCCTCGGCAGCAAAGGCAGGTTTATTGTGCGGTGGGGTGTCAAATGTAATTTCTGACTGGCTCTTTTTGCAGTTGGTGTCTGCCTTCCACCACAAAACTTCGTCTTTGGAGCGGGTGGAGGAGGAGGGCGATGACGATGAGGAGGATGATGAATTGGACATCTTTGGGGGTTATGACAGCCTCACGTGCTACAACAGCAGCATGGGCAGTGACAGCAGCTCCTGTCTGGAGGAGTCTAGTGATGATGAGGTGGCAGACCGGGAAGCTGGAGAGCTTTCGACCTCTCCTGTGCACCAGCCGTCCACGGGCCGGCTCATGGAAGACAGTGGCTCCGAGCCAGGTACTGCTTCTTCTACCTAAAACATGTGCAGGATGGAGGGAGCAAGGACTGGGGACACTGAAGGGTGTATGACTGCACCTTGGGGATGCTTTGGGAGCAGCTTTGGATTCAGACTGCATTTTCTGGGCTATATGGGGGAGTTGCTGTGTGTAATGAGGGTTACCCTGTCTCAGCTCTGTCCTTGTAGTGCACCGACCCTGCCAAATGCTCACGTTTTTGTACCTTCCTTCTCTCAGCTGTGTGTGAGATGTGTGGGATTGTGGGCACCAGGGAAGCTTTCTTCTCCAAAACCAAACGTTTCTGCAGTGTCTCCTGCTCCAGAAGCTACTCCTCAAATTCCAAGAAGGCCAGCATCCTGGCCAGACTGCAGGTGAGTTAAAACCGTTCCATCCTGCTCGCAGGCTCCATCTTGCTCGCAGGCTCTTGTCCCGCTGGGGGACTTCAACCAACTCAACATCTGCTGGAAAAGTAGCACAGCAAGCTGTAGGCAACCCAGGAGACTCCTGGAATGCATGGAGGATAACTTCTTAAGCCAGGTGATAGACAGCCCTACCAGAGGGAACACAGTACTAGATTTGATGGTCATTAATGTAAGTGAGCAAATTGGGGATGTCAAGATCGGAAGCAGCCTGGATTGCAGTGATCATGCATTGGTGGAGTTTGCAGTCTTGAGGAATATAGGTCAGGTAAGGAGTAAAGTCAGGCTCCTTAACTTTAGGGAGGCAGACTTCCAGCTCTTCAGGAAGGTTGTCAGTGGGATTTCCTGGGAGACTGCCCTTGGGGACCAGGGACTGGAACAGAGTTGACAAGTCCAGAGGAGGGCCACCAAGTTGATCAGAGGGATGGAGCACCTCTCCTATGAGAAAAATTGGGAGAGAGTTGGGATTGTTCAGCCTGGAAAAGAGGTGACCTAATTGTGGCCTTCCACTACCTGAAAGGAACTTACAGGAAAGATGGGGCAAGACTGTTTACAAGAGCATGTAATGACAGGACAAGAGAGAATGGGTTCAAATTGAAAGAGAGTAGGTTTAGATTACATATTAGGAAAAAAATTCTTTACTGTGAGGGTGATGAGGCACCGGAACAGGTTCCCAGGGACACTGGAGATGCCCCATCCCTGGGGTTGTCCACAGCCAGATTGGATGGGGCCCTGAGCACCCTGGTCTAGTTGAAGATGTCCCTGCCCATGGAAAAGGGGTTGGAACTAGACGATCTTCAGGGTCCCCTGCCAACTGGAACCATTCTATGATTGTCTGATCATTCCTGGGGATGGAACAGGATGTGCCTGTGTGCAGGGATGGGTGGTTGCTCTCTAATTAAAGATTGGACTGACATACCCTTGTTCTTCCTGCCTGAAGTCCCCAGAGAACACGTGCCAGCTGAACGGTGGTGCTCCCTAAAAGCTGAGGAAGGACACATTGGTCTTTTACATGCTATTTCTTCTTGTTCCTGTGAGCGTTAGTAAATATATTGTAGTAACTTGAAAATTGGCCCAGGGAAGAGATGCATGCCCAGCTGGCCAGTTGCTTCCAAGGGATGACTTCCTCTCCTGTGTAACTAATGTTCCTAATGCTCCTTCTTTTGTAGGGGAAACCACCAACGAAGAAAGCTAAAGTTCTGCACAAGGCATCCTGGTCGGCCAAGATTGGGGCCTTCCTCCATTCGCAGGGCACAGGACAGCTGGCAGATGGGACACTGACAGGTCAGGATGGTGAGTGTAGGTGAGGTGTGAGGAGGTGCAGCTGCTGGGACCACAGAAATAGGGACACTGTGAGGGCTGTAAGCCCTGCAGTCCTCCTCCTCCTCCCCTCTGGTGTGTTGCCTTGTACGGTGTGGCTTGCTCTGCCACAGGCTGCCAGGACACAGGGCATGCCTCTTTTCCTCTTCCTACCAGTGCTAATGGAGCCCTGCCCATCCATTATTGTAGCCTCATCCTCACTCCTCATATGACTTGACCTGAAGTGTAAGCTCTGTAGTCCCAGTCCCATGAGGTGCTGACTTCTACTGGCAAAGGTGACTTAAAGGTGTCCCGCTGCTCTCAGCCATTTGCTGCCCCACTGCCTGTGGGAGTTACATTTCTCCTGAGTCACTCACTGATCAGCTTGAGCAATAAACAGTCATTGCAGCTGAAGGAGCAGCAGGTTACTGTGTGAGGGAAAAGGTGAGCCCCAGGGCATGGCAGAAGCAGGGATTGATGGAGCAGAGCTGTAGCTTTGGATCAGGAGTGACTGTAGGATTAATATCTCAGTGCTTTACTCTGATTTTCCCAGCACCCTCTGGGGAAGCAAGTGCTGCTGATATGACCCTGCAGTGTTGCTGCTGAGAGGCAAAGTTGGAAAGTGGTTTAGCACTGAAAGGATGCACTGTCCCTGGAGTGCTTGAGCCCTGGGCTGGACTTGAACTCTTTTATTACCCCTCCTGCTCCCCCTTCCCCAAAAGCAAGTGACAGTAAAGATTGATTAATAATATATTTTACCTCTTTCAGGGGCTGGTCACCTTGCAGTCATAGGATCTAGTTTCCCACCAGGGAAAATGCACTGGAATGCAGAGTGCCGGGGCAGAGTGTCCTACTGCCTGGAGGCTGCAAGCTGTATTCCAGAAGTAACTGAGCACTCTGTGCCTTTTCTGTGATCTCTTCTGATTTTCTGTTCTCGTGTCTGCTTGTAGCACTCGTCCTGGGCTTTGACTGGGGAAAGTACCTTCAGGAGCACGGCTACAAGGCAGCTCCTGTCAGTTGCTTCAAACATGTGAGTTCTACTTTGCTGCGCGTCACAGTGCATGTGGGGCATGTCGTGTGCATGGACCTCCCCTGTGCTCCTGGGACTGGTGGTGAGGAGAGATCCAGTGGGTGGCTATTGAGCCCCAGGTGATGCAAGGAAAGAAGCTTCTCACAGCTAAGAATGAGAGTCTCACAAAGGGACCAGGGGTTTTGGGGGAGGAAACGGGAAACTGATAGAAACAGTGCTGGTAGCAATGGCCCAGTGATGACTGGGGATAGAATTAATTTTGACTGGGGGCAATAGTGGGAAGCTCCCAGTTACCTTTCCAGTCTGTATGGGTCAGCAGAGCCCATGGTGATGTGCAGGCAGGAATACAGCTTATGTGAGCCTGGCCGTAGCTGCCCCCTCCAGCATGTCTGATTCTAGTAACACTCACTTGTTATGTTCCTTTTGAGTTGTGGTCTGTGATAATACTGATGTTTTCTTTTTTTTTTTGAGGATAGGTCAGGCAGGCACAGCAGTTTTATTGATTGTTAGGTATTTATATCACAGAATCAACTAGGTTGGAAAAGACCTGAGATCATCGAGTCCAGTGACTTTGGAGACATGAATCCTTTGACCCAACAGCACCTTGTCTACTAGACCATGGCACTCAGTGCCACATCCAGTCTTTTCTTAAACACCTCTGGGAGTGGTGACTCCACCACCTCCCTGGGCAGCCCATTCCAATATCCAATCACTCTCTGTAAAGAACTTCTTTCTAATGTCTAACCGAAACCTCCCCTGGTGCAGCTTCAGGCTGTGCCCTCTTGTCCTACTGCTAGTCACCTCAGAGAAGAGACTGGTACCCACCTGGCTACAAACTCCAAGATGTATGTGCCAATATATATATGCCATAGAGAAATGGCAGCAGCTTCTTTGGGATAATAGGACAGCTGGCAGTGAAATAGTTAAGTATTGCTAGATGATGTTCTACCTTTTGGGATCCTCAGTGGACATCCCTGTGAGATGTTTGGGACAATTCAATTGCATTTCAAGGTGTTGGTAGATGTAAGCCTGTACCTAGGGTGAAAGTGTAGCTGCCTAAGACATGTCTCTGAAAGCTAGAAGGAGGGCCTGAGCCCTGCTCTCATTGTCCACATCTCTCTCCCAATGTGGTTGCCTCAATCTTTCAGGTGCCGCTCTTCGATCAGTGGGATGATGTGGTGAAAGGTATGAAAGTGGAAGTGCTGAACAGTGATGCTGTGCTCCCCAGCCGTGTGTACTGGATTGCGTCTGTCATCCAGATCGTAGGTACGTCTCTGATGTAATTCCTGACAGCTGGGGATGGCTAACCTCGGAGGGAAGCTTTAGAGAGCTGAGTGTAGCTGGTCAAGCAAAACAGCACCTCTTTGGAGATACACAACTGCTGAGAGATTTTGGGACAGGAAATACCAGGGTGCAGGAGTGAGAGGAAACCAACATGGGGTTCCTCTTTTGGTTGCTGGGCAATTTACAGGAATAGTTCTGCCTCCAGAATGTCTGGAGAAGCTCTGATAATCTATGCAGAGCTCTGAAGGCCATACTGTAGGTACTAAGCCTGTGGTGCCAAATTCTTGGCCTCTAATGCCTTTGTCTGGTTGTCTGCTCTGTCTTGGCAGGATACAGGGCCCTACTGCGATATGAGGGCTTTGAGAATGATGCTGGCCATGACTTCTGGTGCAATTTGGGCACAGTGGATATTCACCCTATTGGCTGGTGTGCCATCAACAGCAAAATCCTGGTACCACCACAAAGTGAGTGTGGGGCAAGAGGGATCAGGATGTTCCTGGGCATAGAGGAGCCTTGGTGTACGCCTAGCACAGGAGGACAGGCGCTCCCACTGTATGTAGGACCACAGCTGCATTTGTGCTTTGAGAACATTTGTGTTCTTTGGGAAGCTGGAGATTGCTTGGACTGCTCCCTCTGCACCTCCCTGTGGTCGACCCTGGGGATGCTGGATGCAGAGCTGATGTCAGACTGTGGAGACTAATGCAGATGGCTGTTCCTCCTTCTACTCCACATGGTGGCTGGACTTAACCTTGGGGGAACGTTTTGGTCTTACATCCTGGACAGTGTCTCTGAGAAGCACAGTGGCTCCAGTCCTTGCTCAACTAGCAGTTTAGACAGGGGTGCCAGTTTAGCAGAATTCGGGCAAGCTGAGATTTGCTTTGTATGGCTCACATGTTTTTATTCTTCTACCACTTCCTCATCTAGATCAGTGGTGTTGAGTGTCTGGCCCAGTCCATTCTGTAACAGTGATCCCTTGCAGCCTGTTGTGGGGGCAAGCTGGCAGAATGAGAGTACAGAATCTGAATGTGAATAAGGCCTTTTAATGCAAATAGGTTCTTGGAGAGATGGAAAAGTGTAGGGTGGTGCTGTAATTATTTCAGTCATAAAAATGTGCTTTTTCCCTGTGTGTATGTAGCTATCCATGCCAAGTACACTGACTGGAGAAGTTACCTCATGAAAAAACTGGTGGGAGCTAGGACCATCCCAGTGGATTTTCACATGAAGGTAAACATGGGAGACTGTCATTTTGCGTGGGGAAATGAAGCTGAAGCCAAGACATGTGTGCTCAACACGTCTCTTCTGTTCTGATCTGTGCGACTTCTGTGTGCCTTGACACCTGGGCAGGGCAGGGGCAGTGAGTGGTTCCCCACGCTCCTAAGGTATCTGTCATGATGCTGTGGGTAATGGCACAGCCTTCGTGCCCTGTCAGCACAACAGTTTTTCCTTTGGGTCGTAGGTGGGCTTTAAAAGCTGTTGTCACATAGTCTGCTGGGAAATACTGGGGGTGAGGTTTGGCATTTTGCTGAAAGGAGAGGCTGGTGCAGATGCAACCTGGCCTTTCCCTGCCCTGTTTCAGCGCCAGAGAATAGCTCTGAGGGTCAAAAGCCTTTGCCTTCAGTGTTGGTAAATACAGAAGCCTGGAGGGACTGAGAGAGGCACAGGCTCCTTCAAAGTGTTGTAGCCTTAGCAGCTTTTTTAGCTCTTATGGTTGTTTTCATGTAGCCTGCACTGAGATTAGACCTTGTAAGAGAGAAGAGGCTCTTTTGTGGCTGACAGCTTTGGAAATGACAGATAAGGAAGATGGTCCCAGAGACAGCAGGCAGGAAGGCAGGTGATGGGTTTTTCTGTGTGCAGGGCAAGTGATGACACTGAGCTGGAGACCTTGATGTAGTTGGTGTTTCCCATGTTGCTTCTCAGAAAGTTAAGAGGGTGTTTGTAGCTGCTTGTTCCTGGGCCACAGCTTGTAGCTGGAGTGGAAGTGGTAGAGGGAAACAAACACGGACAGTATCTTTCTCCCCTCAACATCTCCACTCCCACTTAATGAACAAGAGGTGGAAGGGGAAGTCCTTAGTTTAAAAGTTCTCGATTCGGGTATAGGCTGGTTTGGGTGTCTGAGTCTGTTTTGTGGTTCCTAGTTGCTGCACAGCATTCGGGATCACAGTTCCAAAATGTCAGATGTTCTCTAAACACCTTTGGGCGTTTGAGGATAAGTAGGACTAGGCTGTATCAGCAAACTGAAGGTCTCAAAAAAATCAGTTAGAAGGCAGCCAGTGACTCTTTCCCTACGCCTGTACCTTTAGGTCAATCTGCAGAGTAACTCTGGCTTTGGATGTGGAGTCAGCAGGTAGATCATCATATAGCTCAACCTCTGATCAGAGTAAAAAGGGAAAAATAAGAACCTGACCTCTCTTAAAGTGAACTGAAAATTCTGTTGCCCTTTGGGAAGCTACACCTCTAGCTGCTTCCAGCTCTGAAACCCTTGTTTCAGTCTTTCATGACTGAAAAAGGCACACAATTCCTCACGCAGTTCCTGTTGAACAGCAGTTCACACTAGGAACGTTCACACAAGGTGCTGGCTGGGCGTAGCTGCTGGGCTGGGGCAGGGGCAGCTCTTATGAGGCCACATGACAAGGGAGACTTAGGGAATATGTGCCCAGCCATGATGTCATGTCTGGGACTGGCAGCTCCCTGTCCCCCTAATCAACCCTCTCCCATGCATCCCTTCCCAGTCAGCTTTGGGCAGTGCCGGGGTTTGGCCAGCATGTCTGTGGGGAAAGCTGCTCTCTGAAGTGTTTGGAGAAGGAAAACAGCAAGTGTGATTGACCTCACCTCCTCTGTCGGTTGTTGCCAGATGGCAGAGAGCATGAAGTACCCGTTCCGGCAGGGCATGCGAGTCGAGGTGGTGGATAAGAACCATGTGTCCCAGACACGCATGGCAGTGGTGGACACAGTGATTGGGGGCAGACTGAGACTCCTCTATGAGGACGGTGACAGCGACGATGACTTCTGGTGCCACATGTGGAGTCCCCTCATCCATCCCGTGGGCTGGTCACGGAGAGTGGGCCACGACATAAAGAAGACAGGTAAGGATTGGGTCACTGCAAAGCATCTTCTGATCTGCTGTGAACTGTCCAGACCTTGCTGTTGACACCAGGCTGGGCATTCTGGGAGTCAAACAGTTGCCTCAGGACCTGACAGATAAAGTCTGCTTAATTTTGGGTCTGCTGCTTTTCCCCTGGATAGATAAAAGCCCTGTGATCTGCTACCACAGATCAAGACAGGAGATTGTAGGGTTTCTCACCTGAAGCAGGTAGTCTATCCCCTCAGTATGAGAATGCAGACTTTGCAACATCACAGATGTTTCTTTGGTCTTTTTGAGGAAATTCATGCTGGCTTCTGTAGCACTGGATGCCATCAGGTTGTGTTTTTCTGGACTTTGCCAAGAGGAATTGTTGATCAGCTTAGACTGGCAGAAAAAAGTAAGGCTTGGGCTCTGCTGATCCTTTTTGGTTGTGTCTCTTCCTTGCTACCTCTCCCTGGTGATTACAGCTGCATATGTTATCAGTAGTGCTCAGAAAGCTGAACCATCTGCTTTTGAGCAAGTCCTGCATCACAACCTGCTTTATGAAAAGGTATAGAGGAACCGAATTGTTCTTTCTATTACATGGTCTCCTGTCGAGGGCGTTAATAGCAACTAAGCTCTCTCCAGGAAATTAATAAGCAGTAGGTTTTCTTCCTGCAGTTGCCACAGGTTTTTTACCTTTGTTTCTTCCATTCCTCACAGAAGAAAAGCGCAACGATATGGCAAACCATCCTACCTTCCGGAAGATTTACTGTGATGCCGTCCCCTATCTGTTTAAGAAGGTAGGACAAGTCTGCCTTTCCCTGTGGGTTTACAGCAAAGGAAAGGGTGATAGCACTTCCTTCCTTCGATGTACATGCTGCCGTGTGGGTTGTTGAGGGGGGATCATTTGTCACTTACTGCTAAGGGCAGTAAGGTGTTTGGAGTATCAAGGCTGTGGTTGGGCAGGGGCAGGCCAAAATAGAAAGTTGGAAGAACTAAAAGACAACAACAGATTGAGGGACTCAATTGAAGGGCAAGTAGTTGCTTGAAGTTTTGAGTTGGAGAGGGAAGATGAGTGCATGAGAGAGGCCAGTTTCGACAGAGCTGGATCATGCTGGTAGGGCCTGAGATGAGGAGGGGGCTTGCTTTGCTGTGGAGCAGCAGCTGAGTGCTGGGCCTGGCTCTCTGACTGACCAGAGCCTTGGCAGGAGGTTGCTGACACACAGTGTTGGTTTGTGTTGCTTTGTATTTCTTGTAATATTTCTTCTTTCCCTTCCCAACCTGAGTTGAGCCAAGTGAAGAGGTTCTAATTCTATTTGCACTTGCTGCGCTTGGTGTCAGGATGGGACTGTCCCATGCCTGGCAGCACATGGTACACCAGAGTCTTCCTTAGGTACGAGCTGTCTATTCTGAAGGTGGATGGTTTGAGGAAGGCATGAAACTGGAAGCTATTGACCCCCTGAATCTGGGCAACATTTGTGTGGCCACTGTTTGCAAGGTAAGTTCAGTGCGTGTTAAGCAGGGAGTCTGCTGTGTTTACCTGAGGTGGTCCAGCTTATCAGGTCTTTTCAAATGAATAAGACTGGACAGGATTTTGCATGAGGGAGAGGAGAGAGCTGTTGAGAGAGGTAGACAGCTGGTGTGTGAAGGGAACTGGGGTGTTACCTCAGAGGTCTGAGAAACTGATTAAGACCAGCAGTTGTCCACATGTGGACAGCATGAAGATGAGCATGCTTTGTCTGCAAGCCAGCTGTCCAATGTATGTGACTGGCAGCCACCTGTTTTCCACCCTTGGGCATGCAGTAAGGAAGATTCGTTCTCTGATTCTGAGAGTGCGTAACGAGAGGCCTCTGTGGAAAGGAGAAGACAAGAGTTGTGAGGTGACCTCTGTGTGAGGAATTATGAGTTTCTGTATGGGCAGCATTCACTGGTGTAGGAAGCTGAGGATGGATGGACGTGTTTCCTTCAGTCTCTCTTGATGAGATGGTAGTAAGCTCTACTGTTGTGCTAGTGTGGGGGAAGTCAATTGCTTGCCCAGGTTTCCTCAGTGAGGTGCGTTGTATGTCCTAAGGTATAGCATCACCTTGGGCTTTTCCTGCTTTCTAAAGCTGTTTGCCCTCATAGAATCCAAGCAGAGGACTTTGAGACTTGGAGTTTGGCTGGAGGATGGTAGAAGAGTTCTTTGTCTGTAAAATGTTCCCTTCAGCCATTGCTTGGAAATGGAAGAGGACGGGGCAGGCATGCCTGTTACATTTGGTAGGCACCAATTACCAGTGAGTGACAGGGTGGGACAAGTCTTGTTGCTGTAGGAAGTGGCAAATCCAAGGGTGGTGCCCTTCCCTTCTGCCCAGTAACAAATTCATGATCTGGCTGGTATAGAGGGTTTCTGGGCTGCTAGTGAAGTGTTTCTGAGGGAGAACAGAGCTCCTGACCATTTATGGCTTTTCATATAGTTCTTTCACTATACTGTTGCTATTACTGTTGGTCCCAGTCCTGCAAAAATTGCTGCTTTGGGGATTAGCTTGTGTTGACTAACCTATCAGGGTTATATATAATATAATATATAGCATATAATATTGCATTTTACTATCTGGTGACAATTGTGATTGATCTGTGGGGATTCTTGGGAGAATCCTTTGAGAGGAGAGGCTTTAGAGCAAGCAAAGCTCTATACTCATGCCCTTCCCTCCCATCTCAGGTCCTCCTGGATGGGTATCTCATGATCGGCATTGATGGAGCCACGTCTGCTGATGGCTCCGACTGGTTCTGCTATCACGCCTCCTCACACGCCATCTTCCCCGTCAACTTCTGTAAGAGGAACAACATCGACCTGACCCCTCCAAAAGGTGAGATTTGGACTCTGCCCTGTGGTACAAGTCTGCATGCAGAACCTGCTGGGCAGTGCTTTTCTAAGAGGGTCAGGTTCAGATGAATCGAAACCACAAGGTCCCAATTTGCTTCTTTTTCAGAGAGATAAGGCTAGGTCAGAGAGCCAGGCCATTTGAGCTCTGCCCATATGCCAAGTCTTGGTTAGCTCCTGGCCATTCAGTAGGAGAGGTGTACAATCCCCAAACTGAACAGAATGGAAGGTGTAAAGTACAAGGGGGGTGGGAAGGGATAAGTAGAGCTATTGCTGCATGAGTCAGTCCTTCAGTGTCAGGAGTCATCTCTATTCTTTCTATGAATAAATCTGAGACCAGTGTTTCTGCAAACTCATAAGAGGCAGTCACTCTAGGAATGGTTTTGCTGCCTCACCTAGCCATACACAAAAAGGCCTGCTCTGAATTTCTGTATTGCAGCACTTCTGTGCAGTGTTGTTCTGTCTTCCTTTGTTCCTGCTGGTGGGAGAAAGATTGGTCTTAGTGGTGTGTTTTGAACGTATTTCTTCCTACCTGCTGCTGCTCCTCAGCTTTCTCTGTGGTCTGGATCTATGGCTGACAGATGTTCAGAGCTGCAGCTTGCACTTTTCTGTATTTGCCCACGGGGGAGGGGTGCTGGACTCCATGGAATCTGTGCTCTAGGTTTATGTTCAAGATCAGGCTGTATGTGCTGGTTCATGAAACTGCTTTGCAAAAACGGGTGCTGTGCTTCCTTCCTGCCTATTCTGCCTTTTCCCCCAACTGGTCGCCCCAGTGACTGCCTTTTTACCTCTTAGCATTTCTTCCTGCTGCAGGGCAAGATGCAAAGACCTTCAACTGGGAAATTTACCTGGAAGAGACTAAATCAAGACCTGCTCCATCACGGCTCTTCAACACAGTGAGTGCTACCAGGAAGAAGAGATTTGTAGGGATGCTTGGATTCAGCAAGGAGGAGCACAAGAGCTCCAGCTGTCACAGAATCACTTAGGAGGAAGGTTCTTGTTGTCCAACACCCCTGCTATAGCAGAGTTACCTGTAGTAGGTTGCCCGGGACCATGTCTAGATGACTTTTGAATATCTCCATGGATAGAGACTCCACAACCTCTCTGCCAGTGCTCAGCTGCCCTCATAGTAAAAGGTGTCTCCTGATGTTCAGAGGGAACCTCCTGTGTTTCAGTTTGTGCCCATTGACTCTGGTCCTGGCACTGGGCACCACTGAGAGGAGTCTGGTTCCATCTTTGCACCCTCACTTCAGGCATTTATACATATTAATAACATCCCTCTGAGCCTTCTCTTCTCCAGGCTGAATACTCACAACTCTCAGCTTTTCCTCATACAAAAAGTGTTCCAGTTCCCTCATCATCTTCCTGGCCCTTTGCTGGACTCCAGTATGTCCATGTCTCTCTTGTTCTGGGGAACCCAGAGCTAGAGCCAGCATTCCAGGTGTGGCCTTGTCAGCGCTGAGCAGAGGGGAAGGATCACCTCCACTGATCTGCTGGGAACATTCCTCATAATACAGCCCAGGTTACCATTAGCCTTCTTTGTCCCAAGGACACATTGCTGGCTCATATTAAACTTGGTGTCCACTGGTTTTCCCAGGCCTTTTTCTGCTGAACTGCTCTCCAGTCAGTCTGCCCCAAGTATATGCTGGTGCCTGGGGTTCTTTCTCCACAAGTGCAGGACTTCACCATTTCTCCAGCTTGTCAAGGTGCCTCTGGATGGCAGCACAACCCTCTAGTATATTTGGTCTCCCGGTTTTCTATCAAAAGTAAACTTGCTTGGTTTGACATACTGTCATGTCATCTAGATAATTAATGAAGACATTGAATAGGATTGGATCCAGTATTGATGCCTGGGGTACACCACTAATTACTGGCCTCCAAGTAGACTTTGTGCTGCTAATAACCATCCTCTGGGCCCAGCCACTCAGCCGGTTTTCAATCTATCTTTCAATCTGTCTGTCTTCTCACCCAGCCTGTATACTTCAGTCATGTTCTGTATGAGGATCATATGCAGACAGTGTCAAAAGCCATCCTGAAGTCAGGATAGACAATACCCAATGTCTACTGGGCTGCAATTTGCTGCCAGTCAGCACTTCTTAGAAGAGCTCAAGGCCTGGGAGTATGTGCACTCCAAGTCAAGGCCTTGTTTTGCTGCCTGGGACATCAGTGTCCTCCCTCTGTGGGTGGAATGATATCTTGGTCCCTCTGAGTGTGACTTGTGATTTTCTAGTGTTTCTGTGAGCTCCAGGCTCTTGGTGGGTTCTGCATGGCTTATTGCCTGTGGATGTGTGGCTGGCACATCGGGTGGAGGATGGGGGCTGCTTTACATCAGCAAAACTGCTGAAGCACCTGGGCCTGTGCTAGTCTCTCTGATTTCCCAGGGGTATGTCAGGTAATGGGTTTGATCATAAGATGTCCCTTAACTGCTGCCTGCTGCTCCCTCCAGGTCAGGATCTTGCTTCTAAAGGCTACACTGAGATCGACTAAGGACATAGCTGGCCTTGGATCTGGTTTTGGATCTGTGGGCTTGTTCTCTGTCTGCTTGCTTTAGTCTGGAGGCTAGCCTTTTCTTTGGTGTTGGTGGACAAATACAGGTTTGAACTGGGTAAAATGGCCTTGGGTTTTCTTTTTTCACTTTTTATGCACCCAGGACTGTCCAAACCATGGCTTCAAGGCAGGCATGAAGGTAGAGGCAGTGGACCTGATGGAGCCCCGGCTCATCTGTGTGGCCACGGTGAAGCGTGTGGTCCAGCGTCTCCTTAGCATCCATTTCGATGGCTGGGACAATGAGTATGACCAGTGGGTGGACTGCGAGTCTCCAGACATTTATCCTGTGGGGTGGTGTGAGCTGACAGGCTACCAGCTTCAACCACCTGTTGTTCCAGGTGAGTGAAGATTTTACTGTGGTTTTCAACACTAAAGACAAAGGTTTACTTCCTCCTGTTCTGAGTGGCTCTTTTGTTTTTTGAGCCTAGTAGGGAGGAGCATATGGCCTCCTTGATCTGCACTGGCTACCATAAATCTTCCTCTGCTGCCACAGTCTAGCTGCTGGCAGAGGGAGGAGTCTAGTGGGGAGAAAACAGCCTGAGATTTGAGGTTGGCTCTGTTTTCCCTCTGTTCCCCCACCTGCACACCAACAGAGAATTAATTGCTCCTGATGAAGTTGGATAAAGTTCCAGGTGGTCCTATCCCTGCACAGCTCCCTTTTACTAAGTGTGTCTATATGAACCCTTAGCCAGGTAGTGGGGGGAGCTTGGCCCGTGCTCCCTTTTCTCATCAACTCTCTGACTCTGTCTGTAAAAGGTAAGAGCATCATCTCGAGAGTTTATTCCTTCCCTTGTCACAGGGAGGCCACTGCCTCACCTTTGCAGATGTTTTCCTTCTTGTCCCAAACTACGAATCTTGTTTCTTTACTGCCCCTACCGAGTCTGTACTGGGCCTCTCTCCCCTGTGCTGCCCCAGCCTGCCGCCCTGGCCCTTGCCTGGAAGCACAGACAGCATCTGTGCTAGAGCCTTGCTTTCTCCTCAGCTGGTTGTCTTGGGAAGAGGGCTTTGGCTTGGGGGGACGGGTGTATCTTGTTTCTCGCTTTTGTCACTTCATCCCAGTTACCTACTGGTTATGGGACTTGGCTTTCGTTTCCCTCTCGTCTCCATGACAGAGCCCACAACTCCAGTGAAGGCCAAGGAGGTGCCCAAGAAGAAGAAGAAACCCTATGGAAAGAAGAGTGAGTGATGTTTGATTAGTGCCCTCCCGCTCGCTCGCAGGCTGGGCCCAGTTAGAGGAACCCTGTCCATGTCCCATCAGAGCAGGAGAGAGAGGCCTTGTCTTGCTGTGGATGCCCTCAGTCAGCTGTGGGTTTGCCAGCACAGCTTCATCCTTCTTACCTGCGCTGTTACCTAAAGAGCAGAGAGCTGTGTGTGGGAAGGATCTGTTTTGCAGTCTGTTTTCTGTTGACTGAGGTGTATATATATGGCACTTGCTTCCAGGTGTGAGGTTGTGCTGCTTTCCCTACTGTGTCCATGGTCAGAGGGAGATGTTTGCTGCAGTTGCAGGGTAGCTGAAGAGCAACCCTGCCTGCTTTGTGCTGAGGGAAAGAAGGCCTTAAGATGGCTGAAGAAGCCACTAATGGGGCTGAACCATTTTATTGTTTCATCTTGTCATTGTTGTTGTCATTGTTGCAGTAGATGTGGCAAATCATGTAGACAGACAAGAAATTCCTTTGGGGGGGGTGGAGAGGAAAGGAAGTCTAAAGAATATAAAGACATTCAATCTAAATAAAAAGGTCAGCTAAAAATGAGAACATTACGGTTACAGTGTCCGTGCCTTGCAGCCAACAAGCTCATTGCCTAGGACTAGAGCCAGACAGGTAAGCAAAGCTGACTCCACACTGATTCCAACAAGACTTGCTCCTTGGAATTTAAGCACACGCTGAAGTGCCTTGCCTTTAATGAAGGAGAACACGAAGGAGCATATTTTGAGATGATGACGATAGAATTTTTCTCCAGTAGGCTATTTCTGTCGTGTAACCAGTTGGCAGCTAATGACCGTGTAGCTTTCTGTTCAGTTGTGCTGGTCCCTGGCCTGTGGTTTCTCAGTGGAACAGGGTTGCTGATTTTACAGGGGAAAGGAAACACACTTTTCCCCATACTCTGTTATCTCTTTATTAAGGAAAAAAGTTACCTGCCAAAGCCCGCAGTGTCAAGCAGACTGTCAAGAAGCCTTCCACCTCGAATACAAAGCGAGAAGCAAAAGCTGCCAGCCAGGCTTTGCCAGAGCCAGCACCTGATGAGAGTAAGGGAGTGAGTTACTCTACCCAGCAGCCACATCCAGTTCTCCTGTGTACACCCTGCATGCCACCAACCCTCCTGAGGCCTGTGCCGCCTCTTGGCCGTTAAGTCATGGGTGCCCCCAGGCAGGGAAAGCCAGCAGTGTGTGAAATGTCCTTCCCTACTCCTCCAGAGACAGAGAGAGTGGAAGGAAGGGTTTGCTGGCTTTCCTTGGGAAAAGAAAAACTTCTTGCTTCCAGAGAAGGTTTGGTGGCACCAGTACAGCTCGATATCCTGATACTGCTGATGCCTGCTGAGGGCCTGGGTGCCTTACCAAGCAGTCTGGTTGTGTGAGGTCAGTTAGGGAGGAGAGGCAAGGTGAATATGGCAGAGCTGACTGTCATATCCCAGTCCCCTAAGGGCTGTTGCAGCATGTGAACACAGCCCATTGTGCTGTGGTGACCAGAAGAGTGGATGGGTCACCTGCCAACCCTAGTGGGGAGGAGGGTGGGTGAGGTGCCTTGTGCACATGGGAATGGAGCCTCATGAAGGTCCCTCTATTTCACTGAAGTTGAATTTCCCCTGGGTGAACCCAGGCGGGTAGAGAATGGACCACACCAGCTTTTTGTCCCTTAGGAGGCCTTAGGAGAAGTTGTTCTTGGAAGCCAGCAGCTGAATGCTGCCAGGGTTTAATCCCATCCTGATTGGTGCTGTGACCATGGATCAATTTTCACTGGCATGACAGGGCTGCCTGTGGTGAGGGACCCTCAAGAAGTGAGCTGGAAATCTGGGGCATGAATAGAGCTGGTTTGGAGGTTGATTTTATTTACTTATTTTTGCCTCTCTCTTTCTGTCTCTTGGTAGTCATTGCCGTGCAGGTGAAAGAAGAAACCATCGACCCCTCAGATGCAGAGTTTGGAGACACAGGACTTCCTGTTCCCATCAGCAGCATAAAGCAGGAAGACACAGACTGATCCTGGAGTATCCCCCAGCTGCCCACAGCAGTTTCACCTTGTGGTCCTCTGGGGAAGGTCCTGGCAGAGGGAAGCAGAAGACTAAAAGGGCCTTCCCTTTTTAAAGCAGACCACCCTGCAGCACCACAACTCTGCTTTCCTGGTGTGCAAGAAAATTTCCCCCAGAACTGTAATACTAAACCCTGGGAAACAGCAGAAAGGCCACAGGCACACTGAGGAGAATGACCAGGGTGGCTGCTGGGGCTGCATGTGCCTGATTTTGAAGGCACATTTTGAAGCAGGAGCTCACAACGGGCAAAGAAGCTGCCAGAACACAAAGGGGCAGTTTGAGTTCTTGGCTGTGGCTGGAAGTGACAAGCTGTAGACTGAGGTGATGTGTGCAGGCCCCGTGTGTCAGGAAAGGGGCTGCCCTCGTAGGATGTTGGTGCTGTGTTCCCTGGTCTAGGCTCTGCAAGCCCTGGAGAAAGTCAGGACAGGAAGGGGGGAAAGAGATGAAAAAAAGAAAGAGATGATGATGCCTCTTGAAAGAGCAAGGGACCTTTTTTCATAGAATCATAGAATGGTTTTGGTTGGAAGGGGACCTGGAAGATCACCTGGTTCCAGACCCCGTGCTGTGGGCAGGGACGCCTCCCGCTAGAGCAGGTTGCTCAAAGCCCCATCCAGCCTGGCTTTGAACACCTCCAGGGATGGGGCATCCACAATGTCCCTGGGCAACCTGTACCAGTGCCTCACCACCCTCACAGTAAAGAATTTTTTCATAATATGTAACCTAGACCTACTCTCTTTCAATTTAAACCTGTTCCCTCTTGTCCTGTCACTACATGCTCTTGTAAATAGTCTTGCCCCATCTGTGCTTTCAGGTACTGGAAGGCCACAGCTAGGTCACCCGGAAGCCTTCTCGTTTCCAGGCTGAACAATCCCAACTCTCTCAATTTTCCTCATAGGAGAGGTGTGCCATCCCTCTGATCAACTTGGTGACCCTCCTCTGGACTTGCTCCGACAGGTCCACGTCCTTCCTGTGCTGGGACCCCAGAGCTGGATGCAGCACTGCAGGTGGGATCTCACCAGAGCAGAGAGAGGGGCAGAACCCCCTTCCCCAACCTGCTGCCCAGGCTACTTCTGATGCAGCCCAGGATACACTTGGCTTTCTGGGCCGTGAGCTCACATTGCTGGGTCATGTCCAGCCTCTCATCCACCAGCACCCCTAAGTCCTTGGGCTGCTCTCAATCTGTTCATCCCAGAGTCTTCATCAATAGTGGTGTTTCCCCCACCCAGGTGGGCCCACTTTCTGAGCTTACCCAGATCCCTCTGGATGGCATCCCATCCTTCAGGTCTGTCACTGCACCACTCAGCTTGGTGTCATCTGCAAACTTGCTGAGGGTGCACTCAATCCCTCTGTCACTAATGAAGATATTAAATAACCCTGGTCCCAGTACAGACCCCTGAGGGACATCACTGGTCACTGCTGCCCATTGGGACTCTGAGCCATGGACCATTATCCTTTGGATGTGACCATCCAACCAATTCCTAATCCACCTAAGAGTCCACCCATCGAATCCATCTCTTTCCAGTTTAGAGAGAAGGGTGTTGTGGGGGAATGTGTCAAAGGCTTTGCAGAAGTCCAGAGAAATTACTTCTGTAGCCCTTCCCTTATCCACTGATGTAATCACTCCATCATAGAAAGCCACTAGGCTGGTCAGGCAGGATTTTCCCTTGTGGAGCTGTGCTGGCTGTCCCAAATCACCTCCCTGTCCTCCATGTGCCTTAGCATAGCTTCTAGGAGGATCTGTTCCATGACCTTCCCAGGCACAGAGATGAGGCTGACAGGTGCTTCCATGCTACTTTTCCAGCAGATGTCCGTGTGGTGGAAGTCCCCCAGCAGGAATAGCCTGCAAGCACGATGTCTCCTGGAGTTGGAGCAGGGAGGCTTTGTCAATAGGCTCCCCTTGACCAGGTGGCCTGTAGCAGACTCTAACCACGAGGTTCCCTTTGTTGCCTCAGTCTCTGATTTTTACCCACAGGCTTTCAATATGCTCATGGCTGTTCAGAGACAGCTCTTCACAGTTAGTTCTCCTCTTCATGTAGAGGGCAACCCCCTCCACCTCTTCCTTTCCTGTCTCTTCTGAACAGCCCATAGCCATTGATATTTGCACTCCAGTCACGGGATTTGTTCCACCAAGTTTCAGTAGTGGCAACAAGGTCATAACTTTCCAGCAGCACAGTGGCTTCCAACTCCTCCTGTTTGTTACCCATGCTGTGTGCTTTGGTGTAAAGGCAGCTGGGCTGGGCTGTTGGCCATGTCACCTTTGTAAGACTGCAGCTGTGCTCCACTGTGTCTAGTACCACTTAGAGTCACCTGCAGAGGAGCCTCATTAGGACCCTCTCCCTCTAACCTTTTCAAACCATCCCCCAAATTGCCAGGGATAAGCCTGATATCGGTCCCCCTCTCCCCTCACATGTAGTGTAATCAAGCAATCTGGTTCTCTACAAGGGGGAATAAGAGGAGTGACCACAACCCTAAACACACCCTCAGTGTGGTTAACCCTTTGATCCATGACTTGAGGGGCAGTCAAGGAACATCTTTCACTGCCCTGATGGGTATGGCCTACTCCCCAGTAGGAAGCAGTGGCGCTTCGATCACACACGCACACAGACACACACACCCCCAACCCAAGCCCTTTGGTTGAAAGCCTGTCTTACCAAGCTGACCAGCCTGCTGCCAAAAATTCTCTTGCCCATTTTAGACAGGTGGATCTTATCCCTTCCTAATGGGCTACAATCATTAAAGCACACCCCACTGTCACCAAAGCCAAAACCTCAATGGCACCAGCCTCGAAGCCAGACATTGATCTGTACTATGTATCTTCTTCTGTTATCATTTCTTGCTTATGAACCCAGAACTGCAGAGGACTCTGCAGAGAACTGCAGAGTGATTTGCATTTTTAGTTTAACAGTCCTACTGTAAATTTCATCTATGATTTGTACCCTAAAGCCCTGTGACTTAAACTGGAGGAAGAGGCCAAAGGCTTGTGCATTGCTTTCTGGGTCACTGAAATACCAAGGTTAGCCAAAATGGGGAGAAGAGGGCTGTAAGGGGGTTGGTATAAGTAAACAGTATTTGGGTTTTGGGGGTTTTTTTTAAGCATGCAGTAGGGTTTTTCCATGCACTCACTGCTGTCAACTTACCAGTTCTATGTAAGGGTTAAATATCACAAGAGCACATAATAACTTCAGATAACTGAAGACAGGGGATGCTTTTTCCAATTTTCGGGCGAAACTGTAATATTCCTCTCTTTCCCCAGACTGGCCATTGAAGTTCAGGACAGAATTCAGGAAAGAATATGACAACAGTGATGAGAAATAGCTTTAAATCTCCTGTAACAGGTTCCTGAGAACTTTCTGCAGGTAAGGAAGGGCCACTGCAGGGCCAGGTGGCTGTAGGACAAGTGCCTTGGCAAACTGTGGCACAAAATAGGGAAATGGTGGCTGCAGGGGATGCTGCTTTGGCCACAAAATGGCTGCCTGGGCCACGTGCCCCTCAAGCTTCCAGGCGAGAGCTTGAGATGCCACAATAGCTCTTGCTTTGAAGTATGGTTCGTGACCAAAAAAATAAGATTGGCAAGCTAACTGTCTAGAAAGCACAGGGTAGATACTGGGAATAATTAACACAGTATTCCTCTTTTCCCTTTTAAAGAAGTAAATGGAGCCTTTAAAGGGAGAGGGAAGAAGGGGCTTGGCCAGAGCAATGAAACATAAGTGGAAAAACTGTGGAAGGTTTGCGTCAAACCAGGCACGAGCTGTGCCATCCCTAGGTGACCCTCGTAAGGGCCCTGGGCTCCTGGGGGAACTGTGCTAGAGTCAGCATGGTTGGGAGAAGTGGAAGTTTTTATGTAGCAGGGCTTCCCTTTGGCTAGTTGCCTGTCCTGGTAGCTCTGCAGTAGGTTTCAGTGTGGGAGGATCTCATTTCAGGGCAAAGCCATTGCCTTTCTTTCTTCCCCTCTCTCTTGGGCTGACCTTTTCCCAGTCTTGTCAAAGAGCTGGGCTTGTAGGGCCACCTCTCTTTAGAGGATGATAATTTCCAAACACCTTTGGCTTTCTTTCACTGTTTTTGCTGTAATAATTCTATGCCCCACGTGGTAGTTTAATGCTTATCTTTTAATTTGAACAAACTTCATCCCAACCTAGGCTTCCATGGGAAAGGATTTGGGCACTTTGTTTATGATGGGGTCACTTACAGGATCACTGATCCCATTTCATCAATCAGACCGCTGATCAAATTTTGCAGGAAATAAAAAGGCTTCAATCTGCTTATGTTTTAATTCTGAGGAGCTTCTGGGAATTCAGGCAATGCTTTCACTGATATTTTTAAGTTTTCTAGCATAAGATTTGCACCAGTGCTGGATCTTACTGGTTGGTGCCCATTGCAGTCCCACTTGGGGCTCTTTGATGACTTCAGAAGCTGTGAAAGCGCGGCATGCTTAAAAACAAAAACAAACTTGTGGATATTGGCCTTTCCACATAGCTGAAGGAAGCCTTAGGAAGAAAAAAGCAAGTATTTGACTTCATTGTTTGAGTCATCAAAGCATGCTGCAGACCCTATGGAACGTGCCGCTGTATCCTGCAACACCAAACTCTGCATCTTTGGCAAATCAGCATTGTTTTGGTGGCACCAGGCTCTCTCCTTTGAGCCTTGGGCAATATCCATGCCTCCATGGTGGGGACAAGTCCAGAAAAAACTGCTCTCACCAGAGTGTGAGTGTGGCTCTGTTATGTCCTGCACACTTTAGGAAACCCTAAGCTCTGCTCTTGTTGAAGCTTCTGGCTGGAGATTTTCCTGATCTCTTTTTCTTGCTGGGCTTGCTTGCAGCCATAGTCTTCTCAGGAATGGCTTCCCCAGCTTCACCTCGGCCCCAGCCAGGACAGGTTTGGAAAGTGGTGGAAAGCTTTACCTTCAGCCCCTGGGCTTCTGCAGGGGACCCACAGGTGGCCCCTACACGGAGGTTGAGTTTGTTGATCCACCTGGAAATGTGGCAGAAGATCAGGGAAAGAAATGGGACAGGGCAAAGGGAGAGGTGAAACTCTGCCCATAAGTGGACAGTCACTTCAAAGTCACTCCAGGTTGCTTAGAGTCTCACCTGGATGACCTTTGAATATCTGAATATCAGCCAAACCCAAGTTGTGGGTGCTTTCCCTATACCAGGAAAGCCCAGGCTACGTGCATCCTTGCACATAGGTGCATGCTCCATATCACCACCATGGGAGAGGACCCAAAGTGGCCAGTGTGCCGTGAGCTTGTGCCTCCAGCATGGTAAGGTCCAACTGCCCCCCAGGTTGATCCCTGAGGCTGTTCCGCCCTCGCAGCACTCACCTGCGCAGGGGAAGGAGCTGGCAGTCACAGTGGAAAGGTACATCCTGCAGGTTGAGGATCTCCAGACTCGTGAAGTTGCTCATATCGGGGATGTTGCTCATTTTGTTTCTCTCCAGGTAGAGGCTTCTGATCTTGGGACCAAGGCCAGCAAAGGCATGAGGGGAAATCTGCAACAGAAGGAGGGCGAGTCAGGGGGTCCTGATGGGGGCAGGGGAGCAAATCTCTGCCCCTGCACTGCTAATCAGCTTGGGAGCCTGTCCTGAACCTGGAGGCCCCACAAAAGAGCTGCTTTAAACAGGGAGGACTGTTAATTAATTCAAGCGGTTCCAGTCACATTTTGGGACTCAATAGACCCCCCTTCAGTCTTCATAGAAAGAATGAGACATGCAGGAGGTCTCAGAGTGAGCTCTGGCTGCTGTAAGATACACAGTCCTTATGAGGGTGCTGCTAACACTTCTTTCTTGAGAGGATGAAAACATTTGGGGTAATAGCAGTGAAAAGTCCTGCAGGACAGCCTGTAATAAGAGAAGGAGAAATCTGGTCGGGGCTGGGAAAAGGAGATGATTTGGGCCCCACTGAAATGGTGGGTAAATGTCCTTAAAGACTGGAGGGAGTAAGCCTGTCCCAGGGGAGCTGTGGACAAGGCTGCAGTAAGGCAATTCTACAGCTGAGTCTCTTCCCAGCCAGGCTACGGAGCATCTCCTGAAGCCTTGGGAATTTGGGGACATCTGTTTGGATGCTCCTATAGGGGCCACCAGCCCTGGGCAGTGTGGAAGGAGATGGGACCTGTGGCTGTGCCCTCTGGTGCTACTGCCTCTCAGGAGTCCTGTACTGCACTCACCTGCTCCAGGCCCATGTTGTCCAGATACAGGTGCTGCAGACTGGAGGCCACTGGCAGGAAGACACCATCCCCCATGCGCTTGATGGGGTTTCGGGACAGCTTTAGCTCACTCAGGGCAGACAGGCCCCGCAGGGCTGCTGTGGGCACTTCCACCAGATGGTTTCCCTCCAGCTGCAGTTTCTCCAGCATCTTGGCAGGAGCCAGGGCAGCGGGGGCGATGTGCCTGATGGCATTCCCAGTGAGGTAGAGCCAACGCAGTCCCCTGGCTCCGGCCAGGTCACCCTCTGCCAGCTCCCCGATGGCATTGTGCTGCAGGTGGAGGGAGATGAGGTTGGGCAGGAGCTGGAAGGCGCCCGCAGGCATATGGGTGAAGGCATTGCGATCCAGGTCGAGGTAGGCCAGCTGTGGGACCCCCTCAAAGGCAGCAGCTGCCAAGGTGGAGAGGCGGTTGTCGGTGAGGTACAGGTAGACCAGGCTTTCCAGCCCCCGCAGTGCTCCAGGTTGCAGTGCCCTGATGCTGCAGCTCTGCAGGTGGAGGGACACCAGCTCCTCCAGGCCAGGGAAGGCATCTGGTGGCACTGTCCTGAAGGTGTTTCTGCGCAGGTCGAGAAGGCGGGTGTCCCCAGGGAAGTCCCGGGGGATCTCCTGTAGGTTCCTGTTCTCACAGGACCCATGATGGAAATCGGGGGAGCAGACGCACCCGTGGGGGCACCGCCTGCTGCCGGCTGCCCTTGGCTGCTCTGATGGTCTGCTGGGGCTGGGGAGTGGCCAGAGGCGACTGCATCTCATCTCAGGGGGCTTCAGGGAGTCAAGGGGCCGGCCTCGGAGAGCAGGGGGTGCAGCACAGGCACCTTCAGCCTGCACCCGCGCCCTCGCCAGCCAGTTGTGGAAGGGGCGCAGGAGGCAGGAGCAGAGCAGAGGATTCCCATGCAGGCTGACCCTCGCCAGCCCCCCGGCCCCGGCCAGAGGTGGCAGCCCCTGCAGCTGGTTTTCACGGAGGTCCAGCACGCGCAGCTGGGGGCTGCGGGCAAAGGCGTCCGGTGCCACGTCCTGGAGGGAAGCATGGTCCAGGAAGAGGTGCCTCAGCGAGGCCATGGCCAGGGCCTCCTCGGCCACGTAGGTGATGGGGTTGTGGCCCAGGTCCAGCCGGGTAGCCCCATCCAGCCTGGCCAGGGCCTCGCCAGGCAATGCCTGCAGCTCATTGTGGTCCAGGCTCAGCCTACGCAGGGCAGGCAGGGCAGCAAAGGCCTCGCTTCCCAGCACATGGAGGGCGTTGTGGGACAGCCGGAGCCACCTAAGCACCTGCAGACCCTGGAAGACCATGTCTGGGAGGTAGACCAAGGCATTTGCCCTCAGGTCAAGGACAGTGAGGGACCCCAGATGGCCAAAAGCACCTGGCTGGATCTCTTCAATGCGGTTCCCCTCCAGGATGAGCTGCTGGAGGGAGGACAACCCATCCAGGGACTCCTGGTAGAGAAGGGCTATACTGTTGGAGGCCAGGTTAAGGTAGACCAGCCTTCCCAGCCCTCGGAAAGCCCCTTCCTCCAGCCTCTCCACCTTGCAGTGCTGCAGGTCTAAGTGTGTGAGGTAGGGGGTGGCAAGGAAGGCTCCTGCTGGGATGACGGAGAAGCTGTTGCCCCGAAGGTCTAGCTTTTTGGTGAGCTGTTGGCCACACAAATAAAACACTTGAGTTACCCCAGGGCTACCATACCTACCTTCTTTCCCCATTCCTTGATCTTTCACTTGCCAACCTCTGGGATGGTGTCAGGGATGGCCACCAGGCTCCCATTGAGGCACAGGACGTGGGCACGGAGGTTGTCGCAGACACAGGGTGCAGGGCAGCGGGCAGCACCCACTCCCCCCAGGGCTGTTGCCAGCAGGAGGAGCCCCCAGGACAGCCTCATGTCAGAGGCACCTGTGGCTGGGGAGAGACAGCAGTGAGGCCGGGAAAGAGGCCAGGCTCCTGTGCATCCCCAAACAGTATCTCTGGCTTGGCACACAGAGTACCCAGGGGGCTGTTGCTATGACCTGGTGGGGCAGGTCTGTCTCTTGCTCTCACACTGTGATTTCATGGGTTATAAATGAAGAAGATAGTGGAAGAAAGAAGATAAATACTTGGAATGAAAAGTGAAGGTAACAGCTAGCAGGTCACTCAGGGAGAACTGGTTTGAAGCTGATACACCTCCCCCCCTTTTCTTCACACAGCACTAACATAAGATTGCCTTGGTCTGTACAAGCTATCAATATCCCTCCCAGAACTGGTTTTTTTGTAAGGCAAGCAGGTATAGCCACCCAGGGGATGTGATCACAAAGCCTTCCAAGTTGCCACCCTTCTTTAAATGGCAAATGTTCCATATCTCCACCACCATGGCCACTTCCTGCCTCCCAGCTCTGTGCCTCCCACCCTGCACGCTCTCTGCTTCCCCCTCAAGCTATTCATAGCACTTTTTGGAATAGAACTCCACTGTTTAGCTGCAGGAAGGAGGAGCTGGTTTTGGCTGGGCAGGAGCGAGCCCCTGGGGCGAAGGTACCAGAGAGAGGCTGAGGCTGGGGCAAGCACAGAGGAGGCAGTGGGGCTGCAGATATGGCCAATGCACACCTCTAAGCTCTAAGACAGCAGCAGTGGGGTCTGCAAGGCTCAAACCTGTGGAGCCACTGTGGTGCACAGCCCCTTGCCCACTGTGACTCATCGTCCCCTGTGGGTCCATGCCCAACTCTGCCCTCCTGCTTGAAGGAGCAGGACACCTAGTCCTGCTGCAGCCCACACACACACTGGGGTCCCCCCCTCCTGTGTGCCCACCAGCAAGTGCCACCACTGCAACGCCCCACCTCAGTCCTCATGCTGTGCCTGGGGCACTGCCACATGCCAGGCATCACCCCACCACTGCCTCCCACACACCTGGGGGGTTCACACAACCAGGGCTGGGAGTACCTGGACTTCAAGAAGTGGCGAAGAAAGAAAGGAAAGCGTCTCCTGCCCCTTGTAGCAGCTGCCAGGCTCCTGCACCGGTGTTTGCTCTCTTTGCAGAAGCAAGAACTGAATGGGCCCCGTTGTGTCGCTTTCCCAGCAGCGCTCACTGGACGGGGCCAGAAACGTGGGAGGAGGGAAAGGAGGAGAGGGGGAGGAAGGGTAAGCCACCTCTGGAGAGAGGGCAGCAACCCAGACATTGCCTCCCCCTTAATTCACAGGGGGCTGGGAGCCCAGCAAAGCCCATGTGGGATTTGCACTCCCTGTTTCCTGAGCTCTGCCTTTCCTTTCCTGGCTGTTAGTCACAGGAGCTACAGAGGTACAGGGCAGAAAGGTGACATCCAGCCAAAATTGCAATGGCAGTGGTAAGCTCAAGCAAAAGGGAAGAGGCAGCTGACCAGGCTGCAGGACTGTGCCATGTTTACAGCCTTCCGCTCTCCTCATTTTGCTTCTTTTGAAGAGGCCAGGGGCGGCAGTGCCTGTGTGACACATCATTTGCTTGCGGAAGGGCAATCCTGCTGGATTAGTGTTTCACTCTCCCAGGGAACGCAAGCAGATCTGCAGCCTGACAAAAATCTGGAAGATTTCATACTAATGTCTCTCTCCCCTTCAAGCCCTTCCCCTGTTCAGCAATCTCAGCTGCCAGAATCAGAATGTCCAATCCTGGTGCCACCTATGGGTGATGGACATGCTGGCCAGGGTCTGCAAGCCTCTCCAAAGCCTCCCTGGCCATTGCAGTGGGCTGCGTCCTCTGTCCCTGCAGGGTCCCAGAGGTGTTTAGTGCTCCTGGGACACAGGGTGACTTGACGTGGTGAGCAGCTTGGAGGCACCACCTCTCATGCTCAGCTCCACTCTGCTGTGCAGGGAGGACCATTGGGGATGCAGGTCTAGAGGAGATGAATCTGCCTCAGGCTGGCAGAAGTCACCCTGAGGAGCTCACTGCCTGTGCTGAATCACCATGACCCATTTTGGGCTCATGGCTGGCCTCAGGGAGGGCCAGGTGAAGGCAGTGGTGCCTGTTTAATGTCATAGCCATAGTCTGGCCAGTGCTGGTGCTGTTTGATGGTCTTCACCCTGTACCTGCTGGGTGCTGCCAGCATGGCTGGGCCCTCATGCCTCCTTGAGCTGCTCCCACAGTCTAGCAACGCTGTATCCAGTGTCCCAGCTGCAGCCTGGCCCCACTGCCCACTGCCATTCCTCATGCTACCACCCAAATATCCTTGAAGCACCATCCCTTCCTCACACTGGACACAGGTGGAGGGCAGTGATGGCTGGCAGGTCTGGGAAGAAACCAAAAGGGACAACAGGCTGGAGCGGCCCCAGCCAGGCAGTTTCAAAGGTCTGAGGAACCTCAACCACTTCCACCTGAACTCCAACCTCTCTGCCCCACTAGTGACAGAGCAGTTGGCACTCAGCATCTCAGCAGCAACCCCTTCCACCAGCCAATGTGGAACCAACTGCTGCAGCCACCTCCACCCCAGCTCTGGCCATTGTCCAGCCCACTCTGCTCCCCCCTGCCTGGACCCTCCATCACCTCCCCTGGCCAGGAGCCCCCACCCTGCCTGGCCAACAACCCAGACAGCTACACCTCCCTGGCAGTGGCCTGGGCTCTGCTGGAGAACCATGGGGAGGATGAGATGTGATACCAGGCACTGAGTGCCACCTCCGCCCTTTCCCCAGCTTCGCTCCAGGCTTTTATTTTGTTCATTTACCCAGCAAATATCTTGCCCACTTTAGCAGCTACAAGGCTGCAGAGAGGCAGCCAGTCTTTGCTCTCCCTGATGGGGCACAGGACATGAAGGCAGCACACCTGAACTTCCACTTGGGGTCCAACTCACCTCTGCTAGGCCAGATACTTTTATTTCCTGTTAAATGTTTCACCTCTGCCTGCAAGGAGCCAGATTCCACTGCTACCACTACAGGGTTTCACTGCTCTTGGATCCAGCCAGAACTGTTCCATGCAAAGAGAGCTCTGCACCAACCATTGCTGCCTTGCTGGGCTGAAAAGGTTCAAACTAAAAATATATCTGACAACATCAGTGCGTTTGGGGGGAAATGGTTGCACAAGACAGGCCAAAGCAGCACTGAAATAACCTCAATTTCCTCCAGAGCACCGCTGGGATCCTCTGACCACAGTCATCCTATCAGAGCAACTTCTAATAGAAACCAGAGTCAGCAATTCCCAGCCTCTTTTTCCCCCCCCACCCCTTAATCCAGAGGCATAAAGGACTTTTGAGTCCATGTCCTACCTAGGAGTGAATCTGTCTTCTGCAGAGACTATCAGTTCTACCCTTGCACACCTCTTTTTCCTACAGACATCTGATCTTGACACTAAATACCAGGCCCAGGAAAATCCTGTTTCTAAATATTGTTTATGAAAAAAACCCCCACCTGTAATTAATCAGCCTCTCAGGTTTGTCCTGCTGCTATGGCTTGGCTACTCAAAGCTGGTCGCACAGGTTCTCCCCACGACCTGGCCCACAGGTCCTTGTGCAAGCAGCCTTTCCAGGCTCCTTGCTCACAAAACATGCTCCACGGGACCTACTGCAGGTGGCCTCCTGTAGAAGGTGACCCCTTGGTTTGGTCTCTGCATCACCTTCCTCTTCTCCATGACCCTCCTCCACAGCAGAGGAACAAAAGGAGCAGCAAGACGCCAGGGAGCTTCAAAAATAGCTACAATGGTTCAAGACTTACAAAAACTACAGGTTCTTTTATGTCTCAGTTTTGCCCTCGAGCTCACAGCAAAACTTAACAAGGATGGGATGAGGTGAAGGAGGCAGAGCTCAGCTTGCAGTGATTGAAATTCCTGTAGGTGCAGATGCCTTACCTTCAGTTGATTTTTACCAATTTAGACACAGAGGAGTTCCAGCTTCAGTCAAAGAAAGTGGAAGAAAATGTATTTTGCTCTTAGCCTTAGGGCAACTTCTTTTTAATGAGGGGATACTGCTCTTACCCAAAGGCCAGCACTTTGCCAGCCAGAACGATGAGAGACACTGCTTTCCTGAGTTTGCTGGATCACAGCCTTGCCAAACCTCCCCCAGCCACCCAGTTTCCCCAGTGGAGTGCACTCTGCCAGCTGTAGTACATGTTGCATCTCACAACAAAGGAACAGCTAACTCAGTTTCCTTGACTTCTTCCTGGAACTATTTATACTGCATGTTGATGGTAAGGGAGGATGAACAGTCTCTAACTAAAAACAGAGAGGGAAGGAATAACTCTTTGCTACTTTAAGAGATGTGTTGATTCTCACAGGCTTGAAAGAAGAGGGAGCAGGACCAGACTGTGAGCTTATGTGCTCAGGAGCAGTATGCCACAAACCTGTATGGGCACATGGACAATCCTCCAGACAGATTTAGGGGCATCTGCTGCTACTTGATCAGTGCAAGAAGAAAGCACAGCTCTGCCCAAGAATGACCAGCACAGGCTTCTCTCTCCATGTTCCACACATCCTCAGCTTACTTGTGAACAGTGCACAGTCCCAGTGTTTTGCAAAGGGAGAAGAAAGGGAACACATATTCCACAGGGATTTCATGGATTGTATTAATTTCCAAACCAAGCCTATTTTAATTAAGGAGAGAAGAGAAAGGGCAGGAAGAGGGAACAACACAGGCAATTTCAAAAAAATTTACAATAAAATATGCTTGCTCCCTTAAGCAATGGCCACCAGGGTCAGCCACACTACACAAATATTCCAAGCCACCGCAGAAGGGGAAGGGTATATTAAAATACAAATCAACCACACACTGCCTTTGACAAATGGACTTGAAAGAAGAACCGAAGGGGAACACACCTCACCCTCTGACCTGTGAGCAGCACTCCCCAGGCCTGGGGAAGCAGGGGCAGTGGCAGCAGCAGCACAGCCTCCCTCTGGCACAGTGCTGAATGGTATCAGGCAGGAGTCAAAGTCCAATGAAATAAAAGAAAATGCACAGCTGGGTTGATCAGGAGGGGAGCACTTCCAGGCCCCGTGTTAGTCTTGGCACACCCTTGCCAATGCAACCAAAATGGAGAACTCTTCAATTCATGCTGAGCTCACAGTAGCACGGACTTATTTTAGCAGAAGCACCTGCCCTACAGACCAGGGAGTCACTTCAAGAGGAGTAGGAATACAATTCAGCAGGATTTGTCCAAGTTTATGAAAGCAGGAGGAAGGACAGACTTCCTACAGGGAAAAAAAAGGACAGCGTGTCTGTATGGGCTCTGGGATCCTCTCCCACCACGTGGCTCCGAGTTCTCTGCTGATGACAGTCCTATGAGGAGAGAAGGGCACATCTCGTCTCTTACAGCTGGTGGAGGGTTTGTAAGAGCATGTGGCGAGCAAATGAGCAGGAGTCAAGAGCACGGTTTGGTCTGTGGAAAGAGGAGAGAGATATTTCAAATACTGAATTTAAGAACTGTTTTGTATCTGACTCTGAATGAGCAAATAAACACTATTTCCAATGCACTGGGCTTGCATGCCCAGAACCCTACAACTTTTGCCCTCAGTTTTCTCTTCTGAAACCATTCTGCCATTGCTGTCCAAATCACTGCTTCCCATTCAGAGCTTGTTGCGAAAGACTCTCTCTCCTGTTGCTGAATCCGAGTCAGGAAGGCAATAGCAAGAATTGGAACATTTATTTCCATAAGCATAAACCAATATACATGACTTATCTCTGCGGCCTAGTGTCTCATTTTGGGTAGAACGAAGTGGGTGGGGGTGGAAACCCCATTCCCTCTCTTTTGGCAATGCGACTTTCCATGAAGATTCACTGTTTAGGGCCCCAAAACACAGAAGACAACCCTGCTCACACTCAAATCTTTCCTTACCATGTCATCTGCTACCTATAACCTGATGGTGACTTTGGTCTCGGGGCTTTTTGAGTCTTTAAAAGAGGCAACATAACCTCCTGTCCCCTCTCCCCTGAGGTCAAGTAACGCCTGCCTGGCTTTGCTGAGCCACCTTACAGGGTGCCTTTCAAGCAGCCCACAGAACCTGCAGAACATCACCTGAAAGGGCCTATCTCAGAGGCTGCAATAACAAAGTCTAAATCACACAGAATAATCTGCTCCTTGAAATGAAACAATGGAAATACAATCACAGCAGGGTTAACATGGGGGTAAACGTCCCTAACATTCCCATTGCCTCCCAGTAACATATATTTCTGTTTCTACAGGCTAATTGCTGGCTAAGCATCACTGAAACATTTAACAGTCTCTATCCATCCATTAGGGAACTTCCTCCAAAAAATGTTAATCCAATGTTTTCCACTGTTCTAAGAGGGGAAATCATTAATTTTACCTCTCTCCCACCCCACCACAGCAAAATAACCTTTAACAATGAATAGCAGTGAAGCCTACTCAATTTGGCAAAGTAGGGTGAGTTGAAATAAAGAATGAAATATCTAGGAAGGAGCAAGGAGTTCACCTCTGGGTTTACAGCACAAGAACAATAGCTGCAGAGGTTGTCTGGTACAGCACTCCATGCCTGCTGCAGTTTAACAGAAGCACATCCTGGAGAAGACTTAACCCTTTTTATTCCCTCAAGAGCCATTCAATGCCCCACACTGAACACACAGTCCCAGAATTACAGCTTAAGATTTATCTTCAAAGTGGCTGGGTGAGCTATTTCAGCCCTCAGCTTTGGAAGGCCCAGCCCTGTTTGCTATGAGCAGGCTGGTTTCATCCAGGCAGACGCCCACTTTTCAAAATAGAGAACCTGAACTGCTGATGATGATCACAGCAAAGCTCCCTCAGCCTCCACTCCTAACATCAAGCCTCCTCTAACACTATAAGCCTCCTTATTTGCTGTGGAGCTAAACTGCCTGCCACTCTGTGCTACAGACTGTTGAAAGAGGCCATTGATGTGATACAATTCAAAGAGCAGCATTTAAAAAAACCAAACCACAACCAAACAAAAAACAAACAAAAACCCCAACACCTCCAGCAAGTCACAATTGGGCAGGCATACATCCACATACTTCCAGTGTTTCCACCTAAAAAATTATGGAAAAGCACATGTGGATTCACAGCACCCTCTTGTGTCCAAAAAAAACCAAAGTGAGGCCTGACAGCAGCAGAGTAAGTCTGCATCCAAAATTTTACAATTATTCAATAGAGAACATTGCCTTCATCATCAAATTGTCACAAAAGAAAGGAGGCAAATGACTATTCCCAAAGCCCCTTGCAGCAAAAGGCAGCAGAGCTCTAGCCTAGGCAGCTACAAGAACTTTACAGCTCTAGAAGCCTGAAAGAGCTAACTGCAACCCAAAAGGGGAAAAACTAGAAAACAGCACAAAAATGCTTTTTTCTCCAAGTGAAGGAATCATGACTTTGACAGAGTGGAAGTAGATTTGTTGCAGAAACAGAGCCCAGATGAGTTCTGAATACTAGTATTTTAACCAGTTAGAGGTTTAAGAATAGGACATGACTTTACTCTGACTGAATTCCAAGAAGAGACCAGGTGTGGAGGTTAATTGAGAAGCTGTGTGTTGTTTGTGGCTGGGATGGAGTTAATTTTCTTCACAGTAGCTGATATGGGGCTGTGTTTTGAATTTGTGCTGGAAACAGTGTTGCTAACACAGGGGTGTTTTAGTTACTGCTGAGCAGTGCTCCCACACTGTCGGCCTTCTCTGTTTCTCACATTACCCCCCCCAGTGAGCAGGCCAGGGGTGCACAAGAAGCTGGGAGGGTACACAGCTGGGACAGCTGACCCAACTGTCCAAAGGGATATTCCATACCACATGACAGCACACTCAGCACAAAGCAGAGGGAGGAAGATACATGTGGAGTCCTGCTTTCCTGGAGACAGCAGATGGCAAATGAATTCCTTGTTCTGCTTTGCTCACACATGCAGCTTTTGCTTTACCTATTTACCTGTCTTTATGTCAGTGCATTAGTTTTCTCACTTTTACTCTTCTGCTTCTCTTCCCCCTCTCACTGGGGGGAAGAAAGTGGCTGTGTAGGGGATAGTTGTCAGCTGGGGTTAAACCAGCTGGCTGTTTTAACTGGACTGTGTGATTCTTGAACTGTTTACATTTACCTTTTTAAGGATTTAAGAGTTGTTCTCCTTGTTCTCTTAGGGAAAGCATTTTAAGGAATGCATATATTTATATAAAACAAAGGTATATTGCTTGTATATACTACGGACTTCATTATGCTGCACAGGACATAAGTTTCCCTATAACACACCTTGAAAGACAGGGGTTTGCAAACCAAAGCTTCAGCTCCAAGAATTTCATAGCACCAGGGACACTGCAGGCTTGGCATTAGCACCACAGACAGGAAGAGAGATTTGCCTTTTACTGTGAGAGGCTCTTGGCTCTCACTCAGCTTCTACAGAAGCTTTGAGCAATCTCACACTTTCAGAAAGAGACTCTCCTCTCTTGTACTTGCAGTGAAATGCTGGCTCTGGAGTCAATGGGATTTTTGTTGATGAATGAATGAAGACCAGAATTGTACTCTTATTTTGTCACATACAGCATCATCTACAGCTGAAAAACACTTATTGGGAGAGGCCTACATTCACACATACTGGGAGAGGGGTGACAAGTGTCTTTTGTGAGCAAAATTTGTTTAGAAGGACACATCAAGTTAAAAGGCTACTCTAGGCACTGATACCTGACATGAGCAATTAGAACAGTCAAATGCCCTGAACCAAAGTCCCTTTTTCTGTATTCTCAGCTTCCAGCAATTTAAATTCTGTTTTGAGGGCTGGGTCTTGATCAACAAGCGACATCACAGGCACAGGCAGCAATGTAGGAAACAGCACAAATCCAGTGATCTGTCTGGAAACTTCACATGGCAAGTCCTGATACTTCTTGCTTAAATCTATAATGATTGGGCTGGAAGTATATTTGTTCAGTTGGTAAAGCATATGGTCATTGGCCTGTAACTGCCTAATTCTTAACCTGATCAGAACAAAGAGAAATGTTCCACAAGAAGGGCCTCCAGGTTAGCATCTGCACATGTGTAAACAAGGTATTTTGTTTTCCCCTAACTGCCCTTAGCATGGCTGCTGGTTATGGACACAAACCACTGCTACACACCAGCTTTGACAGCTTCAGTCATACCAATGTTTGGAAAAATTCTTTTCCCCCCCCATCACAAATGGCCAGCTTCCAAGCCCAGTGGAACCAAGACAGACTACCAATACTTTACTGCATTCCTACTGCCCATGTTTCATACTGACCACAAGCATCTGATGCCTCCACTTTTCATCAGCAAGAGATCCTAAGCATCTGCATATAACCCATACACCACAAAATTCAGGAAAGTTTAAGCCTCATTCTGGAACCTGTTAAAAAGCTGCTGTCACCCCACATGGCACACGGTCCATGCTGAGCCAAGCAGTCACCAAGCTCCAAAGGGATTTCAGACCTCTGCTGGTTTTGCCTAAAGTGGCATTTTTGGACTGCTTCTCCTCTTGACTGCTGAATAGTAGTATGTAATCCTTCCTCTCCTGAGGAAAGGTCTATTTGGTGGGGGTTTTTTTTCCCTCAAGTCTCATCAATGCTGAAATTCATACTGATTTAATCCAGAAGAGATATGGCCTCCATAGCCATTTAATACATTAAAGCTAAAGCTGGTGGGGGCAAGGGTTGATTCTATACCTATAGTGGAAATAACAACATTAAATACAGGCAGGCAGTGAAAGCAGCTTCTTCAATACTTATGCTCCCCATTTAGTTCCCAGAAAAATCACTAACTTTGTTGCTGTCACAGTAGGAAGTTTCATCTAGAAACAAATTCAGTCTTTGTGTTTTGCAGTGTTTTCATCTGCTGGTGTTCAGTGCCACACAGCATGACAATTCTGGTAGAGCTCTGCTGACCCTCATACTCAGAAAGATGATTTGGAAGGCACAGTTAGACCCAGTGTACTCACAGTTCACTCAAGCAGTGACCAGAAACCCAGCAGGTTTCCTTAAGCTCAAAACACCTCTTCTATGACAGGGACTAGCAGTATTTGCTTCAGAGCCACTTTGTTGCAAAGCCAACTTCCCACTATTCCTTCTTTATGATCAGATTTTTTTATTTTTTTCTTTTTATTTTTTTTTTTACTCTGAACCTCACATACTGGAGTAAACAAGATAAAAAGGAGATGCCCATTAAACTATCAATCCTCAATTTCAGAACAGATATTTAGCACACTTTATCAGAACAGCTTGTATGAAGCTATTAACTCAAACAGTTTCACTAGCTCCCATGGAGAAAACTGCATGGCAAGTACAATACTCACTTTGTGACAAAAGCAGAGAGAACCGGGGCCAGAGATTTAGGGAAATAATCCTGTTGGACCATATGGTTCAAGGTCATAAGAATACCATAGAGGCTTGGAACAGCTTTGATTTTCTCTTCACTCTGAGAAATGGACAAGAAGATGAAGTCAGAAATCAGACAATCACAATTTAATCTAAACCACTGTACTTCACAGAGGCACTGAAATTCTCTGTTGAATAGAAGTGTTCCCACACACTGTAGCAGAGAAAGCTGGTCACTAGATAAAGTGTAATGTTCCACAACACAAAGGTAGCCAATTCCATAGACTCCCAGCACTTGAAATAAAGTATCAAGAATATTCTAGTACTTATCAACTGACAGCAGTAGTAATGGGCAAAGGGAAGTGGTGAACTTGCAAGTGAAACAGCCAAATCTTCTCAGAGGCCCTGTGTCGAAGTGTTCTCCTATGGAGTTTCACCAGATTTCAATCCATAAAGAATTCAGTTGCCTTAACAGTTTTTTCTTGTATTATTCTGTTGCTCATTTTTATACCATCTCCAGCTCTTTGACAGGCTTCCTCCAGAACTTGATGCAGTGTTCCCAAAACTGGTCTCAACTGTTTACAAGATAAAGCCAATGGTCATCCCCGTGCTTACACGATAGATAAGTTATTCTTCCTCCTAATGTGACACTAACCTACATGCCCCAACTCTTACATTGTTTTTATTTCTCTGCTGCCATTTCGACAAAACCCTTCATTCTGCAGACAGGATCTAGACCTCTGTTCCTAGGTGTATGTATGACCTTGGAGTGCATGGTGCTAAGAGTATCTGTGGCTCATGTGCTTCCAGCTATGTAGGACAGAAAATGGAGTACACTCCCTCTCCACATATCAAGGATTGTGGAATTAAGCACATCACAGTCAGCTGGCTGATCCTCAAGGGCTTTATTATCAAAGTCACTTCCTGGCCTGAGAGAAGTCTCCTGGAGGCACTGTGCTTTGTGCCTCATGCATATTTGTTATTTTCCATATGGGTCAGAGGTAGGTGGCAGTCCCCAAAACAGGTATTCTGCAGAACAAAATACCACCTCAGGTTCTGTTGACCTGTCTGAGAAGCAGGAAGCACAGTGCTGGTCCAATATACAATAAACACAGGGAGAGACTACACTGACTTTTAGGAAATTAAGACCTATCCATGCATGTCAACAGCTGTCTGTGCCTCAAGCTGGGTATTACTGGAAGGACATTCATAAACCTATTTAATAGCAGTTTCCATTCTCAGCTTCCAGGTCTTGAGGTAGTGAGAAATATTAACCCTTGCAGCACAAGCAGGCAAAGGTGTTTAAGTTTGCAGACAGAACCTCTCCCCAGTCGCCTCACTCAAAGTAAAGCTATAGGTACTCTAACGCAATTCGCAGGTTTCCTCCTGATCTTCCAGCTTTTTTTGCTAAAGTTTATTCCCTGTAACTACATATTTCACATTAGCACTGGCAAAGAGACTCCAAAGCATGAAGTTGTACACTACTGATCTGGCATGAATAGTTGGATAAACATTTTTGAGCTGTGCTATCAAGAAGTGCCCTAAAGGACTAATAATAATGTCAATTAACTAATAATATTGTAGATTAGACTCCTGGACATGGCTTTTTATAGAGACCATAGTCCAGCAGCAGCACTGTTGCCTTACCTGACCCCCCCTACCTTACGAGGATGACTGAGAATGCAGAGCACACAAAGCAGAAGATGTACAGAGAGGTGACATGTCCTTCATCCTAATGCAACCTTGCAATTTGCAGTTTCTGCTGGACCTGCAGACTTCCATTGTCCCTGGGCATCAGGCATGCACAGGCACCCAGCTGCTTCCATGGCAACATAATTACCCAAAACCCAGCCGGTCTGGTCTTCAACAGCCTAAACAGACCATAACTTAACTCTTTCCTGCTTCCTCACCTTAAGTAGTCCCATGTGGATTAAGAGATTTGTGATGAATGCATCTGAATTAAATGTGGCAGAAGTGAAGGCTTTTTTCATCAAGGCATCTAAAAAGAAATAAGCACATTATATTAAGAAATACAGAAAAAGGACATTTATGGATTTTAAGATTAAAGATTGATCATACAGAAACTCAGAGAATGTTGGCTGTTAAAGGCATTTTGGGACATAACACTTGTTAAGATTTCAGTTGTCTCTGTAGGGACTAGGTATAATCTCTGAAACAATGACAGATAAAAACCCCCCAGTCCTTAAGTAAAGCAAGAAAAACTCAAACTAAATGCCTAGAATCGTTTGGAAATTCCTGCTTCCAAGCAAGAACACGAAGGGATAACTATTTAGTCCACACACTAATCAAACCTAACCCAAATTACAGCTCCACAATATACTGTGAGGAACAGTCCCTTGTCTGAACATCAGTTTCAGTGTCTTGGCTCATGCTGGAAATCATAGAATCATAGAATCGATTGGGTTGGAAAAGACCTCCGAGATCATCAAGTCCAACCCTTGGTCCAATTCCAGTCCATTTACTAGATCATGGCACTCAGTGCCACATCCAATCTGCGTTTAAAAATCTCCAGGGATGGTGAATCCACCACCTCTCTGGGCAGCCCATTCCAATGCCTGAAATCTCTGCTTCCTGAAGAAATTAAAGATGTTTGACTGACAAAAAGAGACATCAACTAGGAGGTCTCTCTTTACTCTCTTGTAATACTACACTGGGGAGGCTCGTTCCTGCAAAATGTTTTTTTAAATAAAGAGCCTTGAAAAAGTAACTGACCTTTGAACACAGAACTACTGGCTATTGACAGCCTGGCATCAAGGAGATGCCGGAAGGGCAGCAAAGGCCCACTACAACTGCAGCTATAACAGACAATCATTGCCAAGCTTTTGCAGCACAGGATATATTAAGTTCAGGATCAATCTCTGCTTTCACTCCACACAACAGCATGGCACAGCTCAGTACTTTGTTATCTGCCAGGGAAAAAAAGGCCCAGTGGCTCAGCCCACAGGGCAGTGGTGTCTTTGGCACTGGAGCAGGTCACACCACAAAGTGAGGAAAGGCACAGTCACCTGTTGTTTCATGCACTGCTGTTTTCACTGGGGCTTCATCTTTGAAGACTGATGATATCCTTAGGAGAGTTGCAACTACTTTCTCTACATCAGATGTATCTGTCTGAAAGAGAAAAAAAAAAAAATCAGTTCACTGGTCACCAGCCACAGAACATGGGTCTCTGCTAGGGCTGTGGCAAGAATTACAGCCTTCAGCTGACTGACATCAGCTTTGCCTTGGCCATAACACCAAGCAAAAGCAACACAAACAAGATTACTCTATGCAGAAGCTCTGATGCCAGTATAAGCATTAACTGCATCACCTGCTTCCATAAAGTTACGGGGGGGATCACTAGAGAGAAGAGGTAAAGCTAGGTCTCAAAAGAAAGTTATCACCTCTGGGGATTAAATAACCCTGAGAGAAAAATCAAGCACAGATGACCATCTGACCTACCTGCTGAGCTATCAGCACAGAGCACTTTGGTCCTAGTCGCAGCAGCTTCTCTGGTGATGGGAAAGCAAGGAATGTGGCAACATCCACAGGAGGAGATGGCACTGGAGTTGAAGCCTGAAACAGACAGAATCCATCTCAAGTTCATTCTTGGAAGTAAATACATTGGTTCAGCAAAAGCACATGGGACAGGTCAGGACACAGCTACATCTGTTCTGTTTGAAAATTGTTTAAGGCTCATGTGAGCCCAGAGTTGGAATAGCCAGATTATGCTGGCACAACTGCATGGCACTGCATGTATGAGGTTCCCACCACTTTCTGAATGTGGGAAGACTTTCTACCTGTGTTTTTACAACCACTACTCAGCCTTTCCCTCCATGCATGTGTACACATGCACACTTTTTCAATACTTTCAACACTTTCACACCTTTTTACATTTTTCAAGTAATACATTTTCTTTATTTCCTGAATGTTCTCCCTGTAACAACAGTACCAGCCCCGGCAGGAATGTGAATACCTGTCAGTACTTCAAGTTCAGACTCACTCCAGGTCTCATTTCCTCCTTTACTCTCTTCCAGCTGATGAAACAGGAATCCATCTGGAAGTAAGCTTACCTGTGAATCAATTATCTTCTTAGGCGTCAGTGACTCCTGTTCTTCCTCTCCTCTCTCCTTCAGCTGTTGCTGTTCCTCCTCCTCTTCCTCCTCTTCATCTTCCTCCTCCTCCTCTTCATCCTCCTCCTCCTCCCCTTCATCATCACTAAGGTTTGAGTGTTACACGTTAATTACAACACTTGCAGTTCCTGTATACTGGTACTTAATAACATTTTTTCAAGAACAAAAGAGCAGCCTCTCCTCAAGCTTTACTGCAAGAAGCATATCTCACCTAAAACAGACCAAGAGGACACTAAGGCTTCAGTCACCCAGTTGACGACAGCAAGAAAAGACTGAGGAACACAATCAACAGCTAACACTATGGTAAGTCCATGAATGAAAACAAGACACAAGGTATATCCTGCTTATAGAATCCCTTGGCCGTGCTCCATACTCACACCAACATCCATCAGCAATGATAGAGTTTGTATTTTAAAATGAGATAGGTGAATGGAAGTGTTGATGAAAAGTGTCAGAAGATTTCTGATTTAAACTCTGGTACTCTGCATACCTCAAAGATCCCAGCACAGCTGCCATATTGAAGCCTTCAAGGATCTCATGGAGTTGCTCACATACCTCTTCTCCCAGACAGTTACCTAGATTGATAGAGGAAAAGGAGTAGACTTAACAGATGTACACAGGTTCTACAGGATTTAGCTGTGTATTGTGTATCTCTTGTTTCTGAAATCAAACAGTTATAGGCATTTCTGCAAACCACCTTAGAGACAACACAGACTGCAGCTATCAGACAGAATCTAACAGCTGTTAAACAAATTTCAGCAGCATTACACAATGGTTAGAGACAAAACCCCCTAATTTTTCAGTGTGTTTAAGAGACTTCCTGTTAGTTCTATAAATGGCTCTTGTTCTCAGCAATTCTGAGACAAGGACAAACACCACAGCAGCAGTGAAGTGCAGTGACCCAAGGTATGAACAGCAAAAGTCAACAGTAGTCAAAGTTTTCACAGAGGTTTTTGTTTGCAACTATGAAGTATCTGAGATAGCACTGAATAATTAAAGAATTTTACTGAAAACAGGTATAGATATCAGTTTAAACTTTCCACCTTATGAAGTGTACCAAAAATGCCTAACAATTAACTGAGTTCATGGTTTAAGAAAACTTTCAGGATCAAACTGTTTCAGGTCCCAGGGTCATGCAAGTTCAGCTACTTCGAGCACTGTTTTTCAAATGCTGACTGCAAGACTAGAATATGTGATTCTGTCAACATTCTTCCTAATGGTTTCTCATTGGAATCAAATGAGAGATATTTTGATCTAGCAAGCTTACTTACCATTGAGATCCAACTTCTCCAACTCTGCCTTATCTTCAATAGCTTCAGCAACAGTCAGAGCAGCATCTCGTTTGATTTCACAGAAAGACAAATTCAGTTCCTAAGAAGCAGAAGAATGTATGTTTGCAGAATTCCTATTAACATCCATCATCCCCAAAAACCTCATGTGCTCACAAGTGTCCTGAAAAGACTCCTCTGAAAAGGCTCTCAGGAAAAGATGTGGTTTTAATTGAAAATAAAACCTGACACATACTCCTACCTCATACCTGAAAGGAGAATTTTGAAACATGCTGGTGTTAAAAGCAGGACTACTGAAGGTAGCCATTTTAAAATGCCTAGAGATCACTGCTCATCTAAAAGGTAGCAGACATTTCAGTCCTTAGCAATCAGCTGATTGGAGATCTTCACTTACCAAGGGTCACAAGAGCACTCCAGAACTCACTCTCCAGTAAGTCTAACTGAAGAAAGATAGCTACTGTACCAAATAGACTGCACATTTGCTTTGACAGTTTGGTTGCAAGTTAAGGCCCTCCAAAGACAAGCCATGAGTGGTACTACTTCTGATAAACACAGCCAACAGAGAAACCATGTGGACAGACTAGTAAGGGTAAAGTTATTCAACAGCTAGATACCATCCCTCACCATTCCACATTATGCTCAATCCTTACTCAAGAAAGGATTTAATAATAACAGCATAAGGGAAGCAGTCCTTGAACAGAATGAATCAGCTGTGATTGCTTCATGCAACCCTCCTTTAACCCTTTCTGCTCTGGAAAAAAGGGTTTAACTTCTGGCTGTTCATCTCAATATCTCCGTTACTTAAGTTTTCCTGGGAGATTCAGATACAAATTCCAGTAGAACAAGTAGAAGTCCAAGCAAGGGATCTCATACCACAAAACACTTACTTCTTTCTGTACCAGTTCATACACACAAATAGATTTTAGAACTCAGATGAATTTTTGTCTTTGACTACTAGACTAGAAATTATTTGTTCAGCATCTATCTCAGTGCAGTTATAACTCATGGCAGGTGTTTCCAGAGATCCTAGTTTACTTACATTGACTTGACTTCAGCCTGTCTAGAATATTGTCAGATTCAAGTCCTGTGCAAATACTGATGTAGGAGGCTGTGGTATTGCTGAAAAACTAAAAATACTTGGACCTTTGATAGACACCCTAACAAAGAAAAAGCATTAGCTGTATGAACTATGAAATGCTGAGCAGACTACAAGCTGTTCATGAAGACAGACATGTCAGTCCCCACTCATGATGTTCTGAGAAGTTCTAAAAGCAGATACTTCTATTATCAGATTTTTTGAAGAGCACTTGCTGAATTGAACCAATACTTCAAAAACATCAAGTGGAGACTAAACAGATCACTGGTACATCTCCATGCAGAATAGTCCTAGCTGAATGTGGTGATGCCACTGATCTCCAACACAGCTTATTGTTTTTCAGTTGTGCACACAGAGCCTGCACTGAAGTGAATCCCACTTTAAAGTAATCAGTAGTGGCAGGAGAATGGACAGGAAAAAAAACCAAAACAAAACATAAAATGCTGAATTTTCCATTTCTCAAAAAGAGCTGGACAGCAAGAGCACAATACCTTTAATTTGTGAAGCCCTTCTTTAACAGCATCAGCAATAGCAACAGCACCCTTTGAACGCACCAGACAGTCTCCAAAGTTGATCACTTCAATCTGCCGAAGCGCCTTCAGAGTCTGCAGAGCAGAACAGCACAAATTTGAAATACACATGCAAGTAAATGAATGACCTACCACTTCTAGAATGTCATCTTTCCCATCACAGCATGACATGTGGTTCCACTGACCCAAAGGTGCCAATGCTAACTAGACTTACTCAAAGCAACCATTTAAAACAACTCACCTCTGCCATGGCCACAGCTCCTTTCTCTGTGAAGGTGTTGTCATTCAAGTTTATAACCTTAAGCAGTGGGTTGATAGCAAAGGCCTGCGCCAGTGCTGTTATGCCAGGATGGTTAATTCCATTCTGAGGCATATGGACCTCTTCTAGAGTCCCAATGATCTGGGAAAGGATGCAGATAAACCTGTTAGAAAACATACTTCGACTCAAGAGTATACTGCTCTACTCTAGGATTTGCTTAAAATTGCTTGAGTTTCAAAACTTCATCAGTTCTTCCACAGAGAATTACTCACCAGCAACAATGGCACAAATCTAAGTAAAATTAACAGCTCATGGCAAGAGTCAGATTAACACAAAGCCCTGATTCAAAGAGCCACAAGTATCATCCTCCTACTGTGCCTACTCTAGATAACTTAAAACGGGTTCTTCACCTGCGGTTCAACAGCACTGAAACAGACCAGACACCATCACTGGATATGGTATTTTTCTAATTAAGATCTACATTTTGCCCTGATTGCAGAAGCAAACATGTAAGAAAGTTAGTATGAGCATTTTTTATGGACTAAACAGCATGTCACAAAACATGGTAATTGATCCCATTTTGGTAGTGCCATTCAGCCTTAATCCTCCATTAATCACTTTGTTATGCACCTCTCAAGTATTTAAGAAGTCCTATTTCTTAGTCAAAAATCACATCCAGACAGTTCTTTAGGAAAAAAAAAGTCAACCCGTAAGCTGCAGCATCATTATTAATATACCTGACAATACGCATTATAATTCTGAAGTCACTTCTAGCAACAATCGAGGGAAGAAAACGGAATTAGGTGGCCCCAACCACAGTGAATTCTCTTCCTCCAACAAAAGTGAAAGTGGGACAGTGACAGCTAGAGAAAGCTAGGCAGCACCTTGAGCCCCAACCAGATGATCCTAGCAAAAACACTGGATTGCTTTTACCAGATGATTGAACAACTAGGTAAAGTAGCACACAAGAGGTCAGCTGGTACACCTACCCCAGTGCCACATAACATCCACCAGCACAGGAGGAGGAAAAGGCATAGGACTACTATTAAATTACTCAGAAGATGACCATTTCTTCCTCAAGTAACTACTTTACACAGCCACTAGTTATGTGTAAAGGTCATAACTAGCGTTTTGAAATTCAGGTCACAATCAATTCTAATTCCACCGATTGAAGACACCAGTTTCAGCAGCAACATCGCAACTTTAGTGAACCAATCACCAGCTCCTGCCTCCAAGCTGAGGCAACCTCTGTGTGCATTATCTTTAGCACTAGCACTGAATCACACCCTGCTCCAACTTGCTGTCAAGAAGATCTGGTTTGGTACTTACCCCAAACGCCTCAGCCAGGGCAGTGGCACCATCATTCTCCAGACGATTTCTGCCAGCCACAAATATTTTCAAAGCAAGAGGCTTGCCCTGAGCACTTGATTTCCTGTGACACTCCTTCAGAGCGGCTGCCAATATCTAAAGATAAAACAAGCAGTTAATACTACCTCAGCATCTCATTCTAAAGGAATCCAACTGTGTTCTGTAGATCCACCTCAAGAAATACTTTGGTCATCGCTGAAATGTACCTGCTTCTACAGCAGGGTGTACAATAAAGCTGTCTGTACCTACAACACTTGTACACTTGTCTTAGGCAAGAATTGATAATTTTGCAACACCAAGTCATTAACAACATTTGGTTCCTAAAAATGCAAACACATAGGCTCCTAGTGATAACAGTCCTGGTTTTCTGTTTCATCCAACAGGCAGTCCTTCAGTACTAGGCTTGACAATATTGTTCACTCAAATCCAAGGCTATTAGCTCTATTGACATGGAATCTAGTGTTTAGGATAGAACTGTTTTCCTATCTTGGAAAAATGGATAAGATTTCTATACTTAATTCTGAAATTTATTCATGAAAACATGTATGGGAGTGGGATCTTGAGACTGGCAAAATGGGTCAACAAGAATATCATTAAGTTTAAAGGGAAATGTGCAGTCCTGCACATGGAGAGAAACAACCTCATGTACTGGGTTGACCTCATAAGCTGGGAGTCAGAGGGGCAACGATAGCCTGGCAGAGAAGAACCTGGGGGTCCTAATGGGTAGGAAGTTGACTATGAGCAGGCAATATGCACTTGAAGCAAAGGAAGTTTACTGGGTTGCCTTGGGAAAAGCACTGACACCAGGTCAGTGATCCTTCTCTACTCAGCCCCGTGAAATGCATGCAAGTACCAAGTCCAATTACAGGCTCCTACATGGACATAGTGGGGTGAGTCCAGCAAAGGGTCCCAGGGTTGATTAAAAAATTGGAGAATTTTACTCACTAGGAGAGACCTGACAGCTGGGATTATTAAGGCTGGAGAAGAAAAAGGTTCTGGGGGGAGATACTATCCTTGTGTAAAAACAGCTAGAACAACAGGATGAGGGGAGGTGGTGGTGTAAAGAAGGCACAGCCAGACACAAAGGCAAACAAACTAATGCACAGAAAATACCATTTAAACACAAACTCCCTTTTTTACTGTGAAGATTATTAAACACTGGGATAGACTATTCATACAGCTTGTGAAGTCTATATTCAAAACCTGACTAGACACAAGCCTGAAGAACCTGGTCTAGTTGCCCTGAGCAGGGGAGTTGACAGTCACCAAAGATAGCTTCCAACCTCAACCATCCCATGTAGGGTAGTCTGAAGTCAAATCCTGGCTCTGACCTCATTCCCAAAGAGGAGACAACCCTTACCTTGCCACCACCAATGCCCATGCCACAGTTATTGAGCTTGAGTTCCTGCAGAGTGTAGCATGCAGGGCTCTTCAGCAGAGCCTCAAAGCCACGTACACCATCTGGCCCAAAGGCATTGTCACTCAGGTCCAGCTCCACCAGCTGGGCTCCAGCAGTGATGAGTGCATCACCCAAAGAGATCTGTAAGGAAACAGATGGCAGTGGGTGGGAGGGAATGGATTAACTTCTAGTGACAGCATCACTGCAGTGGCTAGGCATTACAGAGTTGCTGCAAAAAAATTTCCACTTTGAAGACATTCTGCAAAGCTGCATGGGGAAATAAAACTTTACAGCTAAATCCAGAGAAGCTGTGCAAATTAAGCTAAAAATAACCACAAGGTAGTGACCCAGACATTATCCCACCCCTTTAGGTCAAATACACACTTTTTAAAGGGGGTTTCTCCCTCTACACTGCTGAAAGAAATATTGGTTTTATCCTGTTGAGTTTATCATGTTTTTTCTTCACGGGACTCAAGGAGGCAGGGAGCTCTGTAATGGTCTTGGAAGACATAGTCATAAGATCTATTTAGAAAGCTTAGCTCTCATTCTATCTATTGGATCACAAAGATGTTTCCCCCAGTGACAAACTCCTTTGCTAGCATGGATTTGCATTTATTCTTTAATCAACTCTTCTCCACCTCATACAGGAGGAGCAAAAGAGATGCGCTCACCTGTTCCAAGATATTTAGTGTTAACAGTGTAGAGAAGGATCAGCTCTGTACCAAAAAAAAAAAAAAAAAAACACCAAAACCATACTCCCACAAAAAGCATGACAGGTGAGAAAAGAGGCTGCATTAGTCAGAGGTCTCAGATCTAGTTTTTACTTACCAAAGCAGGGGGGATCTCAGACCTTAGCCTCCCTGTAAACATGTCACTCCAATGACACCTCTAAAATAAGAAATATACAAATAGAAACCACTGAAATATCTAGGTCAACACACTTGTAATAAAGATTTACATGTACAAGCTGCATTACATCACTGTGGACAGTTTAAGGCTGTTTCCCTTCCCTGGGGTTATCAGTTGATTGTCATTTGACCACTAAAGGGCTGCAAGAACTAGTGTTACATTCACTTCACTTGCAAGGACATAAAGGCACTGAAATGCACACTGGAAATAACACAATACAAGAATTCTTCCTTATATTCAACCTGGAATTCTTTTCTGCTGAGAAAATTACCACAGAAAAAAGCAACAGGAAACTGAAGGATACATCAGGAATGCAGATTTTACTGAGGTATGGAGCTCAACAATCTGAACTTGTCTGAAAAGCCACACTTGGGTGATTAATGTGTATCAATGTTTCACAACACTCTCCTTCGAAGGAGAGTGTCTCTAGCAGCACAGCACCTCCTTAATATCAGGTTAGAGCAACAGTAGGGAAACATAACTTGGGCACAAATAAACCTCCTGTTGCATTTCCTTCATTATTTCCTCCCTAGTCATTCTCTGAAGACTCATTCTCCAGAAGATCTGACCCAGTTTTTCCATTAGAACTTAACGTTTTGTTGCCGTGGTTCTTTGTTTACAGATGCTGCCTCCGCAGAGAGGCTCTTCCTCACACAGCTTCCCGGCCTTAATATTGGAAGCCGCCTAAACAGGAAGGTAAGAGCGCAGAAAGTGTTCCCACTATCCCCAAGTCATGCTGTATTTTCATATGGTTGTTCTTCCTACTGGAAGAGCCACCATGCAAGCTTCAGGACAAACTCAAGGCAGGCTTCTGCAGGAACAGCCTAAAGAGGCTGTCAGTATTTCTGCATTACTTGTTTCCCTTGACTACTCCTGACTTTAGGATCTCACCTTGAGCTCACATTTCTTCTCCAAGGCTTTGGCAATGACCTTTGCTGCCTCCACACCCACTGTGTTGCCTTCCAGGCGCAAGGCTTCCAGGCCATCAAATTCCACAATTTGCTTGATCACTTCTTCAGCTGTAAAAGCAAATAATCTAGTTGGCCTTTTAACCATCATCTTGGGTACTACAGTAACTGATCCAGCAATACTTGCTCAACGCTACCTTTAGCAAAAACAGCTGAACAACACTATGTGAAAGAACCCTGAAACAACAATAGGAACAGAGCTAAAATGTCAGGTCACTAGAGAAAACATCCCATGCCCTACCCTGCCTTCTCATAATTTGCTTCTAGTTCTATTCTGATAACCATCCTCCTATTTGCAAAAGTAACTATCCTTACTCCTAAATAAAATTCCTCTGCCATTCAGCACATGGTTTAGTAGCTAGAGTGCACGTGTCTACAAAGGTGCAAGGACTAAGTTAAAAGCTGATGGGAATTAGTGCCACTTCATCAGGAAAAAGTTCCCAGTGACTGGCAAAACTTCAGCAGATGTCTGTTTAGCAAACATGTCAGGGTGGAATGATTTAACTCTAGAGCAATCCTATGCAAGGCAAAGGAGCAGGCTGCAGAGTCTCCCCTGTCAGTGGGCACTTGTTATCATTCCCAAGCTCCAAAGTGTCTCCCCCTAGTTCAGTGCCTTTGCTTTACTAAAGTGACCTATAAAAAAAGCATCACCTTTGGAATTAGTTAAAAAAAAAAAAAAGTAAGCACTACAGTAAATAACATCTCTGAAAAGCATACTGTTTTTCTTGGAGTGGTAGAAATGTTGATTAAGAATATATACATTTTCTCCAGATATCTACTACATTAGCAGCCACTGTAAGACTCTTATTACAAAATACGCATACACCAACAAGAGAGAGATTCCTGAAAAAAGCCCAACAAGATAAGAGGCTAACAAATAAGTCAGAATTTGGAAAGAAAATTAACTATTGCAACAGACTAATGTATCAGCCCATTCTTCTGTGCAGGTCTCGTTCCAAAATCTGCGATCCACTTGTTTAACTGTTTTTAAAAAGAACGCTGACTTCTAAAGCACAGCAACTGTCAAAAGTACTTAGGGAGAACACCAGAAATACAAGAATTACAAACCAGGGATTCAAACCCCAGTCCCGGCAGCTGCAGCACTGCCAGGGTACCAGGTCAAAGCAGGATACCAGAAGGGAAGGAAATGTCTCTGTCAGAAGCAGCTGCACGACCCTTGCATCTATAGCTTGTCCATGCAGGATTAGTGGGAAGTTTACCACAAAATTTTACAACTTCAGGGAGACACCTCCCAAACACAAGAGTATTTTCTCTTACCATCTTCAGCTGTGTTCAGTTTAAGGCTCTGGCCTTTGAAGCTCAACTGTCCACCACCCACTTTGGTTTTGGCAAGTGACTCCGCAAGCTTAGTGATGTCTTCTGATGCCATTTTCCTGCTTTTTCCAGAAGTTAAGAGCTGTCAATGAAAAGAATTCATCATAAAAACCCCTTAAACTACAATACCTAATCTGTGTGATTAACCATGTTTATTTGAACACTAATGTGCTTTTTGTTACTGAGCTATCTGAGTTTTTAGTGTCATTAGTACCTTCCCCAGAGCTCACCTGGGATAGCTAGGCTAGATTAATATTCTAAAGCCAACGAGTCAGATGGTGCCAATTCTTTCAGCACTGATAAGACTTGGGTTTTGATGGAGTTGTTACACTTCAAAAATAAGCAGTATGTAAAACTATGGATTAAGGCCACATTAAGACATTACTCTTCGTGCAACACCAAAAATTACAATGTAATATTCCTCTCTCCTCAAACCACAACATTTAATATGTGCTGCACTTCCCCCTGCTCTCCAAAGCAAGCTAGAATGAACACAACTGTTCTTCTTTTTCAGTGATATCCCCAGTAGTGCCGTTGTCAGCACAGTTCCAGAACCACTGAGTTGCTGAAAACATTGTGTGTGCTGCATACAAAACTGTCTGAGGCTTCCGGGTTCTCTTTCCTTTCAGATGTCCCACACAAATTTCATCACACATTAAACAGGATGATCTTACACTCACAATAACTTAGCTAACATTTTGCTTTGAGGCATAAGTTTGAAGCTAGCCATGCCTAGTACCATCTGCATAGCATTATTTAATGAATATTAATCACTGTGTGAAGGAACTGGCCTCCATCCACTCAGCAGGATAAACAGACTATGTTTCCTCCGCTGGGATAAAAGACTACACACATCTAATGCTTAGAAGCCACATACTTAAACAGACTTCAGATGTGAAAAGGGATCAACTTTCATTCCTACAACAGAAAATCATTCCCTTCCATTCTTGTCTGACTTAGAAGTGACCCTGCACCCTTGTAGCTCTTTGAGCTCAACAGCATTGGCTTTAAACAAACCCCTAAACAAAAGCTGTATATACAAACTTTCCTCCTGATACCCAGCTGTGAAGCCTCCAGCTTCCCCAGAGTATGGCTTTTCTTCAGGGGTGATTAATTTTAATATTGCTTTTGGACATGGGGACAGCAGAGGAAATCTCACATAACTTACTCCACTCCTAACAGGCCACACAGACACCAGACTGGTGGACACCTCCCAGCCTCTGCCAATCCAAGGTTAAGAAAGAAGAAAAACAGGACATCCTCCAATCCTTGAAGGTTTTCCCAGACAGGAACAGAAGTTAGGATCTAAAGAAGTCAGTCTGTTCTCCTAGTTCTTTATTTACTTGACTTTAAAAATCAGTTCTGTTCTACTGTGATGTTCTTCTCTGCAGGTGCACTCACTCCCTTGGCTTCTCCTTCCTTTAAGTCTCCCTTTATTTTCTTCACCTTACACACAGACTACTTCCTAATCTCAACATACAAATCCAGCATCACATCCTGAAGCATATTTTATTGCAAACGTCAGCCACACCCAACCACCAACCTACCAGAGGTCTCTTCTCTGCTACTTCTTCTACAGGGAAAGCTTTGAAAAAAAAATAAGATTGAGGAGTTAGTCTGTTTGGCAATTAAACCAAGACCTAGAAGTACCTGAAGACAGGTTTCCTCACTACTTAAAGACTGTGTGAAGAAAGTGGATGTTTCCCGATGGTCAATAAGTGAGTTCAGACGAATGTTGTAGCGGCAACACTTTGTCCACCCCAGCAGACAACACACTGGGCACCTGCCGTGCTGTCCTGAGGAGGAGCCCGCTCTGCTCGCCCAGCAGCGGGGAGCCCGGCAGGGCGGGGGTGACAGCCCCGAGGTTCCTCCCAGCCAGCCCCCGGGGGTGGCGGGGGCTCCTTTCTTCCCCCGCGGGCACAGCCGAGCTCCGGCCACGCCGCCGCCCGTGACCGCCCTGCCCCACCCCACGGGGCCCGGGCCGCGCGCGTCACCCCCACCCACGAGGGGGGAACCCGCGTGCGCGTGGGCGGGGCGCGCCCGGGAGCGCCCCCCGCAGGCGGAGCCGGGGGGGCGCGTCAGCCCGCGGGATGGGACCGCCTCGCCTCACACACGGCCCCCACGCACGGCCCCCTCTCCCGGCCGATAACGGCGGCCGCCGTCTCGCCGCCCGTCCTCTGCCCTGCCCTCACCTGCCCTCCGCGTCGCGCGGGTCCCGCCGCCGGGTGCCGGGGACGCGCCGGAGCCTCGCGCCGCCGCCGCCGGGGCCGCTGGGTGAGGGGCGGGCGGGGGAGGCGGAGGATTTGAACGCCGGCAGTTCTGCTCCCCGCGCCGAGATTGGCTGCTGCGCCCTGACGTCACGGGGCGCGCCCCTCCGACTCACCGCAGCCCGGTCGCGCCGCGCGGCGAGTGGGCGGGGCTGCGTGGGCGGGCGGCCGCGGGGCACGCCGGGAGGTGTAGTCCTGCCCTCGGCGCCCGGTGTGGCGGCCGTCACGCCGGCCTGGAAGGGCTACGTGAGTCTATGCCCGCGCCCCTTCCACAGCCCACGTCCCGAGAAGCTGTCGCCCGGCGAGCTCCCGCATGCCGCAGAAGGGACACGCGTGCCTTCCCGTCCCTGCAGATCAATTTGTACTTGTGCGTTACTGTCAGACCTTTCTGCTGAAAAAGGTGCTTCACAGAATCACAGGATCAATTAGGTTGGAAAAGACCTCTGAGATCATCGAGTCCAACCCATGACTGAACACCATGTCAACTAGACCACGGCACTAACTGCCAAATCCAGTCTTTCCTTAAACACCTCCAGGGACAGTGACTCCCCCATCTCTCTGGGCAGCCCATTCCAATGTCTAACCACCCTTTCAGTGGAGAAATTCCTCCTACAGTCCAACATAAACCTCCCCTGGCACAGCTTAAGTCTGTGTCCTCTCATGCTGTCACTTTCACCCAGGAGTGCACAGTCATTCCTGCTTAAGTATGCAAAAAGCATTGGTTTGCATGACAGCTCCATGTGTACATTGTGCTTGACATTTTCTTTCTGAGTATAGGAACAAAAGTACATCCAATGAAGTGAGGTGAGCTGTGCATAAACTTGCCTGCTACTGCAGTAGGTTCGCACAGCACCTCAGTCCCTTCTCTCTGAGCTGCAACTTATAGGCACTAATGTAGGTACCATTTCAGGTGGCAGATACCGGGTGAGATCACTATTGGGGTGGGTAACAAGCAGGATTTATTCTGCCATTTGATCCAAAAACACTGTAAGAGGCATTTTCCAGTCTCTCACAAATTTCCCAACTATCCTTTTAAGAAGCAACAGCAAATGCTTATATGGACCCAAGAAAAGAATGTCAGTAGTTGGTGACCCTGGGTGACTTGGTACGCTGCATTGAGGTGGAAGACCATTGTAGGCCTTTTTCCTTCTGGGGGAATACAAAAAGCAGTGAGGTTTCTTTGTGCAGCTTAAAGAATAAAAGCCATAAACTGGTACAGCAACCAGATAGAAAACTAGAGCAAAATTTACCTCACAAATAATAAAGAGTTTCTCTTGCAACTGAAGAAAATTAAGAAGCACTTAGGCACTGACTAGACTATGGTTGTATGTGAGAAGCATAAAGCTGCCTGAATATGCAGAGGTGATGAGGCAATAAATAAGTGTGATCTTGAGAAAGAGCTTGAATCCAGAAAATATAAGCAAGAAATTTGGCACTGGTTATTAGTTCCTCATGATTTTTAGCAATAAACATGATCATATCAAATACATCTGATTTCCTTCTCTGTCATTCTCGCAAATACAGGGTAATTACCTGTGCCAGAGGGGCAAGAATAAAGTTGTTGACTGTAGGTGGATCTATGTTGGAATGTAGGTGTACTGTGCCACTGTAGCATAGATTCTACACATTCTATACACTCCCCCTAAAAGAATAGCTTTACAGATCAAAGTAATTTCAAAATAATACAAACTATATCTAGTTTGTAGCAGGAATTTGTGGTGTTTCGACTCTTGCTGACTACCTGCACATGAGACCTCGATAATGATGCTGGCAAACTGTGAAAATCTTCATTAACCACTAAGGAAAGATGTTTTTTCGTGAGAGGAGCAGTATAAACGGGATCATGACCTTGCAGAACACCTATCAGTCTTACAGGCAAAGCAAATTGGGCTGGAAGGAAGTACAACGTGACATTAAATTCAGAATGCAGTCTTGAAAATGAATGTTCTTGAATTAAAAACTAGTGCTTATTCCAGCATAAGTCTTGATCGTGTGTACATTTTGGTTTTGTTCCTCTTTCTCCTCGGCTCCCCTTAAGCTTTCCTCTTCTCATCCAGCTGTGATGTCATTTTGAGGTATCCTGGGCTCTGTAACTCATTTGATGATGGCTCTGTTATGCTGCCACTGTGATCTGACATATCAACTCTCCCAGCGTTTACTTTCTCTCACCAGACCTGCTCCACCTTTCTTCTGCCCAAAACTATCCCTCCACAGGGTTTGTAATTTAATGTACATTTTGCCCAGCAGCTTCTACCAGAGGCCCAGCTTGGTTAGACTCCGCTCGTTGTCACACTGTCACTGTCTAAAAATAAGGGGTAACAAATCTCCCGAAGAGATAATAAAAATAAATATTGTCTTATCCATGGATTCAATCTTTGGATCATAATCAATATCTTAAAAAAGTGCATTGTGATAAAATATTGTGAAGAGCATTATACAGTGTTCTCCAGTGTCATATGGTACATTATACAATTCACAGCCTATATTTCATAAATTTATCAGTTTATTGTGTTGACAGAGCTGCCAGAAGCCAATTCTACTCAGTATAATAAAGTCCTTCCTTTTCTGCTCAACATGTTTTAAATATTAAACAAGTTTAGTACACTTCAGATGTTACCTTCTACCTGCCTTTGAATCTTGTTGGAGTTGCTTAGCTGCAAAGCACAAAGTGACGCTCTTGTGGGTAAACGTAAATAGAGAAGTGAGACGCTCAGGAGTAAACATGTCACTGATTACATTGGAAAAAAGCTGGTAATTTAAACCAGTGTCAGTCTGGAAATGATTAACCTGATGGTAGATAGAATCCTTTAGGGGGAGGAAAACCTGTTCTACCAGGGAGGCTCTACTGGGAGCTGATCATAAAACTCATTTCAGAAAGTTATTTTAAGTTAGTGATAGAGGAGCTGAGCAGGGATGAGTGAATCTCCCTATCCAAGGTGGTCTGTGTGTCTGTGTCTTCACAACCATTTCCCATGATATAACAACATGGGCCACTGGGCCTCTTTTGCTTCTCACCAGCAGCTCTGTTCCTGGGGCTCTGCTGGCATGGACGGCTGTGGAGATTCAGTTCATTTTCTGGAAATATTGCAGTATTTGGGATGAAAATAAGGCAAAAATCTGGTTCCAAAAAAGTGCCTAAACTCACATGTGTATACATAAATATAAAATATGAAATAACAAAAATAATAAAAAATATAATATAACATAACATATAAAAATAAAAATATAAGTGCATATGCACATATGTAATATATGTGTGTATGTATATTATGGATATTTGTAGATTGTATAATATGCAACAGTATAAAATATAATATTAATACACACACACATGCAGTGGGTATTCCTTTCCACCCAAAGATTTATGTTTTCAGAAGATGTTATTTACAGAGAACCCCCTCAGCAGTGCAGGGTGGAGTAAGTAAGGTCTGTCTGGAGCAGATAATTGCTCTACCATAAGCAATGGCTCTGGCCCCCGTCCAGCAAACATAGATGGGTGGGCAAAAGGGTCACTGCTTCACATATGTGATAATTCCGGGGGGTGTCTCATAATTCAGTTCATTGCTGCACTCGTATGCATGCAATCCCTCTGCAGACGCAGCTTTTCTTTCTTTTGGGGTGTATTTTTTATATCAGCAAAGACAACCAGGAAGAAAAAAAATGTTGCATTAAAATTAGAATGGAGAGTCGACTGCTGAATCGGGGGAGTTTTTCCCGTGTTTGGTTTTTTTTTTTCTTTTTTCTTTTGTTGTTGTTGTTTTCTAAGCCTAATTCACCTTAAGGAATCTCAAAACCAGCCACAAGGGAAAGATCTGTGAATTTTTGTAATGGAAAGCGGTAGCCTCTAGGGCCCAGAGGATATGCAGAGAGGCATTTTCTCTTGCTGGTGCAGCTGAGAGCGAGCGAGCGAGCGAGCGAGAGCGAGACCTGGAAATGAAAGTAAAGAGATCAGGAGGCACATGGAGGGAGCTGCAGGGGCAGCCGATCCAGAAGCAGAATGCTGCCTTCTGTAATTAAATAGCACTTACTATTATTATTACTTCTAGTAATAATACATTAATAATATCTCTAGTAATACAATACCATTTATCAAGGAAAGTTTACACATAGTGTGGGGGGGAAAACCCGAGGAGAGGTGAGTCCTTTATTTTTATTTTGGGGGGATTATTTTTGTCTTAAACCAATTCTGTATGTGTGTGTTTGTGTATGTAGAAAGCGGTGGACTTGAGAAACAAGAAAATCTGGATGTTGCTTCATTAGAAAGTAAAGGTTTCAGACAGTAAATGCATAGATGAAACGTTGTGTAATTGCAAATTAAAAAAAAAAAAGTGAGAAATAATACGAGTGAGATTTTGAAGCTAACCCCTCTTCCGCCGAAAATATGGGGTTTGCAAAAAAAAAAAAATTGTCAGACATCCTAATCCCACCCCCTGGAAAAAAATGTGGTAGTAGTCTAAAATCGGATAGCTAGGAGAAAAGCCCCTGGGTTTATATGGAAAACTTAGTATTAATCGCGTTTGTGCCTATTTGGGGTTTGTAGGTTCGAGATCTGTGTTCTGGTCTGTATTTAGGCTGCAGTTTCCCCCTCTTGTTTGGTACAAACCCCATGAAACCGCAGAGAAGCCCTTGTGGAATTGCTTTTTAGATGCACCTTCCGTAGGGGCTTCTAAAGTTTATCAAATAAGAAGATTGTGTTTTGGTTTTGTTTGTGGATTTTGTTTGTTTTTAATTCTTTAATGTTTCGGATAGTTTCCGGGTGGCAGGGGACGTTATGCGGTTTGGGTTCGGTTTGTGTTTTTTTGGGGGTATTTTGGTGGGGGTTTTTTGTTGTTTGGTTTTTTTTTTTTTTCCCTCTTAAAGCCGCCTCCCAGACTTCTGGAGATGTGTGATTTATATTTAGGCGGATGGGGGGGGGGGAGAAAGAGTATGTTTTGGTTTGTTTTCCTTTTCTCAGGGAAGCCTGGGGGTCTCCTGCCGCGGGAGACCCCTGCCAGCGGGGCCGGGGTGGTGGGGATGCTGGGGTGCCGGCGTCCGGCAGAGCCGCGGGGGCGCGGAAGGCGCCGCCGGCCCCTCTCCTCCCAGGCCGGCCGAGGTGGCGCCTCTGTCAGTGGCGGCCTCTACGCAAGGCCGGGGATCGGCGGCCTAGTGCTGGCAGTGGGGGGAGGAGGCGAGCGCGCCATGCGTGTGTTGGAAACAGCCCCGGGACTTAGTTTTACAAATGAGGCAGAGGAGGGCGAGCTAGGTGGGCACGAAACCAAGTGGCCGAGGGACGGGCAGTGTCACACCAACTCCCTCTCCTCGCTCCTTGGCTGTGCTGCGGTGGGGGCAGGAGGGAGGGTGGCCTGTGGTACCTGCGGGTGTTATGTGTGGAGCACAAGGCTGAAGGGAACAGAAAATGGGGTGTCAGTGGCTGGGGTGGTCTCTTGAGGCTTTAGCTGCCACTGCCGTCCCTCTCCTGGGGAAACTTATGGTCACTGCTTTTATTTTCAGCGACGAGTGAGGGGGCTGTCACTGCCTTGCTCTGCATTCACTGGGTGCAGTGAATATTGCCGGGTGAAGCTCGTGGCACCCTGATGACCCCAGTGGTGTTGCGCAGCAGCAGTGGCACTAGTGGGTGCTGGGATGTGAGACGGCAGCCATGGAAGTACCTTGGGATGGCTGATGTCTGGAGGGATGGAGGTGTAAGGCCTGGTGGGCACAATGTGATGGTGGGGAATCCAAGAGCAGTTGGCTGTGAGAAGCACTCAAACCCAGGGAGTGGGGCATGGTAGAAAGCAGATGCAGGAGTGAGCAAGAGCCCAATTTTGTAATGGGTTTTGCAGGTTGTCCTTTGCTTGACATGTGCCCAGGTACCTATTCTGCTACACCACTGAAGTGGCCAAACTGCAGCCAGTGAAAAACTCCCATGTTGCAGACCAGTGCATCCTGGAGCCTTTTTCCTCGGAAGCTCCAGTCTCAGTTCTACAACCTGCCGCTTACATTTCAGTGTATTTATTTCTGGCTGAAATGTTACAGTCAAAGCCTGGAAGTCAGTCAAGTGTGAACTCATTGTCATCCCATAAATACAGTATGAAAAACTTTGTCAAATTCAGCTCTGGCAGGGTTATGAACACCTGTGTCCTTGATAAGGTAAACACAAATCTTTCTGTTCATCTCATAGTGTCCCTACCGATCTGCCTATCTAGAGCATATCTACCCAGTTTGTGATTCAGGCACCCAGTTTATTGGCTCATGCTTTCTTCTGAAGACAAGAAAACCATTTTTGCCTGTCTGCAGCATTTTATTTCTGTCTGGCAAATAGTTTGTAACTCATTGACAAACTGTGAATAAAGTTCTCTCTAGATGCTGGACCAGAGAGGATAAATGTCTCCAGACTGAAAGGATAAGAGCTTTGTAGTGGGGATATAAATACTCTGGATTTGAATTCTGCTGGTGATTTGAGTAGACAAGTCTGGACAGACAGATTTGGTGGTGGTGGGGAACGGACTCTTAGACACAATGCTTCATGAAATATTTTCTGCTGTGTTTCTAAAAATATTTAAAAGACAGAGAAAACAAAAGCTAAACAGGCTCTGTGCTTAAAATTAATTAAGCAGTAGCTGTGGTATGGTGTGCCGCAGAACTGAAGTATTGCACATATGGATAGCTTGCTGCATGTTGGATTTGCCGGTGTAACGAGTGTACAGCTTGGTCCGAGGGTTGAATGAAGCAGGCAGAGAGGCTGGAATGATGAGGGGAGACATAAGTGACTGAGTTTACTGTGGTGGGGAAGGAAGTGTGAATAGCAAAACAAGGAGTCTGAATGGCAGCCTTCAGCAGTATTGGGGGCAGGCAGGACAGAGGAGGGGTCTGCAGGCATGAAGGAGGGTGCTGGTGTGGAGTCACATTGAAAGGGAAAAGTAGTTGTTCCTGAGAGGTGTGCAAAAAGTTGTTGGGGCAGCAGCATGTGGTGTGCATTTTGAGGGTGTTGCCATGAGGAGATGAGTCTTATGTGAAAAGTCATGGCATAAGCCTGAATGTATGACAGAACTTCAGCAGAGGAAGCTGGTCATCCACTTGCAAGGAGAGAGGAATGTGGGGCAGTATCAGAGAGCAACAGTCTAGAGGGGAGATCGGGCCTGTGGTTTATGTCTAAAGAAGGCAATGGAGGGTTTTGGGTTGAAGAACATTTACTGTTGAAGATGAGGGTAGGACTGCAGAGAGTAAACAGCATGCAGTAAACACAGAGGGTTGTTTTTTATGAGAGTTTTGTAGCAAGGATCAAACTGTAGCCGTGTATTGTGGGACTTACAGAGATGCAATAGGTTGGTCAGCCATCCACAGGAAGCAAGGATGGAGTTATTCATGCTGGATGCAGTGGCAATGGTAGTGAGGAGAGAAAAAACAGAAGGGGAGCTCTGGGATGCAAGAAGTGTTGGGTAACTCTAGAAAGGAGACGTTCTGGAGCCATTCCCTGTAGCGCTTTGGCTGCACTCCAAGTTTGGGTCAGTAGTGTTTGAATGCCCTGCTCTGTGGGCAAGCAACAGTAATCAGTTCTCATTGTAACACATGCCCACATCCTGCTGTGTGGGACGTTTTAGCAGTGGGGTCAGGGTAGCCGTGAGAACAGGTACTGATCTCTTCTTTGCTTCTTGTAGAGTGTTTTAAAAGCTGAGCTCAGGAACAGAAGTAGACTGTGCATATCAGAAGCTTTTCCAGGTGGTGATTTGTTTTGTAGATATACACAATTGTAAAGGTGTGCCACAGCATTTTGGAATGCAGCCGTTGACTTTGTGATGACCAGCCAGTGTTCAACTGCTCTCCCCACAGTCACCAATAATCTCCCTTTTCATCAGATCTGTGGGCTGCTGCTTCACTTCCCTGACTTTTGTTCTCTCCAACATGGCTCATGGCTCAGGGAGCAGCAAGAGCAGGGCTGCTCCTCCATGGAAGGACAAGTGAGTAGCCAAAGGTGATGACAGTCACCAGCAAAGCTGTCACTCACTAGGGTACAGTCCCATCATATCTGAACAGTGCAATCAGAACTAGATGCCGGTAGCAACGGTCCATCAACAGTCCCAAAGAAGATGAGATTGTGAATTGGGTCCAGGGTCCAACAGTGAGTCCAGCAGTAGGAGATGGAGTGGGGATATAAATACTTTGGATTTCAATTCTGCTGACGATTTGAGTCTGGACAGACAGCTTTGGTGTGCGGGAAAAAAAGGGCTCTTAGGCACAATGCTTCATGAAATGTACCATAGACAGGACCATAGACAAGCTATCTGTGGTGCAAGTCATAGGTTTGTCCTAGAGGTAGGACTGAGGAGAGGTTCACCCACAGTATAGCTCAGACAAGGCAGTATACGTGGACCTCAGATGAAATGGAGCTCCTAGACCATGAACAGAAGATGCAATAGGTGGGAGTCTAAAGTGGGGCTATTTGGAGCACTTCAAGCCTTTCAGGGACCTATTCAGGGACCAGACAGCTGGAAATCCCTCCTTCCTCCCCGTGCTTTCCCCATGAGCCTTTGTGAGGGTCCACTTGACTCTTTTGCCTCCTCTTCTCCCCCTTCCAGTTTGTCTCTTGTCATTTCCTGTGGTGACTTTACCTGCTCTTGTCTCTGATGGCCTTTGAGGTTCTTCTACACTGCTCTGGGTTTGCTCTATCCTCTTTTGTGTATTTCACTGCTGTCTATGTGGAAATGGTTCCTACTGCTGCTCTTCCTCTTGTCTGTTCTCTCTTACTTTATCTGTTTTTGCAGAATCTCATACAAGGAGTAATATCAAATGAATTGCCTCTGTCGTTTTTTCTACCCCTCAAGCCTGTCATATTAACCTCACAGTCTCCTTGTTAAATTTCCTTGTTTCTTCCTGATTGCTCATGATCCAGGGTATTTATAAATCATTCCAGGCCTTCTGTTGGTGTTGTACTGAAGTATACCAGCACTTCTCCATCACTTCTGTTGAAAGCCTTTGTAGAGATGCTGATCATAACTCACCTTGTCAGTTGGCTTTCCTTTTCTTCCTGTGCTGCCCATCCTGTTCCAAATGCAGCTGCTTAAAATCTTCTACCTGCTGCTCAAACCAAATTGCTCCCAAATGTAATGTCTGATGACTTACAAACTGCACAGTGTCACTTTCAAGCTCTTGCTTCCTTCTGCTGCCACTTTTTTCTGGGCTTTCTTTCACTCCTGCCTTTCCCCCTTCCCCCGACTCTCCTTCTTCGTAAAGGGCAGGTATCAATTCTACATTTTGTGTGGCACAGAGAACAATCAATAAGGGCTTGCTGAGTTGTCAGGATTGATTTTTATGTACCTTAAAGGCCTCTTCACCCCGTTCCAGACTGAATGTGCCATAGATACCACAGGATATCTTAGTGGGTGAAGGGAATTAAGGGAACTGGGTGATAATGTTCTCCAAGTTGTTGTAGTGTAGAGTTAGAGAAATTAGTTTTTACCGTGATCTCTTCAGAGGCAATCCCATGCTGAGAAGGCACAGTGTCTTCATCTGCACCTTATCTCAGTGTTTCTGTGCTTGCTGCTTTTGTCCCCAAGTTCCTGTTCCTCAAATGCTGAGCATTTGTGGTCGCAGCTGGTTGATGTGAAATTTGCTGTCACTAGCAACTCTATTTTGGCACAAAGTGCCATCTTTTCTCGCTTTTGTTATTCTTTTCTTGTGTGACAGACCTCTGTACCTTAGAGGAAGGTCAGGGAGGAACCATTCCAAAATTTGCTTTCAAACTGCAAGGGATGAAGCTCATGTATCTAATGATGTGATTCAAGCCTGTTTTAGGTGAGAAAAAGGTCATAACTCCAAAATGGCTCCATCATACTACTTATTAGTCTGTGCTTGCAGAGATCAGACTGGATTTGGTCAAAACCAGAAAAGTTACTGTGCCCATAGTTGTCTCTAAGTGTGGATAACTCTCTCTTGAGCCTTCCTGAGGCACTGCCCACCCCAACTTTAAAACTCTGCAGGGTGGGGCTCTTTCCCTCTCCAAAAGAGTGTTCCCTAGTCTGTACTGCTCTAGCCTGCTGATTTTCAGCATGAAATCCTCATTGCATAGATTCAGTGCTGCCCTTTTATGTGGACCATGGCAAGCAATTCCGTCTCCTTCCTTTGTCTCTCTTTGTGATGTTCCTCCGTACACCTTATGTAGATTACTTGTTCCATATGCTGTGAAGTAAACCAGTTTAAATCTGTCCCAGGTAAATACTGGTCAGAGTTGCTTACATGGGAGGGTCTCAGCACAAATTCCTGGAATGACTGCCACTGCAGAGAAAATGTTGTTGGGTTTTTTTTCTTTTTCCTAGAAGGCGATCATGATAACAGTTGGTTCCCATTGCTTTATGTACTGGCAGCCTAAGTAGAGAGCTCAAATTAAAGTAATTCCTCTTTGCCCATGTATCTATCAGTGGCATGTGAGAAAAAGCAGATACTTGGTAGTGAGCTGCTTGCTGTTCTGTATCTGTAGTGTGGATAAATCACGGGCTTTGGTGTTCAGGGCATCTGCTCTGGAACATTTTGTTAGTAGTAAATTCAGGCACAAACAAAATACTGTGCTGTTTAATTGCCAGCAAGACCTAAAATGACTCATTTTGTGTTGTTTCTTTTTCTTCTTCTTCCACAGCAAGTATAATGGAGAGACAGAAGAGAAAACAAGAAATAGAGAAAGGACTTCAGTTCATTCAGTAAGTGGACAACCTCAGTGTTCCCTGTGGATTTGGAGGCAGTTGTCTTTCTATTGAGGATTGCAGGAACTGAGTTCTTCCTATTCACTGCTTTGGGTTTTCTGCATGGGAAAGAGATACTGTCCTGAGGATTTTTGCTGTGATTTTTCAGGGTGCTTCTTGTCCTGCCAGCTCCTTAAGCTTTAAATTCTGTCATTTTAATTTCCTTGGGTTTTACCCTCCATTGCATTTCCAGGATGATTTTTATAGTCAGCATAATGCTAATAGTTCTTGGACCTTCTATTTCATCTTCAGCATGAAGATCTCCAAGTGCTCTCTCAACAAGGTTATCCCACCTTTCTTAGGAAGAGAGATAGTGTTGCAACTCTGTAGGTGGGGAAAGCAAGGTAAATAACTTGTTAGGTACCCCATACGGTGCTTATGGGAGAAACAGATTACCTGGGTTCCTTTACAGTTGCCAGCCTGGTAGATGCCTCAGGTCACTCTTCTATGAATATCATGTTGCCTTCTAGAGCTTGAAGTGATTGCTTATGTAATAGTTAAAAGTCCAAGTACTTCCTTATAAAATACAGTAGTATTTTTTCCCTCCAATGTTTGAGTTAGCAAGGGCCTCCAACTCAGGTCTGGGTTCCATGGTGAGTAATGAGATTGATTTGTGTTCTTCTTAAGACTGCTTTGCATCCTACAATTAGTGTGGCTGAAGTCTGTGCCTCTACAGTAGGAAAACCCCCCACATCTTCCATGTTAGATATTTATATCCTGTGGTGTGGCCATGATATTTTCACTCCAACCTGAGACTAAATGGGGCTGATAACTCAGTTTCAGAGAGGCAATTGTGAGGTTTATTTTGGTAGCATTTACAAAAATGCACAAGATTCTTAGGAAGAAAATAATTTAGAAATTTGAGGTGTTGTTCATGCATCTGGGGTGTATCTTGAACTCTGAACCAGGGGCAGTGCCGTTTGTTGGTTTGTTTTGGTGCAAAAGAGATAGCCAAAGTTTATAAGCAGCACGAATGTTTCTTACAAAACCATGACATTTCCTGTACTTAATTTTAAGGAGTAGATGGTGATCAGATGAAATCTAAAAAAAGTTTATTCTGTAACCAGTAAGACCATGTATGCACTGCAGGTGAGAAAGGCTATGAAAGGTGCTAAGGATTCCTCTAGAGCCTATTGATTTCTCCTTGAAGGGGAAAAATAAATATATGGGGACCAAGCCTGAATTACTTGGATGGTCCAATTTGAAGAACAGAACCTTTCTCCTTCAGAACAGTCTCAGTGCTGTTGTGGGGTAGGTGTTACTCACACAAGCACTGCCAGTTTTGTGACACAGCCTTGGCCAACAGAGCTGGAGTTAAATAGCCTCCTAAACCTGCATTGTTTTCTCCCTTCCTTTTGTGGGGTAGACCCAAAGGCATGTGGCTAAGTTAAGGCAGAGGAAAGTGATTGCATGTATCACTGTATGTCTCTGGTTTCACAAAGAATTTGAGGAGGTCTTGGAGTGCCAATCTGGTTCCTCTCATTACAGCCAGATGCACATAAAATACACTTGTATTCTTCTTGACAATCTCTCACATGACTTGTCAAAGATGTGGTTTCTTAGGTGATTGAAGACACTTTACAGACACATTGCACAGAAAATAGCTGAGAATAAGATTCCTCTAGTTTCAAGTCCCTTTGAGACCTGACCAACACTTGACACCACTGTGACTGTTACTGAGCACAATGGTCTAATGCTCCCCAAATGTATTCTCTTTGCCTCAGCTGCCTTTTCAGTGATAAAATGTTCGGTAACTGAGATCATCAACACAGGACCAGAAAGATGGATTCCTTCATGAGACAAAAGCCCTTGTTTGCATGAATGCCTGTTTCATGAGTATTTTCTCTTCTTTTTTTTCAGGTCCACATTACCCCTAAGTCAAGAAGATTATGAGGTAATGGAGAATTTGTTTACTGAGGTTGGGAGCCCTCTGGATAGCAAGATCTGTTCTGTTGCACAGCCATTAGTTTACATACCAAAAGTGAGGAACGTGGGATGGTCTGTCACAATTTGTCTGTGACTTAAAGTCTTAAGGTTCTGACAATGACAACTTTCAGGGAAAGGAGAAGACACTTGAGTGTTCAAGAAGAATGGGGATTTGACTGGATCATTCTCCTCTACCAAATAAATTGATGTTTTACATGAGGGTGGGAAGGCAAGAGCATCTTAGTAGGCAAGAAGTTTGCTAAAACATGTGGAAAGGAATGGGAAATTGGGAAGTCTCTCCTGTCTCTGAATATCCACTTGTCTACTTGTTCTCTCCCTGCTGCCCAGGCCTTTTTGCAGAAACTGGTGAGAAACTTGTTTGCAGAGGGCAATGATTTGTTTCGAGAGAAGGATTTCAAGCTTTCGCTGGTACAATATGTAGAAGGGCTGAACGTGGCAGATTATGCAGCCTCTGACGAGGTGACCATCCCAAAGGAACTTCTCTGCAAGCTACATGTCAACCGAGCTGCCTGCTACTTTGCCATGGTGAGTGCCTTCCCAAGTCATCCTCAGGAGCCAGGGAGGACATCACAGTTGCAGTGCTGTGCAGTTGGAAAAGATGTCAGGAGGGATTTCAGTTGGTTTTGTCCGCTCCCTGGTGGAACACTGAAGGAGATGACGACACACAGAAAAGGCTGATATCACCCCACTGTTGCACTGTGTCTTGCGAGACCAAAGGAAGGATGTGATGGAGATGGGATCAGGCCTAAGGTACTGACAGTGCAGTTCTGGTCCACACTGGTGAGGAGTTAGTACAATCCCATATCTTCCAGCACTGAGCAAGCATTTCTCTGGAACACTGAGTATTGCTCTGGAGGCTCCTGCCTCCTCAAGTAGGCACTGGAAGATAGTAAGAAGGCTTTGGGTCTTGAAAGAAATTTCAACACACACATGGAGAAGATTCTGAAATACTCAGGCTCTAAAAGGCTTCCATTTTACTAAGACATATAACAACTTTCCTTTATGGCACAACCCCAGAGCAGGTCCATCCTGTTCATAATGAGGCTGAGTCCCCTGAAAATTAGCAAGTGGTCACATAATTAAAGAGTGCCAAGTGTAACATGCCCAAGGTAGAGGGGGAGAGAAGATAAGGTTGCTCAAGCAGCCTTAGTTCTGTCATTCACTGACTTTGAAGTGTTTTGAGGTTTGCAAGATTTAACAAAATGTTCTGTTGATGTAGGTGTGTTTGTACACTGGTCGGTGCACGAGGTAATAAATATGTACTTCCAACTGCCATTTATATTCCTGTTTTCTGCTGAGAGATAGAACGTTTGTATTCACACACAAGGAGGAGTTAGTCTGCTGTGCCACATCTGACTCCAGGTGGTCTCCTCCATGCAGGGGTTGTATGAGAAGGCACTGGAAGACAGCGAGAAGGCTTTAAGTCTTGACAAGGAGAACATACGAGCACTATTCCGGAAAGCCCGCTCCTTGAATGAGCTTGGAAGACACAAAGAAGCGTATGAGTGCAATAGCCGATGCTTGCTGTCCCTCCCACATGTAAGTTTTTGACATACAACTCAGCTTGAATATTGTGGCTCACAACCTTCCTCTCTGCAACATGCTTAGTGTGAGGCCAGGGGACAGTGGAAGAGGAAGTTTGGCTGTTCCTGAGAGCATGCTTATGCTCAGAAATTCTGTCTCTCTGATTCAAAGATGTTTGTCCTCCCATGTTTCTTCAGTCCAAGTCACTTCTAAAGATAGTGCCAGCCAGAGACACCGGTTAGTGACAGCAGGTTCAGTGGCCTGTTTGTGAAGAGCAAAACCCTACCCTAACAAAATGTGAACTGAGGCCATAAGAATGTTTTAATTGGCTGCTTTTATATCTCTAATGGGAATGGCTAGGAGCATGGGACGAATGGGAATTGGAGCTTTGGAAGGAAAACGTATAGTTTTCCTGTTCTGGATAAAAATGTCTCATGGTTTACTTACTGATTGGTAAGGCAAGCTGAGAAAGCTTTTTATTTCTTGAGGAACATGCAAAACTGTCCTTGACATCACATGTCATCGTTATTTTTATGTTCACGGGTGTGTAAATTTTTGCATGCAAAGGGAGCTATCTGCATATACTAGGACCTAAATATTTTCCTGATAATGCTTTTGTTGAGCATCATCTTAGGCCAAATACTGAACAGGAAACCAGACTGGTTACACAGGTTCTAGTAAGCACTGGTTAACTTTGCTAAATTTGGTTCTGATCCATCACTGTAATGCTATTACAAGAAAAATGCATCTACCTCCACACGAGAAGTTAACTTTCCTTTATTATTATGTTACAGAATCAGTCTTTGAAAGTCTTGTTAGCAGGTAGTAATTCCTTTTGTATAGTTTGTAAATTCTAGTTTCTTTGACTTGGCAGAACAGGGTGACCAAAACATATTGAAGGTATCATGTTTGGGAATGAAGAACCGTTTTTTAAACAAGCCCTTTTATTAACAAAAGCATCTAATGTGTGTGTTTACATAAAGCCATATCTGCCTATATTTCACATTGCAGTTGAGTCAATTTAATTTAGTTTTTAACCATCTAGTTATGATTACATAGCTCCTACTATTATCAGTACAATAATTGTGGTCTACAGACAGTTTATCAAACTTCTCTATGGCAGGAAAGTTCAGCCTGCCATATTGAATGATCTGCATTCTCTATTCTAAACAATTCAATCTTGAAAATTAGCATACCCCATTTTCTTATTACCTGATTAACAGAAATCATATGCTTTCTCTGCATCAAAGACAAGTCATCATCTCACTCTTGTTTCCATTACCCTCTGGAGCACATGGATAGTTCCATCTTGCATTGCTGTCATTGCTGAGAACTTTGTTGTGAAAACAGCCTGTCTTTAAACTTCACTGATGAAGGGTCTGCCACTCAGTTGGCTCACTCTGTAGCAGAGTTACCTTATTTCTCAGCATGGTGAAATTAATACTCCTCTGTGATATGCTTTTTTTTGTATGGTATAGGGTGTTTTAGAAGAGGAAATGGGCAGGTTAGATTTTGTCTTCACTGAGTTCAGAGAAGACGGTGACAACTCATGTTGAAGGTGTGGGGGAGTGCGTACAATCAAAACATGGCACTCCAAATTGAAGGGAAAAGTTAGTGATAGTGTGGGCTGGAAGAACCAGAGTCTTGTCATGTGTTGAAAGGGAAAGGACTGAACCTGCACGGAGAAGGAGATTGGAAAGACCAGCATGGCAAGTAGAGAGAAGACTGGTGATGAGGGAGGAAATGTTGGAATGTAGAGGGATATCACAATAGGTTGGGCAGATACTTTTTTCTTCTTCGAAGAAACTGTTAAAGTACTCTGATATTTTTGTGAACAGGGAGAGAGAGGAAAGCAGAAGTAAACAGTTGCTGGTATAAGTTAAGAAGGTTGTGGGCAGAAAGCCCATGGTGGTGTGTGAGTGGGCATGGGCACTGGGCAGGGAGGGTGGTAAATGGCACGCAGTGAGGAAAGCTAAAGGATCTGCTTGACTAAGCTGAGGCAGTTTCACTGGAGCTGAAGACAGTGAAAATGCCTTCTAGCTAGTAAGTTGGAAACTGAGTCTTGGTTTCAGCTTTAAAAACAAAGAAACAAACAAACAAGTAAAACAGGCTAGTGAATATAGTCTGCATATCAAAACTGATTATTAACTCTGCAGCTAGCAGAGAGGGAAGACATGCAGGCTTCTTCCCAGGCATGGAGACCTTGAAGAAGCTGTATCAGCCCCTAGCAGCCAGCCTTGGCAGCTCTTCCAGCCATCTTGCCAGCAGGACTCATAAACCCTGCTTTTGCAGAGTGGGTGCTTTTTTGGAAGCAGATATTTGATTCTGATCTTCTGCAGCATTGAATATTCACTCTGGACTTCTGTAGAGTGTAGGGCAGAGTTCTTGGTGCAACTGCAGCATCTTGGCAGGACTCAATGACAAGAACACTGAGGTCTGCCTGGACTCTCCTAGGGCTGCTCTGGGAATTGCCCACCTGCTACTGTCTAAAAAAATTGAGACCTCTTGGTGCAGCCCAGTGTGCATAACTGCTTTCCTCTTTATTTCATTCTGTGTGCCACAAAACTGAAAGTGTCCTGTCAATGGTTTTATCCCCAGGATGAAAGCGTCACACAACTGGGACAGGAACTTGCCCAGAAGCTGGGACTGAGGGTTCGAAAAGCATACAAAAGACCTCAGGTATGACTTCTTTTTAGTTAGAGAGTATCCTTTGGCTTGTGCAGATTTACTTTTGCAGAAGTGGGAGGTGCTGCTCTGCGGTTACAGACACATGTACACCACCCTGCCAACCCTCTTGCAGGCTGCTAGGCTGTGTACACTTCGTGGTGGAGGAAAGGCCTGCGCTTTGGGAGAGCAGCAGGTACACGTCTGGTCAGATCCCAGGAAAGGAGGCAAAAAGCGAGTCCTGGGTCCACTAGTTAACACCACTGGCTGGATCTGTAACTTGGCTCTGCAAGGAACTGCTGCTGTAATTGGAGTACTGTAGGTGTTTAAATGTGTACCCTGCGATGGAGCTAGAGGGCGTCAGGCCACTGCTAGCGCTCTCCCATAAAGCTGCCTTGGTCATGGATTTTGTTGTCAGAAGTAGGGAACATAAGCTGGTAGTGGAGGCTGACGTTTTCATTCGCATCCTCGGCCCCATGCACGGTGGTGTCTTAATCAACCAGAGTGTTCCATTTCCAGAGGGGCACCTTTGTAATATGAAGTGGAGTGATTGGTGGGCATTAAGTTTACAGAGAGCTTTTGGGTAAATCTGGCTATAACGTTTTAATCCTTTCCCTGACAAACTTCACATGTGATTTGCCTACCCTGACAAAAACTCCTTGATGTTGTAGCAGCTCTCAACACTCCCAAATGATTCTGTCTCAAAGAAAGGGAAGCTTTTTGCAGAAATACTTTTTGCAGCTGTTCGCTGTGTAGGCCTTGCTGCCTTTTTTTGGTGTTGTCATGTTACTCAGTTGAGATGGGCTTAAACTACCTGTATGTGAGAAATATAAAAATTAAAAACTCTGAAATACTTTTTATTATTTGAAATTTAGTGATTGGTATTTTGATAACTTTGCAATCTCTTGTGTTGACTTCCAGTTTTCATTCCAGCGCTGTAATACCTTCCAAAAATAGTAATTTCTTAAAAAAAAGAAACAACCTTCTGTTCCTTAGGGAAGTTTTTTGCTTCCTGATTGTGTCGGATGTTCTGAGGTGTACAGAACAGATTTATGTCCCTTTTTAGTGTTAAGAAACATGTACCCTTGTGTCACAGCCTTTTGGGGTAGCTTTTATTTTGGGGCAATGCCTGGAAGGAAACTCTATTGTAACCCAGCTTTGCCTAGTTTATGAACATTCATGGGCTGAATTCTGCTCTAAAACCTCTCTCTTCCTTGCAGCAGGAATTGGAAACATTCTCACTACTCAGTAATGGCACATCAATCAATTTGTCAAACCAGGTAGAGTTTGCATCCTGTGGTTGTTACTCTTTGTGGATTGTGTTACTAGAATGCTTTGCAGTTTTGTTTACATGCAAATTTATAATGATCTTTTAGGATTGAACTGTATTAATTAGTTTTCCACTTTTAAGGAATATTTTCAAGGAAATTAATTTCTTTGAAAATATTTCTAGTGACAGCATTTTTGTTGTCAGTAATTAGATTACTGAAAATGGTCATTTTGCTTAGTTATTGTGAATGTTTGCTTTCTCTTGCATTTTAAATAAATTTTCATTTTCAAGTTTTTATGTAGTTAACAGCAGTGCTAAGTAAAAGTCAGAAAGTGCAACTGCTGAAGAAACATACAAAATTAAATGCTGTGATGTACTGAGAGAGGTACATACACAGTTTATGTACTCTGTACTGTCCTGGCACGTCCAGGTGACCAGGGCACTGTACAAATGCTAAGGTAAAATATAAGAAATTGCGGATTTCATTGTTCTAACACTGGGTAAAAAAACCCCAAACTAAACGCTTGCTGTTTTTACCGGCTGTTTGGTAGCTCACACTGCTCCTTAAAGCAAACAAACAATAAAACTGTAAACATTGTAATTTTGTACAATAAGGTGGGATACTAAAGAATTAGTTTACCTCTCATGCTTCAGTGCCTTGCCTTCACATCTTTCTATGAAGGCCAGTCAGCTTTCTTTAATGGTTGTGCCTAGTTTTTAATTTGAAAATCTTTCCTTTTGCAAGAATTGAAAGTAGTGCAAAAACTATTGTAGTAGATGCAATATCTCAAGACAAATGCTTTACTTGTGCCTTTTTAAGTTTAAGCTAAAGGCACACGTGCTTACCTCTTTTTATGTTTCTGTAAAATATGGACTCAATTTATTTCTTGCCTGGAACTCCCAAGTCAGCAGTTGTCTTGGCGGAAACATTTTCCTGTTTTGAGTTTGCTGTAAAAGTTTGTGGTTTTTAGATCACAAAATATGTGAACTAAGAAAAGGAACGTTGTGTAAGATCAGGCTAATCGGCTCTCCCATGCTGTGGGCTGATCAGTTGATGCATCCTGGGACTTGGGACACAGTACTCTCACCCACACATGAAAAACCCTACTCTATGTATGGATTTATTCAAATGGTTGGATATTGTGCAGGGATGGTATTCCTTTGCAGCAAAATGGTTTGTACACGGATGAAGGTAAAAACGAATAGGTTCCTTGGATTAATGGCCTCTTAAAGTTCATTGCCTTTACTGCTCTAGCAAGGAAAGAGGCCATAGAGGAAAAGAAGGGGTCATATGCATTTAGTAGTAGTAAAGAATCTCATCTGTGAAGTGTGGATATGTTTAAAGATTCATTTATCACAATATTTTTCTCTCCCCTTTCCTACATCCTCTTTGCAGACTGCTTCCAATGGATTGGGTTCGATAGATGACATCGAAACAGGTAAAAATATCCCTCTTCTCAGATTTTTGTGGCTTCAGAAAGGTATGTGACTAGACTGGCAGGCCTGAGAGGTTCATCCCTGCATTTGTGTCTCTTCTGCACGCTCCTGGCTTTGGTAACAAGGAAGAGGGAAAGGTGGTAGAAAGCAGGAATGTTTTTTCTGCAGAAAAGGCCAGGCCCAGTGAGAGACACATCTGGGAATTAAAAGGGTCTGCTGAGATACACAGCTCTCTCCAATTGTGCTTTCTTGAAGCTTGGCAAAGCTTCTGAAGCTCTGCTCCCAAACAAAACAGTCCAGACAAAGTGAAGTTAAGGTTGTAGGCACTGCTTGTGCTTTGAGTGTGTATTGTACTCCAGGATGTTAAGGTGGAGCAATTGAAAACAAAAGGAGTTGGGAGGGACCAGGGAGAGCTGAGTTCAGGGTTAGGCACCCAGGAGGAGCAGAAGGAGGGCTAACAAGGTTGCTTTTCTCATGCTGTGAAACAAGTGACCTTAACTCTGCCCCTGTAGAAAGGCTTGCTTAGTGTGTTGCCCTTTGTTGTGTGCTGGAGCACTGAGCTTGTGCCTCTGAGCACATCCCTCTTTGTTCCTTCAAAAGGTAAGGAACACACTTACCTGTGTGTGAGGGTAAGTGTGAGGACTTACCACTGCAATGGCTCTTTTTATAGAAAGAAACTAATTTCATCATTAAGGTGCTTTCGGAAACATGTTAGTTTTCTGTTGAATGCCAGTTCAGCAGCTGAATGCTACATGTGATCATGAGACCCAGTTCTGTGAATTAAGGAGACTTTTTCACATTATCTTGCAGTGCTGAAATGAACTGGACTCCTACTATAGAGTACAGAGTGACTGCATCCAGTAAGCTCTTTAATTAGGATTTGTGTTAAGAGCAGCATGCCACCTTTGCTGCAGTTCAGGCAGACAAAGCCTTTACTGCTAGGAAACCTTTTCAAAAGCACTGGAATTATGTGTTATCCCACTGCCCTGAGAGTGGTGTGCCACCAGGAGGGCTGTGGGTGCTGGGAACCTTGAGAGTTTCAGATTCAAAGCTTTTTTAGCAAGGGGTTTTTTTGTTGTTGGTTTGGTTTTGAGATCCAAACTCTTCAAGCCCTTTCCTCCATGTTTTGCTTGAAGTGATCTGATTAACTCAGCCTGTTCCACAGAGATCGTGGCTCAGATCTGGCTCAGTATGGCCTTTGGCTAGCTAATGCACTAGGGAACCACTGCTGTTTGGGGAAGTGGAGCTAGAAACTGGGCTTTTAAAAACTCTGTACTTGCCCCTCTGGGTCAGACAGGTGTATGGCCAGAGAAACTGCCAGATGGGAGGGCTTGGTTTGAGACTTGGTTTGTGGGAGCATATAGACAAGACCCTCACTGAGCTTATAATATATACCTGGAGCTTAGTGTCATGGCAGTGGCAGAAATCAGGAGGGGGGTGTGTATCTGTGAGCTACTCTTCAAAGAAAACTGTTTTATTTTTTGAAGATGGAGCAAACATTAGGTGAATGGAGGAAGTGCATGAGCTTTCTGTAAGGAGAGTACATGAAATATGGGTATCGTGGCTGGTAAGGTCAGCAGATGGGGTGTCCTGAGGAAAGCAGGAATGGGAAAGGAGGGATAGGAGAAAAGATTGGACAGAGGAGAGTGGGAGGAAATGGCTGAAGGAATGACAGGGGTGGTCAGAGAGAGGGGAGCAGACATCTCCCCTCTGCTCCTTGCAAGTAGTGGAACCTGTTGGTCCCTGCTCTTCTCCTTGCCCTTCACATGCACTGTGCTGTGGGGGGTCCCATGTTATTCTCTGCCTTTCGGTTGTGCATTCAGCTTTTCTGGATTTGGGGCCTCTTAGGATGTGTGAGGGCCTCTTTTCTCTGCTTCCCAGTCTGAATGGAAACTGGAGAGCCTCATTCATTCCTCAGAGAAGGTCTGAACTGCTGGATCCTTTGGGGCCCTGTCATCGTGAACCCTTTTGCTCCCTGCTGAATGTGTCCCTATCCCTTCCAGCGTGTTCTGAACTTCTTGTTGGCCTCTGCAGGGATCTTGACAGTACTCCAGATTTAAACATCTGAAAAATGGGAAGGCACAAGCCATCCCTTTGTACTACAGGGAATCTGGCTGAGCTGCCAGCTTAGAGGCCGTCACCGAGGGAAGCTGGATGGCTGGCTCCCTAGTGCAGATGGGGGTTCTGCACCAAAGGGACATGATCCGAGAGAAGTCATCACAAAGGAGGCATGGGCTTGGAGCCGAGCCTGGTCTGAGGGGCAGTTGCAAAACTAAGGACACATACAGCCTGCCTTTGAGCTGCTGCCTGTGGGAAATGTATTCAGCTGCAGCACTGAAAGCTTGTGTTGGATTCCATAAGGTACAACATGTGCGTTCTTTCAATGACATGCTTGAGGATGTGGAGAGGGTGCCTGAGTTTGTTCCTTACCACTTCCCCCTGCTTTCCCTGCCTTTTATCACAGCTTGGCCTCCAGTGCCTTTGCTGTGGTCCATCCACGTGGACCACTCACAACAAATGCTGTAGGAAAGGTTGCAATGGGTGGTGCTGTGCTCCTGGTGGGGCTAGAGATAAGGGGGCCTGCCTGTATGTGTTGTCACTGCTGTTGTTTTGTTCCGGACTTGGGGGTTTGCTGCAATTGGTTATTTGCTGAGCTCTCTAAGAAAGGCACCACCACATTCCTCGGTCACTGAACACGCGCTGGAGATACAGTAACAGGGCTTGCTCGCCCAGTCCCAGTTACAAAGGGATGGCCGAGTTCTTGTGGGGGCTGAGTGAGCAGACAGGAGGCATTTCTTGCTGGATCAAGTTTTGTGTCTCCAAAGCTTGTCTAGTTTCTTTCTCAAACTTATCAGTCTTTTTAATAAAAGTTATTGTCTCTCCTTCCAAACTTTGCCTTGCTTATAGCCTTAGACCATTGCAGCTACAGTGCAGCCTCTGGGATGTGGGTGGAGAAGGTAGCATCTTTGTCTTATTTCTTTTCTTTTATTCCAGGACATCTACACAGGGGCAGAATTAAGGTAGTTTGGGTGCTTGGTTTGAGAACTGCAAATGTAATACTGCATTTTCCAAATTTCTAACATTTGAACTTCTTTTTTTTAACCTTTAATTTTTTTGAGAATAAAATGCTCTTCTTTGAAAAATATGTGCTTGTAACTTAACTTCATTTAACAGAGGTTTATATTGCATGATGGGAACATCTTACCATTTCAGTAGTGTACTGGAGAGGGAAAGAAGCCTTAGGGAAAATCACTGCCTCTCTCCTGGCTCTCACAAGTTCCCAAGGGGATGTTTGCTGCTCACGTGTTGAGGGGGAGTATGGGCAGCCACCTCCCAGCTACAGACATCAGGAAGGACTCAGGAGCTGGGAATTTACCTGGGTAAAGACAGCCGAGTGAGTCTGATGGGGATTTCTGGGGACACGTTGATAGCATAACGTGATCTGAGCACTCAGTCTCCAACTCTCTTCTCAGCAGGGCCTCGTGTTTTTTATCTTCTGCTGTTTAGGAGGCCTGGGTTTTTAGAGAGGGTGTATGTGAGTAAGCAAGCTTTCAGCTGGGATATCAAAGCTCCAAGGACTAGAGAAGGCAGTGATCTCTGCCAAATGCATTAGTGAAGAACATTAAAGAAAACACCAGGTGGTGGCTTATAGAGAAATTGGATTATGTGCCCCTGGCCTTTAGTCCTGGCCGTAGTGAACTCAGTAACTGCTCAGCCACAGGTTTTGTGTTATTCCTGGTTACTGTACTGCTTGCCAAATCCCGACAGTCAGACTGGGCACTGGCCCTTAGAATGTATTTCAGCTATTGGTGAACCATTGGAGAGCGGGAACAAAAATGAAAGGGCAAGTACTCTTCAGACTAGAGCCTCTCCTCTCGAAAAATTGGCATACTTCGTTTTTGTGATTTGTGGAGTTGTACAATATTGTTTTTGCCAGGCTGTGTTCTGCTTGCTTCCTGCAAGAGGCTCTCCTGGTGACTGGCTCTGTTTCTCTCTCATCACAGACTGCGCTATGGACCTGCAGTGCCTCCCGGCTCCTTTGGCCACCTCCATCCCTGTGAATGATGGGCTGGCCCCTTTGCCCTCTGACGCAGATGCAAAGGGCTTGCCTACCTCGCTCCCTGCTGCCAGCTTGCTCCCATCTCCAGACTGTGTACCTTTGCCAGTGCCTGAGAGCGTGGAGGACTTCACAGATGGGGACATCATTGGGGAAGAACTGGACTCCCTCCTGGACTCCCTTGCTGAAGGGTCACCATACCCTCTAGTAAGAGTTGGCATTGCATGGGTCCCCTGCTTCTTGTTCCAGATATGTCCTTGGAGCATGAGGATATGCATGCTGCCTCTCTCTGTTTGTAATTATTTTCTCCTAACTCTTCCTCTGGCAAAACCCATTCATTACTTCCTTTATTTCTGCAAGTGGCTTGGGAGTATCTAAAGAGCCCTCCTCCAAGCCTGTTTTGCTGTGTGCAGCTTCATGGAGCTGCCTCTCAAAATGTACCCTAGGTAGCCTTCCCTGGACATTTCCTTCCACCTGGCCTCTGGTGTCGAGGAGTTGAAGCAAGTCTGAGGGTAGAAATGAGTGGGGTGAAACAGGAATGATGGATGTATTTCATACAGTGGCCATGCTCTAAGGTTCTTGTATTTTGTGCAGGCTGCATTCAGCCTATGCTCTTTGAACAGGTCTGGAAGCTGCAGACGCAGTCTGTATTCATAGTTATGTTAGATTTTATTTGCCAGTGTTGCTGATGTTATGTGAGCCAGCTTAGGTCTGGAGGCAATATAATCGCATTCACGTTGGATGCCTCTGAGCCAAAAAGTCCTGATGGGAGGTGCCACGAGTCATGGTCCTTACCCTGACCTCAGTGCAGTGTGTACTCAGCTGCACTGTTTCTCAACCTGAGCTGGTTTAAGTGCCCAGCACAGGGCTCTGCCTTGCAGACTGATGAGCTCAGGTAGCCCAACACCTGCTCAGGGATCTTGGTCCAGACTGTTTGCAGTATAGATAGATTGGAAGGTCTGTGGTGGACTGAGCTGCCAGGTATCCTTTGGCTTCAGATAGTATAGCACGCACCTCAGTGGGAGCCTCTTGCTCTCTGTTGTCATCGTTTAGCCCCAGTCAGCAACTAAGTACCATGCAGCTGCTCACTCACTTTCCCCCTGCCCCTTCCCCAGTGGGGAGGATAATGAAAAAAATCAAAAATCCAAACTTGTAGTTTAAGATAAGAATAGTTTAATAATTGAAACAAAATAAAATATGATAATAAAAATAATAACAATAATAATAATAATAGAAAAGGAGAGAGAGAGGGAGGAATAAAACCCAAGAGAATGAAGTGATGCATAATCCAGTTGCTTCCCACCCACTGACCAATGCCCATCCCATCCCTGAGTAGCAACTGGTGACTTCTGATCTAGTCTCCCTAGTTTATATACTGGGCATGATGTTTTGTGGTATGAAATATCCCTTTGGCTTGTTCAGATCAGCTGTCCTGGCCATGCTCTCCCGCAGCTTCTTGTGCATCTGCTTGCTGGCAGAGCATGAGAAACTGAAAAGTCCTTGACTTAGAGTGAGCACAACCTAGCAACAACCAAAATACCAGTTTATTATCAGCATTTTTCTCATGCTAAATCCAAAACACGGCACTGTACCAACTACTAAGAAGAAAATTAACTCTGTGCCAGCCAAAACTAGGACATCAGATTTAAGTCTCTACTCCTCATTCCTAATGTGCTGTTTATCCTCCTCCTTCCTGATTCCCCGAAGTCTCTGGTCCAGGGCACCATTCCTGCCAATCTGCCAACCGAGATGCCCCAGTTGATTCCTGTGTTTCCGGGGGGAACTCCGCTGCTGCCTCCAGTCGTGACAGCCAGCATCCCTGTCTCCACCCCTCTGCCACCCGCCTCCTTTGGCCTGGTGATGGATCCCACCAAGCAGCTCTCCTCCTCCTCTGTCCTGGATGCCTTCGAGGCCCCACCAGGAGGAAGTGGCGGCTCTACTTTAGATTCTCTGGATTCCCTGGATCTGCTTCCCTACACAGACACACGGCTCGATGCCCTGGACTCCTTTGGGACAAGCAGAGGGTCTCTGGATGCCTTGGATTCCTTTGCCATTGGTAGGTGCAGAGTGACGGGGTTTTATGCTGCCTTAGCTGTGAATGCATGCCAAAATTATTTCCTTCAGTGCTGAGAACATCCATCATGTGGCTTTATCTGCTGGTGTGGCAGAATGGGAATATAAATGGAGAGGAGAGCAGAGAGTTGTCTTGGACAGAGCAACTGAGTAAGTTTAGCTCAGGAGTAATGAGAAAGGCTGTAGGTGTGTAATCCCAGACAACCAGTACGTGCACGGAGTGAAGTTTAAAGAGGAGAATGGAACACAAAGGTGTATAATGATGAATGGTGAGATTTAAACCTGGCTCGGTGTCCAGGACACCTCCCTTGGCACAATTTGCTGGACTATAGCATGCTTCCTCCCCCCTCCTCATTTTACACAAAGCATGTGCAAAGCATGAGCAAAGTCATGGTGACTGTTTGAGATCATGCAGGACCTTGTTATGCTGGGCAGAATGGTAGAGGCTGAGGTCAGTTTTTCCTATCTCTGGATTCAGGGCAGTGAGTGTCCTCTTGAATGAGGCTCTGCACTCTGATGTCACAAGCAGAAAAGCTGAGGAGGATGGTGGGCAAAGAGTAAGTGCCTTCCTGTCCAGGAGGAAAGGCAGGCTTCTTCTTGGTTAACTTGTCCCCAGTGTTGCAGTATATTGGCAGCAAAAGTATTTTGAGAACAGCAGAGACTGGCCAGTTAGCCTTCAACACTCACATTCACCTCAGCATTGGCTTACCTTTGAGTTGCCGCCTTGGGAATGCCAGTGCTCAGCAGCATAGAGTTGGATTCAGTAGGATTTGTGGGACAAGAAGGCCTTTCCTGGAGTTTTTCCAAGTCCGGACAGCTGCTTTGGGGATAAAATATTAAAATATTATGAAATAAATAAAGCAAATTGATTTAATAAGCATTTGTTTGTCTTTTTGTGAGCAGAATTGCCTCTGAAAGTGAAATGATTGTATTTATCTTGTGGGGCTCTTTTCCCTTTCTTTTGCCCAGAAGAAACTAGCTCTCAGGAACTGCGACACCCACCTGGCAGCCAAAAACCATCGCCTGTGGTGAGTGAGCTACTCCTCCGTGCTGATGTCCCAGAGTGCTCTGGAGCCAAGGTAGTAGTGACTTGGGTGATGTAGGTAATTTGGGCCCCTCTTCTTGACCTGCCCCAGTGAGTTTTGCCTTCCATGTCGTGGCAAGGCAGGTAAAGATTTCCCCAGTCAGTAGGAAGACCTTTGTTCCATCTTTGTTTTTATCTGTAACTTCATATTGCTGGGGTAGACATGGTATGGCTTTGGTTGTAGGGTCAACAGGGGATCATGGACGCTGATGTCCCACTGTATCTGGCAGCCACATAACGCTCAAGGATGGGGCAGAGTAAGCCAACTTTGACTTCAGGCTACTGAGGCTCTTTGCTGCTCTCTGGCCCTGTCAGGAGGCTTCTCCAGATACACTGTTCTGTCTCTGTCCTATGTCTCCAGTTTGGAGAAAAAGGAGATGGTTAGCAAGCTTAGAGTAACAATTATTCTTGAGTTTCTGTCATCTGCTAGCCCTATTAACATCAACGTGAATCTCCCTGAAGATTTACTGATATGTGGTTTGGTTTTTTTTCTCAGGTTGGGATAGGGTTAAAAGCCTTTCAGTGGAGAGCTTATTGTGATGGAAGGAATGGGAAGGAGCAAGGGGGGCATTTTGTTCTGTGGCTCATGATAGAAAACTGAGATCCCTTACCAGTAGAGAAAGAGGCCTGTCTTTGAAGTGAACATACCACAGTGTTTGTTCTCTTTGAAGAAGTTGCATGCAGCTCTTTTGGAAATGTCATTTCAGATGTGAGCACTTTTATGAGAAAGGAAATGGGAAAGGTTTTTGAGAGACTGGAGTGGGGCAGGGGGTTAGAGAGGTTTCTTGCTCAGGTAGTTGCAGAGCTGAAAAGAGAGGTACATGTGTTTTCTCTCAGGTCAGCCTTGGTGGAGTGAGTCATCCAGCTGTGCCCAAGGTCACCGAGCACCTGCTGTCCCAGCCAGAACCAGTAATGCCCAACACAGCCCTGCTAGTGAAGAACCCACTGGCAGCTACTCACGTCTTCAAGCAAGCCTGTCATATCTGCTACCCCAAAACAGGTAATGCGTTTGCTCTGCCACCAGAGCACTGGTCCAGGCTAGGATTTGGCTTTCCCTGGGCTGATGAGGTTATTCTCTCCTGCAGGGCCCAAGGCTGGTGATTACACCTATCGGGAAGGCTTGGAGCACAAGTGCAAGCGGGACATCCTGCTGGGCAGGCTGAAGAACTCGGAAGATAAGATCTGGAAGAGGATCCGTCCTCGCCCAACAAAAACCAACTTTGTAGGATCCTATTACCTGTGCAAAGGTGATCTGGGGCAGTTGGTGGCCAGGAAGGGGCTGTTCACTGTGTGCTGCGGGAGGCTGGGAGAGAAATTACAGTTGATATCTAAACTGTTGCCTGCTGGCTCTGGGGTCTCCTGTCCCATCAGTAGCCTATGGACTGGATGGCTAGGCACAGTGAAGGGCAATTAGCTGCCATGCTGTGGAGAGCAGGCAGCTTCTAAAGTGGTGGAGCAGAAGAGTTCCAAAGGCACCGTGAGGTGCAGTGCATAGCCAAGCGCTCAGAGCTGCCCTGTTGACATGGGCTTTACTGTGAACCTGCCTCCTGTACAAGTGCTCACATTAGTCCCACTCCACTCAGCTGCCCCAGGGCAGGCCTGTGGTTCTGCCTAGGGAAAAGCACTCTCTACCTGTTCCCTTGCTCCAGCCGTCCCACGGTACATGCAGGCAGTGTGACCAGACTGGTCCCTGAGGCAGTGCCATTACAAACTACCGAATGAGGTGGGGAGACTGCAAAAGCCAAGCTAACAGGGCTACTTAGTGCTGGGCCTATGGGAGAACTTAATATGGATTAGTGTTACTTAAATCATGATCTGTCCCTTGCCAGGGACTGAATTAAAGCTGGCCTCTGTTTTGAGATGGTTTCCCCAACAGCAACGTTACTTGAGATTGTCACCATTCAGTAGTTGCATTAACTTTCCTGAATGTCTTGATATAGACAAGCTTGGGGGGAGATGTTTTTTCTTTTTTCTTCAGCTCTGTTTTCTTGCTTTCAGTTCCTTGAGAGGCATGGGCAGCGGGAGGAGATGAGAGAGAGTTTAGTTTCTGACTGGGCCGCCCTGCTTGTGTGGTGGTGTGTGCTGTTTGTTGCTTTGTAGATATGCTTAACAAGCAGGACTGTAAGTACGGGGATAACTGCACCTTCGCGTACCACCAGGAAGAGATCGACGTGTGGACGGAGGAGAGGAAGGGGACCCTCAACCGTGACCTCCTCTTTGACCCGCTAGGTGGGATCAAGCAGAGCAGCCTCACAATTGCCAAGCTCCTCAAGGAACATCAGGGCATCTTCACCTTCCTCTGTGAGGTACAGAGCTGGTGGGAGGGGGCAAGCATCCTTCATTGATATGTTGATAGTTACCAACACGGAAACATGGTGGAATGACTCGCACAACTGGAGTCCTGCAATGGATGGCTATAAACTCCTCAGGAGGGATGGGCAAGGCAGGAAAAGCAGGGGGGTTGCCCTGCATGTTTGGGAGTGTTTTGACTGTCTAAAGCTTAATGATGGCAGTGATAAGGTTGAGTGTTTGTGGGTAGGAATCCGGGGGAAGGCCAACAAGGCTGATATCATGGTGGGATTCTGTTACAGACCACCCATCCAGGCTGAAGAGGCAGAGAAATTATTCTATAAGCAGATGGGAGAAGTCTCACAATCTCTAGCCCTTGTTCTTGTGGGGGACTTCAGCTGAAAATACAACACAGCAGAGAGGAAACAGTCTAGGAGGTTCCTGGAGTGTGTGGATGATAACTTCCTGACACAGCTGGTGAGGGAGACAACTAGGGAAGGCACCTTCTGGACCTGTTGTCTGTGAACAGAGAAGCACTGATGGGTGGTGTGATGGTTGGAGGCCATCCTGGGCGCAGCAATCACAAAATGATAGTTTTCAGTTCTTGGAGAAGTAAACAGGGGGGTCAGCAGAAATGCTACCTTGGACTTCCCAAGGGCAGACTTTGGCCTGTTTAGGATTCTGGTTGACAGAGTCCCTTGGCAGACAGCCCTGAAGGGCAAAGGAGTCCAGGAAGGCTGGGCATTCTTCAAGAAGGAGATCTTAAAGGTGCAGGAGCGGGCCATCTATGACTCTCTATGTCCCAACCAGTGCCCTGCCCCCAGGAGGGCAATTACTGTGTAGGAGATAGGAGAAGTAGATTTCTTCCTTATCACTGCAGCTGAACCAAGTGTTCACAGCCTCGTAAGATCACCCGTCTCTTCCTCTGTCTTGAGATGTTGCTTCGAATTGTAATTTAGCTGCAGTTACTTTAGAAATCAAAACTCCATAATGCAACAAATTCCCATTTGACATCTGTGCAGAGCCACAGAATTGGTCAGTTGAGGATTGTCTCATATGATCTTGATGCTCTGCAGCACAGAGTTCCCCACGCTGGCAGCACATGTAAAGGGACATGTTCTTTGCTGTGGAGTGGCTGTTCTTTTATTTCTCCTCATCATTTCCCCCTTGTTCTTGCTCTGTTGGCTAACATGGAAAGAATATGTGGCTCTGACCAAAAGTTTTCCAACCACAATGGAAAATACTGTTGAGAATAAGCCAAAATATGTTGTCCGGAAGCTTTTCCAGAAATTCACTTGCTTTATTTTAAAGCCCTACCACAAAGTTTTCACCAGACTTCTTTCTGACTTCGAACATTAGAATAGGCTGACTCTGGTTCTTCTTCCTCTTCCAAGTGAAGTGGCTCTGGTTCACTGCTCTCTAAGATTTTCCCAGCATGCTAATTCTTCTCTTCTCAGATTTGCTTTGACAGCAAACCCCGAATTATCAGCAAAGGGACCAAGGACACACCATCTGTCTGCTCCAACCTTTCTGCCAAGCACAGTTTCCATGACAACAAGTGAGTGAACAGTTTTTTGTGCTGATGGGAACAATTTCTCACAAGTCCAGCCAGTTTAACTCCAGGGCCCTGGTCTCTTTCTTTCTTTTCTCCCCATGGTTTCCAATCATAGGGCAGCTCAAAGCATGATAAATAGCATGTGGGCTTCACCCTGTGTGTTTGCTGCTGGTGCTGAAGGATTTCAGGCATCAGCAAAGCCCTTTGGTGTCAGTATACTAAGTTTTCCATTGACTTAATTTGCCTTTCAGTTTGGCCTTTACATAAAGGTCAAAACAAAGATCCTGTAGTTCAGGATCCTGCTTGTGACTGGCTGGTAGTGAATGTTTAGGAAAACAAGTATAACAAACATGTCAAGTACATAGTTATACAATTCCTTCTGGTCCCTGGCATCCTGAGATTTCAGGACTTGCTGAGCCTGAGGAGTTGGTATCTTTGTTGCATATTTTGAAATGTGTCTGATCTCTGAACTAAAGCAGAGCATCACCCATGTGCTAAGGAGATTGAAAGTACCTACCCAGGCTTGATAGGGTAGGAGGACAGGGGCTTGTTTTTTCCAGAGGGAATCTGTCTCTCCCAGAGTTGATTTTCTGCCTGCCCAGTCAAATGTCTGGATGTCACATGAAAGGAGGAGGTGGGGAGGGTTTGATCTTCTGGTGCTTCATGTTTCTCTGGCCTGGCTGCAGGTGTCTGGTCCACATTGTGCGTTCCACCTCCCTGAAATATTCCAAAATCCGTCAGTTCCAAGAGCACTTCCAGTTTGACGTGTGCCGACATGAGGTGCGTTATGGCTGCCTTCGTGAGGACAGCTGCCACTTTGCTCACAGTTTCATTGAGCTCAAGGTCTGGCTGCTGCAGCAATATTCAGGTGAGTGTGACTTGGCTGGTGTTGTGTATACCTGAGTTTCTTCCAGCGTGTACCCAGGGCCAGTTGAGAGGGGAAGAGGGTGATTTAGGAGTACTGAGAAGTTGTCATTTGCCTGTGCATATACTTACTCTGCCTCCTCAGGGACACAGAAGAGAGAACCAAGGTGTTCTATGAGGTGATTTGGCCCTTGTCCCTTTACATGTGCTATTATAATTTGTAGACCAGGAAGCCTATCCCTTGGGACCAGCTGAATGAATTAAAATTATTATTAGATAGAACTGAATCCTAAAAGGTATTTTGGTGCTTAAATCTTGTGCAAATAGCAGTTGGACCCCTGAGTGACTATCTGCTGCAGTGAGAATGGCAGTATGCACAGGTGACAAAGCAGTTAGTTATATAAAGGAAGGCTGTGCATCTCCAGTTTCTCAAAACAAATTCATCAACAGTGGAAAATGACAAGATACTTGGTGTTTCCCAAAAAGCCTTTGATGAGATGCCTCTGAAGGGACTTTTGCAAACATATTCAGGGCACTCATGTGATGACACTGCCACATCTGGCACTTTCAGTCCTTTCTCTCTGTCTCTGACTGACATGTTGGAGGGTTTCTCTGGCTGCTCTCCTGTTGACTGTGTAGATACTGGTCCACCCACAGTGCTACCTACATCTTTTTTCATCAGAGGCCCTTGTTTAGTGCAACACCCAGTCGGGTAATGGGAGTACTTCAGAGAGGAAGCACAGTAGGGATGTTTCTCACCATTCTTTGATGTCATAACTGATGTTCAGTTCAGTCCTTGGCCTTGGCTTCAGCTCATGAGCGACAGTGATGAACAAGTGTGGCTCTGTGCCAAATGCCATCTTTTATTCTTGTCGTTTGACCTCATTTACTTGTGGCCTCAAAAATTAAAAAATTATAACTCCGGTGTTTCTAAGATAGCATGTTGCCTGTGTGCTGTAGGCCACCACTGCTGCCCTATATGCTTATGATACTGCTTGTAGTACTCTGGACATTCTAATATTCAAGCACCTTGCTCTTTCTCCCCCCCCCCATGGTTGGTTTGTTTTTGTTATTTTGTTTGGAGTTTTTTTTAGAAAAGTTTCTTTACTCCCTTCTTCCCTCCGTCTTCCTTCCTCTTCAGCTGAGGAGATGAAATAAGCCACGAGTTAAGAGCTGCAGAGGTGGTCAGTAAGCCCAATGCTTATTTCCGTCTTTTCCAACAATGCAAGAGCCATTATCTTGTGGTTTTTTTTCTGCAGGGCTGTATATATGACCCTGCTCTCCTTGTGAGTTTGCCTTCCTGGAATGGTAGTTTATTACCTCTCCTAAGTGTAGCCTTCATTATGGAAACAGAGATGAAAGATAGTTGTTGCCATTCTCTGAGAATGCTTTAGCTTTGGAGCAGAGAGTTTCAGTTGAGGGCTGTTTGCTTAGCAAGAATAGGAAGAGGGCATCATTCATAACAGCTAGCATTTGAAACATTTCACAGCCATCTGAGCTTTTACAGAGCTTTTGGCTTTGTTCATGGGGATAAGGGATCATATTAGTGGAGTAAAGGTTCCCAAGATCTGAAAATTGGATAGACAGGACTGTTTTGTTGTTCACTGTGGCTTTTCACAGACATATCTTGCTACCTTCTTCCATCAGTGGAAATCACAGTCTTTGTCCTCACTAATGATGTTGCAAAAGATACTGAATATTATAAGTAATCAACACATGGGCCTTTTGGTTCCCAGATCATTTCTTTGTGACAGTTCATGCTTTGGAGAGCTGGTAGATTGGCAAACATCCTTTCACATTTGGGAGGAGGGGTTTTTTTTTCCCAGCCACCACATTTCTAGACTGTATTGTTGAGTTAGTTCAAATTTCTGGGACTGAAAGAAGGCAGTCACTTGCTAAGAACTTCATATGAAATTCAGTCTTCTGACAAGACCTGTGTATGCTTCTCCCATTGGTTCTGCACCCTAAGGACCACAGTGCAGGTGTGCAGAATGGAGAAGGTGGGAGGTGCTTTGGCCCTTTCCCTGCCAGGTCCAGTACAGCATGTTAACTTTTTTCCTGTGGTTTTCCCAGTTTTATGGTTTTTGTTCCCAAAGTGCAGATCAGCATTGTGTCCAACCCTGGAATATTTGGACACGAAAGAAGAAGTTGCAATTTTTCTAGCTCTACACTATTTCTTCTGGAATTAATGTTTAAAAAGGAGAAAATTTACAAACAGCTCTGATCTGTGAGCAGTACCAGCTATGCAGCAGCTGCCATTTTAAAGGCCTGAGCAAATGTTCTTGAATAATAGTAAAGTTCCCTGAATGCTTTTCATCCTGTTCAAGCCCTGTGCAAATGGCAGTATTGTTGCCTGGCAGGGACCTGAACAGCTGGAATCACAGATGAGGAAACTGCAATCAGGAATGATGCAACTTATCCAAGTTACATACAGCCTAAGCTGAGATGAAAACTTATGTTTGGTGGCCCTTAAGTTCTGGAACATGCTGGCTCCCAGATCAAAGATACTGGCTCCATGTAGTACACCTGGGGAACACCTCACTTCATTAATAAAAGCTGTAGGCATAAGCAAAGTGATCAGTTTTGCAACCTCTGTGTCCTGGTGGTGCTGCATCAAGGCCATCCTCAGCACCCCACTTGTTGCAGTCAGCTGGCTGTTGCAAGATATTTGCTTCAGTTTGTTTTGGCAGCTATCTTGGGTCTTTATAGCACTTAAATAACATGGGCTTTTTTGTGATAGTCTTCACATTGACCAAACAGTTCCTACCCTTACACAGTTTTTTCTTGCTGTTTAGTGCTCTGAGAGTCATAGGGCCCATCTGGCTGGTTGGTGCTAACAGAGGCTGTTCCCTCACCACTTGAGCTGGTCAGGAGTTAATTCCTTACATAAGGTCTGACTAACCCTTTTTGTTGTCTGATGTTGCATTTCTGATACCTGAAACCTTGCAGCTCTTTCCTTGCTGGTTACATACTAGCAGCTGTTCCTTGGTTGGTTTTGCACTGTTGGTCTTTCCTTAACTGCCTTGGTTGTGCTTGATGTTCGTATATGTTGAATTTCAGCTTTCTGCTTTGCCCATTAATTGATGGGCAGCCCCATCAACTTGAAGGTGTAACAGGCTAATTAATCCCAGCCTGGAATAAGTGAGACTTCCGGGGTCTTGTAGGTGCTAGATGCCTCACTGGGATATCTGTGATCTTCCAACCTAGTGGCAAAAACTCCGTTATACAGTAGATCAACAGTAACAAAGCATTGTCTTCAGGAGCCTCTATAGAATCTGTTGATATGGCGTTCAGGGACAGCCTTTGTCAAGCTCTTGACCCCTAGTGAAAAATTATTGTCCCAGAGGCAGCAGCTGGGTCCTTTGCAGACAGCCTGAGCAGAAATGAGCCCAAGAGACCCAACTCTTCTCCTTTTGTTTGGCTTGTGTAGAGAGAGGATCTTCCTTAGCCTGGGATTAAACATTTTCCGTGATGGATCCCCTCACAACTCATGTCCTGACACTACAGGGAGACTGTCAGAAGCTGTCAGCCACTCAGGGATTACTAAACCCAAATGTAAGAAGTCCTGTAACCCCTCTCTTGTGTTGGTCAAAGCAAGGTAATTCAGTTCTGTGTCCTTTGTGTTCCCAGGAATGACCCATGAAGATATCGTGCAGGAATCTAAAAAGTACTGGCAGCAGATGGAGGCACATGCCAGCAAACCAGCCAACAGCATGGTAAGTAAGGTGTGTCTGGGGCTTGCAGCCTGGTTTTGCTCCCAGCAGTTCCAGCCCTTTCTCTCTTTCCCTCTCACTACTGTGCCTGATAGGTCCCAGGCTTGCCACTGAGGAGGAAGACAGCTGAGAGCTTTCCCAGTTGCTGTGCTGGTGTTGAGCTTTGTGCCTTGTTTTGCAGCGTTGTTATCTGCTTTGTTCCATGGTGGGGTGAATCCTCCAGGACATGGAGGGCAACACACAGAGAATGGTGCTTCCTGTGACACCTTGCTAGTGAAATTGGGAGATTTTAGGACTGTGGCCACACAGAGTGGGGCCCAAAGGTGTCCTGCTGCCCTTTAGTGGCCAAGGGACGATAGAGCAGTTTGAAGGACTCTAAGAAATGACTCAACCCACAGGACTGATATAAATACAGGAGTAGGTGGAACTTCCAGTCTGTTGAGATGCTGTTGAGGCTGGGCAGAGATCTTAATGGTGCTTTACCAGGAGGAGGCTGTGAGCTTTGCCTTTGTGCCACCAATCTCTCAGTGTGGGAGAGGGTGCCTCTGGCTGCACCCTCCAGCACTGCCAAGAACTTTCCCTGGAGAGGTTTGTTATAAGCAAAGGGCACTTTTTTGTTTACTTTCTTACGACCTGTTGGTTATGGGCAGTGCTGCCTTACCCTTTTTTTTCCCCAAAGGCGAGCTCTGTAGTGTAGGACCAGAGCCCACCCAGTGAGAACAATTCCCAGCCCCAACAGTTCCCTGTTGAACTAAAGCAGTTTGTGCCATTAAAACAAGGAGGTTTTTATTCTTTAATTACTTTCATAAAATATGTCTGACAAGATGAGAAACTTCATGCCTCCTAGCAAGCGCTCAGGCATAGGAGCAATTCTTTCCCCTGCAGAATAGCAGGGAAAGTGCTGTGAATCCTCTTTGTTCCCATTTGACTGCCTTCTTTCCCTTTGTGAAGGCCTGAGCTCACCACCCCTTGGTCTATGCCTTATTGTCAAAACAAGGGTGTTTCACCTTCATCTGGAACCTGTCACCCAGGAGTCCTTCTGCAGAGACCAGCACTGAATGCAGTCTGTAAGCATCCTGAGGAAGAGGTGTTTTATAGGAGAGGGATCTGAGTCACTCATGTGGTGTGTAGGAGCTGGTTTTTGTCTAGGTTGTGGGCCAACAGAAGTGTTCTAAAGGCTATAGGGCACTGATGCTGGGGAAAAGCAGGTCTGATGGGCATGGCTTAGCCGAACAGGAAAGATGCAGGTGACTGCACTGATGCTTGCAGTGGGCTCTGTGTCCATGTATGTGCTGGTTATGCTGCATGAGATGGAGTCATCTTTGAGGGGATGCTCAGCAACAAACCTGTGCAGCTGTTGTGGTCTGAAATGGTGGGAGAGTGTAATGGGAAGCAGCAGTCCAGAATAACCAAGATCTCTAGTTCCCAAGTCTGTCTGACTTGCTTAAGAGATATGTTCCAGCTTCTCAGGAAGCTGAGAAAGACAAGTTTCTACATCCTATATTATATGAGAAGTGAGCCTGGATGATCTGAATGGTTCCTGCAGACAGAGCTGGCTGTGATTTCTTTCTGTGTGGTATGGGGACAGAGGGAGGGGCCTGCATCCCCACAAGGAAGGAAACTAAGTGTGAATTTGCAGCAGGTTGTGACAGCAGCTGGATTTGTATCAGCAATGCCTGCCCCAAGAGTGCAGTCTAGAGACTGATTCTCTCCTGCCTGCTGTGGATCTACCTGCATTTTCCGGAAAGCTCTCTCTGGCCATTCTCTGTGCATAATGAGGGGATAAAAAAAGTACACAGACAGCTTTTTTTCCTGTAAGCCTTGCAGCTTCAAATTCACCTCTGTCTGGAGGTGCTGCTGTTGGAAGAACAAGCTGAACAGCAGGTATGGTCAGAGCACGTCCTCTGAAGCACATGGGTGCTTCTGGATACTGAGTGAGGGTTCCATTTCTGGCTGCTGGGGCTTGCACAAGACAGAGGATCAGGAAACAAAATGCCAGAGCCTGCTACATCAGGGGATGGGCAGAGAGCTACACTTTCTTGGCCCTGTGAGCAGTGTTAGGGCTGATGGCCAGTGGCAAAGTCTGATTGTACCCCACAAATGCCTGTCACAGGCACTGCACCCTGCACCCTCCACCCTTCTAGGGTGTGGAGGCAAAACAGCAGCCGTGTTGATATGGTTAGAAAATGCCTACCAGCGGCAGCACCAGCTGTCTGTGGGGACTGGCAGCCTGGCACTGGCACTGGTCAGGGAGACAGAGTCAAGTCGGTCAGATGCATGTGTTTGCAAATAGCAAACCATGGCTTTGGCATGAGCACGTCCTCAACCACAGAGCTGTGCTTTGGGATGAGACCCTGGCTTGCTGCCGAAGACCCTGCGGGCAGGGCTAACTATCTGTTGAGAGATGTTTACTTTTGTCATTGTTTTCTCCTGTCCAAGCAGGCTAACGTGACTCAGAGTTTTCTCAGCATCCTTCCAGCTTTCAAAGTTGGCTGCCTGGCAAAGACAACTTCCCAGGAGTGCTGTAAAAACAGACTCCTCCTTCCCACCATCCTGTGTGATCCACTGTCACCCTGGTGCCCTCTGGTCAGCGGAAGCAAGGTCGCTCTGGGGGATTTTGCTGCAGTTTTGTCACGGCTGCCAGTTGGACTCAGTTAGCAGCTGGGGCTGTCCAGTTGTGGAGAAAACAGGCAGGCAGCAGGCAGGAGCCCAGTAGCTGTGAGCAGGTCAGGAGGCTTAGCAAGAAGTGAAAGATGAAAATACACTGCTTGCTAAGCACCTACCAGGAATCTTGCACCTGACTCCACAAATTTGGTCCCATAGAAGCTGCTGTAGGAGTAACCCAGTGGCTGCAGATTGAAGAGGCAATCAGCAGGAGGGACTGTCGTGGGTAGCTGGGTGTCTCCCGTAGCATTCCTGTGAATTGAGGGGTTGTAGCCGTGACTTTTTCTGGTTTTCAAGGGCTAATTTGTTTTTACTGCCCTAGCCAGCTGCAGAACCCCATGAAAGCTGACCTCAGAATTATTAATTTAAGCATGGAGAGGAAAGAAAAATCTCTAATAAGGGGTACATGCCCCCAAGTACAGCTCGCTCAGTTGTGTGGCTGAGTAACATGGGCTCCTCATATAGTCCCCTGAGGCATGTGGCTCCTCCAGACTGAGATGGGTTCCTGAAGCTGGGAGACATGAGTGGCCATGCTGGGGCTGTTGCTTTCTGCAGAGCCTGAAGTGGAGAGCGTGCCAAAGACTTTTATTTATTTGGTTGTCATGGTGTATAGCTAACACTATATTGGCTTCATAGCAAGGGGTGGTGCCATAGCCCATGGCACTTTTGCCTGGCTTTGTCTGCTAAAGCCTCATGTGATACAATTTCCACACTGTTGGTTATCAGCAGCCTGCCAGGTATGTGTCTTGCCTTTACAAATACAGTCATGTAGAATTAACAGCAGCAGCTTTGATTTTTCGCTTGGCTCCTAATATCCTGGGAGCATACATGCCCACTGGATTGATCAGCAGTTTGCATGACTCAGATGAAGAAATGCATGGGGCTTCTTTTGGTTAAGAATTTGTGGGAAAAGTGGCCCAGATTACCGAACTACCTGAGAGACATTCTTTTTATCTCTGATCTATTTTCCCTTCTGGAGCTACTCAGTTTTTATTTTTGCTGGGTCAGAAGGTTTGAGCAAAGCTTTCTGACTGTGCTGAGAGATCTGTCACCAGGAGGAAAGCACGGGACTGATAAAAAGGAATATGCCAGCAGTGCCATTTTGTTACCTTAGGCATATAGGTTTGATGGGTCAGTAGTGAGCTGTAGTGTCATTTCCTTTGGAGACCAAAAGGAGATTAAAACTACTGTTTGAAGGCTGCACATCTCAGAGGGAGGCACCTTATTGCCTTCCATGATAGCCCAGGTCTCAACTCTACTTATCCCACAACCAGCCACTTTGATGTGTTCTTGGTGGTCACCAGCACAGGTGGAAGCTGACAGATCACCAGCATAGGTGAATGAGTCATGTGCTGGGAGCCACCAAAAAGGCTGTCTTACAGAGGAGTAGAGAATCACTGCTGCTTTTCAAGAGAGATGCTGATTCCCTGGTAGGGTCCTTTTGCTGGAACATCAGAGCACTGATGGCCTCTTGGATCCGCTTTTCACAGTGACAGAAGACTTTTTATATGTCAGCTCTGCTTCTGCAGAAGACTAGGTCTGGAGGATGCAGAGTGGTAGTCGATAGCTGATGTGGCGTTTCCTCGGAGATGCTTTGATTCTGCGTTGCCTGTGCTTTCTGTTTTCCCTTTGTCAAAGGATGCATACAGGGTCCATGCTATTGCTAATTATTTGCTGGCAGAAACCTGCTCTTCAGGGACATGACTTGCAATGTCTGCTCATTGTGAGATGCTCAGGGTTAGAAGTCGAGGCATGGCAGGTGGGATGGGCTGCTGATGCAGTTTGCAGTCAGAGAACTGTTTTACTGGTGCATGACCTTTGTGCTTCATGGCCGGCTCGATGACCAGGGTGTTCTTTTGTACTCTCACATACCCCCAGGCCCGGGGCCACTGGCATGCAGTCGGGTTTGCTCTTTGGTTTGGAAATGAACAGGAGACATCAGCCTCATGTCTTCCAGGGGTGATACAGAATGCAAACAGCTTTCCAGAGGTTTGCTCAGAAAACATGAGGCAGCGGTGATATGGGACTGGCTCCTGGTTTGTTTTTTTTCTTCACAATCTGTTAGTCGTAATCCCAAACTAGCCTTCTCATGATGGGGTCAATAAGTGCAGTGGCTGAGCAGGTGTGAAATACATGCACTGTACCTCTGTCCAGAGACTGTGATTAACTGCTTGTGAAACCCAGTGCAGAAAAACCATGAGAGATGGAAACCTGCCCAGAAATGGCTTGGAAGGATATCAACAAGAGGACCCAGCTCTGACTTCATGGTGTCAAATGGTAGATATGAGCCTCTTGGTCCAAAAGCAGGAGTGGTGGATCCTGCACTGTGGCATGGTCTGACTTCCTCCTGAGGGGGCTCTCTCAGCCGTGTGACTAAGCTCTCTCCACAAGCAGTGAGCAGGACATGGATTGCCCTCCCTGCAGGGAAGTGGGGATAAGTGCTGGGGCAGGTCTCACAGAGCTTGTCTCTACGCGGAGATAGGCTGCAGGGGTTTCACAGCCAGGCCTGGTCAGTGCTGGAAGCTGTCAGACTGTCTGTGTTTTCAGCCAGATGTGAAAGCCCAGGAAATCATGCTGAAGCAAGCAGTGGTTTTGCTCCTGTCTGGAATCTCAATGGGCCGCCAGCTAACACTGGCAAAGAAGAGCTAGGCTGTCTCTGATTTAATCTGGCCTGTCGCTGGCACATCGGCGTGCGGGGAGCTGCCAGCATGACTGTGGCAGGTTTGCGGAGTGCATTTTGGCTCTGTGTGCCTGAGACTGTGGTTCTTTTCCCCAGGCTTCTCCCCGGACTCCCACATCAAGCACCTTTGACCTCCAGATGAAATTTGTGTGTGGCCAGTGCTGGAGGAATGGGCAACTGGTGGAGCCAGATAAAGACCTCAAGTACTGTAGTGCCAAAGCCCGCCACTGGTGAGCAATGCAACTTTCTCTTTCCCTCACCCCTCTTCAAGCATTCTGCTTGATTTTGAATTAGTTTCCTTGGCTTTTTCATTGCTTTGATTGCTCTTCTGTGATGCATGTCACGTCTGTTTGCACCTCTCAGCTCCCTGGAACCCATAAGAATGTTTGGTGTGATAGAATTATTGAATCACAGAACAGTTCGGATTGAGAGGAACCTTTAAAGGTCATCTAGTCCAGTCCTCTTGCAATGAACAGGGGCATCTTCAACTAGATCAGGTTGCTCAGAGCCTTGTCCAGCCTGACCTTGAAAGTTTACAGGGATGGGGCATCCACCACGTCTCTGGGTTGTGCCATGTTTCAACGCCCTCATCATAAAAAGTTCCTTCTTTATATCTTGTCTGAATCGACCATCTTTCAGTTTCAAGCCATTACCCCTTGTCTTATCACTACAGGCCCTACTAAAAAATTTATTCCCATCTTTCTTATAAGCCCTCTACAAGAGGAATATTGTCTGGGAAGTAACTGTTGGGTCATGAAAACCGGGGCCCGTCTCACCCAGGCAGTCTGGCAGGTTGGGATGGAAGGGTTTGTAGGACTTCTCTTCCCATAACACAAGCCACAGAGACACAGTCCAGCATACTATTGCAAATGTAAGACTTTTGTTGAAGAAGAGACAGAAGCAGCAGTTTCTAGAGGAAATGAGGAGGTGAGGATTGCTTCCTGGAATGGGAAAAATAACACCTCTTTGTGCAGCTGCTGAATAGAGCTGGGGCTTTTGCCCAGGGTATCTCCTGGTAATCACTTGCTGGAGCTGCAGGAGAATTAATACTTCCTGGCACCTGTTCATAAGACAGTGCTTGTAACAACTTGCATTTCTATTGCACCTTTCAAGCAGAAAATATTCCCGAGTGTTTTTCATGAAACTGATTGCACAAGAATTGGCTGTGTCAAAGGGTTAGTAATCCATGGTGATGTCACGTGAGATTTGGGGGAGATTTTTGTGGCTTTATGAGAAGAAATACCCTAGGAAATAGGTAATACGTACAGGGAGAAGTCCTCCTTAAACACCCTTCTTGTAGCTTCTCCATCACAGATGTGCATGTCTAGGAGCAACCAGATAGTGCAGAGACAAGCTGGACAGCAGGATCTGGTCCACTCTCAATATTTAAGGGTCTCTGAGGTAAAGAACCCTTGTTCTGCTCTTCCTTATGCCTCTCTTGATTTATTCTCTCTTCTTCAGCTGGACAAAGGAACGCCGTGTCCTGCTGGTGATGTCCAAAGCAAAGAAGAAGTGGGTGTCAGTCCGACCACTGCCTCCCACCCGCAACTTCCCACAGCAATATGATGTAAGCCCCATGCCAGATGCCCCTTCCCCTTCCCTTCCACCATGGTACAGCTTTGAGGGCTGGTCCCTTGCAGGCCTGGCAGGGAGGCAGGCACGTGATGGCTGAGATGGGAGGTAAGGACAGACTGATGGCAACAAAACACATCCAGCAAAAAGGTGGAGCAGAAGAAGGAGCAACACCCATTTAAACCACTCCATGCACATATGCGAGTTTTTGAAGTTGCTGTTAATGCATAACAAGAACTGTTAGTGCATCTCTGGCTAGCACAGGGTTTGGGAATGAAATTTAAGTGTCCCCTTAGGTCAGGGTTTCTCAATGTGGGTGAGAGGAGAGACACTTAGGAGAAGCCAGTCCCTGCCTTTGCTGTGGCTGGGCTGCTGTAGATTGTGAAAGTTGCTCACAATGGGTTTTGAAAGAAAACTCTAAAAAAAGCTAAAAAAGCCACGTGCTGTGAGGAAAGTTACAGATATCCAGCCTCCAACCCCAGCCTCCAACCCCAGCCCCAAATGTGGTGATAGATAGCGTCTCTCTTCCTCTTCTTTCATTTTTTCTGAAAGGAGAAGCTCCTTCCCCCTACCCTATGATATGTCCTCCTGTGGTGCCAGGACTGGGGGAGAAGGGATGATCAGTCAATATGATGCTTGGAAACTTCTCCTTTTCTCTGGCACTGATGCTGTTGGTAGCTGTGAGGTAAAGTTGTGTGCACACTAATGTGGTCTAAGCAACCTGTAAGGCCACTCTTCACCCACTTGGAGATGGTTGGAGAATGAGTCACCTTTGGGGACCAGCAGCTTGACCAGCAGGAGACACTATGGGGTCAACCCAGGTTGCTCCCTGCTCTCTTGACCTGTACCTGCACCTGGTCACCTGTGGAAATGGAACAAGTGCTGAACCGAGCTGCCTGCATGTTTATGTCATCTGAAAATTGAGGAAAAGAAACATGAGTTAATGATGTATGAAGTGTCATGTCTGCAACCTTTCCTGTGTGCAATTTAATGCCCCAGCTGATTATTGAACCCACTTTCCCCTCTACCAAGGAGTATTTGTGCTGATGCTAAATTTTTCTCTGTCTTTTAACAGTTGTGTATCCATGCACAGAATGGCAGGAAATGCCAGTATGTGGGCAACTGCTCCTTTGCCCACAGCCCTGAGGAGAGAGACATGTGGACCTTCATGAAAGAAAATAAAAGTGAGTGGGGAAATGTGGGCTAGAGAGTCTAGGGAGAGGGAAGAGGGCATTTGGGAGTGGATGCAGGGTTTTTTAGGACATACCCTTGACAACAGAGACGGAGCTGGACAGGGCTGCTCCCATGAGCTTAGGTGGGATTAAGGGACAGGTCTTATCTACAGTAATTTAGACCTGCTCTTTTTGTAAATGTGCATGTATATCTTGAGTCCCTTGCTCTGAGACTTGTGCACATTGGTCCCATGTCTTGCTTTGCTCCATTGCTGCCCTCTCTTTCTGCAGCACTTTTGAATCCACCCTGTGCTGTCCCTCCAGTTGCCTGTAAAGTCCCAGGCCTGGCTCTGTATGGAGCTCTGCCAAAGCACCAGTCCTGGCCTGTAGCTGCTCCTGTATCTCTCTTGTCTGTCTTCCGTCTGCCTTGGCTTTCTTGCCTGTTTCTCTTCATATCCCTTGCTCCTGGGCTGTGGCACTCATGGCATTGTACTCAAAGGGGTGGAGCTGACATCCTGAATGAGAACATCGTTGGGTGGTGACTTTTTTGGAGGAATTTGTCTCTATTTAATTATGCAGGTTCCCAGCTTACCTTCTGGGGGATAGCTGGGGGGTTGCCCATGTCCTGGATGGCCAGCTATGGCAGCAATCATTGTTTATTCAGACTAACAGCAAGCTGGGGAAAAAGGACCAGTTGTCCAGGTGTTCACCTGCCACTCTGGGAGATGCAGAAAAGCCTAAAGGATTTCAAGCCTACCCTGAGTTTGTTTGGTCTTTATAATTCCATGGAGGGTCTTTCTCTCTCTTTGTGTTTGCTTAAGCACAAAGGTGAATCTTCTACAGACAGTGTTGTTTCACTTTGGGGGAATTTGCATTCATTATTCATAAGTTCCTATTGCCTCAAGTTCCTCAATTACCCCTTTATCAAGGAGTAAATAACTAATGCATTGCACTTAGAACATCATATTGGTGTCTGCAAACATTTGTGTTTCCATACATTTGTGTTTCCATAGGCTCTCTCAGGAGCTGATCTTGGAAAGGCAGATGCGTAGTTAAAGCTTCCACCTCAAATTTCCTTTCCCACTAGTTTGCTGAGTGGGTTTTAAACCAAAAGCCACAAGAGACAATTACTGTAGTTCTCTGGGCAGGTTATGAACTTGGAGCAAGCTATCATTAGGTCTTTCTCCCCTCCTCAATGCTTCCTGTGGCCAGCTTGCTTAAGGGCTCTCCTCCCTCTCTAGCGCTGAGGATGAAGCTTAGGCTTAGAGGAAAGGGACGGATCTGAAACCAGCCCCAGCCTTAGCTTCCTGGCTGGAGTGAGATGTCTTCTGATGTCAAGCAGAACCAGGCCTGATGGAGAATCGTCTTGTGGGGTGAATTCTATGGAAAACTTGAGGCACTTTCCCACCTTCCTGACAATTTTGTGTAGCTGCTGTCACAGTTGCCTTTCAACTGATAGAAGACACCCCCCATACCAGGTGGTGTCATGTGAATTTGGTTCCTCTCCCCAGGGGTCTCATCTGAGGAGGTGACATGGGGCCTCCCAAGCGCAGACCTTCAGTCTGTTGCTGCTGCGCGGGCGAGGGGAGGGAAGGGCTGCCCCAGTGTTCGTCCTTTTCTCATAGTTTGTGCATGGTGTGGGAGGTTGTCTGAGTGACTTCATGGGCCACCTTTGTGCAGTACTAGATATGCAGCAGACCTATGACATGTGGCTAAAGAAACACAATCCTGGGAAGCCTGGAGAGGGAACACCACTCACCTCGCGAGAAGGGGAGAAGCAGATCCAGATGCCCACCGACTATGCTGACATCATGGTAATCAGCTGATCTCTTGTTCTGTATTCTTCCTCCTCAGTGCTGACAGCCTACCGCTCTCCTGTGCTCCAGGTGTGAGCTAGTGGGGGCTGCATTTCTCTTCTAATGTAGGTTAAATGGACGGCTTGGAGCAGCACAAGGGCAGCACAGCTGAGGCAAGAAGAGATTGACCTGGGGTCAGCAAGGCTCCGCAATGGCTTTTCTGTTAATCCTCAAGTCAGTAGGAGTCTACCTTAGGTTCCCTTTTGTGTGGGCTCAGCCTCTCTCCAGGCTTCCTGCCTGCTCCTGGGCAAGCTGGCAAAACCATTGCAGGCCTGTTGGAAAAGGAAGAAGCTTGGAGAAGAGCTGGGTCGGGAGCACAGCAGCCTTGGAAAACTAAAGGCAGATGTGCCTCCTTAGACTCCTTGCTGGTGTAAGGCTTTGTGCTCCTGAAGAGTCCTGCGTTGCCTGTGCACCTGGGGACCTTGCAGTGAGACCCCACTGGGGCCATCAGCAGGGGCAGGGGGACCATGTCCGTGAACTGAGCTGCCCTGTCTGCTGAGCCTGTTTGGGCCATAGGTAGATGCCAACAGAGCATCTCCTTAGTTTCCCTTTAGTGACAGCACAGTTCCCTGAAGATGACATGACAGAGAAGTGTGGGAAGGGAAGTCATAGGCTGAGTGGAGTTTCCAGGATGCTCTGGAAGGAGAGGGGGGAGAGGCAGTGCCAGCACAGGGAAGGCAGATAGATGTGTGTCAACACACTGACTGGCCCTTTGCCCTGTCTGCACCGGTTAGATGGGCTACCACTGCTGGCTCTGCGGGAAGAACAGCAACAGCAAGAAGCAATGGCAGCAGCACATCCAGTCGGAAAAGCACAAGGAAAAGGTCTTCACCTCAGACAGTGACTCCAGCTGCTGGACCTACCGCTTCCCCATGGGCGAATTCCGGCTCTGCGAAAGGTACCACTGTCTCACCTCCCTCCTGTGCTGCTGCTGCAGGAACAGGGTAACAGGCCCAGCACCTTTGTCATCCCTCCTCATCCTCTCACGGAGTTCCCTCTCACAGAGACTTCTGCATAGAGGAGGAGTGGGATGAGATGATGGATTTGGGTTACAGCAAGGCTGCTCTTGGATCCCAGAGGTGCTCAGCCACAATACTGAGGGATAAAAATACACTCCTGAGCATGTGTCTTTAGAAAAGGAGAGCAAGTTTCATGTCTGCACCTGTGCCCTCCATAGCCAGGATGCTCTCAGCTCTCTGGCTGCTGAACAGTCCAATTTGGCCTAGCACGTGGGGTAATCCCAGGTGCCTTATTAAATGCTCATACCCTCTGAATCATCACCTTGAGGTACCCTGAGAAGGTTAGATGCCATTTTGGTTAGAGAAAGCTCTGTCTTTTGTGGTGGTTACCTGGCATTTCCTTTCTTGTGCACTGGTTTCTCCTCATCCCTGCCAGTCCAGTTCCAGTTCACGTTGTTTTGTGCTCTTAACTAAATCCCCTCATAGCCACTGCTCTTTTCATTGCTCTGTTTCTGTTCCCAGTCTCTGTTGCTTTTCCCACCTGCATGGGTTTGTAAGAATTGTCTCGCCCTTAAAAAGGAGAATTCACAGCATGTTTCAGTGGGTCCTGATCAAGTATCCCAGACAGGGAGCTCATAACCCCATCCTGGGGGTGCCCTCTTGACCGTGCTTCTTGTGCTGGCAGGTTCCAGAAGAACAAGGCCTGTCCTGAGGGAGAGGAGTGTCGCTATGCCCATGGCCAGGATGAACTGACGGAGTGGCTGGACCGGAGGGAAGTGCTGAAACAGAAACTGGCCAAAGCCCGCAAGGACATGCTGCTCTGCCCCAGGGATGACGACTTTGGGAAATACAACTTCCTACTGCGGGATGGTGTATAGTAAGGGCAGGGGGGAGCCTGTCAGCTGCAGAAATACGGAGTGGTATTTCCGAGTGGCAGTAGCAGGGAGAGCGAGATCAGTGTCTTGCAAAGAGAACTTTTTCTTTTCTTTTGTTTTAAGATTATGAGATGATGATTTATTAGTGATGAATGAATTTGTGAATTTGATTCTCCTTGGCCAGCGAACGCCATGCTCACCAAGTTTGTGATCCATCTTTTCTCCTTTCTTTCCCCCAAATTCTCCCTCCACTCCATCTTTTTGTTTTCACTGTCCAAAGGAATTAATTCAGTTTGTACTGGGCTGCAAAACAGAGCATTTCTCCTTGTGTCACTGCTCTGTCCTTCAGAGTACAACTGCGCAGGTCTGGAGGACAGAGCTGAGAGAAAGGACCAGAGAAGTTGTGGATGCCCCATCCCCTGAAGTGTTCAAGGCGAGGTTGGATAGAGCTCTGAGCAACATGGTCTAGTGGAAGGTGTCCTTGGACAGGGGGATTGGATCTAAGTGGTCTTTAAGGTCCCTTCCAACCCAGGCCATTCTATGATTCTATGATTTTATGATATCTGGTGAAAAGATGACCATGAATTTCATGTGCTCCTTTTTTCAGTGCTGCAGAGCAAACCCCACTCATCCTGCTGCAGCCTTCCTGCTCTCCTGGGAGTTCAGTACCAGAAGAATTAGGAATTGAGGTGCAAAGAAGGAAAACCACTAGATCTGGCTTTAAAACATCTAGGCTTAAGCTCCTGCTGTCTATATTGCCCTGTGGCATAAACTGGTGTTGAGGAAGATAACAGCCTGTGGTGTAGCAGTGCAGGTAAAAGCAGCAAAGTAATGAAACTGCTTGCAGCAGCGGGAACTGTGTTGTAGGTGACTTCAGACTGTTCCAGCTGACTGTATCCAGAAAGGAAATTGGTGACTCTTCATTAGATGTCTTTCTCACTGTGTGGCAAGTATTCAGGGTAAATAATTTTGGTTTTGTTTTTTGGCTGATGGGACTACTGCAAATAAGATTGAACCCATCTAGAAGGTGTAGTGGAGTCTGCGACACACCCTATGTCACTGTAGTCCATGCAGCAGTATCAGTCAGGAGGAAGGCTGTAACCAAAAGGAGCCTGTGTTTCTGTGTTGCCTTGTGTCCTGAAGAGAAGGAAGGGAGGTAATAGTGTTCCCTTTTTGCTCTTTAAATGATGTGCGCTTCTGGTTACTTAGAGCTGTGTTTTTCCCTGCACTGCCAGAAGACCTGGGTGGGAACCTATTTCAAAGGACACCATCAAGCAGTGATGGAGCATGGGCGATATTTAGCCAATGATAATCCAACTGGAACCACTTACCAGCACCAGAGGTCCAGCTCTCTCCTCCTCAGAGCCAGGGCAGGGAGCTTGCAGATGCACAGTGCAGCCAGGATGTGACCCAGGGCAGAGACAGTGTTTGAGAGTGAGTGACACAGTGGGACCCAGCCATGCGCCTGCTCCTGCCCTGCCTGATGTATGTCGTGATGGGGGAACAGTGATGGTGAGCTCTGGACCAGGATTTTTGGCTTTTATAGTGGCAGCAGGAAGAGGCAGTACTGCTCTGAATGCCAGCCTTGTCCGTTCTGGTGGTCTCTTCCTGTAAGCAGTTAACATGTCTCCTGTCCTGAGCTTCCCTCTCCTCTCTTCTGCAGTCCAGCTGTGCTTTGCAGTTTTGTATGCAGGGATGGCACCATCCACTCAAACACAAACACATCTCCCTCCCAGCCTGCGCCAGGGATGTCTTTTTCACACAGAGTATCCCTGGACAGCAATCTTGGATTCCTTGGGGCTGGCAGTGCTCTGTCCATGGTAAATACAATGTGGCCCTGAACTGCTTAGTGCTTTGGCAATGCCGAGTCTCCCTCTTTCCTCCCTGCTCCCATATCATTGGGGTTCACAGCTTCAGGAGAGATGAGACATGGAAATTGGGAGATGTGAAAATGCAGCAGATGCTGTGGGGGCAGCTGTCACCTTTCTAAACCAGCCTTCGGGGAGGTACTTTGGCTCCACTGGGGTGGTTACTGTCCAGTTATGGAACAGAGTGCTCTGCATGCTAGTCTGGAGTCTTTCCAGAGAGACAATGTGCTCTAAGGAAACTGAATGTGCCTCTGCACTTTGAATCGCTTAGGTTGGAAAAGAACTCAAAGATCATCAAGTCCGGTCATTAACCCTGCACTGCCAAGTCCCTAGACGAAACCACGTCTCTAACTGTCACATCTACATGTCTTTCCAAATACCTCCAGGGATGGTGACTCAGCCACTTCCTGGGACAACTCAACCACTTCCCCACAGAGCTATTTTCCTCTCCCTTAAAATGTGGATGGTAGTCATGTTTGGTATGAGCAATATCAGACGGCAGTTTTTGAGTGGTCAGGTGCTATATTTTCTTCTCTGTCCTTTGTGGTACCTTCTCCTGGTCATCCTTGTGCTCAAGTGGTCAGCTTTACAGACAGAGACAGGAGAAGGCAGGCATCAGCTCCTGGGTTATCTTGTTCTGCTCTTCTTGGGCAGAGATGCCAAGGAAGGAAATCTGGATTGGGGAACATTGGAATGTGTTTTTTATTTTTAAAACAAACCTTCATCTCTAGTGTGACTCTAGTGTTCGCTGAGCCGTGATTTCCATATGAGGACTTGTTTAAGTTATGGGATGTGTCACTGTCCCCTCTCCCCATCTCTGCAACAAGAGACAAGCTGCTCAGCAAGGTTTTGGAGGTTCGGGCTGGGGCCGAGGTGGGGAGAGGGAGAGCATGTGTGAGGTGAGGTGAAGTGAGGTGAGGTGAGGTGAGGTGAGGTGAGGTAGGCCCACAGTCATGGGGGTTGTGTTGAGTGTCTCTTTTTGTTTTCCCTGATATGATAACCTGGTCTGTGGTGTTGCAGTACTTTGTCACCAGACTTGTTTTAGTGTGTATATATGTGACCCCTCCCATGAAGCATATATACACAGGTATTAAATATATCTCTATATATAATATTATATGTGTGTGGTATCAAAGGAATCTTTTAAAATGAGGGTAAAGGAAAAGGACTCGGGCCAGGAAACGCAGCATCTCCAGTTTAAATATGAAGACTTTTATTTGGCATAGGGAAAGGGAAATAACAAAAGAGGGGAGGGTTTTATATATAGATAGGTATAAATTTTGAGATGGGACAGGTTTCCCTGTTCGCATTTTTGAAACCCCTTAGGATGTCCTTGCAGTCCTATCTCAGTGAGAGAGTATTATACTGCTAGCTAGTGAGTAAAGTTTTAATGGTAAGGCTTTGCTTATATTATTTAAAGGGACATTGTGAAAGACAGGAAGGTTCACACTTGACTTCTTAGGCTCGCTTTATCAAGCCAAGAGGGTTTTCTTCAGCACACATGTGCTCTCAGCAAAACTGCTCAGTGCTCACAGCTCTACAACAGATAAACCACAAATTGTAGGGCTGCATTAGTGGTGTGTTCACAAGACTCTGATAACTCTCTCTTCTTCATTCATGTGAGAGAAGAAAATTCTGCAGCACTGAACCAAATTTAAGGGTTATTAACAAAAGAAGTGATGTTCTAATTTTGTAACATTAGAAGAAAATTTCATATCCTGTAAAATAACCACAGACATTCACACAGAGCAGAAACTTGTTAAATGCTGAAGGACTTAGTGAAACTCTTTTCCCAAATTCTTTGGTAGGGGCAGGAATTTAAGTGACACTGGCATTCGAGTTAACCTGACCTTTACAGGGGGAAATAAAAGAAAACAAACAACCAAACAACGGAAAATACCCTACTTAGCTTGTATGAAACTGTATGTCAAAAATGGATGGATTTTAGCAAGTGAAAGGAAAAGACAGCAAGGGGATGCTGCAGTTCTGAGCTGGGTAGTAATGATTTCGAGTCCTTTAATATGTCTTTGTATTAATATAATTTAAGAATACCACGCTTTACTATTAAAAAAGAACTTAGTATCTTTCATAAGGTCTAGTATCAGGATAATAATGTAGATGTTTTAACAACGTTTTTGTTCTTAAATAAAGAAAAAAACCAAACTTGCTTCTTATAGCCTTTGTAATAGAAAATAAAAGTGTGCACTTTAAACCGTCTCCTGATCCAGTGTGTGTTTGTGTTTTTCAAATAGCCTGCAAAGGGTTTTTATCTTGGTTTCGGGTTTCCCTGCTGTGAGGAGGGAAGCAAAGGGAGCACATTAAGCATTGGATCGCTTTGGCTTTCTCCCATCTTTAGGTATAATCTGTTCTTCTTGCTGAGTGGAAAATTGCCTATGTGTGTATTAACAGATTATGCAGTTCTTCATCAGGCACACAGTTCTTGTGAACTTTAGGTGTATTTAAGGGTTTTTTCTTTCCCCCCAGTGCCAAGAATCTGTGCTCTGCATTAACACATAGTTTCAGGTGTTTGGGTAACCTGTGTTTTGAAACCTCCAGTAATCAGGTCTTGTAACCACCTTCATCTAGAGGCTGTTCTGCTGTGTAGGCCACTCTGTTCAACTGAGTCAGCCAGTTCTTTTGCCTGCCAGTGTGCACCCTGCCAGGGAAAATGCCCTTAGCCCTACCCACCGAGTTGCACACAGCTTGGGCCATGGGAAGCATCTGTGCACTTTGCCCCTGGAGAGGATGCTGTGTGAGGAACACTGTACCTGGGGGAAGAGGTCAGTGTGAAAACATTTATTAATAAAACTGGATTCTTCATGAAGCCAGAAGTGGAGATGCAGTGAAGACAGGGGAGTCCCATGGATACACCTTGTTACTGCTGTACAAACTGGTAGAGTGACCAGAAGGCCATATCCAGTGAGGCCTGAGGAGAGGAGATTTGTCACACATCTCCCTGATGTGCCTCCATACAAATATAGGGACTTCTGGTCAAAGGAGACACCTGAACACTAGCTTATAGTGCAGGGGGAATGAGGAGACCAGTACACTTCCAAGGGGCATTGATTATGTACAACATGAGAGACATTAGTTTTACATTGCAGAGATTATTGAGGCCATGCTGGCAAGACTTCAGGGTAGCCTTTCCAGTACCATGGAAACCAAAATTGTCAAATTGCAAGGCAGACAAAGCATGAGAAGAAAAAAAAGACTGTTTTCCTTGCAGGTTTGAGCCTCAGCTGTAAATCAGCGTTTCTTCACTGAAATAAACTTGTATTTGGGAGAGGCAGGGAAAGGAGTGGTGATTTCAGTATTCAGATCCTCCTAGGAACTTCAGCAGTTGCAAAGACAAGGGGAGGAGACCCAAGTCAGCCAGGAAGGTTCCAGGTCTGATGGAACATTGAGAGGTGGGAGGAGGTCTTTGTGCTCAAGATCATTAATGCCATCACACAGCAGCTTGGCAGAGGGAGTTTGCTGCAGATGAGGTTCCTAAGCAATCCTGTGACTGAGTCTGCCTGCCCACACTATAGAGAAACATTTCTAGGCATTGACAGCAGGTGATCCAAATGCTGTCATCCTCTTCGTTGTGTTTGCTGCTGCCATTGCAACCAAGAACAGGGCAGTGTTGTGTTGTGTTCTGTGCACAGAGAGTAGCAGAGAGTTCCTGTCACGCAGGAGCTGTAACCTGGGGAGGTGTGCTGGTCACTGGCTGGAGTGGATGGCCCAGAGGAGGACCATGTAGGGCACTTGGGGGGAAAAACATGGGGCAGAAAACAACATGCTAAATAGTAAAAGACAGCTGGATAGAAGTGACCAAGGGGAGGAAGTGGAGGAGGAAAGGCTGCAGGCACGCCTGGCTGTAGCACACAGATATTTGGTGTGGGGCAGAAGGTGCTGAACAGACTTAGTTGGGTGCTATTGGTGGCTCTGGGCAGAGGTCCTGTGGACACTTAGCTCTTGTGGCTTCCTAGAAAGCTCTGGCCAGGAGCTCTGAGCCATGTCTCATCCAGCCTTGCCCTTTCTCCCCAGGATGGAAGGAGACAGGACAGGGCTTATCCATTCTAAATAACCTCTCTCCCTTCCCAGATGGATTGTCACCTCCTCTTTTTCTGCAGTTTCCCCTCCAGGCTGGAGCAGCAGGTCCTGGTGCCCCCAGGACAGGAGTGGTGTTTTCTAAAAACATTAGATCCAGCTGCAGCAAGGACAAGAGCAGGGATCAGACCAAATGACAGCTCCAGATGATCCCTTTCCCACCACAACAATCCTGTCCCTGGCAGCTCCCAAGATTACTCCTTTCAGGGATGCTCCTCTCTGCAGTTTGTCTTACAGATGACAGTGCCCCAGAAAACTCCTACTTTTTCCAGAGAGCAGCACTTTTTCAGGAGGCATAAACATAGCAGAGTACCAGGAAATAGGGTTATTCATAACTAACTACATTAATTCTCCCAAAAATGACATTTAAACAGGGCTGGGATGGAAATCTCTAAACCCAGATGCCAGAGTAGATTTGGCTTGCTTGGAACTGGAGAAACACTCCTCTCCAGAGGTGCTCTTTGGTGTATTTCTTTTGTTCTCAGTGGATTTCCTATGTTTGCCGTAGCTGTGGGCTTCCAGTAGTTCGGGGGCCCTCCAGGCAGATGGTCAGATGGAGGAAGAGCTGCATAGTTTCTCTAATTGAATACCAAGGCACTGCTCCCCTGTCTGTATCCCAGCAAAGCCCTGAGGCAGAGAGGGAAAGTCCTGCTTCCATGGGAGTAAGATGGCCTCAGTTTTCCTCAGCCAAATGAGTTGAGAATAACTGCAACATGGCTGGACATTGCCCCTGGGAGCTCTGGTGGGGATTCAATACAGCAGCAGTGTTTTCAAAAGAAGCTCTAGGCAGTTTGGATCTTCTCCTGTTTGAGACCTTTCATGTCTTGCCTTTGGGGGATAAGCAGCAGCCAAACTGCCCAAGCTTTTTGAAGGATTAGTTGTTTTCTTTGAGTCCACATGCCTTCCCCAGGCTCAGATGACTCCTGTATCTGTCCATCAAGCTCTGACCTCTTGGGCTATGACACTGCAGGTTTCCTGCTCCTGCTGGGGACCACATTGTTCCTGGGGGGTCTGAGGGGAAGGGATGGCTGAGGGACAGTCCAGGTCCTTACAGCCAGGCTCTTCATTTTGAGAAGGAAGCAGACAGAGGAATGTGTATCTTGCTGTCTCACCCAATAGTCTCCCACGGACCCTGGCAGAGGCCTAATATCACTGTCCTTGGATTTACCTGTGCTGCTTTAAACCCCTTGGTTTATTGCTGCTCTTGGCACCTCCTGGGCTCTGCCTCCTGTCAAGGCTTGTTCAGGGAGCTCCCGAAACTGGCTCTGCCCAGGCTCCCAGAGTGTTTCCAGACCAGGGAAATGCAGCAAAAGCAGCTCTAGGTGTCCTTCCTGCCCAGGGCAGCACAACTTCTGGTGAACCCAAGGCCCTTTCTCACATTTTCTCTCTGCCTAGCACCTAGTTCTCTGGCAAAGGGCACCTCACAAGGGAAGGCCACGTGCAGACAGGCAGAGATGTGGTGAGACCAGCTGCCATGTAAGCACACCAAGGAGGTGGAGATGTCTTGGCAGGGGTGGTGGGGAAGCAAAGCTCATTAACTTTTTGGCACACATTTTGGGGAATTATATTTTAGAAATCCTTTCGCCTCGGGCAGGAAGTGAGGCAGTTCCTTCCACTGAAGTTCACTGCTTGCTTGGGAGATCCTGACGCTGTTCCTCCACATAGGGAGACAGACAGGCACACATGTGCACATACATAGGCACATGTGTGCATGTAGTACCCTGCAGGGGAAGGGGCAGCCCTTTCAGAGGTAGAAAGGGGGCTAAGAGCGAGGCCTCATCAAGCCTGTGTGTCTGTGTTGCACGTTGATGCCATCAAAAGCACCCAAAGGGTTGCATGCCTGTGTTGCAGGCACCAGGCAGGGTCTTTAGCCAGTGCAGAGCCCCAGTTCCACTTTTCTCACCCTCAGCTGTCCACCGTCCCACGCAGGCTTCATCACTCCTTCTCTCACCTCTTTTTCTCTCAAAGTAGTCTGCTGTGGATGCAGACACCTCTGTGGTCTGGCCACAGCCTTCCCTGATGCTGCCATTCTGGGTATCCATGCAGCTCCATAGATGTCTGTTGGCACTAGCAGCAGTATCCTGACCCCGAAGAAGACAAGTTTCTGGGATGCAGTGCAAGCATCTCTTCAGAATGGCCAGGGTGAAACTCAGCCTGTAGGCTCCTGCCACGATGAGAAAAATTCCCTATCAAGCCCGACGGACTACGCAAATAAATAGCTAAATCTGGAAGCTGTCAGTGGAGTCTGCAATTGTTCTAGGAACTAGTTCAAGAACAAAAAAATGTGTGGATGTCTGTAAAGAGGCAGTGACTGACCTCTGGCAAAGGGTTTGCTTGGGTAAAAGAAGAAGGAGGAAACCACTTACCAAGCTGGGTTTGGTGCAAGAATCAAACCCCATGGGTGGGCCTGGAGCCTCCACACAGACACTGTGGGATGTGCAACAGAAGATGTCTCATGTGAAGAGATATGAAAATTTCCAAATAGTGACTGTGCTGTCAAGGTAAGTGGTCTTGGGTGACTGAAAAAAAAGAAGAAAAAAAAAGGAAAAGAGTCTTGCTTCAATAACAGCAGAATTTGCAAAGCTTCTACAAATTTCTACATGGTTTTGTCCTTATTTCCAGATTCACTGTAAAGGAGTGTCTGTCACCTTGTCTGTCACCACAAAGTCCCCCCAGTACTGCTACCTTCTGCCTGTCCCTTCACTATTGCCTGCCAGGAGCAGCATGTGCTTTGGGGTTTCACTGCCAAGGTATGTGCCCCAGATCAAACAGAACACATAACAGCAGGTTTTCTCTCTGGGGAGGCATTAATTCAACTGGCTTATTTTTCAAATAGAATCCCTTTGCCAAGGTGGGTAGAATGCTCTGTGGAGGGAGGGGTGGATGGATGGATTGATGGACGGACGGATGGATGAATGGATGGATGGATGGACGGATGGACGGATGGATACATAATACTGTTGTGTAAGATTTGTGTCCTTAGAAAATCAGATAGAAATTATTTTTATTTTCTAAGAGGACACATTCCACTAGATTACCTAGCCAAGCTTTCACCTTATGGAGGAAGCTGAGATAACAGCAATTAGTAATAATGACCAATAATGCCTTTCTTTGGTCAAATGTCACTGCTGCTGGTGGGTTCCCCACCAGCTGTGCTTTCACATATGCGTGAGAAACAACTAAGTTCCCTTTGGTAATGGTGGCCTCAGAAACTGATGTGCAGTAAGGTGCCACCAACAAGGCCAAGACCCACAGCATCAATCTGCTGGAGTTTCTGACTGAGGAGGCACCCGGGTGTGCCACTGGCTCTTGTTTTGCTTCTGAGGATGGCTGCAAGCTGCTGGCAGGAAGGGAAACAGTGGAAAGGCAGCTACAGAAGCACTGTGGAAGTGGTCCAGTGAAGTAGTTGAGGGAGTACTCCTGGGGCTGAGGGAAAGATGGCAACGTGGAGAGATGCACAGAGAACCCCCTCAGCCAGATCTTTGTAATGAACAGGGCTGTATCAGAGGTCTGAATGTCTGAAACGATTCTCCAGGGTCTCAAACTGCAAGAAAGGCTGTACCTACTCATAACACCTAAGTGGTGCTCTGTAGTTCCCCGTGCTCTTTGGACCTGATAGAAAGCCTCTGTAGAGAGATCCCACTGGAGACAGGAGTAGAATCAGAGGTTTTAAAAGAGGTGTTTACATACTCTGGTGTCAACAGAAGTATCTGAGCACTACAGAAAGGCAAAGGGATCAGGGGGAAGCAAGGTAGAAGAATTTGTTGCTTAAAAAACGCATAACTCTTTGGAGTGAGAAGGAGGAGAGCATGGACCAAGGCAAATGTTGAAGGACCCACACTCCTCCCCTCAGGACTGCTGAACACACTCCTCCGGGAAATGTGCCTAGCGGCTCACACTGCTGGGCGGTGTGGGTAGTGCACCAGGAGACCTACAGAAAAGACACTGAAGAAGAGGACGCTGGCTTCTGCCATTTAAATTGATATTCCTGGCGTTTGGCCTTTTCCATCATGTTAGGTGCCCCCTTCTGTGTGCTACCCACTTAGGGCCAGTATAAGTTGACTATGGCTGGTTGAGTCTGTGGGGAAATGTGCTGTTTTGGGCTGACTGGGCTTCTGAGTGACAGAGCAGAGCTGCCAACACCTCCACTAACATCAAGCCACAATAACAATAAATAACCATATGATCTGATAACAGTGCAGCCAGCACAAGAGATGCAATCTGTGGCCATGCCTGCAGCTTTCCAGAGCCAACACTTCAATTTTATTTGCTAAAGCAGCTCAAGTGCTCTGCTCTCTGTAGTGGGGACGCAGAGGCAGACAGACATTCCCCACTGCTACGGCTCTACTCTATAGCATGGTTTATGAATCCCTGGGGGTTCGAGACAGGATAGTGTTGATGTGTCTGGCTAATGATGTTACCTAAACTCTTCTTGTGGACAGGAGCTCATCGTTCAAGGATTCTGAATCAAGAAGGACACACAGTGTTGGTAGCAGACTTTGTGGACATGTCAAACATGAGATGAAATATACAGTCTCAGATCTCCAGACAAAAACTTAGAGATGTCCATTGCAGGCTAATAATTCAAAATGCTAAGTGACAATTTAGATGATTTTTAAGGTCCATTCCAACCCAAACTATTCTATGATTCTATGAATTTTGTCTGAATTAACTTCTTCATTTTCTGAAGCCATAAATGCAAGTCAATTGCTGCAGCAGCTGCTGTGAAGTCCTTTGGTCCCTCCAGACACATGGTCAGATGCTTGTTCAGCTTTCAGAACAAGTCTGAGCCTGGGACAAAACCAGAAGGTCCAGCTGCACCTGGCATTGGACAGCTACCGTGTTCTTAGTCATTTTCCCTTGTCATCTTGCGATGAGAAGCACAACTAGTAGCTGTCCCAAACATTAGTGATGCTTGGCAGGATTGAATGACTGCACTCCACTTGCTTTGACCAGCCAGAATGGACCGGAAGTTTGCAGGAAAGGACATGGACCTCCTGACTGGCAGGCTGTGCTCCAGGAAGGAGAGATGCAAGCATTTCTCTTGCTTACAGAAGTCAGAATGCACTGACCATCTGCAGGGTCTGTCTGCTGGCTCCAGCCTTGGTTGAATGAACACCAAACAGCCTAGGGTTAGTATGGGACTGTTTTTCCTGAATGGCTTCACCACCAATGGTTATGACTGGCTGCTTTCTTACCTTCTCTCTGGGAAATGGAGGGAGAAAACCACAAGGGAAATCACAAGAGATAGTTCCATAATTACAAAGTCTACTAAAGCATCTATTGTGTGATTTCTGAGACTGATTATATTAGGATCTAGATCACAAGGCTTCTCCTTTCCGTTTCAGCTTCACTGACATTTTCAACCACCGAACCTTGTTAGGTAATTCTTTCTTTTTGGTTTCTATTAAGTTAAATAAAACGCATTTCCTTATGGGACCAAACACCATGCTATCCCCTCCCATCACTTTTTAGCACTCTAAATGCTGGGCCAGTGAAGTGCTTCACTTCAGACACAAGGCAAGTCCTAATGACTTCACTCAGTCCACTTCCATGTTGACAGCCATGCATGGTTTTGCTAGGCTGTCACTAATAGCTGGGGCTCACAGACTAGTGTAGGAATACCTGGTTCCTATTGATTCACACTGGTGCTGTAAGGCTGAGCCTGGCAAAATGGACAGGAGCAAACTGAGAAATAAAAGCACTTCTGTTGTAAAATCACACCCAGCAAAAGAGGAGACCACAGTGTGTCTAAGATGCTACTTCCCAGGCCAGATTCTGATAAAGAGGATCAGACCTTTATCCTCCTGTCTCCAGTCCTTCCCTCCATGCTAAAAACTTCCCTAACAGGAGAGGAGGGGCTTTGTGTGCTCAAGATCTTACTTAACCAGCTGTTATCAGGGTATTTGCATGGTTCGTGAACTCTCTTGCTGTACATCACTGCTCTGAGAGGAGGCTGTTGGCTTTTTGATAAAATTCTGTGCCACTTAAGAGGAAAAATCCTGCATTTTGGGGATGATGCACACAATAAAAAAGATGCCTTGTGCTGTTATAAATGTTGACTTAAGAGGGACACACATTAAGTGTTGCATCACATAAAAATAATGTCACTATTTGCATCTCAGAGAGCTAAAAAGTTAGCATCTGCACAGACGCAGACAGCATGTGTATCTCCCCGTGGCAGCCTGCGCAGCTTGGAGCTCCTCAGTGCCTCCTGAGAGCCCGTCAGAGGATCCCTTTGCTGTTGCGCTTGCAGCCGACGTGTGTACCCCCGACAGAGTGCACTTGCTTTTCCCCCTGCCTCCAACGTGTATATTTGTTATAACACCTTGCGAAGGAAAAGGGTGCTGCCTTTGCAAAGTTAGATAACTGGCCCAGTTCTTCGCTGCCGGATTGGCTGGGAGAGGCCCTGTAAAACCACGCTGGCCAGCCGCCCGGCCCAGCCCTGCAAGGCTGCAAGCTATTTCCACAATTGGCCACTTCAGAGTGGGAGAGGGGGAGGTGAAGACAGCCGGGCAAACTGCATCTCCACCAGGCTGCTTCCCTTCCTCCTTGTTTTTTCACAGCCGGAGTAGTTTGGCAAACCTGCTCTGGGTGCCTCTGAGCCCTTCTTGCAACACCCAGGCAAGTGGAGTGTAGCATTGGCATCCAGGCACCTGGCCCTCCCTTAGCCCTGCTGGCACAGCCTCAGGACAGGACATGTCAAGCTGCAACAACCCTGGGGGCCCCACTGCCCTGGACTTTCCGGAAGTCCTGAAGTCCCTACTGGAGTATTCTTTACCCTGGACCAACAAGATGACAGGTAGGATTAAGGAAATATATGCTGGGATTTCTGTTTTGATTTCTCCTTCCCCATTTTGAGTTGCAAGGCAAGAAGGGGGCAGAAGATCTTGTGTGCTGCGAGCCCTTCAAGGGTGTGTTTCCCAAAGTGTCCAAATCAGACAGGGAGTTCTGGCACCGAGCATGTTATGCAGCTAGGAGGAAAAAAAGGCTGCAATGGATTGATTACAAAATCAGTAAAGAGTGCTGAGCTCCTGATCCTTTTAATCTCTCTGCTCAGCTATTTCTTGGAAACCCTCAAAGATTTGTGCACAGAAAAGGCTTGGGCACAAATCTTCATGCTCATATAGCAGGATTGCCATTCATGTTGTCCCGTAGTTAATAACCACTGAGCCTCCAGACATTGCTTCTTCCCAGATATAGACTGTCCAGAGAGCCAGGCTGTGTGGAGCAGGCTGACTCTATGCAAACTTCGATGCTGCCATTGTTTATCAGTGGAAAGCTGAGGTAGAGAACACAGTAAATGTTGCATTTTCTTTGCAAGAGCATTTCTGTACTCCTAGGCTTTCCCATTCTCTGTGCAGCATCCCAGAAAACAACTGGAAAGGAACCAGGAGATTATTTAGTTTGGGCTTCTGCTGTGCTGAACACTTTGCTTGTGCTGGACTGACCGCTTCTCAATTGCTGGGCGTGCTCCAAGAGCCCATCACGTAACTTGAGTACTCTCTGGTTTGGGATAGGATTCCACATGCCCTTGGCAAGCTGCTTTTTGGTTGTTGTGTTTTCATGTTCACTGCTGAGCGCTGGGGAGGTGTGTGGGAACACCTTGGCTCAACAAGCTTATGTCTAGGCATGAATGAGTTGAACTCACAGAAACAAACATGCACAGAGCTCAGTCTTCTGTAGGTAGTTGCTACCAGAACACACAGGTAGCTCTGCAGTCTTGAAGCGCAGCATGACCCAGGAGCAGAAAAGCCAGACACACAGTGTGGAGAGGGACCCTGCTTTTGCTCCAGAGTCAATGGGAGAAAAGGCAGCTGCTGCAACAGTAAAGTGTTCACGGCAGGAAGAGCAGCTGCCTACACCGTGGTAATACAGCAATCTCTGTTGCACACATACAACTCCCTGTGGGAAAGGGAAATAGGGCAAGGGGAGCTGCCATACCCCCTAAGGGGCTCACTTTGTCACATTCCTCTGCTGCTGTCACCTGTGAGCAGTCTCTCTCCTTTGCTGAGTCTGCCTGATAAGAGGTGTATTTATATATCACACCGTATGAAGTCCCACTGTTTGTGGGGACCAGAGCATGTTTTTCCAAGCTCACTGATAACCAGGCAGAAAGCAAACCTGGCTGGGAGGAGGCAGAAGGGCCAAGGGAGGCTCATGTGGTGCAGAGCCTTGCTGTGGCTAAGCTAAGTTTGGCTGCTTTTTTGAGATCTCTGCTCTCCACCGCCAAGTGGGTTGAATTAATCCAAGGGAGGAGTGCTGGCAAGACCTATCTGTTTGGAGTAGGGAGTAGAAGGGAGATCAATGATTTGCAGGGAGAATAATTTAGTCTTAAATCAGTGTGACTTATTTGGCAGCTGAGGATGCTGTTTTGTGGCCGCATTCTTCCTCCACCCCAGGACCACCCTGCCTCTCAGCTTCACCTCCTGTAATCCTCAGAATTGTCCTTATTATGCTGCCTCCCTCTGCAGGCCAGCATTCCCATCCTGGCCCTCTTCCCACAGAGCTCAGTTCAGATTCTCCTGTATCTCCACACTTAGACACCACTCATCTGGATTTGCTGGCTCTCAGGCCTCTGTCTGAAATGTGTTCTGCTATTCAAACCTCCCGGTGGGGCAGGTCCCCCCACCCTATGCCTAGCACTGGGCTGCTTGTTGCTTGCCTCCCTGCTGCACCAGAACTGGGCTGTTCTGCATCATCTGGCCCTGACAAGACTCCCAGCACTAACAGCCAAGGCTGCTGCATTCCTCTCCTCACACTTCATTGTCCTCTTCTCTTCCTTCTCAGCCGCAGAGTGAAAGCAAATGTAAAAATCCCAGGCAGATCCCACCTTAACCAAGAAGGTACAGCTCATGGTGCAATGCCCACTTTCTGCTGGCAATTGCTAGAGCCCCTAATCCCCAGAGGCGAGGAAAAGCTCTCAAGGCAGTCTCTCTCCTAGCTGGCAGGGCAGAGCTAATGGTGGAGCAGAGTGATGTGAGAGGGAACCCACAGGAATGCTCCCCAGATACTCCCTCCCTCCTGTCTTCAGGCCAAGCAGCTAACACTGTACAGGCTAAACCCTCTCAAAGCAAAGTCACAGCTCAGCGGTGATGCAGAGCAAACCTTAGCACAGTGAAGTGCGCGTGGAAATGTGCTGGAAGAAGAACATGGTTGATCTAAACAGAAAAGCCCTGGAGTAAAAGCTGCTGAGTGGTTTTAATAACCTCCATTCTTACGGACATTACCCAGCAAAGCAGTTTCCATTGAGCTCTGCAGGGGGGATGTGCAGACCCTGTTCCTTGAAGGAGTGTTGTACAGTACCGAGGCATCACCCCCGGGGGCCACCAGCGTTGACAACAATGGAACAAAGTGACCACGAGAGCCATAACTGAATGGGAAGCCTGCAGCCTGCCCTGCTTTGGCTGTATCCCCTTGCCTTGTTCCTAGAAGCTGCTCCTTCCTGGCCTCACTATGCTGTGTTCTTTATCTACCACCTGTCGGTAGATGTCTCCCAGGCAAAAGCATCGCTGTGAGCTCACTGCCCCTTGCCGAGCTGTGTGCGCTGCCTCTGCTGTGTGTGGTCCTCCAACATCTGTGTCTCATTGCCCTGCGTGAAGTGGTATCTCCCTTTCACACATGTGCCTTTTTCTCCTGCCAGCTGAGCTTGGCAAGGCAGAGGGAGTCCGCGGAGGGCATGCAGCAGCCCTGGAGCACGCTGAGCAGCAGAGCGTGACCTGCTCTGCCTGCTTCTTGCAGCTGGATTTATCGGCCTTGATAAACGATGCATTAACCTGTGCTGTTCCAGCCTGTATTAACAAGGTGGCCCTATCCAAGCTTACCATCGGGCAGCCTGTGTGCAGGAGTTGCGTCGGGAGTTGGAGGCAGCAGATTCAGCCTCCCAGTCTAAGCTAGAGAAGCACCTGGAGGGCAGGGCAGCTCCCTGTCTGCCCAGGTTGGATGGAGATGTCTCCTGGTCTTGATTACAGGAAGAGAATGGAGGAAAACACGTAGCCCATGTGATTTCAAATCCATTCCTTTCCCTGGGGCGTGTGGGGAGGAGTTCAGACCTGATTTTTTTTTCTTTGTCACAAAGACCATCGGGGTTTATTAGCGAGGGTCAGGGCAAATCGTGCCCTGCCACCAAAACGAAATGTCTGAGGCTTGTGAATGGGAAGCTGAGCCAAGCCGATGTCCAAGTGACTACCTGACAGGAGGGTATCTCTTTTCTGTTGGCACTTGTGCGGATACCTCCGCTCTGGCTCTGTTGGGTGCAGAGGGGCCGATCCCGGGGGAGGGCACCCTCCCCTTTCCCGGCTCAGGGCGCTGGGCGGCGGGTTCGCTGCGGCCCGTCCTGCCGAGGGGAGAGGCAGCGCCTGCTGACAGGAGGCTCAGGCATCTGCCACTTTGCCAGCGAATTCATTCTGTGGGAGACGCTCCTGGGTGTTCGCCTGTGCTCTCGGGAACGGACTTGGCATCATTCGCTCCCTTTGTGCGCTCAGAGGCTTAAATCTCAGCACGGCATCCGTGCTGATGGAGCAAGGATTGCTTGCCATCATGACAACTTGGGAGGGACGGCCCTTCCCCCAGAAGCCCGGCCGTGACAGCACCGCAGCGAAGCCCTTCTCCCTGCCCATGTTATACAGGGCACGCCGCTGTGAGCACCGCGTGGGACGGAGGGAGATTAAATCCAGGGCACGCGGGAAAGGTGATGTCGGGATCCTAAACGAGGATATTCAAGGTCCGGCTGGAGCGCTGGGGCCGGGGCAGGACGAGGAACGCTGTTGCAGCCGGTGCCGCCCTCACGGGCCCCCGCGCAGCCACGGCCCCCTCAGCTGCCGCCCGGCACGGGACACGGGGCACGAGCGGGGGGTGCACGCGCGCGCAGCCGCAGGTGGCGCGCGGCGGGCGCGCGCCCCGCTGCAGGAGGGCGCCACTCCTCCTCTACCGCCCACACGCGCGCTCCCTCCCCCTCCCGCCCTCCTGGTGGTGACGCAACGCCCGCGGGAGGAGGTGAAGGGGGGCGGGGCTCCGCATGCTAATGACCTTCCAGAGGCCACGCCCCTGCACGTGCCCTGGCGGGCGGGGGGCGCGTGCCCGCGCCGGCTGCGGGGGGGGCGGGACAGGGAGGGCGGGGCCTGCGCTCGCGGGGCCGCCCCCTTCGGCATACAAGGGCCAATCGGCGCGCGCGAAGGGACCGGGGCGGGACGGGGCCCCGGCGCTCATGAATACTGAAGCACGCGCCGGGCGTCAGTCGGCCGCGCCTGCGTCGTTTGGTTCGCGCTCGCCGCCGCCACCGCGTCCCGGGAGTCGCTGCCGCAGCTCCGCGCCGCCGGTGACCACTGACAGCCCGCCCGCCCGCTCGCCCGCGGGGAGTATGCCCGGCCGCGCCGCGCACCAGGAGGCGGCGGCGACGGCGGGAGGACCGGAGCCCACTGCAGCCGGGGGGAGCGCGGGCGCCGCCGCGCAGCAGGAGCGGCGGGGCCTGGCGGGCGCGTTCCCGCTGGTGCTGAAGAAGCTGATGGAGAACCCACCGCGGGAGGCGCGCCTGGGTGAGCGCGGGGGCGCGCGTGGGGGCCGCGGGGGCGCGCGGCGCCCCCCAATCGTACACCAACCCCCACCCCCCCATTCCCTTTTTTCCACCGCCACCTTCCCGCCCCGCGGCTCGGAGGGCGGGACCCGCCGGGTCACGGCGGGACTGGCCGCGGGGGGAGCACCCGCGGGAGAGGCCGCACGCCGGGCCCCTTCCCTCCGCCCCGTCCCTCCCTCCCCCGCCCCCCGCGCGGCCGTGCCAAGTGCCGGCAGCACGGGATCGCTCCCGCCTCCCGGGCCAGAGGCCCTCGGGAGCGTGTGGGTGCCTGCGCTGGGCAAAGTCGGGCGCTGCGGGAGCGGGGAGTGGGCAGGGGCCGGGACGTGACATGCTGGGTTTGGTCTCTGGGCTGCCTGGAGCCTCCTTCGCCGGTAGACGCGCAGTTGGGAGCAGCGGTGGGAAGGTTTCGAGTCTTGCTTGACCTTAATTGCTGAGAAGTTGCCCGATGAGACGCGTAAACAGCAGATCCCCTCAGATTAGGTTGGGTGATAATCCAGGAGGGTATGACTGGCTGCCTCACATGCAGCCCTGCATGGGCTGGAGCTGCCGCTCTCCCACTGGATGTGCAGGCGCCAGCTGTGTAAATAGCAGGGCTGGTGCTTGTAGTCTTCGCTGCTGATGGCACACTTCGGGATTTTTTTCTTCACCCGACAGTATTTTTGCCTTTCTGAGTATCAGTTTCATTTCGAGGAAAGGCTCAGGATTATCTGCACTGCTATAGTGCCTACTGTACTGATGTATAATAAAGTAAGTCCTTACACTTAAGAATTTTGATGTTGAGAATCATTTTTTGGAACTGCAGAGAGAATATCCAGGGTAGACCACAGCATAGGTTGGCAAGATTGTTCCCAGCGAGGATCCTAGTTACGTTATATGTCTATTATTGCATGGTACCCTGTAAATGTATCCATTTTGTGATTCTGGTGAGTATTTTTTTCTTCTTTCTGTTAAAAAAAGGTCAACTTGTGGTAAAGGTTTTAGTTATGTTGCTTTGGTGCAGGATGCTGCAGTACACAGAATCTTGAATCTACAAAATTACAGGATTTCTTAGGATGTTTCTGCACCCAGTCCTTTTTAAAGGCAATAGTGCCAGCAGGAACAATTTAAGTTCACGAATAGAAACAGTGATGGTGGCTGACAGGGATATGGTGACTTTGTCTTGGAGTGCTTTTTGTGCCCAGAATCACATGATCTAGCCTATGGAGATGTGAAATTCTGAAATGAATATGATTTTGAGGTAGTGCCTTTTTCTAAAATTAGAAACATTTGATACTTTCACTAGATGACCCCATTCCAGCTCGGGAAGGTGTTCAGCTTGAGCCTCTAAACCTTACTAGAGAGTCCATTGCATTTTGATTACCCCTCTCCATTCATGGTGTGATAAAGTTCAGGTTCTCATTCTTTTAAATTCTCCATAGATTTCCTTAGTTCACCTTGTTCTGTTTCACTTCACACTTTGGAACTTGTTGCTTTCTGTTTATTTTTGTCTCTGATGCTTTTCTTGTTTGCATATTTGCAAGACAAAAGAAAGAATACCTTTGCTGTCAGCAGGTAGTTACTCCTAATTTTACAAAAGGCTTGTCAGTAGACTTGTGATTCAACTGACTTCAGAGGATTCTTGTTTATTTTCTGTTCCATTAACAGTATAGAGACACAGTCAAAATGGTAAATTATTACTAATTCACTTAATCCAGTGTTGCAGTTTCAGCAAGCTTTCTGAGAAAAGACCTTGTGCCTCTTGTCTGGAATGCCTGTTGACAAAAATACAGTTTTCTGTGTTACTCTGTGAGAAATAGTATCAACTAGCTGCGGTGTCCATTTATGGTCTCCACAAGCTACCTGTGGGTTTTCCAACTGCCGTGGGTAATTTGACTACCCAGTAAGCAAGCAGGCTTTCTAATCCTGAGCAACAGAGGAGGGAGGTCAGCCAGTTCTAGCAGAATGCCATCCCCTTGAATGCCCTGCCATATACCGGGTATAGCTGACCAGCCTTGCTGGGGGCTGTTGTCATGTATGTTGTAGGAATTAATTAAATAAAAATAATATTTTTATTTAAAAAAAAAAGTCCTGTGGGTTAAGGGAAGAGAATTAATATTCTGGAGCAGGAGTGTAGGTCTCTCATATTAATAACGAGCTGCTGCATGCTCTCCAAAGGATGCCTTAATCACCAGTTGCACTGCTGTGGCAGGAGTAATGCCTCAACAAACATCACAGTAATGGGCATCAGGGATTTGGAACCCCACAACCTGTCTTGTTCCATCCTCACAAGTGGGACTAAAGATTTATGGAGCAATCAGCCATAGTCTGTATAGTGTTTTCTGTATAATTTGACAGTATTTTTTGATGAACAAGGCAAAGTTTATCAAATAAGTCTTTATTCTGTTTGTGGCTGTAGCTCTTGACAGCTGTGGCCAAAATCTTTTGGTTGGTTTTTGGTTTGGTTAGTATTTTGGTTTTGAGGAAAAACTAGGATGCGGAATAAAGCTCTTTTCAGGCTGCTGCTTCTGGCTAAAACAGCAGTATTTCCAACAGTTCAGTAACTGGAATGGTCTACTTAAATTACTGAGCATAAACTGGTGTGCTCCCTATTAACAGCAGATGTACAGCCCAGTTAATAGGTCACAGTAGCAGAATGAGGGGGCTAAATCAGACATGAGCCATCGGCTGCAGAAGTACAGTCCAGATTTATCAGGGTGACCTTGAATCACTGCAAATGGAGCCTCTTAGGATACTGCAGCTCTACTGTCAGGTAATACCTGTTTACACTATAAATATCTTAAGAGAATTAATGTTTCAGGCCCCTGTGCTGAGGCAGGCAGAAATGTCCCCCTCAAGATGCAAGAAGTTAATTAGCGTTTCATTAGATATTGTGCACCCAAACAGGATGTTGTGCGGCAGAAATAAAGATTAAATTCATTGAAAGAAAGACAGTGGGAAAATGCCAATGCAAAACTGATCATATGAAGGTTTTATCATTTGATGTATAATGTTTGAAATAGATGGGCACCCAATATGTGTGTTTCCTTCTGATATTTTGTTTCCGATATTGTTAGAAGTGAGGGAGGAGAGAGAGAGAGAAACAGCACAGATAAACAAAGACAGCACTGGGGACCCAGTATTTGCTGGTTGTCAACTCAGCAAAAGGACACAAAATTTCAGATGCTTTTCTCGTGGGAAGGAAAACTCTAATTTGGTGGGAGCCAGACAATCACAAGAGGAAGCTGGAGGAACCACAATTTTTCCAGGTTACTGAAGGACAGCAGGATGATCGTGCACATCTAAAAGGCATTTAAAGATCTGAGAAGAGCCACATATTTCACTAGTGTAGTCCTTTAGCATCTTCCTTCTGAAAAATATTAATAATCAGCCTTATATTCGGTCTACTAATCATTTAATGTTTCTTTTCTCCTCTCTTGGAGGTGTTGTATTAGATATTGCAAAACAAAAGCACTCCTGGCTTATGTTAAAACTTGTAATGGTATACTATTGTTTTCAAGAGTGAAGATTTTTTTTTTTTTTGGTTGACGTTTTGACGGACATTTGCAAGGTTTTAATCATGTTAATTAAAAAATAGTTACTTGCAAAGAATAAATTATTGTCACTTGCATTTGTTTTGGTGATATGTTTACTATGATATCATCCACAACCTCCAGTGTAAATCTGAGTTTGGTTGTGCTGGGCACTATACAAACCTTGGAGAAATACACAACCTCTGATTCACTGGTAAAATGTTGGTTCCAATTTGGTGGGGTGTGCTTCATTAGTAAGTGAAATCATCCTTATATGTGGATTAGGTGCTGTTTCTTTGCTAGCTTCAAGTAGGAGCTGTTTAGAAACATTATGGTTATTTGCATTATGACTGTTAACCTGCATGTTTGCTTCGCCCAAGCAAAAGGTAGGAAAGTTGCAAAACTCCCTGCAAAAAAAGACTTTATAGCAGGAATAGGAGCTGGGAGATCGCAGTTCAGAGGCAGCAGTGTGAAGTAGCAAGGGGAAGGCCAAAAGCTGCAAGGTGATGTTAATAAAGCTTAGGTCCAGGAGCCACTGGTCTGAATTTAACATGTCCTTTAAGTACTTGCTCTTAGTCTCAAGTCGGTGGCTGTTGAATACTTTCTGAACTGCTTAGTTTAAAATCAGTATCTTCTTTTGTGTAAAATATTCAGAGTATGGTAGATAATTTACTTTGTATGGCAGCACTGTTCTTTAAGCCATAAAAAGCTCTTTCAGTCTCAGTTCCACACCAGCTAAGGCAACAGCGGAAGGAATGCCACTTCTATCAGAATAGGTTTTATATAAATAGGCTTTTCTGATTTATAGCAGAGTTTCACCCCCACTTCCACCCCCGATACAGAAAAATACTCCTTTAGCATGTTGCTAGAAAACCCTAATGCCAAAAATTGGTGCATTTTATTGGGATAACCTCTGTGAATGCTGGAGATCCAGACTAGTCCAGGGCAAGTCCTTGGAGCCCCTGTTTCATTGAACTGAATATTTGTCGGCTTCCATGGTAATACCCGATTTGCAGTTGGTTAGGGCACGACTGGTGACCGTTCCTTTTGACGGCAGTGCTGGCTCAGTGCTGGCAGCACTAGCACTGCTTCTGCAATGCCTTCTTCAGTGCTGATAGAACTGCATGGCTGCATGGAGAACTGGATCAGGAAAATGATTTGGATTTTTAAATTATTTTTTTTCTGCCAGCTTATTTTTATCTCTTAAATTATGTAATTATTCCATAACTTGAGTTTTCTGCTTGGATTCTGTCCCAGACAATTGTTAAGATTCAGTAGCTATGGGGAACATAGAAACAGCCTTTTTTCTGTAATATGTGCACTGTTGCAGAGTAAATGGAGAAAAATTCATCAGTCTCTTGTGACTTGGGGGTGGGATGTGGGAGTATTCCTTATTAGACAGCTCCCCAAAGAGTGAAAATTGCATGTAGGTACTCTGAGCTATCTATAGTGAGCAGCACTTGGAGCTATTGCTTTGTGTGGACATGCTGAGTCATTTCAGAGAGAAGTGCTTCTAAAATGCTAAACAATAGACATCCAGGTCTCTGGTGTCCTGTGGACCTTTTGACTGATTTTAAAATGTAATCTGAAAACCCATATTCCTTTCATATTTGTACTTAAATTATTGTTCTGTATCTTCCTTCTTTTTGCCTAGAATAAGCTACTCTGCTTCCTCGGAATTTTCTTAATGGCTTCCCATATAATCCTTTTTTGTTGTCTTCTGAGATGGGTATGTGAAAAACCAGCTATTTTGCAGTGACTGGTTAATAAGCTCCATGCAATACTACATCACACTTCGGAAAGTTATCACAGCAAAGATGCTGGTTTTCAAGGCTGCTCAAATGTCTGTGGTCCAGCCATCATGGGGGGGTTAGAGGGTTCCATACGGAGTTACATGTGAATGCATCAGTGTTGCTTTTCAACGGCTGATTTTTCCAGATAATGTCATGAGCCAGAACTATTAGCTTTCTGAATTTCCTTTCATGTGGATTTTGTTAGACTCTTAAACCTTGAGTCTCTCCTGTGTTTCAGCTTGTACAGTGACCTACTTGTATCTTTCAGATAAAGAGAAGGAGAAAATAAAGCTTGAAGAAGATGAGGCAGCAGCTGCCAGCACTATGGCAGTCTCGGCTTCCCTTATGCCACCTATTTGGGACAAAACTATTCCTTACGATGGCGAGTCTTTCCACCTGGAGTACATGGATCTGGATGAGTTCCTGCTGGAGAATGGAATTCCTTCCAGCCCTACTCACCTGGATTTGAACCAGAATCCACTCTTGCCTGTGGCTGAGCTGGAAGGAAAGGAGTCTGCCAGTGCTTCCACTGGTTCTCCTGCATCCTCCTCCTCCACTGCAGTTTACCAGCAATCTGAAGCAGCCTCCAGCACAGGTAGATGGAACAATACGGGGCTCTGAGGGACTTCTATTGTTCTCATACTAAAAGGTGCCTCTTCAGATCAAAGAGGAGACATGCCAGCCTGTCAGTGTTAGGTGGGGCAGGTTAAGTAGCACAAACATGTTCAATGTAGAGCCTTAGTCCCTGTGTCAATTCATGAAGATGCTGCCTCTTCTCTTCTTCCTCTCTCCTGCTCCTGTGAAAAATGAATGTCTATCAGTGTGCACTCTGTTTCTCTTTTGAAATTAGAAGAGCTGAAACAGCAACATAAAGTATTTGATTTCTTGGTATTGCTAATCTAGTGAGAAGCTGGACATGTTGAGAAAATATTTTCTCAGGTTATTTTACAACAGATTTGACAGCTTGTCACAAGTCATGTGTGCTGCCTTGGTCTGCTTGGGTGAACTTACATGAACTTAATGTACCTCAAATAACAATATTAAGTAGAAAAACAGTGAAGCAATTTTTTTTGTGGTAGCCTGTGAAGTGTGAGAACAGACACTTGGAAAAGATGTTTTAATGATGCAATTTGATGTTCTGTGGTGCTTCGAAGTGGGAATGGGGGAACACAGAAACAGAACTGTACTGAAATGATACTAGGAAACTTTCACTCTACATTTGTAATATGGAGATCTTGTCTGTTAAGGAATTCAGCAGCTCAGTTTGCCCTAGATTTGGAGTTTAAACATGATAGCCTCTAAATTTTCATGATACTATTTTATGAGCAGGCTTTACAGAAAGCATTTTGCTCTGGGCCTCTTCTGTAAATCTGTGAGAGATACAATGTGGAACTCCTTCCATAAGTCATACAGTGTGGCTTTTTTCTAGGTGGTATATGAAAAAACTTATTCATTGATCACTACTGCAAATTGCACTGACATTTACAATTCATGTATATGAAGTTTCTAAACAATAGATTAATATGGTAAAGTTCATACGAACATTATCAGTGTCAGACAGTCTATTGGTACATTTGTTGCTATATGGTAAAGAAGCAGAATACTGTTACATTTGTAACAAACCCTCCTTTATTTAGTCATTTCTTTGGAAATATAGTTGTCTGACCTTCCAAGGTCCCAGGGACTGGGGTCTCTGACCAGGCTTGTTTCTGTAGGGATTTCTGTGGTACAAAATTCAGGCTGGTACAGGTTTCTCCCTTCTTACTGCCGTTGGAGGTGCAAAGCATGTAATTTTTGCCAAGGAAGTATTAACTCCTGTACTGCATCTGTCTACTCATGTCTGTTAGTCTGGCATATGTTCCTAGAGTTATGTTACAGACTGGACTGTGAACCCTTCCTCTGTACCAGCAGCAGTACAGCACCAAGCACACCTCAGGGAAGTACCAAATGATACTATTAGTTATAGTTGCTCACAAAAGGACAATAAATAGACACGTAAGTTGGCTTCTTAGTTGATTCTCTTCAACCTGCTGAATGTATTGTAACTTCTCCTGTTGTTGCCAGAGTCCCCACCACAAAATGAGAGAAATACTCCCAGCCCCATCGATCCTGACTGCGTAGAAGTTGAGGTGAATTTTAACCCTGACCCTGCTGATTTAGTGCTGTCCAGTGTGCCTGGTGGTGAGCTCTTCAATCCTCGCAAACACAAGTTTACTGAAGAGGACCTGAAACCACAACCTATGATTAAAAAAGCCAAGAAAGTTTTTGTCCCAGATGAGCAAAAGGTAACAGATTTATTGCTGCAGACTTCTCTAGGCCTTGATAAAAGTTCCCAACTTTCTGTGCAAACACTTTGATGTACACAGCTAATGCAGTATACCTATATGATTGGGCAGAAGCACTGCCAAGAATAGAATTGGCAAGCCAACTGCTATGCTTGCTGTTTTGCAGGTTTTGGTATCATGAGATAATTACTGGCCAGGAGCAACTGATCATGCTATAAACAGAAATTAGAAGAACTATCAAGTCAAATCCTGATCACTTGCACTTTTGAAGGCCATTGTCTGTATTTGCCTGGCATTATGTCTGATCAGGATTTAAGCAACCTAGACAACAGAACAGGTTGTTTTCTGTGGAAGTTCGTTCCTGAATTGAAACTAAGTAAAGGGAGCATTTCAGTTGGACAGCTTTTTAGTACCCAAGTCTCCTAGTCTCCTTAGTTCTAGCAGTGCACTTGGTTTATCCTAAAACAAGACTCGTGTAAGGATAAAATCTTACAGTACTGCATTGCTTCCGTTTTGATGTCAGAGTCCTGCAAACCTATGAAGGAGATTCCTCAGTATAGCAATCAGTATGATTGTCATTATACAATAAAGAGGTGTCTCTGATACAGTTGTCGGTTTGGCATCTTTTTTTTTAATTACAGGATGAAAAATATTGGACAAGACGAAAGAAGAACAATGTGGCAGCCAAGCGCTCCCGTGATGCTCGGCGATTAAAGGAGAATCAGATCACAATTCGGGCAGCCTTTCTTGAGAAAGAAAACACAGCCCTGAGGACGGAGGTTGCAGAGCTGCGCAAGGAAGTGGGACGATGCAAGAACATTGTTTCTAAATACGAGACCAGATACGGACCCTTGTAAGCACACCCCTTTTCCTTGTTAGGGCTCCTTGTTCTAGCCTCTTAAACTTCTCTGCCTTCCGTAGAGACTCCCAGAAATAAAGTTTATGGAGGCTTTGCCATTTTACATCTATTAAAAAAAACCCAACAAAACACAAAAAAATCCTGTTTCTGTTGGCACAACTTGTTCAGGCCCTTTCCTGATCATTGCATTGCCCAAAATCTGTGTGTCCATATTTACAACTTTGTTTTTAACAACAATAGAGCATTTTCTTATGTAATACAATAGAACAGATTCACCTGTCTGGAGGAATAAATGTGGATCCCTCCTGACTGGACAGGGTTTTTGCTATCTGTTCTAATCTTCATTTTAAGTGGAGAAAGAGCTTAGGAGACTCTTTTTTTTTTTTTTTTATTTTCAAACTCTTATTCTTTTCTCTTCTCCATTCCACCCCACCCCCCCCATAAAAGTGTAAAACACAATTTTAGGGTATAAGTAGATGTTGCGGGGCAGCATCATGAAATTGTTTCCTCTCCCATTCAGAGGCACTAGAAAGCACCTGTTGTATAGAACTCTGTTCCTGTTGAAGAGGAATAGGGGGCCCTTTAGGACAGGGAGACAGAAAAATATTCAATCTCTTGTAAAAACAGAAGTATTGCAAGGTTAATTCATGAGTGTTATGCAGAACAGAGTCAGTGCAGTTCTGACTAAAATACTGTTCAAATGTCTTGGTAGGTTCTAATCCTAGATAACTTGCAGAAACCAAGGAGAAAGAACAGTAGTGAATCACTTGCTTTACAAATATGGACAAAACAATTTGCTGTGGGTTTTGGGCTGTATTTCTACCACCACTCCTCCTTTTTTCCTTAGAGGAACTTCCCTCTTGAATTGCTGATAAAACAGCATGTTGCACTTAACTGAGAAGTAAGGGAGATTTAGAAAGAGAGGTCTGGCTCATTAGGCTGAACCTTGAGTCCCATCTGTTAAAAAAAGGCCAGTACCTTATGCTTTGGAAGAAGAGGCTTTTTTTAAGAAGTAAACAAGCCACTGTTACTTTACTGCACCTTACCTGTTGTGCAAGAGATTGAGAAAGAGTTTTGGTCCTTTGCCTCCTGAACAGTCTGTGGGATAAGCTACACCCACTGTAAACACAAACAGTTTTGCCTCCCTATCTCTCCTGTGTAGCAGCATATCTGGTCTTTCCATGCTTGCTGGTTCTCTCTCCAGCATGTTTCCTGATAGAAAATTAGCACACAAGGCTTGCCCTCTTGGAAGTAATCCATTCTCAGCACCAAGCACTGCTTCAACAGTATGTGGTGTTAGAAGAAAAAAAAAATATGTTGTGTGTGATGTTGGGACCTTCTACATGACCTACAACTGCAAGAACCAGAAGCTTTACCAGAAGTATATGTCTAGAAGTCCTCTTAACAAGAGAAGCTGTCTTAAGATAGTGGCTGTGTCAGAACTCTTAGGCTATACTTCCTGGGATAATATTTACATTAAGGAATAAATGTGGGATAGAAGATGTTGAGGCTAGCTCGCAGTTCCTCTATTGAAATCTGAAAAGTATATTTAAAAAGCATTGGGGTTTATTTTCTATACTAAAGACTTCTTGCCCAGCTTGTCTTTTTGGAAATTGGTATGAGTTTAGACGAATTGTGTGTTGACTTCTTAAGGAAGTGGAGAAGCAGGCTAATGGAGAACACTTAATGTATGCTTTGAACTATCTCCCCCTCTGTTATGCTCTTAATTTGACAAGAGTGGCTCTTGATGCAGTGTTTGTTGGTCTAATTTCTTTCAAACATACTAAAAATTGTCACCCTTTCAGCAGGGGTTTTTCTTTCACAGGGTGGTTTGTGGTGGTGATGGTGGGAAGTATGTTATAAATAAATTGTCACACTTAATGCTTTGCTTTGTTTAAAGTGACTTATCTGATTCCGAGTGATGCAACTTTAAAGACTTTTAAAAACAAAGAAACTAAAAAGCACACATGAATCGCCAGTCTTCAGAGTGAGCAGTGAAATCTATGAGGTGTCCCAACACAAACAACTGACGATGACCCTGCCTGCCTCCTTGCCTGCAAGTACCCCATCTGACTACCCAGGGCTGGGCATGATGAAAAGTGCAAAGTCTCCTTAATTCTGTATATGACTTTCTTATCTGTCTTTCTCACTGTAACTATGAACTACAATAAGCTTACCTATTGGGGTTTTGTCAAGACACTCAAAGTTCACATCTCAAAGTCCATGACAGCCTGTGTGAATAGTGACTCTTCACTTCAGCACTCGAGTGGAAGAAAAGAGAGAGTTTTAAATGAAAGTGTCTGTTATATATAAAGAACTGCTATGTTTTAAGACTCTTTTCCCTGCAGTAGAATGAATTTTATTTAATACTGCAGCTCACTTCTGGTACAGTGGGTACAGTGTAGCATATTGTGGAGTACTGTGAGTGCAGAACTAAAGACACCAGGAAAACAGCAGCCTGTGATGTGTGAGACTTCAGTGCAGAAAAGTACAGCAGATGTATTGAAACAAGGCACAGTGTGCCATACTGAGATGGCCCATGTAATAGTAAACGTGGTCGCTTTTCTGCTCCACAGCTACACTGCTGTAACCTGCCTTTTCCTTTATTTCGTTTATGAGGATCACTTCCTTTTATGATATCTTGCTGAAACAGGATCTATTCTTCTGTTAACGATTTAGCAATCATGGAAAAGGTGCTATTCTGAGCTGCTGATCCCCAAGACTTTTGGCAGTTTAGACTACCAAAGGAGTATTAGCTCCAGCAAAACAATGGCTGTTAGCTGCCAAATTACAGTTTTCTGTCTCTTGACTGCAGGAGAACTGCGGCGGTGAAAGAGTACTTTCTTCATCTGTTTTATAAAAGTAAGACAGCCAGTGATCTCCCAGAGTTACAACAGGCATCTTAAGTATCAAAACCCGTGTGCTGGTGTGGGAGGGTAGATGAAAGCTTGGACAGATTGTGGGGATGTTTATTGTGTGTAGAAGATGGAGGAAGTAGGTGGAAGTTCCGTTGTAAGAGTTTCATCAGCATAACAAGAATCTGCTCTTATATTGAGGAAACTTAAAATCTAAAGAAGTGGGAAGAAAAGTGTGTGGTAAGAAAAAGAGTTCTTAATTTCTAGGAAAGAAGTACAGGACCATGCTTTAGCCAAAATGGGGCTTGTAAGACAGGAGAGTATTGATGCTTGGGGATTGATAAATAGCACACACCTCAAAAAAAATAATTTTGAAAGCTTTCAGAAGCACAAGTGCCAAAATTATGAGGCATGACTAGTTACCAGCATAGCTCAGCGCTATCATGTTGAACAATTATTTTGACTTTATGTTAAGAGATTCCACCGCTAATTTCAGAGCAGAAAGGCAAAGAGAAAAATGTGAGAAGAAGCAGCTGTTGTAAACTTAATTTTAAAAAAAAAAGATAAAAATTTCAAAAGCCAGGATTCATAACCAGTTTTTGACAGCATAACCTTTGTAAAGAGCATATATAGTTATTGACCTGTCATTTTTAATGGACCATGTTCTGAAGTCAAGCAAGTGTTTTTACCAAAGTATACTTAGTAAGTGATTTTATTATAATTTTTGGATTCTAAAGATCTGAGATAACCTTGAGATATTCTTATGAAATAAATGAATAGCTTAGTTCCATATTGCTGAAGTGTCAGCATATATCTCTACCTGTATCAAGTATTGCTGGTTTGGACCGATATTTTTGGTATGTACTGGTTTTTGTTTTATTTTGGTGATAAAGGCCAAACCATGGATCAAAAACAAACAAACAAACAAACCAGCAACAAAACAAACAACCCTGACAGCACGTAAATGTAGCAACTTTTTGCATTCATAATTTCTAAATTTTCGGTTAGTTTTGGCTGTTCTTGAAAGTCATGCTTCCTGTTTAAATTGTAAAGCTAAAGGGTATTGTAACTGGGCAAGGAGTTGCTAGTCCTTCATTTGGATCTTACTGTGCTTAGGAATATCTTTTAAATACTTACATATTGTGTACAGGATCTGATTTTGCAGTATGTCATGGCATTTTAACAGCAAAATATTCAGTCAGTGAGATTAGTATGTGCAATTCTATTGTTTTATTTCTGTTATATTAAAAGCTTACACAGTGGAAACCAACAGTGAATGTTCATTAGATCTTTCTCTCAGAGAAGACTGTTAGCAAACTCTTGTGCTTCCCTGTAGGACAGTGCAGATTTGCACAACCTGTGATTCATGTGTCTATGGGTTGCAAAACTGGAAAATCGCACTTTAGAGTGAGTGCGGCTCAACTTCTGTAGCTGGAGAATTTTTTTTTTTTAATTTTATTTTTGTGTTGAGAAGCAGCATCTTTAAAGGTAGATGAGAAGGTAGTAACTATTTAAAGGAGTGCAGATATTGCCAGACAAAAGATACTGTGCAATGCTGAATTCCTTCCTCTGTTTTTGCAGTCTCAGGAAGTTTACTGCTTCAGAGCTCTCTGCTCCTCTCAGAACAATTACCTATATCATCTTGTTTTTTTGACTCTGATGACAATCCTATCTGTATGTGATAACTTGGGTATGTTTTCATAGTGGTCATAAGAAGACCAATACTCTTTTAGCTCAGTTTGAACATTAAAAAATGCTGAATTGACACTGTTAGAGTCTGAAGTTCTCTAGCCTTGGAATATGCTCTGAAGAGGCCATAAGTGTGCCTGATGTCAGCCTACCCTATTCCAGCCATAAAGGGACCATCTCCAAGGGGAGAAAATAAAGGGAGTGTGTACCTTTCAGCATCACTGCAGGGAATGCCAGGAAAGAGCAGTTTTTGACTTTCATTGGGATGTGGATTGACATCACGTGGCCATTTCACAGTACTAACTTTGAAAATATATAAACTGTGATGAGATAAGTGGACAATGAGTGTTATCTTACTCTACAGAAGAAACAGGCTATGAATAAATGATACACAACATTTAATACAGTATTGCTTTCATAAATGATTTCCTAATCTCCACATAGTTATATCTCCTTATAATAATGTGGTTTTGTATCTAAAAATTCCCTAGAAGCTTAATCTTTCACCTGTTGCCAAGATCTGCTCCCACTGAAGCTAGTAACAAAGATCTCATTAACTCCCACAGGAAAAAGTCTTTACTCTCCTGTGGTTATTGTGAAGTTTTAGCAAGTGCTGGAGTCATGAGTGTCTTTGCTTTACTGTGGAGCATTCTGTGCTGGGATCAGGTGGATGTATCTCAGATTGCAGATGTAATGTTGGTAAACTGGTCCTATCACTTGTTCATCTACATAGTTAGTCATAGTTTTGGCAGTGTACTATAAACTTGTGTTGGGAGAAAAAGTGGTTTTGATTTGGTTTTTTTTAAGAGGCTTTTTGCAGTTCTTCTAGTAACATTTTATGTCTTTTCTGGCAATTCTACATTTCCTTGCTGTGCTGTTTGAAAGCCCAAGGTGTTCTAACTGTATAAATCACCTTCAGCATTATTTGCAGGACTGCTTCTAATTGTACCAAATTAATTTCAAGTTGGGATGTACAGTGGAAGGCCAGCAGCTTTGGGAATACTGTAATAAAACCACTTGTGCGGAAAAAAACTATTTTTTTGTAGATAGCTGAAATAATGGACCTGCACAGGAGAGAGTATTGCTGCTTCAGTCTTGTAAGCCCCCGAGCATAAAAAGGCTCTGTTCCTTTTGATCAGGAGTTTTCATTTTTAGCGAGAGACGAGGTATCTCGGACCTTTGTAAAATCCAGACAGGCTTTTGTTCTCCTGTATAGTTTTAGCTGCTAAGCACAAGATGAGAAATGCAGATTTGTCTTGGTGCATAAATCTCATGTTTTTGGCAACATACATCTAATCCATAAAGAGCAAAATCATTTATTAGTGCTAGTGTTTTGCCTTTGCAGCACTACAGTACTCTTGACTGGCTTTCTACATGTTCTGATAATTACTCTGATCTTTTTATCTGCCACTGTAACATGGTGAAGATAGGTAAACTCAGAGTTAAAGACTGGGAGAAAGGTAGAAAGAATAGGCTTATCGAAACTTCTGTGGAGATGCTATCATAATGCTAATTGAGAAATTACAGTCATTTAATTCATGATGATACAGATTTGTCATACAGATGTAATTTGTTAGTTTGATAGTCTGCAGTTAGTTTGATAGACTCACCCTAGTGAGTCAGTTTTGGAATGCAAACTTAAAGTTCAGACACCTACAGGGAAAAAGGAATCCTTTGAGGAAAATACATGTAGAGAGAGTTATAGATACTTGGCAAGGAGGGAAGAGGAGAGTAATGCAAGACTCTGACCTGAGTGAGATTGCTAAAACTGACACCTCGCTGTTTACAATTTTAGGCCAATTTGGATCCCATCAGTTTAGCATGATACTGAAGATAAGTACTTGTTTAGGTCTTGGGAATCTCCTTTTCTTGGTCTCACTTCCACAGTCCAGAAGAAAGTGAAGGGAATGTACAGATAGGGAGGAGAGTTACTGCAGAAAGGCATGGAAAAAATAGCTGTTGCTTCAGCTAAGTGCGCTGTTGCACTGGAACTTGACCTGCAAATGCGAACTGGTAGTGCTGTGTCATGAGGAAATAACTATCTGAGGCCCCGATCTTTTAAGGCCTCAATTCTGCTATCATTTCTGCACGGGATGAGCCCTGTATCTGTAGAGAACCATGTGGACTTCACAGGATCTGTTCTTGAATGTGAAGCTCTGCCCAGGCAGTCAGCTGCAGAATTGTGTCCTTAACACACTGTCAGTTGTAGTTATAGGGCTGTTGATATTAAGTGTTACTTGGGTGCCTGTTACATAGCCAAAACCCTTGTTACTTCATTTTCCTAACTAAGGCATGAGCAGAAGCCCTTTGCTGTACAACATCTGTAAAAAAATTAAAAATGTACTTCACATACATCTAGTAAATTAAGGCATGTGATTTTGGTCTGTGGGTCTCAACAAACTTTGCTCGTGTACCTGCCTGAATGTTTTCTTAGATCTGCAGCTATGTCTCAGTGAGAAGGCATGGTGGGATTTGTTTTCCCAAGGGGGCACAATAGCTTGTGTCATCTGTCATGCTGCGGGTGACCACTTGCTACTGGCCAGGATCATGGATGGATGCATCCTCCGCACTTTTATGTGAAGTTGTCTGAAATATGGTGATTAACATGATTATTGGAATACTGTATTTTGTATAACTTAGAACATGTAAATACACTTTTAAAACTAATCTGTTCTCTGAAGTAATAAATAAGTGCTTCCATTGTAATATCTGAATATTGTTAATGCTTTATGTAGCTTGATTTGGGATTATTTTTTTCCTAGAGAACTACAGAAATCAAAACAAAGATTGATGTTGTGGAATTCTAGTCTAGTTGTGATGCTTTCTATCAGCAAAAAAAATGTTTTAATAATAATAACAGCAATGAGCTACTTAAGCAGAGAAACTGAGATTTTTGAGGGAATTGATTCTCTTCCAGTCTTTCTTTAACAGTAGTCACGGATTACATTCATAATTGTACTCTTCCCATCCTGTTAGCTGGACAGTTGATTTGTTTGTGAGTAGCATTTGGAAAGTGGCAATATTAAATTATTTGTAAAGCTTAGTGATTGAGGAAAACTAAAGCTAGGTGTTTTTTGTTGGGTGTGTTTTTTTTAACTATTCTCTGTTTTGACTCAAAGAGATCTGTCTCCACCCTTCAGCCAGACTGCAGCAAGTTGCAGTGAAACAATGAGTGACTGTTACTGAAGCTCATTTGTGACCTAGATAGTCTACATCTTTATTACTTCCATTGTGTACATAGATGACACAGGTTTCCTGTGGTGTGGAGAGAGAGAGAAGGTGATTAATGACTTGTGGTTTTGCTGAGTACACGTTCACTGGATGCTGCACAGCTGGAACTTTAAGCAGCTTTCATGACCTTTTCTATCTTGTGTTAAATGGAAAAAAAAAAACCAAAACAGTGGAGTGAGAATCATGAGCAGTCAGCTAGGAAATATGAACACTTGGGTTTTGAGATGGAGGTGAGATTGATCCATCAGCCTTCACGTAAAGAGATTAGCCTGTGATGACACTTTCTCCAGTCATAATATAACTTCTTGGTCTTTAATGCTGTACTGGGGCAGTCTCCTCTCTGGTAACAGCTGTGTCTGCAGTGTTCCATAAAAGACAAAGCCACATCTTTTGTAGTGGGCGGAGACAATGGTAGGTCTTTTTAATTTCTTCTATTTTTTTTCCCTCCCCTCTCAATGTCTCTAGGCTGTAAAATAGCTATGAAATAGCTAATCATATGTACAAGTTATTCTGAAAACTCTGTTCCTGTAAAGCTTTTTCAGACACATTTTTTAACTAAATAGTTTGAGGGAACTCCTATCTGCTATATTTGGCCTGAAATTCTGTTGCCTCTTGGATAAAAGTATTTTTTTGTCTTCAGATGTGACACTGATCTGTCCCATTCATTCAGTGGGATGGATGATAAATCTGCACAGTATTTATATAAGATATAAGTCTGATCATAGTTTTACTGTGTGTTAAGTTGTTTAATCTCTTGGATGTCTACTCCTTGAGGTTGTCTATAAAATTCTTGTAGCTGCTTTTTGAAGCAGTCCATCAAGTGCATTTGAGATCATCATGACTGAAAGATTCTATAGAAGTGAAAGAGATAATAAAGTTTGCAAAGCAGCTGGGTAAAACTGTATTGCCATAAATGGTTTTAATTTATATATGAATCTTCTGTCCCAAACTGCTTATTTTGTACATAAACCTAAACACTCCTGGCAGCTGATGGGTGAAAATAAAGGTGCTTAAACAGCAATCTAATGAGGAAAGGGCATTTCACTATTACAGAGTTGGTATTATTTTATATTTCCATTTATTACACTTTTTTAAATGTATAAACCACAGATTTGAATTCTCAAAGTCTTCAGCTTCAATTTTGTGAGTAGTTTAAATCCTCTCACCTCTCTGCTCGTAACTGGTTTTTAAGAAAAAGAAAAGCTTTTGTTTAAAATGTAAAATTTTGACTGTATTAAATTCTGTTAGTACCCTTCCTTTTTAAGAAATAAAATGTATATTCCACTATGCTGAGATCCAGTAATTTTGTTCTCTAGATAGCATATTGTGTGCTGTACACCTCTGCTGCCAGCACTACAGCTGCAATTTGCACTGAAGCTGGTAGATACTAAAGCATCTGATCACCTTTTGGGAGTAGGTTCTTGCTGTGCATTTCCCATGTGTTAACATTCCCTGATTTTATTTTATGGATTAATTGATTTCAAAAACTTTGCAGGGTTTTGCGTTTGTCCTGCAGTAACTCTTAGTTGAACTCTCTCAGGTAGGAGGAGAAATCTGACAAAAGTCAGCCACAGACACTTGGACCTTGCTTTGACTGTTCTGTTGGAGCTGACAACATCCACAAAATATTTAGAATTTACTTTCTTTCATGGGAAGTTCAGAATAAATAAGTTTTGACCATGAGTACAGCTTTCTCCATGCCTTTTCATTTTTTTTATCTAAATCTTGGTTACTTGTTTGGTTGCTTTGTTGAGGGTTTTGGTTGGTTGGTTGTTTTTTCATCAGTGGGGTTTTGGGGTTTTTTTTCAAAAGCTGGTACTTGAAGATCAACTTGGTAAGGAATCTGTATATTCACTGCATCTGATTGGAAAGGAGAGCTTCCAGAGAAGGCTGTGTTCACTTTCTTTTGCTTCTTACAGTCCATGATATTTCTATCCGAGACACATGCTTTCAAGATAGACAAGATCACCGGTGCTTCAGTTTAATCTCTAGAAACTGCACTTAGGCAGCCTTCGTTGGATCCTTGCTTTTGTTAAAGGTATCTTGTATGATTACTGATGGAGGGTGTTAGCAAGGAAGAAATGAAGTGTCAGTGAGTTGTTTATCCCTGGCTGTCTTTCAGAGCTATGGCGGGATTAGTGACCCAGGCAATTTGTTTATGAAAGCAAAGTTTCATAAGTTTCATAAAGCCTCTTCAGGGGGTTGTGCCTGACCTCTACCACATATCAAAGGCCAAGGACTTCATGGCCAAACCAAGGAATTGCACTAGAAACTGAGTAGATACAAGGTTGCGTTGGAAGTATCCTTCTGGTGTTACACGGCCTTACCACAGTGGAGGATATTTGGCGTCTTTTCCTTGTGATGGCAGCTGGCAGCAGCACTGATGTTTGGTATACAGTGCCTTCTTTTCAGGGAGCTTGAGCATTCTCTTGGGTGGGTGGGGAGCGAATTTATAAATGTGCTAACTCTGCACATTATATTACTAGTTCCCTTTAGAAAATGTTGCAGCTATTAGTGATCTGAAAGATGGCAATGGGGAAAATGGCAACCTCTTATTCAGCCTCCTTCCTGTTGCGTGTTGGGGGAGATCTGCTGATCTTAGGACTTCAAATGTACTCAGTTTTTCTCCTCCTGGCTACACCAGATCCACAAGAGTGCGGAAAGGTTCTGTCTCTGGTTGGGTCTGTAGCATTCTGTAGTGGCAACTGGAATGTCTTGGTTGAGAATGTGCAAGAGCTGCATCCACCACACTCTTTGGGATTTTTGCTTGCTTTTGGTTGTGGTTGTTGACTGGACATGGCTGTTGAGAAAACGTGTCAGGCTTCTGAGGAAGTTGGGAGCAAACTAACAGGGAGTAAAGCCAGAAGCTGGTGGTATAGGTATGATAGACTTGTGGTTGGGTGGGTGGGGTGTCCCTGGGAAATAATTGCAAAAGGGCAATATGAGACCAGCCTTCCTCCCCTCAGGAAAGGAGAGGAGTCAGAAGAGGCTGGCTTGGTAGCTAGGTGCAAAGGTAGCTAGGTACCAAGGTACCGAGGTAGCTAGGCGTGGAGTGGAAAGTTGCCGGCAGTATTCCAGAGGTTGTAAGAACGGAGTTCATGTACCTTATCCCTCTGTGCTTGATCACAGTTTTATGATCAAAAGTAGCTCTTGAAACATTTTGTTCCCGAAATATGCTTCCAGCTTGCAAGGACAGGCTCAGCACCCCACCCCTGGTCGAACCCTGGAGCAGGCAAGGCTTTGAACCAGATCCCTGTGCCTGTTCCGTGGTGGCAGTGTGACGGCAACAGGGCCACACACTTGCACTGCTCCACCCCAGGCTTTGTGCTGTGGGTGCACCCCGTGCCCCAGCACCGCTTGACCTGTTTGTGCTTGGGAAGGGTGCGGGTGGCTCCCAAGGAGCAGCTGCCTCAGCCTTTGTTGTCAGCCAATGCATCCATTTCATCCTGCTGGCTGCTTATTTACTCCTAGGGCTTTATATGGCGTAAAACGTAAAATACATAATTTGAGGAGAAGTAGCCTCCTCACGTTCTCCCAGATTCACGTACTGCCGCAATCCATCGAGCGATGGGTGCTGCGGTGTCCTGCTCCTGTTTGGCACGCAGCTCGCAGCCCAGAAAAAGGGGCCGTTTCCAAGCCTTTATCCTGAAGACAAGGCTAGCTGTCCTGCCCCTACCGCAGGACGCATCTCGTGGTGTGACACGGTCTGTGGGGACGGGCAGCCCTCGGCAAGGCAGGGAGCACCGCCCGCCCGCCGCCCCCGCCCCCGCCCCGCCCGGGCCCGCAGCCCCAAATGGCGGCCGGACCGCGCCGCCCCGCGCGCGCCGCGAGATGGCGCTGCGGCCGCGCGCACCGCCCCGCTCGGGCCGCGCCCGCCACAGGGCCCGCGGGGTGGGGGGGTCCTGGGCCGCTGGGGGGACCGGGGCCGCCGGGGCCGGCCACCCTCGGTTGGGGCGAGCAGCTAAGGAGCAGACTCTGCCTCCTGCTGCGGCACCTGCTGGGCTCTGACAGCTCTCCGCACCCCTCTAGCTGACCACCCCCGCAGCCCTCACCGAGGATCCCGCGCCAGGACGGCTGTGCCCGGCTGACTCAGCACTGAGGGGGACAAGGGGCAGGCAAGAACAGCTGATCACAAGGCTGAGGGTCACGTCGTGGCCATGCGGGCTCCGTGCCACGCTGAAACAGAGATTTTTGACTCCTGTCCTTCTGATCTCCCCGCGTCAGGACATTTAGGGACTATCCAGGGAACCGCCTGACCGCCTCGGCCTAAAGGCACCCTCTGGCTTCCTGTGGTGAAGGTCCACAGAAGTCTAATGATACGAACAGTAGCAGGAGTGAGTGGGAGAGAGCAAAAGTGTCTCTAGTGTCCCCCGAGCTCCTGCAATAGGGAAAATATCACCAAGGTCCCAAAGGGCACTGGCTGCCACAGTGAACAACAGCTCAAGCTCCCCAGGTGTTGCCCCAGCACACTAAGCCTGAGGGAAAAGCTTCCCTGGCCCTAGAGCTGGCGTTGTCCTGAGCCTGTGAGCAAGGCAAAACAGCACACCCAAAGCATGATTAAGAGCAGCAGGAGTGGCCCTGTTCCTCCTTCCCTGCCTCACTCCAACCTTGGCTGGAAAGGTTACAGACACGAAGCAAATTAATTTCTAAAAACGCAGAAGGAAAAGAGGTGACCTCTTTCTTGCCTCTTCAAAGATCTGGGAGGACCCTGAAGCATGACATTAATAACACGTAACCTATGGAGGATGCAGGACATTGAGGTTTCAGCTCTGTACCAATCCCTCTGGGGACCAGCTTGAGGACAGGATTTCAAGCTTCATTTCAGACGTGTGTATGGCTCATTCTAGGCTCCCTCATCTCCTGCCATGCAGTGACTACCAGCTTGCTGAGTCTCTTACCAAATTAGGCTTCTTCTGCCCACCTTCCAGCCTGACAGGCTGTCGCAGAAGTTTATACCATGGCTGGCTAGGAACTTCTTTCTAATTTTTCTAAATGTATTTGTGATCCAGATGAGCTTCTAGGAGAACAAATTAGACTTTTGCCCTAGCATGTATTTATGATGCATGGATCCTGTTCACCTCAAACTCTCCTGTTTTAGATGAAACAAGCTACACACTCAGAATGGCCACTCACAAGCCTGCTCTGTACCTGCTACAGGTCAGTTCCATCCTTCCAGAGGAGGGGTGTCTAGAGCAGCATCTGCAATGCCAGGTGAAGCAGTACCTTGTACTTGTTGGTCCCTCCAGACAATTCTTTGTTGGGAATATCCTTGAACTGAGAGTATTCAGTGCCAAACTGGCAGCACATGGACAGTGTCCACCCACTGCCTGACCTTCTTCCAATGTTCCAGCTTGAGGGATGTCTTTTTTACAGCATTCTGAGGCAAAACACTGCTGGTTTTGACAACTCTCCCTGTGACTGACAGAGCCCCTTCCTTAGCCAGCTCCTTACGCACCTCGCCTTTTCCCTACCAGTCCTTGTGCCAGCAGCGTTCAGTGGGAGATGGGACGTTATGTGGTCCCCTGCTCTGGACCACCTGTCTCTTGCCCTCGCTCTGAGGGATAGGATGGTGCTGGAGTATCATGTTTCTTCAGGAGAAGGTAGGTTTTTTTCCCCTCTCAAGATCCCTTCTGCTCTGCTCCAAGGAATTGTGATAACCCTGTGGTTCAAGGAAGAGGGAATGACCTTTCTAAAGTTACAGAGCGAGGCCTGGGGAAAGAAAGGGTCACTGCGGGTCCTGCCGGCACACAGGACTGTGAGAGGTGAAGGAGAGGATGTCAGGAGACTGTTGATGGGCAAGGAGATCTGGAAGAGAACATGTCCTCCAGGTACCACCAGCCCTGTGCCGAGGTGCTGCGTGTCCCTCTGTGGCAGTACGAAGCATTGCTCTGGACTGGTTTAGCCGAGCCCAGCAGTAACAGTTGCCCCCATGGGCTGGACATCTGCGCAGTCTGGCTGGGGCTGTGGGGAAGAGCTGGAGAAGGAGGGAGGGGGAAGATTTAAAAATAGTCCCCGTCTCATTTTTGCAGCTGTCATTCATGGTGCTTAAGCAAGCCCAAGGCCTCCCAGCTCCCATACGCATTACTCCTTACATAATGGGAGACATGCAGGCGTCGCTCCAGGCCGGGAACAGGCATCAGGCTGGGAACAGGCATCAGGCTGGGAACAGGCAGGGACATGACATTTACGCTACCCTGTCAAAGCCGATGAGCAGCTCCAGGGTGTCCAGGTCCTGAAAAAAACCTGTGGGTTGAGGAAGGCAGCTCGTGTGGCTGTCAAGGGCAACCCAGCCACAGCCATGGGCTGGGAAGGAGGTGAGGGAGAGTGGGATGCAACCCAAAGGTGAAGGCTGGCCTCACTATGGCAGAAAGCTGGCCCGGGCTTCTGGGCTGCTGTGGTGCTTCTGGGGCAAATGGCTGTGGGAAGGGGGTGGGGGCTGTGGGGAGGGGTGTGGGAAATACCATAGTAGGTCCCAAGGGATGACTGTTTGCCAGAGGGGAAGATGTGGCCACCAGCAGTGAAGGAGGAGGGAGCAGTGCAGAGATGGCACAGGGAAGCAGAAAACACGGATTGCAGAGGAGCTCCCCAGGGAGGGGAGCTGGGAAGGGGAGAGCAGGAGGTGTGGGAGGACAGGTCTGGGGAGGAGGAGAGGGACAGGCAATGCAGGAAGGACAGTGCTGAGAGGAAGTGGTGTGAGGAGGAGACCGAGTGGATGGGGAGAGTTTTGAGAGGGAGACAGGGTGAGAAGAGCAGCGCTGGGACTGGTGGGGGCTGGAGAAATGGAGGATGGTTCAAATGCTGGAAGAAAAGGTGAAGGTCCACTGGAACCACCAGAACTGCCTGCCCTTTTCTGCCACCTCAGTGCTACAGGACAAACATTGCAAAGGGCAAAAGAGCACTCCATGTCCCTTCATGTCAGCCACGCTGGGCTCAGGCACTGCTCCCACATGCTTTTTCCCTACCTCCCTCAGCCTCCTCAGCTCTGAAAACTGCTAACTCAGGGAAATTCCAGAGACAGGGGCTGTGCATGTGGCAGCAGGTCAGGAGGACAGAGCTGGACAGTGGTGGGGACACCACCGCTCTGCACCTGCGAGCCTCAGCCTCCCAGCCTATCTCATCTAGGAACACTTCCACCCTTCCCACCTTCTGGCCAGGAACTGAACCATATGTCTGTTCACTGTAGGATCCTCTCTTCTTCCAAGGATCACCGGCTTTCATGCTTTATATGCCAGCAGCCAGACTGCCTTGGGTAAGGCATGAGTCACTGTGGTGTGGTTATTTAAAGTGTGTCTCCTAAGCGCCAGCCACGTGCCTGTGCTGCGCGGGCTGAGAGGGAACGCGCAGCCGGACCCCAGAATTAACACCAGGAGGGCCAGCTGCCGAAAGAAAGGCTGAGACCCAGTTAGCTTCTCCCAGAGCAAAGGGAAAGCTTGGCATTTCACAGCAGCCCCCTGTCAGTGGGGAGAACAATGCAGCTCATCCCAGTCCCAAACCACAACAGGCTATTTCCATGTCCACAAACCAAAAGTGCCTCAGAGGACGTGACTGTTGTTGCCCGGGGGCTGGGCAGGCCTGGGGCTGGTTTGGCAGCCATGCAGTCACCCACTTTACAGGAGGCATGACCTGGAGCCACCAGGATGGTGCTGGGATTGTGCTTGGGTTCTCCCGGTGCTGGAGCAGGAGCTAGAGTCCAATCCTGAAATTTCGGGCAGATATGGACTTCTAACAACTGTTGGCAAAATGGATGCCTTAGCTAGTAAATATTTCTGGCATATTCTAACTACTCCCTGCTGTTTTCCATTAGAACTGACATCCCAGAGCAATGAGTAAGTCCCAGTGTATGTCCTTCCTGGTTCCGCATCATTCAGCCAGACCCGCTGCAAAGCTGCTGGCCTATGAATGAGTCCAGGCTTGGGGAAGCTTGTTCTCCCCCTGCATCCTGCTGGCACCAACTGAGGTCTTGGGCACACTATGTGCTTAGGCTGAGCCTCGCCATCCTGTCCCACTGAGGAGAGGTGGTAACAACAGCCAACCTTGGCAAGAGGTTTGAGAAGCTGCTGCTGGCCAAGTTGAGGCAAGACCGGGCATTTCTAGTGTATGGAAAAGGAGATCTCACTGGTGAGCATGACGTCTGCACTGGCAGTCAGCATGAGGAGGTGAGAGAGCAGAGCACAGTTTTGCATGGGACCACATGCAGGCCAGCTAGATGGAAGATCTCGTCTGTGTTTCCTTGCAAAAGTAATTTTTTCTGGCCCAGAGCAGAGGCAGTGCCTGCAATCTCCCAGTCAGGCAGCAAAAGCACAGAGCTGCTCTCATGGGTTGCAGGGGACTCAGCTGCCAGGATACGTCCACAATTTTCTCTTCCTTTAGACCAGCCCACTCAGGACCAAAACAGCCCTTCCCTAGAGCCTGGCTACTTTTGCTGCCTCTTGCACATGCCTGGGCCCGCATTAACCTCTCAGGGAGGTCTTTTCATAGGAGTGAGATGCCCCCTTGAGCCCATGAAGATCACTTTTTCTCTCCTGTAAAATACATCATTTAACTTCACAGTGTCACAGAATGTATCAGAGAAGGTATTCGTACTAATTGCCCACTAAGCATTTCCAGAAAAAGACAGTCTCATCTTTCCCAAGACAGCAACAGCAGGAGAGATTTGTGCCATGTATGGGACCCACTGTCCTCTCCACGCCCAGTTCCTTCCTGTCTCCCTTTCCTGGCCTATTGGGAGATTACTGTCTCTCTTCCATGTCTCCCTTGGTGTTACTCCTTGATTTCCCCTCCCTCCATCTCCTTTCCTTGGCTAGACTTTCATCTTCGGATTTCTTTTTCTTTGTCCTCTTTCTTGTTTTCCTTCTCCCCTCATGGCCTCATTTCTCTCCCCCTTCATTTACTAGTCACTGGTTTCCACTAGCCAAAGTGGTGCTGGAGCTGTCAATAAAAGAGCCCTCCAACTCCTACAAGCTGTAGTACAGCCCCAAGCTCCATTTCTACCCCAGACCGTGGGCTCCAAGCCCATCTGCAGCTTACACCTCTCAGCTGAACCCTCCTCCCACGCAGCTCCACTACACTAGACCTCCACTACTTGTTGCTACAGCTGTAAAAGCAAGGACTGACACAGCAGGGGAGGGATTGGGGCTGCTACAACACGTGCTTCAGGCACCAGCTCTCTCGCCAGTCTACATCAGGCTGTAGAAGCTGATGTTTAATTGCCTATCTTCGCTCTGCCTGAAGTCCAAATGCCACAGGCCCCTGCACGCCTTGGGGCCTTCACTGCAGTGATGGGGCACACTTAGGGGCTATGTAGAGTCTGCTTTGACCCCCAGCTAACAAGAACCAAGTTGTTCTCTCAGGTCTTTCCCTTCACTATGAAGTAGTTTCTTCATCCTTTTCTTCCTTAGAGAATGTGGAGATGGCTCAGCAGAGAGAGCAACAGTTGCAAAATTATGTAAGGCACGAAGAAGTATCTACATGAGGAACAACAGGGCTTTGGGGTTCTGCTTCCCACTGATGATAGTGCTACCCTGATCTGGAGCAAGGCCACACGGAGCTATGAGCCTGTTTGCAAGCTGAAACACCTTGGGCCTGCCTGATATTAGGCCAGAAAAAAAAAATATGGTTGCTGGAACTGGCACTAACCACTTGGGAGCCAGCAGTGGATAGTTCTAGATGGTGGGTAGCCTGGAGCTGCTTTCAGGTGGGATGCTAACCTGATACCCTTGGTGACAATGTCTGCTGAATTAGGTCCTGTGGTATTTTTGTAATAGCAGAGCTGTGAATTGCAGCTTCCCAGCTAAATTGCACTTGAGTAATGCTCTCATGACTTGACTATCTCCACAACATTTTAATTAGTCATTTCTGTCTTCCCTACCACAACATGGTAATAGTACAAAATTACTGTTATTAGTACAAAATGGCTGCCCTGACACCCACTGTCACACAGCTCTTTTGAAGATGGGGCTGTATTTCAGCAGCAATGGGCGGTCTTGAAGGTGCTTTGGGAGCCATTGGAGGGGAAAAGCATCAATATAATGGATACAAAACCAAGGGCAGACCTCCTGACTCCTTTTCTTTGCAGTCCACTGAGGGACTGACACCCAAGGGCTGTAAGCTCCCATGGAAGTCAACTCTGATACTGAGTGCAGCAGAAGCAGAAACAGGCCCTGAGGATGGCAAGGACAGGAGCTTGGGATGGAAAAGATTCAGAGGGCCCATGCACGCTGACTCCTCCATGAGTGTAAGCAAGCAGAGCTACACCTGTACTCCTGCTTTATACAGAGCACTGCAGGAGCAGTTTGTACTTGCAGATAACACAGAATGGTGATCAGAAAAAACTGCCTCCCTTTTTGGCTCCAGCAATTAGCCTGTACTCAGCATTTCCATTAGTAAGCTAACTGAATGATGGCATTAGGTAGTTTGACATAATCCTGTTTGCCTACAAAGAAAGTACAAACTCCTGCTTCTGTAAGCACAGCAGGAGTCAAACTGCATCAACAGCTTCTTTGGTCATAGCTCTAAGCCTCTTTTTAACCAGTTCTTCAACCTGCTTGGAGAAGGCTCCTCAAGCTCTTGCTGTGTGTCAAGTTGCACGTTCTTCACTGCACTGCCTGTAACACTTCTAGAGAGTTCCCACCACCACTCTTCAACCTCTCTTCTCCTCCCTCCTATATTCCCTCCATAGCTTTGCTTTGGGATCAGAAGTTCCCAAGTGCCTCAGGCTATTTATGGTAGACACACAGTACAGGAATTTGGTAAGACAGAGCTACTTTCATCAGGCAATGACATTTATTCCCCCATCATCATATTGCATCAACATTCATGGCATGTCAGTGCCCCATTGCCACATTGCTTCTGATTAAATGCCTCTGGGGTTTAATGAGTTTTCCTCCTGTGAGGAGGTCACTGGCTGTGGTCACTGCTGTAATCCCAAGATAATTTTGGACATCCTGGGAGGGGTGGCAGAGCCAAATGCAGCTGCAGCATCCTTCAAAGGTTGAAGGGGTTTTTTTGAGTCTTTTGCAAATTAAGAACACACCTTGCAATACTCATCACCCCAGCTGGTCTGCAAAGACTGGTCTCAACAAGCTGTTCTGAACACACTCCCCTCATCTCGAGCCATGCTTCTGCCATCCTCGCATCTGCCACCTGCTCCGTCATTAGCTCCTGGGCTGGAGCCATAGACTGTGGCAACACCTGAGCTACTAATTGGGCTATTGCAGCAGCACTAATAGAGCAGGGACACCTCTGCCAGCCAAGCCAACTGCTCCGAGATGGGCCCAGCAGTGTGCAGCCAGCTCTCCCACTGAGCTTGAAGCCCCCCGCGCTACCATGCAGCGACGAGCTCCCGCAGCCACGTGCCCATGCCGACATTTTTGTAAGTGCTGTTTCGCTGCATGGAGGGCAGTCACTGCCAGCCAGGCAAGGCATGTGTGGGAAGTGGAGAAGACCAGGCAGAGCTGTGGAGGAGGAAAAAAGGGAATCAGATGATCACAGATGAATGGCACAGGGATGAATGGGTCCAGCACGAGGCAAAGGTACTACAGGGAGAGATATCACTGCTCACTGGTGGCAGAACTCTCCCTTGCACCCTACTGCTGGCTGCTGTTTGCTCCCAGGATTAGGCCACAGCATTAGGGAAAATAATCCACTGGAGCAAGGAAGATAGAGAGATAAGGGAGAGAAGAAGGATGGGTCCCTGGAGAAGGATGCTTCCCAAATTCCCCAGGTGGTTGAGCTCTCATTGTGGGGAATGCAGTACCAATGGTGGCATTAGCTGGTATCATAACCAGATATCTGGGAAACCCTTCCATACTCTTGGGGTCTTCTTATAGCCTCTGGCAGCAGATGCACGTAACAGCAAACATTACAGAGGTGCAGGTGCATCCGTTCACCTTCCTTTCTAGTCTGCTTGGTGAACAGCATCCACAAGGCAGAGCAGACAAAGTCATTTGTGGGCCACTTCGAGTGTTTAACTCCCCAAGGTCAAACCTGCTTTGCTTGGCCTTGAAGAGGCCAGCGTTCACCCAGCAGGAGCGATAACTTTGGCGAGGCAGGCTCTAGGCAGGAGTGAAGACAGCTGTGCCCCTGGGTAAGAGGCTTTTAAGTGTCTGCGAGGTGGAGAGCCACAGCAGTGCAGCCTGCTTTGCTGGTGGAAGAGCCTGGAAAGCCAGCCCTTGCCACCACAAGATGAGTAAGATCCTGCCAAGTGACAATTACCTCAAGGAGGAAATGTGGCTCGCTCCAGGAGCAGCAATTACCACTTCCTCCACTAGTATCTCCAGGTGAAGAGGGTGGCCAACTGCCTCATCAGACACAAGAGCAGAGGAAACGGGCACAAGATCCACAGCTTGCGGTGGACACCCTTTTCTGTATGCAGACCTTGCAGGGAGAGGGGACAACATTAAAGACAGTGAAATAAATGGAGGTCCTCTTGCTAATCGTACCTTCCTCAACAGAGTTGTATCACAGAAAAACACTTGGGAAGGGTTTGGGATTTTTTTTGTTCACAACCTCACCCAATTCTGTCAAGGTCAACAAGACTCACTAGATAAAATCAGTGGGTTTTTGTCAACCAGGCAAACACAGTGACACCCCTTCCCCCCACCCTTTTACCTCCTGGGCTGCGGAAGCCAAAAGGCACCTCCAGCCATTTGTGGGAAGCTTTGCCACACCACTGAGGTGACACTGGCCTTCTCCAGTGGTCTGGCTTTTGTGGCTTCCTCATAGTAATGGGCCTCTCCTACCAGCTCTTGCAACCCTATGAGGGCAGAGCAGCTTTGGAAAAGACACTTGTGCAACTTTGCAGCACACTCCAGGTACGTTAAAGGAAGATGTCCAGCTCCAACCAGTTCTGGACTATGAAGCTCTACTGGGCAGGCCAGGGAAGGGTCAGCACACAATTACTAACACAGACCTCCACTTCCTAGTGATGCTTTACAGATTAGTGTTGTGGTCCTCAGACAATCTCATTCAACCAGTTCATCCCACCTTCCAGGAAAGCTCCGTCACACGTAGAGATCAATCCAGGTGTTGCTGGAAGACCCACAGGTCCCCAGAGCAGCTCTTAGCAGTTACTCCATGCACTCAGAGGAGTTAAGGATTCAGCAGCCTCAGGTATCTCATGATATAAAACACTGGGGCCAAGTTTGGATGGATTTGGGTCCTTTCATACCATTTTAAGGTGGTGGGAAACCTGGAGTTTTTTTCTTAAAAATATAAAGCAGAAAAATCTTCTCAGCAGTGATGTTGTCTGTGTGTTCACAAAGAGATGTGGTCAGTGGCTTTCTCCTGCAATACATACTGGTGCAATATGACTGATGGAGTGCCTGCTGGTTAGATGCTGTATTACTCTCTGCTTGCTATGGAGCTGTTGTAGTCCCCACTCTCACCTCTGTAACCATTGACTTTGGAAAGGTTTCAACTTATGTTTAGTGACTGGTCAAAATATTCCCATAACAGGTATCTCTATGAAGGAAAATAATATTTTTCAAAGGGCACTGTGCCTTTGGATAAGACAATAACTCCAAGATTAAAAATGAAGAATAAAATAATCTTTCTTATCTGGCTTTGTATCGATAGGGCAGTCTCAATGGCCAAACTTCTCATTTGAATAACCAAGTGAGGTCTCTCTTGCATGGTTTTATACACTTGATCTGTGCTGTGACTTATAATCTGGAAGATAAGAAAGTTTCTTTGTTTATGTTTATAAAAATCAGCAATTTGTGGTTCCCCATGCTGATGTGTTAGCACTTAGGCTGTAGGTTACAGCATTCAAGGCCTTGTTCAAAACTGACAGCTTACACTGCTCTCCTCAGCAATGCTGGGCACCTTCGGCTCTGCCTCGAAGCATCACAGCCCATGTGCTCTTCCTGGGCTTGTTTTGTTAGATCCTGTTTCTTCTGGGTTTGTCAAGCCCTTGCCCTTCCTCAGTGGACAGCTGGCAATGGTGTGGCTGAGAGGGATAAGCTGTCCTTCCCCAGCATGTCTCCATCCCATCCCTTTGCATCATCTCCTTTCCCATTCAGAGCAGCTCCCAGTGGTGGCAGGATCAGCGTGAGGCGGCAGAAGTGACCGATGGGTGCCGGCCCTAGTGCTCACACACCATGAGTGCGGTGAAGCCATGGCCTCCCCAGGCCTCGGTGTCTCCATGTGCTGGAGGCAGTGACAGCACTGTGACTCTTGGGCCCCCTCTGAGATCTGGCCACGTCCCCAGAGGGGAACCACCATGTCAGGACCAGCCCAGAGGGAGAATTGGAGGAGGCTTGTGCATGACAGTGTGGCAAGCAGGGAGCCAGGCGGGGACAGGCAGGCTCGGCTGGGCTGTGCTGGCTGGGAAGGAGGCCTACACAGCTGCTGCCCATGTTGGGTCACTAGGAACATGTACCATTTCATCAGGTGGGGATAGGAAGAAGGGAGTTCCAGCCTCGCCTCCTCATGACATTTGCACCTGTGTGTAAACACCTCTGATGTCCCTGGAATGCTGTCCTCCTTCTCTCTGCTCGTCAGTCCTTCCTTGGCTCATGTTCATGGTCTTCCAGACACCTTAGCTGGTCTTTTCCCCCGTGTTCTCTACTGCTCTGCCTGTCCGTTCCCTTCAAGGATGCAAACCCCAGTGCACCCCGGGCAGATAACGTCTCTTCAGTTCTCCCTGTTTTTTCTGTGTGCCCATCACAGGCCCAGTGGATTGTGTGAGTGCTGCCACTTGGTGTGACGTCCAGTGTCCTCCTGGCTGCAGCTGGGCATCACACTGACAGAGACAGAGGATGACCTCGGTAGGTTTTGGAAAGGCGCCCGAGGCCTGCTGTGACGTCGCTCATGCCTTTGTGGGGAGCCTGCAGCAGCACGTGTTGACACTGAACCCGACCACAGGAAGATCAGGAAATGCAAGAATGCCTGTTGTTGAGGGAAGTTGGACTTGGCCTTTGCACAAAATCGCTGAGCTGTGCAACCGAGGCCCGTGAAAGAAGCATTTCCTGCTGCAGCAACATTGCTCATTGCCCTCCCTATGCATCACCTTTGTGGGTCATTTCAGGTTTATTTTTTTCTGATGAAAGCCCCAGCTGCACCTTCTGCAAGCAGTTTCTGGCTAATTCACTCAAAGGAAAACTTCGTCCTTGGTGGAAACACCCTGCCAAGTGGGAGGGACACACTCCCTCCTGAGGATCTGCTTCCTTCAGCAATGTAGCTGTGCTGGCAGTGCAAGGCCAAAAAACAATAAACACAACCCTCCCCTCAGCTAGGTCTCAGCAACTGCAGAATAACATGGGGACCACACTTGTCTTCCTCAGCATTCAATGAAGAGGGAGCGTGTTCCCCCCACTTCTCCACCTGTGCCATTCCTTTCCACTCCTCAAGGCAAAGAGGCAAAATTTAACCCTGAATCTTCTTTGCAGAGATCCTCTTTTCCTACTTCACTCCTTTGCCTCTGAGTGCTTCCTGGGGAAAAAAGATCACATTCCTTCCCAGCACACGCATGTACCACACTGGAGTTACTTTTGACACTGGCGATGGCCACACACAAAATGTGCCCTTCACTGACCGGTACAACTCAAAAGCACCATGTGCCGGCTGGGGCTTATCTTTCACTGGCGTGTCTTGGGGCCGGGTGAAAGCTTCGTTCTTCAGCAGCTTTCTAAAAAGATCAGGTTTCTGGAGGTGACGACGCAGGCAGCAGTGGGGGGACAGCGGAAGAACAGCTCTGCAAGGGCTGGGGTGAACATGTTCCCGGCTGTGTTTGAATTGGAGCCTCGCCACAGAAACCAAAGGAAAAAGCGTAAGATTTTGGAGGCGGCTAACCTTGGCGACAGCCTGCTGCTGGGCTGGTGCCTTGTGCTCTGGCAGAGGAACATGTGGGGTGGAAAGACCTATCTGTCCCTCTGTGACCATGGTGTCAGCCTTGCTCCTCACACCTGCTGGGGCCATGGGCAGTGCCGGGGCCGCAGCCATGTGAGCAGGGAGCAGGTGGCATTGGCAGGAAAACTCCTCAGGGATGCCAAAGACTCAGCAGGTCCTGGCCCCCCCACCAGTGGTATTTTTCCACCTCTTGATCCTGGCATGTCAGCAAGTGCTGGGACACAGGGAGGCACCTGCTGTTGGCGGTGCCTGTGCCACGTGTTATTCAATCCCAATAATTCCAAGTCTCCGGGAGGTTCTGGGGTAGCGGGAGATGCTCTCCTGTTGAGCCAAACTTGAGCTGTTTTGCTAGGCCTGTAATTTAAATACAGTCCAGGGAATGGCCTTTCATGCTTGCATAAGGCTTTCCTCTGCGACCCAGCCCCTTCCGTCTCCTTGAACAGCCTGACTCAAGTCAGAAACTACTCCTGTCACAGACTGAGAAGCCCAAGGCTCAAGCATGGCATTTTCTACCCAAGCTGTCTCCTCCTTTCAGGTAAGAGCCCGCCTGCTCAATGACTCAAGTTGCAAGTTTCCCTCTTAATAACGGAGTCCCCTGTGACGAGTGTCTAAACAACACCCCCACGCCCCTCGCTTTGGAGGTTTCGGGAGACAAGTCCCATCTTGTTGCCGTGCCCCAGGAGCACGCTACCGGAGGATCGACTCATTCACTGTCCAAACACCCGGCAAACACTCCCACACCCAGGCACTACCCTGCACTGGCCCAATGTGGAGCTTCAGCACCTCTTTCTCCTCTCTGAAGGCTGATGGAAGGCAGAACCTGTCCCTGCACACGGCTTCCAGGCAGGGGTTTCAGCTCCCCCCACCCTTCAGGCTCCCCAACACAGCACAGTGGCAAATACCTCGGAAGGAACAAGGCTATACTAAACCTCTTCCCTAATCCCTGCCTAGGCTGTGCAGCTATCAGCTGTAAACTAACTCCAGGCCCTACCTGTGCCCAAAAAGGGAAAGGCTCCATGCCTCCCTGCGTCACAGCCAAGCAAACGCAGGGCAAGGATCAGGAAGGCACACAGTCGCCCTCACTTTTCCATTTCCAAAAACATGTCTAAGGGTAAGCGTTTGTGTGTGCTTTAGATAAATGATTACAAGGGGTTTGAGACACTAAGGGGAAAAAATAGTTCTGTTGCTTAGCGGACTGTGACAGTCACATGGTGCACAGCAGGCACAAGCAGCAGCCCAGCTCCCGGGGCTCGCAAAGCCAAGGGCACAGTGAGCTCTTCCAGGAAGAAATTTAGGCTAGAAGGGCTGAGGGGGAATGGGTAAGGACACTAGTGGGAGTCAGCTCTAGCTCCATGTTTGATTTCCTCAAGGACATTCAGAGCAGCTCCCTTCAACAGCTTTTTAAGGAGGCAGTGTGAGGAGCTGCAAGCCACCCCTCCAGCATGAGGCAGCAGGAGTGTGGTGGAGCTGGGGAAGCTGGGTCACACAGCCATTGGCATACGAGGGGCATGACAGGTATTTCAGCACCTTCCTCAGCACAGGGGCCATCTCATCTTTTGCTAAAAAGGAACTGCTCCCTCCAATATAAATTCTGATTAAACCTGAGCAGTGAGAGGTTAGAAAGAGAAAATCAGATCATCATTGCTGCATGTTCTCATATCCAGCCTTAAGCCCTCCCCCTGCTATGGGAAGTCACCTTGGATGAACATCCACAGCAGGGAGGACAGGGCCTGAATGCACACCTTGATGTTTACTTAGCTTAGCAAGTACCCCAGATGTCCCAGAGTAAACTCCAATTGGTTTGCACAGAGGGAAAAGGAATCAACTCAAAACCAGCACCCCTCTCTGCAGGAAACAGTGCCTAGGGGAGCTTCATCTACCCTGTGCAGTGACTCCAGAGGGGTCCCAGCCTGGCCCCACAGGTGATGGCCCTGGTGAGATGCCACAGAATCAGGGTATTTTAGGAACTCTGCTGATTGACTGAAGGCCTCTGAAGCACCATGCACCAAATGCATCCCACTCCCTCCTCTACTCCCCCGGGAGAAGAGCCAGCTCCCCCCGCCCCGCCCCAGGGAGCTGAATCATGGCAGGACCAGGGACGGCCAGGCACATCACCACTTTTTCCTATATGCTGCTATTCTTGGCTGTGGGAGAGGTCACTGAGACAGCTGCCCTGGCCATGTTGCTCAAGCCTGGGCATCACTGAGCTGTTCCTAACGCTACAAAACCTCTGCCGAGCACCCCCCAAACCAGTGACCTTGCCTGCACAGGCCAACACCAAGCACCAGTTCATCCAAAGGCGGCCGCATCCCTCCTCACCCAAAACCAGACACAGCACAGGTGTTCTCTTCCCACTGAGCACACACCACACAACAACCAGTTATTATATCATGCTTTTAATACAAACTTAAAAAAATCTGGAACAATAGAAACTGTACAGATTTGATCAACCTTTTTGTGGGGTTTTTTTGTTTGTTTTTAACTAAATCTCTAGACACACCAATGTCCCGTTCCAAAATATTGCACAACATTCTGAATACAAAACTCTGATTGTATTCCTCCTTCGCTAAAGAAAAAAAAAAAAAAGAAGAAAAAAAAAAGAAAGACAGCAACCCCCTGGCTCCCCCTCTCAGTAGCCCCCTTCTCCAAAAGAAACCCAAGCAGAGCACACACAGAAACCCTCCACTTGGAGACATACAGACTTCTGTCCTCTTTCACTCCTCTCCCACAAGGCAACTGACGATTCACTCCTTGGAGAGGGGTGGGAGGAAAAGGAGGGAAGCTGAGTGGGGAGAAAGGACTCTTCACCACTTCTTTTTTTTTTTAAAGTTTTTTCCTGAAAAAATATTTTTTTCTCTCCTCTTTTTAAGAAAAAATCTTGAAAAGAAAAAAATTACAGTTTTTTTACGTTAGAAATATACATATATTATATATACCTCTTACATTTTACAAATGTAGCAAATTATTCAATACAAACGGACATCAACAAAAAGAACACAAACCCATAAAAAATAAAAGTTAAAAAAAAAAATCTTCTCTCTTCTCTCCCTAAGAAACCAGGTAAATTAGTGCAGGTTTTTAAAAAATAAAATTGAAGCTTAACGCCTACATCCAAGACTAGAAAAGACCTGAAAAGGCCGTTAGTTTCCATTGCTGCCTGACGCTGAAGGAACATTTCTGAAGCACGCTTTTTTCCTTTTAAGATACAAAGAGGTTGGTCCCTCCTCTTTTCCTCCTTCCACTCACACCACTATTTTTAAAGCAGGTATTATACGTGTGGCAGGGCAAAGCGGCATCAAAGCTTCACACACATAAGCAGGTGGCTGGGGGGGTCCCCACCTCTCTTCTCCCTCCTTGTGCTGGAGGACAGCACGCTGTCCCACGGCAGTGGTTCACAGGAGGCTTTGCCAGATGTGGGGACAGTGGGGGGCAACTGGACCGGGTCCTGCCATCAGGGGCTGAGCACCCCTCAGAGTCCAGTGCAGCGAGCGGGGTGCACCCAGCAGTACCGTGCCAGGGAGAAGGACTGGGTGGCAGTGGTAACATCTGTAAGTGAAGGGTTCAAAAAAGAGAAAGGAAACCCAACAGCTGGGCCATTCCTCAGCAACTTGTCCTAGTCTGGAAACCCGCAGGGTTGAGGCTGCGGGCACTGGGGAAGCTGGTTGGTCTTCGCTCTCCTTGCCCACCTGCTGTGTTGGTCACAGCTCAATGGCAAGCAGCTTGTTTGGGAATCCATGCTGGGCACATGCCCCATCACCCACTGAAGGGAAGGGTGCATTGGAAACTCTCCTTGAAGAGCTCCAGGCAGTGGCAGTCTCCCTGGGACAGCCCATTACATTCTGCAAAGGCTCATTGTCAACACAACTACAAAAAGGCTGGAGTGCCTCCATCTCAGCTCAAGGGAAGGGAGCGGGAAAAGCATGAGGTCAAGCTCATCTCACCTGAAACAGGGATTTCATGAAAGAGCACATTGGTTCCACAAGTGCAAGAGGAGTGGGTTTCAGAATGTGCTCCAAAACATCATTAAAAGAAAACCAAACCCCACGTCTGGGAGGCAGCAAAAAGCTTATTTTTCTTTTAAACTGAGAACTTCAAAGACTGGAGTTTCATCATCTCCATCTCTCCTCTGCACACTTCCACGCTCACACAACAGGCTCCAAGGAGACCTCCCTTCCCATCTAGAGCCTCCACCCTTCCTGGGCATGAAGCAGCCCTCCTTTGGCTTCCTGTGAAGGTGGCTTTTGGAGTCCTTGACACAGAAGTGACCAATCTGAAAAGCCACTACTGCCTGACTGCAGCACATCATCCTGGGGAAAGCTGCAGGGGCATTCCCAGATCCCAGCCCTACTGTGAGGAGGCACCGTACATTCACATGCTGGGATGGCTGCTCACCTTCAGAGCGCCCGTCCCAGCTCTGCTCTAAGCCTGCGGCTGTCCATGCTATGTGATCTAGCTGGAATGAGAAATTTATGCTAAGTGCTTCCTTTTCTCACCAGATCAGCCACCTCCTCATGCTCCTCTAGAAGGGCAGGTGAAGGGATTTAGTCTGGTGCCTGTCTGGTTGAAAGTACCACTCAAGACAGCAGCTTCAACAACATCACCCTTTCTCTTCCTCAGAAGTTGTGCTGCCTCGCTAACCAAAAACGAAGGAATTCCCTCTCAGAGCCAAGAAGATGAATTCACAGCAGAGAATGAGAACTCTGACCTCAGAGGCCACTCCAGGTGGATGCTGGCCCCTGCTGCTGGGGAGAACATCTGGGAAGTGGAGGCAGGATCCAAGTGGGATCTGGCTGGTTCAGTGCCACCTCCCCCAAGCCACAGGGACAGGTGGGTGGTGTTTCCACACCACAGGGTTGTCACCCAGACTGACCAGGCAGCCCTGAGAGAGCAGAGAAAAGCCCCCTTGCTCAGGGTGCAGAAGGGGACAATAAGCAGAGCCACTCAGCTCAAAGCACTGTACCCCTGTAGCTGCGGCTGGAAGCGCAGATGACGAAGGGAGCAGGGAGAAGCCATTTCACAGTAATATTCTGCTCTGCCTGCGATGTGCTGGGAGACGGTCAAGGAGAAGAGTTAGTGCTTTTCAGCACACAGACAGAACAGCTGACGCCAGCTCGGGCTGGAGCCACAACAGCACAACGGTCTGCGCCCGTGGGCACAGCGAGTAGATGCTCTCCGTCTACATGCAGAGCCGTAACAGAAGAAGCAAGCTCACCCACCCATTCTGGCTGGCACGCAACAAGAGTGCGCATCTCCACCAACACTGACTCATCCTCTCCCCGTCCCTCCTTCCAGCACCGTGGTATGAAGATGACATCCCCACACCCAGGTGGAAGGACCCTGTGTCCAGTGCGGGGCAGGGAGTGGTGCAGGGAATCAGAAGCACTGTGGCCTACAGTTGCACCAGATCCTGGGCTAGGGTAGGGGAAGGGGGAACACAAACCAAAAAAATCCCAAGACTCATTTTAAGGAGTAAAAAAGTGAGTAGGAAAAAAGCACAGGGACTGAGTTAAAAAACAATTCAGTGCTTCAGGAGCGTTGCCAGCACAGCGCAACAACACTGAGCTCTCTCTTTTCCCAAGAACCTATATTTATAAGATTTTAATATTTTCTGTATATTTCTATTTTTCTTTTCTCTCCCTCTTTTTTGTTTGCTTTGTTCTTGTTTCCCCCCTCCCTCCCTGCCCCAAAATACTCTCCTTCCTTTGTGTTCAGTTGGCCAGGACGACAGGCTGGAACGACTGGCTGGGATACTGCATGGCATTCAGGTTGTAGCTGAGTCCTTCCACAAAGGGAGACTTCTCCAAAAAGAGGCTATTGGTGCTGCCACCGAAGACCTGAGCCATATCAAAGGTACCACCTGTGCTGGTGTTGAACTGCGATGCTGGCGGGATGCTGCTGGCCTGGCTCTCACTGGCAACACCATCGAAGAAGAGGCTGCTGGCTCCCGGTGACCCGCCGCTGTAAACGAACTCCTTGGCATTGGGGGAAAGCTGTGACTGCGAGGCTTGGCTCCCAGCGCTCCCGATGAAGTTCAGAGAGTGCATAGACAGGGAGAGGCCCTTGTGCTTCAGCAGGTTGGTGGTGGGAGACCTGACCATTCTTGGCTGCTGCACAGCCCCTGCTCCGCCGCCCCCTCCTCCGGCTCCTCCACCTTTCTTCATCTTGGTAGAGCCAAACTTGGTGGCAGCAAAAGTGGCAGTGGTGAAAGTGATGGGCTGCGCAGAGCGAGGGATGAAGGTGGGGCTGGGTGACTGGCCGAAGGAGGGGGATGGAGAGTTTGACAGCGAGTTGTCCTGGCTGCCGATGGGAACAAATACCTGGGCATCGGGGTTGAAGCTGCTCTTGATTTCTTTGTCCAGCTCTGCGGTGCTGCAGCCCTCACTGTCATCCAGGTAGAGGACCTTAACAGTGCCCTTCTCGCCGATCTGGTAGGAAACCTCAAAAGGATCAATCCAGACACTCAGCTCTTCTGGCACGTTGGCACGCACATCCTCCACAGCCAGCCCGCTCCGCTTGGCCGCCAGCTCCACCACCGGATCCACCGTCTCCCCTATATGAACACAGCGATAGCCAGATCCCTTCAGAGGCTTCTCTGGGTACCAGTGGCCCTCATATTTCTTCTTCAGCAGGCGTTCTAGCTCCTCACCAAACAGGTCTGCCCGCCTCCGAGGAAGCTTGTTGTACAGGTATGAGATGATGAAGTTAAGAGCAACTTTGATCTCTAGATGCATACTCTCTTCGCAGCAAGCAAGTCAGGGCAGTGTATTAAAAGTGACAAAGTGACAGGAACATAGACAAGATTTGGCTCCAAATAGACCTAAGGAAAGAGAGAAAAGACTGGATGAAGACTAGAGAACACAACAGCTCTCCACCTGTTGAGATAAACAACTGTGAACAAACTGTGAACGTTTTCCATAAACAAAAGCAGAATGAGCACTTTGCACAAATACTAACATGAAGTAAAGCTCTCTAGGAGAATCACCACAAATCTGCTGGTCCTCAAAACAGAGGGATGCTTGTAGGGAGGAGTCTCCCTGCTCCTCTTTCAGAATAAATAAGGGCATAGCTACTACACGCACACAGGTACATACATTGCACTCACCTCACTGCCAAGCATTGCTGCTGAAACCCAGCAGGCAACTGTCTGCTCTGGCAGAGCTATTTCAGCACATCTAACGCACCTCTCCGTGCCCTGGCACTCAGCTGCTTCCAGCACGGCTCACCTGCACCAGCCTCTCCAGAACACAAGCACAGCACCTGAACAGCCTCGTGACTCACTCAGCAGCCTGTGCAGAGACTTGCTTGTGCTCAGGACAGCAGGGCCAGCCTCTCCTCTGGGAGGCCGGGTGGTTGTGCCAGGTGCCACGTCCTGCTGGCACAAGCACAGAAGGGACGAGAAGGAGCGAGGGAGGGTGCTGAGGCACCAGCTGCCGGCCTGTGTTTACTACCTCTTTGACCAGCAGGCAGGTGTCTTATTAAGTGTACCCAGAGAAGACTCTGCCTAGCTACAAACCTAAAATCTCAGTTTAATTCAGCTGGGGGGGGAGAGTGGGACGGGGAATGAGTGTAGGGGTCACAAAATACACACGTGCCAACAGCCTGTCTAATACAGTTCACATCGCTTATCCCCGCACAGCGGGAAGATGAGCAGCTCTGCCAGGATCAGGTACCTACTTAATAAAAACTGAAATTGCTTGCCAAAGATTGAAGTAATCCTCCCTCTCTCCCTCCCTCGTGAGGAAGTCTCTGAAAAGGAGAGAACCCAGAAGAGCACGATGCAAAACCACAACACTCAACTCTCCCACTATACACAAATTTGCAAACAATGTTTGTCTGAGTATAAAAAAAAAAACCAGGTAGGTCAGCATTACGCTCTGTCACTCATCCAAAGAAGATGAATCCCACAGATATTTTAAGAGGAAGCACACTTCCAGTAGCCTCCACACCTCTCTAGAGGGAAGAAGAATATCCAGTTTTTAATTGGCAGCTTAGTCAGAGGCCACTCTGTCTTCAGCTACCCTCACCTTGCTCAAACAGACGCACCGTGTTCAACTGTCTTCCTAAAATGGGCTTCAGGGATGCTCTCACGCAGCACTAAAGCCAATGTTTACAACATGTGCTAATTATTTGGGGGTGGGGATGGAGTACAAACATACATTGTCAGCATTCCCCTGAAAAACTGGGAATCACAGCAGCACGGCCAGGTATCCACCCTGGCCTAGGTCAGAAGAAAGGAAAAAAAAGGCTGACCAGACTTGTTTGCTTGGTCTAGTTTAGCGGACAGAAGGGTTAAATAAATTTTAAAGAAACCCTCAAGTATTTTGAGGCTTTATTGCAAAACAAAGGGTGTGAATTCTATACTTTTTCTTTACTGTCTGAGTTCACAGAGGCTTGGCTTTAGGATGATGGTAACCAGAAACAGATCCCACACTTCAAGTCCACCAATAAGAAGAACAGTTCTGGAAGGAATCCCCTCTGGGTTTGACTCAGCAACAAGAAAAAACACAAATGAGGGAGTGGGAAACAAGTCTCACCTTTAAAACCTGCTTTAAGGAATTACTGTAATGTAACAAATTGTGGTAGGTCACTAAGACCTGATTGAGTAAAAAGAGATGAACACCAAAGAAACAAGCAAACAGAGTTTTTTGGAAAACAGTGAGCAGAAGCCATTTTCAGAAGGCAAGAGTCTCAGCACAGAGGTGGAGCCTTTTCTACAAAAAACAGTAAAACAACTCTCTGAAAGAGCACACCTAAACCCTAACAAGAGCTTATGCAGCCCATACTATCTCAAGGGGGAATTACATGGAGCCCTCTCACGTCTTTAGCTTTGAGACATTCAAAAGAAAGTACAGCTTGAGATCTCAGAAAATTAAGCAGGGAGAGAACAGCCAGTTTGTAAATCTTTTCATCTCATGATAAATACTAATCTAGATCCAAGATCTATTAGGAAATCAGAAATTACAGACTAGGAAAGCAGCAATAGCCAAAATTTGTTACCACCCTATTTGCAACACAAATGTTTCAATATACACTGGTGAGCCCAGATCTTCATCAAGTTTCTGCAGAAAGCAGCGAGGAGGTACAATTATAAATCATTACCTCCTTTTTCTTTTTCTTTATGAAGTACTCCCCCTTCTTAAAAGGGGAGTACTCTGTACCTTAATTATTATGAAAAGAATAACTTAATTAGCCTAATAACATCAAGAGCTGCCAAGGTAGTGGCATACGACTGATACCTGCTAAAGGCACAAAAAGTCAGTGGCTCTTCAGGTTGTTGACAGAGTAAGATGTGCTCCAGTAGGATTCCCTCAATCTCTTTCTACTGCACTGAAATGTGATAAAATAATCATAAAATAAAATTAAAACAACGACAAAAACCAGCTGAAGCAGCATGGCTCAGAGATAAAAAACTACTAAAAAACAATTGCCAGAGGTATTCTGAGCAGTCTTCCATAAAGGCCAGCATTTCCAAACTAAAGGCTCACTGTACACGGGTAGAACATCGAGGTGCCGGCAGGGAACAAAGAGCTGTTCCTCTGCTCTGCGGAGGGAACGCAGGACACCCTTCAGACCCCTCGCTTTATCTGTGCGCTGAAGGAGAGCAGCCAAACCACCACTTGCATCAGGGGAGAGCGAGCATGGGAACGACGCCCTCTCCTTCTGGCTGTGCCAGCACGGCGGGTGACCTTGCGAGTATCCCTCCGAGCTCCCGAGGGAGCTCCGGTCCCGGGAACGGGCTGGCCGCCACCTCAGGACTTGAGCAGACTGTCCCGGGGGGCCTGCGGCCCCACGGCCGGACACGCCCGTCTGGAATGAGGGCCCCCTTCCGAGCACGCCCCCCCCCCCGCCAGATGAGCCGCCCCGCGGGGACCAGCCCGGCCGCCCCCTCCGTCCCCGGTATCGCGGCCATCCCCGGTGCCCCGGCCGACCCGGGCTCGCCGGGAGCTGTAGTTCCTCGCCGCCCCTCCCCGCCCCGCGACCTACTTCTCCCGGACTGCGGCTCCCGGCGCGCCCCGCGCCCGGCCCGGCGCGTCCCTCGGCGGGGCAGGGCACAAAATTTTCCAGGGCACATGCGCACTGGGTCCCGCCCGCCCTTCCCGGCGCTGCCCACGGCCGGGAACACGCCCCGCGGCCCGGGACCGCCGGGCAACCGCCCCCTTCTCCCCTTCCCTTCCCCTCCCTCCCTCTCGGCAGGGACGGGCGGGCGCGTCCCCACCCCGCAGCTGCGACCCCCCTTCACGGCTGTGGAACGGAGCCTGGGAGGCCACAAGCCCCATGTCCTTCGTTCCCCTCCCTCTCCCCTCCCCGCTGCCTGTCCCCGTCCCCCCGGTGGGGCACGCGGGGTCGCAAACACGGTCCCCAACAGAGCGTTCGGATGGAAGGGGACATGTCCCCAAGGGCAAGCTCCTGGCCGCGCACACCCGGCGGGGCACCGTGGATCGGGGTGTCCAGGGGGATTGAGATGGAAGGGGGGGGGGGGGCGGCCCAGCCCAGCCCCGGCAGCGTCTTTGTTGTCGCCGGGCTTCTTTCCCCCGGAGCTCGCGGGAGCTGCATCCGCCGTGCGGGAAGGAGGACACCCCGGCGACATCCCCCGGCAGCCCAGGGTGCTGCCGCTGCCCCGGGCCCAGCCTGCTCTTTTCGGGGCCGCTGGGGCTGAGCCGCATCCCCCCCACCTCAAACTGGGGTGAAGGAAACAAAATGGTCAACTGGGGCACTTCCAAGCGTCCCCTACCCAATGACTTTCATCCTCACTCCCCTCCCTTGAAGCCCCATTAATCCCCCCGGGGGCCGCAGCCGCACGGTGACTCCACGGACGGGCAAATCGCCCGCCCCGGGCGGGGAGAGGGGGCGATGAGCCCCCTCAGGCCGAGTCCTCAGAGGGGACGCTAAGAGCCCCGGTCCGAGAAGGGGTGTGGGGGAGGGACGCACCCCTGGCCCCACTTACTTCGTCCTCGGCTCCAGGGCCGGCGACTGCTGGCGGCTGTCGCGGGGGCCGTGGGCGCTGCCGTCGGGTCTCTGCTCTGCCCCGTCCCGTCCGTCCCCTCCCTGCCTTGTCCCCAGCGGCGCGGGGCGGGCCCGGTGCTGCGGTAGTGCTGGCGGTGCGCTGTCCCCGCAGCCGCCCGCGCCCTGGCCCCGAGTGAGCCAACTCACGGCAAACTTTCACCCTTAGCAACCCCTCGGCGCACGGATCCGCTCCCGCCCCGTGTGATGCGGCCGCGGGGGGCGGGCCGGGACTACTTCCCCCTCCCTCCGCCTCCCGCGGCGCCCCGGGACGGGTGGGGGCACCGGGCTCGCCTGTGCTGCCCCCGGCACCGGGTGTGTCCCGGCTCCGAGCGCGGGAGAAGGAAGGGAGGGGGCGGAAGGCAGCTTAGCGGGGATTGACCTGAGGATTTCCCCAAGCGGTTTAGCCCGAGGCCGGGGGAGGGGGGGGATCGCCTGGGCCATCGAACGGAGCGGGGAGGGACGGGACCGTCCGGCGTCTTCTCCGCCTCCGCGCACTACGGGCGCTGTCAGGCCCCGGCTCAGTAGCAGGGCCGGCCCCGGGGCTCCCCAGGGGACAATTCCCTGCACGGGGACGATTCCCCGCACAGCCCCCAGCCCCACGTGCAAAGCCCCACGTGCAAAACCCCCCGTGGCGGAGCCCCAGCCCCGCTATAGCGGGAGAGCTCGGGAAGAGGTGCCCACGGGGAACCCCGACTCCCTCTATCGCTGCAAATCCCTCGGGACCCCCGGACCCCGACACCGGCGGGGAGCCCGGGGGGCTGCGGGCCCATCTCCGCCGGGGACAACGGGACAAGGCCAAGCCCGGCGCGCCGGTGGTGTTACCCCGGGAAGGGCAGGGGCACCACGGCCACCTCCGCGGACCCGCCCCCCGGCCCGGCGCTCCCCGCCCTCCGGCACCCGGACTACTTTGTCGCCGCACGCCCGTGTGCCTCCGCCCCCAGCGGAGGAGGACCGGCCCGGCCGCGGCGGAGACGGGAGACCCGCAAGATGCGCGAGCGCCGGTCGAGCTAAAAATAACTGCGGCGTGTTAGCAACAGCCTCCCCATTGGCCGGCCGGGCCCGGCGGCGCCTCCGGATTGGAGCGCTGCCTCAGCCAGTGAGCCTGGGGGGTGTGCGCGGGAGGCGGTGCCGGCGCGGCGCGGGGGCCGCCGGGAGATGTAGTGGCCGGGGCGGCCGCGGCCTGTGTTGTCCCGGCTGTCCCCGTCCCGCACTGCGGGGCGTTCTCAGGCTCAGGGTTACGTGGTGCCCTAGGGGAGGACGGCCGTGGCGACGGACAGCCCTGGGGCCAGGGGCCAATAGCGGGCACCTGCACCCCCAGAGGCTGAGCTGCAGGTGCCTGCTGGCAGGCTGAAGGCACTTGCTCCCACACACAGCTCCGCACGCTGTATTTTAAACCAGACCCCTTACTAGTTCCGGGAAAATGAAGAAAATGCCTAAGGGCACCCCTAGAACGTGTATTTTACAGTCCAAGGTCATACCACCTTGCACGCACACCACTTGAAAAGGGCTCTGGCTGTCCACACGCAAGGCAGCATTTGGTCAGAGTAAAACTCCAAACTAGTGGAAGGGACACCAAGAATAGTGTTTCCAGGCTCTCCCAGCCATGTGTCCGGCATCTTCCTCAGTGCTGACACAAGCAGAGAGGCAGGGAGAACCGGTCTTGGTGACCCAAGCATTACTATGGTCCCTGTTGCAACACGGGTTGCTGGCCTGGCAACCATCTCCCAAGTGCAAAAATGCAAAGTATTTCTCTTGTCCCCTTTCCACAACGGGCCTCAGCATCCTTCTGGGTTTGGTTTGTCCTTGTTCACTCAGGAACCCTTTACCTTTGCCACAGAAGAGTACTTCTTTTGAGGCCAGCCAATGCCATGCATTAAGAAATCTGTTAAAGCTCCTTCCCAGCTACAGCATTACAGCAGCCAGCTTTGCTCATTTTCCCACTGATTAAAGGAAAAAAACCAACAACTTCTAAGTGGTTTTGGTTTGGTTTGGTTTGTTTTTCTGCAGGAGAAGGGAGAAGAGAAAGGGAAGATTTGTGAGAGCTATTATGAACAGTCTTATTTTTCATCACTCTTACTTTAGAAGGAACTTAGTTACAAAAGAACACATCTTTTTTTTCCCTATTATTCCCTTGCTTTGCTGAAAACAAAATCATGCTGTCAGCCAGAGACCAGGAAATCAAAATGACTGAGCTATTTTTAGCATCATTAAGCAAAAAAAAAAAAAAAAGGCAATTACATTTCTAAAATTCTATTATTGTTTTAATAATGTGTTACTAAGAGGGTGTCACACATTAGAACTCTTTAAAATACCTGTGCCTTGACCATGCTCCTTTAATTATGGCATCGCCCCGGTACACATGCAGGTAGAGGAATTCTGTCACAGTATCTGCTCCTGCATTCCCAGCCATTTGGCTATTACGTCAAAGCAAAGCTACAGCGTCACATGCGCACGGGGAGGGGAGGGATTGCCAAGCTGCCGGACAGAGCCCGTTTGGCTGGGTTATTTAATGTCAAGGAAGGGCAGTCAGGTTATAATCGGGCGTAATTAACACTGCCGTACCCTGAATCCTCTGTACATTCAATTCACATGACAGCCTCAAGGAAATGAAAAATTCTTTCCTGCTGTTGGAAAAGGCGAACATCTCCAGCTGATGCCCATAATGAGAAAATAACAGCTCCTGTGCAGACAGGGTTTCAGAAGCGAGATTTTGTCCACACAGCTCCTGCCGGGAAAGCTCACAGGCAGACTTCAGGCCTTCACCTACCTTTTTTTTAGTTTGGTTTGTTTTTTTAAAGAAAAGTAATGCTTGGGGCTCAAGGGCTTTGTCAAGGCGAGGTCTAGGTGATTCAAAGGACTGGAAGTGTGTTACGGAGCTACTTGCTGAGCTCAGCGGTAGCTGTGGCTGGCAGTTGGTCTGAAGGGGTGTGTAACAGGGAACACCTACATTTCAGAACGCACTTGTTAGTACTGGCAACAGAGGCCAATTACCTAATAGGCCAAGAGGTCCCATGTTCTCTCCTTCAATGTAAATATTTGAAATTAAGGGATTTTTTTTTTACTTATTACACAACATCCTTTTGATTGAAAAAAAAAAAATAACCCTACCTAGAAAAGTAACAGCAAGAAGATAACATTTAGCTTCATTAGGATTTGCAGGCAGCAGCACCACAGGAGTTCAGCTGCCACATTGACGAAGTGGTCCCTCTTCCTCCCACCCTTCCCTGCAGTTGCCATGCAAGTGCTTCGTAGCTGGCAGCCAGGGAGCCCCTGAATCTGGCAGCTTAAGACTTCGTGGTCTGATGAAGTCCTTCCAGAGCTTGGCCTGCACACAGCAGGATGTGTCTTGTCTCATATCCCCCCTGAGGGGAAGCTCGCCCTTTTAGCATGTGCTCTGGTCTCTAACACTGCAAGGCAATCTCTTTCTCCTGGCCAAGTACTTTAAAATCTATTTAGGTAAAAAAATATTGCACTTTTCTAGGTGCCCTGCCTGGGTATCATTTACTGGTGAACATAAACCATTACCAAGCAAGCAAGGCTGTTTTTCAGGGCTACTGAAATGTATCCATTACCACTGTCTGAATTAGCAGCTTCAGGGCAAGGTCTCATCCATGCTCTGAAAGTACCAGAAAAGCAACGGTGCTGAACTGATCTGAGCACCAGCAGCACTTGGCATTCTCCCCAGAGCTGTCTGAGCAAACAAGGCAGAGGGGAAAAAGCCTGTCCCTCCCTCTCTCCACCTGCCCAGTGACTCAGAACAACTAGAAATGGCAGCTTAACTCTCAGAACGCAGACCGATATATCCAGCAGTCAGCGTGAGGGCATCAGGAGTGCCAAGAAAGTAAGTATGCTTAGCCGTTTTTGGGGATGGGGGAAGGGATGGGGAAACTTGTATCTCTACAGCAACCCCTGCCTGGCTGATCCTGCTAAATGATTAGGAACAAGGACTGCTCTAAAATTAGCTCTTCTAGGGGTCCCTGCACCAGGGGACGATACTTCTGAGACAAAAACATAATTCCTAACTTCATTTCTCTCTACCTTCACCAAAAAACTTTTGTCATCTGAAACTTCCAGGGAAGAAAAAAAAACCACATACAAACCCGCATTCCTAGTGTGATAACTTGGGTGGCCTGACTGAGGGCAAGTGATAAATTCTGGTTGAAGCGATAAAGTTCCAGGTACAAAAAATCTGCATGTCATGCCGTGCTTTTAAAGAAATACAGAATTTAACATGGCTGATAATGGCTCTGACATGGACTTACCAGTCTGGAGCAAGAGGCAGTTGCTTATTCAGGTAGAACTACTTTGAGAGAGTGGGTTTGCTGTAACCAAAGAGCCAGATTTCTCTGAATCTCTTGGCAAATGGCATCCACATTAGTAAAAACTTAACAAGAAGCTGTGTAGGGGAACCATGGTGCAGGGAAGAAGACATACAGATACTCTCAGGACTGCAAAAAGCTTGGAAGAGAAACCTGACAGAATTAATAGCTGGGGGGCAGGAGAGGGAGGAGTGGCTGAGAGAGCTGCAGGGCCAGTCATAGCTAAAGCCGGCTGCAGCAGGGAAAAATGACTTTTAAGGGAAGGATGATCACAACTTATCTGTTTGTTTTCACTCTTACACGAAACACCTAAACAGTTAGAGCAGGAGAAGAGGCATTTAAGCCAGAGAGGAGTTAAAGGAATTGCTACTAGCCTCAGGGGAACAGCTGAAATCCTGGAAGAGGCACAGAACAAGCTCTGTACCCCAAGACCATGCAAAGACAACCCTGTTACTGTAGCACACACTCTGCTCAGACTAGGAGGACTTTAAAGACTACAGGGCACAGGGAGCTATGACCCTAATTTAACCCTCTGAGGAGTGTACGCACCCATAGGGAGCTCAGTTCCGTTTCTGCACAAAGGCGCCCATTTCCAGATCTCTGCTGAGCCGACAGACTGCTTTTAGCCTGTATTGGTATTTGACAAACAAGCAGCCTCTGGTTTCCAGCACGCACACGGCCAATAGCCCAGAACACAATAGTTGGTTTCCCATTACAGCAGGGAAGGCTTTAACTTATTCACAAGAACAGGATAGCGAGTCAAATAGCTTAGTAGGTTTTAAAAAGGATTGGATGTTTGCATGGTGAAACAACATCCACAGCCGTATTAGCTAGGATAAGGGTTACAAGCTCAGCGATCCTCACGCTATGGGACAAAATGATCAGTGGCCGGGATCACAGGCAGACAAAAGCGATAGCCGTTCCCTGAAGCTCCTTGCAGCAAGGTCACGTGGCCATAAGCAGACACTGTCAGAAACCAGATAACCCATTGTGCAGGGCTAGCTGGGCTAATCCTGCATGTCCCCAGAAAGCTCCAGAGAGGCTAGGCACAGAATGAACCAGAGAGAAATCTTTGTTGTACAAAAAATAAAAACCCAAACGAAAAGCTTTATTGGTATGCATCCTACAGAAATGGTTACAAGAAGGGGCCTTGGATTAATCTGACAAAGAAAACATGGAACAGCTGTGCTCTCTCTAGGAAGGCACCAGCCATGAGCAGGTTCCTTACAAAACAGGGCAGCATGGAAATATACTGAAGGAATGGAGGAGGGGAGCAGACACATGGGATTGGTGCTCTGTTCTTCAACACTGATGCATGGGGCAATTTCAAATAGCCTAGTAAGAACAACCACAAAGTCTTTCTCCACATCTGAAACAACACTTGCTTTTTACCGAGAGAGTCTCCTCCATGCGTAAGTGCTTGCCCACCAGGCTTTGTATAGAAAGCTGAAGCAACTACTTGCAGAGCTTCTGCAAAGGCAAGAGACAGTAATCCTCATCTGCTCTCGCTTATCATTGGTACTGATCAGGTTTCAGTCGTCATTCAGTCTGTTACTTCTCCAGCCCCAAGTATATTACTGAATCTGTACTGCTTTAGAAAAACATAATCAACCGGTTTTCAATAATAGTAAAGTCCAGCGATGTTCCAAGACCCTCTTGCCAACCTGGCAGGAGGTATAGCCATGAACAGATAGGATCACCTCTTCTTGAAGCCGTATTTTTTCCTTTCATAGAAAAGATCTGTCTTGGAACTGCCCAGGTTGACAATCTTAGGGCAACCATCTCTCTGTAAGAAGAGAAGATGTAGGTTAGGAGATGGACAAACACAGAACAATGTCATCATTTGCATAGTTCTAGTAGGTTCTCGGTTCCCACGCTCCTCACCCTGTCCTCAACACATATTTCGAACAGCTGGGCAGATAAACTGCCCTCCAGTGCTGGTTACCAGTAAGACAGCGGAACAGAGAAGAGTATGGATGCCTTTTCAGGATTACTCTAGGACTTTCTCTTCCTCAGGGTTGAGATGGAAAACAGCTCATATAACATCAGCAGTTTAATGAAAAGGATGCTCAGTGCCTCAAGACTGATTTCTTTCTAAATTAGAATAAACAGGATTTATCGGGCCCAGAGGAATAACCTTTCCCCTCCTTAGTCAAAAAGAATCTTGCTGCTTTAGATGTCACCAAGCCATTCTTGTGTATAGGAGACCCTCTCAGCTGTGACAGCAGAACTGAATCTCAGATTTCCTGGATCAATTACTGCAGAGGCTGTATGGTCATCAGAGGACAGCTGCCCACAGCAGCTACATAGATAAGTTTTTGTACCTGAATTCCAGTAGATTGTGAGAAAAAATGCCACAAGAAAAGCAAGGGGAGTGGAGGAGACCCACCTCAGAGGTGTGTTTGAAAAAACAAATCAGAGATGCACCTCTTGGTGTACTAGGGACCATTTGTCCATGGGCCACCTGAGCCCAGCATCTGCATAATTCTTAAAAGCAAAATGTTGTGGCTGGACACAGCAGCTGTGAGGGGCCCAGCAGGCAGAGGAACGTGTATCCTTGGCTGATGTGTAAGCCTGAGCGCATTAGATTTAGAAAGCCTCTGGGCAGATGTCAAATGCTACAGAATCTGCACCCAAGCTGTCCAGCTCCTGTGCCAGAGATATAATCTGCTGGGGAAGGTCTGCATGGTAGAAATAACAGGAGAGGTGATGAATAGAATCAACCTTCCCCCATACACCTGCCACAACCCATTTCTAGCTACTGTCTCCTTATTTGATTTTGAACCTCAATAGTAGGACTCTTCCAAGCCTTGTCTCCCACGATCCAGGGAGTCTGTGACAATCTTGACAGCGTTATTGCAGGGCTCTGTTCATTCTTCCACCTCCTCCTAAGGAGGCAGCACATGAGCATGCTCCCGTCCCCAAGAAAAGATTACTTTTACTGGATGACAAGGTGGGATTCTGGCCCTTACCTGCAGACTGAAGCAGTTCTTCACTCCTCCCTCCACCAGAACTAATGAATTGAGAGTAACCAGGCCCTTTGCCTGGTGCCCAGTAGCACTCCACCTCCTCCCTTCATTTTAGTATTTGCTTTCTTGCTTCACTATCTTTTTCAGTCTTCCTCTGAGAATGATGGAAGTGCTTGGACTGTAAAAGCTTCAGGTAGAGAGCTCTTTCCGTGTTTTTCTTATTCACATCAGCACCAGAGACCGTAATTGTGACAGGTAGCAGCACACTTAATTTTTCTCTTTCTGGGCACCCTACACTTGTGCCAACACTTTTCAATCCTGCGACTCAATCATGTCTGTTTCAGATCTGCAGCAATACCTAACATTTGAGTTTGCTGCTACAGATCAACTGTCTTCGCTCACAGCAACCTTCACCCAGGTGTCAAAATACCCCAGATCTGTAATTCTCCTCTAGCTCTGTTTTCCACAGTCCTCCCTTGCAGAGCAGCTGGCTATTTCACACCTGAACCAGACATGATAAGCTAAAGGTGAGCTTAGGTTATGAAAAACACTTGTTGGAAATCCATATGAATTGATAAAAATAAAACCAAGCCTATTTTACTCATGACTTATGAAGCCAGGTGCCTTTGTTCCAAAGGTAAGTGAAGAAAACTACTGGTTCTCACTGCATTTCTAAAGTAGGAGGCAGCACCACCATCCCAGCACTTATAGCCATATTTAGGTATGGAAAAAGATTATGTTCCTGTTAGATCTAATGACTAAATTCAAATGAAGACCTGCCCCTGTCCTGGATTTAGCTGAAGGCCTCTAGAGAATACACAGGCACTGCAGAGAATTAAACCAGCAACTCAGTCAGCTGAGGACACTCCTGTAAATCAATCTGAACCATTCTCTCAGCACATCTGTCATTAGGGTGTGTATGAAATGACATTTGCAAAGCACCAAAACCCAAGCAACCTTTAACGGACACTTTAACAGCTATCAGGCCCATATTTTGGGAATACTGGAACTGCAAACGTCATGTTCTTGCTCTTCCCTGAGGTCTTTCTAACATAACACTTCATTGCAGTTCTTCATGTCCTGCACTCCTTGTGTTGAATTATTAACAAAAGCCTTAGAAGAGGTGAACAGCTGCCTCATTTCACATGTGCAGTGCCTATCTTTCAGCACAAGATTATAAAAAGATTACAGCAATGACTATAGACAAAAGGGACCATTACACCAAAAAGTGTTAGCAGAGAGATGTCTACAGTATAGACCATTCCAAAAAAGAATAAGAAAATATAAATTGTATGCCACTGAAATTATACAAGAGGCATTAAACTTGTAAAACACAATTACTAGTGTAGTCACTGGACACTTAAGACTAACTTCATGTTGCTATCCAAAGGAAAACAAAGGTTTTGATTCCAGTACCATATGTCCTCTTGGTCAGTGGATGATAATGGACTTGCAGTGAGAAGCTGCTTTTGCCACTGCCTGTGCAGTGTCTGGAATATTTCTGACCCTAGTGAAACCTAGGCTGGAGATGTAAGGTAACAACCTGAAGTGGTAACAAGCAGTGTGTGGGGGAAACAACTGTGAGTGTGCAAAATAATCAGAGGTCCTTAGGGACAAAGAGAGTTATGATACCTCAAAATGCTACAATATCTCAAAATGCTTTGCAAACATGGGGAACTATCAACACGGGAAGAAAGGTATGAGGTACTGCAAATCGGTGCCAAGCATCCCACGTCCCAACGCTAATTTCAGCAGCTCTAAGCCCCCTAAAGGTAAGCATGGCTACTAAGTAAAATTGGGACGACAACGTACATCTTTTTCCTGGATGGTGCACTCCTTGCAGTAGTAGGCGTCGGACACTCCTGGGCCTCCACAGATCACGCAGCGCCCTTGGTACGAGCCGTAGTTACACTCGTCACAGATGCGCACCAGGGTGCAGGGCCGCACGTAGGAGTCACAGATCACACACTTGCCATCACCTGCAAGCACAGCAGAGCCTTTGGTTACAGAACGTCCTTTGCTCCATCCCCACATCAAAGAGAAAAAGCTTCCTAGTGAAAGAACTTGCCTGTACACTCAAAGATAAGACAAATGAACTGCAGAAATTTACCTTGCACAGGGCACAACCTTGTATTTGTACTAAGACTTGAGAGGAACAAGGGCCAGTAGCCTGCCACATTTGAGGCTTTTTTTTAATTTATTCATACATTCACAATCAGAGAAGAAACCCAAAGTTACTTCTTTGTGATTAGCCAACACTTGCTTAGATTGTGCTACTACTTTTCCTGAATTTTTCACTTGAGAAAAAAATGCTGTACCGGTAGGACTACTATTCTTACGTACACAGAAGCAGCAGTGTAAACTACTCCCACAGTGCCACATCAACAAAAGTATGGAGTTATTGTCCTCAAAGAGATAAGAGACTGTACTCATGCTCCCTTTAATCCTTCATCCATGAGAAGGCCAAAGAAAAGGTAAACTGGCATAAACAGCCATTTCACAAAGTTGCTCTTGCTCTCTCACAAGGAACTGGGTGAAATTCAAGTACTCAGATCATACAGGCAAGGAGCCATCACATGCCACTGCCAGTTTCTGCCGTGCTGGGCCTTATCCAAAACACTGACCTACGGATGAAAGGCTTCATATCCTATTACCAGTTCCCAAGGTATCTAATCCTGACTCCCGCAAACAGCTCACCTAACCTGCTCTTAAATCTCCAGCGTGACAGCCCTCAGCTATTACCAATGGGAATCTGTTTCACTGCCAGGTACTCTTGAAAATGATCTTTTGCTTCAGACCATCCTTCTCCCACTTTACTTATTTTCATACTATTTTTGAGTCACAAGCTACTGACCTTATTTCTTTTGTTCCCCTACAAGGATCTAATGACAGATCTTTCTTCCCTTTTACAGCTGAACACTGGCATTTGATTCTGTGGGGGGGGGTTTCCCTGCTCTAACTCTAGGGGTTCTCTCTCCATTTTTTCTTCTACAGACAGAAGGAAGAACCTTTCTCGAGGTATGATGAAGCCATTTTCCCCCCATGCTTTGAAATGATGAGGCCGATATTTTTGCATTGCCGATTACAAGGACCCATTCAAGTAGTCACCACAGCCTCAGCCGCTGGAAATGCTGGCAGTACATACCCTAGAACTGCATTTGTGTTTTGAGCTCATAACTTTTTAAGTATTCCTTGAGTTTCACTTGCAACATGCAGGCGTTGTTCCCACCTCAAAGAATGACATCAAGTTCGTGGCTAAAGCAAAAACAGAATCCAACCTCTGAATCCAAACTGCATACTCTAACCACGACACCATGCTCTCAAGCAACTACATGTTGAAGCTATACTTACATTTTTCACAAAGTCTTCCAATTGCTGTTAAAAAAAAAAAAAGAAAAAGAAGAAAAAATTATTTGCGGCAGAAGCAGGAGAAAAATCTAAGTAACTCTAAAGGTTGAATGTCAAATAATTATCTTCTGCAGTGATCAGGTAAACCACAGAAACAGTTTGAGCATAAGTACAAACATATTTACAATAAGCAATATATATCCTCCTAGAGACATTTACCAAGATCAAAGTTTCAATGCACTGTGAACACACAATGACACCCATTGGCAGTACGAAAACCTACATTCACTATTCCATTTCAAACACAGCCAACGTGCCTGACTGAAGGAAATCCTGTACAGCAGTCTTGGCATAGCTTTTACACTGGTTTAAATGAGAGGAAAAATAATAGAATCAAGTGTTTACTTAAGGCAGCCAAAATAGCTTTCTTCACTTCAGAACATGAAAGTAGTTAAATGTATCTTAGAAGTTTTGTCACTTGTCTAGGAAACTCACAGCCATGGTGTTAGGAGCTTGGATAAATACCATAAATATCAAGTTCCAAAGACCAGATGTCCACATTCACAAAGACTAAATAGTGATTCAGTTGAGGTCTGAGAGACAAGAGATTTGTCAGATTCATTTTCAACACAGAAGGACTGCGTGTTCTAAAAGGAGGTTTCCTCTGGACAGTGCAGCCGAATATTTTGTGTTTACAGATCTCGCAGAAAGCTGCTTCTTAAATGTGCTTCTCCAAGGAGCGACAAAAAACCTGGAAGGGATGCCTCAACTTCTAACCTTGTTTAAGAGTTCTTTAAGACTCAACTGCGCAAATTCTGACCGAGATGCGACATGGATAAATCTCCTTCCCTGTATTTCAGATACAGCCTGGAAAATAACTTATCTCGCAGCCAGAAGGATGCTCCAAATGCTGTGGACCCATAACGCACGGCAGGGCAGCGAAATAAAAGGAAAATAAAAGAGGGAAGGAGCCCCCTCTCCCCTCCCCCACCGCTCAGGCCTAACAGCCGCGCGCGCCCCCAACGGCCGCTGACGGGCCCCACACGCGCGCGCGCGCCTCCTACTCGCCCCGCTGCGGGAAAAGGGGCCAGGGGACCCCTCCATCCCGTGCCCATGCCGCGGGACCCACCGACGCCCGCCTGCTTGCGGCAGAAGATGAGGTCTGGGTGATGCTTGGCCATGGGGAAGCGACGCCACACCGACGCTGCTGCTGCTGCGGCCCCGCCAAGCGCTCACGGCCGCACCACCCCCGGGTCCTGGCCGGGGTGAGTCCTGCGTCTGAGAAAGCGCCGCCGCCGAGCTGAAAAACGCGGGGGGATTGCGAGATAAACCCTTCCTCAGGGAGCTGCTGCGTCACCCGACTCTTCCCACCCAGGGGAGCCCCGCATTACAGCCCGGGACCCCCTCCTTTGTGACGGGTGTGCCCCTGCCAGGACCCGTGCGATCCCGCCCCCGCGCGCGCGCCGGAGCCCTAAAAGGGGCCGCGTGACGCCATCGCGGCGCGACTTCATCTTTGTCAGTGAACAAAATGGCGCCGTACTGCGTGCTGGCGGCTCGGCTTAGGGTGAGCGGCGGCGCCGGGTGGGAAGGGCACCGGGTGGGGCGGGCGGTGGACGCCGCGGCAGAGACAAGGGTACTGCACGCCAGGCGGCCGGGAGTGCGGCTGCCCGCAGCCTCCGGGCTGGGCTGGGCCGTCCCCGTCTCCTCGTGTAGGTCAGTGTGTCCCCTGCGCGGCCCCGCGCCCCGTTTCCATGGCGATGGCGGGGAGGCTGCGGTGGCGGTGGCGCGGCCACTGCCCGGGCCCTGGGGCAGGGCATCTCCCACCGCTGGGCCCGGCCGGCCGTCAAGGTGAGCGCAAGGTGACCGGAGCGGTGGAGACGCGGCCTTGGCGCCGCTGCCGCCTCCTCGCTCGCACAGACCCCGCGGCGCTGGGCCGGGACCGCGGTCAGAGCCCCGGGCCCAGCGGGGCGGAGAACCCGTGGGCGCGGGGCCTAGCGGTGAAATAAAAAGCCTTTTCCCAGGGCATGCATTTTTCTTTCCTCATCTTCAATTGCTTCCCCTTATTAGTGTGGGGCAGCACAAGGTGACTTCTTGTTCGAGCGAGCTATGTTTTGGCTACTTGGCTTCAAATATCCTATTTTTAATATGAACAGAGGCTTCCGGGTGACAAAGGTACCAGGGTCTCTATATCAACGGGACCTAGGAAGGCTGGAAAAGCAGATGGGACAGGCACACAAACTGCTCTTATTTTCCGGGGTGGTAATAATGTGTCTCATAGGTCTTCTCTGTCATGACCTCTAAAACTCACATTTGCCTGTAATATGAACTTGCCACAGAGATTCCCTTCCTTGAGAGATTGCTGTGTTTAATATGTAGTCAATAATAAAGTTTTCATAATCTTTCAAAACCTGGAAGGCAAATATCATGTGCAGTAGTTTTTTTTAAGGCTGCTAACAGGGATATGGTTGCCCCCCTTAGTGTAGAGCATGTGATAAGGGCAGGCAGTGTAACTTCTCAGTCTGCCCCTTGTGACCTTGGCCAATGTGTTCCCTTTTCTTAGGGAGCCAAAGTAAGAGCTTGTTTAGCTCTTAGTATTCTGAAAGTACTTTGTGAATCTTAATTCTGTTTTTTTATTACTTCCTTACTTTAGAGGTAGGTGTTTTAGGAAAGTATAACTTTTTTTTTTTTTTAATTTAAGAAAAAGTCACAGAATAGCACCACTTCAAATATAACTTGGTATATTTGTTCTTAATTGTTAAATAGCTTCTAGTTTGTACTTTGAACAGAAATGACTACTCATAAAATGCAGGCAAGTCTTTTATTAGGGTAATTAATTGGTTCTCATTTTGTGGTGTGACACTGCATGAGAATGAGCAGTCATTTGCTAAAAATAATGTGGTATAATGTAAAACAAAGGCTGTGCTGGCACAGTCAGGGTGAGGAATATAGTATTCTGGGAGGTTGTCTTCTATTACCAGGCTCAGGATGCATGTTTTCTTCCCCCCCCCCGTGAAGGACTAAATCTGTGATGGTAATCAGACATGCTTCTAGGTGATCTCTTTAGGGGGCAATTTTTTTTTGCCCCTGTTGTAGCTGTCTAGAGGTTAATGAATATGAGCATCATCTCACCAATCACTGTGATAATGCCAGCATTGACCATGGCACATGTTATTAACATTGGTTCTACCCACCTCCTGTCCTGGAACTGTTTTGGAACTGGAGCTGCATAAAAAGCTTCCCTCTGAGGGGAAAAAAGCCAGAATTAGCCCGATTTGGTCTGAATGTCCTATTTAAAGCATAGTTCTAATAGCCTGAAAGGGTCAAGATCTTTCTCCTGCCTATCTGAGGTAATGCTTTTAGTAGCATTCCATTTTTCGAGCCACGTTGGCTGAGGATTGACTTAAAGAGAGGAGTGTAAAACTCTAAATTGCCTGAAATATCAGCGGTTTATTGAAGGCATCGTAGGTAAGTACTGAAATTATGTATGAGTAGCTTTGTGTATGCTGGCAAAAATCAGTGTTGACCTGGGCTAAACTGGTCTTCAGAACCATAATTTTGGTTGCTCTTTGTAGGTGGGTCTAGAAAATTAGACTGCATTTACAATTTGATTATACCACTCTGCTTTTCTTTTTAGGCTGAATCGTGGTGAATGTTGGAAACTTGGCCAGAGTTCGTAGATCAGGGAGGATGAGAAAAAATGGTATTTTGGGTTTCAGCTGGGATTTCTAGGACCGATTTCCCAGATAGGAGTGTACGTAATGTGGTTGCTACTCTTTTGAACATAAGCTTTTGCTTACTGGACTCGTCTGCCTTATCGGCTGCGAAAGTGCAAGTTAGTTTCTGAATTCAGACTCCTTTTGCATCTGGACCATTCACTGTATTGAGCTAAATGTGAGATAGCTAGGTTAAAATCTGTAAAGAGAAATGTTGGCTTCCTGACAGAGACTTCAAAAATAATGACCCATTTCATAGGCTGGCTTTCTTGTGTCTTTTAAGGAAGCTTTTCACCTGGTAAAATACCAGTAGACTTAGGAGCCCTGTAATGATTACTGCCATTTCTTTTACTGAAATCTGAACACAGACATTCATGCTGGGATAATGGATTCAATGCCAGGTAAGAGGAGATCACTTGACAGCTGTTTGGTCAGCCTGGAAATTCCTGGATGAAAGGGAAAATGTATAGATTACTGGCTGCCTACTTCCCTTGGCTGTTGGTTGCAAGGTGCTTCTCACTACTCAGTAAAAAAGCACCATGGAAGCCCCTCGATGCATTACTACATTGCCTCTTGCTCTGGGAAGAGGGAGGGGGAATGAAGCTGGGAACTGTTAGGCTTGTGACTTTTCCCTTATCTTGCAGTTCTGCCAAGATTTAAGTTCTGCCAAGTTCTGTTTCTGAGGATGCAATGGATAAAAAACCAGGCAGAGAGAACAGACAAGTGTGATGAGTGATACATTGTGGATTCTTTCTGAGGAGAGATCAGACTTTTGAACCAGCCAGTGTATGCTGTTACTTGGTCGGGGTGGTGGAGCCTCAGGCTTGCTGGATGTCAACATGAGAACAACCATATTGAATCAAATTAACTCCCAACAGAGTAGAGATATGGGATTAGATTTACATCCTAGTAAAATGAAGATAACACTTTTTTGATAGGTGCCTTTTAAAAGTCTTATGTAGACAAAAGTGATTCTCTAGTCTCCTGAAACTGATTGACCTAGGTGATGATTTTCCCCCAGTCTTACTGACCATTACAGAAACACACCTTTGGTTTCCCAGACTTCTCTTGCCAATTTCCATGTCCAGACAGAATCCTTCACCTTAAACAAACTCCCTTCCTGCTTCTGGTAGCCTGCAGTTATGGTCAAGCAGAAATCCATTACTTTGTAGTGCTAATTCTGTGAGTACCAGCTGAGTATTTATTTAGTATTTGAATAAATACTACATTTCATCGTGCTATTTCGTGAAGTAAAAAGATACATGGACATGTATGTTCAACTGAAAGGATTTTATCTCAATTTTGTTTGAAAACTTTCTTTGTACCTCTTTTTGGAGACCTTGCTTCAGATTTTTATTATAATCAGCTTTGGTCCCAGGCAAGACTAAGATGCTATGAAGGCGCTGCCATTACTTTAATTTGCATATCTGTTCTTCTGTATGATGAAGTAAGGAGAAATTACTGCATTAAACCAAAATACATTTCCTGGTCTGGGCAAGAAATTATTTTTCCGTGAACAGTGATTAAATCCCTCAGTGTCTTTTCCAGCCACTTCAGCAGTTGGAGACTTTCACGAGACAGTGGATATATTGTGAGGTAAAGACATTGCTGGGTAAATGCTTAAGTTAGGGGGGGAAAAAAGGCAGAACAAAGCAAACATAAAAGTTACATGGCTACTAGGTAAAGTTCAGCTTTACGTAGTAGGTATGTTAAACAATGAAAAGCTGGATGGTGTTTGATTTGGTTTGGGTGTTGTTTTTTTTTTTTTCTCCTGGTGGAAGAACAAAATGTCTCAAGTCTGACACCTGTGACAGGTTCTGGAAGCTCTAAGCTTAAAGTGCAGTACAGTGAAATTTGATGACTGGGCTTCCCTTGTACTCCTGGAGGAGCAGTGCCCTCTTTGTACCACCAGGTTCACATTCTTCAGATATTCTTTCATGAAAGTGGTGTGCAGCTGCTGTAGGTGTGTACTGCTCCTACCAAAAGCTGTGTGTAATGGCTTAGGATGGTTTGGTAAAAATGCAAATGGCACCCTTACTGCTGGTGTGCTGGCTAGTGTGACCTCACCTAGCTTTCCTGAACTTCTTATTGTGAAATATGCTAACAAATGTTATCGAAAGGACAATAAAACAAGAGACTTGGCTAAAAATTGATGATATCTCATTGATTGTGATTATTTTGGGCAATGTTCTCAGTGCTGGTAACAAGAAAATTGGAAAAAATATTGACAAGGAAACATTAAAATGCTTGAACCAGATCTAAAGAATTGTCTGGTATTTTTGACAATACAAAACCAGTGGTAGGTACAATGATTGTGTTCTGCACAAAGAATATTTGCTGATTTACAATCATGCACACAAAAGGGGTGTTTAGTGCAATACCACTGTGTTTATTAACCTGCACTTATCAAAACCTTGTAACGTTGGAGTAGAGGATGAACAGAAAAAACGGGATGTAGATTAGCGTTTAATTCTGGAGGAGGAAGAACTCTGAACTCTTGTCTGCAGTCTGTTTCCAAACTTCTAATGCTGATGACTGAGACTTTCAAAGGATGTAAGAAATGCATGCGCCAAATCCTTGGAAGTTTTCGTGGAGGCTGCCCTCTGACTCAGTTTTCAAAACTGCGTGAGAGCTTTTAGCCCTGGGCACTGACCTGTCTGTTTCAGGTCAGGTACCTCACCATAGCCTGCCCTTCTCCTGTGTTCCAGGAAACTGTCTCACTGTGGAGGCTGCCAAGTGAAATTGGGGCTTTTTTTTCATGGCATTTTCTGTTTACGTGTTCAGGTCACAGTATAGTTCACCTGTTGTGCAGTTAACTCACCTGTAGGGTAAGTGCAAGGCTTTTCTCAGTGGAAAGGTGAGGGTGCCACTGTGAGAGTGAGGTAAACAGCACCTTGATCTGTGCAGTTGGGTTGGTGAAGCTGATGCGTTTTTTTTTCTGCATCTTGCCTCTCTCCTACTCTGTGTTACATTGTAGGCCAGGCTTGTACATCCAAGTCTCTCTAGCTAGGGTTGAAACATAGTTCACCTTGTGTGGAAATACAGTAAACTTTATAACAGTATGCAGGGACCCTGCTTAGGAAACTTAGTATGTGATGGTGGAACAGAGGGGTGTCTGCTCAGACCCATGCAGTGTCACCTGCCAGTCCTTGAATGTCAGGTCAATGCCAGTGAGCAAATACAAACCTAGGGTTAGCTTGCTTTGGAAATGACGTCGGTTCTTCTCCACCATGGCTCTAATATGTCAAGAGTGTAGCAAACTGGTGTTTAAGAATTGTTTCAGCATTGCCTGAAAGCAGATTTCTCTCTTGAAAGCATAAGGCATCTGGTGCCTTAAACAGAAATGTAAAATAATGTAGTAAATGCTACCTGTTCTGGGTAACCTGGTGTCTCACTGTTTAACATAATACATGGTATTGTATGATCAAATGTTCATCAGGTGTCTTTAAAACCTTTGCAATTTTTCTGTTCCTCAGCCTGCAAAATCCCAGTAACAAAAACTGAAAAGCACTTGGTTTATTGATATGTTACAGGAATTCTGTAAGGTTCCAGTGCTAATACTCTCCTTTTTTTCAGCATGCCTTGAATAGTGGGATACGACGCTACCATGTTTCTCCTGCCCTGTGCCAGCGGGCCAAGGTGGCCATGAGCCACTTTGAACCTAATGAATACGTAAATTATGAAAAGCTGGAGAAGAACATCAACATTGTCCGTAAGAGGTAAGAGTGGAGAAGGGGAGAAGGGAGGGGTCAGTGTGTTGAATTTAGCTCTGCAGTGACAGGGGAGGAGAAAAAAAAAAAAGTCATGTGGCCCTGGCATAGGTAATGTTTACTAGGGAGAGCAGCTTTGAGCAATGGCAGTTGTAAATGTATTGAAGCATGAGTTGTAACGTCTCCACGTAGTAGTGGGGCACTGCACAAGGGTTGAAGGTTATGATGAAGCATTGCAACATGCAGAGAACCAGGCCAATGCAGAGGAGGTTCTAGAAAGGACTTTTGTCCTCTTTGTTTAATGCCCTCGTTGAGGAGTCTTCACATTGGCCCTTACCCCTTTCTAGAGCAGCAGCGTGTGGGCAGTGGTCATTATAGGATAATGCTTCTGTGCACTGTGAATATTCTCAACAGTTAATGTTCTCCTATGTTCTGCTGTTAAGCATGGAAAAGAGGGCTAGGAATTTGTAGCATATGTAAATGCAGTGACCTTAATCTGCTGATAGAGGCTTGTGTGCCTGTTAAGTTCATTCCTGCTCCACTTACCTTGGCAGTGGTTTGTATGACATGTCCTTTGGTTTTTGCATCCTTTGTTAAATGCAGTAGTTCTCATTTCAGATTGTTGTCTCGACTTAGCTACTTCCCAGAAGATCGTACTACTGACATAAATAGATTCCTCAACTGATACAGCTGCAGGATGAAAGGTCTGAGGTCACAAAATTCCACTTAATTGTACTTGCTTGCTGTGGGATCTGGTATTTGTGAATTGAGTCTGACCTCTGGATCACCTCCACATTTCAGTCCTGAAGTATAACTCAAGAAATTACCAGAGTCAATGCTTCTTTTACAGTATAGGAAGATTAGAAAAGAAAGCATAAAATGACACAAATTGATATACTTTTGAACTTTCTGAACTGAACCATTTAGCCATGTACCAGCTGATATTTTAGTGCTGTAAGAAAAGCATACAGGTTTCTGTATGTTAAAAGGTCTTAACAGTCTGAGCAATATAAGGAAGTGTTCTGTTACATGCTTAAAAGGGCAAATGTTGAAGTACACAAGATACAGATACTAAAATTATTCTCCCCAGGCTTGACCGCCCCCTGACCTTGTCAGAGAAGATTGTATATGGACACCTGGATGACCCAGCAAAACAGGAGATTGAGCGGGGCAAGACCTATCTGCGCTTACGGCCAGACCGTGTGGCCATGCAGGATGCCACAGCTCAGATGGCAATGCTACAGTTCATCAGCAGTGGGCTGCCAAAAGTGGCTGTGCCTTCCACAATCCACTGTGATCACCTCATCGAAGCCCAGTCAGGTGGAGAAAAGGATCTTCGAAGAGCTAAGGTCACTATTGCAGAAACTTAACTTCTATCTGCTTGAAAACCTCCTTCCAGTTGAAGGAAGAGCTTATTTTAATTTTTTTTCCCCGGAAGACAGCCATGAGTCAGATTGTCTGTGGTGGTCAGCTCTGTAGATAGGTGAGATGCACCAAATAAACAGAGTAAGTGGATCTTTTGGGAGTTTCTCAGCTGAGATTCATCCATTACATGGTTTAAAGGACCATGAATGTAGGAAAAGCTAGTCTTAAGCTGTTAATGATGGAAGCCCAGATCATGTATGTGTTTTGGAGAGAGAAGGTATTTCAGCTAAAGGAAAAGATCTATTTCAAAGGGGAAAAAAAGGAAGACAGATTACTCTGTGTTGCAGTATGGCAGTGTGAAAAACTTACTGGACATGTCTGCATTGCACTGGTGCATCCTGTGAGGGGGAGGCAAGTAGTTACTTTCCCAAAGCATTTGCTAGTGATTCTCTGAAGAGTGATAACTGAAGCATATGTGGCTTTCAGGGCTCGTGTGTGTAAAAGCGCTGAGGATGTTGGTTTTTGTTTGGGAATTTCAAAGTCTTGTTTGTCCAAATGGTGATTCACTGCCTTTTTTAAGTTTCTCGCTCACTGTTTTACTGCTTATTTGTCCCCAAAGGGGCTTCTGTAATATATAGACACATTCATCTCTGTCCTACATACCATGATGCATCTGCCAAGGAAATCTTGTCAGAGCCAGGAGGAATTTCACCTTGAATATTGATACCAGAATTTACAAACAGTGAACAGGGGTCAGCTGCATTTTAAGATTTTAGTCCATATCTATTCTCAAAAACTCATGCTGTTGAAGTAACTGCTTCTGACTTTCTCCTTCAGGCCACAGTAAGGCAACTTATACCACTCTGGAGTGAATTTGGGGAGCTCTTGCTCTGCTTCTCTTAGTCCTAAGTTGTACCATTAAGAATTTGAGACTTACTAAATCAGACAGTTTCTTTTCTCCCATTCACCTCCTGTCTTCCCCTTTCCCCTATTCCTACATTTGTTCTCCATAGTGCAATTATATTCGCTGCAGCCCTGAGCTGTGTCCCTCCTTTGCCATCCACTCTGAGCAGAGCAAGTAAAGGTCCTGCTGCCTTCTGACTGGGTTCTGCTGCTGCCAGTTGGCACACAATGAATGCTGGCAGGCCAGAGGGTGGTTTGGATTTGCTCCTGGCACATCAGCGTGCTTTACTGGGGGAAGGATGCACAAACAGAGTGAAGTGACCCGACTCCCAGTGGAAAATGAGGCTTAAAGAACTGCTGCTGCCTCATGGGAAACTTCAGCAAATGTGTGCTGAGACAATTCTTCCATTATCTCATTTCCCCTTTCCCTTTATTCTGAAGCTTAGCTGCATGAGAACAGTCCTTAAGAAACTCCTCCTAGTGCTTATCTTATCTCCTCTGCCACTCCTCTGCCAAGAAATATCAGGACATAATAGTGTCATGCTTCCTTGGCAACCATGGTTTTTCTCACAAGCAATTTTCACGGTGTGACCTCCACCAATAATGGTAATAGTGCAGCAAGAAAGGCAGCATTGTGTAAGTCCTAAACAGGGGACTTGGTAGAATGAGAAATTACACTCACCAACTCCCCTGGCAGCAAACAACTTCCAGTTGCATTTCTTAATCTGTAAAAATAAAGCCAGAATACTTATCTAAGAGGTTTGAAATGTCTCCAAAGCATCTGTAAAGGAAAAGGAACACCTGGTAGAGAAGGAAGTAGAGGCTAGAATAAGTGAGGGAGACAAGTTAAAAAAAACCCCTGAGATAGAAAAAATGAGCAGAGCATTTTTAAATGCCTTTTGGCAGGGTATTCCTTATTGACTGTTGCTGTTTGGAATTAGAAACTAAAAAAGATGCTTTTAGTAGAGCTACAGGTGGGATGGAATTAAATGGCCTGTTACAACTGTGTGTCAAACGGTCTTAGTTCCTTTTGCTTTTAAAAGTGTTGTGCACCTCCCTCCAGCTGCAGCAAAACTGTGGAGCAAACTACAGACAGGCGTGTGAGGGAAGGGAGTTTGTTTGAATGAGCTTTTGATGTATGGAAGAACAAAATGTGTTACTAATGTTCTGTGTTTCCCTGTGTGAATAGGACATAAACCAGGAGGTGTACAACTTTCTAGCAACAGCTGGTGCCAAGTATGGAGTAGGATTCTGGAAACCTGGGTCGGGAATCATTCACCAGGTAAAGTGTGTGTGTGTTTGCAATCTTTGAACGTGCAGTGGCTCTTTTACTTTATGGTGAAGAGAGAACTTAAGTGCAAACCCTTAAAGAATTTCACCAGCTGAGGGAAACAACTTGCTTTCCTCAAGGCAGGCGAGGTTTCTTACTTGCTCTCTCTGTTAGCTTGACAACAGTGGGGTTTTTTTTAAAGGTTATTTTGGTCAAACTGTAACCTGATGTGTGATTAGGCAGTGCCAACAGCATGCCATGTGAATCACAGAAGCTTGAAATACCTTAACTGCTTGTGGGCTGGCTCCTCTTAGTACAGTTGGAACAGTAAGGTGATGCCATCAAGCTGGTTCCATGGGGTTAATGTGAATTGCTTTTGGTGCTAAGGAGAGCAGCCCCGGTAGCATACTTTTTTTTAGGGTTATTATGTATGCATTTGCTTCCATAAAACCCAGGAGAGTATATGAGGACACCTAACTTTTAAGTACTCAAGAATGGCAACACATAACCAGTTGCTATGTGAATTTGAATAAAATGCAAAACAGTTTCCAAGTCTGAGATTCTCTTGTTATTGCACTTGGATCTAAAATGTGTATGACTGTCCTAAGATAACTTACCACTTAACGAGGCTTTTTGTTTTTTTAAAACAAACACCTCTGTCAGGATTTCCCTAACTTACTTGTGGTTGATTTACTTTGTGGGTCCAGTGGTCATTTTTCATTGTTCCTCTGAGTCTCAGGCAGTAAAAGTTGAAGAGCAGAATGAAGCAAAAGTGGAGAGGAGAATGGATGACTGGTAAGCATCCTGTCAGCAGGCAACTTGTGACAAGAGTCAAGAACTCTCTCCTATGTTTTCTTAGCTACTAAGTTACTGAGCTACTGAGTTACTAAGGTTACCTTAGCTTAATGCGATGCAACAGGTGAACTCTTCAAAAGGTTATGGAACATCTCAGGTCATTTGTGCTGTGGAGCCACTCGTGACATCTGTCACACGGCTACATAGCTCTGTGCAGTGGCTACCAGCTTTCTTGTGGCTGACTTTCTCTGGATGGAGAAAATTGATCATGTTGTATAGCTTCAGAGTCCAACTCTGGCAAAGCGAGGCCTTGACAGTGACCTTTCTCCCACAAATGTATTAATGTCAGCTATAAACAAGTGAAGCTGAAAGTTGTAAAAGCAAAGCCATGGTCTTTTTAATTAAGGACCACCTTAGTTCTGTTCAAGCTCTTCTGTGATGCATGTGCTATGAGTTCTGTGGTACTCAGAGAGGCTGTCCTTAGTGTTGGTGTGGCACATATGCAATGAGAAGTTCATCAGCTTGAGTTCTCCACTATGTTGCTACCACAGAAAACTTTTTTTTTTTTTTTCATTAAATAACTATTTTGTGGTTTTTTTGGTAGTTGAAAAGTCTTGCACGGAATCACTAACAGCAATAAGGGAAGGGCAGCCTCTTGGTGAGGGATTTTTCTCTGTGATTGGGTTTTGCCTGGCATCATGAACTGGAGGAGCCTATTGGTATTCTACTGCTATGGGAGCATAAAGATTATGGAAGGTCTTTATATATCCAGCCTAGCATCGGACAAGTGAGCTGACTTGCTCAGCAGTTTATTAAGGTGGCACCTTAGCAAAAGCCTAAACTGGAGGAAAGTATTCTTCTAGTGAAAAAAATAAGAGATTGTTTTCTAATTTTTTTCATTATCCTGGGACAAGCAAGAATCCTGACACTGAGACTTGGTACCTTGTGCTGTCCTTACATTCTCCACAAGGAGTTTGAAACAGAAGAGAATTTCCAATCCAAACCAAATTCAATTACTTTCTTCTACTGAAATCAATGAATACAAACTGATCTAAACTCTTGTTCTTGTCTTCTTTCTGGTTGTCTTCCCCCTCCTTTCCCAACAAACAAGCAAGCAAACAATCCGTTTTTATTTTCAGATCATTCTGGAGAACTACTCCTACCCTGGGGTTATGCTGATTGGCACAGATTCACACACCCCAAACGGAGGTGGCTTGGGAGGAATCTGCATTGGTGTGGGTGGAGCTGATGCCGTGGATGTCATGGCAGGAATCCCTTGGGAGCTCAAATGCCCAAAGGTAGGAGCACAAAGAATACCAATCTTCGATGTGAAGGGTGAGATGTGTAAGGAACATTGATTTTCAACCACTGTATATATAAGGCACAATATACCATTGCAATCTGAAAGGAATATACCCCACAGGAGAACTATATACCATTACCTTTCTGAAAGGAAGTGACATCAGTGTTTTTTTTCTTTTTTCCCCCCACTAATGTTGCTCAGGTTATTGGTGTAAAACTGACTGGCAAGCTCTCAGGTTGGACTTCTCCTAAAGATGTGATCCTGAAAGTGGCTGGCATCCTCACTGTCAAGGGTGGAACAGGGGCCATCATTGAATACCACGGGCCGGGTGTGGATTCAATCTCTTGCACAGGTAAGACAACACAAATCTCTTACCTGAGAGGAGTGGTGTTGGAGCTGAGTGTTGAGTGTTGGAGGCTGAGAAGGGGATCAGGCAAGAAGGACTAAATGTTCTCCCTTAGCCTGACCCAGTGATTCATACACTGCTAACTGGGAGAGTTGGGTGAGCATGGTGTAACACAACAGCACTCCCTCTCAGTGAAAAAGTGGCTTCTCTCCATTAAATCTTCTTATGACTTTAAGAACATGGGATAGTTAATTGTGAAGAATCCTGTAAGATGGTACATCAGGATAAGAGTAAGGGTGGAGGTATTCCAGTATATACTTAAGAAGATGGAGATGCCAGAGATAAAGAATGACATTTTCATTTCAGCCTAAAATATGCTGTGAATAGAAAAAAGAAACAGGTTAAAGGGAGTATATGTGTGACAGCTGCTAAACAAAAAGCTTTTTAGAAAAGGGAGGTGGGCAGAGGATAGACCAGAAAGAAGCAGTTTATAACATGCAGTCATATACTAGCTAATTTTGGGTCTTGGGTGCTGATTCTGAACCAGCAAAAATTGCAGTTCTCTGTAATGTGCTAGCTAAGACCAAATTACAAGAAACGTCCCTTCCTTTGGCTTGAAGCACAGCCTTCAAGCTGGACTTCTCTTAATTTGCCTGACTTGGCTACAACTTGGAATATTTGGTTTTACAAACTGAGAGAAATTAGGGATTTTTCTTCTGTGAAATCAGAGGACCTTGACCTGTGGTATCTGTTCCTAGCTTGTTAGTTGTAAAGCAGCAGCTTCTACGATTTCATTGCTGTGTCCTTGAAAGGCATGGGTGATCCCAGTGCAGTGAGCAAACATTTGGGGTTATTTTACTGTGTTCTGTCACTGGAAGCATTTTATTCAACCCATTACATTTCTCACAAATGTCTGGCTCCTCCAGTAAAGATAAATTAGATGGTAGGGAGGGACAGGACACCCACTGCGGGTAGCAGAGATGCTGCTCACTGCTGTAAATGCATTTAGTGCTCAGTGCAGATGGGGGTTCCCTGTCATCCCTTCCAGTATCTGCAAGAATCAGTATGACTTTCGGCTCCTTCCTTGCAGAAAAGTCTGGTTGCAGGCACTGTATCAATCAGAATCATTAGGGGCTGAGCCAGCCATTACATTGCCAGTGTGTCCTCTCAGCCGTGGATTTATGTGGGAAATGCCGTGATCCCTCTTGGCTTTTACTGACTTCTGGACAATGGGATGGCCTTGGACTTTCTTACTGACCCCATGGTCGCTTCTCCCACTTCTCTAGGAATGGCAACAATCTGTAACATGGGGGCTGAAATTGGAGCTACCACATCGATCTTCCCGTACAATGCACGCATGAAGAAATACTTGGGCAAGACTGGGCGAGCTGGTAAGAGGGGTTGGGGGTTGAAGTGGGTAGAAGTATGGGTTCAAGTGAAGGTGTGTTCTGGGAGCAGTATCTTCCTATAGTGGTGTCTGATGTGACTTCTCACCTCATGTGGTCCTGTAGGTCATCTGCTACAAGTAGAGAGCCTGTAGATAAAGTGGCTGGGGAAGTAAATGGTGGAACCCCGTGTTTAGCTTTTCCAAACTTTTTCTTTTCTCTCATATTTGCTGGACTTTTCAGATCCCCCTTCTTTGTTATTCCAGATATAGCTGCACTTGCAGACGAATTCAAGCAACACTTGGTACCAGATTCTGGTTGTCAGTATGACCAGGTGATAGAAATCAACCTCAGTGAGGTAAGGCCTTCTTTCTTCTTGCCATCTTGGATGTTGTGACATGACTCTGCTTCGTGTGAATGAGGACCAAGCTGGGAGTTGGATGCAATACTCCTGGCACTGTACTAGAACATGTAAAATGCACTCAGGTCTGCTTCACTGACAGCTTGCACTCCAGTGTTTGTGTAGGAGAATCCTATTTAAACAGCTTCCAGATAGAGCTATGAAAGGAATTGATTTGCTGCTGTGTTTTGGGGTTATTCTTTGCTACTCTAATTTCTGACTTTGTCACTGTTTCTTAAAGCTGAAACCACATATCAATGGACCTTTCACACCAGACCTGGCGCACCCTGTGTCAGATATTGGTGCTGTGGCAGAAAAGGAGGGCTGGCCTGTTGATATCAGAGTTGGTGGGTAGCATTTGCTCTTTCCTCTGCCTTCATACTTGTGGCATAAATGTTGCTGTCTTGGGATCCAGTCTTTTCATTGCTACTGTATGTCCTTTGACTTCGGTGCAGTGTCATGTCTTCATGGCCATATTTGCTGGAAAGACTAGTGACTGCCTAGACCAGGTGTTTAGGATGAGATCAGGGATAGTAGGAGAGATTTTAATCTCAAGAAGCAGACCAGGTTTTTTTCCATTTTCAAAACTTTTGAATGTTTGGGTTGACAGGAGTGATACCTGTTGAAGAGCACTTCAGTTAAAAGTCTGTGCCATGGATTTGTCTGTTGCAGAGATCTGTCAGGAGCATGATTGTCAGCCCTCCCAGCTGTTGGCTGTTGAGCTCTCAGGACATAGTAAAGTTAGTACTTTCTGTCCTAAAGAGCAGGCTTGGAAATTCACTTGGAATACTCACTTTTGGGATGGTAACCTGTTGGTTGGCTTCTCAACTTTTGCTCACTGGGGGAATGAAAAGAATGGAAATACATTGTAAAGCCACATCCCGGGTGGGAAATGTATCATTCAACAGTGTTACAAATGGGATACAGTTACAGCAGCTGTAACAGAAAGAGAATTTATATTTTGCTGGTTAGCACCTGTCAGGATTGTACAGTATGTCCTCATGTGGTATTCATACTGTAACAAAGCATGCTTGCTTTTCATCATTTCCTCCATTTCTTGCCATCTTGGTTTGAAATCTTTTCTGTTTGTGGAACAATACCTCTCTCTGGTAATTTGCATAACCAAAGTGCAAGTAAGTGACACTCAGATCTTGTAAAACAATAACCAGAATAGTGACAAGGTAGTGTGTTTGACTGTGCAACCTCCAAAGCTGGACAAGGGATCGCTTGTGACCACAGTATATTGCTGGATGGCTTGGCAGTGTTAGTACCTGAAACCCTTTCAGATACCTTGTCAGCAGAAAAGGTGGTTGTCCCTTGTTTTTTCTGCAGAGAGACAGGTCAGGGAGAAGCTTCCTAATACCAGGGCTACAGTAACCACCTCCCTGTTCTGTCAAACACCACAGGCTTGATCGGCAGCTGCACCAACTCCAGCTATGAGGACATGGGACGCTCTGCAGCTGTGGCAAAACAGGCACTAGCGCATGGATTGAAGTGCAAATCAAAGTTCACAATCACACCAGGTTCAGAGCAGATCCGTGCCACCATTGAAAGAGATGGTTATGTGAGTATGGCTGTTCTTTACGCTTCCAAACAGTAAGGGTTAAATTCTTCAAGATAGTACTCAGGGGTCCTGAGGTGATAATGGAAACCTCTCAAACTTTGTCTTCACTTATTGCTGGAGGTACAATTACTGATGTAGTGACTAGCCTTGTGCTACTGTGCCTGTGGGTCCTGCCATCACCTTGACAGTGTTTTGATCTGATATCTTTACTACCTGAGTGTAACAGGATTAGAACTGAACAGAGCTAAGACAGTTATCAGGAACTGAGGCCCTGAGGAGATAACAGTATGCACAGCAAGGGATGCCTCGTGCTCCTGGGATTCTGTAGATGGCCATGGCTGACAAAGGCCTGCAATCCAGTTTTCTCGTTTAAGAACAGTTTAGGAAGTGAGCAAGCTCTTTTGTTGGAGGGTGATTCCCAATTTGGACAAAACTTATGGCAAAACTCATATTTGATTTGAAAGAAATGTTTTTGTAGAGGAACCATTACCTACTTTCTTCCCTTTTCTGGCAGAAAATGATGTTTTAATTATTTTACTATTTAGTAAATGTTAGATGCTGTCACAGCATGGGGACCAAGTCTTCACATGTGGATATGCCCAGCCAATACTTAATGCCTTCTCCAACCAAGTCCACAGTCATGCCTTTCTTTAACAGCTCCCCCCTTAACTGAGTCATTTGCTGAGTGGACTGAGCAGGCACACACACTTGCCTGCACTGTGGCCAGTTCTGTCCTTACATGGACAGGAAGTCTGTAGGATATTAATCAGACCAGACACTGCCCTTCAGTCAAATATCTGCAAGTAACTGGATTGCTCAAGTTGAAGCAGGTAGAGAATGGGAACATCGTGGCAAGTCATCCTATGCTCTTCCCTACTGTTAACTTACAGCCTTGCTGAGGTCAAACCCCATGTATTTATAAAAGTGACTCAAAACAAATGAGGAGAATTTTTTCACGCTTGGTGCTTTTTGTTAGTGTCTGCTTCCCCTGAAAGAGCAACCCCAGAAACTTATTCCAGATTTTCTACCAGTAACAAAGTTGTTTTCTGCTCCCAGGCGAAAATCCTGCGAGAAGTTGGAGGGCTGGTTCTTGCCAATGCTTGTGGGCCGTGCATTGGCCAGTGGGACAGGTAAAGTGAAAGACAGACCTCACTCTAGCTTTGTGTCTTTTAGCTCTTAAAGTGCTCTGTGAAGCCAAATGTGACTGTAAATACAACACACTGGGAATGAAATGTTTAAAAATCCACTGTCCATAGCTGTCTGATATGCACTGGAGGAGGAGAAAAGAAAGACTGCAGATTTATATTGAGCCTTTAAGTGAATGAAGCTGCAGAATGGACACACACTCTGGAGGCATTTTATAGTAGGCAAAAAATGGGAAGAGAGATTTGTTGTTTGTGAGAGGGTGGACTAGAGGTTGTATGGTCCTTTTAAAATAGGAAAAATAAATTGGTCCAACTTCAATCATTGCTGTAGCCAGAAGAAAAATTCCCAATAGAAGGGATGGGAAACACATTCTCATGTGGCTTTGTCACTGCTGCTGGTGGGCTATCCAAAGGCAATGTACTTAGTTGTTTAGACAGTTCAACAGTGCTGTGAAAACTACTCCAAGAATCAGTGACTTGGGTTTGCACTATCCTTTGTTTTGAATCTTTGCTTAAGGAAGAAAACATGTCCAGGCACCAGTTCATGTTCCTAAAAGGTAGTGCTGCCAAAAGCAGGCTGGGGGATTTTAGCAGTGAGACATCTAGAAGCAGTATCCCATTTAGATCTGATGAGCATATTTGCTTCTTTCACAGGAAGGACATCAAGAAAGGAGAGAAAAACACAATAGTTACGTCCTACAACCGGAATTTTACGGGTCGCAATGATGCCAATCCAGAGACTCATGCATTTGTGACCTCTCCAGAGGTAAGAAACAGCCAGAGGAGGGCCATGGAATAGGTAGGGTGCCTTGGGAATCAATTCTTGTGCCTACAAGAGAGGCACAGTGTGGCTTGATTAGTAGCTTGGCTGCTGGCTTTGAGACTGTTAGACTTAGGACTTTCAAATGAAGAGATGGGGGTAGAATAAACCTTTAAATTTGTCACTTTTTCTTTCAGATTGTCACAGCCCTGTCCATTGCTGGCACTCTAAAATTTAACCCTGAGACAGATTACCTGACAGGAGCAGATGGGAAGAAGTTTAAACTAGAGGCACCTGATGCAGATGAACTGCCCAAGCTGGTAACTGCTTGGTCTGGAGGTGGGGAGGGAGGAAAGGCCTGACAGTAGCAGTGTTTTATATGTACTGAGAGAACTTTCATGCACTGACCTCTTCCTTGATGTGCAGCATTACAGCTAGAATGGGGGCAGTTGCCTGTATTGACTTGTTCTCTTATGTGCTGTTGGGGATGGCTGAGGCTGATGATTTTCCTTTTTTCTTTGGAAGGAGTTTGACCCAGGCCAGGACACCTATCAGTACCCTCCCAAGGATGGCAGTGGGCAGCACGTGGATGTGAGCCCCACCAGCCAGCGCCTCCAGCTTCTTGAGCCCTTTGATAAGTGGGATGGCAAGGATCTAGAAGACATGCTGATCCTCATCAAGGTCAGGAACCAAGTGGGGGGATGCCAACTGTGACAGGTCTGCTCGAACAGAGGTTTGCACAGAAGCTGCTAAAAGCTTTGGATGTGCCTTTGAGCTGTCTCTGATTCCTTCCCCTACAATCACATTGTTATGGAAAGTGAACCAAGGGTCTTCCTTCCTTCCAGGTGTTTCCTTTTGATACTTTTTTCTGTTATAACTAAGACTCCTCTCCTTTGGGCTGGTGGTTAGCTAATACCATGAAAAATGAAGCTTGTTATATAGCATGTAATACGATCCTGTCCATACCATGCAGTCTGCAGAATTTGTCCCAGTTATAACCTGCAGCAGAAAGGTGGATGGGTTCTTTAATTAGCATCTTTAATAACGGACTGTTCTAAGATGCATTTTGTCTGAAATGGGGTCATTGGGAACTTCTCGTCCATCAGTATGCATGTTGTCTTCCCACTTTATAGAAATTACTTCATAATAAAACATTGCAATTTGGTCTTTTAATGGAGACGGGTTTCTCCTCTCTGCCTGAGGTGAATTAAGGGGATGAAAACTTCAGTTAATACAGTGATAGGTTCTGAAATGCAGTCCCTTAGGAACTGACCTTTGGGAACACTGATTTGGCAGAGTTGCAGGTACTCCCAAGGGCCATACTGAGCTGTGCTTAAGTTTTGGACAAGGCAACTCCTTTGCAAGCACTTTGAGACTTACCAATTGGAAGGCCATTATCTCTGGTTGGAAATTCTGTTCTTACAAGCTGAGAAGGTTTATGTGCAGTTTGGAAACTTAGAGGATAACACTTGGCATCTTGCTGAAGTCCCCCAACAGGGAGGCTGAGCTGTAGGAGGAAGAGCTTGGTTGCTTTTTGTACCTGAACAACCTGCTGCTGAGTGAAGTGAGGGCATGGCAGGAGATGTCATGGCTAAGCTAATTTTTGTAATTTATCCTTTGGAACAAGGCTGTTCTTCCTACCCAACACAGGCAGAATGATCACTGTTTTCTGCCTCAGAGTGCCTTGATTCTTTAACAGATGTGCTTGTCTTGAGTTTGTGCCTTTAAAAGGAGAGATGATGATCACAGAGTGGGTAAGATTGGACGGGACCACAGTGGGTCATCTGTCCAACCTCCCTGCTCATGCAGGGCCATCCTAGAACATATTGCACAGGATTGTGTCCAGACAGTTCTTGAATATCTCCAGTGAGAAAGACTCCAGAACCTCTCTGGGCAATCTGTTCCAGTGCATGGTCACCTGCGCAGTAAAGAAGTTCTTCCTCATGTTCAGGTGGAACTTCCTGTGCACTAGTTTCTGCCCATTGCCTCTTGTCCTGTTGCTTGGCACCAGTGAGAAGAGCCTGGCCCCATCCTCTGGACACCCTCCCTTCAGATACTTATGGACATTGATGAGGTCCCCCTCAGTTGTCTCTTCTCAAGGCTGAACAGGAGGTGCTCTAGTCCCTTAATCATCTCTGTTGCCCTCCATTGGACCCACTCCAGGAGTTCCATGTCACTTGTACTGAGGAGCCCAGAACTGGACACAGCATTCCAGATGTGGCCTCACTAGGCTGAGTGGAGGGGCAGGATCACCTCCCTTGACCTGCTGGCAGTGCTCTTCCTAGTGCACCCCAGGATACTGCTGCCACAGGGGCACACTGCAGGCTCAGGGATAACTTTTTGCCCATGGGATCCTCAGGCCCTTCTCTGCAGAGCTGCTTTCCAGCAGGTTGGCCCCCAGCCTGTGCTGGTGCATGGGATTATTCTTGCCCCAGGTGCAGGACCCTGCATTTGCCTTTATTGAACTTCAGGCAGTTCTTCTCTGCTGACTTCTCTGACCTGTTGAGGTCCTTCTGAAGGGCTGCACAGCCCTCTGGAGTATCGACCACTCCCCCCAATTAATGCTTCACAATTAAAAGTGTTGAGGAAGGGTCAAGTACGCTGCTCCATCCTAAGATGTTCTTCTCTTGTACTACCCTTTAGGTAAAAGGGAAATGCACCACTGATCATATTTCTGCAGCCGGACCGTGGCTTAAATTCCGTGGCCACCTGGACAACATCTCCAACAACCTGCTCATTGGTGCCATCAACATTGAAAATGGCAAAGCCAACTCTGTGAGGAATGCATTAACCCAGGAGTTTGGCCCAGTCCCAGACACAGCCCGTTACTACAAGGTGAGACGTTCCCCTGACACGTCTATTTTAAGAGGACATTTACACTTTGGGCAGTGTGTGCCAAGAATGAGGATCTCTCCCTCCTGCTCTCAAGTAACAGCAGCTGTGAATTCCCTTAGCACTGAGGCTTTTTCTTGGTATTTACTCTGATGATTGCAGTTCCTGTAGGAGATTCAGTCCCTAACTGATAGGGTGAAGATGGAGGAGGATCCCATGACTCCGAGGTGACCAGAAATCATAAACAAAAGAGGAAGAACTCCTTTAGGCTCTGCACACCTCACAAGGCATGGGTGTTATTAGGCTGTAACTAAATCTTGCCTCCTGGAATGTTTCATCTGTGACTAGTCTAATGTTTAAACAAGTTATAATCTTATCCCCTTTATTCTTTAACACTTGGCTTTGAATCTCAAGAAATGTCCTTTTGCCCTCTGGACAACTTGGCAGTTGTCTCAGATTGGCTCTTCCCGTAGAGAGAAGTTAAAATTTTCCATATCCCTTCCAGAAGTAGAGCAGAGATCTTGGCTGGTGCGAATGTTGGTCTGGCACAGCACCATGGAAGGAGAAGTGGCAGGAAAAGGAAAGAAAGGATTTGCTCTGGATCCCAAGGGCAATCCTCCTCAGATGGCAGTGCCTAACTACTGTGAAGCACTTAATTCCTTTATTTCTCTCCTTTCTTAGAATTGAAGGGAGCCTTCTGGGAGAAGGTGTCATAGCACAGCAATGTCAGTGTAATGCTCCAATTAGATGTGTGGGTGGATATTTATTGTTAATTCCTCATTTGTGTGGCAGCAAAAATGTAAATCTGTGCCTTTTGTCACAGAAAATGGGTGTCAAATGGGCAGTTATTGGGGATGAAAACTATGGTGAAGGATCAAGCCGGGAGCATGCAGCATTGGAGCCACGTCACTTGGGAGGCAGGGTCATCATCACCAAGAGCTTTGCCAGGATCCACGGTGAGTCACACTTCCCCTGTGGTGTGTGTAAACAGGATGTGTTTGGTTTGAGTGGAAGCAGTTTACCTTGTCCTAGGGCTCAACACCTCCAGGCATGAACCTTACCTGCTGACAGATGGCAGGGTCCCTCCTGTCAGGAGTCCTGTTACATATCTAGTTAGATATGCCACAAACAGAGGATCTGCTGATCTTGCTACTAAGATAATTTTGCTGGAATGCTACTCTGAGAAGCACTGGGCAGCCAGAAGGTAATCCTGCTTCCCTGCAGTGGGGTGTGACAAGAGTGGTTGGCGGTTTGTTCTCTGCAGAAACCAACCTGAAGAAGCAAGGTCTGTTGCCTCTCACTTTCGCTGATCCAGCAGACTACAACAAGATCCATCCTGTGGACAAGCTAAGCATTGTGGGGCTGAAAGACTTTGCACCTGGAAAGGTAACTGTCCAGTGTCTTGTCATGCACTTGTGGGCAGGGATGTGCCACTGATGGGAACAGTGGTGAGCTGTGTGCTTGTGAGGCAGCACTGGCACTGGTGGGCAGTGCAACCTCCCAGCCAGGCAAGACACAGTGGCCTGAGGGGCTACAGGGCAGGTCAGAATCAGACTGTGTTGTTCTGAAGAGTGATGAGATACCCTTTTATGATACTATGAATTTCTGGTCTTGTTGGCTTAAGCATGAGTGTTCCCTACAAGGAACTGCACCCTCACTTTTTATGTTAAGACCTACCGTGAGCTACAATTTTCCCTTTTCAGCCCTTTAAAAACATGTAGGAATTTTCCTGTGAGAAACTTCAGATAACTTGCTCCCTTGAAAGAGAGGGGGGGTTAAATAAAAACTGTCTTCTTCCTTTAGCCTCTGAAATGCATCATCAAACATCCCAATGGGAGCCAAGAAACAATCATGCTGAACCACACCTTCAATGAGTCGCAGATCGAGTGGTTTCAGGCTGGCAGTGCCCTGAACAGAATGAAGGAGCTGCAGCAGAAATCAAGCTAAGTGCGCACAATGCCCCAGTGCACTGGACTCGATTCAGCTTTGGCATTTTCATGAAAGTGCAATTCCATGCCTACTGTTGGAATAAATGTCTGATCAAATGTAACCATAGCTTCCTTTTTGTTATGGTACTTCCTCTTCACTGACACTATGAAAAGGGAGTGCAGCTAGGCTTACTTTCATCTTTTAAATTCCCCAGCTCCCTTTTTCTATTTTGGCTCAGTTTCAGTTGTCCCACAGTTATTTATATTTGGAAATAACCAGCTAGGGTGGGTTTGTCTGCTCAGTTGGTTGTTTTCTGCCCATTCACTTTACTGATGGCTAAAGACTTAAAATGAAAATAAAGAATGTGACCATCTCTTCTGCCATGTGTTATTGTATTCATCATCCTCATCCCTGTCACTGTCGCTGTGAGGGTGGGAAAGAATTTCTTGTAAATTACGGCTATATGGAGGGGGGAAAAAAAAACCAAACAACAAAACAACAAACCACAACAAACAGTAACTCCACATGGTAAAAAAAAGAGCCCTCACAGCTGTCTTGCACTGTTTAGCCTACTGCAGGCTCCACTCGTGACCATCACCACCTTCCCCACTACATTCCTGTGCATTGCAAATCAGTACCACTACTGCAGCAATGACAAACTTGCAAGAGCACCTGACGTATCTGCCCTCCCAGCACTGGGCACTAAATTAGTTTCCTCAAGCACAGCTTGTAACAGGAGACAGATGTTGAGGAGTCTCTTCAGGAGAAAATGCACACAAAGCCATGTAGCTCCCATCTCACTGCACTCCTGGGAGCTCTGACCCTGTGAAATGGGAGCTGAGCTAAACAGCTTCTTGGAGGTACTGGGGCTGTTTTCTTCCCCTGCTCTGGCACTACCCCAGAACAGCCTGTGTGGAAGCTCCTCACTTGTTTCACCCAAATTTCCACCTACACAAACAGCTGGGGGTTTTCTGCAGTTTGTTTCCACCACAGCTAGATGGTTGCATGTCAGCACTCTGCTCTGTAGGTGGTATTCAATAAGCTTACTGTCTGTGCAGATGGACCTCAGTTACTATGTGAACCTAAAGAATTCTACGCTCCCTTTTAATTAGGGCAACGCACCAGGAATAACAGTTTAGAATTAAGGGGTTCTAACGATGCTACAGGGAGGGCGCTGGTGACTCAGGCTTTGTTTTCGCAGTTGGAGGTTAAGCATACCCACCATCCCAGTGAATTACAGCCCCTTCCTGCCAAACGTGGCTGGCTTTGTAATTACGTGCAGCATCACTCTCTTGGCAATGGGCCCTGCATAGATTTTACTCAGTTTTGTTCCCCCCTCTCCTTGTACTGCTGTCAGGGAGGGTGATGGCAATTGTTTGTCATTGGCTGCTAGCACAGAGCAAAACATTGGTCTCAACACTATCTGCCTTGAAATCCAAGTAGCTAAACTGCAGGAGGCAACTGTTTTCTTCCTCCTAGGCAGGAAGCTAATAGTTTCCCCACAAATTGTACAGGAAGGCAGGCTGTGTGGTTTTTACTATTTATTCCACTTATGGTATTAAGACACCCTCACAAACGAGAGTTTGGGGCAGCTTGCTGAAAGCAGCCTTGGTCCATTTAGTTCATAATTACATACTTCAGTCAAACTGCAAAGTTTAGCTCATTCTACATAAGTACAGCCCACTCAGTAACGTAATTCCATTCAGCACATTAAGCAGCCCGTAGCTTTCCACAGTGGTCATCTTCACCAAACTGGAGTTACTTCTGGGTAAACAACTGTCATTGCCATTCTTTTTGGCTGACTTCATCCATGGGTGAAGTTCCCATTCTTAGAAGAACATTGCCCCCATCTCTCCTGCTCTCCCAGCAGCAGCATTTTCCAGGTCTCTGGAGTACCACACAGCTACTAACTAGTTAGTCTTTTGCTGCTTCTTCTTAATTTCCTGTCAAAAGAAGGGCAGGTTTCTACCCTCTGAGATCAAGCTCTCAGCCCAAGGAAGCTGTACTTTTTGACAAGCTTTCTCTTCTGCTTTCACTCACGAAAGTCAACTCCCTCCTTAATTCAGGCAAGTAAAGACCTCCCCAGTTTTTCCTCCAGGGCAGGAGACCAAAGCTCCAGCTGAGTTTGTTGCTGCTGTGCTCAAGGCTTTTTGTGCCTATAAATTCCCTTCTGCAGATCAGTGAAGACATGTCTTGAAAGCAACTGTCTCTCTCTGGCAGGTTGGAATCTGAAGGGGAAACAGAGAATGGCAGGTCTAATTTCTCATTAAGCTTCAGAGGAGCAATGAGCACCAGCAGGATCCCGTTATACCCCAAACATCCACCGGAAAGACCTTCTGTGGAGCAGGCTCTGATGGCAGCTAACTGTTTGTCCACCACGACAGGAGGCCCAGGCCGGGCTCGCTGATTGATCCCTGTTCACAGAGAGAAGACGAGAGGGTGCAATTGTAAACTGCATACAGAATAGAGGAAAATGCCTAAAAATGTAACATCTCTCCCCTGAGTTATGGAACAGAGCTGTCACTGCTTCAGATCTACCTTTCTCATGCATTGTACTCAAGTGGGTCTTATGCCAGCACACTGCAAGGAAACACTGTTCAGCTGCTGCATAAACCTTGATGTGTTGCTCCCAGCTCTGTATTCCTCATACGCTCACTCCTACTTACAGATCCTGCATCTGTAAGTCTGCTTTAAATCAGCCTCCCAGGGGAAAATCCACCAACAACCACAAAGTGTTCCAATGAAAACACTCAGAGCAACCGCAAGAACAATCTCATTTCTCCCTTTTTCCACTCCTTTCATTTTGTGAAACTGCTTCACGGTCATCTTAAAGCAATCAGTTCCTTGGGAAAGGGATGCTATTTTAGACACTGAACAAACCACAGCGCTCACAAGGCTCTATGAATCAATGCACATAGTTACCACAAGAGTGTACGGTGCCTCTTTCTTCTGGACTTCTTCTGTGGCAGTTGAAGTGGAAGCCTCTGCAGAGCTTGGACCTGTCGGTGATGTATCGACAAATGTTTCATCCACGACTCGGAAGCGGATCTCCTCCCCAATGTCCATGTAAAGGTCATGGGCCCCTTCTTCTGTCTCGTATTCCCACACCCACACCTGCTCTGCTTCATCACTGGCCATGCCAAGGATTAAGGATGGAAACAAATCAGTATTCTGCTTGACAGATCACCTTCTCACAGTGCTGAGAATAGACTTGATTCAAAGCCTTTTCAGAGTTATTTATCAAACCACCATGTACTGTCCTGGGTCATCGTCTGCACAGTCCAGGACCCGTCTTCCTTCTGATTTTTCTGCTTCAAGGTGTACACTGCTGGGGTACCCACCCAAAAAAAAAAAAAAAAAAACCAGAAAAGACCCCCAAACAAGCAAACCCCCTCAAACCCAAGACGACCTTGCCTGTCACACTGAAGTACCTCAGACACACATGTATGTAGACATCACATGGTGTGGTAAAACCTGCATTCTATCTTCAGCAGCAGCCAAGACTGGAGGCAGGGATTACAACTTGGCTGTTCAGGGGACACTGCCATTCATTTCTATCAGCAGGCATAATGATCCTGCAAAACCTAATGAGCGTGAGGGCCTGTCTAGCTGTGATAACAGTCTGCGGGACTTGCCTGACACAAGGGCTTAGCTTCTGCCACTGAGCACCTTCATTGTTGCAGTGGTGAATGCCTGTTGGGCCAGCACTGCACAATCTTTTGAAATGAAGTAGTAAAGTTATCAAAGGTGATCAAAGGATACAACTTAGCTGGCTGCTGCAGGGATTCTGGTGGGATGACAATATCATCAAAGAATCCAATAGAAACTGCGGAGAAAAGAATTCGATTAAGACTGAAAAATTCTTTGCAAATGATGTTCCACAATGATTCCTAAAATGCATTTCTAGACTCATTCCCTTCCTCTCTCAGGAAGGACATTGAGATTATGCAGGAATTATTCTTTGAGCCACAACACTCAATTTCCATTGGCAGCAAAGAAACCACCCGGCTGAAAGTACATACAGCAACAGAGGGCACAGTCTTTGTGCCTGCTGGGAAAGGAAAAGGTTGTTTGGAGCAGGAATGGAAATGAAAGCGTTCCAAGAAATGACTCAGATGCTATAGAGGTCTGTGACAGAAAAGAGCTCAGAAATCACAGATGTAACACGTTAAATAAAGACCAATATAAACTCAGAACAGTCCCTATCTCCCCTTAAGATTTCATGTTGTTGAATTTTAGCAGAGAATGGACCATGCTCAAATTCAGCAACAAATGCAGCCAAGGTAATCTCACTGCCCTAATTTAACAACTGAGCAGAGGAACTTGTTTGCATGGAAGACTTCTTCAAGAAAGGAAAGCAACTCATCAATTATGTATTCCATGACTCTGGCAGCGCTTTGTGCTCACAAAGACATTTCCCTTCCATGTTTTCAGGTATAGGAAATGATCGTGAATTTGCACAGAAATACGGGAAAAATACATCAGACCAACACAAGCCGATACTTCCACTTTGAAAAACACAAGTTCTGTTAACTGAAGCGCGAAAATTAATCCAGTCTATGCTCCAGATGGGCTTGCCTGTTCTTCGTGGGCACGCACGTGACTGAAAAAAGGAAAGAGGAGTGCAGACAAAAGCATCAAGGGCAGGGAAAGCTGCCAGGCTCAAACCACCAACCACACTCGGCTCAGAGCAGTGCGAGAGGCCAGCGATAGCCTTTACCCAGCCTACAGACAGCATCATTCCACCCGAAATCAGTGTTTCCGTAGACCCAATAGCCCTGCAGCTCACGTGTCCCTAATGTCAGAAGTAGTGGCTTACCGTGGACGCCGTCCTGGCTGCAGCTTTTAATCTGTCCAATCAGGATCTCATCCAGGAAGGGATGGAAGACCACATAGCGGAAATGCACTTAAAAGAAAACACATCATTACTGTTATTTCCATGTGAGTGAACTGCACTCCTTCCACAGGTTGGCAGCCATTAAAACAAAATCCCACATCCTATATGCCCCCTAAGACACTTAGCCAGTTTCTTTCATGATTTCTTTACAGGCACTGATTAGATAGAAAAACGGGAATAAGAGTTCTGATTCCTAACTGGTTTGTACGAGTTCTGACAGCAGCTGAGCAGCAGCTCACTTGTGTCCTGTTCTCAGCTCTTCAGTCTTGCAAGAGTCAAAGTTCACAGAATGAAAGTGTAAGCTCAAAAGCATGGAGCAGAGCCTCTGCTTAAGTCATGACAGGAGCATTCCTGCACAGTGTTTCAAGGCCAAAAGCATCAGTTGAAATTATACCTTCTTGCAATACTTCTGCCTTTTATCTTCTTTCAGTTCAAGGAGTAATTCAAAGTTAAGAAACTGAATGGAGATTAAAGCAATCAGGAAAGCCTGCCATCCTCCTTCAGTATTAGAGAAGTTTTTATTTGCTGGAAGCGAGTTGTATTGGAGTTGAAATTTAGACAAGGGGAGCCACATACAGTCAGTCCAGTTTCCTTCCAACAGGAAACATTTCATGTACTCAACCTATGCTTCCACACTGTAAACTGAAAATAGAAAAATGCATCTCTTACCAGTTTAAAAAAAACCCTAATTTTAACTTGAAAAAAAAAAAGAAATTTGCTTTTATGCATTTACTTCCAGATTTTAGTCAGATTTACCAAGAGTTGAAGTAAAGAAACTACTAATTTTTTATTAAAAAAAACCAAACAAAAAACCACTAGAAATGTATGCTGAACCAGAACTGTCTAAGTTTCAACAAAAATGTCATAGAACTTCCAGCTAGGACACAAGCATCAAATGCTGTGCAAATATTATATGCAGAAACAAGTTTCAACATTCTAGCTAGGGAAAATAAGCTTCAAAAAGAAAAAACACTAGAGGAATGGAAAGCAATTATTGCAACTTATTTCTACGTGAAGATTTTCAATAATTTTCAATTAAATTAGCTCCTTCCTAACCCCACACCTATGGCTCTAATTGTAGAACAGAGATGAACTGCAGGAGAAGGCAAGCAGGACTGGCTTTTTAAAGCCATATTTGTACCCAAAAACTGCAAAGAAAAGAAAATACTTTCATCATGTTTGTCTTGCCCTCCTAACAGGAACGGAGTTAAGGCTGTGAACTCAAGGTTGTTACTCTCCCTAACAACTGAACTCAGCCTACATTTCCAGATCATTACTTAACTTCTGCAACACTATATAACTGAGAACGAGCACATACCTTTGGTATGTGATGCACCATCCCCAGGAAATATGTATGAATCTTCCAGCTTTGTGATATCGTACAGACAGATGCAGAGCCCGACATTGTACACGACCTGCTCAAAGAAAAAAACAAATTGAAAGCAGTAAATCAACCCACTGGGTTAAATCAAGCAAACTATCAAATTTATACATTATGCACACCTTTTCAAAAGGTAGCAACAGAAAGGTGGTGAGATGGGAAGGAGGCTGTTTTGGTGCACTGCCTTCAACAGCCCCAGCATTGCAGGGGAACCCCAATTCAAGTGTTATGGGAGCACGTGTTTTCACTGGCACTGGAAAGAGCACTGTTACAGAGACCCTTGGGGAAATTGTCAGTGGTGAGAAGAACTTGATCTGCCAAGACAGTAAACAGCTCCCTACAGACATCATTCACCAGCCCCACAGCTTGTCCAAAGGCTTAACATATTTTTTGTTGGAGTTACACTGTCAAAAGCCTCTAGGCTTGACTTTGTCTTAAATTATATTAGCTATGGGGAGACACAAGGCAAATTCTTGGTTTCTCTGCTACTTCTGAGACAGCTTCACTCCTACAAAATTTGAGGCACCTACCCAGCCATCAGTGGATGAGGGAAGATTTTTGCTTTTCATAACGTGTCCATATAACCTGCTATTCACAACACCCCATCCCTTCAGATTGCTCTTTTGAGCTACTTTCACATTCACAGGTACATTTTGAGTTTTGTCCCTGCTTTGTGTTGAAAGCCATGTGCTAATCAGAGTCCCAAGGCTGCACAGGCAAACTCTGACCTCCTGGTCTACCACAGAACACTTGTTATATTCTGAAGACCAGCTTCTTACTGCCACGCTGTATTTCAATTATTAACCACAGACCAAATGGGCTAATATTTATATAGTCCGCCTTTTTTTTTCCTGATTCCTCACTGGCTGGATTAGTTTTCACCTGGTTTTCAGGCTGCATTTCAGATTGCTCCGCTATACACAACCCAGCAGTTGCTCTCACTTCTCTTCCATGTTTCTGTGCCCCATCTGGTAACTCAGTATCTTCCCATTACAGCATCAGCCACTGGAAAAATGTCCCCTTTGAGATGGCACGTGGCTGTCTCTTTGTTTACAGTCGCTGGGCACGGCCTTCCCATCTGAACTACTCTGACACCTCAGCCACCGTCTCATTGGGCACAAGCGAAAGGAAGAAACGCTCGGGGATGTTACAATGCCTCCATCAACCAATACGTGACCCACGCTTTACCTTATTGGCCAATTTCTTGTTTAGCTCTTCAGCAATGGATTCGTTCAGTTTCCTTTCAAACTGCCAGGGAGGAATTCTGACAGTGTCAGTCATCTCCACCAGGACAAACATGGTGGCGGAGGAGGGGGCGAGGAGACACCAACAGCCTCGGGAACTGGAGCGCTGCGAGGACAACCGAGGCGGGCCCGGGAAGCCACCCCCCCCGTGTCGCACGGAGCCCGGCAGGGCGGTATCCCGGCTGTCCCAGCGGGAAGGGGCCGGGACGCCGGGATCACCCCTCACCCGCCTGCCGCACGCGGAGCCCGTCGCGCGCCACGGCCGCGCGCCACTTCCGGCACCGCCTCAACCAATCGCGCTCGGCGGGCGGGCCCCGTGCACTTAAGGAAGCGGCGGGGAAAGCGGCGGCCATTTTGTTCCTCCTCGGGCGGGGCGGGGGCGGGGCCGAGCCCTGGCCCGGTATAACCGCAGGGGTGTCCGCGGCTGTGTCCGGTCATCCCCGTGAGGGACATGATTTGGTCATTATAAACGTGGAAATGTCCTCAGCAACGGGGCGCCCTGTGCACGGTTGCTCTCTGTTCCCCCCGCCCCCCCTGCCAAGCCCCGGGCAGAGGCTCCCGTGCCGCGGCTGAAGCAATCCACAGCCGGGGTTATTGTGATTTAATTTATCATTTGCATAAGCTTCAGTCCCGACAGGGTCGCAGAGATCAAAGTCTGCGCCTCTCTGAAAGCCTATTCTTCAGTTGTTTGCCCACCTCTCCAACAAACCCTATAGTGCCCTTTGCAGCTGGAAGTTCTTCACAGCGCCGACTGTCCAGTGCTTAGGTCAAGGTTATTGTCAGGGACAAACTGTCATCACACAGAGCTGCAATAATTTCAGAGTGTTAATTGCCAAAAAGAAACCAACCCCCACGGTAGTTTTTTCAGGCCTTGGTGCATTCTGCAGCGAGGGAAGCAGTGTGAGGGATGGCAGAAAACAAGGGGGTGTGCTAACATCTGAGATTTATTGGGGAAAATGAAAGGAGGTTGTTTGAAGTGTGTTTAAAAAAAGATCTGCCAGGAAAACCAAACATCCCTGGCTGACAGTCAAAACTGCACTCTCAGCATAATGTCTTTGATGCAAAGGCTAAGTGTGTCATCCCCCACACCCCCCAGCAGTGCGTGGTGGGACAGTAACATGGCTTTTAGATAAGAAATCATTAAATGTTGAGCTGTCTTGCAACGGTGAGGGGGGCGGGGGGGGAATGAGGTTGAAAATACCATGGTTAGGCCTCATTAAAAAGATACCTGTCTTGGCCAAGGAGTTTTTGATCTCTTCACAATTACTCCTGTTTCACCAGGATCTTTGGGTTCTGGAGGTTTTTTTGTTTGAATAAACATGGCTGGTCTGCACATATTTGATGTGTTTGTATTAAATGGGGGGCCCAGGAACAAGATTTACCCTGTCACCTGAGAAAAGCGGCATTTTTCTTGGAGCAGCATCTACTGCCTCAGTAATATGCTCTGCTGCCAGCACAGCAGACACCACTCTAACAGAACACCTCAACCCAAATCCCCAGTGTTTCTTGCTCTTCTTGTCCTACTTCAAGGAACCTTACAAAGGCTCCTTTCTCCTACACTACAGTCACTGCTGCGCTAATCTGGGCACAGCACAGTTCTGCTGGCACACGTGCCTCATCCCTTGCTGTTCTGTCCTGGCCTCATGCAGGTTTGGCAGTGCCAGGTTTGACCTTTAGCTGGACTGCAGGTTTCGCAGGTGTCTGTAGCTACTTTTTCAGAAGAGAGAATAGTTCCCGACCCTGTCCTTCTTCTGATGGCAGGGGAAGAAATAGCCTTGGTATCACACAAGGAGGCAGAACTTAGACACTGTTGATTTTGGCACAGTGATCACTTTGGATGCTTTTGTATATAAGAACTGTAAGGTTAAATAGGGGCATGGGTTCAGAGGAAAAGTAGACTGGAATACCTGGGAGAACATGAGAGATTAAGAGAAGTGGATTTGGACAGAGTTATATTATGCTTCCATTGTAGCCCATCCTTGAGTTAACATTTTTCATGGTTCCAATAGCTATGCCCCATTAGAGGCTTTTGGGTGCCAAATACAAAGCAGATACATCTCCCTTCAGACTGATCTGCAGTCCCCAAAAACCAGCTGTGTGAGTAGCAGGCCTGCAAGGTCTCATTTCATATTGGTTTGGGTCTTACCGGTTATGTCTGCTGTCTTGTAAAGTGCAGGCACCAAGCAAGACCTGCAGAATCTCTCTCTCCTGTATCAGCTCTGTGATTGCCAGCAAGGGCTGAATGCTGCAGGCCGCTCCTCAGTAAGGAGGACAGGATTCCTCTTCTCTATGCAACGATGTATTTTGGTGAAACTTGCAGGTACTTTGCTATTACTCTGGGGAAACTGAATTGAAATGTGTGGAGAGAAAGCTAATTATGGCAGTGTTGGATGAGCGTCAGTGCCTCAAGTACTGGGCTACAGTCACCACCAGCATTGAGCCTGGCTGTCAGTTTCTCAGCCTCCACCAGTAACATCTCAGGTTATGGGAAACGATTTCCAGTCTCACCCTCTGCAGGTAACTCCCCTCAATCCCAAGTGGCATGTGCCTGGGCCGTTGTACACATCACAGATGTTGCTCTGGTCCCACCTGGGTTTTCTCCCTGAAGGAATTCTGTATTTCACAAGTACTGTCTCCAATGTAAAAACATAAACAAAAGCCAAACTATGCCCCACATGGGTGTTGTCTCAGCTACTGGTAGTGCTCAGTTACACTATCTTTAATGCTGCTGCTAAAGTGTCTTGCTGTTGGAGATGTGAACCAGCCTCATTTTGCTGAGTGTCTCTTTTTGTTCCAGGAGTACTGACATGGTGAATATCCACAAATCTGCAGTGCCTATACACACCTTTTCACACATAACCATAAAGTCTCCAGAGTCTCTCTCAGCAGTATTGGGGCTTTTCCAATATTTGGGTGCATGGTTCTCCATTGATGGTTGGGTTTTTTTTTGTTTGTGGTTTGTTTTTTTTGGTTAGTTGGTGTTTTTGAAGCTTCAGCTGCTGGAATCCAGGGGTTGCACAAGAGTTTTTCTGTCCCTCAGAGAAAATTCCAGACATTTCTCATTCTCTTGATTGTACAGGAAAACTGGAAAATACTATTTGAAGGTACCTGAAGGATTGGAACCTGTGAGGAAAACGAAAGGAACCCCCAAATTACTTTGTTTAAGATCTTCTCTGTCCCTGCATCCCCATGGCTCTTGAGCAAAATTGGCTCAGGGATGCTAGGGGAGGTGAGTGGTAATTTGCATCTAGACAGTTCTGGCCCTCCTTTGATTGACTCCAAAGGAATTATGTATCTTCTCACGTACAAAGTCCTCCACACTCCTGCCTTTTCTTCCATCTCTGCAGGCATCTCTGGCACCCCCACTCCCACTCTCTGTTTGATCAAAGCTTCCCCTCTTCTCCTTTTATCATTTTTGCCTGCTTTAGACTCTCTGCCTCTTCTGCTGCAGCGCATGCCCAGAGCCACCTTCCAGCCAAACATACTTTGAGTTCCCTGTGCCTTTTCCATCAAGAGCCTTTAAATGGGAGAGCCAGGCTCTGACGCTCATCTCCTCTGTTCAGTTCACACTGTTTAATACATGCAACTGGGCACACAGGTAAACCTGGCATACCACAAAGCAAATGGGAAAGTACAGGTATTTCTGATATTCAATGTACAAATGTTAAATGAATGCCTGGGGAAGAAGAGGGCATGCCCATACCACACATCCCCAGCACTGGCCTCCAGCTGTTTCCAGCTCAGGACCCTCCTGGTCTGGATGTGTAGAGCTGTCCCACAAGAGAGGAGAGGCCATCTCAGGAGAAACTCAGAGTAGGGTCTGAGAGCTGGCTGGGGTCTCCTCCCCTTCTTTTGCAAGGTTTTGAAGGGTAGACTGGGGAGATGAGCCTTGTGGTGTCCGTAGGGTAGGAATAGGGCTCCTGCTTTGTCACGGAAAACTACTTGAAAAGCCACAAGCAGAGCATGATGGGCAATGCCAGAACCCACCTGCACTTGGGGTTTCAGTGCTTCTTAGTGGCCTTGCCATGGCCTGGTCTCTTCTGTCTATGGAGCCTTTTTCTGCACTATAGTTCATTGACAGGAGAAAGACAAGTTTTTTGTGATCCAAACCCTCTGCCAAAGCCCCTGGGGCAGCCACGGATCAACACCCAGTACTTGGATGGATAGATGGATGGATGGTGGACGGATGGATACAGCCTGACTCCTGACCGTGTTTTATGCCTTGTGGCTTCCCACACAACTTGTACACCACCCTGCAGCCCCCAGGGTTGGAACAGATCCAGTTGGCACCATGGTGTTGAGCTACTTAAAATGTATCAAGGAATGAGTTAAAGAAAACAAAAGCAACACAGAACCACCCCATGTCACAAGATGGCTGTAACAGCTCCCAGCAGAACTGACACTGCACCATGGTTGTTTGAGGTTGTATATTTTTTCCTAGGATCACAGGGACCTGCGTGATAAGGTGCTGGTGTGATCCACCCTTCTACTCCAAAATGAGGCTGCTATCACCTAAATTCCCCACAAAGTATGCCTACCCAGCCTATTCTTACAAACCTCCTGTGATGGAGACTCTGGTGCTTCCCCAGGCAATCTACTTGAGTAATTAACTGTCTGTTCTGTTAGAAAGCGTTTCATAATGTCTAACATCAATCTTGCTCCTTGCAATTTAAACCCCATTACTCCTCGCCCTATTTCCCAGTGGAATCAGCAAACGATTGATTCCTGTCCTCGTTGTATCACCCTGTGCCCCTATGAGAGAAAGTCTTGGGCCAATTTATGACATTGCCTCTGCCCACAGAGATGGCTCTCCTGAGCCCGGTCACATCAGCACAGGGGAAAACGGAAAACAAGGATCTTTTGAGGCTGGGGATTGGCACAGAGCACTGATAGAAATGAGAGCCCTAAGAAGCACCTGGGCTTGTGACAGCTGGCTATGAGCCCAAAGCAGGGGAGCGGAGCAGTAGGATGGATTTGCAGCATGTGCCCCCTGTACTCTCCTGCTGCACCGGGGGTGTCTGTGGCATAGGTGCTTGGGGGCTGCAGGGGGCAGGGAGACTGGGGCAGGCGGGGAGAGCAGTTGCAGCTGCACCAGTGAGACTTGAGGTGACAGGGGAGAGGTTTGACCCATTGCGAGGGAACCCTCCCCATCCAGACTTGGCCTCCTGTCCCCATCCCTGCCTCGGGTGCCTTCCCACACCCCCCACACCCCGTCCTCTGTCCCTGCAGCCTGTGGGGCTGCCCCATTGCGTCTGGCCGTGGCACCGATATGCGTCACCTTGCGCAACCGGAGCGACGCGGTCCCCCGGGGCCGACCTTCGTCACCTCCGGCCCCCCATACAGACCTTCTCCTTTAAGCCTAGCTCAGAAATGACCATGCTGATCCCTCCCACCTGCCCGCTCCCCCTGGCCCGGCCCTGACGTCAGGGGAAGGCGTGCGGATGCGTGTGTGTTCGAAGCGCACATCATACACACATCAGATACCGCAGATCCATCAGCAGGCAGCCGGAGGAAGCCCCCCGGAGCCGGGCTGCGGGCGACACCGCCGCTCCTCGCAAGGTAGCGGGGCAGTGTCTGGCCCCGCCGAGCACCGATGCTCTGCAGAGCGCAGCTCCAAGGAGCCCGTCGCTGCTAAGGAGGTGAGTAAGGGGAGGCACAATGGCCATCTAGCGTGCCCGGGCTATTGTAGCTGGAGGTTAAACTTCACGCACCACCTTTTTCTTTCAAACCTGCTTTTTCCTTTTGACGGTGGAGAGGTGCGAGGGTGAAGCGTGACTTCCCTGCGGTTTGGTTATTCCCTACCAGCCTCAGGAACAATAACTCCCCTGGGGGTGGCGGCGGCAATGTTGCACGTCTGCTTTGGCTGGGGGGCAAATAATCCAGGGCTTTGCCACGGAGGTCTGAGCTCAGCTGGGACCCAGCTCTCTGATTGCCGGGTGAGGGGAAGGCAATTTGTGAAAAATCCGTCTTATTAAAGCAGACTAATAATGATGTGGCTTGAATTGGTGTTTCTTTGGGACTGGCTGCGCTATTCCTGCTGATGGCAAGTTAGATCCACAAAGGAGGAAGGAAGGAAGGACACAGAGGAAGATGTTTGTACCACGTCTTTGAACACTCTGCTAATTAAAAAATAAAAACCTACACAAGAAAACAAACAGATCCCACAAGGCGGTATTTGTGATGATTTTGCATGTATGCTTAAAAGGTAAATCAAGCCTCCATGATGGTTTCTCTCCTTGCTTCTCCTCTGCATCTCTCAGCCTGCTTGCTCTCCCCCATGGCCTCCCTGAGAACTGGGCAGCCCAGCACTGACTAGGGGAGCTTTTTATAATCAATCCATAAAGGTGACATTCATATTTTAGCGCTAAGCAGGCTGTATCGTAGGCGAGACTATCTCAGCAAAGATCTCTGAAGTTGGGAGTGTGATTGGCTTAGCTGGGGAGGGGACGCTGTCAGTGTGCATTCCCCAAAAACCGCCTAGTTTTATTTTTCCTACAGTAATTTGTCTCAGCAAAGGGATTTGTAACACTCAGGGTAGATGAGGAAATTGCTTTGCTTGGTATTTAACTCTTAACAGCGTGATCTGGTAACCAAAAAATGGGAGCAGGGGGGAGCTGAGAGGCTTTCATTAGCATCGGACAGAGACAGCATTTATAAAAACCTGCCAGACGCCGAGGCTGTGAGCCTTCTCCAAGGAAGGGAGGATGGAGAACCATAGCCCAGCGAGTGCTGTGGTGGCCCTCTTCATGGTAGCCGCTGCCTGGAGCCATCCTTGTTCCCCAGCTTGTTCCTGACCTTCATGGCAGCCCCCCTGGGATCTCTGCTGGCCGCCGTGTTTTTGTTGGGTCCCTCGGCAGGTGAATATGCCAAGCAGCTGAAAAATGGGATTTTTGTTTTTGCATCGAGCCCTGGGGACACACTCGTGCGTCTGGAGGGGTGTAGCTCTTCTCTGTTTCAGCCTGTGTCTAGACAAGCTGGGTCTGGGGGGGCATCAGCCTCCCCGAGGATGGCAGCGGGCCAGAGCATTGCTTTCCTGCTTTGTGGGGTGAGAAGATGGCTACTGGCAGCTGGCTGTGGAGATGGGGTGTCTTTTTGACATACAGAGACCTTTTTTTCTATTGGGGTGGATTGAGAGGGGTGGTAAACCTGACTCCTAAACTGAGGCCACTGGTAGTTGCAAGGGGTGGAGAAAACATGATGGCGAGTGGCATGGAAGAGCCTGTGCAGAAGATTGCTGGAAAAGGCAGCTGAGGGAAAATATTCAGCTCCTTGGCTGGGGTGGGGGGAGCAGTGGCACTCGGGAGTGTTGTGGCAGACAGCATCTGAGCTGGGGATTTACAAAGAGAAGCAGCAGCGTGAAAGGGAACAGCCCATAAAGGCGACGACAGGCCAGCTGAAGGGTCACGTCCACAGCCTGAGCGTGACGGCCGCCAGCAGAGCGGCCACCCATCCTCCCATCCATCCTGGGCATCCCGGGGGTTCCAGCGAATGGGAAGGAGCACAAAGAAGCCGCACGGGAGGGCCGACTCACCGAGGGCGATTAAGCTAATTAAATACGTATTCCCCTGCCTGGGTGAGGGACGTGTGAGGGGTTTTTCTTCGCTGCTGCTAATGAACGGGGAGTAGCGGACGGAGGCTGGTGCCTCTTCAAAAGGCTCTTTCCCCCCTTCTAGGAGACCTTGAAAGGCTGTTTAGTTAAACAAGGTCACAGCCAGCACCCAAGTCAATGTGTTTGGCTTTAAAGAAGGGGAGAGAGACAGTGATTTTATTTGATAAACCGCAGACCTTTCAGTCACTGCTGATGAATGGGGTACTTGGATCTTGAGATAAAAGCTGATGTGTCTACTGCCTGTCTGCCTTAATTGGCCTGGGTTTCCTGCCTTAGCCTGCGAGCGCTCCCGACTGTCAGCTCTGCCAGCTCAGGAGCCTGCCCTCCGAAAAATATAAAAGCAAAGCTGGCTGCTGCTGCCAAAGGAGACCCTGTCACCAGAGGGCTCTGGAGTTTGGCTCTGAGATGGTTTCTTTGGGGAGGGGGGAAGACAGACAGGGTGGTAGGTGTTTCTTATGAAGAGCATCCTTCCAGGGAGCCCTGGGCTTGGTACTGCTCACACACCTCTTTGGCTTGAAGGATGGTCACCCTGGGAGACCCTTGGAGCAAAGCCACCAAGGGGAGACAGGGAGGAGCAAGGTGGAGGTCCAGCAGTGATGGTGGAGAGGGGTTATGCTGGAAAGGCTTCCCATGCCCCACGGCAGAGCTGGGCTGCTGCAGCCTTTCCTCTTCTTCATAGTGACCCGGATTTCATCCCTGCACTGTATATATGCGTGGAGTGGACACAGTGTTGTGGGTGGTGTTAGCCAGACCAGGAGATCCTTGGGGTGGAGAGAGATGCTCTTGTCCCCAGCAGGGGTTCTCATGACCATGGGAGATGGAGGAGAGGGTGAAAATGCCTCCTGTGCCCAGGTGCTTCCTCCTTGTCACCTGCTGGGGCTGCGATGTGGAGAAAGGGTTGGGGAGATGATGGTGGGATGAAGCACAGGAAGGAAAGGAGAGAACAGGAAGATTTTCCCTGACCTCTAGCTGGGCTGGGAGGGGAGGAGATACTGGCAAGGATATGCTTGTGTCCCCTGTCTTCTCTCAGCCCACTTTTGCCCTGAGTTTAATTTCCTCAGTCCCTTTGTTTGCTGTGGGGATTTCAGTGAGGTAGGAGGTAGGATACTGCTCTGGAGTCTCACGTGGTGCCAAGTTCCCTTTCAACCTCAGCTTCACCAGCACCAGCAAAACCAGGCATTCAGCCACTGGGCACCAAGGCTGACCCACAGAATTGGGATGCTTGTTCCAGATGCTGAAGAGGGGCAGAGTATGCATGCTGGCTGTGGGAGACAGCTTTGGCATGGCTGCAGGACAGGGGTCCCTGCTCCAGCCCCTGCTCCAAGCAGAAGTTAGAGCAGGCAGCTCAGGGAGGTGTCCGGGGGATGCATACCCCTAAGGATGGGGATCCCACAGCCTTGCTGTGCCCTATCCCTGTGCTTATCCCAGTAAGATGCCATCCCACATCAGGGTTCCCTCCCACATCCCCATGGGCCAGCCAGAGCCCCCCCAGAGTGCCTATGAGCGATCGTGTCCAGCTTGTTCTCCCACATGGAGCAAGCTCAGCTCCTGGGGGCAAACAGCAGCCCAGGAGGGCACCCTCTGCTTCTGTCCTTGGCCCTCGGGATCAGATTGTCTGCCTCCTCAGTGATGCCCAGCATGCTACTGTTCTTGACCACTCCTCGTCCCCCAAACCAGGGAGCCTTCCAGGGCACCTGAGCCTGGGCTGCTCCCACAGGTGAACCTGGAGCAAACCCTCTCTTGGTTGCCACTTCACCAGCCCACAGCATTTTTTTCCTGCAAGGCTCCCACTCCTGCACACCTCTTCCCCTTTGCCTCTTACTTTTCTTTTGCCTCTGGGAAACTTCCATTTTTCCAGCCCCTTATGGATGCCAACCAGCTCCTCAGCATACTAATAGTTTGCTCCAAGCATCGTTATTCAGGTTAAATACTCTCCATTGTCCCTAATCTGGTGGGGGAATGGAAAGGCCTTGTCAGTGAAAGCGCACACAGAGGAGGTGCCTCATGGCGAGGCCATTTTCATATTGGCGGCTTCATGATGTGGCAGAGAACTGAGGGCCACTCCCCCCAAACCATCCCACTCCTACAACCCTGCTTCCCCCAAATAATCCCACTCCTACAGCCCTGACACCTACTGGGAAGGCAATGGATCCTGCATTTTTCTGGCCTAAAGTGGCCAGACTGCTCGCAAGCACAGGCAGGGAGGTTGGATGGGGACACAGATGGGGGCACAGATGGGAGCCATGAAGCTGCTTGATGTCTGGCCTGGCTTTGGGGTGTCTCATTTGGGTGTTCCCTGAGCCTCTCCAAGCTCCACAGACATGGGGGAAGGAGAGGTGAGCCTGAGCCTGGGAATGGGAGAAGGGGTTACTGAGCCAGGGTGTAGGGGAAAGAGATGCTGAAGCTGGGCATGGGGGCAGGAGATGCTGAGCCTGTTGGGCCAGGAGCCAAGGAGCTTCTCTGTGGGGTGGGATGTGGAGCAGAAGACAAGCACGCATGCTCCAGTTGCTTCATGGCAGAGGGGAGCCACTGAAGCACAGGAAGGGTTTGATGTGGGGGTAGGTGGGGAGCCAGTGAAGGGAGAGACATTTTGGGGGGGTTTGTGGCCGTGACTGGAAGTCATCTTGGAGGGCAGAGGAACATGGTGGCTTCTGCCTTGGGGTAGGACTCCAGCATGGGCTGTGCCGCCTGGATCTGAGGGTGAAGCTCTGCAAGGCTTAGAGGGGGCAGCTGAGTCCCAGATGGGCAGCATCCCATGGCAGCATCCAAGCTGGACTGGTAGCAGTGGGGATCCAGTGGCAGGCAGACCCCCCGGCAGGGGAAGCAAGTAGAGGTGGAGCAGAGGGGGAGCAGAAATTGCCTAGTCCCTCCTTGAAACTTCAGCTGCTCTAGAAATCTTTTTCCATGTCCTTGGTGCCTGCTAATTTCAGAGTGGAGGTGACCCCCTTTTGCACATCCCCCCAGGGCCTTCGTGTCTCAAGGGGCCATGGTGAGTCAGAAAACAAATTAAATATTCTCTGGGTTTCCTGGTGTGTGCAGCTGTCATCCCAAAAGATGCTGCATACCCCAGTGGGGTGGGAAAGGGCTGAAGTGGGTGGTGGGGAAGGGGATGGTAAGTCTGTAGGATGTCAGGCTCCGCAGCTCTGAGTGATGGGAAAACCCCATCACTGATGGGGTGATGGAGATGGGTGAGCTCCCTCACCTAGCACACCCAAAGAGAGGTGCCCCCAAAAGCAGCCACTGGTGTGGGGCACCCCAGGACAGAGGCACCAGTGTCAGATGCAGCGACTGATTGGAAATCATCAGAGCAAAGGCTTTCTGAGCAAGTGGCTGCAGTGCTGATCATGCATCTCACTGGGAGGCTTAGAAGTGCACAACCCCTCCAATTTCATGCTGGGGTGCTTCAGCAAGGACAACAGTGCCCACAATTGCTCTGACAGGACACCTTTGTGGGGTTTCTTCCCCTTAGAGCTTTAACTCCTTGCAAACTGCACGATGCCAGCCAAAAACTGGAGCCTAATGATGGCAGCAACAGGAGGCTGTGCTTGTGTTGTGGCTCACTGAGGTCCTGAAGGGGTGTGCAGGCTGCTGGCAGCCCCATCACAGCCTACTGGTGTCCCTTCCTGTACAAATGTGCTGCTGGCTGGGGCTGGAGTTTGGTCCTAAATCCTATAGGGCTGAGGCAACCTCCTCTGCTGGGGAGACCTCAGACCCCTGGCCTTGACCTACCTATTGTCTCAGCTTTTCTCCTTCACTCTTTTATTAGAAATCTCAGGTTGGGACAAGTTCTCAGAGTCTGAGACTGGAGACCCAGGCATACTGGCACTGCATGGGCATCCTTCCCAAAATGGTCCCTGCTGGTGGCAGCTCATGTTCCACTGCTTCTTTTCCCAGGCTGTGCTTTTTAGCGACTTCATCTCAAATATATGGGATTATCCTGGTAAATGAGCCACAAACCAGGCTCTTCCCTTGGGATTGATTTGCTGGAATATCTCAGGCTTCCAGGGGCAATTCCTAGTTTTGGGGGTTGGTGTCCAATACAGAAGTCTGGCAGCATGCTGCCTGCTCCCACAGACGGCTGAGAGCAGAGGGGCAGTTCCTGACAGCAAATTGTCCCTGCCAAAAGCCCCAGAGAAGGGCCTGTAACCCCCGCCTCCTTTTGCTCCCCAGGTCACCAGCAGTAGACCCGCACGCCCGGGTGTCCTTTCTCCTGCCACCCACCCACCTGCCCCCAAAACGGAGGAGCCCGCTGGTCCCACCATGTCTTCGGACCCCAGCGCCCCACCATCGGTGCCACCGCTGCACTCCCCCAAGTCACCAGTGTGGCCCACCTTCCCCTTCCAGCGGGAGGGCAGCCGCATCTGGGAGCGAGGCAACCTCCTGCTGCGGGACCTGCCCAGCCCCCTCCCCACCAAGAGGACCAGGACCTACTCGGCGTAAGTACCTGGCTTGCGGGTTTGGGACCATCCAGTTGAGCTAAGAAGGGGCTGTGGTCAGCCCTTTACACCGGTGCACTTTGCCAACGCAGCGCCCGGCATTGCTGCACACACCTGCCAAGGGTGCTGCGGGTGGGTGCCCTGTGCTCTCCCAGGGGGCATCATGTGTTGATAGCAAACCTCTCCCTGTGCTGCCCCCCGGGTGAGTGCCACCAGTGAAAAATCTCCTTCCCTTTCCTCCCGCAGGACGGCGCGTGCCTCTGCCGGTCCCGTCTTCAAAGGCGTCTGCAAGCAGTTCTCTCGCTCCCAGGGACACGGATTTATCACCCCTGAGAATGGCACAGAGGACATTTTCGTGCATGTGTCTGAGTAAGTCCCGGCGTTGTGTGGTGCCAGAACACCCTGGGGGAGCCATGCCAGCATGGGGCTGGAGACTTGTGGGCTGGGGCATGGATGTCTCCATTGGGTGGGAATGGTGATCTTCCTGTCCTCTACCCCTCATCACCTGTGGGTTTTCTTTCCCAAGGCACAGCTGGTGGGTCAGGTGCCTTCCTTGGTTCTGGGTGGTCTGGGGCAGGGGTCTGTCTCTTGGCCGCAGCCCCACCATCCTCTCCTTTCCTCTCCCACAGCATCGAGGGGGAGTACGTCCCGGTGGAGGGGGATGAGGTGACGTACAAGGTCTGTCCTATCCCTCCCAAGAACCAGAAGTTCCAGGCAGTGGAGGTGGTCCTCACTAACCTGGCGCCGCACACGAAGCACGAGACATGGTCTGGCCAGATCATCGGCTCCTAGGCGCCCGGAGGGCCGCCAGCCACTCAGCCCCATGGAGCAAGCCTGCCCGGCCGCTCGCAGGGGGCGTGGGGGGAGCCGAGGCGGTGATGGGGCCGGGGCTGCCCCCAAACATGCAGGCGTTTGCGTTCAGTGTCTTTTATAAGGTTACGGTTTCCTTTCTCTGTGTGTGTTTGTAAGTGTCTGTCGAGGGGGACAGGGGAAGCAGAGCCCTCCCCGGCCACCCCAGCTCCGGGGGCAGCACCGAGCTCCATGTCCCCTATTCCTTGCCCCCTGAGGCCATGGGGAACAGAGCCCTCTAGCTGCCCTGGGCTGAAGCAGGTGCTGAGAGCAGGAGGGGGCACGGGGAGGCTCATCCTCCTGAATCCCACTCTGGCAAGATGGGCATCCCACCTGGTCTACACTGGGACATGCCCTGGGGCAGGGGCAAAACAGGGCAGTGTGGGATGACGGATCACTGTGCGGGATCTGGGTGTCTGAAACCCATCCCCATCGCTGGCAGCTCACAGCACCCACCTGAGCCACATCCCTCCATCATAAGATCTCAGGTCAGCGGTACCACAAGGAGGTGAGTGACTTATAGGAAGCAAAGATTTAGTTTTACAAGACTAACAGCTGCTGGCAGGGCACTGGGGGCACTTGTTGCTGTGCCTGGGGGGCTGCACCTGGGCACGGGGCACTTGGCACCTCTGTGCTCCCCACCGCTGCTGGGCCAGTAGTGTGCTTTTCTTGGCTCGGTGCTGACATGGTTTTGGGGAGATGGCTACTTTCTCCTCCTCCCCTGCCTCCCCAGCCCCCTGGGGACCCCTCTTCCCATGCGTGCGCGTGCGTGTGTGTGTGTGTGTGCATGTCTGTAGCTTGCTGGGGTGGTGAGGGGCTGAGGGGTCTGAGTAGCCTCAGCTGTGGGGCGAGCACAGCCACCTCCTCCCCAGCCCCTCAGTGTAGGCAGGGTCTCGTATACAAAGCACAAACTTAGTTTTTGGTCTTCTCCGCCATACCCTGGCCAGGTGGGCTCCCACAGCTCCAGGGAGGGACAAGGATAATGTGCACTGGGCTGGTCCTGAGCTGATCCCAGGGGAACAGCACCTGTGCTGATGCTCTGGGAATTATCAGCATCTTAAAGGATTTATTTCAAAGCAGGGTTGGGAACAGTGGGGTGCCAGCAGCCCCCCTGAGCAGGGCAGGAGGTGATAGCCAGCTCCTGGGGCACATGCTCAGCGGAAGGTGCCAGCACTGCTGGTCCTCAGCATGGACAGAGGGGGGTGTTTGGCACCTTTCTTGCCACGGCTGTTGTTGAGAGGGATAAGCGGGGAGAGGAGTGGGGCAGGGCTGGTGCTGTGCAGGACAGCTGGGCCTTGTGGATTTGGGAGGACCACCACATGCTGCCCTAGACCAGGCTAGTGTGGGAACTGCCCTGGGACCCTCTGACCCATCTCACTGCCAACTCAAAGCCTGGCTCTTCCAGGGGCTGTGGCAACCCTGGCTCAGGCTCCAGGCATACCCAGGACATGCAGTCAGCTTGGCCAAGGCAAACTGATTTTTTCTTTCTCTTTCTTTTTTTTTTTTTTGAAATAAACTAAAACCCTAGACTCGTTGTTGTTGGTTTTACAACTCCAGTGTGGTTCCCGCCTGTCTGACCATATGTCAACCTTTGTAACATTGGCAATAAACCATTAAAAGTGACTTTCCCATGAGCCCTGCCCATCCTGGCTTTTTGTCCTCTGTGTGTGTGTCACAGTGGGGATGCTGGTGATTCTCTCAGGTAAAGGACCTGGAGCACCCAGGGATTAATCCAGACATCAGAAGAGATTCACCCACCTCTGCACAGTATGTCCTGGGTGGCTGGGAGTGCTCCAGCCTTTGCTCACGGGGAGCACACTGCGAGCCTGGGACGGGATGCTGCTGCTCACCATGAGGGGTGACCAGGACCAAGGCTGGTCCCTCGCTGCTGTGGGCATTTTGAAGTGTGGCTGCCTGCTGTCTGGCTGCCTTTCACCCCCACAGCCCAGCACAAAGCACATGCTGCCTCCAACTGCTGCGTGTTGTGGCTTTAATAGGATTGATTTTAATTTTTTTAATATATGTATCTATGTATTTAAATATATTTTACAGTTGGTATCAGCCAGACAGGAGCTGCCCATCTTGCATGGATATGGAGCCACATAGCAAGACAGTCCCGGGCGTGGGGCCTGCCACACCTGATCACTGTCATGCACAGGGAGAAACCCCCACTTACTCTGTGGGCACCCACCGTGACAGGAGCATCAAAGGGGTCCCAAGGACAGGCATGAACCGTCCCCTAGGCATGGGGCTCCCATCCCTGTATCATCCCTGCCTGCAAAAGCACAGCACAGGCAGCCAGGGTTCTCAGTGGCCCTGCTTGAGCAGGGGTGTGGGACCAAGAATCTCCAGAGGTCCCTTCGATCTCAACCATTCTGTGGCTCTGAGACCCTGAGGCTGCCCCAGCTACTTCTGATGCCACCATCCTCCTCCTCATCCCTCTTGGCCTCTTGGGTCTCCAGGTGGGAGATGCCCTCAACTAGCCCAAGCTTGGTATAAGAGAGAGGAATGGAGAAGGTTCCTGAACTTGATCCCACACATGCACAAGTGAGCTCCTGAGCTGAGAAAGCAATGGCTGGTGCCTCAAAGGTCATGTCTGTCTCTGCTCTGCTCAACCTGCAACTCCCCCACCCTGAGCAAGGGACATACTCCCACCAGGAGCAGCCTTGGACAGAGCCTGCCTTTCCCTTCATTTCAGCCCCCACGGCCACCATGGTGCCCCATGCTGTCAGGGCTAGGCCCTGCTCTTCACTAACAACTAAACTCACTAGAGGTCCAGCTGGCTTTGAATAGACTTACAGGAAAAATAAACTCCCCAAGACTCACACATAACTGATCCACAGTGAAACACAGAAGGAGGAACCACAAAACACAACTCCTCCATGAAGGTTGCAGTGGAGGGCCAAAACCTGTGACCTGTGAAATGGGTACCCTGCATTCAGGCTTCTCCAACAGGTCCTCTTCTCCCACACAGAAATCTTCTCTGGGTAGAAAGAGGAATTTGTGCATTTGTTGGGGATTTCCAGATGCCAGGCAGACAGCTGCACTCATGCAAATGTGATGCATCAGAGATCTGATGTGTTGTAGTTAAGACGTGCAATCAAGTGGAGGAGACAGCACCCCACCAGCACTGGTCATACAGTATCCTTGCTCCTGTGGCCAGGCAGCCACTTGGGACTCTTGTCCATGGCAATGGGGGAGCCCTGCCCTGTGTCTAAAAGCACCAGCGTATCTCACCTGAGGAAGATGGTGGTGCCTTGCTTAGGTGGCAGTAGGCAGCTGTGAAACTTCTCTCTGCAGTCCAGCTGCTAATGGGAGATGAAGAACAATGGCAAGGAGAGCAGGAAGAGGAGAAAAAGGGGAGAAAAAACAGGACCAAGAGACAGGGCAGTGCCATATCAGCAGGGATGGGGTGAGAAAGGCTCCTGAGGAGCAATGGTGGGGAGTTTGCATGAACCTCCAGCACTCTCCAGGTCCACAAATGTGTGCCCTGAAGAGCTGCAAGCAGGACATCTCCCTGGCAGGGATGGATCCTTCAGCTCCTTTTGAGCACTAAATTGTGACTAGTGTTACCAGTGTGGCCACACATCCCAACATAACTGCCGGGAATAAAAGGAGGGAGAAGGTCAAGGGAGAGATGTGGGTTTGCAATCCACGAAGATCCAGGGAGAGGAACAGGACAGGCAATGGCTGCACTAGACATCCTGTCTCCCTAAAGATGACCATGTAAACCGAGTGTGTGGGATGAGACAGGGTGGAAAAGCAAGCTTGGAGGGCACTGCTTGGGGGGTACTTCCATTGGCACTATGAACCATGTCTGGCCTGTGTTGGCCCTCTCTGAAAATATCTCTGGCAAGAGGGATGGAAAGCTGAGCACTGGGAAGCAAGGGGACTTGGTCTGTTATGAATGCCCTGGGTAAGGTTTTACACAGACACATCTCTCTAATGAGGACAGACTGCAGGAGCTGGGCCTGTTTAGTCTAGAGAAGACTGAGAGGGGATCTCATTAATGCACAAAAATACCTCAAAGGCAGGTGCCAAGAGGATGGTGCCAAACTCTTATCAGTGGTGCCCAGTGACAGGACAATGAGCAATGGCCATAAACTAAAACAGAAGAAGTTCCACCTCAACATAGGAAGAACATCTTTATGTAGAGGGTGGCAGAGCAGTGGAACAGGCTGCCCAGGGAGGTCATGGAGTCTCCCTCTCTGGAGACATTCAAAACCTTCCTGGATGCATTCCTGTGTAACCCACTCTAGGTGACCCTACCTTGGCAGGGGGGTTGGACTAGATTATTTCCAGAGGTCCCTTCCAACCCTAACAATTCTGTGATTCTGTGATCTCTGACACCTAATGGACATGGGATTGGGAAGACCATTGGAAAGCCTTCTGCCCCAACTGCTCCACAGCAAGCTCTGCACACACCAGGTGTCAGCATCCTCCAGCCATGCCAGGCAAGGTCTGACTTGAAAATATAGAATAATAATATAGAAAATAAACCCTAGGGGGTTTTGTAAGCTAAAGAGAAGAACTGGTTTCCTCATGCACCTGAGCAAAGCTGAGAGCAGCAGCCCAATCATTTCAAAACTATCGTTCCCAGGTCACCTGTAGGGAGGGACTGGCACAGTGTGGCATTGAGGGCAAGGACATGGTGACGTCTCCATTAGAATACACAATGGTGCAACAAGCTGGGATTGCAACTATTCCTTCCTACCACAGGCTTGGAGCAAACAGCCTTCCTGGCCTCTTGCCTTGGAGCAGCTCCCGTGAATGTCTGGAGCCTCAGCAGCCTCAGCAGCCCTGGCCTCCCGGGCCAAGGTGCAAGGGAGAGAGAAAGGTGAGAAGCATATTCCCTCATGCGGAACTGTTAAGAGAAACAGAGTGGAAAAGGAGAGGAGAGGGAGCATGGAGCGGACACACACACGCTCTCGACTGGCCCTTTTAAATGCTTTCCAACCACAAAAGCATCTGCATCACCGCCCACCACAGCTGAACCGTCAAGAGAAGTTTTTCTGAAGGCGAGGAGGGTCTGGTACTCCCCAGCCACAGATGGGGAGCGCCGAAGGGCTGCTCAGCTAAGGCTCCCTCCTGCTACCCACCCACACTCGTGTTACATCCTCACCAGCTCTGTGAAGTGTTTTTTTGGTCTACCCTGAGCAGATTCCTCAAATCAAGGTGCTTTTCCTGGTGGGGGGAGAGGGTGGGACTGGGGCAGGGCTGCAAGGACCTGGCAGTCAGCACTCATTGGCTCTTTCTGGAAAGAAGATTTCGCGGCATCGCTGGACCGTGTCTTGGGGGGACTGGACACTGTGTCCCACAGTGCGGGGATCATCATAGATTTCATAGTCGTTCCCTCCCTGCAGGGGAATAGAAAACAGGGACAGCATTAGCAGGGTCTTGCCAGAACAACCTCATCCGTGAATCTGCATTTTGCTCTGTCCCATGGGGAGCTGGGTGGGAGCCAGCAGCTGGGCAGGCAGGGACCTGGTGGGAAGGGGCAGTCAGGACTTTGCTGGCCCCAGGGGCTGGGAATTCTGCTCCCTCCCTCTTGCCTCCCCTCTTCAATGCCAGGGGAGGAGCGTAGATAGGACAGGGAAGGTTCCAGACCAGCAAAGCTTGTCCAGGAGCCTGGGGTTAACCCCTGCTCTGTTTGTGGAGGGGTTAATAGGTTACCCCTGTGGAGGGGCGGGCACATTTGGGGAGCAGAGGTTGCTGGCATCTGGAAAGAGCTGAGTGGATGATTAATCTAGTCTCCAGCAGCAAGGAAGCATCATCCTCCACTGCTCTAAAGGGAAGGTGAAGCTGTTCCTGCTGTTGAGAAATCCTCTCCTAAGTGCTGGGGGCTTGTGTTTGGGGTCATTCAGGCTGCAGGAGTGGCTGCCACCCTACCAAGGATGCTGGGATAAGGAAAGCAAGGCTGAGGTGGACCTGCTTGCCAGCACAGTGAATCCAAGGTGATTTCCCTGTGACCCAGTAAGGCCTGCTGCCATCACGGAGACCATCACAAACCACACCACAGGACAGCATCTTCCTCCCTCATGCTAAAGGTCTGTATCGGTGCTGATGGGACCTGAGCCATTGCACCCGTGATAGAGCAGCTCCACGCAGGAGAGAAAGCGGCCACGTGTGGGGCGAGTGGGGAATACTCACAGGGGTCGTCTCGTTCCCAAAGAAGTGGATAGTGTCAAATCTCTCATCGTCGAGCACATTGAGGCAGTAGCGCTTGTCCCAGCCCTCTGGGAACACATCAAAGCTGATCATGCCACCTGCCAGCAGAAGAGAGGGCATCGGGAAATGTCACTGGGAGCTGGCAGGGTGTCCCACCCTGGGATGGGCAGGAGGATGGGAGGGAGCTGGATGTCTGTGTGGACCCACCACTCCAAAGAGCAGCCATGAACACCACCAGCTCTGCCTGGGTGTTCCTCTTGGCATGTGGCTAGGATAGTGGCAGAGGCTGTTCCTATGACAACAGGCTGGAGTGACATCAGTATGGCTGGGGTGACATTAGCACAGCTTCCCTGCAGGCAAGCAGGAACCAGCAGGTTCCTCCCAAGAGAGGCATCTTTGGGGGAGATCTGGGGTCATGCCTTGTGGATAGCACCAGCATGTTCTATGTCCCAACAGGGGACAATGACCCTGGAGACTGGCACCAAGCTCTCTCCTAGGCTCCCGCCTGGACATCACTGGCCCTTCGAAAACCACTGTTCTGATGCTCCTTAACTGTGCAGGGACTGGGAGCTCCCATACACTGTCTCTGCACACTGATAAGGACCTTGCCACAGAGGTACCACAAACCCATCAACATAATTGGGGCACGACCCTGGCCCATCACCTCTTGACACAAGACCTAAGTGAGGGTTGCCAGCATCTGGAGAGGCACTGAGTCAGATGTGGCAAACATACAGTGGTCAGGGAGTTTTCCCAGAGAGCCTGCATATGGACATGGACACCCACAGCCAAGGGTTAACAAACTTCCCAGCCCATGCTCTTAGACCAGGCAGAGTTTACCCTAGCACTGGGCTGCCTTTTGGGGGTGCTTGGAGGCAGCACGTTCTCTGTCCTCTCAAGGTGCCCCACTGCATGCACAGGCTTGTCCCAGCACCAAGACAGGTGACATGTTCCGCCCAAAATAAAGCCTGTGACTTAGGGCACATATATGTTTAGGTCTCGCTCAGAGCCAGAGAAATGGGGATTTGAGCTGCGATGTACATCCTCTTGCTAGTCCAGGTGTCTGCTCATCTTATCCAGGCAATCTACTGGAGTATCCCTCAGAAACCCTGGCGATTCACACTCTCCTTCATAAATGATAATCCTACCTCTCTAAGGAAGGTGGTGAGTAGACAAGCACCAATCCCCAGGGTTGCTCAACCATGCAAGTCCTGATGCCATGGTCCTCCCCTCCCTGGCTGTTTTGAGTGTCCCCACTGGTTTGGGGATCCCAAACCAAGCCTCCTTGGAGCCTGAGGGAGCTTGAGCTCGAACCTGTGTGTCCAGTTTGGAGCAGAGGAACCAGACAGGATGCCCTGGACAGAGCACTGTGATATAAATGGGAGCAAGTGCCCTATGAGCTCAGGAATGGGGATGTCCCCAAGCTTGCAGCAGGATCCAGCATCTGAGCAGGAGCTAAACTTGGTTGATTATTAAAATCCTTCCTGGTTTTGCATCCAAAGCCATTGACCTGTGAAAAATACTGCCTTTCACTGCATTCTAGCCTTTCAAACAGAGCTGGGCAACAAGAAGTGGCTCCTGATGCCAGCTGGAGCAGGTAGAAAATAAAGGAAGAAGAGGTGGTGTGGAGGACAGCCAGTACTGTCCCTCACCTAAGTAGACCAGGGGTCTGGAGGGGCCGCAGGGAGATCTCCCACCACCTCTGGGGCTTGCATCCTCCATAGCCAGGGAGAAGGCACATGAAGCCAGCTTGGCAGAAGGGTCCCTTTTCTGTGTTCCCTGTTTTTGGATCCCTGTTTTGCCCCCAGCATTTTCTTTGTGGAGGAGCGAGGGGCCTGCAGCAGCCCTTGTCTTCATGCTTTTACACAACAGGCCTGGGCTCTTCATGGCAGCTTTCCAAAGTCAGAGGAGAAAGGGCCACTGTTTTGCTCTCACACCCCGTGCCTGCAGGGACACAGTGGCAGGGACCTTGTCTTTCTCTGCTGTAACAAACTGTGTGTGTCAGTGCTGTGGGCAGCACAGGATGCCCCTGGCAGGATGCTGAAGGCAAGCAGAGGCTCTCGGAGGAAAGCCCTTAGAGGACCAGATCCTTGGTACTGGCCCACGTTGGATGCAGGAGTGGGTGTCACTCGCTGCCTCTCAGCCTCACCCCCCCAATGCCCTTTGGCTGGGCTAACACACGACACTTTCTTATCTCACACTTACCCACCTGCCCTGCAGAGGGTCTTCTTCCAACATCATCCCCACCACTTACACACCCTCATTTTTCTCCCTGTCCTGGCCAGACCCCCAGGATTGCTCAAGCCCCTCCTCTGGTTCCTCACCTTCAGTAAACTGGCTGTAAGAGCCACACCAAGAAGTGGCCCTGGAAAAGCCCATGGCATGGAGCTGTAAACTCCTTACCCCTGGTCAGATCTTTTTCCAGGAAGAAAGATGTTTCCCTTGCAGCCCACCTCCCCAAGGAAACCTCAGAGCCAAGACACACATAAGGCTCCTGTCTCATTCCTAGAGAGGAGTGCATGTGTTGGAGCCCTGCTGGCTGCCCTGTTGCTGATGCTTCAGCCAGAACAGACCCTTTGGGCAGCAGTAGGCTCCATGAACTGAAATTAAGGCAGGGATAATGTCATGGAAATCTGCCTGTCCGGCCAATTCCCTGGGAGGCAAATCTGCAGCACAGTTGTCATGGATGCAAATGTGATGCCCCTGTGGCAGTCCTGTCCAGGACTAGAAGCTCCTTCTGCTCTTCCCAAGGTCTCCAGGCTCTCAGAGGGAACAGCTGGGATTCTTGCTCCCCTTCCCAAATATTTAAGGAAAACATGATAAAGACAGAGCCAAGAAAGTCCCCCCAGCTCACCTCGGGAGAAACGCAGGCCCTTGCCAGCAAACTCCCTCTGCAAGGCTGCCACAAACTTCTCCCGGATCCGCTCTTTCTGTGGAGGATAAGGAGGAAGAGAAGGAAAGAGGGTTTGAAAAATTAGATGCTGACAGTCTCTCAGAATCCACTGTAACCTGTCTGCTGGGCAACTCTGCCTTATTGTTCTGCTCCCTTCCCACCTGTCCTAGGCCATTTAGCCAACTTCCACCAGTCCTGCCCAGTGTCCAAGTAAAAGGCCATCAGCTCAGTCCATGGGGAAGAGCAGATCCCAGCCATTCCTTGGCAATGAAATGCAACTGTTTCAGTTTCCTAGAAGGCCAGTTCATAAACCAGAGTCTCCAGTTTTGCTTAAAAAGTCTTGCAAAGACCAATTGATCCCTCAAACCCAAGAAAGCTCCCCCAGGCAGAAACTGGTATGAGCATGGGCCAAACGCTCCAGAGACCTGCCCAGCAGATCTGCTGTGGCTCTCTGAGTCTTGAAAGCCCATTAGTTCCAGCTCTGTTGGGGCTGGGAGAGCGGGAGAGAGAAGACAGCTGCTGGGCTGTCTTTGGGTACTGTAAATGAGGAAACATGCTGTTAAATAACTGCCTTATTCCTTGTGGCTCTCCCACAGCACAGAGAATCCTGCTGGCCACCCCTTCACATTGGTGGTCCCCAATGAAATCCAATTCTTCCATTCATCTATGTTTGCCTTTGGGTTTTCTGACTCTCAGTCCTATCTCCACTTTGCTGCATATGCACAGCTTGGAGCTGGGCTCCATTCTCCTTGGGAAGAGGGGAAGCACATAAGACCTGAGATCTGTGGTTGTGCAAAACCAGCAAATGAGAGGGTGAGCCCAAGTCTGGCCCGTGTACCTTGTCCAGCTCAGAGAACTCAATTCGCTCTTCTGGGGTGCAGCTTCGTCCGATGGGGGAGATGTTCAGCATCCCATTGCGAAACTCAATGAAGGTTCCTCTGTGGGTGGGCAAAGGAAGAAGGTTACTGGGGCAGGGAGAGAAAAACAACCTTTACAGGGAAATGACTGCTTAGCAAGGCTCTGCAAGGATGCGCAGGAGGAGAGAAGCCATGCCCGCTCATGGGTGCTTCACACCAGGCAGGGACTAGGCAACAACAGCTGCTTAAGATCCCCCTGGGGTGCCTAGTTTTATAAAAAGAGACTGTAAGAGAAGAGGAATAAACAGTTCCTGTGTGCCCTGGGGACAGGCTGGATGCAAGGAGCTTAAGTGAGGTGATAGGTAATGTTTTCCAATGTTGTGATAACTGCAAGGACAGCTATTGCCTGGCCTGGACCAACTGCCTGATGAGACTGTGGCATCTCCACTCCACGAGGCTTTTAAGAAACATTGTGTGGGCTGTGAAGGTGGCAGTACCTTGGGGCAGTGGAATAGCATAGGTCAGTGTAACTCGCTGCTGATGTCCACCAACAGGCTGAGGAGCAATCAGGCAATTCGTGTCCTCATGGGCCACAAATCAGGGCCTTCGTATCTCCCATTTAACCCCGGAACCTTTGACTGCAGCTCGTATCTAAGCTTGCACAGACAGCATCCAGTTCCTGCTTGTCAACCTCACCTTGTGCTGGGATCACTGCTCTGCTGCGTCCTCAGTGGGCTGGTTGAAAGCACTGAGCTGGCAGAAAACTGCTACCTTCTTTTCTCTCTGCTATAAACCCAGCTAGTTTTGTTTTCTTGTCAAGGGGCCAGACAGGTACCAGCACTGGTGGGACAGAAACAACAGGGGATGGCAGCACTGCTAATTTGAAAATAGACTGAAACTCTTGTGGAAACCTAGCTGGAGCAGAGAGATCCCCATCCCTGTCCAGCTGAGGATTCCTGATCACATTTAACCCTCTGATGTCCCTACCAGCCCTGCCTACTGTTTCTCTGTGATAAAGTGAGTCTCGAGGAAAAACTCTCCCCCTCCTGTCTCGTTACACAGTGAAGAACACCATGGGGAAAGACACACAGGCAGCCAAGCCTGCAGCCTGGGAGTAGCATCTCTGCAGCACCCAGGGTTTGGTGGATCATGTCCCAGGCCAAGACTCAGGAGATGTGGGTTAAAGTCCTTGGTTTGCTAGAAATCCTATAAGCCTAAATCCACAGAGCTACTTGGGAGCTGAAACTTTGCCAGGCTGTTGGGTAACTAGACAGCAGTGAGGCAACCAAACAGCCTTGAGGGTTCTGGGTCCCAGCACATGCTTTCAGGGGCCTGTTCAGCCAGCAGTCCTGTTGCAGGGAGCCACCCTAGCCCCTCTCACCAGTCCTTTTATTGTCACATAGTGACTCATATCAAGAAAATAACTTGGATCACAGTGTAGCAACTTTTACCAGCTTAATCTCGACCCAACAGCTCACCCGCTCAGGTTCACTGTACAAACACACGGGCAGAGCAGGAAAAAACCAGCCAGGGCGAGGGGAGGACAGAGCTGCTGCTCCCAACAGCACTGGGTGGCTCATGCATTTGTGAAACTGTGGTCTGAGGTGGGGTTTGACCCTGCATCCAGGCTGGCTTGACTGCAGGCTGCCTCTGAAAGAGGTCCTCCTGCTCTACCCTTCCACCTTCATGCCATCTGTTCCCTCTCTCTCCTTTCTGTACTAACAGGATGAGCTGATCCAATGGAAAACTACCCTTTTCTGTCCTGGTAGTGGTCAGGTCTTCCTTCAGAGGAGGTGTACCAACTCAGCTCCCCCTCTGGCTGCTGGATATCAAGGGGAAGAGCAGACAGGAACACATGGCTGGGAGCAGGGCAGGGCCAGCCAGTGACACTGGATTAGAAACAGTGTGAAACCGTGTGCTCAGACACTGGACTTCCCACCTTAAGATCCATTGTTTGCCTATTTGGAAACTCATAGGACCAATAGTGCCTGATGCCCTGACCAGTAATGAGCTGGCACCATTGTCCTAAATGGGATACGTGCAGTGGCTGTACCTTGCTTCCCCAGGAGGAAAACTTGAGGGGCCAAAGAACTGGCATTATGCTAAAACAATGCAGACTCTTCAGAACAAAGACCCTCCTCCATTATTTGCCCAGCTCAGTGGGACAGTGATCCTACACAGCGCCTCTAGATGCTAAGATAAAACTTGAAGCAAGACAAGCTCTGTAGCTCAGCTGTTTTTATGAGAGCTCTGGAGCCCAGGGCTCCCTAGAATTCAGTGTTATGACTACTATTTGCAAGCGCTTGGGCCGTTACCGTTTCTTGGGCAGCTTCAGCAATGCCATGTAGTTGAGACAAAAGTTGATCAGATCCTGCAGCAGCTCTTCCCCCAGGTGATCCTGAATGGCCTGCATGAAGAGAAGGGGAAGTGAAGAAGATGCCTGACTTCCTAGGAAGCCCACCTAGAAGAGTGGGACATTTAGATCTGGCAGCTGGGGAGAAGAGGCTGGATGGGGCAGGCGCTGGTCCCCACGGCGAGCAGGGCACAGGGCAGGAAAGCCATGGCTGCAAAGGGAGCTGGACCTACCTGCTTGGAGACCAGCTGCCCATTCTTGTATTGCACTGTGCCGTTCTCTGCAAAGACGTAGTCAAACTTTTCAATGACTGAGGGGGAGGAAGCAAAAGAGGAAACATGAGTATTGCCTGGGAAAAGCAGTGAAAAGGACTGGGCTCAGGGCTGAGTGAGCATCCTCCTGCTTTCTTAGTACCACACTTTCCACAGCTTCTGTGCTCTGCAAAGGGCCACTGACCATCCTACTCTCCTTGCTTTCCACACGGTGGATAAGGAGATTATCTTCTGTTCCCGTGTGGAGAGCTGACGCACGCACACAGGGGGAAACGACCTGACCGAGGTCACGGACTGAATCAGTTGCAGGACGAAGATAAGGGCTCCAAAATGTCAGGCTTTCAAATACATGCGTGTTACTCTGCTCTCTCCTCTGCCCTCCCCATTGCCAGGCTGCCGGGGTGATGTGGTTACTGGTTATCTAACTCCAGCCCCTCCTGCAACCCAGACACGCAGCACTGGCGACTCAGCAATCAGCCTGAGCCGGGAATTTCTCGGCCTCCCTACACGAAGCGGGAGCAGAGCTTGGAGCCCAGTGGCGCTTGTTATCCATGCCGGAGAAGGAAAACACGGAGGGAGCAGAGGCTTCTACCCTATTCTACCCCGTGTCCCCAGTGGAACCTGCCGGAGACCCCACATGGAGCAGCAGGGAGGCAAAAATTGCCGGAGGCTCCTGCCTGCTGTATCTCGCGAGGGGTGCAGCTGTAAGAGCCTTGATGAAGCTCGTACAAAACTGACGCTGGAGTCGGCAGCGTGGATCGGAGCATCCCTGCCGGCTCTCCAAAGAGGGAGGGGGAGCCAAGCAGCAGCTCCGCCTGGGCGCCGCCACCCTCCCCAGAGACAGCCTTGGGGTTGGATTTAGGGCACAGGTGACCCCCGGGAGACCTCGTCGGCCGCGCCTCACCTTCGTCCCCGTCCCCCAGCTGCTCGGCTATCTTGGCATAGTCGGAGCCTCCCACTACGCCGATGAGCACCCTCTCCCGCAGCTCCCGCAGGAACGCATCCACCTCCGGCTCGATTTTCTGGAGGGGAAGCAGCGGGTGAGGCCACAGCCAGCGGGACGAGCTCCGCCACGCTGACCTCGCCCCCGCAAAAAAAGCCCGCCGCCCCCGCGCCTCGCTACCTGCCGAGGCGGCGTCAGGGTCCCGTCCACGTCGAAGAGGCACAGCACCCGGCCCCGCGCCGCCGCCATGCCCGCCGCCGGCCCGGGCTCTGCGGGCGGAAGGCGGGACCGCGCCGGGGAGGGGACGGCGGCCGCCCGCCCTCCCTGCGCCCACGGGCGGGACGTGCGGCCGCTGCCTCGGCCCCGCTCCTGTGCCCCCCCGGCTCCATCGCCCCGCCAGCGCAGCCTTCATGTGCCGGGCGTGAACGGCGTCCCCGCTTCAGCTCTCTCCTTAAATCCTTTGCTATAGAGCCCTAACGAGGCACCGGGGAGTTTCGAGGAGGGAGGGTGTGGGGTGCGTGTTTTCACATTTGCTGTTATTACTGCAGCGCCCCCCGGAATGGAGGGGCTGTGGGTCTGGATTGAGCTGCCTGGTAAGCTCAGCTCCTCTGCGTGTTTCTGTGTTCTAGCGAAGGACACTTCACACTGTCCTAGCAGCGCACACTCACCCATTCAGTCCCTGTGCCTCATCTTGCTTTTCCAATAGGATTAGCTATTCATAGCTAATACTTTCACCGGAGAAGTGAAAATACCCTCTGCGCAAAGCTGGTAACTTTTGCTTTGACCTGCTCAAAAGTCATTTAGGATTTAATTCGATCATCTGGTCAGATCATATTCATATGGCTCCATATCATGCTGGCCTGATATGTGACAGTGGACAGCCCCCTCCCCACTGCCATCGCCTCAAATAATTCCTGAATTATTTTCTGAAATCAAAAACAACCTATGTGGAACATTCAATGCTTTCTGCTCAACAGTTAGCTTGCATTCCCTTCCCCAATGGTGCTCAGTGCTGAGCTAGGTTGGAACTGGGGGATGACATTTTTTTACTGATTTTTTCTTCCTCAGTATTATTTGTTGCAGGATATTGTGCAATCCCTTTTCTCAGTTCTCCACCAGATTCCTCTCAAAATGAAGCATCTGGGTGGCTTCACAGATTGGTCTTTTGTTTGTGGTTTATGATTTTCCTGCTCCCACTCAGTGAAAGGAGGGTGTACAGAAACAACATTAATAATTTTGGTTTACCAAAACATCCTCAGCTACTTTCTGGGGGAGACATTCATTGTCCACTGGCTAATGCCACCAGGACAGCTGTTTCCACTGTTCCAACTGTTTCTGCGAGTTGCCTTCCCAACACAGTGAGTCAGGCAGTCTTGGATGGGTATTACAAATGTTATTTGTCCCAGCATTGATTTTCTTGCAGAATCACAGCTGCTGGGGCCTTCTGGATTAGACCCAGTTACGGGGTCCTGCCTCTGGAAAGTGGGACTCTTTACTCAGACGCATTGAAGCTCCCAGAATGGTTTCTCAGCTGCTTTGTATGCAATTGAGCACTGAGTTTTTAGTTCAGTTTAGGGTTACGCTCATTTATAGGACTTGTCTAGGTGTGGTTACACATATCATCAGTCAATGTGTGGATGCTTACTCCAGAATATGAATACTTCAAAGTGTGCCTACCATGGCATGCTGACGAGTAAGCAGAGATGCTTTCATGTGTTTGGGGTACTTGAGTACCAAAAGCCAAAAAACTGCTCTCCCACGTAGCAGAATTGCGAGTTAATGCCCAGGGCTCTCAAAAGACAGCCGTGGAGTCAGATACACAGTGAACTCCAAGGGTTTCAGGAATGCAAGCCTTTATTTTCCATAAACCATGGTATGGTATGAGGACGAGACTTCCCAGTCTGGATGAAATAAGCACGGATTTAGGAAAACCTGCCAGCTCACACCTATTGCAACCCTGGCACTGTAGTGTCCTTGCTACCAGGTTCTTGCTGTAGTCCAAGCTGCCCCATGGTCTTGTCTCCTGGCTGCTCCTACCTGCAGCTTTCTTGTCTGGGAGAGACCTCGCTCCATGCCTGTTGCACTGACATTACTATGGACATCCCAGGCACTCTCCCCAGTCTCAGATGCATCCCTGTGCTTTGAGGCAGCAGTGCCACCTCGGGGCACTTTCCTGAATTGGGAAGCCTGTTAAAATTCAGTCAGCATTCACATTTTCACACTCCTGCAGTGCCATCAGGTTTATGCTACCAGTAGAGCTTTCCAAAACTTGAACTACCTGCTGTGCTTTCTACAGCTTATTTGTCACACTGCTTTAGAAACTCTGTTCGAGTCAAAACACCTCTCCCAGCACCTCCATGGTCATTTGGTATCACCCAGTGAGGACTTGGGACATCTTGGTTTCCCCGAGAGCATAAGCCTGCCTTTTGGTGAAGTGCACAGCTGTGTACAGCTCGTTCCTTCATCCAGGTTAGCTCTGAGCAGGGCCACTGTGGCTGTTGTGGTTATTTAATACTTTGCGCTTCAACCACTGGATACGTTCGCTTGACTGCTGCCCAGACAGGCAGCAGCTGTTATCAGGAATAAAATCTCTGCTACTAGTAGCAAAGGCATGTATTTTGTTAGAAGTTTAGAAGGTAAGCTGCTGTGAGCAACTGTCTTACGCTCTGCCTAGGGCTGCCAGTAAAGTCAAGGTTTTCTTTTAAATTTAAAAAAAAAAATTAAAAAAATTTAAATTTAATTTAATTTTAAAATACCCAACTGCAGGTATTTTGTGTGGGGCCAGTACTAGTACTTGATAGCAAACTAGCACCACATCTGAGTAACACAGCCCAAAATAACCACAATCATGCATCTTTGTTACAACCTCCTCCTGTTACAAGACCTCTTCTGTATTACGCTGATACAGACTGTTACAGAAACAGCCTGTGTGGTTTATCATTTGGATGCCATCAATAAGCATGCAGAAGGCCGAACCAAGCAGAATTAATGTCTTCCCCAGAGCCAGATATTTGGGGCAGTGCTACATAATCCTCACCAATATCTCCTCTGCAGCTTCAGAGGAACCCAGGCATGAAGTCTACTTCTTAGTCTACTGCTTTTTAGTTTGTTGTTTTTTTTTTTTTTTCCATTTTGAAGTAGCAGCATCAAGCTTAGAGCCTTTTCCCATGTTTAAACTCTGCTGGGCCTCTTCTTCAGCAGCAGACATTAGACATTTCATTCTTGCACACTTAAATGAGCAAGGGCTGTACAAAACCTGTGCTGACAGAACATCATCTTTGAGCGCATCCAAACTGTGTCAAGCCTCAGGAGTATGATTTTAGATACCACAGTATGTACAGAAGAAAAATTTTTCCAAACTTAAATAAGAATATTGCCTGTGGCCAGTTCAGGAAAGGGCAGTAGCCACCACTACTTTCAGTAGCAGTACTTGGCACAAAGTGCTTGAACAATTTCTCATCCTGCACTTCCCAGCTGGGATCAGAGTAAAGATGATGACTTCTGGTCAGCTGCATTTGCTGGGCAGCTGCGTGGGCACATGCATTCAAACAGGAAATTTGCTGTATTTCTTTTTATTGTAATAGAAAAAAACCCACAAATAAATCAAAACATCACTTTCTGCCTAAAGACATTATTAACATTTTTAAAATGGCATGGGGGAACCCCAGCAATACAAGACAGAATAGTAAGTGTGGGCAAAAGAGTTCTGTTCCCGTTCAGGGGTTCAGTTTCCCTGCCCCTTTGTCAATCAGCTGGCTGAAGTTCATCACCAACATACACTCACATACACTTCTCAGTCTAGTTTATATTTGGCAGGGTGGAACATTGAGGGCACAGTCCTGCACTTTATACATAACCATCTTTGGAGAAAATGGGTTTCCTAAGAGTCCTACAGGGTACAGGGGTCTTATTACCCAGTAAGACCAAGCAAACAAGGATTCCCCCCTACAGCTCTTTTGCCGCAAAACACAAGTGTAGGTCCCGAGCCCCGAAGGCCCCCTCAGGAGCTCCCTAGCTATTGCAAACAGGATATGGCTGAGTGAAATTTTACCCAGTGACCTTAAAGTAGGAGCATTATCTCTGCAAAGGGGCTGCTCAGGAGGGGAAAAGGCAGATTGCAAAATGCATGGGGTGAATGTCTTCCTTTTCTTTCCTGCCCCCTGAGAGGATGTAAAAAGTCCTGAAGTAGGCAGAAACCATGGCACCAGTGCTTCCACAGGCAGCTGCATGCACCTGAAGTGATAGTTTGCTGAAAGACAAGCAAGGACAGCTGTGCTGCTTGCAGGTACCAAACTAGCATACCTAGATGTTGGGCTGCACTGTATCAGCTTGAGTATACCCACTCAACTAAGGAAGCTCCAAGATCTCTAACACGATGTACAATGTTTTGTGGCACAGTCGTGGGCATTAAGATGAAAGGCTAGGCTGGTTACTCTTCACAGAATAGGTATGAAAAAAGACTGGAGAGGATACACATAGTAAACAGGAAATCTAAGCTATTGCTTAGCAGAAAACAAACACCAATCCTTCCTCCAGCAGCATCAAAAGGCATTAATAAATGACTTATAGAATGCTTTCTGCAAACAGGACACTTTGAGGGGGAAAGATTGAAAGCTTTCATATAAAGCAATCTGTACTAACTGCTACCATTATCTCCAAGTCCAGTCCATCAAATGAAATGCTTAAGGAGAAGTTGATGGCACAAGCAGAGAATGACAAGGAAAAGAAGCATCTGGGCTGCAGGGGCCCCTGCTGTGCACTGAAAGCAGGTACACAAAAAAACGCAGAACGTACTGACACTACCCTATTTCCATTTGTGCAGTGGCTCCACAAGTTGCAGGGCAGCAGAGTATTTGACAGTGATGAAACTGCAGTTTTCCTCTATTCCAATCCCTCAGAAATACAAACCATTACAGTCCAAACAGAGAAATAGTGCGACAAACTTATCAAACTGCATTATTCCAGGAGAAAGAACCCAGCAGAGGAAAGATACCCCCTTTAGGTATGCAGAAAGTTTCCAGTGAAGGAAGTTTGAGATGCAGGACTGAACTTGCAGCAATACTTTTCACAACAAAGCACTGGACAAAGGGCTGTACATTTGCATAGATGCTTTTTCAGCAGCATCTGGGACACGCAATCCCCATTTATGGAGCATCAGCAATGTTTTGGGGTTTGTCCGATGTCTTTCTTGTATTCCTTCCTAAATGTAACTGCTACAAAATTGTGTATATACATGCATGAAAACAAAAGAGTGTGCCTATTCTTTCATTCCCCTGTTCTTCTCCCACTGCAAATAATTGCAAAGCTATAAAAATCTTAAACTAGTAGATGCAGTATTGATACAATCTAAGGACACGACTGCTTCTGCATGTTTCCCAAAAAACTCAATTGCTCCATGGAAAGCTTAATTTTACTCTTCCTCATTTTCTTTACGTTTGGGGAGACCTAGCACTTATTTCTCTTAAGCAGAGCCCTCTCTGATGTCGCTGACTGCTTTGGAAAGGCCAGCAATATCAATGAAAGTCAGAACTCTTACTGCGTCTGCAACTTGATATTGAAGGCAGAATTGGTCCAACTTATATTATCATGCAGTTGCCATGCTATTCCTGTCTTACTGTACTGTAAGTCTGGTTTAGTAAGGAGAAAAACCCAAGAAAACACAGTTCTTATGCAAAGGTAAATAGTTAACAAGGTTCTGTCTATCTGTTGATAAGCTTACATGCGAGAAAAGGAAACATTTCACTTCACTTTACTTTCACCTGAAATTTGTTTCTGCCACTTCTGCTCAGGAGATTCTGTTCTTTCAGCTGGTTCTTTCCCATAACTCTTGGATCTGGCATTACAAGCTTCTTGGTAACCTTCAGTTCCAGCCTCCCTCCCACCACAGCAAGTTCCACCGAGTTCCAGCTTTTGAGTGTGACACTGACACATGGTTCAGCTTCATCACTTTTCCCACACAGCTGTGCCACTGCAAATATTCTAGTCAGATGAGTTCAGCTTTTCCCGTGAGCAAATAACAATGTCAGTGAAATATGCCGAAGACTAATCCTTGGACACCTTCACTTCCTAGGCTACCAATACTTCCTTTGCCTTTTTTGCTACAGACTTCAGCAAATACCCCCATAATACAGGCAGTGACAGGAGAAAGAAATGCAAGTCTGCAAGGGATGGTTAGGACACCCCCTTATTTACTTCAAATTGTGTGATGGGCCCTAGAATGCTCACGGAATGAATTCCCACTTACCAGCACAGGAGTTACGTAGAAAGTCTCAGCCTACTCGACAAGACAGCCTTTATAAATTAGTATAATGCTATTAGAAATTATGGCAACCTTTCTGGTAGCATTGTCTTACATGCACCCCTGATAAATCCTCTCCCTAGGAAATTTTAAAACTTGTCTTGTAACTTCTTCAGAGTTAATTCTGATGGGAAATTATAAAATAGAAATCTGGTAGATTCGTGTTTAAAAAGGAAGAGGCCTGCTGAAGCTGGGCACACTCGGTCACTCCTGTTAGCTCTGTCCATTATGTCTGCTGAAGGTATTTCCTCCGGGTGGCTGGATCTGGATGGAGTCCAGGAGGGGCCTTAAAGCTTGTCCAAAAGGTCTGAGAAGGTAAAGAAATAAACATCTCAAATAGTTTACCAACTGTTCCCCTTTACTACTGAAGCTCACTCACTTCCTAGAGAGTACAAGCAAACCACCATTGTAGAAGCAAATTTGAAGAACCTCCACTACAAACTTAAGCAAACTTATTTTATCATAATAAAGAGAGTTTACTGTTCAATAACTAAGGAACTTAAAATTTATTTACTATGAGCTAGTTCCGAGTCCTAACATGCCTAGACTGATAATGTGGTAATACTGTGTCTGAAACTAGCTTTCAGTAATTCATTCTACTTCAGTGTGCAAACAAAATCCCTGTTATGCAACTGCAGTGTTCCATTAAGTACATCAATACTGAGATCTGCCAGAAGAATAGCCTCTAGCTTCCTTAAAGACAATGGATCAACACTCACAGAATAAATCCTGTTGCAATCTGTAGCACCTGGTTATCTTTCCACATGACTCACTCTGTTATAGATTTTGAGAGATCTGATATGTTGAGAGCCCAGGGCAGCAGACAAGTCTCCCAAATAATGTGCTATACCATTGTTATGAAAAATTAAGATCTACATGATGGAGCTCAAATCATCCCACTGGGATCCTCACTAGCTGAGAGTTTTAAAAAAATAAGTTGATCTGAATTATCAAGCAGGAATTAATTTCTTCTTTTTCATATCCTCTTTTTCCACCCAGTCCTAGCTTTAAAACTGCAGCATTAATTTAAAAATTACATCTCCCCTGCCTCGTCACAAGCAAAGCTGACACATCCACTGCAATTACGGTGCTTAGAGAAGCGATCTTTAACAGATGTTTGTTTCCTAAAAGAAAAAAACAAACTTGCACTGTTTTCTGAAACTTTCTCTGCTTGTCTGGTCACATCTAAGAGACCATCACAAAATAACTAGTTTAAGTAAAGGCAGAAGAACAACCTTCTCTTGTCTTCTTTGTAAACACCAGTGCCAGTTAGCACTTGTGATACGGTGTTGTAAGTGTTCAAGTAAATAGCATCTTCTCCTTAATCCTATCCTGGTTCTTAGGCAGAGCCAGCAGAAACTGGTACTGCTCACTCTGTTATATGTTTAAGCACTAGCATGAATCAGCTACAGAGAGGAGGAACATCCATACTCACGTGGCAAGAACTTCAGATGGAAGGTCAGTGATGTAGGAAGGTATTTTTCTTCCTGTCAGAAACTGTGCCACTTCATTACTGAAGGTGTTGCAGTTATGTTCAAAGAGGTTATAAGACTCTCCTCTGTGCCACAGCAAAGAAATTGAACCATAAAGACAGACTCAGCAATAAATCTTACAAGCTAATGAAGAACATTTCCTTACATTAGCACGCCCCTCCCCAAGGAATTCTAAGGCAAATAGGTAAAACACAGACATCAACTCACTCTCAAATTCAATTGAATCAGGGTGGAAAATAACATCTCTCTGCATCACTGACTTTAATACAATGGGTTTTGGGAGGATAAGTGAGGTCAGGTTTTGTCACTTAAAACCACAGAAAAGTAATGAGAAATCACAGGAATTATTGACATTGAAAGATAGCTAGAACACTAAATGCTACAATTTTCTATTCTTGTGAGAAGTAGACTCACTCAAGACCTTGCTTTTACTCACGTGAAAGTTGGCAGCTTTACTACACCACTTCACCTATGACTCTTGGGGCAAAGCGCTATTTACTGAGAGATTTCATTTTCCCTGGTGATTCTCTCAAAGGCATTTCAGGCATTATTCGATTTTACAAGTGTGAAACACTTCCCACAAGAATGCTTTCCCAGCCTAGCTCAAGGCTGGCACACCGCAGGGTTGCCTAGCTGGTAGCTCTTTGTGTATTGGTATATCAGTTCCAGTCTCATATTTGAAGAGTACCAAATAATACACTAAGCAGACAAAAGCTTTGTGAGCTGGACTGGTTTCACAATACTTTCCTCCATTCTGCACTTTTTTGATATACAGATTTTCTAGTACAAGCTGTTACTTACCGGAACATAGACTCCCCCAGAGAGGAAAGATACTCCAGAAAAATTTCTTCAGTGACTTCAGTGTTCCCCAGGTCAACAACTGTGTCTGGGGGGCCAAGAAGTGTCCCTCCCTGTAAAAATTAATAGCCAGAAGACAATGTTAAATGATCAGACTGAATTCTTTTGGAGGACTCTACTGAATAGAGCTATTGTGACTTATCCAGGCACAAAAGGAGGGCCTTCTAGTGTGTTTGTCGAGCAAGGAGATCTGCTAGCCTCCCCTCTCAAGAGAATAACATGCAACTTTTTTTTCAGCTGTTACATTTGGCTCTTTGGGCTGAAAGCTCTAAGCTGTGGCAAAATTCTGCTTTAGAACAACAGCCTATCCATTTTACCTCTCCAAGAACAGAAGGTCTGAGAAAGCATCATGTTTTTGTTTTGCCTTGGTTTTATTTAATCTTAAAAATTCTGCATGCAAAACTTAACAATACAGAATTGGACAAAGTGTCACTCTGGCAATGCAGAAGGTGTTCTGGATAGACAGATTCTACCAGAAGAAGCAATCCCCAACCTGTATTTATTTGGGCTTAAACCCACTGTTCATGCTCCCTTTTCCTTAGGTGCCCTGGGAAACCATGGCAAGCAGCTGGCTTCATCCTCTGTCTTAATTTAGAAGTCTCTTGCTGCTTTTCTAAAAGACAGTGACACAAGCAATTCTGAGCAGGTAATCCTATAAAAAATTATCAGAAAATTTAAGTTTAACTTACAGGTGCACAGCTGGAGATTCCTCCACTGCCATAGAAGAATTCATCCTTATGGACTATTATGGAGGTGTGCCTGCCACAGAGAACAAAAAACAGGTGAAACAAAGGAAAAAAGGAAATAGCCTAGCACAGAAATCACCGGTAAATTTATCAACTCAAGGATATCACGAAGGGAATAACTGAAAGAAAAGGTCAATGTGTTTCTGTGAGTAGGAACAAGATCTGCTGGGACATGAATGGATATGGAAGCAACTATTATCAAGCCTACTGTAACTCTGTAAGCGGTTGCGAAAGAACAGTCTTAGCTAGGAGCCCAAGCATGAGCCTCCCTCAGCTGAGGGTGAAGTCACAGAGAGAGACAGACAGAGCTACTTTGCTACCACACTGACAGAGGTGTATGCTGGAAAGACTTTGGCTGAGAAGTTGGTCAGACAACCACTGGAGATGGATCAATAGAGGCAAAAATGGATGGACAAGGGTTTGGTGTTTTTCTTGCCTTTAAAAGAAACCCCAAACCCTCCTGATATGATATAAAAATTCTTGATATGAATTATAGCAAGCTGGGGGCTGTTTTGTAACCAAATGGAGACAGTGCTCTTACGTGCCAGAAGGCCTGTTTCTATAATACCTTCTTCCCACCTACTCTTTTACTCTCATGTTTGGTCATGCCTGGAATTACATGACAAAGTACTTGGGACAAAGACAACATCCTACCCTTGTAAAAGTGTACAGGTGCACTAACACCACCTTTTTCCATGGGGTCCACTGAGCTTTGAATGGAGAGGTTTAACTAGCACCTGATTGTACACCATCTTACCATCAATCTGTATTCAGGAACAAAAAGTGCCTTGGTCTCTCTTCCACAATAAAATGTTCTTAAGATCTGAAGCATATATAACCTCATATTGAAAATGCTTCCTACACCACAGTGTTTTACACACGTTATGCAATTTAAATCTAGTCACTTACCAGATGCCATCCAGCTGTTTCCCTGTATGCAGAGAAAAGAAGAGTTATTAGCAATGTATTTTCCACATTTCAGCCTACTTTCTGTCAATCAGTTAAGAACCATGCTTAATATTTCACTGTGACAACAACACCAAAGATTTCATCGGAGAGATGTTTCTAAAAAAACCATAATGCCTTTCAAATGAACTACTCCATCCACATTACTGTTGTACTCTTTCCCTCCTGGCACGCACAAGTGGCAATGCCATCCTATCCTGCCAGTGCTTACCTTCCTTGGGTGCTTTTCTACAGACCAAGAAAGGAAACCTTTTCCTAAAATAGAGTCTTCAGTTAGGACCAGAAGAGCTGAATTTGATGCTGATTTCATAACTGCAGACAGTTGGCCAGCAGAATGCATTCAGCTCTCTTTTTCAGTAACTGATGAGAGATCTGACTTGAACATAGGATCAGTGGTGATAACCTCTATATTCTATTCCATGGTTTCTTCCTTTCCCTCCCTCCCCCTGCCCTTAAAAATTAGCAGTTTAAGTGGGAACTGGGGCAGAAAAGTGCAGAGTTGAAATTTATACAAGTTATAAAACTCTGTGTTTTGTAGAACACAGAAGCAAAGACTTGCTTCAGGCACCACTAAACCAATTATGTCTGAGAGAAAAAGTCCCTTCCAAAATGTGTTTCCAGTTCCTTAGGAGTGGGAGACCTAAATCTCTCTATGCTCAAGATTAAACCTCTTTCCAAAAGGTCACCAGCTGTTACTGCTCTAGGCTCAATTATTTATCATAACCTAAAAGCTTGGTCCCTGGTACCGTGCCCCTTTGGGAGCTTGTAGGCAGCCACTGCATGCTGTGACACATATCACAGATGCTATAACTTTATTTTGTCAGCAAGGTGCACAACACCCAGAAAAGCAGATTTAGAACATAACAACTGTGTGCATACCAACATTTGGTATTCTCTTGAACCCAAGCAGTAGAATGAGTGCTCCTCTGCCACAGGAAAACAATCACTAACACATTTTTTTCCACTCAAGTCTGAAGCAAAATGACAAGGGTCATGTGAGAGCGGAGGCAGGGAAAAGGCTGTTGTGACAATAGAGACATCAGGTAAAGCGAGTGCACGTAATTTTGAAGTAGGTGGACTGATCTGTCAGTCCCATGGATCACAGCCAGATAGCAAGCATATTCCCTGTCAACCCATCACACAGAAACGTAGGTATGGAGTAGGATGAAGGCCAAAAGAGAGGAGCAATGATGAGAGAAGCAGAGCAGTGTGTTGCAGTATCTTAGGAGCACTTGCTGGCCCTTTAGCATGTCTCACCATTGTGCTCCTCGATCCTTTGGCCCTCGTTCCACACTTTCCCCATCAGGTTTCACCTTGCACTCTAGAGCTTACAGAACCCAGTGACACTGCAGGCTTAGCAGCAATACAAGGCAGGATTCAACTTCAGCAGCACCTGCCCTAACTTTAGCAACTGGCCTATGATAGGCTCTACTGCTTGGTTTTGCATAGTTACTGTTCTGTGCATCTATAAACAAATTATTATACATTTGCTCACAATAAATAACTTTTCCGCTAGAAACTTGAACTTTATCCTTCAGAGTAGAGAAGCAAACTGTTTCAAAGGCAGTACATCCTAGAATTGTGCCTGCTCTTTTGCATGCTAAATTGAAAGAGAACATCTTAATATTTACTTTCACACACATTTGCAGCAAACAATGATGAAAGGTTTTCCACAGAGTTGCCGCTTTGTAGCTAGATTCTGTATGCAGGTGAAAGAGTTACATCAGATCTGACAATGTCACAGGTGCTGCCAGGACCTGCTCGTGCAATTGCAACTCCTACTTGAAAAGATAATTGCAGCAAAGGATACACATTGGGCTGCTTTAGCGAAATTGCAGACAGCAGCTCAAGGGAGGTGACTCTGTCTCCCTATTTGACACTTATGAGACCACATCTAGAGTGCTGTGTCCACTTTTGGATCCCAACAGTACAAAAGACACTGACATACTGGGTTGGGAACACCTACTGTATTGAAGAGGAGCGGAGAAAATTGGTCTGTTCATCCTCACGAAGAGAAGGCCAAGAGTCCTTATTCCTGTCTACAAGTCCCTAATGTGTACGGATGAAAGAGACCCTTGTTCTACTCAGAGATGCACAGTGAAAGACAACAGGTGCCAGTTGGAAAATGGGAAATTCCCAATTCAGTAAGAAGCAGGGAAAAAATTATCATGAAGGTGGTCAAACACAGGGACAAGGGTCCAGAAAGCATATGGGATTTCAATCCTTGAAGATACTCAGAACTCAGCTGCTCAGGGCCCTGAACAATTTGCTCGTCAGCTCTACCTTGAGCACAACCCCAGAGGTCCCCTTTCAACGAAGCAACTCTCTGATTGTATGAAAAAACCCACAAACAGAATTTAAGAAATAGACTTGGCATTGTACTACAATCCAATCCTTACTGCTACATGTGAAATCTGTAGCAGTCCACAGGCAGCAACGGCCAAGGCAATAACAGAACAGCTTTTGGCAAGTGAAGCTGCCTGTCTTCACAAGGCAGGTCTGTCTGAGGCTGCTCAGCTAGGTCAGTTTGTGCCAAGCACTGGTTTGAATATCTTAATGAAGCTGCAGACCTGCTATTTCTGCTTGGCTCCTGGAAGTCATTAACCAAGCTGGCATTGTGGAAAACACATGACAGATCTGCAGCACTGATGACAATAAGGCATTCGTAGTAGCTCTCCAGTCTGCTGCAGACAAAATAAAATCCCTTTCTGTCATGGGCAGACTGTGCTTGGTCAAAGGGCATGCAAGTGTCTCCAATGACAACAGTGTTGGAGAATCTCATGCCCAAGAAACCTGCCATTATTTGCCACATACGCATCACCCAGAGACATCTGAGAACAAGAACTTTTGGTATGCTGCTGCAGTATCCCAGGCTTCAGAGGTGGCTGTTGTCATCTCAACTCCAAACTGACCCATAGAAGAATAAGTCAATGGCTACCAGCTTCTGGAGTACTTGGGCAGCAATCTTTCCTACTGTTCAGCAAGACTCTCAATGTTGTTTGTCTGCTGCATCATATAAGAGATTATGTACAAACCTTCATGGACACAATCATCTTCCTCCTGAAGTTTTGCCTCTGATGGGGATCCTCCTCTATGACTCTTCTTGCCCTTCTCCCAGACTCAGACACCGCACAGAACAGGTGACAGCTCACCACTATTGTCCCTCCTGACAAGCTCAGGTAAAGCGATCAGGGCAGTCTGCACTAAGGAATTAGGTCTTGCTTTCTGCTGGATGTTGCCCACTACATACAAAACATGTTGCCCGCTGCCTCTGAAGGCTTCATACACACAACAGCTCCAACAGTGTGACTAAGGAAGGATACAGTATTGATCTAAGTGCTAAGACACAAGCTGTATCCAGGTCTTCCAGCGACACTTTCCAATAAAGTTCAAGCTTGCCATGAACCTCCCCAAAGAATCCTACAGTGCAATAGGGCTTACATCTCATAGTCAATTGAGTGGTCTAGAAGAAGGGACTGAAAATACCATCTAGGATACTGGGAGACATTATCACATTTCATGCTCTTCCACTCCTTGCCACAACACTCCAAACTCCTGTTGTGCACTGCAGTGTGGGCAGAACTGTATGTTGGTACTGCCACCAACACCAACACATTTACTCATAACCTGAGGTGTCTATAACTATATAGTAAAACCTGATTCTCCAGTAATTTACACTGGAGCTGCAAAAGCCCTTGCAGCCTTAAACTGCAGGTGTTACCCTTCACTCAATGCCAACAGTAAAACTAATCCAAAGGATGCACATGCTCATAATGCAGAACAGGAATGCCCTGATGGGATTATACTCTTCTGGGCACTATATCTGAAGAGAGGGTGTCAAGAGGATGGAGCCAGGCTCTTCTCAGTGATGCCAAGCAATAGGACAAGAAGCAACAGGCAGAAACCTGAAACACACAGAATGTTCCACCTGAATATGAGGAAGAACTTTACTGTGCAGGTGACTGTGCACTGGAACAAGTTGTCCAGAGAGGGTGTGAAGTCTCTCTCACTGGAGATATTCAAGAACCACCTGGACACAATCCTGTGCTATGTGTTCTAGGATAGCTCTGCTTGAGCAGGGAGGTTGGACCACACGACCCACTGTGGTCCCGTCCAACCTGACCCATTTTGTAATTCTGTTCATCCAGTTAAAATAGGGGAACAGCAAGATGATCAAGAGTTTGAATATTTCAAGGGACAAATGGCTGTTGAATAGGAAAGGTTATTGCAAATTTAGATGTACACACTTAATCACACAACACTTAGTGCACATGGCCAAGTTATCAGGTATCAGCGCTCCCACAGAAATTGCCTGTGTGCAAGCTCAGCCTGAGGTAAATGTGAAGCAAATCAGCTTAGTTTGATCTGCCTCCATTCCAGGGAAATGCAAGTCAAGCTACCTTGTTTTTGTCATAAACCACAAATATGGAATGAAAAGTTACCATGTTATATCTGTGAGAGTTATGGGTGATAGCTTGCAAGTCTTTAGAAACTTGATAATTAATTCTTTTGGGTGTTTTTTGTTTGTTTGTGGGGATTTTTTGTTTGTTTTGTTTGAGTATGGTTTTGTTTATTTACTTTTTTTTTTTTTAACTTGCTGATGTGCTTCATGGCTCTTTCCTGAAAATACTCACTAGAACCTGGGAGGCGATGCCAATTCAGCTTAGATGTGTGCTTAAGCATCTCAAACACTCAACTTGTTTCAATAAGGCACAGTATGATCTGGCAAGATAACAAGTTTTTATATTTGCTATTTTTTTCTTTATAACATTCATAGCTCAAATACTTTCACAGTGCTTACGTGAGCCAGAAATCTATGAGAAAATATAACATTCAAATGCATTAAACAATTCCAGGACCCTCAGCTTAGTCAGAGAAATGTGGAGAATAAAGTATTTAGATTTGTTTGTTGTACAACTGATTCAGGAGAGTATAACTGTTTGGATACAGGGGTATTTTGAAAGAAGCAAGTTGAGCCCATATAATTTTAGAATACAATCAAACAGGATTATTTCCATGCTTGAATTTATCTGGAAGGCCAAGCACAAGTGAGATTAGATGCTCATCAATCTGTTTTACCATTACAGTAATTTGTTTATCTTGAGGGCCAAATAATGTAGATTATTCCTGTGCATTTTAAATACCGAATGAAAGCGGCATTTGTATATTAACGCAAATTATTAGACTGAAGGGCAGAAGAGTTCCAAGACACGAAGGAAGGAATTGTATATGCAGGTGAGTATCTAGTTTAACCATTCAGAGTTTAGGCCATCCAACCCTCAGTGCAAGAACAATGCCTTTTGAGCTGTAAAGTAAAGAAATAATAGGAAGCTCAGTATTTTTATCTATGCTCTGCAATGGATATGGCAAGCCCAAGAAGACCATAAAAGACTCTAAAAAAAGCAGTGAACTGGTCTCCTGTGGAATCGAAAGCAATACAGTATGGTCAACCAGCACGGGTATTTCTAGCAGTGCATTGCTTTGCATATTGTTGTAATTTTCTTAGACAATCCATTAAGATTCTTGCCTTTTTTTGAATTGAAAATTACCCTAATTAGTGAAGCACTTTCTCCTATGTGCTACCCAGGGTGCTCAACCAAAGCAAAAAAAAATACCACCAAAACCTAATGGAGAGGGAGGAGCCTGCTCCAGTTCCCTTCTCCTTGAGATGCCTAGAGAGACCAAGAAATAGGCTAGACTGGGGGAGGGTAATGCACTTGATTTTCATGAAATCTCTTAGCAAATGCTTGGAGCAAAGCTGACAGAATCTCACACTGAAGCAATTCAAAACTGATCAGAACAGATGGAAGAGAGGCAGAGAAATGTGCTGGGCCTGGAAAAAAGGAACAAAGGAGAAGGTACCTCCTTTCAGCAGTTACCTTTTGCTCCAATTCTCTCTGGGTTGTTAAGTCCCTATAGCTGAATGCACCACTTAAAGATTTCAACCAATACATATTCCCAGTCAACTCCACATTAATTCATACTACACTGAGCCAAAGCTGCCGTGGTTAACAAAGCTCCTGGCTCATTCTCTGAGTCACATGACACATGACCAATACCCTCAATTACAGGAGAGGAGAACTTTGAGACATGCAAGACATTTTTCTTTAAGCCCATGATGCAACAGGATTTTAATCTTCCTTAAAGACTTCTCTGCCTTTGGACATCTATTTCAATATCAGCACTGCGAGCTGAACTGTTTTCTTTTCCTGTTTTCTCTCCACAGAATCAGGGTGGATTATGTTTTCTGTCTTGAAAATAGAAATCTTATTGCATTCAGGTTAACATTTCTTATAATTAGATCATATAGTTGGACAGACAAATACAGTCACACACTGAACAGGGGGAAAAAGGGGGAATAGTACCTGTAGAGAAGTTGCATGTAGAGCAACATAAAGATTAAAAGTGCTGTTTCTGATACCAAAGGCAATATTTGGTCATATATACTTCAGAATAGAAATATTCATTGAAAAATTACAGGAAACTTACAGAAAAGTAAGAAGAATAAAAGCAGTCTTGAGTAGAAAAAGAGTAAACTTGCCAAGAAAAATGAAGATGTGTCCAAGGGACAAGACTAAGTCACTCCAAAGTCTGCTATGAACAGGGCTGTACAGCTCTGCCTTCCAGGTTCATCACTCAAAGGCAACAGAGAGAACTGACACTGAAAGAGTCAGTATAACATTTAGTAGTGAAAACTGATCCTTGAATGCTGTGCTGACATAATCCACAATACCCTTGGATCCTATCAGCACAACTGAAGACACTGTGCAGTGATGCTCTTGCAGTGGTCAGTCCCGTAAGACAGGATTTATCCCCCTCTGGCAAGGGGACCTGAGCTGCTGTTTTTGAGCCTGCTAGAAATTGATTTTAGCACAATCAATTACAGTATTTGTTTTTTCTCTCTAAAACACATGTATTTCAATACAGGCAATGTTACAGAATTATCACTCAAGGCAAAAGCATTGTTTCAAACTTGGCACCAATGGAAAGAGTATCATAAGTAAAGATGACAAACATTTAGCATTAAATCCCTTAAGAAATGCCTTTCTCTTCAATTTCATTGACTTTCTCTGATGATCTACAGTTTAAGAACATCGCTGGGGGAAAAAAATGGAAAAAATAGCTATTGACCATCTCAAAGTTGATATACAGAGAAATAACAACAATTTTTGTTGTTCTTCAAGAATAAAAAAGGTCTACACATGAGGCAAGAGTAGTATTCTCTCCATCACTTTGCTCTTGGGGAGGTTTCCAAAATCACCTGGAGATATGACAGAGCTGAGTGTAAATGCACAGAAGACACTTGAAGGAAGTCAGAAAGAAAGAAAGAACCAGCAATTTGTTTTATGGAAAACTCCATCACTGGATCCACATAATCTCAAATATTCTGCAGTCTGCATTGTCACTGTGACCACGCAGGCCTAGTTGGCCCTGTTCCATGAGCACGTCTGAACTCAGTTAGTTACCAGGCAGTACTAGTGAGCAGCACTTCCCCGGTTACCCAGGGAAGCGCTCAGGTTTTTAACTTTCCCTTTTCAGTGCTCAGACTCCTAGAAATTTCACAGCAAACTGTATCACAAGTGCAAAGCTTTCAAGCTGTTGTTTGGGTAGCATAGAAAGCACCAAAAATGAAGTAATGCACTAAGTGTTTTTATGTGGAAGTTCAGAAAGCTACAAGAACTCAAAATTTACTTTGTTTAAGAAGAGAGCTAAAAAGCCTTTGCTTGATTTGTGTGAATATTGGCATGGAGATACATACAGTGACAACCTATTTCTGGTGAAGTCTTTGCTTGGACCAACACTTTGAAATAAGACTAGTTAAATTCTGCTCAATTCAAACACAAGTAAATCCTGCATGTATGTAATCTGCATCTTAAGATTTCTAACTCTAAGCACAAGATAAAACATGGCTATTATGACCTAACAGGTGAAAAGTTACTTCCCTAAGGGCTACAATAGAAGCCACTCTGACCGCACAAAAAGTTTTGAGGTTATCCAGTGCAGGAAACAGGCATCTCCCAAAGCTGCTGCTGCTGTCTGGCTAACAGAGAACATCACATATGATCTCTATAATCTTTTCTTCTCAACTTTGCAGGCCTATTGTTGACATGCATGAAACTTCATGCCAAGAGTTATCTGGACTTTCATTTTAAGCTTGCAGGAAAGCACAGAATCTCTTCGTAGGGCAGATGAGCAAAGTGCCAGCAAACTGTAAACCAAGATTACACAGAACCATCTGTTCAGACAGTGAGCCTGTTGAGAAGTCTGATCCCACACAGACTGCTGGTCTGACACGGGCCAAAGTCTACACGTAACAGGTATAAAACACTCTGTTGTTGCATTCCTAATTCACACTTCCAAAACTTCAAGCAAAACCTAAGTTTGGTTAGCGTACCAAGTCCAAGGTTCAGCTGGAAACGCACACATTTTTGACAAGACACAGAGCACGCTCCTACAAACTCTCCGAAGGAGAGAGCGGATGGCTGCACATCGCCAGCCCAGCCCGGCCTCGCCACAACATGGAGCCGCTTGAACTCTGTAACCTTGTAAACAGCGGCCGCCTTTCCTCCAGCTCAGCCTTCCTGTCGAGGCGCCACGGCAGACCGGGCTATCGGGAGCTGAGCTGTCCCTCCCTTCAGGAGCTAAGGAACAGTTCGCCTTTAGTAAATACCACCAGCGCAGCGGCAATGGCCAGATGCGGGAGAAGCGACTGGACTCAGCGCAGCTGGAGCTGCCGCACCGGCCGAGCTGGTCCCGCTGACAGCGGGGACAGGGGCTGCAGCCAAACCCCGCCGAGCCCCCCCGCCCCGGCCCCCGGGCCAGCCTCGCACATCCTGAGCAGTGCTGCGCCCGCTGGCTCCCGCCGCACCCGGTGCGCCCTCAGGGAGCCCTTTCCCGGCGGGCCGCTCCCTCGGGAGCGCGATGCCGGGCGGAGATCGCCGCTCCCGGCGCTGGAGGCGGTGAGTTCGGCGCCGTTTGCGGGCACGGCGAGGCCGGGCCGCAGCGGCCGGTGGGGGACGCGAGCGGCTGGGAGGCGGCGGCCGGGACGGAGCGGCGCCGGTGCCCTGCCGTGCTCTTACCCAGCATGAGGGGGCTGAGGCGCCGGGCCATGCCCTTGGACAGGTCGTACACATAGAGCTTCACGGGGTGCAGCGCCAGCGGCTCCTCCATGGGGGCGCGGGCGCGGCCGCCGGGCGGCAACCGGAGCCCCTGCAGACAAAGTGGAACGGCCCTTCCCTCTGGGAAGCGGAGGGGAGCGGGGGGAACAGGTGGTGCCGGTGCCGGTCGCGGGTGCGGTGGCACCAGCCGGGAGGTGACAGACGGGGCGGAAGGGGCGACCCTGTCTGTGCGCATGCGCGGCCACCGCGCGCCGGCCGGGCCGCCCCGTCACTGCGCGGCTCTGCGGGGGGCGGAGCTACGGCCGGGGGGCGGGGCCGGACAAGGCCTCCCGTCATTGGCTAAGGCTCGGGGCCGAGAGCAGCGTGGGCGGAGCTCCATCCCTCGGCGTCCCCGCTGCAACCAATCCTCGCGGGGTGGAGGCGTGGCCTCCTGCGGGAGAGGCGGGGTGCGGTGCTTTTCCGCTCTCGCCATTGGTCAGTGTGGCTATGGTGGGCGGGGTCTCCCAGTGAGTGGCGGTTGTTTGGGAGTGGGCGGGGCCGGCTGTCGCGGGTGCTGCGTCTGGCGCACCCCTCGGGCGGCGGTGCCACGGGAGCCATGGCGGGGTGGGGGTCATTCTACCGGGGTGAGGGGCCCGAGGACGAGGAGGAGGAGGAGCAGCAGCAGGAGGACGGGGCTGAGGCGGTCGGTAAGGGCCCCTCACCCGCTCACAGAGGGCAGCCCGGGGCCCGGGGCCTGCCCGCGGGGGTCCACGGGCGGAGGGGTCACTGCTAAAACTGTTTACTCCCGCTCTATAGCGGACCACAGGTTCGGGGGCCGGGACAGCCTCATCTTCTTGGTGGATGCCTCCAAGGCCATGTTTGAGTCCGACGCGGACGCAGAAACTCCCTTCGACATGACCATGCAGGTAAGGTTCGATGAACTGCTACTTGCCAAAGACAAAACTTTCGCACCCTTTACTACGAGTTACTTTTTTCATATTTTGCCCTGTGTGCGTTTTTTTAGTGCATCCGGAATGTATATACCAGCAAAATTATCAGCAGTGACAGGGACCTGTTAAGTGTCGTGTTCTATGGTACAGAAAACAACAAGAACTCAGCAGATTTCAAGCACATCTATGTTCTTCAGGACCTGGACAATCCAGGTAAGGTGATATGAAGATTGTGTAAAGATGGTGTGAGGAAATTTGTGTAGTAGTAGCATTGTCGGTAACTGATCTCTTTAAAATCAGAGTTATTGGATAAATAAGTTCTTGTTACTGAAATCTGTTGGTGGCAGTGGGGATAGATTTAGAAATTTATGGAAACCTTAGAAACTTTGTGAGAGCTTAGCTTTTTCTCTTGTAGTTGGTTCAGATCCTTTTTCTGTGTCTTCTGTTTTAACGTGGTGGTTCACCTGCTGTCTGCTAAACCTAGGAGGATCTCAAGAGAACTCACAAAAGCCCATCACGTGTCTGCTGCGCTTCAGAAAAGTGCATGTCCATGCTAAGGCACATGGATTCCAGCTGATGATGAATATCACAGAATGGCTGAGATTGGATGGGATTTCCAACCCTCCTGCTCAAGCAGGGTCAGCTAGAACAGGTGGTCCAACATGCTAGCCTGTTTGGGGTGTTCCATCTCTTGTTTTCATAAGTTCTGCAATTCTTGAATTTCACTCTTTCATTTTCTTGGAATGACATAGCATGTGCTTGATAACAAGTACCAATTGCTGAATTGGAAAAGGCAGTAGGAGGAGTGCAAAGAATTGCATGCTAGTGGAGTCTTGACGGTGGAGACTTGTGGGGGGATTTTGGCTACAACTTTTAATAGCAGCCTTTATCTCTGAGGAGGTTTGGTTTAATTTTCTTCGCTAGGGGGGTGCAGGTTTAATGACACAGGGGCAGCAAACTGCCATATGCTTCTTGTTCATCCTTTTTCCTCCTCCTTCCCTGCTTGCTCTTTTCCCCCTTTCAGAAGCAGTAGCCTCACCATGCTGATAAAAACAGCACAGGTGAAAGGTGAGTGTTGTTAAAAAGGAGGAGAATTGTATATTTTCTACCCCTGAAGAGCAGTGTGCTCTAGAGAAGGAGGAAATACTAGAATTAGTTATTATGGAGTACATAATTATGAACACTTATGCTATTAATTAAAGGGCAGCTAAGGAGATGAAAATAAAATAGTAAAGGGAGGGGAAGACATTTTCAGATGAGATTTCAAAAGTGCTATAGAGTTTAAGTGAAGGAAAAGGAAGCAGCTCTGCAGAATGCAGTAGCTCCCTTTGTAGCGTAGTGGGAGCAAACAGAGAATGTGCTGTTAGGCAGGTGGGAAAAGGAGTCATTGTTGGGCCGGAGTAATTGTCAGAGCTGTAACAAGACCTAAATGTCACTGTGCTCCCTGTGGCGATCTATAGGGCTGTGTCTGACCTGTGCGTGGATTCTCTCTGACATGAGAGGCAAGGAAGGAGGAGAAGCACTCCACCTTCCCAACATGCTGTGGAGATACCGGGTGTATTTCAGGCTCTTCTCCTTTCTCTGGTGGTGCAGCAGTCTGCCGTGCCTCCGCAGCTGGTGCCATTGCTGCCTTTCCTGCTGACCCCTTGTCCTTTCAGTGTGAAGGGTTTGCGATACTTTGATCCCTACCTGTTTCCCTTCCCAAAAGGAAGAGTCCACAGTGGTATCAAGGCACTTTGTGTCCTCTTGGCCCCCGTAGGTGCTTTGTGATACTGCAAATGTGAGGTGATGCTGAACAGTTTTCTCAGCCAGGTGTTGCAAGGGCACTGCCACAGAGGTGCCAGGGACAGTACTTGGACATCGGCAGCAAGGGACCCCATGTGCATGTTTAGAAGACCTTGTGGTACATCTTTCAGTATTTCTAATGCATGTGAATGCTGTTACCTCCTTAGGTGCAAAGCGTGTTCTAGAGCTGGACCAATACAGGGGAGATGAAGGACGAGCACTTTTCCGCGAGAGCTTTGGCCACAATGCTGACTATTCCCTGGGGGAAGCGCTCTGGGCCTGCTCTAATCTCTTCAGTGATGTCCGAGTCAGACTGAGCCACAAAAGGATCATGCTGTTCACCAACGAGGATGACCCTCATGCCAATGACAGTGCTAAAGCCAAGCTGGCCAGGACCAGAGCTGGTGATCTGAGAGACACAGGTCATTATTTTCCCCTTTAATTTCAGGCAGTAAAACATGTTGTATCCTCACAGCTGATGTTAACTGCATTGCAATTTTGTGATGGAAAAAGAATGTAAAATCATCAGAACTGGGTAATCTTTCTGAAGTTTTCTAAAAATTAGAAAGTCTGTTATCTGATCTGCAATCTAATAACTAGCACTTATTTTCTAGGATCTCTTCTTCTGCATTGATAGCATAAATTGGGACATGAGAGGGCCAAGAAAAGCAAACTTTTTGTTGTACCATTTTCCAGGAAGGGAATACTAACACAAAGTTAACACAAAAGAAAAACTACTTTAATAGCTTCATTTTGAATTAGCTGAAGGACATCAACCTGAGCTCAGAGATTAGACATCAAGTGCTTTGTTAGTTCAACTATGTAGCTGAGATAACCAGTGTTTTTGGAGTTCAGCAGATGTCCTGGAACTGTGAGGCTTCCTTAACCCTGAGGCCCTATAACTAAAGGAAAGGGGATTTTCTGAACTCATTACTTACTTCTATGTTTGAAATAAGATTGTGTTTTATAAGAGCTCGTCACAGCTGTTTCATACACAATACTGTCCAGATTCTTAATTAGGGAGGAATGATTTTCTATGCTGCATTATTTTCACTGAAATTAAAGAATACTTTTTGCCTTTTTCCCTAGAAAATTTTGCATCTGGTGCAGATGACAATTTGGAGCTCATTCTTGCTTAAATTATTTGGGTAGATGAAAAATCTGGGAGTGCTGAGAAACATGATAATGTAAGAAAAAAGCAGTTTCCGATTCTCCTCTTATCTCTCACATTGTTTCTAGGTATCATCCTGGACTTGATGCATTTGAAGAAGCCTGGAGGGTTCGATATCTCTTTGTTCTACAGGGATATTATAAATGTAGCAGAGGATGAGGACCTTGGGATCCAGCCCAAGGAGTCAGAGAAACTGGAACATCTCATGAAGAAAGTACGAGCAAAGGAGACAAAGAAACGGGCTTTAGTGAGGTTTGTGCCTAGTTATGATACATCATTCAGTGGAGGCACCTGATGTCATTTTTAGACTGTGTCTCACCTTCCTCTTCTGAAATGATTGGTCCTTAACGGCATCAGTGCTTACATTCCTCAGTCTTAATTCCTTAGTTCAAGATTAGTGTTTCTTCCATAGCTTGCAAGGATATTTGTCCTTGGTGGATGAGAAGAGCAGAGAGTGAAGCTAGGTCTCCTTTTTTGCTCTGTGTGGCATTTCCTGTATTGAGCTTGAAATGATCATTTGTCAAAAAATTATATCATTGCCAAATACTTACCTGAAAATCTGCAACATGGGAAATAGTTTATAGTGAAACCTGATTGAAATGAGGCTTTTTTTGCTAATGTTAACTTTAAAAATTTGTCTGAATGTGACTAGTAGGTTTTTTGGCCCATTATTAAGTAGTTATATGTGGCCGTTCTGTCTAGGCACTCTGGATTCATACAGCCTTGACATTTCTGATCTCCTACTGAAAGATTAGAGATACTTACAGAGGATTAAAGGGATCTTGACAAAGCAGATAGAAAGTATTTTTGGAACCACGTACTTCGTAACAGTTGTTTTTTTAATGAGTGATTTCATAGCAGAATGATGTGGAAGCACGGTAAGGGAATGAACTTCAAGGCCTAGTGTTTATTTTTTTAATAAATATTTAAAAAGTATCCCAAACTGAGTTGCTGCCATTGCCATTCTTCTTCTACTGACAGCTTTATTTTGCTTTTCTGAGAATGTTTATGAAGTTTTCAAATAACTGGGGAGGAAGAATCTTGTACCTGTGATACCTTTTGGAAGAGAGAAAGTAACATTGATAGTAATTCACTTTTCTACTCTCGGAACTTGAAGGTGTTTCTAATTTTAAGCCTTTATTTCTGAATTTTTCTCTGACTTCTGATTTAATTTTTTCTTGAATCATGATATTGTCTTGATGGGGTTCTTTTGGGGGCTTCTTCATTTTGCATGAACAGCTGTAAGAATTCAGAGTTCATGTTATGTTAAGCACAAGTGGGGTACCCAAATATGAACTTATCCTGTGCTCCGCTTGAGCATAGCTGCCCTTCCAAGTGAAAAAAAGGTAAAAGAAATATGGTAAATTTTTTGTGTTTAGATGATTTTTATGACCAGAAATGACGACATTGCAAGAATATCTTTATACAAGTGAGATTATTACTCAAGTGATAGTATGTTTCCAAGCATACCTGTGATTTTCGGGGAGGAGAACTGGAGGAAGTCAGAGAAAATAAGTTATCTGTGGAGGTGACTTTCTTTTGCAAGTGTCTCAAGTCTGTGTCTGCTTTTTACACAGGTTAAATCTGTATCTGAGCAATGATCTGGCACTTTCTGTTGGTGTTTACAACCTTATTCAAAAAGCTTATAAGCCATTTCCAGTGAAGCTTTATCGAGAAACTAATGAACCAGTTAAAACAAAAACAAGAACGTTTAATGGAAAAACAGGCAGTTTGCTCCTGCCTAGTGACACAAAAAGGGCTCAGGTAACGTATTGATTATATGCCTGTTTTTTCCAGTCTCTGTGATGTGTGTGGGAGATGCCTGTTTTCTTGCTGCTTTTGTTTGTATTCCACTTTCAAGATGAGATGCAGAAATACTTGCATCTGTATGCCCCTGGGGACAACCTGGTCACATTGTGAGCTCTGTAGAGGAAGAGTGGGTTGTGTCTCTGGCCTGACTGTCAGGGGAAAAGCATAGCTGCTGGTGAAAGTGCACTCAGGAACTCGGGTATTTTCTTTCTTTGAGGCAGAACTAGGTTGTCAGAGCCTGACCTTATGTGACCCTGTGCGATCACTGCTGCTGTTACTTGTTGATTCATTAGGAACAGATTTTGTCTGTTTTGTTAAACATTGAAGTGTGAATCACAGGGGGAGTTGGAGTGCTTTTCCAAACAAAAGGCATGTTACCTTTGGAGTTTTTTGTTACATTTTTCTTTACTTTGCCTTCCTGCTTGATAGTTTGGCTGATGTAAATTGAATGTCACATTCCGTTCAGGCACAGCTTTATTTCAAAGCAGGTTATGCAGTTGCTAGGTATATTGTCACAAGTGCATTTTTTGTGTCCTTCCTTGCTAAAGGCTCTTAAAGTTTTTGTCTTAACATGAAATATTAAGTTTATTTATACTGGACGTTAGTTTCTTGAAATAAAGTACAGGAGATAAACAGAAAGCTTTGCATTAAGCCCTGATGTCTAACTTCAGCAGCTGGACTATAACATGGTTTTGATTTTGGATGGTTGAGCAATGCTTTAGAAGTGTTGTTTCTTAGTCACTGTTTCTGCCAGGAGTAGGTAGCTGACGTGCATCTGCTGAAGCAAGTTTAGAATTGGGCAGGACCTCTGAGAAGGTCTAACCCAGCCCAGAGCAAGACTCACAAAACCAGGTCAGGTTGCTCAGAGTTTGTTTGGGACAGCTCTAAAGAACATCAAAGATGAGATGTGACAGCCTCTCTGTACCAAGGCTTACCCATTGTCTTAGTAAAGTGCATTTTGCTAATGTTCAGATAGAATTTCCCTTGGGATAATGGTCACAGTCTGGGACTTGTCGTTTTGGTGTGCACTAATGACAAGTTTACTCTGTCTTGTTCTATAACCCTCTTTTCAGTAGTGGAAGACAGCACTTGCATCCTCTTCCAATCCTGTCCCCTTCTCCCCCAGTTTTCTTTATACTGGCAGCACTATCATCTGCTCTTCCCTGGTGTAGACATACGGAAACCGACAGATTGTACTGGAGAAAGAGGAAACAGAAGAATTAAAGCGGTTTGATTCTCCGGGTTTGTTTCTGATTGGCTTCAAACCACTTTCAGTGCTAAAACAGCACCACCACATCAGGCCCTCTCAGTTCATCTATCCCGAGGAGTCCTTGGTGAGGGGTAAGTAAAGATGGTAAGAGAAGATTCACCACCTTGCATTAGGCTAATGAGCTGATTCACTGTGTGTTTGAGTGGGGATCACTGAGTGTAAAAGCTTTGACTAATTTAAAAACTTGCTATTGTTAAGAAGAACTGAATTAACTGTTACTGCCTCTCTCAGCTGCAGTTATTTGTTGTTCTCTCCAGTAGCAGAAGAGCCACTTCGGCTTCATGTTTCATCCATCATGACAAGCAGCTAAAGATGTAGTTCCAAAACACTTGATTTTGTCATTCATGAAAGTGGAGGATCCTAGTACCTGAAAAGGAGGCAAAGATGCTTTAAAAAAACACAAATGAAAAACAAACCTCAAACCAGTGAAAATAATTGCTGGTTTTAAGTCCATATCTGCTAAGACTGGAAACATGATACTCAGGAAGTATTGTTGAATTAACAGCACTTTATGGTCTTGTAAAGAGAGAAGGAGAGGATGTTTAGGACTGCTTGTTTCCCCCTTTTTATGTGTATACATGAGTCTACTTATCTAAAAATTCCAGGCTGCAACTATGAAGAAAAAATCTCTAGCTCCTCAACCTACCAGTGGATAAAGTGGGCTGAGTTATGATCAGATGCTCTGCAGTATCTGACTAAAGAAGAACCTTTTTGCTAGCTTCTCCAGCTTCACAGTTTCCTGACTCAAACACATTACTTATGTGTCAGTCTTTTCCTGACCACCATATCTGGTAAAATACAAAGCAAACGTGTGCCTCAGGAGGAGTACTGAAGTCTGAATTCTTAGTGTGTTACTTCTGCAAAAAGGTCCTATGATGTGTTGCTACTCTGATATCCCACGAAACAGAAAAAGACTTTGTAGATTGCTGTTTCCAAATTTCACTGTATTTCATTGCTCAGATGCTGGTGATTTTGTTTCTTTCACCAGAGCTCTCTCTGCTCCATCAGGACAGACACACTGACACACTGACATTGTCCATTTCAAGGGTTCTCCCTTCCAAAATTCAATTTTTACTTCTGAAGTATTGCAAGCATTCCAAAGAAGTCCCAGGTTTTAAAACTGTAATATCTAGGGTTATATTCCTGAACAGAGGAGGAAAGCTGTCAGTCTGACCAATCCGCTCTTTACTTTGCAGGGAGTACAACACTATTTAATGCCTTGCTGATGAAATGCTTGGAGAGGGAGATGATGATGCTGTGCAGATACACTGTTCGCCGGAACACTCCTCCTCGCTTTGTGGCCCTGGTTCCTCAGGAGGAAGAGGTGGATGAGCAGAAAGTGCAGATAGCCCCTCCAGGTATGGGAAGGGATGCCTCCTTTCCCTAATGATTGGATGCAGTCAGCATAATAGCGTCCTGCATTGAGTGAAAATAATCTTAGCACCACTCCCCTTAAAACTGGGGAAAGCCCTTTCCAACATCCGTTTTCTTCAGTTTTGTCGTTGTAAGCATCTGATGTTGAATCTGTTTTTAAAACCCCAGTTGCATCAGTGCTTGCTCAGGTATGACCTGGCTACAGTGTTTTCCCTGCCTCCTACCTCTTTTTAGCAAATTCAAGGAACTGACATAAAAATTAAAAGCCTTTTTTTCTGTTTGGTGACTAGGCAGAGTGTCTTTCCTTGAATTTTATCCTTGAATAGATTTTGAAGTATTTCCTTGAAATTTATCCTTGAATAGATTTTGAAGTATTAAATAAATAATCTTGCATATTGAGCCTCACACCTCATCAGCCGAGTGGGGAATGATTAGGGAGCAAAGGCAGACTCCTGCTTTTTTGCATTTTCTCACCTCTTTAATTGGAAAATCATCTTTTGGGAGAATGTAAAGTAGGGAAATAAATCTGCTTGTGTACAAAGTGAAGCATTTCAGTATAACATGTGGACAATACGTAATTTTCAAACAAGTCTTTTTCAAACCCATATCTCGTAAGGTGGGCAAAAAGCAACTCACCAGTATCCAACACATAAAAAGCAACTCACCAGTATCCAACTCTTAGCTATGCATTTAGTTTGAATCTCTTTTGCAAAGCCATTAGTGTGATGTTGGTTATATACATTGAGATTGGGATTGAGTGTCATGCTGTAGGTACTGGGAAGTATTATATATTGCTGTTGTTTACAACAAAAGAGCTAACTAGTTTGGAGTCATCAGACAGATAATAACCATCTTGGTCTTTCCCATAAATTATTGTTTTGAGGCTGGCCTTCGGTATAACTGTTCTCTTGCTCCTTCTCTTCCGTATAGGTTTCCACATAATTTTTCTGCCATATGCAGATGACAAAAGGAATGTTGATTTTACAGAAAATGTGCCAGCCAGTCAAGAGCAGGTGGACAAAATGAAGGAAATAATTCAGAAACTCCGGTTCAAATACAGGTACATGGAGATAAATAATGTGGAGGGGAATGGTATGGGGAAGAAAACACAACTATTGCTTGTTCTATTGCACACATTGTTCAGCTGTGGTGTGCTGAATTTGAAGAGATGAGATTTTGATATATTTTGAGAGAAATTGCTTCTCATTGCAGTAGCTTTGTCCAAACTTTATTCTTAATCAGTCTGGATACCCAGGCACCATAATGCTTTATGTAGCACGTTCTGGAGTTCTTCATAGAATTTCTCTTGTTCTCTGGGCTGTTGTCATTTGTTGCAGAGGTATCACATTTTATTGTGGTTCTGAAACTCTATTGCAGATCAGACGTGGATCGTTTTCATTAGAGCACTTTAGAAGGAATAGCTAGGCCATTTTTTCATTATAACTACGATAAATGCTATGAAGTACTTTATGGGAGAGTTTTTCCTAGATATGTGGAAACTACCATAACTGTTATTAAAGTAGAATGCCACTGTCTCCTTTTGCCTTATCCACCTTTCTGACTCTCACACAGCATTCTAATGTGGTTGATTCATGACAGGATAGTGATTCAGCAGGTAAATTGAAAAGAGGAAAAGCAGTTCTGATGCGATGGATTGTTCTGTGGGAAAGGGGGCAGTTTTATTTTGCAGTAAGTTGGTGGTAGATCTTAAGTGTTTTGTCTGTCTTCTTGGCAGCATGCATTGACATTTTGGGGAATTCTTGACAGGACTGACAGCTTTGAGAACCCGGTTTTGCAGCAGCACTTCAGGAATCTGGAGGCTTTAGCACTGGATATGCTGGAACCAGAACAAGCTGAGGATCTTACAAGTGAGAATTATTGGTGGATGCGAAGGGAGGTGGGAGACTGTTGACTTTGTTCTAAGTCAAATACGGGCTACTACAACCCCAAATGTCTTTTAAAAAATATTTTAGAATGTGTGGTTCCATGATGTAGAATTCTGGATGTGTCCATTCTGAAATACTGAAACTGTACTTTCTAATGCTGTCACTTTTAAGGTAGAGAAAAAATTGCTTACTTTACCATCCAAAATGAAAATTGAATCACCTTTTTTCTGTGGTGACAAACGTTTTCTCTGAAATTCCTCTCTTCAAGATTCTCATTAATACTTCAGTCTGATAAATGGGCAGAATTAAGAGAATTATTCTGCTGGGGGCCATTGTGCCACCGTGTGGCTGTGAGAGTTTATTATGTAAGAATATCTGCTCCTGAAGGGGAATTTTTTTTTTTAAATTATGAAATGGTCTTAACAAACAATCGAAGTCCCTCTGCTAGCTGTCTTAGAAATACATGACAGAAACAAGCTGTTCTGCCCCAAACTACTTGCAACCTTTGATAGTAACCTGTTGTATTTTAAAATTCTGAGACTAGACCCGGTAGCAGTATAATCAGGGAGAAGATCTTCTATGTCACTTCTACTGTGTAAGTTTTGTTCTGCATATATATATATACACATATATATCTTGCAGGGAAGTGTGTGAGTCCATTACATATGTATAATCACAGAATAGGTCAGGTCGGAAGGGACCACAGTGGGTCATGTGGTCCAACCTCCCTACTCAAGCAGGGTCATCCTAGAGCACATGGCACAGGATTGTGTCCAAACAGTTCTTGAATTTCTCAAGTGAGGAGACTCCACACCCTCTCTGGACAACCTGTTCTAGTGCATGGTCACTCGCACAGTAAAGAAGTTCTTCCTCATGTTCAGGTGGAACTTCCTGTGTATCAATTCTTGCCCCTTGCCTCTTGTCCTGTTGCTTGACACCGCTGAGAAGAGCCTGGCTCCATCCTCTTGACACCCTCTCTTCAAATACTTACAGACATTGATAAGGTCCCCTCTCAGTCATCTCTTCTTGAGGCCTAACAGGCCCAACTCTCTCAACCTTTTCTCATAAGAGAGATGCTCCAGTCCCTTCATCATCTTTGTTGCCCTCTGCTAGACCTGCTCCAGGAGCTCTGTGCCTCTCTTGTAGTGGGGAGCCAAGAACTGGACACAGCACTCCAGGTGTCCAAACTCTTCATATTACCAAGAACTGTAAAATTCTCATTTGGGAATATCGTAACACAGGTATTTGCATTTTGCATGCTTGCAAGACGCTTGCAGACAAGTTATTACAGAAGCACAACTGTATCTGGTCATGGCCTTGTTTAGACTTTCCTGGGTTTGAGAGAGCAAATCTTTTATCTTTTGCCAGTGCCAAAGTATGAACAGATGAACCACAGGCTGGGCAACCTGGTAGAGGAGTTTAAGCAGCTGGTTTATCCCCCTGACTACAATCCCGAAGGGAAGGCTGTAAAGCGAAAACAAGGTAAGTAATGGTGGTGCAGACACAAAACATAGTGTCTGTATGTGCAAGAATTGTGCAAGAATTCTCTTTACTGATCTCTGCAATGAAGTGAATTTATATCCAGTGTTGATTCTTAGAGAGTAGAGGATATTGTGGTATCCAATCAGAGAACTACTGGAATGAGAAACTGCAGAGTGAAGTATAGGAAGTAATGTGGGTAAATGACTGCAAAATATGTATATATAATTTTAGTAACTTTGTGCTTTATGATAGAGTAGTAAAATCATTCATACTTTCAGTTTGTGTTGGTGAGGGAGCAGACTTTTATGCATAGGCAGTTCAGCAAGCCCAAGATGGGTATCTTTAGGGCTAAATGTGTGAATAATGCTGAAGTGCCTGTGTAGTTTGGGAGTCTATGAAATTCTGCATGAAGTGGGAGTGTCAGTTAGCTGAGTTCCCTGTGGAATCATTGCATTCTGCTGTCTCCATGAAAATCCCTTAAAAGTTTCATTTGGAGGGTGATCTTTCTGTCAGAATACAAAGTTTCACACTTCAGTTAAGATCACTCCTATCAATGAAATACTTACTACATGACTTACCTAGTGACACCTGTTTCTTAAAACAAAACATGGCAACCTGTGAATGTGTAGCTGTTAAAGTACCATGTGCTAACAGCCATTAACTGTGGTATGTATAAGAAATGTTGATGTCTTTCTATGAAGAAAGTTTTAAGAATCCTTGTGATCTAAAATTTGTCTTTCTAGCTTCTGATGACCAAACTGAGAAGAGGCTCAAGGTAGAAGTCTCAAAGGATGAGCTGCAGAGTCATGTGCAGAAGGGCACTCTGGGCAAGCTCACTGTACCTATTCTGAAGGAGGCATGCAGGCTTTTGGGGCTGAAGGGTGGAGGCAAGAAGCAGGAACTCATGGATGCTTTAATTGAATACTTTAAGGAGTGTTAAGCAGGAATGGAAGGCCCTGGTTGACTTCTGTCTGCTTGGAATGTTGGTTATCTTATGTGAATGCTGTGTCTGTTTAATCCTGCTATGAAAGAGAAGGCAACTAAATGTTGCTGTATCTAGCACTGGAGAAACTTTTTACTCATAGTTGTGAAACTTCTCTGCAAAGTTGGATTCTGTTGACAGTAGCCAAAGGCAGAATTAAATTCCCTGTGAACTCAGGTCACCCACCGTACATGAACAGAGAGTTGTGCCTTCCTCATTTCTTAATAAAAGTTATTTTGGACTTCTTACTTTGAAACACTGACTATACCATGTTTGAATCATAAAGACAGCAAAACTCACTTCAGTGTAAGAAAACAGAATGATCTGTCTTAAAAGCATCACATGAATTCAAGCCAGCAGGTCCAGTCTGTGTGCTAACAGAGGGTGTAAATGTGGTGTATTACTCTTTGACTCTCCAAAACAGCTGGTTAGTATCAGTACTAGTAATCAAATTGGTGTTACCAAGATTACCAGCAGATCATAAAGGACAAAAAAGTCATTACTGGGAGACAGTAGCCAATCCTTTGGGCAAAAAGCTAACACTTTACAAAGCTGCACAGCCAGGTCTTCCATTTTTAAATTGTAATAGCAGAAGCTGGTTTAAAAAAGGAAAAAAATTGTGTTCCCTAGAAGGCTGCAAGCACTTATCCCAATTAAATTACTGAGATGGCATAGAGCTTTTCCACTTTTGTAGTGAGTATGAGTCAGACTGTTGTGCAGGCTTCTGTACTTGAGTCTGTGCTTTAAAAATAGAAAAAAATAGTTGTGGAAAGTAGCTGTTAGGTACAATATTTTTACTTTTTTAATCATACTTGTGGAGACAGCAACTGGGGCTATGTTTTGGTTTTCTACCTCTGCCACACCCCACCTGTTTTGCAGTGCAAGATGACTAAAACCAATAAACTGTTGTTGCCCTTGCTCTGTGAAACTAGTAATTATTTAGTGAAACTCTTAATCTTATACGGGATGCAAACAGGATACCTGAGGTGTCCATTTTGGTCTGCATAGTGTTTTTAGTGTTCAGAGATTCCTGTGTTTGACACACAAACTTATTGAAGAGTTAAATCATATATTAAGGTCATGCTGGTGCTGTAGTGTGGCACACGTCTTGAAGCCAGCTGTGACCCCCCCCCCCGACACTGTGACTGTCCTAGCTGTGCCAGCACACTGCTCACTCCTACCTCCTCAGCTCCTGGAGAGAGCAGCTAGCCCATGTTGAGCTCTGCAGTGCGGAAGCTATGTAATCTGTTATAATTACAATCAGCCTGCATTATAGTAGTTAGTTTTAATAAAGATTTGTCTAAGCAATCACTTTATTTTGCCCTTCGGCAAAAAAGCTGCTGTAAATGCTTGTTTTAGCAAGGCTTGAATTGAATGCAGTGAAATAGTGAGACTATCCTGTCCCTAATTCTGTGAATTTAATTCCACAAATACCCTTATAAATTTCTCTTCTGGCTTGCTAACCCCCTGGCACAGCACGTCCCAGGCTTTGGATAATTGTGGCATGTTTGTTCTAGGTTATTAGATCTTCTTCCTGGCCTTTTTTTTTAACAGCAGGCTATCACATTAAGCGGAAGTTTAAAAGGGATAATGATGGAAGGCTTCAGAGCAGAAAAAGAAACAGTTTTGCTTGCTCAAGAATCCTTTATTTCTGCTCCTTTTGTGCTTTGTCTTACATCAGTTGTCTTGGTACAATAGGGCAAATCCTTGGCAAAGCTGTGGTTCTAAACACAACTAGCTCAACAGTCAGCATCAGTAGAAGGGAACAGCAGCCTTTCTAAACCTCATACAATTGAAAGGACTCTTTAAAAAATACTTGTAATAAGTTCACAAGGATTACTGTTATCAGCCATTTACAAAAACATACAGACACGATGTCTTCAGTATTTCATGAGCTGATTTCAGTTATGAAGTTAGTGCCTCTGTGGAAACATTACAGGTAAATTTATTTTTGCCTTCTGCTGTTGCACCTATTGGTGTTACCTGTTGTTGTTTCCACACTACTTTGCTTTGGCATCCTGTAATAGGAACCAGGTTTGATATGGCCCATTCCAACACAGGGCTTTAGACACTTCTGTTCAGAGCAGTAAGTGGATTATACAATATGCATTTAACTAAAGCTAGTTCAATAAAACCACCACTAATCCAGAATGCTGGTGGTGCTCCATGCTTTTCCAGAACAAATGATCTAGCATTCTCTTCTTGAGACACAAGTTGATTTGTTTGAAAAATTACTTGCTGTCTGCTTCCTTGGCTGTGACTTACAGGGTTCATCTTCAGTCAGGTGACCACAGTGCAGTAGCTAAAAAGCATGACATACTTCTTATAATTATCAGCCAGACGTAGGGTACTCGTCAGCCACAACAGGCTGCCCTCTACCATGGGTTTTGTACTTAACTTCTCTAGGAAGCCCAAGCTCAATGATAACAGTCCATGCAAAGAAAAGTGAAGGAGTATGAATTACTCCACTGCAACAGCCTTTAGGCAACCTCTGAGTAGTTTAGCTGTACAAGTAGAAACATTCCAGTTAGTTGCAAATGCTTCACCAAGGGAATGACAATTATATTTAGCTTTGTCAGCATTTTTATTTTTTTCTTAAAAAGTCAGTACTTAAAAATAATTGAGATAAAACATTTCCCCTTGTGTACTGCCATAAGATTTCTGCTCCCCATACATCTCTTAGAGAAGTCTTGTGTCTGGTTTCAAGAACAAGGGCCGTGCTATAAGTACTGATCTTGGCTCCATCTGCTGCTACACAGTAGCTGCTGCCCGCCTTATACACGGCCTACAATGCCCTGTCACTTAAGGTGGGGAACCCACAACCCTTTTCCTCAGCAGCCAAAACTGTTCGGAAACACAGTTACTCACACCTGTTAGAGGCTGAAGCTTCGCAGAAGTACTTCAAGGCAGAGAAAGCTGATGGGTGGGTTAAAGAAGCCCTGAGCAGGCAGGGAAATAAGGGGGGGCGGGGGACTTTTTCTTTCTTTTAAACATAAAAGAGGATACAGTTGTATGATCACTTTTCAAGAAGTAATACAAGGAGAATGAATGTGTTGGAGTAGAATAATAGAAAAGTGGGGAGATGGGGCAGAAACACTAAGAATTAAGCTATTATTAAACAAAAATGTGGCATTTTGAAACACTGATATCAAAACTATCATCTCAACTGAAGCTAAACATTAATGACCCCTAACTTCCACTTTCCTGTTCCACACACATTTAAACTCATGGGCACTTAGACCAACAGTCTTTCTATAGCTTGCTGGACAGACTGGATCTGAGGCTTTAGCTGTGATCCCTCCTTGATGGTGATGGAGCAGGCGATGACAGGCCGGGAAACGCCACACGCCCGGCCAAGGGCTTGCTTGGACCGCACAAACACATAAGGTACGTTCTTGTCCTCACAGAGAAGAGGGAGGTGCAGGATGATCTCCAAGGGCTCTGCATCTGCTGCCATCACAATGAACTCCGCAATCCCTCTGTTCAGTGTTTTGGTGGCTGTAAAAGAAACTGAAGAGTCAGTCTAAGTCCTTCTGGAAAGCACATCTAATGAAAAACAACTTTAGAAGATGCTGAAATTGGTATCAGTGGGAAGGAGAGCTCAAGGTAGCAGGAGGACAGCCAAAGGAAAGTGGCAGCTGTAGGGCCAGGGAAGAGGTTATTTGCAGGGCTGCTGGGGTGCTGTGCCCAGCGCTGCCCTCAAGTGCAGTCGAGAGATTGACAAAGGAGCAAGGCCAGCCCAAGGCTGCTGATGGGTACGGGGCTGGAACCCACCATGAGGGGAGATTGAGGGAGCCGAGTTGGTTTAGCCTGGAGAAGAGAGGGCTGAGGTGGGAGTGGGGGCAGCATGGCTGCTGTCTTCTACTTCGGGGGGATTGCAGACAAGACAAAGCCACACTGTCCTTGTGAGTACACAGGAAAGTTGCAGATTGTGACTGCTGCCTCAGTGAGATTCCAAGGGCATAGCCTAATTTTATATCCCCCATGCCATGAGAGGTGTTTAAGCCATGGGACATGGGTCCTAAGAGAATACTGAGTTTCTATCCTTAGGGATTATGGTTTTTTTAAAAGTTTGACTAAGCAAAGCCCCAAGCACCTGTGAAGGGAGCCACTCTCTGAGCAGGTTGTACTAGAGGTACCCTTTAAATGCAAATAATTTTATGATTCTGAAGTGCCTAGATATCTGGTAATCCCAGTGCCACACCACTGAAGTATGCACGATACAGGACATGCACCAGGAACACAACTTGGGAATCTACCAGAACCGCATATAAATGTTGAAAAAATTACAACTTAATTCTGTCCCTGAATATTGCTTAAGCAAGCTTGAAGGAAGAGGAAGAAGACACACACTTGCAATAGCCAGATCAATATAGAATGAGTGGTTCACAGCCAAAGAGAAAAGACAATCTCTAGCCACAGCATCTCAAAAGTCCTTGCAATGACTTCTAGCACACTTTGCAACACACAGGTCTCACCTTCATTGGCTCCCTTGCGTAGTTGCTTATAGTTGCAGGATTGCTGCACAAGATCCAGCAGTGTTTTGGTGAGCTGTGCATCAGCCAGTGGGTAAGCTTTGGGATTCACTTCTGCCTCACTCTAGAGAAAGAAAGAAGTAGTAAGTATTACAACAGGAGCAAAGGGGGCTTTGTTCTGAGCAACACTGCACAGGCATCATATCCATGACATATACTGATTAGTGGAGTCATATCACTGCTCTGCACATATAGCAGAAACTCCACTGCATTTTACTTCTACAAGAAGGGTTCCTATATCAAAGTAAAGGGGATAAATAAGAAACACATCCCTCACATCAAAGTAAAGAGCATCTATACTCACACATTCACACCCTACAAACCAGCAACAGTGAACTCACAGGGCAGTCTTCAGGCGTTCGCTACCACAAAGACTCCATAAAACGAAGCGTTTCAGTGCACAAATTAACAATCTGATATAGATTTTAAAGAAACTCCCAGGAGAGCACGTATCAGGTTTATTTCCGCAAATCAGAAGTAGCTTCTAAACGTGACCATCAGTGGTGAGACGGAACAGCAGCGAGGTCACAAGCGGTGTTCGCGGCCGGCGCTGGCAGAACCGCGGCCCGTCCGGCCCCCGGCACGGCGCGGGGGTGACCCAGACGCCGAGTGTCCCGTCACCAGGTGCCCCCAGCACCGCCAGCGCCGCGGGTTCCCTCCCCCCGCCACCAGCCGCACCCCGCCCGGCCTCCACGTGCTGCCCGCCGCACGGCCGGGGAGGTGGCGACCCTCCGCCCCGGGCTCCCCGGAGGAGGAGGGGGAGGACAAGGAGAAGGAAAAGACAAGGAGAAGAGAAGAAGAAGGAGAAAGAGGAGGAGGCGAAGGCGGAGGCCAGGCCCCGACGCCACTCACCATGGCCGCGGCGCGTTCGCTGCCGTGTGCCCGAGCGCGCTGCGGAGGAAGAGGCGGGAGCGCTCCCACCGCCGCCGGAAGGGAGGCGGGCCCGGGGCGGCCCCGGCGCGGAGCTCCACCCACCCCCGGCGGGGCGGGGCCGGTCGGCCGGCCCGGCAGCTGGGATGGCGGCGGAGGGCGCGGGGCCCTGCGATGGGCACGGGGTGCGCTGGGCGCTGCCGCTCCGCCCGCCTCTCTGCCTCGCCTGCGCCGTGGAGACCCTGGGCGACGGCAGCGCCTCGGTGGGCAGCGCCTGCCCTGCCGCCCCTTCCCTTGCGCGGCCGGGCCGCAGAGCGCCCCCTCAGCGGCCCCCGCCCCGCCGCCGGGGCTGCCGCTCTCCTGCGCTGCGCTTGCGGCTGGGGCGCGGCCGGGGTGGCCCTGGGCCAGGCCTGTCACCTCAGCACCGGGCCCTGGTGGCCCTTTTCCCCCCCCGGGGTGGTGGGAGCAGCGCAGGGCTCGGGCCCAAGGGCTGACAGGCTGCTGTCTTTGATCCGTAGCTGGTGCGCAAGAAGCATGTCCTGTCCCGTCTCCAGGATGCCCTGGCCTGGCAGGCGCTGCCAGTCGTCCAGCTGCTGGCACCAGACGAGAGGGTCTGCATGCATTTGATAGGAACTCTCTTTGGTAAGAGCTCTGCTGAGCCCTAGTGCAGCAGCAGGGAGGAGGCAGTTACGTTTTGTTAGAGGTGTGAAACTTCTCCACGTTTGAAGCAAAAAAACCCAAAAAACCCAAGCAAAAGAATACTGAGGTGCCTACCTCTTCCACCATTCTGTTAGGTATGTCATTACTCCCTGGGGAAAGCTGCCTGTCACTGATTTAGAATAGATTAATTAATTTCTTAATTCCCCGAGGAGTAGGATTGGCATGTTCATAAAGCTCTTGCAGCTTTTCAAAGTATCTAGACATATCTGTAAAGTTTCTTTCTGGAGAACAGGGGGTAGCTGGGCTATGACTCTTCCCTGAATGCCCTCCATTCTGGTCTCATGCCTCAGGGTTTTCTCATCGTGCTGAGCTGTGGAGTTCTTTGAAGATTCATTTAGAAATGAAAGTGTGAGGTTAAAAAGGTGCTGCAGGATTTAATATTGACTCTGCAAAATGCAAATCTTCATAGTGGGTTTTCACACCATCACTTCAAATCTCTACAAATCCTGTAGCCATACGACTGTTACACCTGCTTCTTTCTGGTGGGTCAGCCTTACAGCAGAATAGTGTCAGAAAATGCCTTTCCAGTAACAGTCTCTGTGATCTTGAACATCTCTTACTGGTTTCTGTTTGCATAGCAGTGGTGTGGGAAACATTTTGAAATGTCATCTAAAATCTTGGATGGAGAAGAAATAATGGTCTAAATGAGGGAACAGTAAGGCAGGAAGAGAAAGGTGGAGGATATGAATATGAGTGCCTTCAAAGAGCAAATATACCAGATTCCTTTAATTCCACTATCTCATTTGCATATCACAGATAATTCTTGTTCTTTGGGGGAAAGTGACTTACAAAACCCTTTCCCTGCCTTGAAACACTGAATAATTCAAACAGTGTTTTCCTGGTTGTTTTCCCACAAATTGTGTTTTGCATGTTTTGGAAGCATCTTTGTTAGAAACAGAACTTTGTGCAGGTTTAGTTCTCCCCACTGCACAAATTTTATTATGAGTGCTGTCTGCACACATAATCCTATAGAGGAGTGAAGAAAGTGGTGCTTATAGCCAGTTCAGCTCTACATTGTATGGCCCTAACACGAAATACCCCAGAAGACAGGGGAAATGTGCTTGCATTTCAATGTTCGTCTGCTTTTAAATAATTCTCTCTCTAAGAAACTTTGTAATTGGGTACTTTGAGTACAGCTTTGGGATTTCACTGTACTTGGTGTAACTCCTAGAGCAATTGGAATCCCAGTCTAAGCTTGAGGCTACAAACAATGGCATGTACCTTTTGCGTAGTACCTGAATGAACAAAGAATCATTTGGTGCAAGAGTATAAGAGGGACCCCCCAAAAGTTTGAGCAGTGCTGTGGAGGAACTATTAATAGTGAATTCAGGAAAATACATTCTTTTTTTTTGAGAGAGAATATTGGGATAAGCACAGGCAGAAGAAAGAGGGTTAAGAGAAGAGAGGTGTAGTGTGGAGTCTTACGTATGAGAAGGTGGCGAATTTCATGAAGCTAATAATGCAATACTACCTAATGCCGTATACAAATAATTTCTAGAATTACTAAGGATTGGGCAGATGAGGAAGGAAATAAGTAATTTATTCACCTGTCATAACATTGCTTTAGTTGGTCAAATTTCCAAAAGATCATGGAGTCTTCAGAGGAGAGGTCATTCAGTTTGATTGGATATGTTGAAGCAAGTGGTTTGGTGTGTTAGAAGAGGGAGTCTGAACTCGATGCTGTAGGTACCTGAAGTTGGAAGGAGCTGGGAGATAGAGTTTCTTGTCTGCTGGGGTGAAGCAGGAGTTTATTTTAATATATCCAATCTTATGCTCTCATTGTACAAATAACTTATGGTGTCTTCAAGGTCAATTTAATGTTGGGATAGTTTCCATATATTTTAAACCTGGTGTTCAGATTTGATTTCAGGTTTTTCAGTACTGTGAAGGGAGAGAACTGTTCGTAGTAATTAGTATAAATGGAGGATAGAAAGGACAGAAACTCACAGCTGGGCTTTAACTTCCGTCATTCCAGAGTGTTGTTTCAGATGTATAATGTCGGATACACCCAGTGAGATGTGGCGATGGCAGTAGTTACACATTCCCTGACATAGGTGGAGCCATTGACTTCAACTATAAAGTACATAAAAGATTTGCGAGAACCAAATGCCTCATGTCCCTGTGTCCTGCTTATGGAGGCACCTTTTGCGATACTCCCTGAGAGTATCCACCTTCCCCTGACAAAGTCAGGCTGGTGTCATGAGAAGTAGGGAATATGAAACAGTTCTGAAAAAAATTTACAGCCCTTTCTTACAAGAAGGAATTACAGCACTGGTGATACAAGCAGGAATGAGCTCCATGACTTCTTGTGGTTTATTTTTTAGGGATGTTGCATACTGTGGAAGATAGTGGTGCCCTGGACCTGTTAGTAGAAGGTAAGAGACAGATACCACATTTCAAGTACTGGCAGTTTCTGAACGGAGGATCTGTCTTGTCTGATAACTACAGTGAGATGCTCGGCTTCTACACAGCTTGAATGGGGAAGACCATCTACTGCCTATCTGTGCAACAGTAACAAGCAGTCTGTTCCCGTTTTTGGGGGCAGAGGAGTGCATGCAGAATCAAACATTTAACATTTCTCTTACAGGTTCTGTGTGTGCCATGAATTTAGTGTCAGATGGGTAGCAGTGGTAAACAATGACCAAAGTCTCAGAGCAAATGGAAGTCCATGGGATCTACTGCTTTCTCCTCAGGACAAGAGGGTATTTGGTATTTAGCTGCACAGGCTGCAGATTCCTCTTTGTGAGGAGTCCCTAATTTGAAATCTGAAGGAAACATCTGCAGGGCTGACAAAGAAATCTCTGCAGTCCAGTTGACCTTGGACATCTCTGATAAGTCTAGTGATATTAGCAATGCAGTGATGCATTTCATGTCCAGCCATGAAAGGTGAAAGGAGGTGTGACAAGCTTTATCCAGAGGGGTTTTAGTTTTCAGACACTTGCTTAAAATGATGTTGAAAAGGTGAGAAGTCTTTCTGTCATGTTAGCAGTGTGTTGAGAGATGGATTTTCTCAAACAGAGGAATTTTAAATTAATGTTACTTAACTCTTGAAAGCTTTAGAGATTCTGAGAGTTTTGGGCAAGAAATGGCCATTAAACCCTCTATAAATCACATGCCTCAAGATATGATTCTGCTGAGATGCACAGCTCATTAGCTGAAGTAGTTCTCCTAGATAAAACTCCAGTATTGCCCTGGATATACCAAGAAATGGTGAACCCTGAAGTCTCTGGTACTTTTTTTTATGACGCTTTTCTAGGACACAAATCAAAAGTGTATGTTTTCCAAATGAGTCATGCCACGACAGCAAGATACATCCAAGACAGCCTTACCAAGTCCTGTGGAACAATGTTCTGCACAGTGTCTCAGTAAAGGTGCTACTGAAAAATTTATCTGCTGAACATTCAGGTGCCCAGTTGTAGAAGTATTGGAAGAGGAACTTGCTTCCTGAAACTAGTCTACTGCTCTATGTGTGGAGGCAGAGGCAGCCTGCCAGCATCAGGCAACTCCCTTGTGGTTTGCACATCCCAGGTGATATGCAGCCAGTGCCTGGCAAACACAGTTTCTTGTTGATTCCTCTTATTAGGACAGAGCTGACAGACTTCTTAAAGTTTCATTGAACCAAGAATAAAGGCACTTGGGGCTGAGGAGATGAACAGCACCACAAAGGTGACTGGGGCCTTGCTTTCTGGTAAGGTATATAGGATAACTGCAGTGGGGTGGAATGGCTGATAGACTTCACTTAATCTCAGGGACAGTAGCTGGAGGAGGAGCTCTGACTCTGACTCTAAGGATCCTCAGAAATTTCAGTTCTGATATCTTGTCTGGAAAGATAATTTTTTTAAAGACCAGTTTTAATACTGTAGGAAGCCTGCTCTCTTCAATAACCAGAAATTTCAATGCTTTTTTAAAGCTAGAGCTTTGTTCCCTTCCAGGTTCCTTGCTGTCCTGATGTTCAGTTTATTGCTTGCAGTTCATTTCCATGCATGGTTTGTAGTGTAGCCAGAATGGGACTGCTGTAATGGCGCCGCAGAGAGCTTGAGCCGGGCTATCGGAAGTAATAGAACTGGGAATGCCAATGATACCCTGTTCTCGCAGCACCTCTGTGCTCATTTAATTTCTAAGCTCTTTGCTCACTGGTCTGCTAAAGCCCCGTGGAAGATGGATTGTGAGTGCTCTTGTGTGTGTATTACTGATCCTGTTTCTTCTGCCTAGTTCTGGTGCGGCTTGTGGTGGAGCTGAAGTCAGAACAGTACTTATGCTGCATTTTGAATGAAAGCCAAAAGGAGGTCAGTGAAGATGAATTCTCCTGCCCTTCCTCTCAGTCCTTCAGAGATTGAGAAATGAGCGACCCTGCAAGACTGCAGCTGCTGCACTGGGATGTAGCATCTGCTGCAGTGGGATCATAGAATCATAGAATGGTTTGGGTTGGAAGGGACCTTAAAGATTATCCAGTTCCAACCCCACTGCCATGGGCAGGGACACCTTCCACTAGAGCAGGTTGCTCAAAGCCCCATCCAACCTGGCCTTGGATGTCCTAGTGCCAGCGCCCCTACTGTGATGTTGGCACTGTTGGTGTCTACCCTGGAGTTTTTCTATGGTTCCCACGATGTATTGCAGCCATATGGCTTCATGATACATTTATGAAGCTATGTGCCTTACTCAGGTTCTTCTTTTCCTATCAGTTTCAGTTATATGAGGAGCCTGTGCCATGGGCTCTTGCTCTCTTCGTTCCTAAGTTTAAGATGGTCCCATGGGGTACAAAAAACTGGGAAATAGCAAAATTGGGAAGAAATTCAGACGGTTCATCTGCTCGTGTAAAAGGTGGAGGGGAGAGAGAGGAAGAGGAGCAAGAAGCAAGAGATCCTTTGAATTAATTTAAAGACATTTTTGAGACTTAATGCTATGTTCAGGGTTTTCCTGTGTTTTATCCTAACTGGTGAAGAGGACCCATCTTAGGAAAAGATCCTGTGCTAGGGGATTATGCATCACTGAGAGCTTGCTGGTTTAGGTGCATTTCTACCTTTGGATGTATTCTCATCAGTGAAACATTTTCTTTCTCTGTCTCCTCTACAGCTGTTCAAAGCAACTACCATGAGAAGCAGCCTGCCCACATTTGCTCTCTTGGGCAAGTTGGCAGATGCCATCCCAGGCTTTGCTGATCTACTGGTGGTAGAGCACAGTGAGTAATATGTCATGTCCCACTGAAGGGTGGTTTTCACAGCCCTAATATGCACACGCATGCACTCACTCCCCATTCCCCTGGGTGAATTCACGAAGGTCACACAAGAAGCCTGTCCAGAAGTCAAGAGTGGCACTCAGGCCTCCTGGGTTGCAGATCAGAACCTTTATAGCAAGCTCGTCATCGTGCTCTTAGCCAGCCAGGCAAAAGCAGCCTCTCTGAACTGGGGTTGTGGGTCTGCTTCACAGGCAACATACATTTATTTTTTTTTAGCTTGATCCAGCCCCTGGTGGTCTGGTGAGCAAACTTAGCTGTTTGTGGAGGTAGCTGAGATGATGGATCCTCATGTGGTGAACAGTGAGCTCCACTAGCCTTTATTACTGTGCCTCTGCTCCGAGGGTCAGAAGGTGCTGAGGACATCACTTGATTGTGGCATTCATTCATCTGCATACACCAGTCTGTCCCGGGGGCTTTTGCAAGTTTTCAAGGGAAATAGGTTGGTGCTTTTAAAATGCCAGCGAATGTTTGCCGTTTCTGTTCCTCATCCTAGGTAATTTAGTGGATCATCTGCTGATGGGCTTGATGTACCCAAATGAGGGTATAAAGGCTGCTGTCTGCTACTTGTATGGCAAGCTGTATTCTTCTCCTGTTGGCACAGAACGGCTCTCAGCACACTTCGAAGAAAGGCTGTGTAGTCTCTTCCTGAATACCCTGGGGTGTGCGCAGACAAAGGAGCTGCAGGTTAATTGTTTGGGTAAGGCATTGCTGAGAGAAACCTGCAAGGTGCAAGGGAAGGCTTAAAATGAGGAAGAAATCCTTGGCTGGTTTAGATGCTCTAATGTGGTTTGTTCTCTCTAGAGGATCTTTTTGCTGCTTGTCTGAAGCAGTCTATCCTTTCTGTTATTCCATGGCAATCACATGGACCAGACCTGCTGCTGAGCACCCCCAGCCCCCTGTTGTCTCTCAAGCCCCACATTTGCCCAGCACTGACTTATCTTCAGAGTCTCTTCAGATCTTGTGCTGTGGCCTGACCATCCCTCAAAGTGTTTGAATGCAAATGCTGTGCATGGGCAGGTGGGTTTTATAGAGCAGAGGGATGGAGTCTAACAAACAACAGTCTTCAGATGTGGAGCATCATATTATTTAGGTTACAAAGATAATGTGGCGCATTCTTGCAGTTATGCTTCCAACTACACGTATCAGCTGTTGCTGGGGAGCACAATTTCAGCCCTTCTAACATTCCTTGTTTGTAAACCATCCAGGGAATTAATTTTTCTTGTAGGAGGCAAGCAGGAACTGAATTGCTCCTCAGATCATCTGTTCAGCTACTAGAAATGGATGATGACTCCTTTGAAAGTAGAATTCTATAGCTCAGATGATATCCCTTTAAATTTGTACTGACTTCCATCAATACCTGTAGCAGTGATCTATACTATTCTTCTGAGGATTTCTGTGTGTGTCTGTATATCCTTTAGCTAAATGCAGTTGTTTCAGTAAGAGCCTGTGAAAATAGAAGGGGAAGATAAATGCCAGTTCTCTAGAAAGTGTTTCAGGGAAAATGTCGAGTCACTAGGGTCACTGACTGCTAGGGAAGAACGAAGGTCAAGAGCTCTCCCAAGAAACAGTTTAAGGTGTGGGTACTAATGGAAGATAATGCAAGTAGAGGGCTCCTGAGATCATGTCCCCCTGTCTCTGAGAAGGAACAGAGAGCAGATCAGAGCCAGCAAAAAGCATCAGCAACAAGGGGTTGCAAGAACTGTGGTTCATGGCAGTATCTGGGGACGTAGTGAAAACAAGCTCCCTAAACTGGAGGCCTTTGTTAGGAGCGCTGGAAAGGGGAGGAAGTTGGCAACAAGTCCTAACCTGTAAATACTCCTGTGTTAGTATAATCCTTGCTTTGCCCAGTATGGTGCTCACTCTTGCTCCCCCTTTTGCAGGTTTGCTAAAGGAGCTGCTGAAATCTGACCATTTTGTATCTATTCTTATGAATAATTCAAAGACAGAGGAGGAGACTGAGGACCCAGACTTTTTAGAAGGGGAAAATCCACTGCCACTTGTTCTCAAAAAGGTGATTCCTGAAGTAGTAGTGAATTGTTGGTAGACATAAATAACTTGATGGCCTGTATTGAATCTTTATCTAAGGCATTATATATATATAAGGCAGGGTGTTCTGTTGACAACACCACCAATAGAGGCTGCAGTGAGAAATGGGGACACCTCTGTAGATCACCTCCTGTTCATTCCTGCATCCTGGAGCGGGGAAAATTTTACTCCTGGCCTCAGATGATTTTACTCATTCACACTTGAGGTCTGATACAGCACTTGCAATGCCCACATGACTAAGCATGGGGGCAGAGCTGTTCTTACTCATGATATCTTCTGTTGTGGTTCTCATTTTGTACTTTTTTGAGTGTCTTTGTTTCAGTGTTTTATCTTGCCTTAGCAGGTTTAATCTGTGAAGTACATGCCAAAAGAGAGAATTTATGTTTAAAATTTTAAAATGAAGAGGAAACTTTCCTACTCATAGCTGCATAGTTGACTTCCTCTCTTCTTTTGACTTTCATTTCCCAACAGCTTTTGTTGACCAGAGATGAGATGTTGCAGGCAGCAAGTTCTCACTGTATGGCTGCAGTGCTGGTTCACTCTCCCAGCAGATATGCTCCTGCTTTTATCCATGCGGATGTTCCAGGTGAAGAGATGCAGTAGCATCTTATTGTTCATCTCCAAGTATCAAAGCCCTCCCTGGCTGTTTGTTTTAGGAATCAGTCTGGTTCCATGATATCCACTGGTGGCGCAATGTGTGTGGTGACCATTTTATACCAATAGAAATGGCTAATGTGATTTTAAGAGTAGAAGGGGAGAGTAAGTTTTCATCGGAAAGTATAGAAGCAGCTGTCAACAGGCAGAATGTAGTTTCCACAGTGAGAATTTGGACAAATCCTTGAGGTCAAGGTGCTTCTTGCAGGACCTTAGATACAAGCATAAACAGACTTCAGTTCTATCTCATTCCACTAAATATTGTAAGTTTGCACAGAATTTGGTCTAGGATTTAGCTTTGATTGCAGCTGTGGGAGATGGTTTATTATTTTTCTGTAATCCCAGAAGACAGAAATACTTTCATTATACAAATTCTTTGGGAAATGTAAAAGTTCTGAGGAAAAAAAGATCACTACATCTGTGCTAAAGCTTGCTTAGTGGCTTTTCATTTGAACCAAAGGCCAGATCCACAATTCAGGTCCTTCCTGCCTGCTGAGTTTGTGCTAGGAAGGAGCCTGCCCATGGGTCTCTACTCTCCAGTCACCTTATTTTGAAGACTAGCATAACCCTGAGCATCTACTCCATTCTCCATTCCCGCCATTTCATAATACAGCCATTCTCCCTGCCGCTGTTGCTATGCTGCCTCCTTTCCTCCTCCTGCCTCTGCTCTGTTCTAGGAGCAGCTGTGCCATGCACGCTGAGAGCAGCCTGCCTCTTACAGGGGTGACCTCATTTGTGTGTGTATGTGTTTACAGAGTTCCTGTTTGAATGTCTCTTGTGCAAAAGTGAAGTCCTCATCTGGTCAGTGTATTGCTGCCTGCTCCTCCTGACTGAAGAGCGCCTTTTCTTCTCAAAGTGTCACACCGTCTATGGTGAGTCATCAGCTTTTCTGACAGAGTGACTACAGTAATGCTTGTGCCTCTAGCTGAATTTCAATGCTCTACACACAGTCACAATTTCCAGTCAGGATGGATAAAGGACTGGAAATTAATATCTATCAGATGTGTTTGTGATGTCCAACATAGCTTGAATGTACAGTGCCATTGTCCTAGTGAGTTCCTGATGAGCATTAATTCATTATAATAACCAGTTATCATGATTGACACTAGCTGAGTTACTATTAGGTGTTTCTGTGGACACGCCAAGAGTAGATTTAGGAAGAATGGTTAAATTCCTTCTGTTCTTATGGATTTACCTCTATCAGTGGAGATTAAGGCATATTGTCAGGGAGCTGAGTGAACATTCAAGAGTTTTGGACAGTTGTTTCTGTCAGTGACTAATAATTGTTCAGATCTTCCTTCCTTTTAAAAACCAGTTTTGTCCATCCTGGAATCTGGGATGTTAAAAGCCTCTCTGTGACTTCTCTTGAACATGTGTAGGCATTGAATCTCTGGTGCGGAGTCTCCAAGATGTCCTGCAGATGAACAATGTGGAGTTGCACAAACAAGGGCTCCTGCTCTTCACTGAAATCCTGAAACGGTAAGGGAGTACCCTGACAGGCTTGCACAGGCAGAGTTTGGTACCCTAAAATGGGGGCTGTGGTGCTTTTACTTTTTAAGGTTTTCTTCTGAGGCCAAATATCTACACACTTCTGGAGCCTTTGTGTTTGAAAGATGATGCTGAACAATTGCACCTCCCTTATTCTTGCAAAGAAGGGCCTGATGGTTGTTTCTGAACCTTCCAGCTTGTCCTCTTTGTGCCTGCATCCATCAGTATCTCTGCATCTTCCTGCTTCCCTGCCTATCTGGGAGGTGAAATCTCTTTTCAGCTGTAGACAGAGCAGGAGGGAAGGTCAGGAAGGTCCAGGCATATGTGAGCAGGCCAGATCCTGCTAAGTGCGCTTCTGTGACAAAACAAAGCATGCAAATTCCATGGCCTCTAGTCTTCTATCATCATCTGAGCTAAATTCAAACTGCAAAAACAAATTCTAAGCTGAAATATTAATGTCTTCTGTCACTTTTTTCCTCTTGTTTTCTGCTAAGAAATAATATACACTGGCTTGTTTTTCTTCTGTGCTTCCTGTTCTTGCCTCTATGATCTTGTTCCTGTCCTGTCATGCTAGTGACAGAGTCTTGTTTTTGCCACTTAGTTCCCCCAAGAGAGCCCTTAAGCTGAATTTTGGAAATGTCATAGTCAATTTTGTAGCAAGTGGCAGGGTAAAAAGGAGAAGAAAAAGCAGCAGTGGTAGAACAGTGTGATGATGCCAGTGTGGGATCTGTCAGAAAGGGAAGCCAGGATGTGGGAAACACTAATTACAGCGTTTATGCTTGTAAAACAAAGAGAACACTCTGTGCAGTTACTCTTATGTTCTCGCACACCCATTCTATTTCTGAGCTTTGCCTTAGAAATTATGTTTTATTTAAAACACTCTCATAGTGGGGAAAGGGATCTTATGCTGGAACCTCTCCTCTTGGTTTTTGCTTGCAGCTGGATTCTCTTGTGTAAGTGAGCCCCACATTCTGGTGAGGTCCAAGCAGGACATTCTGTTCCCCTTGGCAGTATGTCAGGAATGGTGGGCAGCTCTCCCTGGTGTGCTTCTTGTCTCTCCCATCATAACCAGAGTGGCAGGCACAGTGTGGGGCCCAAAGACGAGAGGTTGCAGGAAGCTGCAAGAGTGCCATCCTTCACACTTTCCTCCCGGGCCCCAAAGACATCACAGTGCACCATACTGAAAGTGGGTTTGTGCATCTTGAATGAGTCAGCAGTACTCCTCCATCCTTTCCTCCCTGCATGAGTCAGTGAAGGCTTTTTTTCTTCCTGATGTGTTTTACTTCAGAAGGTCAGTGATTAAAGAAAGGAAATACAGAGGATTAACAGAATTACAGTATAAGTAGGAACAAATTGGAAGTTCAGCGCATCACTTATGGCTTGGCTCCTGATGCCCGAGTTCCACAAGGCCTTTTCCTTGCCTTGCCCACCTCAGAGCTTTTTCTCACAGCAGAACATGAAGTTACTGCCAAGTTGGGTTTCCATCCCACTGAGTGACTAAAAAGAATGTTTTTTCCTCTGTTTCCTTTTTGCCATGTAACTGGGCTACTAGTGTAATTTCTACTGAAGTTCACTTTTCCACTTGTGCATGAGAGCATGTGTTCATGGCTTGCTTTAGTCAGGCATGACCGTGAAAAACGAATAACAGGGAATACTGGAATACTTTTGGCTCCCAAGTCTGGCTCTTGTCATGCTGTGCTGCTTTTCTTGCTTCACTTTGGAGAGGCTCTCTGGCAGGCTGTTAGTGCATGTAACTGCCTGTCTTCCCCCTGCCCTCCCAACTGTACCTGACTTGCCAGGAGCCAAATGAGCATAGTCTGCCATTTACACAGCTCTGTCCAGTAGTGGGATTAATGGCCTGTCATCCCTCTATGCTCTTGTGCTGAAAGCTCAAAGTTGTTGGGGCACAAGGTGATCAGATGACCAAAATGCTCACTATGAAGAATTGTCAAAATAGTTGGAGTGTGTTTATTTTCCTGATTACTTTTCAAGGTCATGAAGGTTCCTGTCCTTCCGACACCATCTGGCATCAGAAGTGCTACAGGACTGTGAGAGAAGCTATTCTCATGGCATCGTCCCCGTTCTAGGATGGTGATGTTTGCTTGTTTACTCAAGAATATAAGTTGCCAGATGACCCCACAAATACCAGAGCAGATGGCCTGAGCATAAAGTCCTAGGCACAGAGATCACTGTATTTTGCAAAGCTTGTTTTTCTTGTGCTTTTCATGTCAGTCTTCACTGGAGTAGTCACACAGTTATCCTGTCTGTGGGTTTTTTCATCATAGTAGGGCTTCAGATTGGCTGAAGTTCACTCTTTGTGGCAAACCCTCTACCTGCTCAAGTCTGAGAGTGCCTCCTTGAGAGCAGCTGGCTCTGAATAATGAAAGGCATGGTTGGAACCACAGAGCCCAGCTGTCCATTTGGTGAAATGAGAAAAGGGCACCACAGTTACCTAAATCTGACAACGTTCTCCTTGCTTACTCTGTTTTCCTCTTCGCAGGCAACCCATGGAAATCAAATTATTCACAAACCGAGGTGTATGTATAGAAGCCATTGATGTTTTGATGGAGACAGTGAACTGCCCAGTGCTGGAGGTGGCAGTGGAGGCTGTGAGAGCTGTGGCAGCTTTCCTGAGGTAGGCAGGAAAGTATTTACAGGCTTTTCTTCAGATAGATACTTCGATACCATGTTGGGCTCTACAGCTCCCCTGTGGCTGTGTGGGTGAGCGTGCTCTGCAGTGGGACTTGTGTCTGAGGCAGGCGTGGGTACAGCAGAGCCAGCTTCCCACCTCAGAAGGCTTCCAGGGCAATGAAGCTGCAATAGGCAGCAATTCACTGCAGCAAGGACCTGGTGTCCCAGGCAGGCTCGTACGATGGCTGCTGTGGCTTTGTCACTCTGTGCCCCATCCAGATTGATAAGAGCAAGCATAAGACTCTGGATAGTCATGTGCTTCCTGACTGTAGTGGGAACAGACAGTGAGTGCGGTGAGAGTATGTTTGGGTGCACATGTGGATGAAGGCACAGTTCAGATGTTGTGACCTTACTATGCTGTGCTGGAGAGGTGTGGCAATGGCATACTGACATTAGAAGAGCAATTATTTCTGATGGTGTTGCCTTCCCAGCAGGGAAGTCCCCAGCAGGGGCTGTGCATACTGTCTTTCTCTTGGCTTGTTCAGGAAGGACCATCTGAGCTCCCCTCCAATCCCATATGAAGAGCTGCAGAAGTTGCTGGAGGCAGCACTGAAGCGATGTGCTGACCTTTCCCCACCACAGAGCAGCAAGAGGCATGCAGTAAGTTAAAAGTTGCCGTTGCTTGTTGGTAGGACCAAGCAGGACAGGATTGATCCTCCTAGCATGCTATGTGGATGTTGTGTGTATGTTCTATCCTCTTACCTGTTTGGTTCTCTGATACTTCTTTTGATCCTCTTGCCTCAAAATGGTACCAAACTTTGTCTTTGAAGTAGATGAAGATGGATGCTGGTAAATGTTATCTCTCTAAATCAATGAAGATTTGTGGGGCAGTGCTTGAGCACACTGTTCTCCTTATGTGTCCAGTACTCCAAAGTTATTGGAACTTCCCCTTCTTCAGGACTCTGCCTTGTAGGCTGCATTGGTCAATGTATTTTTTTGGCAATGAACATCTCTTATTTTGCATTCAGATCAAGAGTGTCATCATATATGCACTGTGATCCCTCAGCAAGGGAGGTGTTAGCTATTGTTTGAACTGTAAATTCTTTCCTGTTCCTGGAATTTGTAGTTAGTGTGATGTGGTACTGGGACCTCTGCATTTCTGAGGAGAGCCCCAGTTACAGATGTCTAGTGAAAGACAAGGGCTGAGCCTTCTTGCGATAGGCTTAGAACTGTGTAGGTTTAGATCACGTCTGTAGTGACAAGAACATATTGTTGGAGTACCAGAGCTCCAAATTCTTGATGAACTATCTTTAGACCTAAGTTCTGTGGTACCAGATATTTGCCTTGTCTGCCCGGAGAAGGCAGAACTGCTTTCTGCCCCGTAGGCAGATGCTGGTCAGTTTGTTTGCACACATGCAGAGCTTGGTGTCCCTTTCAGAATTAGAAGCTTCACAGGAAGGAAATTAGGCAGATAGTGAGGATATCCAGACTGTCTTTAAAGGGAGAAAAGGGTCAATGATTGTACCTCTGCTAAGGTATCTCAGCATGAAATGGAGAAGGAGTTCTGAACTGCCAGGCATCAGTGTGTAGCTGTGCCCTTCTCTGGCAGTATTTGGAGAAGACCACCACAACAAGTTAAGGCTTAAAAGCAGATTTTGAGTACCAAGTTGTTCCCACTTTGGAGAAATTATTAGCTCTGATGCTTCAGTTGGCTTCTGGCTGAACTTGGTAGGATGCTGTGGGAACAAGAGCTAGTATGTGGATCGTTGCTTAAAAATCTGAGCCAAAGTAGGGAACTTCTAAGATTTCAGTGCTAAGCAAGGAGAACTGTTCAGTGTTGAAAATTTAAAAAAATACTAAGTTTTCCCATAAGGGCTTTAAGGTCCATTAGGTGAGATGTTTAAAACTCAGATGAAATCAAATCATGGCAATACAGGCTGTAAAGACAGGGCTGTACAGAAATAGTAACTCTGTAACTGTCTTCTGTAGGAAGAGCACACAAGCTCTCCAACTCTGCCCTCCCTGGGCAAAGCACAATAGTGAAAAAACAGTTGTGTGAAAGAAGTGAGTGAAGTGAAATCTGTTGTTCCTCCTGCTGCTCCTGTCAGAGAAGAAAGCTATTTTTTCTGAAAGTGAACATAAGATTTTAAAGACTTTTTTCCTTTAACAGGGTGATCTTCTATTCTCGGTGTCTCAGAGTCAACCAGCAAACAGAAATCTCGGCAGAGTCCCTCAGAGACAGTGTCAGTTCTTGCTCAACACCCTGGAAAGTTTCAGAAATGCTTGCAGGTGAGGACAAGTCAGGAAGGTGGGCAGGTGACTGGTGTGTGTCCACATCTGTCCATTCTTTTGCCCTTGCAACTGAGTTCCTCCACCCAGCCCCACCAAGGAAATATCACAGGTGCGTTAAATGCATGGCAATTGTCAGTGAAACGGCAGAGTGAGGGATATGTAGTAATAGTGAAAATTTTGTGACCCATGGATGTGTCTCTCCCATGAAATTTGCCTGGAACCTATCAGTTTATTTCATGTCTTTGGGCTTTGAGGGACTGCTTGAAAATTAGCCAAAACTACTGACAGTGTAAGAATTGTTGGAAGGTATTTATGAAAACAGATTCCTGTATCCTGGAGTATGTGGTCTCGCTGCCAGAAGGGATTAACCATTTAACAGATGCTGGCCTTGGATTTGCTCATGGCTGTGACCTGTTACCGCAAATGGGTCTGTAGGCACCAACTTTTCCTGTTTTGCTGGATGAGAGTTATTTGTCACCCTTGGCTGCACAGCAGACAGCGGTAGATGAGTTTGTGTATGAATCAGGATCAGTTGTTAGTTGTGGTCCAGCCAACTTAATTTTTGCCTTGCATCACTTGTGTTTGGCTTGGCTGATATAATTCAGTCAGAAGCAGGTATGCCTTTCTGCACTGACCCGGAGTTTTGCGGTGGTGTTAGAGGGCACTTGGATTCTGTCATGGATTTTAGATCAGCTGAATGGTCCCTTGGCTGATTTTCACAAGGTTTGCTGTATTGTGCACCTGGCTGAAAACCAGTCTTGCCACACTAGGGCTTCCCACAGCAGATGCTTTCTTCACAGAAACTGTCTTCCTTTCCCAGCTTGTACTGTTGTGCAACCTTGATGACTTTTAATAGCTTCACTCAAGAGGCAACTCTGTGTGATTGCCAGATTCCTGTGTTTCCAGCCTGTTGAGTGTTTGTGAGTCCTTGATGGTGAAGTTGTGATGGAAATTTTGTATCTCCTGACTTCCTTTGCAGAGTGAGGAGAATTCCTCTCTCCTCTGTTGTCCACTTTGTGTTTGTAGGTTAGCAGTGGAATTCCAGGGTGACTTCATGGCCCAGGAGAACGCTTTCACTGCCCCCAACTCTGAGAGCAAGGACACGCTGAGCAAGTTCTCTGAGTTCCTGTTGAGGATTTGTGACAGTCTCTGCATCCCCATGGTCATGGTAGGGTTTCTTTTGAACTCGGTGTGTTCCTTATGTACCTGGAAAGGTGCTTTCAAGCCCCAAGAATGGGTTGGACAAATGGTTTTTTGGGAAGAGAAAATGTAGAGTAAACCAAGAACAGCTGTGGCATTTACCACCTCTCTAGAGCCAAATGTGGAATTATACAGTTAGTGAGAAAAGGAAATGTATGGTCTCAGAGGGTGGAGAATTTCATGAAGCTTCCATGTAGATGGCAGTGTCTTTCTTCAGACTGTGCAATCCCCATAACCTGCCTACCATGCTATCTGATCCATGGCAGCTCTGGATGTTGCAGAAAATGAAGAATGCCTGAACTGTTGTTTCCCATTCTGCCACTTTTCCAAAACTTGCCTGTGTCCCAGAGAGCAGCTGGGTTTTGCATCTGCAATTTCATTTTCACACTTCTTTCCGGAAGGTACTGATGAGGCTGCCCAGTCTGCACAGCAAGGGCAGTACTAAGCACTGTGCTTCACTAAGGCCAGGGACATGATTTAGAAAATAGCAGTGGAGAGTCATGTGTGCTTTAGTGCTCCATACAGGCCTTTCCCTAAGACACTTCAAGCAGAATTGTCAAAACAGTGGAACTATGGCTGGGGTTCCTAATGTTTAGTAAATTTTGCTCGTGCTTTGCTACAGGTTCAGGTGTATGGATCCTTGCAGTTGTTGGGACCTTGGGGATGTTTTGATTGGTGTTTTCTTAACCAATCTCTTGGTAGACAAATCCAGTGGCATTGCTGTTCTCCTCCCTGGTGTGAGGATGCAGTGCATGTCCAGTTTGGCAAAGCTGGAGTCAGTAAGCTGTTTGAACTTGCATAAAAATTAATGGACTGTGAGAAAATTGTCCAGTGACCTGCTACAAGAGTGAGTTGAGTCATTCTGTTCTAAACAGTGTAGGGGTGGACTTTGTAGAGAGCTGAAATGCCTATGTTTGCCACTTCTCAATGAAACACTGAAGCACAAGTGTTAAGTGTTACTGAAGTCAGCTGAACTTGAATATCTGTTTTATGTTGTATGCCATGCTGGAGAATTAGCCATCTGACCCATAAGAGCAGTTACTTCCAGGGCAATGTGGGCAGTAATGTTAGTCACTGTGGATTAAGGCCTAACTGGTTGCCAGCTGGAGTCTGGAAGAAGTTTCTTGTCTGGTGTAATGTCTTGCAGTGTTAGTGCAGCTCATATCATTGGCAGAGGGGAGTGTCAGTTGCATTCAAAGTGCTCTGTGAGCCTGTGTGCTTGCTGCCAGACATTTTGGTAAAAGAACTGTTACTCCATTTGTTTGGATTTAGAAATCTAACTTTCTGGGCAGGCAGGAGGCCAGAGGGAAGCTGCTGCTTTCACTGTTTATGCACCCAATCTTTTCATCTCTCCACAGAGCTACCTGCAAAGGGCTGTCAGTCTGTCAGTGGTGGAGGTTTTCATCTCAACACTTAATATCCTCTTTACAGTGGTGCCAAACATGCGGAATAAGTTCTCCAAAAAGCTGGGTATGAGGGTAGTGTGGGATCATGTTCTCTCTGCTCTCAACTTAACTGATGGAACTTGCTGCTACTGCATATTACTGGGGCAACGAGCTTAACAAGATTTTATGTGGAGGATTATATTACATGTTTATATGAGTAAGAATAGAGTGCACAGTCATGTTCAGCAGGATGAAAATGTTATTTGGTCTAGCAATGATGATAGGACAGGTTTTATTTTGGATAAGTGTGTTGTGTCAGCTTTACCCTTTCCTCTGGAATATTCAGAATTGGCTGTTCCTGTAGACAGGGATTATGTTGGAATTGTTTGTGGGATTTTACCATGTAGAAATCCTATTTACTCTGTGTATTCCTTATTCTTCACACATCGGAGAGCTGATGTAGACAATTCCTCTGTTCTAAACATGTGAAGCTGGCAAATCTTCACTTCTCCTGAGAAAACAAATGAATCTCAGATATTTCCCTCCAGCCCAACCTCGGAGTAGTTTGCTTTCTGAGAGAAAGCCTAACATATGTATTCTTATTGAGGTGGCCTGCCCTGTTTACCAGGCTTGTGTGGGGATGGTTATGGGACCTGCCTACTCTTTTCCCTTATCCTACATGTTCTGTGCTCCTTTGACATTTCTGTCTCGCTTTCTGTCTAGCATCCTCCTCCTTCATCCGACTGACACTGGAGCTGAAGGCCAGATTTTGCTCTGTACAAAGGTATTGTGTGTATTGTGAGGGAGTCCAAAATTTCCAGATGGGAAAGCAGATCATGCCTTATCTAATGCACCTGAATAGGCAAGACAGGAGGCTGAAAGACTCAAGAGTGGTTGTATCTTACTGCAAAATGTAAATGGTAACTGACAATGGAAAAGCTGGATGTGGGAGAAGGGAGAAGCAGTTGGGTAGGGGGCGGATGGATTTACATGGCGTTGTGAGAATTCTGTGCTCCGTCGTGAGTCGCACAGGCAGAGATAAAGCAACCTGACTTTGGAATAGTCAGATCAGTGGGTGTTTTGAAAAGAAGTATCAGTAGCACCAGTTCCATCTGAGCTCTGGCTTCCTAAGCACATACTACCACTATTGGTGTGTTCCTCATGGTGTGATAATGTATAAAAATGGGAGGGAGGAGGAAGACTTCAATAGCAGGCATTGCAAAGCATCTCCTGTAGTGGAGGCTATGATTTCTAAGTTGAGGAGTACTTGGGGAGACGCTCTGTAGGTCTGCAGAGATGTTTTACCTCCTCTTTCCTGTGACTGTATCTCACTAAAAAGTAAACAAAACACACAGCACTCCTAGTCCAGGTTACTACTGTGGAACTTAGAGTGGGGATATTTGTGCCTGTGTGGTGGAAGTGATCTAGGCCTCTGAATACAGTAGTGGGGGGTGCCAAGGATGGTGTGTTATGGGCGTTGTTTGGTTATGTCCTGTTCTACAAGGAATCTTTGGAGAGAGAGAAATACCTGGAAGTAGAGCTGTTCTCACCCTTTTAGTTAATATTTTATCATTCTTCAGTGTTCTTCCCTGGAAACAAACACCACTGCTACAAAATCTAACTGGTATTTGCCAGTGGAATCATGTACTGGGAGCTACGCTTAAACACCTCCCATTCTCTGCAGTGTTAGGGGTCCTGCCCTTACAGGACTCCCCATGTATACCTGGCAGGGTGATTGTGAGAGTACCCCGCTGCATTCATATTGGCCCAAGATCCGTGAACTCCTTCACTGATGTCACTGCACGCACCTGCCACGTTGGTGACCTGACTGTCCTTTGGGAACTCATCATTTTCCTGGAAGCCTAGGCTGCCTCCTTGAGTCTTCTTGTGATGGGGCAGGTGCTTGTATGTGATAATTCAGTAAAATGAGGTCTGGCAGACAGTGTGTGATATTAGAAGTAGGAAGAGGATGTTTCTAGCCTCCTTCTCTGTATCTTTCTGCTCTTCTTCACAGTAATCCTGTCCTGAATCAGACCTGTTCCAGCTTCCTCTGCAACTTGTGCCTGAACCTTTACTCTGCCACAGAGAAAAGGAGAACATCTCAGGAGGGCAAGTTTGGGGAAAGAGTAAAATTGTTTTATGTAGTTTAAGGCCCTGCCACCTTCTGTTTAGGCAATAGGTGCAAAAAAAATTAGAAAAGGACAAGGGAAGAGGCAAGGGAGAACACACATAGCTCAATTTAGAGAAATTTTTCCCCAGCTTGTTTTTAAGCTGGTGCAGCAAGGAGGTAACAGTCAGAATGCCTTTTGAAGAGTTTGGAACCCTGCCTGAAAGAATGCGTTTCATCTGCCTATGATTTTGTTTACATGGTGACATTTATTAGCACAGCTGTGCATGGCTTAACTGAAATGAAATTACTTGCCACACAGTCACCCATATCTGCAGATTAAGGTAATGTTTTCCCCTCTGGTGTACTCTGTAAAGCTTTCCTGTCTACACTGCAACTTTCCATAATAGTTAAGTCCGAAATGAATGAGATGAAAGTTTCCACATAACAAAAGCAACTTTTCTCACTGGCAGTGGTTGGTCACCATACAGGCAGCATCAGCAAAGAACTGGGACCCTCAAACAGAAGTGTCTTTTCATCCTTAAATTTTCCATTTCCTCCATTAAATCAGGTCTCATGTCACTACTGATGCCAAATCATAGAGGTGTGCTTACTGTATGCAGACTGTGGAGTAGTAGGTTGTTCCACTCTTCTTTGTCATAGACATTCCTCATCACTGCCTGCCTGCTCATACTGGTTTGATTTCTAGAGCAAGAGATGTCTGCGCTCCTGCAGAAGGGTCTGCCTCAGTTAAACTACACCATTGCTGAAAGCCTTCTCCTCCTGTCTGAAACCCCCGAGCCTTTCTCTTTGGATCAGTCTCTTTGCAGCCACCAACACTGCTTCATACTACTCTTATACTTTGCCTACACCCTTGGGGACAGGTGAGCCAAGAGTATAAAAGGCAAGTGGTTTTGTGGCCATTACATACCATGTATTGGTGGGCAAAGCATATCTGATGTTATTGTTTCCACTCCAATCTCCTTGAATGCAGGTTTGTTCCAGATGCAGAATTATTTCTAGCCATAAGAAATTTCCTCCTCTCAGCACAGGACCGTGGAGACTGTCCTCCTCCACACGTACTCAGAGCTGCACTTTACCTTCTTGCTGTCTGTCAGGATAAAGGCAAAGCCCTGGACTTGGTAAAAGAAGATTTCATTCCTACCTCTTGGAACCGTTTTTTGAAACTAAGGTTTCTTCCCACTCCCATCAACCCTCTTGCAGAAAGTATTTTGCAATAGGTGGTGAGTGGTGAATGAGTGAAGAGCGTGCAGTGCATCTACACTCTGGAAAGTTAACCATGAAAACCCACAGGGGAATATAGATTTGATGGAATAAACTTGCGTATGTGTGGGAAGTGTAAATGCGTTGGATAGGCTGTGAATCCACATACAGAATATAATAAATTTCATAGCTTCGATCTCCTGAACACATCTCCAGCCTCTGCAGCAGGCTTTCTAGTGTTCCCATATGACTCTTTGCTGCTGCACAGCTTTGAGCTCTGTATAATGCCTACAAGTTTCTTAGCCTTTGTGATGCAAATGGGCTTCACAAAATGATGTTTAACTGATATATTTGATTGTCTACTTAAAAGGCCGTGTGACTGTTTCTCGCAGTAAATTCTCATCATTTCAGCTGTTTGATATTCAGTATCTAGTGATTATTTTGTTCTCTCTCCCTCTCCTCCTTTCCCTCTCACACACTTACCAGAGGTCGTTGTGTACCATAAGAAGGATCCTGGATAATCTTCCGGATCTGAGCTTGGTCTATGTCCATTGTCCTCTCCTGCTGAAATTCTTCCTGCACTACCCTGAACTTATGGGGAGATTTGGACACCAAGTCCTCCAACTCTGGTTTTCCTGGGGAGACTGCAAGCAAACTGAGGCTGAAGAACCTGATTTTGACACATCTGATCAGCTGAACAGTGCTAGCCCATTACTTCCCATTCTGAAGAGCAATTCCAGCATTTTGCTTATTTTACTGGTATGTGACTTTCACAAGGACAGGCTGCTGTCCTGGCCGTGTTTTATGGGGGTTTCGGTTCTTAAAGCCCTCAGTGATGTTATGAAGCCAAAGATGTTGATAGAAGGGGCCATGTGTGTATACATAGACTTCTACCTGCCAAGGAAGCCTGATAAGGAAAATGGGACTGTGCGTGTGTTATCTTGTTCTATGTCATCCGCCCACTGTGATAGGAAGGGATCTTCTAAGAATTAGCTGGGAAGGGATCTGAAGGGTCTTGCTGAGATATGCCATGAAAAACCCTGTTCCATTCTCTATCCAGATACACAGCTGGGTGCTCCAGATTCTTCTGTGCCAGCCTTTCAAGAAACTATTTTGCTAATTTGGGAGCAATGTTTTGTTATTGATAGATGAGAAGGGTATGAGGAACAAGAACTTTGAAAAAGCAGTGTGCAGAGAGAAGGTCTTGAGAGCACACCTTTCTGTTTGTTTGTTTGTTTGGGGGTTTAATTTTGTTTTGTTTTTACCGGAGAGTCTTGTCAGAGATTTTTGCAGTACTCTTGAGTTTTCAGGACTGCAAATAACATGTTTTGTTGCTCTTAAAAAATAAAAATCTTGAGACAGGGAAAATTAATCAATGCAGGAGAGAAAGGGGCCTTAAAGTAACAGACTAGTGTGTTTGCCTTTAGCTGGTGTAATGAGCTCTGTTAATGTATGTAATCACAACAGAATCCATGTCCTGATGGCTGCTTAGAGGCTGTCTCTCACTGCCACCACTCTCACCTGCCCTGTCACCTCTCCCCATCAGTGGCCACTTGTCCTGCAACTGTTCAGCCAGTCACATATGAAGTATTTGCTAACTTTTCCACACAAGAACATGAGATTTGCCTGTAAGGGCAAAAAATAAGAGTTGTGATGTTTCTTCTCCAGTCTGTTAGAGAAATTAAAACTAAGTATCATTGAGAAGACAAACCCATGTCAGCAAATGGTGAAGAAGCAAGAGGAAGCAAGGTTTGATTCTGAGTGGGCATCCATTGGGCATTACAGACTGGCATGTATTTGTTCTGATCTAAGAGGTTATGAAGTAAATTTTAGTATCTGGAGTTACTGAAATGGCTGTCAGCAGGGTTCTCCTGTAGGGCAGTTCTTTCACAGGGTGATATTGCAGAGTAGGTAGCAACATCCAGGCATTTGATTCAGTTGCAGAGCATTAGTAAAAGTGATCAGTGAGTTTTCATATCAGTACAAATTAAGGAGAAGTGTCCCATGAGACTTGCCCACACTGTTATATTTGGCAGTAGTTCTGGAGCTTATCACTCCATAAACTGAAGCATATGTATACATCACAGGTCTGTCAATAAGCAAAACATAAACAGTGTCTCCTTCCCTTAATGGTGCAGCATTCCTCCTTTCCTTTCTGTCTTGCCATGTGCTCTTGCAGAAATACATTCATTTGGCTCTATCCCAGTCTTTAAAGTGAATTGTAATAAATCACAGGCTTTGACAACTCACCTTTCAGTTGTGGAAGCGCATATTCAATCTGAATGTAGATGGACTAATAATACAGAGCAATATACTGGGATAAATATACTGTCAGATGTAAGGAAAACTTACAAGGTAAATAACCTAAGCCTCAGAATGCACAAGTGAAGTGAAAAGGCCTCTGCATGGTACCATGAAGGAAAAATGTATGTCCTTCCAAGGATGACTTATTTGCTTATCTACTTTTAATAATTGTCTGGATTAGATGTAATTGATGGTTAGTGACATCATCTGAGACCTTAAGATCCTGAGTAGGAAGGAAGATGTTAACACAATGGTGCATTTACCAGCACCAGGAAGGCTGTGGCCCTTGGTTCATGCCATTCTGTGCTCAGTTTATCTGGGGGTGAATACGACTGTGATGACACACTGTCCCACTTGTCTTCTCTATGCTCCAGGTCTGAGGTACTCTCTCAGAGAATAGAGACATTGGATTCCTGAGTGTCAGATGAAGCAGATCTATGTCAGCAGAGCCGATTGTGCAGACAGCTCCCTGCCCTTTATTCCTAAAGGTCTCTGATACAGGCAGGATTTAGGCTCAGAACTAGACAGCTTTTTCTGTCACAGGCAGCCTGTTCTTACTTGTGTATGGAGTCCCACAGCCATTTCCTCTCCGTCATCCCAGTCTACTGCATTACTACTGTGTAATAGGGGAAGGCAGCTGGAAAAGGCAGCAGACTGTCCAGTCAGGCTGCAGGCTCAGTTGCTGAGACCAGTTTCCTGTTTACCTCTTCAGCTGTACCATTTGCAGTGCAGTAGCCAGGACTACTGCAGGAAGAGAGCAAAGGTAGTGCTGACATAGTACGTGTTGAGATGGTCATATTATGTCAGCGCTACCAGGCATTTTCTGCCTGATATTTATGGAACTGCCTCTGTACACGCTATGCGAGTGAATTTAATGTTAAATACCTTAACATCAAGAGTATGCCCAAATTAAGGCTACTGGCTCTGAGATTCGGTTCAGAGACTGCAGACAGAGCTCTGTAGTCAAAAAGCAGGCTCGTGGGATAAGTGCTGTGTACATGACTCTTCCCTTTCCTGTGATTGAGTGATTGCTTGCCTGGTTTATGTAGGTTTCATGCAATTTAGCTGTTATGTTACTACTGCACATACAAAGCTGCCAGCCTTTTGAAAGTTAGTAACTATGGACTGACTCATAAGCTTGATTTTAAATAAGCATCTTTAATATGCAACCTGATTTTTCAAAACAACTAGATTAGCAGAAGTGCTAGAGGCTCTGTTCTCTTGTTTAGGATCTCACTGTCTAAAACCTTCACCTTAAATGCATATTGCCCCTATAATTAAAGCTAAATACATTCTTTAAATGAGATGTTACTCAGAGGTGCCTAACAGACATAAGTCCTTCTCATGTTCAGCCCTTCTCATATTCAGTTTTCCATTTAATCAGGACATACTTAATCTGAATGGTGCTTTATTAGGCTGTTTCCCAAGGCATCGGATTAGCATAATGATATTAAATAGCAGTGACTTTCACCTAATCAGGGTAGAAAGGTAACGTGTAATTTCTTTCCTCGCAGGACCTGGTCTGCTCAAGCTCTGTGAAAGTGGCTTGGAAGATGTTGATGACTCTAAGAATCTTCCTGGAAAGAAATGAGGATGTCCTTGTCTGTGACCTCCTCCGGAGCCGATTCCTACAGATTCTGCAGCAGCTGTTGGTAGAGAGCAGCTCAGCCACCCTACAAGGTGACCCCACCTCTGTGACTTGGTCTTGCTGTAAGATCAACTAGCAGAGTAGGTGGCTGAAGGGACACAGTCTGGGATAAAGTGGTTTTGAAGTGCTGACGTAGCTTCAGTACTTATCTGCATGAGGAAATTTACAAACAGAACTGTACTGATTTACTTTCCTCTTTCAGAGATTAGTTTTGAAGTGAGACTCTTTTTTTCTGATTTATGTTGTTCTGGCTTCAAGCTGTGATTGTTAAACCAAAGCAGGGTTCTCATATACTGCCATCAGTGTTCAAATGGAGAGCTGTGCTGGTAAATCTTCCAGCTTGAATAGAGGCTCAGCTCTATTGGCTGAAAGACATTCTCTTTTTTGCCTCTTCACTGTGCAAAACAGTTTGGTGTGCCTGAGTGTACATAGTTCTCAGGACAGAAAGACCAGGAGCAGGGGTTGTTTGACTCATTCATGATGTTGATCCCCAAATGGGGACTGTGGTATCACCAAATCTCTCTTCTGTTAAATCTCTCAAAGAGAGCAAGGCTGTGACTGGGGGAAATCCCTGTTTTCTTACTAACCCTGGCTGTGGCGTTGGAATTGTTATCCCACTATGAAAAGTGCTGTGCAAAGCAGCCTGTGAGCTTGAACTGAGGGAGGGAGCAGTGCTAGGATGTCCTTGACCCCTTAAGTTAGGGACCCAGCACAGCTTTTTTTTTGTTCCTGAGGGGGCCACCGACACTTTTAACTGCCCTGCTCTGTTTCAGGTGTTTTGCTGTGCAGCATTTGGGATGGAGACAATAAGAGGGGAAGTGTTTTTGCTTTACCTCAGGCCAAGTCAGTAAACTGGAGAAGAGGGAGGGGTTGAAAGCTTAAGGCTACAAGATTAGGGATAAAGAAGGCAATGTTGGCATCTGCTAGATCTGATTGTGTTTGAAATTGTGCACATTTGGACTTGTGGTGTCCCTCTGTTGCCGATCTAGGGATGCCAGGGGCTGCGGGGAGGGAGATTGTCCATTTACTATTGCGGGAGTCAGACCTAATTCTCCAAAATACTGGTGATGGAGATAGGACACTGGGCTAGAGAAGCTTTTGCAAGCTTTGAGCCCTTTTGCTGCCACTAATATCCCCAGCTTCTCTTCATACTGCATTTTGAGCTTGTTAACTGAGTTCCTGGCAGGTCTATCCAGGAAGTCAAACACCAGATGTACTCTGGAGACAGACTTCCTTGTCTCGCAGCACACAGGCAGCTCTCTGTGAGGTCTGAGATAGTTAAGTCCAGGGGATCTGCATCCCTATTCAAACAGTAGCCTGCCCTTAGACAAGACGGTGGCCCAACAGTGGGACTCCATCGAGAATATGTGAACATTAAAGACACCCATAAATGTTTCCTCCTCAAAACTGAAAACTCCCAAGCTTTTGTAAAAGCATTTTCTGGAGGTGATAGTTGTTTGCTGTAGGTATGGCTGCATACAATATAAAATCTTTATCTCTTTACGGCATTGCGAAAGAGTGAATAATAGGGAGGGAGTTGCCCTGGGGAGTTGGTGGTCTAAGCAGCCCCGTTCTCACATATAGACCTGCCGTGTGGAGCTCTCACTTACTATTGTCTCTGCTCTGCCCTGTGGGATGGGATGGACAGCATTTTTCTGGTCTCATAAGATGAAGGAGAACAAATGCTGCACAGCTGGGCTGCTGTCAAAGCATGGGCTGGCAGAGGTGGTCAGATAGACAGGGGCTAATGACTTCTAGCACATTAGTGGTATCAGTTTGAAAGTGTCATGACCATGCTCCCTACATGGTTCACAACGGGTGTATATGATCCTAGTGTCCTTTTACCCCTTCTTTTCTAGTTGTTCCTAGAATAATGTTGGCAGGATCCAGGTGTAACTCAGGCCAACCCACAGTGGCAGAAAGGGGGCCTGATCCAGTGGAGACCGTAGAGATGAGAATGAAGTTGGGGCTCTGTGTGTGTGTGTAAAAGGGCAATACTTCCTCCCCTAACCCATCCTCAGTCCTGAGCCAGAAAATTAACAATTCCTGGCACATTTTCAGGCACAACAGTTTAGAGTTAACTGAAAACCTAAGCTGTCTGTGCCCTTCTTAGCTAACAGTAACCTGCCTGTTTTGCTGAGCCTCCTTTTCCTGGTGCAACTGCGGAGCAAGGGCATGAGGGAGCTGGACAGCACAGACTTCAAGCTAATTCACCAGGGTGAGTATATGTACCCATCTTCTCCTTGCCTTAAGATGATTAGGAGCTAGCTCTTTGTCCTTTGTGAGATGTACCTTGCATTATGGTTATGGCTGCTTTGAGTTACTTCCATAGCCAGGGCATTGTAAAGAGCCCTGGTTACTAGTTCAGTCAACAAAACCCAGGTTCTCTTCTTACTTTTACAATACATTTGTTGTCTGAAATCTCAAAAGGTGGCCAAAGTATTCCCCTGACTATGACATGATTTCAGGGTCAGTGACTGTTGTTGACTTGGCTCATGACAGTATGGCTGATGTGCTTCCTGAATCATCCTTCCCTGTCCACACTTGCTATAACAGTCTTGTGGGGTTCAGGTCACAGTCATGTCCTGTTAATTGGCTATCAGGAAACAGCAGCTTAGTGAAACTAGGCTTTCCTTGAAGTGTGAATGCAGAGTATATATTTCCATACCAACTGCAGAGCTTGCCCAATCCACCCCAAAGACACAGAAGGCTGTGTTTGTTAACCATAGTGTGACCTGCTGCCTTGTCTGGTGATCCTTACTTGGTGATTTCTTACTTGGCTGTTGGAGGTTCATGCAGCCTAAGAAAAAAAAGATACTAGAAGGAAATTCAGCTGATCCATCCTCTTATCTCTTTCCTGCTCTGACAAGCTGATCTCTCCAGCAGACTTTGAAGGACTGTCCCCTTCAATTTTAAATGTTTCATATCTTGAGGCTGCCTGCATTGGCCTTGTAAGGAAGCAGTGTTTCTCAGGCGTTCATTAGCCAGGGGAACTGAGGGGTGTGGAAGAACCGTGTCCTTTTTATACCAGCATTTTTAGCTGCTGTGATTTCAGAGCAGAGCTCAGATGCTGCCAGTAGTCACAAGCTCCTTTTGCTCTTGTTTTCTGCTCTGAATTTTGCAGCACAACTCTCTCCCTACCCCAAACACCCCATTTATTCCCTCCTTGGCTCCCCAGGATATGTTCTTCAGGGTTGAGTGTGCAAGACACTATCCTCTAATGAGGCCTATATGAAGCCAACTCATAGATGGAAGAGGTGTGTTGATGTGTGTTTTTTGAGAATTGCTTACTCAGACTGTATGCTCTTCAAAAGATCTCCTATTACAGTTTTGCTGAGACCTTAGTCCTGGATTTCTCTCCCTAACTTTTACTAAACATTGTTCCTAAGTGTTTGGTGTTTACAACAAACATGACACTTTACTCCTAGTGTAAGCAGAGTTAGTGAGAGTGGAGGAGCACAGCTCTCCATGCCATTCCCCAGTCTGGTCAGCATGAGAGACAGTCACATGGCTGTTTATGCTTGTTCTAGTACTAGGATCAAACTCACACTGGAAACAGATAACTTGAAGTCCATTGCTCTTGGATTCATTCCTGCCTAATGTGATTTATGCCCTTTAATATACCTTTTTCTATTCCCCCCTCTCTGTTATCATCTTCCACTGCATGGTCCAGTCTAAAGCAAACACTGTAGGGCAGTCGTCCATTGCTTTGTCTGTACCATGCTCTGTTTTATTTTCACTTCTCATCTGAATTCTCTCCCCACTATCTGACTTCTTCTTGCTCGAAGGTGCTCTGTTAAGCTGGTGTCCTTGTCATTCGTGTTCTTTTGTTTCCAGTCAGTAATCTCTGTGGGAAATGCAGGCCAAGGGACACTGGCCTCCTGCAGCCATCCTTGAATTTTCTGTACTGGAACCTTCATCAGACAACACCTTGTAGTCAACAGAGAGGTGAGGCAAGATTGTATTGATTGCTAAATTAATCTCAGTGAGGTTGTAACTTGGCCATCAGAGACTGTATTCTAACTGTCTCAGCAGGTAAGGTGGATGTTTCTCCATCCAGATGCAGCATTATAATTAACAAAGACCATTTTGTATTTGGGATGCATTTTTTTAGGTCAAGGGTTTTGGTTTGGTTTTGCTGCCTTCTGATGATTCAAGAAGTGGCTGCTGAAAGACAGAAGCACTGTATTTTTCTTGTTCAAAGAACCCAGCTGTGGGGCATTGGTGCCTAGTCTGAAATATCCTGGTATTGTCATAGTTCAAAAAATTAGACAAAAATAGAGAACAGCTCTAACCAGCCTTCCCGCTGTGTTAGCTGAAGGCTGATCATTTTATTAGCTGGCCAAGCAGTTGCTGGTGCTGTGGGAGATGAATACCAGCATAGCTGGACAGCCTTACTCTGATGAGCTGTGGCAGCTGAGGCTGCCTCACTGCAGCACGGGTGTGCTCTGCACTTCTCTTCTACTTGACAAGCTGGTTTAACCTATGCCATCCCATCACCTTCTCTTATTATGTTTCTCCCATGCAGCAGTGGCTGTGCTGCTCTCCAATGTGTCCTTGCTAGAACTCCTGCAGAAGGTTTTGGAATGCACCTGGTTGCGGTCCCCGCCCTCTGGACGTGCTTACCTGTCATCTGAAGATGCCTTGCTGTGCTCTGGATGGCTGTTGGTTGCATCCCTTTTGCTTTATCAGCATCGCTACAATACTGAGGTTAGTACCACTCTAGTGTTCAGAGTCAGCACATGGCTAAACCCTAAAAATAAATATGTGTGTGTGTGTATATATATATAATATATATATATATAATATCTTCATTAGCACAGGGAAGTTGTTTGCTTTGGCCTGGAATCTGATTGCCTTGATTCCTCTTTTGTTATTGTCCACAAGTTATTTCCTGCTGCAAGTTATTCTCCAGCAGGACTGGAAGCTAGCACGTTGCTGAAGGCTGAGACAGGAATTATGTAAGAGTTAGAGAAGGGCACAAATCCTGGGGGTGAAAGTGCGTACCCAGCCCTCCTGATCCAAATCACTTTCCTCTTTGGGACAGAGCAAAATGTACTTTAAGGCCTTTCTCAAGGAAAGACTGGGGGTGGAAGATACAGCTCCCATGTCGTAAACTGCTTTTTTGATACTAAAATGATCAATAGTTAAACAGCACAATCCAAACCTACTATTGGTAAGTAAGTGTTCAATATTAGCAAGCTCTTATGAATGTGGGCAGCTGTCATTGTATCTGATGCTTTGCAGTCCGACAAGAGAGCTAAGCTGGAGTTGTCAGCTAATAATAGAATTACAACTTTGAGGGAAGCACTTTCGAATGCCAACACAAGGGAGAATATTTCCTTTTGAAGTAATTACCCAAGCCTCTCTTGCTACTGGCTTTAGCAGAAGCCTGAGGATAAACATGGCTCATGGATAGCAGGCTGTCAAAGGCTTTGGCCTGTCAGTTCTCAGATGAGTAACCACTGCCCCTATGTTGTAGCAGCTACTCCTAGCTCTCCTGTTGAAGGAGTGAACCCAGTGGCCCTTATGCCTGCCTTCCCATACCAACTCTCAGTCTTACTGAAGAGTTTGAACCCTTCTGGGGCTCTCTCTGAGGCTTCATGGCACTGCTGCTCGATGGCTGCTCTGTGAGGGAAACAACATATTGCAGACTGCCCTCTCAAGCCGACCTTTCCTGTTTCCCCTAGTTCCCATGTCCCTAATCTGCTCTCCTCCCTTCACCCATGCCATAGTTCCTATCCCTGGGCTCTTGCAGGCTTCCCAGCTCCAGCAGGCAGGGACAGCTTCTTGCCACTGATGACTTTTGTCTGCCTGGCTTGTCAGTCTTGCTGACTGGCTGCTACTGCATGTGCTCAGCAGTCTGACAGCCACATGCCAGAAGGCCTGCAGGGAGTAATGAGAGTGAGACAGACAAGTAAGTTACACTGCGGTTTGGAAGCTGTGCAGGACTGGCAACTGGTGGTGAGTGAAACTTGAGGGCCTAATGATGTAACTCTCCTTTCTGGGTCAGTCTCCTGAAATCCTGTTGCTGTTCCCTTGTTTTTCAATCGTCATCATGGGGTAGCATCTAATGACTGGAAATATGTAAGGGAGATTTTTATCTGGTCCAAACCAGCACCCTTTTTTCTCTTCTATTTAATTCTCCTCTAGGTTCACCAAACACTCTCTCTAGACCTAACAGAAGTCCTCAATGCAGTCATCTTCAGGAATAAGAAGCCAGTCCTGCTCTTAGGTATTTTGCATCTGTTACAGGGATTTGGCTGGAAGCAGCCACTAGTACCATGCTACAAGCAACAAGGGAGAACTGGTGACTATGGAATGGGATGGTGGAGATGCTGGAGGGAATCTGGAATCTTTGGTCCATTTGGCATAACTGATCCATAAGTGTGTAACTAGTGGTGAGAAAGAGCAAAAGGGAACTGTCTGGAGTTCTGCTGTGTTTGGGCAAATCTTCCTTGGAGGTTGGTAGTGACATCTGGAACTGAGTGTGAACTGTGATAGTGTCTTGAGGAAGGAGATGAACATGGGAACTCATGTTGCCATTCCTGTTTGCAGCTGTTAGCAGCTGCCAAACAACTCTGGTGGGCTCTTAAGCTCAAATTTTCTCTCCTCACCCTCTCCCATGCTATTGCACAGGCACCAACACACAGGGCAGGGCAGAGGAAAACACTGACACACACTAATAAGCATCTCCCTGTCTAGTGAGCATCATGCAGTTCCTGAAAGCTGCTCTGCGCCAGAACTTCTCCTCCTCTCTGCTGGTGATTGCTGGCCAAAACATGGACCAAGGTGCTACTCAACCACAGCCATCATCATTGCAGGATGCTGCCTTGCACCCCCTTGCCACACAGCAGGTCTTCTCACTTGTTGTCAGTCTGCAGAACCTTTTGGTGCAAGTCCAGTTGCAGGTATATAAAATATGACTTTTGGAACAACACAAGTGTTGGGCTTCAAGCAGGAACATTAACCAGAGCAGAAACCACCCTGTTGCAGAATCAAAGGGGCTGCCTGTTTTTTCTCCTTCTGCCTGCATTTTCCACCCCTTACAGACATGTGATGAGGAGGAGGGAAAATGCTCTTGCTGCAGTGTAGTGCAGTGGGAAAGAAGGTAAATCAAGCTATGCGGTGCTCCCTGCTGCTGAACTGGGTAGCTGAAATTCTGTGTACTAATGACAGTCTCTGTTTTCCCATCTCCAGCTCTGCAGGGATGCAGAGGTCCACAGGGACAGACGTGGGAAAAGTGTAACAAATCCCAGTCTCTCCACTACCCACCAAAAGCAACGTGCTTTTGTGGGTAGTAAGTGCATCAGCATACATTTAACTTGCTCAAGTGATGCTGTGCTCCTGGGGTAATACATCAGTTTACATTTAACTCTCTTAAGCGATGTTGGGCTCCTATCTTTATTTTTTGGAGGCTGTTACTTAATATTTTTTTAGTCTCAGAATAAGTAGTCATGCCTTTGTCTGGCTCCTTGATGTGACATAATTTGGAGCACATTGCATCCCATGAAGGAGATGAAAGGTGTTAGTTTCCTGTGCTGAATAATCTTCAGATCCTGCCCTTTATGAATTTTCCTCTTGCATTAGCTGTTGACTGGGTTTGTTGTTTTTTTTTCTTTCCTTTCCTTCTTTTTTTCTTTTTTTGATATTCCAGAAAGACTTGCTTCTCTCTCAGGCTGTGGTTGCCTGCCTGGAAACCTTAGTGGAATACCTGTATGTCAGGAACCAAGATGTTGGTAAAGTCTTCCTGCTTTTTCTTCTTCTGGTTTCCCTCTTGCAGTGATTTTGAGCTCTTTGATCTCTATCCAGTAGCACTCTGTAGCAGATGCTTAATGAGTTTATGCCCAATATGAAAAATTATTTGTATGCCTAAAGTTAATCATGTGCTTTGTGGGGTAAAATCACAGTGCCTGACTCCCCTGGAGGCATGGGCCCTCACTTTGGCTTTGGACACTGAGATGCTTTCCAGAAGGTAAAAAGGCATTCTCCACCCCCATAAGAGTAAAAGGTTTGGGAATGGAAGGAGTATAGGAATAGGCTTTTACTTCCAGGCCAATTGTACCAAACCTTTAGACCATAAATATAGTGGGGGAGGATCTGAACGTGATGTGTCTTACAAGGATAATGTTGGTCACAGTTTGGCCCCGAGGGAAGGGAGAACAGGGTACTAGGCAGCCTTAGGGAATGGAAGACAGAAATTCTAGATTTCCAGGGGTGAGCGCTAACCTTGGTTTCCAGAGTCCATGTCAGACCTGATGTATACCATGCTTGCAATATAACATAATATGACAGCATTGTACAGTTGAGGAGGAAGCCTCAAGCCACAAAGTCCAGGTGCTGGCTCTGTTCTTAAACCAGAAAGTTCTCTGCTCACTTCAGTCATTTAAACACTAAGAGAGAAGGGGATGGAAGGAATGAACACCAGACAAAAGGGACACTGGTGGGAGAGATGAAGCGGTTGGATGAAGATGTAATACTGCAGATGAATGGCAACCAGTAGCTGATGGGAGGCTATTAAAAGGCTGGGTTAAAAAAAAAAAAAAAGTGGCATGTTATGGGGAGGCTCTGCTGATTTGGGATTAAGGTAATGGAGTGCTGCTTCAGCAGCAGCTGAACCTGTCACTTTGGCTGCTGTGGTGCTGAAGTTCACAACAGCAATAAGAGGAGTCTCCTTATTCCAAGCCGAATGAGGGTCATAGCTGGGTTTGGCTGAAAAATGCAAGAACACTGGAAAGAGTGTTTCCTGGACTCTGCCTCTAGGAGTTGATTCATCTGAGGCTTTTTAAAACCCTCTCTCAGTCCAGAGATTTTTCCAGAAGTGCAGAGCAGGCTCAGTGCTGGTACTTTCTTATTTCTAAAAAATACCCCCAAAAATATTTTACATTATTTTTAGTGTCGTTTTCCTATAGAAAAGATTCGTGTAGTGGCAATAGGGAGGTTATGTGACTGCCAGTGGAAAAGAGGCCTTTCTAACACTCTCGTGAGTTGCCATGGTATAACAAGTTATATCAGCTGACCTGTTGTAGTTGTTTATCCCATACTTCTAACCTGCAATAAATACAAGGTAACAAAATTTTAATTTTAGCATTTAATGGGAGACTTCATGCCACCACAGACTTATAAGCCTTACCTCATACGTGTTTATCATGTATATTCCTTAGTAAACTGACTGTTTGCATTGCTGCCATCAGCCTGGCTGGTCCCCACAGTATGCTGTCTGATGCAGATCCAAGCTCAGTTTGTGCAGCTTCTGTTGTAGGGCTTTCTTCATTCCCCAGAGGGTACTCTGCAGCTAAATAAAAACTGAGGTCAGGAGAGTTGTCCTCATATTAAAACCAGAGGTTATTATTTTTGAAACCCCAAGATAAAGATATTCCCTTACTATTTTATGACATGCACCCCAGGAGAAAGTTTCTCTTCCTGTACCAGCACAAAGATGGACAAAATGTATTTTCTGCTTTGAAAAGCTATTAAGCTTTTGTCCTTTTGACTAAACTTGCCCTAAGAGTGACAGATTAAAAAGCAAGTAAGAACATAGCAAACTATCCCCTTAGTATTTCACAGCATGGGGTCTAGAAGAGAAAACTTGGGGTCAGTATTGAAGATTGTCCTTAGCTGGGTTCAGCCTGTCACTTGGGCAATTTTACAGCTGTCTTTCATTGGCTTCTCCTTCTGTCCCAGCTCTACATGTTGCTTCACAGCCATGGCACCGATTCCTGCTCTTCACACTACTCAATGGGGGCCAGAAGTCCTTTCTGCAGCCAGAAGTTCTGAGGCTGATGACTTTGGTGAGCAGGAGAAGGGCAAGCTGTTCTCCATTTTTGCCAGTATGTTGGTACAATGCATGTGGGTCAGTTATTGGAACTTAACCTGCTACACACACCCAATCTCAGATACTGCTGTGGCTTTGTCTGGCACTATATTAGTGACCTATATTAATAATGATACTTTCGAGTGAACTTCCCTTCCACACCCTGCAGAAACTGACTGCTGTTAGCGAGTACTTCCTGTTCTTCTGGTGTTTGTAGCATTTATTTATAACATCTAGGACCCCTGGGGGGAGAGAGGAAACCTGCAGAGAACATACAACTGCTGTTACCAGTCAGGGAGCAAGCTGACTGCTTGGCATCACAGCTTGTCTCCCCATCTTCAGCCTTACAGACATGACTTTTCAGGGCAGGGAGTTAGCACAATATACTACCTTGCTGTATGTGGGGCCTGTGGGCTAGAGGGGGAATGTGGTCCTACCCAGCAGAAATACTGAAGATAAAGCCCTCTTGGCAGTGGATGAGAGGAAGGGGCTATTAATGCGAACCTTCCCCCTCCAAATACAAGACGGGTCTGTGAGTATTTGCTGCTTTATTTCAGTTTTAAAAGGTTACCTGATTTATTTTAGTTACTTCCCGACCTAAACCAAAATAAATATGACTATAAATCAGAGCACTGTAAACACAGATTCTTGCACTGGTTCTATTAGAGGTGGTATAAAAATCAGGCCTGTGGTTAGGGTGTTGCAGCATCCCATTACATAGAAGAGGTCTTTGCAGGCGATGAGTCACTGTTGCAGTCTGCGGGTCTTTCACTATTTAATGCCTCTATTTTTTCCTTTGTTCAAGTTTGTGAGATATCAGAGCAGCAATATTATTTCTCAAAAAGAAATTAGCCAGATTCTTCAGGAGGCAGCAGAAGCCAACTTAGCAGAACTGCCTGAGGCCACATCTTGTGCTCTTCACATCTTCCTTTGTCAGGTAAGAAAGCAGTGACTGCCGAGGAAAATTGGAAGAGAATCCCTGGGTGTTTGCTTTAGCCTTTGATGGGGAGCCATAAACTTCCTTTTGAGGAGGCTACAGTAAGGTGAAGAGGAGTCCTGCAGCTACTACCTTGGCCTACTGCCCCGAGGGGTGTACAGTGGAATCAGAAAGGGAGTGATGCCAGTCACTGCCTAAACTATGTCATCAGATTGGGTGGCCCCTTGATTACCCCCCAGATCAAAGTCTGAAGATTTCATTGCTCTGTGTGGAGATGAGGGAGGGAGTATAAAGGAACAAACCCAACAGTTTTCTGGAACAGTTGGTCATTCTTTCTTCTGACTGCTCAGATTCAGAGCAGTCATTACCAGGTGGAGCCAGTGCAGTCAGGGACCATTCAGACCTTGCTGGATCGTCTCCTGGGACAGAGGACCACATGTGTAAAACATCAGGACATTGTGTATCCTTTGCTGGGCAAATGCCTTTGATAGGTGATGTGAGTGGTAGGTGTAACAAAGGTTGGAAGGGATACTTAAGCTGCTGTTCCTTCTCTTGTTCCAGCTGAAGGCAAACAAAATTGAAAAACTGAGTGGTTGCTACACTTGACTAACTTTGGGATGAAAGACTTTATCATCTCCTAATCTGAGAAGATGTTTGGGAAATGCAGAGACATTTGGGATGAATGATGGGTCTCTGTGCAGGGCTTGCATTCATCTATAAGGCAGAGGTGGTCTGATGAAAGGGGAGCAGGTTGGGGAGTCTGACTTCAAAGCAGTAACGATCTCTGTATTGATTTTCCTGGAGTATGAGCAATGAGTTAACCTCTGTCTGCATGCTGGCTACTGCTGGTATGCCCATGAAGTAGTGAAAACCCAAAGATGACTCAGGCACTTTCGAAGTGCAGGGAGCATTTGGGAACCAGTGAGGGGAGTTAGCAAATTTTATTCTGCTTGGCCCTAGAGTTGCCCGCTGAGAACTGAATCCTCCTTTTCTCTGGGGATGGAGTTGGAGCCACTCCCAGATTCCTTGTGGAGAAAGAGGGAGCCTGGTGCAATATTTGGTTATTTCCCAAACTTTTCTTTGCCTTCCTGTTTTCATCATGCTGCATTGCCTTGCCTCAGACATATAGCAGTGATGGAAGTGGCCAGGGCCACTGATTTCCTGTTGGTAGGGGGTCTTCCTTCACTGTGGAACACCATCATCAGCCATATGCAGGATGTGCAGTGGGTGAGGTATTTTTTCCATGAGGAGTAGCTTGTCTTTGTGCTTACCCCCAATGTGATACTACTTCTCTGTTGTGGGACACCGAGAGGGCAAGTTGTCCTGGTGGAAACCATCCAGATAGTCATGAACAGGGAAGACAAAATCCTCTGGTCAAACTCAAGCTTTGACATCAATTTTGTTGAGAAAGAATTTTTCTTCAGGTTTACCTACACTGATGTTTTTTGCATGTGTTGGGAGTGGGGCTCCATGGCTTGGGGAGGCTTGGTTTAGTAATGAAAACCTCCTGTCAGTGGTATGTCAAATGTGGGAATTCCCATAGCATGCTGGAGTTTAGCCATGCCTTTCCTTTGGTTTCCACTCATGATGCCAATGACAGATGTCTGGGAAGCGTGGCAGTGTCCCTCTCACACATTGGCAACTGAAATGAGAAGATGTGGTGTGCAGAGCAGAGGAAAAAGGCAAGAATGGAGCAGAAGACCCCATCCTGCCATTTATTCCCAGTGAATAGCAGAGAGAGAAGATGGACAAAGGAAGTAATTTGTTGCTCATTTTGAGAAAAAGGTTTGCTGAAACTCATTTATAAAGTTCTGTTGCTGAAACGGCTCAGTTTCTTTTTCTGTGCAGGGTGAGGCTTGGTTGATGCCCTTCAGCTATCAAACTACAGACCTACCGGGGGAAACGATGGCGTAGAGGGATGCCATGGAAGAGGTGCTCTGCTCACCCGCCTTGGCTCATGGCTCTCCGGGATGGCCCCTTAGCTCTGGGCCGGCAGGGGCAGCGGGGGCTCAGCGAGGACCCCGGGGAAGCAGGATATGCCGCGTGTGCCATGGTGCTGAGTAGACTTCTTCCAGCTCACGAGTGACTCCTTCGACTACAGCTCCAGCCCCCACTGTCCTGTTGCCTCCACACCCTTTAAGTGTCCCGTTCCCGTCGAGGCTCTAATTAACGGGGTTCCTTCCCTCGCGGAGCCGGGAGAAACCCTCCCACAACGAGAGCGGCCCCGACGGGGGGAAACCTCCCGGCGCCGGAGGCCCAAACCCGGGCAGCCCCGCCGGTGCGGGGCCGGTGCCGGGGCGGGGCGGGGACTCAGGAAGTGACACGGCGGGGCGGAGCGGGGAAGCGGCGGCGGCGGCAGCGGCATGGCAGCGCGGCGGGCGTGAGCGCCGGCCTCGGCACCCGGCATCCGGCACCCGGCTCCCGACCCGCAGGTGAGGGACAGCCTGCGGGGGCGGCGGGGAGCCTTCCCCGTCCCGGGAGTCACAGCGGGGCCGGAGGGCGCTGCCCGGCCGCGGCAGGGCAGGAGGGAAGGGCGAGAGCAGCCCAGGCACCGCTCCGGGGACACGGCGGGGCGGGGGTGGCCGGGAGCGGTCCCAGGGAAGGGCCCTCCTGGGCAGCCGGGGTGGCCGGGGAGCGGCGCGGGCAGTGCGGCCCCGAGGCACTTCGCTGGACCCTGGGTTAAAGGGCTGTGCCCGACGGGCTCTGCCTGCCATCGCCGCCCTGGCCCCGCGCGGGAGCGGCGGGAGGAGCGGACCTCCGCAGCCCGGGGAGCTGCCGTCCTACCCCGAGGGTTCGCATCCCCTATGTGCCGCCTGCTGCGTCCACTTGACACGGCTGCGGCTGGGTTACCCGCAGCGCGGCCGGGGTACTGTCGGCTAATCCCGTTTCCACTCCACTGTCCCTCTGTGACTACCGTTAGTTTCAGCGATGCTTGCGGGAGAACCTCCATCTCCCTGTGCCCGCGGCCGCCTGAGACCCTCGGGGTGCTGCTGACCCCCTCCGGCAGGACGGGAGGCTAGGGATGGGCTGGGATGGACCCGTTCCTGATGGAAATCACAGCACCTCGCTGGCTTCTGCCGGGGATGACAAACTGTGTGGTGCGTGAGCTCTGGGCTTGGCGGCTGGGGGACTTTGGAGACAAGCAGGTGTAAATGGCCGGTGTTTCAACTGAAGCAGCTGGTCCTCTAAGCCCCATGGGGAACTGTCCGAGCAGAAGTCTGAGCAGCAGTGTTTCACTTCCAAAGCTTTTCGTTCAGTTGTGACAAGAGATTAATCCTCATATGGTTGTTGGAGAAGCGGCTCGGGAATGGATTCATGGGGTAGGGAGTTTTCATTTCTTGTTTTGCCACAGTGTGCTCCTGGCACAGGCAGGCTGATGATGCTTTCCCCCTGCAATTCAGTGCCCTGCGGAGGAGAGATGGGGGGTACTGCAAAAGTCCCTCTTGAGAACCAAAGTGTGGCAGCGTGGCTCTGCCTTGCAAGCTCATTAAGTGAATAAATCTCAGGGATGCTTGGTTCACACGGGGCTCTTGCAGGAAAATTTATAAAGTCATTAAAAACATTTTAATGGAAAGTACTAACCATCTATAACACGGCATCTGTTGTCATGTCTTTGGAAAAAAACATCTAAATTAAGAGGATGGGAGACAGCGAGACAGACTGGTGGGCTTTCTGCTGAAACAGACAGCTGGCCAGGGCTGTGAGGGAATATCGGTGGAAACTCCTTCCCATCTGTAGCATCAGGCCAGGCCTTGGCTCCCTGGACTGCTCTGGGAACATGAGGCAGAGCTGTCTTTGGCAGGAATCAGTTCAGCAAGGAGTAGGGAGGAGCAGCTCTGTGGTGTTTCCATCTCATTCCTCAGCAGGTGTGAAGACAGAGTTCATGGGGAAAGTGTGGAGGAACATCTGCAAGGAGCTTTGGCATCTCTGCACTTACACAGTCTGGCCTGGAGAGGAGGGAATGTCCTCTGCTGTTAAAATGTGATGAAATGAGCAGGGCAGCGAAGGAAAATAAATTTGAGGTGGTCCCACATGGCATCAGCAGCCTCACATTCCCTGTGGGAGAGGGAAACAACCTGGGTCCTGCTTCATTTTTGCTGGGGTGATTCAGCTCTGATGGACAATGTCAGTAATTAGCTTCGATGTGAGAATGAGTGCCAGCAGGAAAGGGGTCAGACCAAAAGGTGATGGGCTTCTAGTATGGCGTGGTTCTCCAGTCCTCTGCTTCCAACCTTGTCCCGTGGCACAGTCGTTAGGGCTGGTGCAGGAGGATTTGTAAAGTAATTGAAAACATTCTCATCGAAAACACTGACCATATATACTGCAGCATCTGTAGATCATATCTCTGGAAAAGCCCATCACTGTTCTGAGACTTGGAAGCACCCAGGCAGGCTGGTGGACCTTCTACTGCAGCAACCAGCTGGTTGGCAACTGCTTTGGCCGAGAGCTTCACTTTGCTCTGCTGCTGCCTTGAACAGAGTTTCTTGCAGCTGAACTTCTTCCCCCTTGGAGCGACCATTTAATATCCTGCGGCCACCCAGCTCCCATGTTGGAAGCAGAGGATGCGGTAGCCCCTGCCCTGACCAGGCATGCTGGGACTGCCACTGGCAGCGTGGCAGAGCTGTTGTGGGCAGCATTTCTACTGTTTGTCTTCCAGCCTGGTCTGGTGGCCACTGGCTGCCTCCAACATCTCTCTCCAATTCTCCATGACCATGGCAAATAACCAGCCTGGTCCTTACGGTCGCATGTCCGATCCAAGGGGCAAACAGTAGTCCATGTCCCAGGGCAGTCGCACTTAGTGCTTTTGAGTTGCTGCACTTCCTCCTCCCTGAGAGCCTGGGAGGGAGTAAGCAGCTGTGGGGGGCTCTACAGAGGGGAGACCCACACCACCTTGCTGAGCCAGGCCTTAGGTCCTTGGGTCATGTTTTTTGGCAGGGTGAAGCAGTCTTCTGGGAGCCAACCAGGCTGGTGGGTTCAGCAGAGTATCTGTTTGCCTGGGCTGAAGAATTTTTCCTTACAGCCTTGGCTTGTCAGTGTGCTTTGTGGAGTTCAGGATTGCTGGAATATGGCTTAATCCTAGCACCACAGTGGGCAGAGGGGACAGACTCAGACCTGGTGTGGGGGACTTGTGCTGCCGTTCTGGCTCTGCATTGTGTCCAAAACATGGGGTGTGTTGTTGAGCCCACACCATGGCCAGCTGTGTCTTCCTCGGTAAAGCTGGTTGTATTTACTCTGATCTGTTCCCTTCCAGGGGTACCTTTTACAAAGCACAACAGCAAAATAATTCAGAGGGTTTCTCGTGTTTGCCCTATGCTGTTCTCCTTCCCCCACTGGGGTTGTGAAGGTGCTTGGCTCAGCCTCAGCAGGAGGTGTATGGCGGGAGCTGCTGCTGATCTTTGCAAGGCTGGGAGAGATGCTGGTGCTGCCTGCTTTGCCTCTCTCATGGACCCAGGGTTGAACAAATTGTATTATTTTTGAAAAAGAAAAACAATAAGAAAAAAGCAAGAAGCGATTTGTTTCTTTTCCACTATTCGGGCATTGCAGAGAGAAGTTTGCCCAGGCAGGCGAGCATGGGTTCAGGAGGTCAGTGTATCAGAGGATGAGGGCAGCTCTGGTGGCTTTACACATCTGCCTTTACCTCAGGAACAGGGGGCAGCATGGGCAATGCCTCTGAAGAAGCTACTGCCTCTGTAATTGCCAGTGGCTGCTGCTTGACTCAGTGGAAACCTTGTCCCTGCGGATGTCCTTGTTTGGGGCAAGGAGGAAGTTACCACCAGGTCACCCAACTGTTGCTTTTTGGCGTGGGGTCTGCAGCTGGCACCTGGCTGATGGTGAGGGAAAGGGTCCAGGTACCAGCACCCCAAGGGGTGAAGGGAGATGGCTGTGTGTAGCTCAGCCCCTTGGCAATCCTCACTATCCACCCCTGCTGTTTCAGTTGCTGGGCTGCTCTAACTCACAAACCCAGCAAAAAGCTAGCTGTTATTTTTGGGAGAACAGGTAGGACTTAATTTTTCTTCTGGGTCAGTGCTGAGTCAGATCCCTGGGGGCCCAGCCAACAATGGAGGCAGGTAGAGAGGAGGAGAAGAGAGACCTCACAGGGGAGAGCAGGCTGGCTGCAGCATCACCCCGTGGCTCTGCTCTGGTGACTGTCTCCCTCAAACCCTCACGGGGACAAGGGAGAGGTGGGCAAGGACCCTGATGCCAAATGCAATGTGCTGTTGGTCTCAAGTGGTTTGTGTGACTTTTCCTTTTCATAAGTCTCCTCACTGGTTGTTGGTTTTGTTGGTCTGTTTTTTTCCAGGTTGCAGTGGCCAACATGGATTTTTTCTTCATCTGCCCTTTTCTGCTGGTGCTGCTGCTACCTCGAGGCAGCTTCGCAGACCTGGAAAAACAGAGGGTAGACTCTGGCTTGGAAATCTGTATCCTCTGCAGCCTGCTCCTTGTGACTCAAATACGCACTCATGCCTACTGAGGCTGGAGGGAGCTCATGTGCAGGGAAAGGGTCAGAGACCACAGAAAAGGCAGAGGGAAGTGGAAAAGAGAGAATTCAGAAGCACTGGGAAATTGCTGCTTTGCTCTTCTGTAGAAGGGTTTTAGCCAAGCTCCTGGTTTTGCTAGCCAAGTGCCTGGCTTGGTGCAGGAGCAGAAATGGTGGTGGTGCCTGGTGTTCTGCTTTTTCTTTCTGCTCCATCATGCTGGGCACTGAGCGTGTTTCCCAGTCTGCACTTGGAAGTGGCATGGCCAGCTGAGTGGCAGAGCACACCTGGGATCTCAGTGCTTTGGGGTCACCACTTTGGGGTCACTGGGATGGTTGGAGACGACTTTTGGGCTTGTGGCACTTGGACTTCTCTGTGCCACAGGCATTTATTGCCCATGAGAAGGTGGGCTAATGCAAGCCCTTCTTAGCATGCAGCAGCATCCCCTGGTGAGCAGGCAAAGTATGAAAAGATATTTAGTATGTGGAGACACATATGGGGAAAGTGGGAGTTCATGTTCCTCCTCCAGCCCCTCAGTCAGAGCATGGACTGGCAAGTAGAAAGCTCCTCACTTGCTCTCAGCATTGTTAAAGGCCCTGCTGGGGTGTCTGGGCAAGGGGGCTTACTGGAAATCTTTGTTTCATCCTGACTCAGATGCTGCCCCCCAGCCCTCAGGCACGCCGTGGAGAACTGGGGGGACTGGGATGGTGCAGAGGGGCATGGGAGCCAGAGGTGGCAGAGTACCAGCAGTGCCCTTGACACTGTTGCAGATAAGAAGCTGTTTGAGGTTAAGCGCAAGGACCAGATGAATGCGCTGAAGAATCTGATTGAGCTCAATGACGTCAACCAGCAGTACAAAATCATTGACATCATGCTCAAGGGACTCTTCAAAGTGAGCCACAGCACGGGCCACGCTTGGTGGGGCTGGGAAGGGTGGGCCAAAGTGGGGAGGGCTGGGGGGCCTCCATGGGGTCAAAGAGAAGAATTGTGTGGCTAGTGAGCTTTAGGACCTGAAGGGAGGATGCTATGGGGCTTCAAAGTGGGGCAGCTGGGGCAGCACCTCGAGGGTACAGGGAAGAGCTGGCAAGACAGGGCAGTAACTGAGGGTTCTGGCAGGTGCTGGAAGACTCTCGTGCTGTGCTCATTGCTGCTGATGTGCCTCCCGACGGGCCTTTCCCTCAGGATGAGAAGATAAAAGATGGTAGGTCCTCTCCGGTCCTTACTCCCCCTCCTTTTTTGAGTGCTCTGGTGCATCACAGACATTCCTCCTGGGACTGGCACCGGGGTAAGTACAAAACCCCTGTGTATCCAGGCCAGACCTGGGCTTGACTCTGTCTGTCAGGGACCTTATTGTTGCCTCTGACTAGTTTGTACTGGGGAACCTACCCATTTTAACTCAGCCTCCCTACCTCCTGGTGGGGACATAAGTGCCAGTAGGATGGGGCATGTGTGATGATGGGGTTGGTGGCTGTCCCCACAGCATACTCCCACGTAGTGGAGAATACTGCCTTCTTCGGGGATGTCGTCCTGCGCTTCCCCAAGATTGTGCACCACTATTTCGACCACAACTCCAACTGGAACAGCCTCATCCGCTGGGGCATCGGCTTCTGCAACCTGACGGGTGTGTTCGAGCAGGGACCCCACTCCCAGGTCCTGCGGCTGGTATGGCTCCTGGTCCCCCCTGCCGTGTCCCTACTCTGCTGCTTAGGCTGGGGGGTGAGGTTTTTGGGGTAAAAGGAGGGCAGGAGGAGTGTACTCCATGGCTGAGGGCTGTCCTTGGGCTGAGTGATGGGAGAAGAGCATAGAACATAGATGGAGCTGGTGGGGAGGAGGGGATCCTGGTCACAGTAAGGGGAGAGTGTGGTCTCCGATGTGGTCTCCGCTTTGCTCTGCAGATGGCTCAGGAGCTGGGAATCAGCGAGAAATCACCCGATTACCGCAATCCCTTTAAAACGGACCACTCAGAGGTAAGACAGCAATGCTGCCAGCTCACCTTGTGGCCTTTCCCCATCGCAGCTCCAGGCAGCTGGCTGGGGAATGGAACAGGTGTCTCGTGGGGAATAGCCAAAACCCCACTGAGGAAGCATGGCTGAAACACATTGAATTCATTGGCTGGGCTGCAGTTGACTTTAGGCACCTGGTACCATCTCCTCTCTCTTGTGGCCACCTGCCCCATGGTCGAGATCCTATTTGCCTCATGCCACATCCGTCCTCAAGCCCCCTGGCACCATGAGGCTTGCGCGTTGGCTTTGGCAGGGGGTTGTGCCTCTGGGAGGCTTTGGGGCTCTCCCATCCTGACCCCTTGCTGTCAATCCACAGTTTTTCCCCAGTGCTGACACCTTTCAGAAGGCGCTGAGGGATGAGGAGAAGAGGAGGAAGAAGGAGGAGAAGCGGAAGGAGATCCGCAAGGGCCCGCGCATCTCCCGCTCACAGTCGGAGCTGTAGCGTGCAGGGGCTTGCGCCTTGCAGTGGGGGCGACACCACTGGGAGACAGAGTGGCTCGCTCCCTCTTGGCAGCCTTTGGCCAGTGCCTGGCGGTCCCCTTTCCATTTGTGCCGTGGGTTTTGTTTTGTTGCCTTTCCCTTTTGTTCAGTGGAGATCGGGTGGCAGTGCTGGTGGGTTGCCCCAGTGCAGCTGGAGTGGGGTATGCCTTCCCCACAGCTAAAGCACAGACTAAAGGAAAAGCAGTGGGGCCATCCCCTGGGCTGACTGGGGTGCTGCTGCCTGTGGGGAAGTAGGATGTGGGGGACATGCTGTGCCTGAGGAGCCCAGGAATCCCTCCACTCCGCAGCACACTCTACACTGAACCTGCCTCCTCCAACATGGTTGGGCTGGGGAGTGCATCACACCAAACAGCCTCATGAGCAATGCTGCTTCTCTCAGTTTTGGTTTTCGTTTTGTTAAACTGGTGATCTCATTGGCACCCCCCATCCGGCTCTACCTGGTCTCTGCACAGCTGCTACCTCTGCCAGATCAGCTCTCCCCTCTTCCCAGCGGCTCTCTTACCGAGGAACATGCATTTCATTGTTCAGATGTAGTTTAAAAGGCCGACAGCATCTGTTCTGGCCCGATGGCATCTTGTTCTCCTATGCAGCCACCACTGGGCGTTCCCGCAGGGAGGCAAACACACGGTGAATTTTTTGAAGGAATTTCAGTACTTGGCCTCTTTGCAGCCAATGGGTGGCTGTAGTGCAAGCCCTGCTGATACTGAAGGTACTGGGGAACCAGCCCCCAGCTGCTGTGAGCCTATGCTGTGAGCCATGCCCTGCCCCTGCCATCCTGCCCCCATCCCTCCTCTGCAGCGCTCGTCCTCTCTAAGTTAGACTCCAAAGCCTCTTTGGCAGAGGGACAGCCGGATAAGGGCATGTGGGGATAGCAGGGCCGAAGCAGGGAGCGAGCCAGCTGGGGAGCAGAGGTGAGGGGCTGGCCCGGGGACCTGGCACAAGCCCCCTGCTGTTTCCCACCATCGCTGATGACCTCGCACCAGAGGAGGCTCTTGCAGAGGGACCATCCCCGAGAAGCGGGTGCTCTGTGCCGGGCTGGAAGCATCGCAGCCTTTGGGAAAGGGGAAACGTCCTGAATTTTTAACAGCAGAGCCAAGTCTCTCCAGTGGGGGGGTGGCAGTGGGCGTGAGTTTGGTTTTTTTTTTTTAATAAAATTGACTTTATTTTATTTTGTTTTATTTTTTTTAAGTAAAAGAAGCGTGGCTTTTGCTCCCGTTCCGGGGGGGGAGCGGGTGCGCGCCACAGGGCGTCGAGGCTGGGCCCCCCAGGAGGTGAGGGTCCGCGGGAGCTGCGGAAGGAAGGACAAACCCCATCCTTTCCCCAGCGGCGCCTTCCACCCGGCCTTCGCGCCCTGGAGCCTGGCGGGCAGGCCGGGGTGCGAGCCTTGCCCCAGCGGTGTTCCCCGTGGGCAGAGGAGGAGGAGCGGGTGATGGCGTCGCTCCCACGCGTGTCCGCCGTGCGTAGCCCGGCACCGCCCACCTCATGAATATTCCAATGAGGGGGCGGTCCCGCCCATGCTAATCGCAGCTGCTGATCGCTGACGCGCCATCACACCACGCGCCGCCGCGGCCGCCGATTGGCCGGGGGCGACCTGGTCTCATTGACAACAAACCGCGGGGGGCGCGCGCGCCGGGGCCGCGGGGGCGGGGCCGCCGGGGCTGCCCAAGATGGCGCGGGGTCGGTGGCGCCCGCCGGCAGCGACAGCAGCAGCAGCAGCGTCCGCCTGAGCACCCGGGGCGGCGGCGGCGGCGGGCCCTGCGCCATGGAGGGCGGCGAGCTGGCCGCCGAGAGCATGGAGACCCTGACCGAGCTGGGCGACGAGCTCACCCTGGGCGACATCGACGGTGGGCGCCGCGGGAACGGGCGGGGGTGGTGGGGCTGCGCCCGTGGGCTCCCCATGCGTGGTGGGGGGCGCGCTTGTGTCTCCCCGCGGGCCCGGGGCTGCCGGTGCCGCCCGAGGGGGCAGGACGCGTGGGTGGGGTGGTTCTTGGATCGTGTTGCGTGGGGTGTGTGTGTGTGTCCCCGAGCACGGAGTGGGAGCACAGAGTGGCCGCCCTGGCTTGGCACCTCTGCGTGGGGTGCGCTTCCCACGCGGGATGGGCTTCCCGTGCGAGCGGGGATCCCCTGTCCTGGGTGGGGCAGGCGGGGGTGTGGGGCGCGTCTCGTCGGGCAGCGCTCGCCTGTCGAGCGGCCACGCGTGTGTCCCTGAGTGGCGCGGGCAGCCCACGGCCGGCCCTGCCTGGGGAGCGCTTCTGGGAAACTTCCGTGGGGCTGACCCACGCCTGAGGCAGGCGAGAAAGATGTGGTAGCCGCAAGGAGCCGGTGTGGACGTGGAGGTCTTCCCACCCGTGGCCGGCCCGGGAAGGGGTCGACAGAAAGTACTTGGCATGTCCCTCTGTTCCTACCGCAGACCCACGGGGCAAACGGCGCAGTCCACGTTCCACTCGTGTTTCCTCGCTCTCTCAAAGTAGGTGCTAAACGATGGCCGGAGCTGTGCCGCGACTAGTGGCTGTGGGAGGCCGAGCCTCCAAGCCCTCCGGCACCGAAACAGCCCTAACTGCTTAAATTTCCCTTTTTTCACTGTCATCTTAAAACTTCACCGCGTCGCTGGCACAGTTCAGACCCGTGAGAAAATCGCTGTTTTCTGCCGAAGTGCAGCAAAACGAAGCGCCTGTGTATGACGCTATTTTATACGTATTTTTGGTGACACCAAGCAGCTCCTGAAAACCTATTTAAAATGTCATTTCTCTGTGCGGTCTATGCTATAGGCTGGAGACAGGGTCCTGGCTCAGTTCACTGCTCTGCTGGGCTGTAATCCCAAACAGAGCTCAGCTTTGGGGGCGGGAGTGTCCAAAACATCCTTGTTTAGCCACTGGGAGATAAAATAATACCAGTGCTTTTAGATTTCTAATTGACATCGATTTGCAGTGTAGCTTGGGGCAAAATTTATACCCCATTTTTCCTTTGTCATATATAAAAGAAGAACATACCTTATGAAAGTGCAAGGGGCTTAGTTATTGGTCATAAAGGTTGATGGTGCTCATCCAAGGTAGTGTTTGCTGTTGTTTAAGCACCATGTAATGAGTTCTCAGGTTGCATACAGAAACAGAGGCGAATTGATGAACCCAGAGATGGCTCTGAACTGAGGTGTGCCTGGGGAGGTGTGATTCAGAGCGATGAGTAACTTAAGAAAATGAGCTTCACTTTCCTCCCCGGCTCCAGGGGTGGATTTTCCTGGGGGAAGGTGGGGGGAAGGTATATGACAATCCTGCTTTTTTTTTGTACTCCAACATGGATTTGTCTCAGGGTTTGAAATTTTGCAAAGATTTTCATTTGTTTTTTAAGTCGTCTTGTTGGTGTACCTCTCCCATTCAGGCTGAGGGACCCCTCACTGCCTCTTATGTGGATTTTGATTTTCTGTGGTAGATGCGCGACTGCTGTGGGATCTGTCCCCACACACAGGGGTCGTAGCAAGGGTGGTCAGAGGGTCCCAGTGCTGAGCCTGAAGGCTCTGCCTCCTACCCCATCACAAACTCCTCCACCAACCATGGGCACCTTCCTGTTGGCAGGATGCTGCTGGGTAACACCGGAGCATGAGGTTTGAGTTGGTCTTGGGTGTGAAGCATGTCAGGGTTCAGGGCAGAGGGGTTATTTCTGTTGAGGTTGGAATCTCTGCCACTTTTCATTTCTCAAAGCACAGTGTCTCCAGGAGCGTGAGGAAGAGCAGCCTGTGTGCTGGAGAGCTGAGCCACTGCCCGGAAGAGGCAGCTGAAGCCCAGCCCTTGCCTTTCTGCCGGGTATTCAGTCCCTGGGTTAATGAAAGCAACAGAAGCCCTTGGTGGGCTTGGTTTTGTAATACCTTGTTGACATTTTTTAGCCTTGGGCTGGGCCAGGATAGTTTCTGCAGTAACATGTCACTCTGCTTTAGGGGCCCAGACCTCTCCAGCACAAAGGGTGCTGGTGCTCTGGTAACACTGTGTTTATCACTGATGATTGGTCCTTCAGAAGCAGCTGAGGTTTCTCACAGTGAGTGTAGACACTAAAGGCATTTTAAAAGGCAAAGGTTTAGATTTTGGATGTTGGCTGTTTCTTCTGCATTATATTTTTTGTGTGTTGTTACTAGGAAAGTTCTTGGGCCCTTTAAAAGAGGTGGGTTTGATTCCCTCATAGTCTTAATTCTTTAAAATTAATCTTTGGACTTTTTGCATTTAGCCCAAGTTAAGTCTGTAATAAAGATGTAGTTTAGCTTGTGAGAGCAGGAGTAGTTTTTTTAATAAGATATTAAATCTACTGCAATGAACACAATGTTATTTAAAACTCAGTGGTTGAAATTTGGTTCTTATGCTGGAATTTACTAAAATCTCATCTGATTTATGTTTATCCCCCACTTGCAGTAGTGCTGCCTGATAGCGAAATAGCAGTACCATCAAATCAAGAGTTTGAGAAGTAGTTTTTTATCACGTTGAGGTTTATTTAGCTGCAGTCAGTTGGAGGGTGAAGAGCTATTTCATATCCATGTAAATGTTATGCCTAAGTGTTAATCTTGTAACAGCCCTCCTTGCTCTGGTAATGTTTTATTAAAGCCAGCTGAGGGAATGCATTAAAAAAAAAAAATCTTTCATTAATATAGTGAAAAGTAGAGACAAGGGTTTGGTCCAGCTGGTCCCTGAGGGTGGCTGCTGCCTCATGCTGAGGGAACTGTGTGTCCCCAGTTCAGTGTCAGGTGATGAATAGGTCAGGAGGACGCTTTGCCTCTCAGGCTCCTCCATCCAACAGACCTGAGTTCTTAAGAGAAGTGTCATGGTCAGTGCTTAAATGTTTGTCAGGGTGTGGAGGGATTGCTATTGGAAGGAAAGAGTAATAGTATCATAGAAATATGTTGAAACCTGTGTTGAGGGAGCAAGAAGCTTGGAGGAGGATCCATCCCTTTGCTCTGTTTCAGCTGAAGGAGTGTTGGACAAATTAATTGGATAATGTGTGGGTGGCATTTTGGAGAGGCAAATTAATAGCCATCTTATTGCTGGGACAGCCTCCATAGGAACTTCTTGTGAAAAGTTTACTGCTTCAAACCTGCTTCATAAACCACAGCAGCAATGTCCTTTGGGTTTGCGGATGAGAAAGGTCCTGGTGTAAGGAGCACTTTACCACATTTTTTCCTATAAATCAGAGATCTGTTTTCTGCTTCCTAAACCCTTATTTATTATTTTCTTATAAACTCTCTCTTAGGTTTGTGGGTTCCCTCCTTTTTTTCCTACTTCCAGAAAAAAATAAATAGGACTTTTAGAAAACTGTGGAAAAGCCAATGCAGCAGGGGCAGATGCTGGGATGGAGGAGGATGTCTGGCTCCTTGTGCCACTGCCTGCACACAGATCAGGGAAAGCATTCAGGTAGCTTAAGGGGCATAATTGGATTAGTGTGGAAGAGGAAGCTCTGCTTATGAACAATGAGCTTTTGGTTGTGAAATTTTCTCCTCTGTGGGTAAGAGCTATAGCATTGAAGTAGGAGCCTTTTGATGTGGGCTGATAAAATCCTGGAGAAGGTGGGCTGGAGAGAAGCTGCTGTGCAGTGAGTGCAAGCAGAAAACCAAGAGGAAAAAGTTATTCTGGTATTTTAAACACATACATGCATTTCTGCTACAGCTTTATAAAGTGTTGTTTCCTTTAGTGTTTTTTCCCCAGTTTCTTGTATCCTTGCAACTAAAATAAAGTTAAAATGAATTCTTATCCTGTTTCTTCGTTTTGCAGATTCTTAGTGGGGCAGGAGGGATGAAAGCTCCTTAAAAGTTGTGTAGGAGAGTGGTTAGTGGTGGAATTGTTCAGGCGCTTAGTTTCTTCCTTCTGCAAGATTTAGACTGAAGGAGTAAGAGCAGTGTTTTAGTTATATGTTGAAGATGGCTTTAAGTTCTAGTCTGTGCTTGCATTTTGTTGTCTGGGAAGCTGGTGTAAGAGAGTCCTACTTCTCCCCCCTGAATGGCAGCAGCAGTGGTGTGCTACTGGCCACCTCTTGGTCTCTCTCTGGAGGTGTTAGGTTAGTGCGCTGTGTTCTCTGAAAGTTCTGAAGGACCCAGAGCTTCCTTCCATGCACACACCCCATCATTCCAGTCCTGATACAATGGCAAGTGTCAAAAGTATGTGGGCAATAAAATAACGTTGAACAAATTTTCTTCTGTTTCACAGAGATGCTGCAGTTTGTCAGTAACCAAGCAGGAGATTTTCCAGATCTGTTTTCGGATCCCTTGTGCAGCACCTTCCAGGGTGGCAGCAGCAGCAGCGGTGGCAGTAGCAGTGGGACCCTGGAGCCGCAGTTGCAGCGGTCATACAGCCAGGCACAGCTCCAAACCTTTCCTCAGCCGCCTGCGTCCCCCCAGCTCCAGAGCCTGCCAGTCAAAGCGGCGCAGACGACACCTCCAGCGCCTTCACGCTCAGCCCCTCTCCTTCAGCCCCGGCCCTCGCTCCAGCCTCAGCTCCAGCAGCAGGCCGTCATGATTACACCAACGTTCAGCTCTGCTCCCCAGACCAGGATTATCCAGCAGCCGGTCATCTACCAGAACGCGGCCACAAGTTTCCAAGGTAGTGCTTGTGGTGCTCAGGCTACAGGTGTGCCTGGTGCACTCAGGATTTTGGGATGTTCAGGCTATGGGTGTGCCTGGTGCACTTGCAATAAATGCGTTAGTGTTCAAACTCTAACACATCCTCAGCCACGACAAGCCTGACGATCCTTTTCTTGTGATGCTGCCTGTGAGGTGTCCCTTCTGCCTGTGTGGCTTTGGAGTTGGGGAGCATGGAAAATTGTCATAAATGAGATCTTAAGTGGTTTTGTGTGGCCTCTTGCCATAGTTATCTTGCTGTTCTCCTCTGTTATGGCCTCTTCCCTGTCACTCTTGGGAGGCTTGAGAAAAGTATGTCTTAAAACATAGTTGTTGGCAACCCTGTCCTCCCACTGATGGGTGCACTGGGCAGATCCAGTCTGTCCCACATGGCAATCTGGATTGAAGGCACATTTTATCTACCAAACTCCTGAGTGCAGTACTTGCATTGAGCAGAGACACCTGTAGGGGTATTTACTGATGACTGGATCTTCATTTGTGAATGCCAGTTGACTTGATCCTCTTTAGTAAGTGTTGATTCTCTACGTGACAAATAGGATCCTTTGGTCCACCAAAATCAGGGAGCAGGAAAGTGTAAGTTGGATGTACAGCATAATGCCACTGTGCTGTCAGATCAAAGGGCTTTGGCTTTATTTTCTCTTAGCTGATCCTCTGTGCCTCCTGGAAAGCTGCTCTTCTAGGTGCAGTGTCCTCTTGCAGGAGGCACCAAAGGAGCTTCCCAACATGTGGAATGAGTTTGATGAATGCTGCCTACTAAGAAGCTCTGGGAAGAAGAGGAGTGATGCTAGAAGCATTTGCAGGCTCCAAAAGGGAGACTTATCTCTGGGCTGTTTCTGACACCTCTTCTATTTTTCAGTTCTCCAGCCTCAAGTCCAGAGCCTGGTGACATCCTCCCAGGTTCAGCCAGTTACCATCCAGCAGCAAGTGCAGACCGTGCAGGCCCAGCGAGTGCTGACACAGGCTGCCAACGGCACCATCCAGACATTAGCACCGGCCACGGTCCAGACAGTTGCTGCTCCACAGGTCCAGCAAGTTCCGGTAAGTATAAGTGTGGAATGATACAGGGATACAGCAGAAGAAGAAAGTGCTTTTGCAGGTCTGGTTTCCTGGCTTGCCAGGGGAGAGGAGGTGAAACTCGTAGTGCTGGCAGTCCTGTCTAGGTTTGCCTTTGCGCAATATTTTTTAAATGTGAGAGGTATTTCTAGCCAGCCTGTATCCCAGAAGCATTTTACTTCGTGCAGGTCATGCGTGAGAGTCCCTGTTGCAAGCTGTGATGTGACTTCGGGTAGTGAGCAGTGTTCAGAAACTGTTTTCACTAAAACACTGGCTTAACTAAATGTGGTCTAAAGTAATTTTTGGAACTTGGTACTGCCAAACTGGATTGGAAACCTTACTTGAACAAGCTTTCTTTGACTTTTACCTACTTCTTTGCAAGTCCACCACCTCTACCACACGTATAAGGACTGCTCAGTACTGGAATGTGTTCTTCCAATTCTTCTGTCACTTTTTTTTTGTCTTTTTATTGCTACAGTGTCATGTGATTTTGTATTAAAACATACACAAGATTTTTTTGACTTAGTGCATCTTTGTATTAAAAATGTTTGTCTAGGGGACCTGATATGACAAAGTTGCTCTGATTCAGTTGTACTCTGCCATCTGTCATGTTCTCTGAGAGTTAGCGAGGTATTTGGAAGAAATAAGAGCAAGCTGTGTTATGGCAAAATAACAGTTGATTTTGATCTGCTTGATGTTTATGGTACAGATCCCTTTGGTGAAACTCTAGGGGGGAAGCTACTATGAGTATTTCCCAAAGCAGACTGCCCTAGCTGTGTTAGACTCTGAGTACTCAGCCAGTTAATATAGGGAGCTAATTATAGGTGTAATTGGAGAGGGGAAGGCAACTTTTCCGTCAGCTCTTTTGTGTTTTTACATACTTGTTTACTTCTGGTGACTGATTTGCAAACCAATGTCCTGGTGGTTCCTCTGCTCCCCTCCCTCCAGTGCTGTCCAGACTGTCTCATTGTCAGAGTTTGCATTAGGGGCGACCAAAAGCATTTAGGTGATGCAGGCTGCAAGGAAAGAAATACTCACTCTGCTCTTTTGCCATTCACTGAGTTGTAAAGTAACTGCAACTCTGCCAGTGCTTTACCTCTGGCTACTGAGATCAGCAGGGAAATGCATGCTCACCCCTTCACCTGTAACTCTTTTCAACCTAGGTTCTGGTCCAACCTCAGATCATAAAAACGGATTCCCTTGTCCTGACAACCCTGAAAACAGATGGTAATCCTGTTATGGCTGCAGTACAGAACCCAGCGCTGACAGCACTCACTGCTCCCATTCAGACCACAGCTCTGCAGGTACTATATGGATGTTCTTCCCTCCCTCTCCTCACTGAAGTCCTTTCCTGTTAAGTAAGAGATTTGAGGTTTAGCATTCTGCAGTAGTGCAGACAGAAGGGGTTTTGAGGGCTGTTCTAGACACGTCCAGAGCAAGTAATACCCTGTTTCTGCCAAGGCTAAACACACAGATTATACTGCTTGGCAGCCTCCCATGGCCAGTAAGCAAAGACCAAGGGCACATTTCTGTTTACCTTTTTCTGGTATTACAAGGAGAGGAATATGACCTAAAAACTCTGTCTGGTTTTTAACTTGAAACTGAAAGCTAACTTGCTCAGAGTACCTGTGGAACTTTCTTTTGCCTCTCAGTAGTGTCTAATAGTAGTATACTGAATGTGACAACTAATTAAGCTACTTTTCAGAGGGCGTTTGTGGTGAGGATTCGTTATAATCATTGGAGATGGCAACTGTGCTTCATGGCCTCTGTGCCTCATGGCTTCCACTTTGAGAAACTTATGCCCCCAAAGAAACATTTATTACAGTCTTGTACATTTTGAACAGATATCTCTGTACAAATACTTACTGGGGGAGATAAACTTGGGCTTAGATTTTGATTTCTTTTGCAATAGCATGGTAGGCTTCTTACGTACTTGTTAGCAGCCAGGCTAAAACCTTCAATTAACCTACTTGCTTTTAGATGATGTTTTCACACAAAGGTGAGGCTTACGTGGTTTTGTCTATCTGAGACATGTTTGAACACATTGAAATTTGGTGGAAATAAGCCAAGGAGAGGTTTAAGACTTAAATTCACTTATTTGTCAAGTTCCTACTTGAAACAAAATTATTTTTCTGATATCCCAATTAGAAGACTGTTTCAGAGTTGAAATTGTTCCTGAAGTTGCTCATGGCTAGTTGTTATTATTATGTTTGTCTTTCGACAGAAAAAACTCTTCTTCTCCATAGCCACTTCCTTGATCCTTGGTGTACTTCAGAGAATACATGTATCTTTCTCAATCTTACTTTGCTGGATTAAGTAGTTTAAACTTTCTTTTACTCCAACTGTCCTAGAATCCTGTCTGTGCAACTGTTCTAATGGGATTCATCATACTTCAACTCTGAGTACACACTGCTTAATTTGGTGTAGATGGTCTGTAGATGGGTGTCCAAGTCTGAGCTTTTCGTGCCGCTATATATCACTCGTTGTCTTAGTTCCTCATCTTAAGGCATTTTTATAGCTTATGGATTTTTTTTTCTTCATTTAATCAAATTCAAATCCAACTGCATTGGTCAAGCCAAGGTTGTTTTTCCATAATAGAATCCTTTCTAACGTTGTCATTACTAGTTTGGAAGTAGTGTAGCCTGTTGCTGTTTTACTGACTTAATTTGTCCACAGAAAAGGTGGATTTGGACACTTGGATTGTAAGGATTGTAGGAACAAAGAGGAATCTCGGTCCATTTCTCTATTTAAGTGGATGAACAGAGCACAGTATTGGCAGAAGTGTTGATATTCCTGGAGAACAAAAGATGTTCTTATTCCACAGTGACTAGTGTGGGAGCCAGAGTGACAGATTTTTCCTGTGATGCTGTGCCAGTGCTCGTGCCGCCTAAGAAAGACAGAAGGAAATTGGCATCTCACATCTTTTCTGAGCTGTACAAATGTTTCCTGATTCGTCTTTTGTTTACTCCTTTTTCTTTTGCCATCATAAACCTTATCTAAATTGGCTGATTGCTCTTGACACTTGTTACGCGTGGTCTTTGTAGACCCTCGTTGGGAGCAATGGGACCATTTTGACCACAATGCCAGTGATGGTGGGACAAGAAAAGGTGCCTATCAAACAAGTTCCCGGGGGTGTCAAGCAACCTGAACCACCTAAAGAAGGAGAGAGGAGAACAACTCACAACATCATTGAAAAGCGTTACCGGTCATCCATAAATGACAAAATCATTGAGCTGAAGGACCTTGTCATGGGCACAGATGCCAAGGTAAAGATGGGGGATAAGAGCAAATCTGGTATAATAAATACTTTGTCTTCGAAGGTGCTTGTTGCTCTACCAAATGAAGTATTTGGGTACATGCAACTGTAAGTAGTGTGCACACTTGTATTGGGATAACACTGATGAGAAACACTTGTGTGATGGGAAGCTTGATAATTGTATTCAGGAAAGGTCACCTGTAAAATACTAATTTTACTGTGCTAGTGGTACTGTTTCTTGAAAATAAGCTATACCTTATGCATTTGTTCTTATGTTAGGTCTAACTTAAAATAGGTAGAATATCCAAATGGATGTTTTGATAACTCTGCCAAACCAGATCTTGCTTAATGTAAGTTTCCTTTTCCATGTGACTGCAGTAGGGATGAGGGTTTACAGAGCTTTCCGATTTATTTCCTTTAGACATTAAGCAGTAAAAACTCCTGCTTGCTCAATTATTGGAAGCTTTCTTACGCCATGTGCTCAGGGTTGTCCTATTTGCTTTACCTCATGCTGGCGTAGCGGGCAGTGGTATTCTTGATACTTCTGTGATCTCTCTACAAATAAGTGCACTAGTGAAGTCACCTCCTGTTGCTGGGTAGAATTGGAAGCTTAATGTTTTTAAAAACATGGGTCATGTGCAGTGGCTTCATGGTACTTTCAGCTTGTGTTTACAAGATAAACTTGTCCACTGCTGCTGGAAGCAAGTGTTTTTATGTGGATGTCCAAGGCAGTGAGGCAAGGAGGGAAATATTCTCAGAATTAGGCAGTGAACGATGGTCAACAGACAGCAGCTTGTTCTATCCCAGAAGACAGCCACTTCATTTACAAACTATGGTACTTTCAAAGGACCATTTCTGGCTGAAACATAGATGTGAACTCTTATAATTTGGATGTTAATCTGTTTCCATTGTACTATTTTATAAGATCTTTGAGAAACCTCAGTCCTTGTGTATGTTCGACACCTTGCCCACAGAGCATGCCCTGCTATTAGTTCCTTTGCAGTTGCTGAGAGGTCCTTTACTCCCTTTTCTATCACCACACGATACAAAGGGTTGTGGTATCCCTACAAGCAGGAGTGACCCTTTGATTCTCTTTATATAAACTGCTTTTTGTATGTCTTAATTCCTTGCAGATGCACAAGTCTGGAGTCCTGAGAAAAGCCATTGACTACATTAAATACCTACAACAGGCCAACCATAAGCTGCGACAGGAGAACATGGTCCTGAAGCTGGCTAACCAAAAGAACAGTAAGTTGTGGAGGCTGTGCAGGAGGGGGGAGGCAGTCAGCATGAATGTAGAATGTATCTTGCAGTCTCTTATCCTTGACAGAAGTTGCATTGATAGTGGCCAGTGTTACTCCAGGTGACAGAGCAAATCTGAGAGATACTGACAGAATTCAGGATGGAAAAACACATACATAATGCACTCTGATTTTTGCAGAGCTCTTGAAGGGCATTGACCTAAGCAGTCTAGTTGACAACGATGTAGATCTGAAGACAGATGACTTCAACCAGAATTTGCTGCTGATGTCTCCTCCAGCCTCTGATTCGGGATCCCAGGCTGGCTTCTCTCCCTATTCCATTGATTCAGAGCCAGGAAGCCCTCTTCTTGATTATGCAAAGGTATTTATGACTTCAGTTGTTAAATTTAAGCCATCTACTTCAGGGATACATAAGGGCCAGAATTTAAAATCTCCTTATTCTCAAGAGTGGAACCAGCAGACATCTGGCAAGCAGGTCTATCTGTAGGGCTCACAGATCCTTTGTAAGGTGAGGAAGGTGCATCTCTGTGTTTTATCTTTTCTTAAATGATTGCAACTGCTTCCTGAGCTGTATTACCTGAGCCTTACCTTAGCTACAAGAAGAACTGTACTTATCCTTCAGCCCCTGTACAGTCTTTGTGGACTTACAGTGCTTGTTCATGACCCAAGTTGCCCATGACTTTCCAGGATATGAATGTCCAGTGAGTAAAGCAGGAGAACTTGGAAATAGATGATGACATCAGCTGTGGTTAATGAGACCATAAGTAATCACAGTAACAGAAAGCTGTTAGCTGTCTTTGGTTTACAAGTTTGTTTTGTGGATATCACAGAAGAAGTGGGTCTTCTGGGAGATCCACAAAAAGGTAAGGATAGCAAAGGTTAATCTTAGCCTAAACCAAGGATCCAGTTAATAACTGAAATGACTGGTAGCGGGAGGAAGTTGAAGGCATTCAAATATTTTAGCCTTATCTTACTAAGCTATGAAAAGCTTTACTGGAGTTCTTGCTGATCTTGAGCTCAAAAGCAAATTTTAAAATGTGTTCTGTTTCTCCTTCTTCCCTACCCTTCCCTTGGCATAAATGCTTCTTGTGGTACAGAATGGTAAGCAGTTTGTTTTCTCCTCTTTTTTCTCCATTCCTATTCATTTGAAGGTTAAAGATGAACCTGACTCTCCTCCTGTGGCACTTGGTATGGTGGATCGCTCTCGAATACTCCTCTGTGCTCTCACATTCCTTTGCCTTTCCTTCAATCCGCTGACATCCCTCCTGGACATCCGAGGAACTCCGGAGTCTGACAGTTTGGTGCGCCACAGCTCTGGCAGAAATGTGCTGACTATTGAGTCAGGTAATGAACTAGAATAGTTTGGACCACAGAAAGTGTCCAGCCTTAGGTGGTCTCCCTAAAGGTCACCTCCAGCTGTGACCGCTGCGGGTCACAAGGTGGACGGTTGCTGTGGTTCAGTAGGATGGGTTTGTGTGTTCAGGGAGTTGTATGACCTTTGCTTAGTGGGTGGGGAGAGTAGTAACTGCTGGGCTGGGTGTGGGAGGAGAGCCAGCTTGGATCTGGTTCCAGTTCCCATCCGTATCCAGCGTTCTTCTTGCATAAAACCAGCCATGGCTCAGTGTGGTGAGGTTGAGGTAGCACCCATTTGTAGCCCAGCAACCTGGGCTTTCAGGGTAGACCCTTTAAAGTAGTTCAGGGTAAGGAGCATCCTCCTGTCCTCACCAGTCTTTGAGGCATGTTCCCTTTCTGTTTGTTTTTAAGGTAACTGATTTTGTAACTTAATAATGAAGTGTTATTACACTGTTGCTATGGGCTCTTGCAACTGGCTTGTTTGATACACTTATTCCATAAAATTCATAGGGGAGGGCAGGGGATGCTGTAGGTGTGGGGTCATTTTCCTGACTGGTAAATATGCTTCCTCAGTGTTGCTTTGTAAATTTTATTAAGATCAAAAAATGACACTAAAGTATTGAGTACCTGTGAGTGTATCTTACAGAAAAATCAGAAGACATACTCTGGGGAAACTAAGCGCTGATTCAGTTTTTTATACATCATTCTTCTAAAAATAACCATTTAGTTGGAAATGTGACTTGGAGTTTGGATGAAGAGCTGTTGATACAGGTGCTTCCTGATTTGAAATGCAATCTTTGCAAAAGCTGATTAAACATGTGGCAAGCATAGCAGGACATCCTCCTTGGTCTGTGCTCATTATGTTGCCAAGCTTTTGGTGTCCAGATTAGCTTTTAACTTTCCTTTTGGATGTCCATTGTAGACGCAGCTGGTTGGTTTGGCTGGATGATGCCCACGCTAATCCTGTGGCTTGTGAATGGAGTGATTGTACTGAGTGTGTTCATAAAGCTACTTGTGCATGGAGAGCCAGTGACCCGGCTACACTCAAGGTCGTCGGTCACCTTCTGGAGGCATCGCAAGCAAGCGGACCTGGATCTGGCACGGGTAAAGTTGACTCATTGTTTTGCATCAAATGCATCTTTTAGATGGGATTTTGGGTAAATGTTGCCTAGTGAGGCAGTGGCTTGGCACTTGCAAGAGCGTGGTATTCCTTGAGTGGACTATCCTGTCTGATTTCAGAGAAGCTGTTGCTAGGTTGTCCTGAGCAGATTGCTGTCCTCACTCAACCTAAGTTAGTGAGGCATAGATGCCAGCATTGGAAGAGGCTCCTAACTTCTGTCCTTGTTCCTAGCTACTGCATCTTGTATCAGTTTTTGGCAGCAATATCTTGGGTTTTGTCCAGGGGCTGGCCTCTGCTGTGCTGGTCTGTGTGCTGTCCTCCAACCTCTTGGAAGTCCTCACCATTGTTGGGGCAACATTTGGCTTTTGATATGGGGACCCCAAAACTTCCATGTTGTTTGAGAAGGGAAGAACCTTCTTTCACTTAGTATTAGTGTGTCTCACAGGCAGTGCAGGACCAGAACCATGTGTGGAAGGATATGTTCAGTGCCAAATTTCAAGATGGTGTAAACTGCCATTATGTTTTCTGGCTCTATGATGACGTCCCTCTGCTAAAGATCTTGTCCTGGCTTGCACGTCAGTTTATCTTGCTCTCAATGCTGAGGAGGTCTCAAAGTGTCTCTGTAATGGTGATTTTTGTTGTTGAACTTTTTGCTGTGTTATTTGCAGGGCGATTTTGCTGCAGCTGCATCAAACCTGCAGACTTGCCTGTCAGTACTTGGTCGAGCACTGCCAGCTTCCCGCCTGGACTTGGCCTGTAGCCTGTCCTGGAACGTGATCCGCTACAGCCTGCAGAAGCTGGCGCTGGTGCGGTGGCTGCTGAAGAGGACTTCTCATCAGTGGCGGGCGAGGGAGGCCACTGCAGGCTTCGAGGACGAGGCCAAGACCAGCGCTCGGGATGCGGCTCTAGCGTATCACAAGCTCCATCAGCTCCACATAACAGGTAGGAGCAGAGGTGGCAAATATGCTGTCTAGTTTTGCTGAATGACAAGACTGAGCTGATCCTGGGGGATACAGGGAGAGCACTACAGCCTCTCTTCTGGGATGGCTGCTGTTGGAAATTAGCCTGACAAATTTCAGGAGCCACTTACTGAAACAGGACAGATTCATGCAATCAAAAAACTCCGTAAGAACAGCTGAAGCAACAGCAGCATCTCAAATTATGTTTTCCTGAGTTTGCAGAGGTAGCTGATAGTCTTTCCCAAGCAGCAGTTGATTGAGTCCAGTCACTTTTTGCTGCTGTTAAAGGTTTGTTTTATCACTGTCACTTGGGAACGTGAGGTGGAAGCAGGGGCTGGGGTTAATTGCTGGAAGAATTGAAATTCCTGAAGCTGTGTACAGTTTAGGTTGCCATTTGGTGTTGATGTGCTTTGAAATCCTGGGTGTGTGCACATGGACTGAGGAAGTGCTTGAATGTTCCTTGCAAATGGTTGTTTTTGCCATTTCCTTGGCAAAGCAGTTTGTAATGTCAGTAAGCTTCTAGCAGATCAGAAATCTAAGCTAATCATTCTTTGTGAATTGTCACCATGACACCAGGGCATGGTGTACTTGTCCTTAAATATTATCTGTGTAGGTACAGGTGTAGACTGCAAAGGGTTTTAAGATAGTGATGAATACAGTGAGATAAAGTTTGCTGATGATTTTATCCTAACTGGCTTAGCTATACAGAGCTTTCTTGTGGAATTGAGGCTGTGGATGCCAGTCTTTAATATCTGTGGAGGGAAGACTTGGTTGCGGTTGTTCTGTTGTCTGAATACAAAGTTGGCTTACGATGTTGCAAGCTGCTCCCATCAGCAGGTTCTTGTTGTTTCTTTAGGATAGTAGCCCTAAAAAATTATGGTAGTATTTACTAGCTGGTACTACTGATTAAAAGTTAACACTTTTTCTTCCTCTTTCTGGTGCAGGTAAACTTCCCTCCAGCTCAGCTTACTCAGGCTTGCACATGGCCTTGTGTGCTGTGAATCTGGCTGAGTGTGCAGAAGAAAAGATCCCACCCAGCACAATGGCAGAAATCCACCTGACTGCTGCAGTTGGCTTGAAAACCCGCTGTGGAGGCAAGCTTGGCTTCCTAGCGGTGAGTTGTCTTCTCCTCTCCCATCACACCTCCAAGAAGAACTCTAGAAAAGCCAGGAAACTGGCATTGCTGTAGCTCAGGGCATCTGCTATCAGTACAATTATAATATGACTTGCAGTTATGATATGAGCTGTAATTATAATATGATCTTTGTCCTTGGTGGTGCGACTCTTCCCTGGATGCTGTTCTCAGTCAGCTTCTCCTTTCCCCAGAGCTACTTTCTAAGCCAGGCTCAAAGCCTGTGCAGCTCAGAGCGTAGTGCCATTCCTGACTCATTGCGTTGGCTGTGCCACCCCCTGGGACAGAAATTTTTTGTGGAGCGAAGCTGGACGGTGAAGTCGGCTGCGAAGGAGAGCCTGTACTGCACCCAAAGGAACCCTGGTGAGAGCTGCTTGTCCTGAGTGTGTGGCCTTCCCAGTGCTTTGAGCCTGGCAATCTCTCCACTCTTTTATCTGGGACAAAAGTGGGTGTTGTATTTGAGAGAACACCTTTATATGTCCGCCCTGCTTATGGTTTTGATGGGCCGGAGGGGGTGTGGAGCTGAGAGATCTCTCCTCAGCCTACAGGAGCTGACTTGCTCCCCTATGTATACTGCACTGCATTGTCCTCTTTATATGCTGGAACACAACCTGGATGTGACCCCAGATGTCTGGGGGGTGACTTTGGAGTGACCAGGGTTTATCCTCCACAGAGCAGTGTCCTCACTGTTTTGCTGAGTGGCTGAAGTGTCAGAGCAATGTTTGGCCAAAGGCTGCAACATTATAAGTTTTCAGAGCCTTTTTATCCCTTTAATCCACTTAGTCTTTAGAAATCACTGCATTAATTACTCAAGAATTTCCCTCTACTGCTTTTTCTCTTGCTCCTACTTTTGATTCTTCATTTTGGTTGTATTGAGAGGTGTCTATGGCTGTATGCAAGTGAAATGGTTTGGTTTGATCCTTCTCTAGCGGATCCTATCGCACAAGTCCATCAGGCGTTCTGTGAGAACCTGCTAGAGCGAGCGGTGGATTCCCTCGTGAAGCCTCAGACTAGGAAAGAAACAGCAGGACAAGAGGAGGAGGAGTCGTGGTGAGTATATGTGGCACACTGGGACTGCTGGCTGCAGCAGCAGACTCTGGGGCAGAGCTCGTGACCGATGACTGAGCGCTGGTGGTTAGTCCTTGTTATAGGCTTGGAATGACAACATAAGTCTGGCCACCGCAGCTTATTACAAGAGTCAGCTCTGCCTCTTTTGATAAAAACTTCTGAAAGCAGGGGGAACCAAGGTGTGGTGGGGATTTTCGGTCTTAGCTGGCATAGTGCTGGTTAATTCTTCAACTGGATGAGTGGCTTTTTCTCTGCTGTGACAAACTTTAATGTTCAGGAGCACTAAAATTAGTGTGCACCTACCTCTTCTGTAGACCAGGATGTACATCCAGGGCTTTTAGAGCATGAAAGTCTGTCTTGTCAGAGAGTGAACCCACCAGCTTGCTACCTTATCCAAGAGTGTTCTCCAGACTGAAGTGCTGTATTTGCCAGCAGTGAAGAATCAAACAGATGCATGGCAAGAGGAGGAAAGATGATGATGGCTGAAATTGTCATTGCCTCTAAGCTCTGTGACCAAATGAAAGGGGACAATAGGTGGGAAACAGAGCAGCTTTTTGTACTGAACCATGTCCAACTTTCTCTTGGGCTCCATGGGAGGTGGAAGCCCACCCTTTGCTAGTAATTCAGCACTATTTCTAGCTGCTCTCCAGATATGCTGGTGCTAGGCAAATGCTACATAAATACATAGGAAGCTGTGTAAGGATCCTGTTGTCCCCAGAAAGTGTGGGTGAAAACCTCAGATGGGAAGATAGCCCAGTTTCCCCACCTGTGTAGGGAAAATGTTGTACATTTAGCTTTGGGGTTTTTTTCAATCTCATGTCTGTTTCCTAGTAGAGAACGCAGTTCGGTGTAATTGCTTGCACAGTGCAAATGCTTGTGATCCAGTGCTGCTGTTGATGAGAGAAGGTAGCAGATTTGTATAAGGGGTGTGGATTGTCACTATACTTGTGGGAGTCCTGTCTCCTCGTGGGAATGTCTAGCTGTAGTAATACAGCAAGCCTTTTTGCCCCCCTCTAGGGGTGGGAGCTTAAGATCTTCATCTCTAGCCTGTCCCAGGAAATTAGGTTGTTGCTGCATATGCTACTTTCTCTGACCATTGCTATGAACATGTTGTCATTTGCAGTCATACCTATTTGCATATATGCAAATATGCAATCACAGAAGTGTAGTTTGGCCTCTTTTGGAGGCAGTGGTTGAAAAGGAACTTGTAATCAACTTGTAGCATAGGTCTGTGTTTGAGGCGAGACTCTTGGGGTTGAACCTAGTTCTGCGCTGGTCTCCTTGCAAGAGGAGGTGTGAGGCTGCCCTTTGTGGAGCATTGCACTATGCACTTCCACTTACGGGGTGGTCTCTTCAGTCCAGCAGTGTTGTGTTACTTGTAGAGCTTGAACTTTCTGTGGGCTTAATGGGGCTGCATTGTTTAAATATGCCTTGTGACCAATGAGTAATGCCTTGGCATCTCTTGTTTGACAGCATAGCTAAGGTCTGCCTTGCTTCTTGTTTCAGTGAGTTCTCAGGTGCCATGGAGTACCTGAAATTGCTCAACTCTTTCTTGGACTCCATGGGAAGTGGAGCCCCGCCCTTTGCCAGCAATTCTGTACTCAAGTCTGCCCTGGGTAAGTCTGGCAGAACTGAAGTTCTCCCCACTGCAGAATCTACTGCTGATATCAATTCCCTCTCCTTACCATCCCTCAAACCCCAGGCAAGGAGAAATGCAGTCTGTGGAGTGAGGCTTGATTGCATACCAGTGTGGTACACTCAGACTGGAAGAGTATGATTAAGAAGGCTTGTAAATTTGGCTGTGTGTTGTAATGCTGAGTGCCCAGGTGGGACTGCTGTTATCTGTATTGTTGGGCAATATTTTATTTCCAAGCTGAACCTTGTGCCCTCACCTGAGAGCTCGCTCCTGGCAATGCAAAGCGAGAGGAAGGGTGGAGCATATAAACAAACATAGCAACATTGCAGTTGAGGTACAGGAAGGGGTTTTTTCTACTTAATTACCTATTGAACCAGGTTGCCCTTACTTTCACAGTGGCTGTCAGGTGTATTCCTCAATCTCCAGAGACCTGCAGCTTCTGCTGTAGGCAAACTCTGGGCATATACTGGGAGGTGCTTGGTTTGGTCCCTTGGTCACATTATATTTAATGAGACAACAAGGGCTGTAGAATTCCTCTGAGACATGTGCTCATCTGGGCTGAGCTGGTAGCAGGCTGCTGGAGCATTTGTCTTGCTTGGTGTTGGTACAGACAGCACCTGGCAGCTCACCGGGATGCTGGTGCAGCTTTAGACACAGACTAATTATGCTGTACCTGAAATGTGTAGAGCAAAAATAGAAGGAAAACTAGATAATTCTTTTTTTTAGGGATTATTTTTTGGTATAAAGGGAAGTCTATATTTGGATCAATACTGTCATGGAATTGAATAGCAGGTCAGAGTAACTTTTGGAACTTTTTGAAGGCATGTTAAATAATGGAGGAAATTATATAGGGAACTTGATTTACTGTCTTGATGGTGATTAGTGCCAAAGCTTGGTATATATGAGTGGAGCTGTTGTTAATTTGGGGTGGTGAGTGGAGATCATTGTCAGGAAGAAAGTCAGCTGGTTTCTAGACAAGTTGACGAGCTAAGTTCTTGTTGACAAGATACAAACAGGCCATCCCAAACTCTGCTTGCTGTCAGATGTAGGGTGTTTGCCTGCTGCCAAGCCTTTGTGTTCCTGCAACACATTTCAGCGTTCACATGGATGGCTGCATTCCTGTGGGATTAGGTTGGGCTCTTTAGCATCAATCCCAGTGGAAGGCACTGGCAAGGGCACGTGATACCTGCCTGCTTCTCCTAGAGGGAGGGAGCCAGGTGTCCTCTCCTAGGCTGCAGGTCATGACTCTGTTTTGCAGGTCCCGACGTGGTGTGCCGATGGTGGTCAGCAGCGGTGGCGATGGCAATCGGTTGGCTCCGAGGGGATGATGCAGCTGTGAGGTCACATTTTGCAGAAGTGGAACGCATGCCAAAATCCCTGGAGATGTCAGAGTGCGTAGGCCTTGTGTGCTTTCCAAACCACTGCTCCTTCTAAACAGGGATGACTCCTTTTCTTCATGCTGTTCTGTAGGATTACACCTACCTGTGCTCTGGAGCTGCACGTCTCTTGTGCTCTGCAAGTGCCAATGTGCTCAGCAGTTCGTGTGTAGGTCAAGGCTTGCAGACTGATATTAGAGCTGTGGACTGGAAGTGTCAGAAGTACTTCTTTAGGGATGTCTTGTGGATTTGTTCTAATTGCACAGCCTCCCACCTTCCAAAACCAAACCACAAAACTGACATGCTGATGGAAAGGCTGGTGTCACCAGCTCTGTTCTTTTGCACTACAGCATCTTTGCCAGCTTCCTCTCTTTTATTGCATTTCTCTGTACAGTCTTTGTAGGTGAGGAACCATTGCCATCTTTTCTGTCTAAGGAATGATGATATCTCTGCTCTTGAAGATGGGAGAGTGAAAGCTGATGCTGTGACAGCACGACATGGTACTGCTTGAAAGCAGCATGCTCTTTCTCTTTCAGGAATGCCCTAGTGAAAGCCACCTTCTATGTGTGTAAAGCCATGCAGGCCTCACTGTCTGGGAAGGCAGATGGACAGCAGAACTCCCTGGGTCACTGTGAGAGGGCCAGCAGTCACTTATGGAACAGCCTCAACATGAGCGGCAGCATCTCTAGCACAGTCCTCAACAATGTAAGATCTATAAGCCCTGGGATAACACATGGTCTGTTGTGGTTGTAAGATTGGTCTTGCTGCAGGTGTGCCACTTCCCTTTTGTATCTGTGTTCTCCATCTATCCTGTGTATCATGGGGGTAGAGGGGAGATTTCTTCTCTTTCCTCACAAAGGGTATTGAAATTGTTCTGCTTCTGCTGTATGGGGGAGCAGAGCTGCAAGTACAATGTCATCTCCCTGGGCATGGTCTCAGCTCTTGCTCCTCTCATGCCAGTAGCTGTCACCCCTTTCTGGTGCTTTGACCAGTTTAAATTTGGTCCAAGATAGATAGAAAGTATCCATCTCTGTCCTCCAGGTCAAGTTCCTGACACCTGTAAAGCAGGACCTCAGTAAGCTGGGTCTGCTCTGTTTCAGGCAGCACTTAAAGCGTTTGAACCCTCTGTCACAAAAGTGCAACTGTGCTCTGCTACTTGAGTTTGTGTGGGGTTTGTTTCTCTTCTTTCCAGGTTTACCTAAAGCTAGAACTTCCCTCCATGGTGTATGGGACGTGTTTCTGGTCCCCTCCGTTTCTCCTGGGTGGCAGCTGTAGTGCATTGTAGTTGCATTGCATGTTGTGGCAGTGACTGTGCAATGTTTCTGCAGTGCAGTACAGAGGCACTCTCTGTTCGGCAGCATGGGCAGAGCCCTCCCAGAGCCGTGAGCAGTGCTAGGGGGCAGCAGCAGACGGGGAAAAGGGGTTTGGGCAGCTGCCATGTGCCAAGACTACCTCTTTTCTCTGCAAGTAGCAAGGCTGTCTTTGCTGTTTCCCACAGTTAGCATTGCCATTTGGGCAGGAAAGCCTTTGCAGAAGTCTGTGTTCCCATGGGATCAGTTTGGACTCGTTAGCATTGATCCCAGCAGAAGGTGCTGGCAAGGGCATATAACGTTGGCACAATATCCCCTTGGCACATACTGTCTTGACCTCTCGATCGAGACATGCTGCTTGAACAAACGGCTGAGTCCTGCTCCCTGTGGTGAGGTGATGTGGTGGGGAGGGCTGGGGAGCCCCCCAGGTGGGCAGGAGATGCTGTGGCTGCCTTCCCATGGGCCGTGTCAGCAGCCATGTAGTTTGTTCCTCGCCTAATGGTATGTGTTACTAAGTGTGTGTGCCTGGGCACCCTGGCTCTTGCAGATGATCCAGCTGCTGGCCTGTGACTTGCTGCTCTCTCTCCGTACCAGCCTGTGGCAGAAGCAGGCGAATGCCAGCCAGGCGCTGGGTGAGACCTACCACGCCTCAGCCCCCGAGCTGACGGGCTTCCAGCGCGACCTCGGCAGCCTGCGCAAGCTGGCCCACAGCTTCAGACCCGCCTACCGCAAGGTGATGCCTCTCTTGCCCACTCTGGCTTAGCTATAGCCCGTCCCAAGAGTTGAAGGGAAGCCATGGAAACATATAGGTGTATGCGGGCTTGAGGGGTTTGGACACTTGGGGTGGGATGCTCTGCCACCAGCAGCCTCCATACTTTCTCTTGATGAGGTGATGAGGGAGGTTCCCATGGGTGTTCAGTGCATGTGGGGAAGTGTCTGCTTTAGGTTCTACATAGAAAACCATCAGCACATGTGTATTGCCAAACAAATACTATGGTATCCTGTCCCTTAAGGCAGCTTCAGACTGGCTCTGTCCCTCGGGGGAGTGTGGAAGGAGACTTCCTTGGCTGTGTTGGCTCTGCTGAGTAGCCGGAGGGTCAGATGCCTTCTGCATCTGCAGAGTCCCAACTGCTTCTCTGGGGGTTTTTCCTCTTCTGTTCAGTTTATCTAGTATTAAGCCTCAGTAGAGGATGTACAGTCTAATACTTTAACAAGCGAATTGTCCTGGTTTTGTCCAAACTCTGGATTTCAAAGTTTGATGCTGTTATCAAAGTGCTGCACTAGCAACCTGGGGTCAGATCTTTTTTTTTTTCTTTTTCTTTTTTTTTCCCCTCCCCTCCTCTTGGTTTCCTTGACCTGCAAATTCCCCAGAGACAGGTGGAAACATGAGGGAGGAGTGTGGAAGTGGGTCTCTGTTGTTGTCAAGGTGTCAGTGCTCTGCTCTCAAAATGCAGTGGCTGAGGAATGACACATGTTCAGCCACAGCATTGTCCCTACCTCTCATCCTCCATCCTGCCTTCCCTTCCAGGTCTTTCTCCACGAGGCCACCGTGCGCCTGATGGCAGGTGCCAGCCCTACCCGCACCCACCAGCTGCTGGAGCACAGCCTGAGGCGACGCACGCCCCAGAGCAGCAAGCAAGGTCAGCCTTGGGGCCTGGGCACCGACCCACTGCCTGTGGGGCGGGGAGGGGGCAGCACTTGGGCAAGGTGTGGGGGCATAGGTGCAAGCTGCAGTGTCTTCTGTGTCAGGATAATGAGCTCCCATCAGCCTGTGGCTCAGGGCGATGCTTCTGCCATGCTCTCTACAAGCCGACTAAGCCCTGGGCTGGAGGTGTCAGTGAACAGACTGGAAAACATTTGCCTTCATGCAGCTATACATACACAAAACTTGGCAGTCTGGGGTTTGGGGCAGGCAGTGCAAAGGCAGAAGCTGGGATCCTAAAGGGAAGAGCCAAAAGATATGGTGCTGGTTATTAAATCCCTTGTGAGGGTGTAAGGGGAATGGGCAAATGTGTGTACCAATGCTGGGGTGAGCCCTAGGAAGTGAAGTGAAAGGAACTATCTGTAGAAGACATGACTGACAGCCCCTACCTGACTCCAGCTCAGACTATTCTATTCTGCTAGCCTATAGGAGTGGCCTGGGGGTCCTCGGAGTGGCCCTCACTCTTGGCTCAGCCAGGGATTGCCGGCCAGAGATGCCTGTGCTCACTGGTACCAGTTGAGGGCCTGCATGGTGGGGTTTTGTCATGCAGGTGGTAGCTCTGTTATGAACTTCCTCTCTCCTGTTTGCACATAGGTGAACTGGACACACTGCCGGGCCAAAGGGAGAGAGCCACAGCCATCCTGTTGGCCTGCCGCCATCTTCCCCTCTCCTTCCTCTCCTCCCCGGGCCAGCGAGCCGTCCTGCTGGCTGAGGCCGCCCGGACCCTGGAGAAAGTGGGGGACAAGCGCTCCTGCAATGACTGCCAGCAGATGATTGTCAAGCTGAGCGGGGGCACGGCCATTGCTGCCTCCTAATGCTGTCTTGGGGCCGCCTTGTACAAAGACAGCTTGGTTGACCATCAGCCTGGACTTCCCTTCTGGAGCTTAAAAAAAGTGCTAGGCTAGGGCTGTGCTGGTGGGATTGTGATGGGGTGGGAGGGGGAGGGAGGGTTTTGGGTTTGTTTTTTTTCTAAATTTGCCCCAGGTTTAGCTTTATTAGCTTCCTTGCTTGTTCTCAGGCACTGCAGCAGGAATCTGTCTAGTTGTGGTTTTTGTCACCTTGCCTGCGGCTGTTGGGAAGCTCTGTCCTGACACTGATTTCCCATTCCTGCTTTGGGGAGAAGCTCACAAGCCCAAGGCATAGAGAAGTGGCACATCCTGTGTCTGTCCTCAGGGGTATTTTATTCTCTTCCCAAACACCTCTGCAGAAAGAAGTCTTTGGGGAGGGCAGAGGATCTGCTCAAGCCTTGTCCCACAGGGCTGCTGGGGCTTGAGGATGTTCCCAAAAGAGAGGGGAAGGCACCAACTTTCCTAGAGTTGTGTGTCAGGAAACTGAAGCCCCCTATACCCAACTTACCTAGGTGCTCTGGGAGTATCGCTTGGGGCCAGTACTGCCCAGCAAATTTCTCTACAGTTTTTATACAGGTTTTTTTATAGGAGTGTTCATGGCTTTACAAAAACATAGGGAACAATGCAGCAGATTTCCCTTCCTCTCTGCTTCATGCGTCTTTTCCTGTGATTGATAGCTGCCTCCAGTTTTTGGCAGGGGGTGGGTTTGTAGCAGCCTACAACAAGCAAAGCCTGGTAGAAAGCCTTGGCATCCCCGGTCATCTGATGCTGGGTGGCAGCAGAGGTGGACGGGCCGTGCCCTGCATTGGTGTGAAGGGTGAATGCTTCTCTGGTGCCTTTTTGTTGATGCAGAAACAATTTTTAGAAACAGTTTTTTATTTTACTCAACTCCCAGTCCCAGAATTTGTCTTCAGGTGTTTCTCCTTACCTTTTCCAACTGCTCAACAGCTCCTGCAGAATCTGGGAAGCACTGGTTCAGGGTGCAAGTCTCCCAGCTTTGTTACCATTGCTATTCTGAGCAGTTTGACTTGCAGGTGTTGAATTGCCTGTGACTTTCCAAGAGGGGGAGGTGGATTTGGGACAGGGAGAGAACGGTTTGCCCTCTTTCTCTCTGCCTTTCCTGTTGCACCTCTCCAAAGAAGTGCAAAGCGGTTGCCCTCTGACACGTGCAAATGTGAAAACCAGCCTTTGACAAGCGGGCATTGCTGTTTTTCCCTGTGTTATCGTCAGTGTGTTCTCCATGTTAGCAGGTAGAAACATTTAGATTCAGCAGTCCAAACCCATCCTGTCCCAATCAGGCCTGTACTGCCCAACTCCTGCAAAATCAGAACTTGCACTGTTTTGTAAGAAGCTTTTACATGTATCCAGCTTTTGTATAGGGGTGTGAGAGCTTGAGCTCCTTCAAAATGAGAGGAAAAAGATAGGGGCTTGTGGTCTCACTTTGCACAGGGTCTTTTGGCATCTGTGAGGGGCATTTCATGTGCTACAGGAATTGAGCACAGGTAATGCTAGTCCTGGAGTTGCCTGGCTTCATGAAGATGGAAACTGGGGCCAGGAGAAACCTGTCTCCCAGCAAAGCCTGTTCCCAGTGATCGTGATCTGTAGCTGCAGACAAAAGTGCAGGGACCAGATGATGTTTCCCTCCCTCCCCCACTTTATGTGGGGAATAGCTGGTAGACACCCAGCTGCAATGGCTGGCAGCCTGAGCTTCTTGTCCTGCTGGCAGGCAGGGGGGTTCCTTGCTTCCCAGGGTTGGTGGTTGGAGGGGAGCTCATTGTTTGAGGGGAAGAGGTTGCTCTCAAGAGTGTCTTTGAGTGTAGAGGATGCTCTGGTGGCAGCAACTTCAGCTTCGAGCAGGTATCCTAGGTATGCATAAGAGCTCTTGGGTTTGTACACGTTTTGATTGCCCATTCCCAAGTTCCCCGGCTTATCAGTGATCCTATTCTGGGAGGTGGATTGCCTCCTCCTGATTTTTGTCCTCTTCAGTGGTTCTCACGCTGTCTTCCTGGTCATGTTTTTTCCCTGAAATACAGAAACTCCTTGCCTGTGGCAACCTCTGAGTTATTTTGCATTTCTCTGGGTCTGTGTGTAACACGTGGGAAGTTTTGTGCTTTAGTAAAATGGGAAGCAAGGCCTTGGGAAAGCAGTGATGCTGAGGTGCCACTTGGTCACTAACGGTGGTCTGAGCCCTGGGGGCTGGGCTGCAGGAAATACTGGCTGGGGAGCTGGGAGACTGCTGGGCTGAAACCCCAGTAGCAAACAGCATGATCCACGGAGGATCCTAGCATGGCTCATACTTTTCTGCCCCCTCCAGGGTGACGGATCTTTGCCCTGTTTTTTCTACACTGTTTATAAATTTGCTGCCCATCTGTCCCTACGACTTTTTTTACATGTGTGTGTATATACTGTAACTTTTTTGTTTGTGGGTGGGAGAAAATTGTTTTATGGATGATGTGAAGAAAGTCTATTTATCCTCATGGAATTCAGAGTAGGGATACTTTGTGATACAAGATGCAACTGGTGGTGGGGAGGTTCCCCAGGGAACATATCTCCTGTCTGAAAATCCTGTTCCAGGGCTCCTGAGCATCTGTTACCTAATAAAGATGAACGTTACCACCACCTCCCACCTGCCCTCTTTCTCTGAGCCCTTTTCATCCCACCCAACAGCTGCTCTTAAGCAGAAGTGAGCTTGAAATGTCCTTTAGAGACATAAAACCTTGCAGGCACCTTGGGAAGCTGTCAGTCCTTTGTCTGGATAACCTGAAGAACAGAGCTGTACAGTTTGCAACAAAAGATGATCCTTTGGTGGAGCAAGTGTGGTGTCTACATGCTCCTTTGGAAACAACTCAAGAGGCTGATGGCTTGAGCAAAGCCAAGCAAGGTAAAGCTATGCCAGAAACCTGCAATTTTAGGAGCATCTCTATGTGATGAAAGCTGTTAGCTGACCTTGGTTTAGAATAATGTCCTTTCACTCCATCTCTTTGTTTCTCTGCTCCCCCTGGTAAAACTCTGTCAGAACCATTAAACTTCAGACAGAGGAGATCTCGTTTTTGTGTAGCAGCTCGAAGGGTTTTGTGGTTGGGCCTGGAAGCTGTGTTCCCACTCTGACCCCCATTGGGGGGGTTCCCCAGGCCCTGTGGGAGTAGGCTTTGCACTCTGCTGCCCCTGGGGAAGGTGGTGGGGTTTTGGGAGCAGTGTGGAATTCCCCAGCCAAACCATACCAAGGCCATATGGTTTAATGTATTATTTATTGACAAGATGGAGGCTGGGGCAGTGGGAAAGGGGAGGCTGGGGAGGGAAAGGGGCTGCTGGGCTTTACTGGCAGCACCGGGCTGGTGCTTTGAGTCCATTGCTCTTCCCCCCACCTGCTCACTGGAGCTAGGTTCGGGGTGCCTGGCCCAAGCAGGATGTCTTCCCAGTCTGTCCAGCATTGGCCCCTGTCCCTTGAGCAGGGTACTGCTCTGTCAGTGTGCTCCCAGCTCAGCCTCTTCAGGGGGCGGGCTGAGAATGGCTGAAACTTGTTGCCCGGATGAGACCCCAATGCCTCCTCGATGGTGAAGTGCAGCCAGCAGTCGCCATCCCTGGAGGGGAGGAAGGACGACGCGTCTCCCCCTCTGGCCAGCGTCGCAGTTTACGTAGATCCTAGGATGCTTTGCTCTAGTGGTCTGCCCCCGAGGGCAGCAACACCCAGGTGAGGGGGCAGCCCCAGCCCCTGGCAGTGCTGGTTGTCAGACGGTGACCTCAGTCTTGCTGTTGGTGGCGAGGTGCCGGGGGTGCTGGCTGTACAGTGGGGTGGAGGGGCCGAAGGCCTCAGGTGGCCCCTCGGGGCGCAGAGTGGCCAGGCCTGGCCGGTGGGGGCCGCGATGGGGGGCCCCCTCCCAGCCCCCTGGGAAGACCAGGCTCCCTGGCAGCTTGGGGCCCTTGGCCTTGGGCAGGGGGCAACCCTTGGGCAGCACTGGTGTCTCGGTGGGTGGGAAGGGCAGTGTGCTGGCGGGGGGCGTCTCCAACCCCCCGAATCGCCTGTAGAAGTCCTCGGAGGCGCTCTCTGTGGGGACAGGTGTGGGGTGTCACCCCTGCAGGGACACCCACTTCTGCTGGTTTGGGGGGACCAGGGAGGGTGCACTGGTTGGGAAGGCTGGGATGGGGCTGTGGGAGGTATCCTGGGTACTGATTGGCTGGGGACTGGGGGGGGATCTCAGCAATGAACTGGCTGGGGAGTGCAGTGTGTCCATATGGATCCCGAGGTCTGATGGGGTGGGCAGTGCTTCAGGTCTGTGTGGGATCCTGGGTGACTGGCTGCGAAGTGCACTGGATCCATGGGAGACCCTAGACACTGACTGACTGACTGGGCAGCACAGCAGGCTCGTGGAACAGTGGAGGAGCTGCAGAGTTTCTGCTATGAGCAGCCACCCCGGGAGCCCTGCGAAACTGGGAGGCTTGTCCTGTCCATGCTCCCCTGTGAGCCCCATGCCCCTCCCCACTCGTCTTGCTGGGTCCCCCTGCCACCACCCCACCCCACACGGCAGCAGCACTCACCTCCAACCTTGAGGGTGGTGTAGGAAGTGTAGTCTGAGGCTGACAGGGCCAGGCTGCTGGCCAGCGGCAGGCGCTTGCTGTGGCTGTGGGGCCGCCCCAGTGAGGGAGCAATGGCCACCGCATTGTTCAAGGGCAGCTTGTCTGGAGGGGCAGAGGCAGGTGGGGGCTCAGCCACAGGCTATAACCTCCTGCTGCCTTTATCCACCCAAGGGAACTTATTTTTCCCCACCACACTAGCACCTTACCTGTGCTGTTTCTGGGGGGCCCCCGGGCCAGTCCCTCACCCAATGGGACCTGCACACCCCCCATGAGGCTGTCCATGTTCTCAGAGGGGCTCTGGCCTGGCTGCTTCAGCAGGTCTGTCAGTGTCCTGGGAAAGGGATGAAAGGGCTGTTAGAGCAATACCCTGTTCCCCTCGGCCCCCTAATGCATCCTGGCCCTGAATCGTGCTCTTTGGAGGCAGAGCCGGGCAGCCTGGGGCTAGGAAATGGCTGCCGGGAGCCAGGATGCACCCAGGGTCCTAACCCAGCTTTTGCAGGTGGGCTAGTGAGCCCCACCTGAACAGTTAATTGGGATCAGACTGGGGCTGAGCCCTCCCAGAGCCAGGGTTGTCAGTGGGTGAGGATGGTGAGGGAGGTGCACGGCTTGGAGCGGGGTTCAAGGGTCTGATGCACTGAGACAGAGGAACCTGATCTGATGGCAGCTGGAGCACCACTTTGGGGATGCTCCTCTGGAGTGAGAGCCTGGTATATGTGGGGAGAGGAAGCAACACCTCCACTCGAGTCCCTTTGAAACATAGAAGACCCTGAGGAAGGGATTAGAGAGGCCACTTGCACCCCTTTGGGGAAGGGGATGAACTAGCGACAGCCTCTGGTGCAGGCACTGTCTGTGCATAACACCCTCCTTGTAAGTAACAGCATTAAACATTAAACACCATTACATAAGATAGAGCCCTATTTCGTTTAACATTCATGGACGGAGATGCTGCAGTCCCACCGCGGTGTGCCGGCAATGTGAGAGTGAGGCATGCTGGCCATGCCAGAGTGGGGTACAGCAGTGGTGCCAGAGTGGGGCACACCAGTGATGCCAGAGAAAAATACACCAGCAGCGATAGAGGGAGCACAGCAGCAGTGCTGGAGCAGGGCATACCCACCTGCCACTGCAGCCTTTGGCAGCAAGTCCCAGGACAGGTTGGGATGCTCCTGCTGGTGTGGGACTTTGTAATGAGAAGACATGCCATTGCCCCTGCCTTGACCATCCCTGGGAGAGTGCAGGGGTGTCCACTTGGGGCTTTTTTTGGCTCCCTAATCCCCAGCTCACTGTCAGCGTGCCTCGCGCCTCGAAGGCTCTGGCTGGCTCATAGACGCACACTGGGAGCTGTGGTAGGAGCTGACGGTTAGCAAGTGGTTGGATGATAAAACAGCAGATTAAACTCAACATGCATAAATGCAAATGGGAGAGGAAGCGGGGAATAATCCTGACTTGGTAGATGTGTCAGCTCATGGCACCAGAGTGCTCAAAAACCTAGAGAATGTGGTACAGAGAATTGCCAGGAAAGGCAGTGAGAACAAGAGGGAAATCAACGTGTTGTGCCCAGGGGTGCATATGCTTGTGGGGCCCCTCATTTTCCCTCCCAGTTTGGCTCCAGTCAGTATCACAGGGCGATGGCAAGAGCAAAGCTACAAGGGAAGGTCACTTGCCCTTTGGGTTAATTTCACATCATTCTTGGGAAGCTTGGGGTAGCAACCCCTCTGGGATCACTTAATCTCCAAATGGGCCAAGAGGACAGTCATGGAGCTGAACAAATTGAAATGAGGGAGGAACAAACCCTGGCAGCTGACAGCTGGAAGGCAGCTTGGTGATAAAGGACCTGGGGATCCTGGTGGACACCAAGTTGACTATGAGCCAGCAGCGTGCCCTTGGGACAAAGGCGCTGCATGGTCTCCTGGGCTGCATTAGGCAAAGTGTTGCCAGTAAGTCTGAGGAGGGTGATCCTTCCCCTCTGCCCGGCACTGGTGAGGCCACACCTAGAGTGCTGGCTCCAGCTCTGGGCTCCTAAGTACAAGCTAGACATGGACATAAGGAAGGGCCACAAAGATGGGATTGGAGCATCTTTTACATGAGGAGAGGCTGAGAGAGCTGGGACTGTTCAGCCCAGAGAAGAGAAGGCTCTGGGGGATCTTATCAATGTAGGTGAGTATCTGAGGGGAGGGTGCAACAAGGACAGTGCCAGGCTGACAAGAGATGACAGGGGCAAAAGAAACACAGGAAATGCTGTTTAAACAGAAGAAACAACCTTTTTTCCTGCAAGAGTAGTTAAGTGCTTGACCAGGCTGCCTGAGGAGGCTGTGCCACCTTCATCCTGCAGCTATTCAAATCCTGCACCTCCCCAGGCCCCCTCCTGCAGTGGACTGACTCAACTAGGGTCCAGGCCAGGCCCAAAGAAACTCTGGGCACACGCATGGGTGGGCAGTGGGCTATGCCCAGGCAGGGCAGGGGGGAGGCAGGTCCCCCAAGGCCATGGGTGTAGGCTGTCAACACAGGGAGCTGCTGCCCTGTCAGCTCCCACCTTCCCTGGGGTGCACTGCACGCTGGCCCCCTCCCCACTGGATGCTGCCTGCTCTTGCCTGTCCCCAGGGCCAGCGCTCAAACAGGATTGTTTCAATGGGAAGTTCAATGCGATTTGACCTATTTTTTAAATTATTTTTTCTTTTCCTCGGGTCTATTTATGAAGCTTGAGCAATCCTTTATCTCTGACTTCCTCTCCAGATAAATCCGTCAATGCTCTTTCTCATAAACCTGCTCTCTGTGCTGACCACCCAGGGCGTGCAGATGATAACGATTAACAACAGCACGAGCAGCTCTTAATGAGCTACTCTGCCATGATGAGAAACGTTCATGAGCCCTCAGCACCAGCAACACCCAGATTCACCCTGCCCTTGCACCAGAAGTGGTGCCATAGGCTATGGGTGCCAGTAGGTCTCTCTGGGGCTGCACACCCTCCCTGGCTCATCCCCAGGTGGTGCAGGGCAGGGGAGGTAGACACAGAGGGTGACACCATCCTGAGGAGCTGCTGTCTCACCAAACAGGGTTTTGGGGGTTTTATGAGCCTCAGTCTGGTCCTGTGGCTGGAGGGCTTAGGGAAGCTCAGGCCACATCTCCCTAGGTCACCCGGTGGTCTGTGGCACCAAAATGGCTCTGGGGTGCAGGTGGAGGAAGGGAACGGAGAGCAGATGTGGCTTTAGACCTACACTGCTTGTCTGCAAAAAGCACAAATGAACAGCACCACTGAGGCCTCCATCCACCACCACCACCACAGATGTGGAGTACATGAGGCCATGTGTGAGGGTCGCCGGCCACCCAGCTTGCCTGAGCACAGCGTCAACTTGGTGGGCATGCAGCCACCTCCATGGTAAGCCTAGTTCTGCCAATGGGTACAACAAAGATGCCCCAAACCATCTTGGTGCGAGCCCTGAGACCAAGCACAGAGGCAGAGCCAGGAGCAGTGAAGATGGAGGCCGAGAGAGCTCCACGGCAGGAGCCACGCATGCAGCACTCAGTGCTCCTGAGCCATCCCCAGGGGAGGTTCCCGTGTGGGAGCAGGACCCAGGATCTGGCAGAACACCCCAGTCCAGGGGCTGACCCACTTTTGGGAGGCCCAAGCCCCACACCTGGCAAGCCCAACAGGAGAGAGGCTGCAAGTCCCTGCCAGGGGACAGGGAGTGAAGTGAGGAGACGAGTGCAGCCTGCAGAAGACAGGACAGATGATGGAGTGATGGATGAATTGATGTTGCCCTGAGCTGGAGTGAACCCCTGGAAGGGACACAGAAGGTGGCAGCCACTGGAGGAGCAGGGTGATGAGGTTTGGAGCAGAGGTGCAGCGTTGCAGGAGACACACAGCACATCACAGCTGCAGGCAGGCTGGCATCCCGGCCGGCCACACCACCTCCATGCCCAGTGAGAGCATAATCCTCACCTCCTGAGGTGGGGACATTTCCCACGGTTTATGGTGTGTCTGCTCAGGGCAAGAGGTGCCCATCTATGCAACTGAGCAGAATGGACACCGTGGGACACCTGTGCAGTGGGGCTGGGACTCTTAGGGACGCTCAGGAAGGCGTAGGGGTAGCAAGGTGTCTTTGCAAAACTGGAGTTGCAGTGTGGAGTAACGGAGCTTGGGCAAAGAACTGAGTGGTGGAAGTGAGCCTCCCTAGACATCACGTTCAGTCTAGGAACAGGGCTCCAGGTCTCCCTCTCTGCTGAGCTGGACCCCCTCTCATCCCCCAAAGAGCCAGGGCACCACTCCATGCTGCCTGCAAACACTTTTTCTAGGTCTTCGCCACCACATGCTACCATTGGCATTGACTGATTGACTTCAGGCATGGCCATGGACTTGAGCATTGTCAGAGAAATACCCAGTGCAGTTGGACGTACAGTGGGGTCAAGTCTGGGAAACCCCAAATAGCATGGGGAGACCTAAAGAGTGAAAAGCCAGCACTGCACACTCACCTACTGCAGCTGTCAGGGCACCTGCTCCTGATGGCTGTTTTTCCCCTCTTCAGAATCCTCACTACTCCCCAGGGGCCTGCTCTTTGCCCAACTCTTGCCACAGGGATGTCTGCCCCAGCTATAATCTTGCAATCCCCTCCCAGGAGGTTTTGGGGAGAGGTCTGGGGCACGTGCCTGCTCTCGTGCAATGGGCACAGACAAATCCTTGCAGCCCCCAAGGACCCAACGTCCCCGGAGATCCGGGGACTGAAGAAAAACACAGGCAGGTGTTCTTGACTCAACACAGGGTTTGGCCAGGCTAAGTGAGTGCTGGGGATGGATGCCAAACGTGAGCCGAGCAGGAAGGAGAGGGGAATGCTGGAGCTGCCATAAGGCCCTGCAGGAGGAAGGCGGATGAGGAGGGGAGGACAAATCAGGTAGCTGCAGTCACTAGAGCACCCACTTCCCTGGGTAGACCAGTACCCAAATCTGTGAGGAGATGTTGGAGGTGGCCAAGGCGTGAGGGTCTCAGGACAAGCTGGATACAGACTCAGGTGTCTCCATGAGGGAGGAGCTAGTGGACTTCCTGCACCTGGTCGCTCTTCCTGGATTTGGACCAGGACCAGAACCATGACAAACAACATCTGGAGGTGCAGAAGTAGTTGACCTTTCCCCCCAAGCAAAAAACCTTGGGGTGGGAGCCAGCAGTGGTGGGAGCCACCAAGGGCAGCACACAGTGCTCCCCAGGAACAGAAAAAACCCTGGTGGGAGGGAGGAACAGGAATGGAAACCAAGACGACCGTGCAACAGGGAGCTGGCCCAAGGCCATGATGCGGTGCCCAAGGAGCAAATGAGAAGCTCCTACCTGAGGCGCCGGGAGAGAGGCGTGGTGGTACTGCCCATCCCTTGGGCCATGCGTGGGTACAGGGACAAGGTAGGTAGAAATAGCCCTGCTCTCTCAGAGGCACCAAGACAAAATGTATTGTGCCAGCTCCCCAGGCTCACAATGGAATGGAGGTGACAGTGTCCCTTTTTTGGATGCCTATGCCATGTACCCAGCCTCTGGCACTGTCTCCATCAGCCCAGCACCAGGGAGGTCATGTCAGCCTGGTGCCTTGCCTGGTTCCTGGGGCTCTGCACCTGATGCACCACTCCTGCCCTGCCAGGGCTTGCCAGTCACCAACCCTGTGGAACCGAAGGCGCTTATGGCTTACACAGAAGGACACAGGTCGTGGAAGATGGCAAGACCTCTCCTGACTCCAGTGATGAAGGTGCCCTTCTGATTTTGTCCCACAAAGGTGCGTGAGGAAAACTCGCCTTCTCCCAATCTATATGCTAGTGCCCAAAAGATCTGCAGCTTCAGGGAGAACAGGCACCTATAGGAAAAATTCAGGCTTGTATGAGCAAGAAGGAGAGAGGACATGGGGAAACACACTGCTCCGACAGCACAGAATTGAGGCTACACGCAGAAAAACAGCCCACAGTGAGTGGCAGCAGTTCCACCAGTGTGTCTGGTGATGGGAGAAGGCAAGACCCCATGGCAGGGGATGAGGACCCGGGTCTGGGTGTCCCAGGGTCTGACCCCTCCCTAAGCACAGTATCTCATTCCCGGGAGGTGGGGGGGAACGACCAAAAAAAGACGCGGAGGCAGGCGAGTGGAAGGAGAGTCAGGAGGCTGGCGGAGGCCGTATTGATCCTGTCAAGGTGCCAGCGCTTCCTCAGGCAACGCGGGGGGAGGCGCGGGCACGCAGCAGCACACAGCCAGGCTCCCTGCCAAGGAGGGGGCACAGCTTGGATCCCCCCAAAACTGCCTCACATGTCTCAGAAGGGTCCTGTGACCCTCCTCCATTCCTCAGTATGACCCTCCTCCAAGCAAGGGTGGCCAGCCTCTGCTCCCCTGGGTGGGCGGAAGAAGTAGGGTGGATCTGGGAATAGAGTGCAGTGGGTTCGGTTGTGGGGTGCAGCACCCGTGGCTGCCCAAGTCCTAAACAGGCAGGGAAAAAAGGGTGCTCCAGGGGAAGGAGAGAGAGTGTCCATGCTGGGGGTTGCAATCAGGGCGGCTCCCTAATGATCCCAGTGATCATCATTTCCTCCAGCCCTGCTTTTTCTTTTTTTAAAAGCTAAAATCCCTTAACAAAATGGCATGAAAATGGGTTTCTCTCCAGACTCTATGTCCTCACTGGGAAGGTGCAAAGTAGAGCCCCAAAACGGGGAGAGAAGCGTGTATCAAGTAGGAAGAGAGGAAGATGTACCGATGGCCACAGCAGCAGGACAGGAGTTGGGAGAGACACAGGGGATCCCCAATGCCAAAATGTGCCTGACACCTTGACCTTCCCCCTGCCAGCCCTGTGCTCAGCCCCAGGAGTGGGCTGAAAAACCAGGAGCTGGAGCCACAGGGTATGGGGTCCAGGAAGAGACTGCCCAACTTTCTCTGCTGGAGAGTGAGCTCCAAGGAGTGTGGACTCCCCCTCACAAGGGTGATGTCCCACTCTGGTGCACAGAAGCAGACAGCAGGGCACACCCATGCACACACACACACAAGCTGGCGCAGCAGCCACAGAGGAGCTGTCTTTGCCACCTCCTCCCCCTATACTGCCAGTGAGGCTGAGACCAAGGGGACTGCAGTCCAGAGTCACCCCATACATAGTCAGACCATAGTCTCACCTTCCACGGACATTGGAAACCACAGATTTGCTTTGGGGGGAAAAGCCACATCCTGTAGTTCTCATGTCACCCACCCCACCGGCTGGTGGGTTGGCACTCCTGAATCAGGGACATGCCTCCTCAAGAGATGGAGCAGATCATTTTGGGAGGGGATGGGTGTACGACCACCCCTACTTGTGGAGGCTGTCCTGGCTGGCAGCCCCCCCTGCCAGGACAGGTTGGGGAGCTGCAGTCAACCCAGCCCCTGGTGTCTCAGCATGCCAGGACAGGGGGTTTGGGGATCACCTCACCCTCTTGGCAGTCCTAAGGTGAAGCCAGGGCTCACCCTACGCAGTGGGCTGGGAACATGAGCTGGCACCCATGGGGAAACCGAGTGGGGCGGGTGGGGGTATCGGACCCCTTTACCTGGAGACGGTCATCTCTGTCTGGGGACCCTGTGCCTTCTCCAGGCCCAGCTTGGTGAAGATGCCCACCAGCACCATGATGGCCACCACGCCACAGATGATGTAGACGATCATGTTGGTCTTGTCACGAGTGGGGTCCTCGGGGGTCTCGTCCACCCGGGCTGGTGGCTGGCCCGTGTTGACCCAGTTGGGGGTGTCGTAGTTGGAGCAGCCACTCTGGTCCAGCCGCCTGGGCTTGAACTGACAGCAGAAGCGGTACCCGCAGGTCCCGCAGCAGTACTGGTAGATGCCGGCGTTGCAGTTGAACGGCGGGTCCCACTGCCCCATCACGTCGTAGTACCCACGGCAGCGGTCCCCCCCCGGTGGTGCCGCTCCGGTGGGCGCGGGGGCCGTGGTCTCCGGCGGCGGTGCCTGGCTGCTGTTCCCGCTCTCCCCGGGCCCCCCGGTGCTGGGCTCGCCGCTCCACACCCGGCCCGGCTCCAGCAGCACCAGGCAGCATATACCCACGACGTAGCTCGGCTCCATCCGCCCGCGGCTCCGGGGGGCCATCCGGGCGAGGTGGCGAGTTAGAGCCGCTCGCCCAGGACCGGCCGCATGGCCGCCGAACAGTCCCGGTGGAGGAGAAGCGGGCTGGGGAAGAGGGGGGCGTAATGGAGGGAAGGCAAAAAAGGGTGGAAAAAAAGAAGTGGAGGGGGAGGAAAGTGCGAGGGGACGTACCCCCTCCCCGTCTCTCCCCAGATCGGCCGACGGGCAGAAATTCAAAGCAAGGGGCTAGGCGGGCGGCATGGGAGAGCCGCCGCCTCCCGCCGGCCGGGGAGGGGACGCGGCGGCGGGCGGCGGGAGCGGGCGGGCGGGCCGGGAGCCGGCGGCCGCTCCATCCCCGCGCCTCTGCCCGCGCTTCCCGGCACCGCGGTCCGCCGAGGAGACAGGAAGGAGAGGGAAGAGAGAAGCAGCGAAAGCCCTTCGCACCAGGGCGGGAGGAGCAGGAGGAGGAGGAGAAGGAGGAGGAGGAGTAGTGCGGGGGAGAGAGGGAGGGAGCCGGCGCGGCCAGCGAGGCGCGGGGGGCTCGGCTCCCCCGCCGCCTGACAGCCTCCCGAGGAAACCGGAGAAGGTCCTTCACTGAGTCCTCTGCCAGGCTCCCCGCCGCCACGGGGCGGCAGGACACCCGCCCTCCCCGTCGGGCAGCCGCCGCGGGTGGCCGGGCACGAGTGGCACCCGTCCCACGCTGCCCATCTGCCCCCGAGCACGCCCCACCCCTGCCGCGGGATCCCCACTCGCCTGGGCGGGGGCTGCGAGGCCGCAGGCTGGCACTTCGGGGTGCAGGAGGGGTGTATGCTGAGGTGACAGAGCACCCGGAGTGGTGGGGTGCTCTCCTGCAGCCCCACAGCTAGGGGACACGCGAGGAAGGGGGGAAAGCAACAGTCTCAGTCCCTTGTGAACATCAGAGCATCTCCCAAGGGGAGTTGTGCACGGGGGGCTGCCGGATGAGCGATGTGGGAGGCTACTGGGGCACTCTTAGGAACTCGTCCTCCCCAGAGCTGCAACGATTTTTAGTCAGCCACTAGCTGGCCCCATGTTTGGGCTTCAAAGTTCAGACCTCTCTGGGTGATGTGCAGCCACCACTCTGATCTCTGGCGGAGGCCACACATAAAGGTGGTATTCATCCTCACCGCCCGAGCTCCCCTCCCCGGAAGGGAAGGATTTGCTTTTCCTGCTCTGGGACCATTCCAGCAAGAGCTCAATGGGGGAAACTGAGGTGCCTTCGGGCCCCTTGCCCAACAGTAACATGTTGTACAGCCTGAACAAGGGCGGCTGTGGCAAGGGGCAATGTGACACATGGGAGCCGTGGCTGCAGCCTCATTGTCTCTGGACAGTCCTGAATCCTGCACCAGGGAAGGGCAGCAAATCCAGCACCACCACTGCCTTCTTGGGCATATAATTCCCTCCATGCTTAATGAGAGAGAAGCTGAATACTGCCTTGTCCTTTCTTGCCCTGTTGGAGCTCTAACCTGAAGAACGGGGCTGCCTTTGTGCTGCACAGTGCCAGCACAGGAGATCCCAGCCCCCAGGCAAGGAGTGATACAAAAAGACATTGTAATGATGGAGGTGGGATTAAACAGGTCGGGGAGGCTCAGCTCCGTCTGACAGGTACCTCCAGGACGACACTGAAGCCCCACAGACCAGCCTGTCCCCAGGACCCATGCCTTACCTGCCACACCACAAGTGGCAGGCTGAGAGTCTCTCACGGGATGAAACACTCCGATATCATCCTGCCTGTGCATCATGGCGGTGCAATGTTTCGGGCGGGAGCTTTGCACAAACAGCTTCCCCCCACAGCACTGTTGAAACACTGCTGTGCTTTGCTCGGAGACGGATTTAGGGGATAAAATATCCCTTCCCCAGTCATCAAGCCTGAGTCCTACAGACCCCCGGCCGCTTCCCATCTGGAGGCTGGCAAAAGTCAAAGACATTGAAAACATGGATGGGGAGAGCAGCTGGAACCCGGGACATGTCCGATCAGCCCCCAGTGCCGCAATCTAATAGAGATCCATTAGGTAAGGTAGCTCGTAACCTCCAGAGCTTCCTGAAAGAGATAAAAAGCCAGTGAGGCGGAAGAAAACTGCGCTCCTCCAAAAGCCACACTTTCCCTGGATCTCGGAGGGGCTCCCTGATGAAAGGCCCCACCGCCTGGAAGTTGCAGACATGGGGGTCGTTAGCACTAATAGCTAACATCAGCATCGGCCTTGAGAGAAGCTGCGCAAGCAAAGTTTGCTGCTGCCCAGGTAATGCCAGCAATCGTTTCCCAGGCACCGGGTGATTGCTCCCGACGTGTGTGCGAGCAGAGCCGCCCCGGGGGCTCCGAGGGTTTAACAGGCTGTTAACAAGCAGAGCGAAAAACTGGCCAAAATCGGGGAGTTTGCTGGAAAATGATTGCCTGGCGTGACCTGGGAGAAACGGTACGGTTTTAAGGGAGGGGGGAGGATGCTTACTGAGTGTGAAGCAGCCGATTTAAAGGGTCTCTCAGAGCGAGAAGGAGAGAGGACGAGCGCTCGCAGGCGTTAGCTGCGTGCACCAACCCAGAAGGAAACCAAACCCAAGGGCATGGTGCGGAGGAGCACCCTCCCGGCACGTCCCCGGCGCGCAGGGCCGGCAGGGGCTGGCTCCGTGCAGTGCTGGCACCAGGGGCTGCAGCCTGCAGCTCTGCTGAGCCGTCAGCTCATCTTCGTCAAATAAGTGCCCAGCCACTAGCTGCATCCCCAAAGGGAGGGGGCTGCGCGAGGGAAATCCTATAGCCCGGCACCTACACTCTCGCGTCCCTGAGAATCAGTGGCAGGACCCGCAGGAAAATTCAGGTCAGCAGGGACCTCCGGAGAAAAAGCGAAGGACGTGCTTGCAACATCCGCGGGCACTTCTAGGAGCGGCAATTTGGGAGAAGAGCTCCGTTAGGCTTTGACCATCAGCCCTGGAGGATGTCATGGAAATATTCCCTGTAGTGACAATGCCACCCGGACTACAGAAGGGTGTCTCTGTGCTTGCAGAAATAGGATACGGGCGGTTCAACACCGAGTGGGGAGGGATACACCGAGCGCTGACACTGTAAACAGATTGTTTCTGGCAGGGCACGGTGATCTGGAGATCTTCTCTGTCACAGCCAGAGAGCCCGACAGACCCAGATCCCTGCTGATCATGGGGGTGCAAGCCTGGCAGAGCTGCCAGGCTCTTGCCTGAGGAGGAGGAGGGAGCCATCAGCAATGTGAAGCAAAGCAATGGGAGCCTCCCTGAATGTGCGAGATTTTGGGGTGCAGTCAGCTTCTGAGGAAAGCCAACAGAGGGTGTTTGGAATCCCAAAGCTACCCAGGGAGTCCCTCCTAGGGAACCAGAGACATTTTCCCCGAAAAGTGATTTTTACCGTGACATATTTTCATGAGCTGGTCCCTGGGCTGAGGGGTGAAGAGAGGAAAGGATGCTGCTGTGGGGTGGATGCTCCACACAGAAGGGCTGTGCTGGGATAGAAGGGCCCTGGCACCTCCTGCTCGTATGCTGAGGAGTGCTGCCAGAGTGGGTTTTACTGCTTGCAAATCAGCAGCTAACACCCGACATCAGCCGGGAAGAGCTGAAAGCGAAAGAAGGCTGTCAGGAGAAGCTTTCAGCACGCACTGTGATGCTGTCCCCTGTCTGACGGCAAAGGAGAGGCAGACCTTCTTCCACTGTCCCTGGGGGTATATGGGGTGCTGATATCCCCTGCACCTCCCACCATCCTCCAGGATACACCAGAGAAACCTGTTCCCCTCCAAAACTTCAGCTACTGAAGCTGGTTATGTTCCAGCCACGGCTAGAGCTGCGGAAGAGTCTGTCCTTGCATTTGTCAGGGAAATTTCTTTGGCCATCAGCATCCCGCTGGGAAGTTCTGAGTTTTCTCGGATCCATTGTCTAGGACTGGGATAAGGAATCTCTGGGGTCAAGTGCTGGGCTAACATGGGCTAACATGCTGTTCCCCTCCACATATTGTCATGGGCTCAACAGATTGGGGAACCCAAAGGAGATCTTGGGCTACTGGTGTCAGAAAACTAAAGCAGGGGGAAGTTGAATGCACTAGGAGAGGCACAGGGATGTGGTGGCTGAGCCCAGAGCAGTTCCCATCCAACCTATTTCCAGCCCAATGTGCACAAGGGTTTTATTCCCCTGCCTGTGCTTGATGGTCTGGCTATAAAACGGCTGTAAAAGAACAACTGTGCCTCATAACAGCTTATAGAGAACATAGAAGCATATGTCCCTTTACCATTACCATCATAATTGCAAACATTCAAAAGTTGAGATTTGCAAGCTTCCAGCTTCCCAAAGGCGGATGGATTCGAATCCAAATGACATCCAGAGGAATCGTGAGAAAATCAGCTCAAAGCAACGGCTTATTTTTAATTTATGCCACAGTATGGGCAAGCAGGATCTGGCTGGCAGCCTGAGCTCCCTCAGCTGCCACTCAGAGGGCAGCCATGCCCCCAGATACAGCCGCAGAGACCCACAAGCATCAGCTGTGACCCCCAGGCTGGCTGCATATGGACTTTGCATTTAGGATTAAACCTGGAGACAGTATTGGTAAATGCTCTACCTGTGCAGGCACACTCAGTACCCATCATATCACTGTCCCAGGAGTTTTGCCAGCAGTCTGGAGACTGTTTTGTGGATGGGTGCAGGGTCTTTGCAGCCCTCTTTACAAACATCTGAGCTTCAGGGCAGGCAGGAGGATGTTGGATCCAAAACTATCCCCTCACCAGTGCCTGCAGGCAGAGTGGGAGCAGCCCAGCCTCAGATCTCCCTTCCACAATGGGCTTGTGCAGCTCATCCTTGCCACTATCCTGGGTAGAGCCTGAGCATCCTCTGCTTTCTTGTTTAAAGCAAGTTTCCACCAGTTTTTCAAGGATTAAAAGGCCCTATAAGCACTTGGAGGCAGTGATGCACAGCCCAGTTTACCCAGCACTGTGGTGGCTTCCCTGGTTACGTTCCCCCTCCCCACCCCCTCTGCTCTCAACCCTGACCACCCCTCATGCAAGGTGCTGATCCAAACTGCAATCATTTAGGGCAAAACACACTGAAACAGAGAAGGGATGAGAACAGCCATCCCCATGGGGGGAGTCTCCAGGACTGGGGCAAACAGCTGTGTGTGAAGGGGAGGTCTGCCAGAGCTAATGGGAGGCAGCGGGGCCAGCTCTGGGCTGCTTTTGCCTACTGTGGAGCACTAAAAACCAAACTGTGGCAGCAAAAGGAACCCAACCCCCCCTGCTTGATTACCTGAGACGGTGATGGTGGCAGTGAGCTGTTGGTGTTTGCTGGGATGGGGGATTTAGGGCGCCTGTTCCGGCGGCTGAGGCAGGGTCTGCAGGAGGAGGCCATATGGCCAGGAGCAGCGTGCTGCGTGCTGTCCCGGCGTCAGACCAGCAGCAGCGGGCAGAGCCTTTCCTAGGGAAGGGCAGCCGTGCCAAGCACAGGCTCTGGCACAGGTGCCGGCCGGCTGCCAGGTACACTCAGGTGCTGCGGGTGGCTTGGAGCCTGCAGGGCGGCATGGCATGGCGGGATGCTTCCGTGCAAACCAGCTGTCCCTCCTCATCCCCTGGAACCAGGAGACATGTAGGGGCTTGTGACCCCTACCCAGCACAGGTCTGGGCCAGGTGTATGTAACTCTGTAGTTGTAGCAGGGTGTAAGTGTTGATGAAATCTTTTCTTCTACAAGGACATTTCAACATGGAAACAGGACGTTTCTAGTGGGACATTGGCAGCAGGAGCATATCCACCTCCTCTTCTGCCTGCTCTGCCCTGTACTAGGAGACAGGCTACTGCATCAGGGATGTGGAGGGGCTCAGCATCCTCCTCCTCTCATGAGAACCCCTTTTCCAGCACAGGCTGACTCCAGACTTCCTACTTCTTCAATTTCTTGAGATGCAAAGGGGTGAAAAACCCATCAGGGAAGTGTCCTGAGAAGGAGGGCCTTCGGGCAGACATCAGGGAAAGCTTGTGACCAGAACAGGGCAGGAAAGGTCCTTAATTAAAACCAGGGAAAGGGAGGGGAGGCCCAGAGTATGAGGCTTGCTTTTCACATGGCAGAGAACAAGAGTGAACAAGAAGGTAAAGAGAACACAGAGGTATGGCTATGCAATCTCCATGCATCACCTCCACAAAGAGCAGTGTGTTGCCTTTGGGACCATCACTTTCCTCCAGGTGCCCTTCCACAGGCACTGGTACATGCCAGGCTGCCTCTTCCCCTTTCTAGCAGTGGACTGCAGGCTCTGTTTGCCCTTGGCTTCCCGAGTGGTCCCAGGATGTATGTGCTTTCCCTTTGATGTCTCTTTTCCTCGGATTACAGAGGAAGGAGAGGGCTTTGCTGTCAGAGGGCTGACTGTGGGAGTCTGCCCGCTGGGAGTCTGTGGGCTCTCGAGCCAGCTTCGTTTTGGCATGATCCGCCTTTGCAAGTGAGACCTGCTGAAGATGGCCCAATCCTATTAATGGCAGGGATTTGCTTCAGGTCTCCTACCATTACCCTGATGATATTCACTCTGCAATAAGCCTCTGTCTTTTGGGAGACTAAAAATCCAGCACGCTGCTTTCCCCTGTAGGAATTGTCCCTGTGCCATGCAAGCAGCAGCCTCGCTGTGGCAACCAGGAGTCACCTTGGTGCTCCTACCAGATATGTCATTTTCCTTCTGCCTCCCAAATCCCAACCTAAGGACAGGACAGATGCCACCAACAGCAGAGCTTTAGGTGAAACATGTCCTGTGTTTGTCACCTAGGAAAAGCAAATTAGTGACACGACATCTGGTGGGTGCACCCACCCCAGGAAAACAAGGGACCAGGGGACAGTGAAAAGTCCTGTGACCAAAGATGTAGGAAAAAAAGTGGAAAATGTTGGGGGAAAGAAGGGAAAAGAAAAAAGGAGAGATACTGGCTCCCAGCAAATAATTTCTGAAGATCTATGTGAGGTTCACAGAGTGCCCAAGCCAGATGAGGGGTTCCGTAACTACCTGCAGATCCACAAAGGACAGGGTAAGAGGGTTGATATGCAATGGGAGGAATAGGACTAAATTAAGAAGAACAGGAGAAAACCTGAAAATCCAGACAGTGAGATGTATGTGGCTATAGAAACGTCTCAGGCTGGAGCAAAAGAAGCATCGCTAAAAAGTACCAAAACCAGCAGAGTGGGATCAGAGTGTGGGATGTGACAGATCTGCTCTGACTTCTGCAACTGCCTGATCATGGCAGCAGCGTGCAGGTGGAAGGGACTGTGAAAACTCCTGTGTGTTGGCTGATACCATGGGCAGGGAAGGTGTGTGACCCAGCGAGGAGAGCTGTGTTCGGGTGTCCCAGGTATTAATCCTCACTCATCACTCCTCTTGGAGGACTAGTTCACAGTCTTATGGTTGTTGCAGAGAGAGATGTCCCTGATGTTCCCCAAATGGGGCTCTCACTGCTGGACATTCATCTTGTCACAAAAGCCCCTGGACACGCTGTGTGGTTGCCCTCTGGTGCTGCCCTTGGTCTCGCCCTTTGCTTTTTGCCCCTCATGCTCTGTTTCAGGATGCACCATCAGCCTTTTGCAGGCAGAGAATGATGATGGCCATACCCTGACTGGCAATGGGCTGGAGAAAGGAGTGTAAATGCAGGGATGTGGCTACCCTACTAGTTTTTAAAGCTTGCCAATATTTGTCGCAGCCAATGGAGGTAATTGCAAATAGGAGGAGAAAAATAAACTCTTGTCATCCCCCAGCAATGGGTTTTCCCTCCACCAACAGCAGCATGGAGAGCCCAGCAGGCTTGGGCCAGGTCTGAATTAGGTGTAAAAGCTCCCAGCTACCATCCTTTTTAAGGATGGAGCAGCTGGCAGGGATGGGGCAGCTGGCCCTGGAGAAGGGGAAGCTGCACACTGAGCTGGATGCTGAGAAGAGCTTGTCAGAGGGTCCTTTCACCAGAGTCCTCTCTGGGGCATGGGAAGAGGGAACCACACTCTGGGCAGAACCAAGCTGGCTCAGGAAGCTGCTTCTCAGCCTACCCCAGAGCTACCACGTTATCACAGATGTGTCACTGAGCACAGCATAGAATCATAGAATCAATCGGGTTGGAAAAGACCTCCAAGATCATCAAGTCCAACCCTTGATCCAACATCACTGTGGTTACTAGACCATGGCACTAAGTGCCACATCCAGTCTCATTTTAAAATCCTCCAGGGACGGTGAATTCACCACCTCACTGGGCAACCCATTCCAATGTCTGATTACCCTCTCTGTAAAGAATTTCTTCCTAATATCTAACCTAAATATCTAACCTAAACTTCCCCCGGCAGAGCTTAAGACCAAATCTTCTTGTCCTACTGCTGGTTGCCTGGAAGAAGAGATCAACACCCACCTGGATACAACCTCCTTTGAGGTAGTTGTAGAGGGTGATGAGGTCTCCCCTGAGCCTCCTCTTCTCCAGACTAAACCACCCCAGCTCCCTCAGCCTCTCCTCATAGGACCTGTGCTTGAGTCCCTTCACCAACCTTGTTGCTTCTCTCTGGACCTGCTCCAGCACCTCAATGTCCTTCTTGAACTGAGGGGCCCAGAACTGGACACAGTACTCCAGGTGTGGCCTCACCAGCACTGAGTACAGGGGAAGAATCACTTCCCTGGTCCTGCTGGCCACACTGTTCCTGATACAGGCCAGGATGCCACTAGCCTTCCTGGCCACCTGGGCACACTGATGGCTCGTGTTCAGCTTCCTGTCAATCCCAGGTCCCTCTCTGCCTGGCTGCTCTCCAGCCACTCTGTCCCCAGCCTGTAGCGCTGCATGGGGTTGTTGTGACCAAAGTGGAGGACCCGGCTCTTGGCCTTGTTGAACCTCATCCTGCTGGAATCAGACCATCTCTCCAGTTTATCCAGGTCCCTTCAAAGAGCCCTCCTGCCTTCCAGCAGATCAACACTCCCCCCTCAGCTTGGTGTCATCTGCAGATTTGCTAATGGTACACTCAATCCCCTCATCCAGATCATCAGTAAAGCCAGAAGCATCTCCTTATTTCTGCTCCCTTGGCATTTAGGAGACTGACACCAGATCTTGGGCCTCTGATTCTGGGAGGTGTGCAGGATACAGAGTGCTAAAGGTTTGCAAATGTAGGAGCTCTTTTGCACTGGTTTGCCCCTCTTGAGTGAAGGGTGGAGTCCCTATATTGTGGAGATGGCTGACAACTCAAGGCTGCTCTAGCTCAAGGAAAGAAGGAGAGACGCCCAGACACTTGCACCATTGTGCAGCAGGAAGGTGGTAGCTGCATCAGAGATACCAAAGGGCTCTTTGAAGGGACATGAGATGTTTTAGTATTGATCTCACATTTAGATGTTTTGGTCACATTTCCAGATTGTCCTTCAGCACTGAACAGGAGCTTGCTGGCTGCATGATGACAGTGGCCACCACCAGCCTGCCCTCATCAGGCAGCAGGAGCAGCAGGTGAAGGGGTGGCTGGGACAGCAGTGGCAGGGAAATGTCATGCCCTGCTGAGCAGCTGAATTGCAAAGACAAAAAAGCTCGGTCTTAAAAATTAGCTACACCTGAGTGGCCCTTCTGCTGTCTTCCACATCATCGCCAGAGACATTTCCCTGTTGCACCAGCTTTACCTCAGGGGATGGTAAGCCATGCTGCCCTCACCGCCACTCTCAAGCCACTTCCCCCTCTGACCGTGCAAGGCAGGCTTGGTAGCTTTAGAAATCGAAGGGGCTGGAACTCTGAAAGCCCTGGCCAGTTCCCCAGCCACACAAGTGCCCATGGGGCTCTGCCTTCATCAGAAAGACATGGATTTCTAGTCATCCTGCTCACAGAGAAAATACTTGAAAAGGTAAAACGGGTGTGGCCTGGAGGCTCAGGAGCTGGAGATGAAATAAGAAAAGTCCCAAAATTTCACTTTTTTCCTTCTTTTTGTTTTACTCTCACCATCTTTGTGCCAGTTTTTGACTTTCTACAGGCCTGGATCCTGCCCCGAGGTGCTGAGGGTAACACTGTGCCAGGACCCCCTGGGAGAGCTGCTGGTGTCCTAGGAGGATTTGCAGTCTCCTCCTGCAGCAAAGATACTTTCCCACAGTAGTGGAAGAGCTGGGCTATGACACCCATCCCTCTCCCCCTGCATATGGTGGGGGTCCTGGCCAGGCTTCCAGCCCCCCACTCTCCATCTGGTTCACACCAGCATGTGCATTCCCATCTGCACAGTGTGCCTGGAGCTGCAGGTCCTCTCTGGGACATCTCCCGATGAGCTGGTTCCCCTCCCTTCGCCTCTTCCCCAGGGCAGCCAAGCCGCGTGGCTCCATGCAAGAGCAGCAGGAGGACAGATCTGAGGAGACAGGAGGCAAACGAACTCCCTTAAATGTGATAGAGGCAACTGCCTGGTTCTGTCAGCCATTGCCCCCTCTGCCCCCTCCCCCCACACCCAACTTGTCTCCTGCTGTTTTTCTCTCTCTCTGGGTATAAGATGTCACAAGGATTAGGCCCAGATCTCCCCTGGGTGCTGCGCTCGCCCCCTGTTTCTCTCTTGAGGTGACCTTGGAGGCGAGTGTTGTCCCCTCCAAACTGGGTGTCGGCCACAAAGGCACCCACAGTGGAAATCGCACCCTTGAAATGCTAGGCACAAGCAGATGTGGAGCTGTGTTGTCACCCTTCATAAACAAACCCTGTAAAATGTCCTGGCCTGGTGACCAGCTAGCATTGCTGCTGGAAGAAGGATCGCTGCTCACAGAGTCAGCCAGGCTGCACCAGGGTAGTGGGGCTGGAGCCAGGGCAGGGGGAGATGCTCAGGCAGAGCCCTGTCTCCAAACCCTCCAAGGTTTCCTGCAGTTCTCAGGGTGGTTACCAAATGTGAGTCTGTGAAACATGGTGCTGGCACCATGATCACAAGATGCACAGGTGTGTGTGTGTGTGTGGTACTGACAGTGGGAGTAACAGCAGTGAGTGGCACCGTGTCCCAGGAAGATCACTGTCATTTTGGGGTCACTGATGTCAGATGATGTAGTGTACTACATCTGCTGCATGACCTCGCTGGCAGCAGATGCAAATCTCATGGGCTCTCCTAGTGAGTGTCATCTCGTTTCCAAAGTGGCTCAAAGGGACCATACTTGCCCCCCATGTCCCAGAGCCAACCCTGCCACCCTGTACCCATGTGTCCAAGGTATGTGAGATGAATGCAGTTTTCCTTCTACCTCTTTCCGCTGAGCATCCATCCACTACAACACACTGCCTCTGCCCATCAGGGCAGTCACCTTCCTCCCCACTGTCCCGGGAGAGAGCCCTTGTGACATGCAGCAACTCTGCAGTGGGGCTGCCTCCCTACCAGGCTTTAATGAGGAATTAATTGCAGATGACACTGCCTGAGCCAGGAAGTTCCCTCCTGGGTCTCCAACAGCATTTGTCCAGGATGGAGTGCAAGAGGAGAGAGAGTCAGTGCTGCTGGTACATGTGCTCCAAGACAGGCAGTGAGGGAACAAGGGCTGCTGCATCTTTATTCCCTCTTGACCCATTTAAAGCAAGCACCGGTGACTAAGGGAGCTGTCAGGAGGATAAAAATACCTCCCACATGTTCACTATGAAACCAAGGATAGAAATAGGGGTGCCATCACCTCTCTGGTGAGTGGTTGGGGTCACTCAGTGATTTGCAATCCTAAAAGTGGAGTCCCCCAGTGTCTCTCACAGCAAACATAATTACAACGGGGTCTTCTCTGCTAAGAGCCTCCTGTCATGCACCCTCCCAAAAGTCAGCTCCCTTGTAACCTCCCTTTCCTTCCTTGGGGCCAGAGCAATCAGAAAAAAAAAAAAAACAAACGCAAAGCAGTGGCTCTCCCTTACTTCCAGCAAAAAGAGAAAACCATTACACAAGGATGTTTTCCCTGCAGACCTCAGCCACACACATCACCACACTGCTGCTGAAATGTCTGTGTCGCTGCACTGCTTACCCCCCTGGGGTCAATCCCTGTGGGGATATGTCCCACTGCTGCTGGAGAGGACAGATCCTGGGGTCCTCCTCACTTCCCTGGCCTGAGCTGCTCCAGGCACCGCATTGCTATCTCATGGGAAAACATACAGGATTTTCTGAGTTGGTAGCAGGAGTCTGGTTCTGTCTTCCTGGCCACTCCACATTGGCATACTTGAGAGCTTTTGCACTTGGAGTAGGCTCAGCACATTGTTGCTTTGCAAGCAAGATTAACTAGAGACCAGCAACCACACCTGGTACCTGGCAGTTTATTTGCTCTTCTTCAGGTCACGCAGCTGGGTGCTGCTTTATTGAACCTTGGAAAACATCTTTTGCAGGCAGCAAAATATTGAATGAACCTGGTTTCTTAGCAAACCAAAAGGTCTTAAAACAAGCAACCAGGCTGCAGCAGATACCCCATCTGCTTGACTGCATCTAGCAGTTCAGGAGGGAAGAAGAACCCGTGCAGGAGGGTGCTGTTCCCAGGCTCACTGAGGGTAGCAGTTCTCACAGAGGGTAGCACAGAGAGGTGTCATGGGGAGACATCAGCCACTTTCCCTCTCTGGTGGGTGCAAAGCCCACTGACTGGGTGTGGGGAAATGGCTGGTGCGAGGCCAGGCATGGTTACCGAGACCTGTGGGTTCAAGGAGAAGACACTCAGACCTTGTGGAGTTTGTTAATAATTTGTCCATAAAAAGCCTGGGCCCTGGGGTGAGTTACAGCAAGGATCTGGCAAGCTCCAGGTCTCCCCCTCTTCCATCATCCCAAGCTCCCTGCCAGGAATGGAGAAGGCTTACAAAGCAGAGGGCAAGCAAGACTCTCTTGCCTATGGCTTTCATGATGTATCTCTAAAATCTGGGTGAGCATTAGCAGGAGACTCAGGCAGAGGTTTACAGGCACCAGCTGGTTGCACAGCATGCTGAGTGGGCAGTACCAAGAACCCAAACATTGCTGTCCCTGAAGGACTTGCTTCCTTGATATATCCACCCAGATATATAAGTAGATTGTGCAGGGCAATGCCTTAGTGCTAGTGAGGGTGTAAATTGGTCTCCTGGAGAATTAGAGTTATTGGGAAAAGCAGTATATGCTGAAATAGGCAGTCCTGCTTACTAAATCTGTAATTCCAGCTCTGGCTATATTTTCATCTTTCTAATAATATGTGCAAATATAGTAAGGATGAATCACAGGCTGCAAGGCTTCAGGGGTTTTTTTCCCCTCCTTTCTCTGCAAATCCATCATGTGGGGGAGAGGGGCATATGGAGAAAAAGAGCTCAGACCCAGGGGAGATCCTGTCCCAACCAAGTCTAAACCCATCCCCTTGCGCCTCTGCATGTTATCAATCCCAGCCAGGAGCAAGCAGTCCGTTCCACTCTGATTGCCTCCACCATTTCATCCCAGCAACGTAACACTCCTGCCCAGGATGTTTCTTTCCCAGGACACTCCTGAACCATTCCCAAACTAGTGGGTCTGTCCCATTCCTGTGTGCATCCCAGGGCTTGTACACCCCCACATCTGGATTTGCCTGCTGGGAATTTTTTGCTTTGTTGCAAGGACCTTTTGCAAATGTTAATGCTTTCTTTGCGCTGGAGAGCTCTTCGGCTGATCTGCCAGAACACATTTCACACGCTTCTCCTAAAATTATGCCCTTTGCTTTTCCCAGTGTTCAAGCTGAAGCAGAGCCCGGTGTGCCAGCGGCATGCAAGGAGAGCAGCTTGTCAGCTGTGCCTGTCTTCGGGGGCAGGGGAGCGAGGGGTTAAGCGCTGCCCAAGTGAGCATTTGCTGGATGGCGGCTCCAGGGCAGAGGGGGGACAGCAGGGGTCCACGTGGACCCCTCCTGTTGCTTGGGATTGGTAGGTGCCCTCAGTGGGGAGGGGAGGATGGATCAGAGGATCCCTTGAAGCAAGATAGGCTTCAACACTTCCCCTATGACAGTGCGCATAAACCTGAGTTCAAAGTATGTCACAATTTGGGCACAAGCATTTTAGCTGCAGATGGCTCTGGGTTTGGGCTGAAAGCAAGGGATGAGCTAAAGAGAAGCTCTCCTTAACACCTCCCAGGCCATCAGTTCCACCCCCCCTTAGTTTCTCTCTGCTGGAGCCCATCCACGCTGGGCTGTGCACACTCGCTGCACAGCCTTTAACCATCTCCTGAATTGCCACTGCCACTCTGGGCCAGGAGCAGGAAAACTGGACATGCCCCATGAGGTCCCTGTGGCTGAAGGAGCAGAGGGGACTGGCCATGATGTGAGAGGCAGCAGGTGGAGGGGGTTTCCCACATAAAATGACCCCTGAGGCCAAGGGGGTCTCTTCTGAGCATGGGTTCAGTGCTCAGTTGGTTGCAGTATCACAGGCAGGTGGTGTTTAGGGAGCCCTTTCAGTGCTGCTACCATGGCCACTTGACATCAGAGTTGGAATGGGGCTCAGGTGGGCAGGGGAGTGCTGGGGACGGTTCAGCAGGGCTCCTGAGGAACCAGCCTGGCACACACCCTGCTACCCTCCAAATCCCTGTGAAGGGCTCTCAGCAGCTCTCTGGCACAATGCACCCATGCACATGGACATCCCTCTACACCCCGTGCATCCTCCCAGTCCCCTCCATCTCCTTCATCCCTGCATCTACTGCATTCCCCTGCATGCTCTGCATCCCACACCTCCTACTATATCCTACACTTCCTACTATATCCCCCACATGCCTCTGCATCCCTATGCATCCCCAAAATCCTCCTGCATCCTTTTATCCCCTACATCCCACCACAGTTTCTATAACTCCCACATCCCCTGCATCACCTCATTCTGCCACCCCAGAACATATGCAGCTTACAGTGAGCTTACAATTACCCCCCAGCCACCCTAAACTGTTAATGAGGACATTTAGAGTTAACCGTCCACCGCACGATTCCCTTCAAACACCCCTGTTGGGAAATGCTGTGAGGGGATCCGGATTCTGTCCTACCACTGGTCCTTCCTGGCCAGTGCTGGCTGTAAGCAGTTAGTCATGACTATTGTCTCTGTGGTTAGAGATGCTTAAATGCATCTTAAATGACTCACTGGGGAATTCTTATTATATTTTTTAATAACTCATGGTGTCACTACAGGGCATGAAGTTTGCTTCGCTGAGTTTGTTCGCCTGTTCCCTTGCAGGGATAAATAATTGAGGAGCTGAATAGTAAACCAGAAACCCAGAGAGACCACAACTGGGAATACACTGAGAAATGTGTCACCCCAGCAGCATTTATAGATTTAATTTTAATATTAGTGGTGGAGGGGGCAGAACAGAGACAAGAGGGAATTTTTCAGGAGGGTATTAAGAAGGCTAGGCCTGGGGAAGCAGCGGGCTGGGGTTGTGGCTCTGAGGGATGCTTGGGAGGGGATTAATGAGTCTCTCCTTCCCCCTCATCCCAACCCACTGCTCCAGCCCTTTCTGACCCTCCACAATGCGATTGTCCAGTGTCAAAATGATGGTCTCTTATTTGGAGCAGGAAGTGCTTTTGTCATCTCACACTGCAAATAAACCAGGATCGCTGTCAAGGGAGGGCGATGGTGGCCACAAGGGGCCAACAAGGGTGACTAGCTGCAGCCATCCCTCTTGCGTCCATCCTTTCCCCCTGATCTCCTTCAGGGAAGGACAGTGCTGCATTTAAAGCACTATCTTTAAAATTATCCTAACTTCACAAAGAATTAACAGCCTTACCAAAAATATTATTGCCACAGAATAAGGATGGCAATTATTTTTGGCAGAGGAGGAAGATGATCTTTTGTGTGTCATCCCCACCATAACCCTCTATTTAAACTGACATCCTGAGCTCAGCCTTGGCCACAGTTTTTTGGCTGCAGGTGCCTTCATCCTGGAGTTTTGCCACTCCACAAAATGCCGGCACTTCTCAAATCAGGAAGCAACATCTGAGTAGCGGGACCCAGTCAGACTGCAACCCCCATAGGGAAGGAAATGAGAAAGACATCTGCATCACTGAAACCTTACAGGACAGCAGAGTGTGGGGGGGAGATGGGGGAATCTCCTGAAAAATCCCACCTGCTGTTCCCTGCCTGCAGCCCTCCTCCCAACATGCCTCCTGTGGCTGTCACCCAAACCCCCACGCTCGCCCGTTTGTCCAGGCTCAGAATAGCTCCTGGCAGCACCAGTGTGCTGTGGCCAGCGACACTGGAGACAGTAGATGAAGGAGGTGGGATTTCATCCTGATAACACCCCACTGCTGGTGACCCCCTCCCTCTGCACCCCTCTGGCTGCACCCTGGGCTCTCAGCACAGCCCTACGCTCAAAAAAAGGGGGAGAATAGAGGAAATAACTTAAAGCAGGAGAGAAGAGAGAGGGAAGGACACAATGTGGGCTTGGAGCAGGGTGGGCTGTGCCATGTGCTCTAGCTTTGGTACCACCCACCTTGCTGATCCCTTTGGGGGGGGTCCAAAAGTGGACCCTTACTTTTGGCGTCTTCCACATCCCGTGTCCACTTCCACAGCCCTTTGGGAATGCCAACTTTCCAGAGGAGGAGAGCCCTGCATCTCTTGGAGGTGTCCCCAGGAGTAGTGGGGGGTCAGTCCCTGTCACTGTGGAGCTTCAAAAGGAGCGCAAAGGCTCTCCCTGCACAATCTGCCTGTCACCACTGATCATTTCAGGTGTCAGATGAGGTTTGTGTCACTTGGCAAGGCTCTACTCGCCTTGCCTCCTGTAACCAGGAAGAAGAGTGGGCTTAAAATGACCCAACTTGTTGTGGGAGAGGGGGAAATTATTCCCCAAAGTCTAGGGGACATGCAGGTTTACCCTATGCCTGCCTTGGGGCCTTTTCTTGGAGCATCCCCTGAGCAGGGCCAGGCTGATGCCATAGCACAGGGCTGAGCATCCTCCTACATGAGGCTGAGCATCCTCCTCACCCAGCACGTCCCTGTCCCTGCTTCCCTGGAGTGTGATGGGTGACAATGGTCTGGGCACTCTGGGAGCATTTGAGGCAGCTGCTGGGGCAGGAAAGGGCTTCCCTCACCCCCCCATGTCCTCCCCAAGCCCAGGGTGCACTCACAGCCTAGCAGGTAGCTCTGGAGGAAAGTGACATCACCCCAGGCTATGGGGAAGGGGTTTTGGAAAAGGGTTTGGAGGGGTTTTTCTGCAGGTGGGGTTTCTCCAATAAAGTGAAGCTGAGCACATTGCAGTCCCTGTCCAACCACTTTAGTCCCCAGGGTCCAGTTTTGGGTACTCCCTGGAACAGCCAGTGGCTTCGCTCCACAGTGACGGGGAGAGTGTGGGACTGTCCCTAGGCCAGCCCTTTCTGCCAGGAGAGCTGCTGCCTGCTCACCACAGCCCTTCAGGTGGTTTTGGGCTGTCCCCTCTCCTTACACCCCTGGGAAATTTCTCGCTGAGCACGGCCAGCAAAGCGGGGAGCAGCGGGGGAGGCCCCAGGGGAGAGCATCAGCCCATAAAGACAGTGAGGAAACCCCCTCTGTGCCAGGCACCCAGGCAGGCACTGTGCCCCTTCACACAGCTCCCTTGGCACCCTAAAATACCGGACATGGGGGGGAGCAGATGTGTTTGAAAGTGACCAATGCCACATCTCGGCATCTCCCTGGCATGCCTGTGGACCAAAGTGATCCTGACATTAAGCAAAGGAAAGGGAGGCTGATAGAAGCTGAGGGGTATTTTTTTTCTTTTTTTTTTGTTTTAATCTTTCCTTAAGTGCGAACACCATCTGTCTCCCCCAACTCCGTCAGCTCTTCCAGTCCCCAGGCAGCTTCGGTCTTAATTACTGTCATTAGGCAGTGGGTAGCAATTAGGGAGGGATGCTGATGAGCAGCATCAGGAAGACTGTGGTCCCCCGACAGCATCGTGCAGGGAGCTGGCCGTCCCCTCTTCCCCAGCCCTGGGCTATTTCCAGCTGGAGAGCTTGCTGGGTGGCACAGTAGTTTCCTTTTTGGTACAGGCTGACAGGGAGGGCATGGGGAAATGGGGTGCTGGCTGGCAGGTTCATGTCCCATAGAATGCCCAGGGAGGCCTGACACCCTGGGAATGTGCTGCTCGAGGGAGCAGGGCGATGGTAAAGGTGCTCAGTGCTGTTCTAGAAAGGAGCAGCAGCTATCTGTGCCTCTGGTTGCTCCACCACTCCATGCCTGCTCTGCCCACAGGTGTCCAGCCACCACTGACCATTTCTCCTGGGCAGCCCAGAGGCCATGGTGACCAGCTGCGTGGTTGGATAGTCAGACCCAGCTGTCACCCTTCTTTCTGGCCAGAGTGGGGCTGGTCACTAGCCTTCTTGGCTCTCCCTGGTTCCCCTTGCTGCATTTGGGCGTTTGCTCTCCCACGCAGCTCCCCTGTGGCACTGCAGCCGTGCAGGCTGGTGTGTGGTGTCAGTGCCACCTCGTGGCAGGCGGCCTGGGCCTGTTGACCTCTCTTCTGCACCCACAGCCTCCCACAGGTGTCCCCCGAGGATTGCAGGGGCACCCATATGTCCCTATGCCATGACTGGCACTTAGAAGTGAGTGATGGGAAAGGTTCCTGCGGGATAGGATGTCCTTCAAGCAGGTGATGGGGTGGCCACATAGCCCCAGTCTTCTTGCAGCAAGCTGGGGGATCAGAGGCTGCAGCCAGAGACAGATGGTCCCTGTTGGACACTGGTCATCAGGGTATATTACTTCGTGCATGGGATGAAATGGTGACCACCTTATCCTGCCTGCCCTGCCTGCTGTCAAGGTCCACCACCCACAGAAACCCCATGGAAGGGCAAGTTGGGTCTGTGGAGCTCTGTGTGGGGTGCTTTAAGCTGGAGTAGCTGGGCCTACAATCAGGAGGCTAAACTTGTTGGTGAAACAGTAATGGGAGTGGAGAGGAGAAAGTGAGGGAAGAAGGACCAGGTGATGAGGCTGGTGGAGGAAAGATGAGCACTTTGGAGACTGGGGAGCCTGTAGGCTTGAGGAGGGTTTGGCAGACAGGACTGGTGGCTGCAGAAGAAGACCCTTAGCCAAATGCCTCCCCTCTCCATGCCACCATGCACTGTTGGTCAGCTGGATCCTGTCCCTAGGACCAGGGATGAAAACAAACCCCCATCCCTAGGGACACCAAGGCTTCTTTCCTTTACCACCAGCATTATTGTTGGGACCTGTAGGAACTCAAATATGCTTGTGACCTCTGCCATAGTGAGGTTAGTGGAGTTGAAATGTCTAGGGAGATAGCTCAGGTGATTTTGCAGTGAGGAGGGGTTTAGCCTCGACTCCTTCCTCCTGCCCAGGGATTTCTTCAGACTTTCCCCTGTCTCTCTCTGAAACCCCATACCCCTGTGGCCAGGTAAAGCCTGGCTTCACCAGCCTTTCTAGGCAGTTGTGCAGGCAGTGGAGTGGGTGCCGGGCTGGGGAGGAAGCACAGTTCCTGCCTCACAGGGGGAAGTGAGAAACTGCTGTGGAAAGTCAAAGAAAGAAGGGTAACACCTCCCCTCTCCAAAAAAAAAAAAAAAAAAGACTTTCCCCACTCCTTGTTCTATCAGCCAGCTCCTGGCGTGGCCATGGGGAGATGCAGGTGGCCAGGCTTGTCTGATTCCTGGCCATGCAGATGGCTGTGCACAGGGAACAAGCTGGTGATGCCAGTGCAGGGGGGAGCCTCTCCAACTCAAAGCCCTGTTGTACCCCAAGGACCACCATGTCAGAGACCCCTAAAGCCAGGGGAATGGGGACCTCATACAGACCTCTGATCATGCATTGACAATGGGTTCACTTTATTCTTTAATTTTTACAGCCATATTTTTCATCTCTATTCCCTCAGCTCTCCATGCAGCCAAGGCAAACAGACCCTTGCCCTGTACATAAGGATAGAGAGGTGCACAGAGAAGGTTGCAAGTCTGGCCCAGTCAGACTGGGCAGAAAGGGAGCCACACCACCACTACCAGAACACCACAGCTGGTATTTGGGCAGGCAGGCTGCGGGAAAGACACTGCACATGCCAAGGGACACTCACTGGCTGAGAAATCCAATGTGGATTAAATCACTACTCTGCAAACTGCAAATGCCAGTGACTTCCTATACGGGAAGATGCCTGCCATAAATTCCAGCAGAAATGAGAGCAGAAGTCCTTACCTGAATAAAAAGAGGGGCTTTTTCAATAGGATTTGTATGGGTGTTTCTTTTTCAAATCACTGCATTTTCTGGGGTGGGCAGCATATCCACAGGGCTGGGCTGCAGCTGTCACTGGGTGGAAAGTGGAGGATGGTCCTGATAGTTCTACTCCATTTCCCTCTCGCCCCCATCTCCCATGAAACAGGTTGCTCTGCCTCCCACGAGTAGTCCTTATTCCAGTGCCAAAACATCCTCCAACCTGTCTTGGGCTCATTTCCCCACTCCAGATGCACAAAGGTTGCTTGAATTTACTTCACAGGGTTGAGTGCAGAGCCTGAAGATGAGGAGATGTCTGACTCACGCCTCTTCTGCAATGGGCAGCATGGCTATTGTGGATAACCGGGACCCCAGACCTGGGGTCTCCACAGCTCCTGACAGGGAGCCACAGATGCCTGGAGCCCCAGGAGACAGCCACTGGGCACATGGACTACCTCCTCCACCATTCTCAGCCCCAAGGCTGAGACAGGACCCATCTAATCCTGAGTCATGTGGAGCCTCAGCCTGCTAGGCTCATCTCTGCTAGTATGTTTAGCTCTGGGAGAGGAGGTGTGGTGAGGAATTTCGGCCTTGGCACTTGTGGCTGTGCTTGTGGCACCTATTATGTGACTGGTGCCACAAGTCTGGTTCTGGTGCCATGGACAGGGGAGAAGAGGGAGGGTCACCCGTCAACAGCACCATCTGTCCTGCAACCCCAGAACAGAACTCAGGCGTGGGCAGGGAGTCACCTTCCCATCATCAGAGGGACACCTCCTCTACACAGTGCCACCAGGTGACCCTACTGGGAACTATGGCACTCGGTGGCCCATTGGTGCTTGGTGGCAGTGCCCCCACACCTTGCTTGGCTGCCTCTGCCTCAGTGTCCAAAACTCCTGGACAAGGAAGCCACCTCACCTAAGGAACAGCAGGCCCGGGCTGTCGCTGAGATGGCACTTCATGCAAGTAACACTGCCAAGGCACTTTTAATTGCCTAATCGCCTCCTCTAGGGCCATCAGCACTTCTCACCCAACCCATTGGCCTGTCTCTGTTCAGCCAAGGGGATCAGCTGTTGTAATTACTCAGAAACAGCAACCCCACACTGTTTCGTTCCTGAAACAGAGCCCTTCCTGAGCAGTAAAGCCACTTGCAGGCGGGTGAAGAAAACCATTTACAGAGAAATGCCTGGGACCAGCAACACCGGCCAGATCTGGCACACAGGCAAAGCCTTGAGGACACTCGCATAAATTAAGTCATCCTGCCTACGCTCACATCGCTCCCTGACTGGTTTTCTGCAGCGCAGAAACATCCATCCCAAGTGACACACAGTATTTCTACAGCAACAGTGAGCTGAAGTGACGGTTGTCTGGAGCTGTAATGACAAGTTCATGGAGCTCCTCTAGACTAGCTGTCTCTGTTGCCTGCCCCTGGTCCTCCCTAACTTCAGGGATTGTAGGTCAGAGCAAGGACAGAATGTTTTTCCCCTCTTCACTGCTTGGGAAGATGGACTTTTTTCCCATCTCTGGGGTACCCAGCTGTTGGGGGGGTTCCTAGGAGTGCCAGTAGATGCCTGTCCCCATGTGAGAGTGCCCAGAGGGAGAAGAGACCTGGGTATCACACAGTGCAGAAGACAGGGTGGTAGGACTGTGAATGGAGTAGACGCTGGATGTGCCTTGCTCCATATGGCCCCTAGTCTACTTTTATTGAGGTCAGCAGCAAAAATGGAGCTACTGTGGTGTGGCATTTGGTCCTAATGTAACTCCCTGCTTCCGTCTCCATCTTCCTTTTCTCCTGATGTTTCTGCTATTCCAGCCCCATGTTCTCATGAGTTGCCCATCCAACAGCAGACCTATCCTGGCACAATGGCAGCCTTGCAAATGGCACAGCAGTCCCTGCCATGCTCCATCCTCACTGGTTGTGTCTCCTCTGCCTTCTCCTAACAGTTGAGCCATGGCAGCTGTCAGTAGTTCACTGCAATTCGGTGTGGTCCACTTTGGCTTCTTCCAGTGCTTACAGGCGTAACTTGGGACTCAGCACAAACAGGAAAGTGGAAAAGAACAGTCACCTTACAAGGCTGATCTTGCTCAGGGCAAAACCTGGACCTCAGAGAGTTCATGCCCACAGAAGGCTTCGCTCGTCCCAGGAACAGGCTGTGGGTCTCCACGGGGAACAGCCGGAACGCTCCAGCCCCATTTCCCCTCTCTCAGACTCGCTCCTCTCTGGCGCAGTTCTGGGTGGTTTTGGTGGTGACCAGAGCTGTGGCCCCCAGCTCAGTGGCAGGTAGTGGGAAGCTGTGGTTGCATTCCTCATGCCGGGGGTACACAGTGGAGAGCAGAATGATGTCACCATCAGCACTGCCCTGGCAGCATGGCCTCCTCTTTGCCCTAGCTTTCTCGGGTGGCCCCAGCATCTTCAGGCCCCCATCAAGGTGCGAGCATGGTTCCGGGTCCAGGGCACCATCTCCCTCTGGCATGGCAGGGTCTTGGCTGGGCAGGGGGCTGGCAGTGTCCATGTTTGCTGGGAGGGGACAAGAAAAGGGGGTTACCGGGCTCACAAAGTGGGGTCAGGCAGGTCCCAGGGAGGGGATCCTGTCCCTGGGGGGAAGATGGGGCTGGAACAGGAGGAGCCTGCAAGGTCCCCACCTCACCTCTCCTGCTGCAGGGTTGATATTGCTTACAACTGATGGGCTTTTTCCCCCCTAAAAGACAACAGGGAAGGGCAGAAACTTGCACTTCCACTTCAAGCCCTCTCATTAAACCCTACCAGCAGCAGAGCAGCCCAGCCCATGGCGGCTCGCCCTCCCTGACTGCCTCCTGCTTAAAAATAGACTTGTTTACACACTTTGAACGCAGGCGTGTGCCTCCAGCCCCAAGCCTCCTGACACTTTCCACACATCCAGTGCCGCAGCAGTGGGCTTGCTGCGGTGCAGCCCTGGGGGGCAAAGGGGGCGAGTACCAGGGCATGCAGCAGAGGACTATCCAAGCAGTGCCTCCAACACTCTCCATCATGGCCAGATCTCTCTTGCCACTGGATTTCTCCTTCCTCTTTTGTTCTCGGTATTTTTCCTAGGCATGTGCGTCATGGGCTGTCGCATGGCAGAAAAGCCCCGGGTAATGTCCCCCTGGTCTGAGTCACCAGCCAGCACTGCCAGAAGTGTGCAGGCAAGCCAGGGTACAAGGACCAGCTGCCCCTGGCCCTGCTGTCCCCCCATGGACACCAATCTGGATGTTGGGGCAGTGGTGGGTGCCAGCATCTCCCAGAGGCAGCCTGGAGATCGGGGATCCCAGGGAGCCATACTTCATGAGGGTCCCAGGTAGCCATACCCCCTGCCCGGGAATGGGGAGGAATGAAGCCAGGAAAGATCCTTTCTGAGGAGAGTGCCCAGGGCTGAGTCGGCACCAGTGCAGAGGCCCTCAAGGGAGGAAACAGCCACCCCAACAAAACAGGCCATCGTGGGGCACTGTGGATTTACTATTCCGTGAGTACCTCTGCCAGGAAATGCTCAGCCTCATCCCTGGCCCCCGATCCCTATTTTTGATGCACTGGATGACCCTGTGCAGTGCTGCAGTGTCCTGTCAATGGAGCTGGCTCTGACACCCCATTAGTGTCTTTGAGGTGCATGTTGGAGGACACTGGGCATCCCAAGCAGGAAAAACAAGCTGGGCAGTCAACACAGGACACCCATTGCAGCGCCACAGGGAGAGGCTGCTCCTGGAGCTGTCACCAGATGTCTGCCACTGCCTCCACAAGCCCCGCTCCATCCATGGCCCTCTGGCTACTGGGGGAGAGGGCTCTCATCAGGGAGCTCACAGAGCTCCTCACCAGTGCTCTGTACATGTCCCCTGCAGAGAAGAGATGGTGCCAGCAGGTGTTCTAAGCAAGTGAAGGCACCAGGGAGATCTGGCAAAGGGAGGGATGGCTCAGCAGTGTTGCCCTGGCAGTCAGGCACATGCATAGTTTCTCAGGGAACAGAACACCGTGCCTCAGGTGGTGACTCAGCTGCCCCAAAACGTCCTGGGATGCCTGTGACGCTGATGTCGAGGCGGAAGAGCAAGCCTCAACAGGGATGTGCCTCAGGGAAGCTGGCGGCATGTGATCCCAAATGCTCCCGGGTCCTCAGGGTACGGTGAGAGAGAGAAGAAGAGGTCCCCTACCTTTGGCCTCTTCATCTGCCGCTTTCCTCTTCCTCCTCCGCTTTCCCACCTTACAGGCCAGGAAGCCACAGAGAGCAGCCAGAATCAGGATGAACACCACTGCCACCGGGACACCAAAGATCAGGAAAGTGCTGGTCAGGGTGGGTGCCAGGGTGGGCTCTGCTGTGGGGTGAGATGTCAGCAGTGTCAGGAGTGGGAGAGCTGGGGGTGGGAAGGAGGGCAGCAGTGTTTCCCACCTGGCCGGTCAACCCTGGGGCTGCGGTGGCACGGAAGGACAGTGGCACTTCACTGCTACCCACCTGCAATGAAATGTGTCCCTGCTTGATGGGACCCTTATCCCACGCCCTGCCATTCCTGGAGGATAGGAGATGAGGGCATCCTGTCTTCCTGCCTGTGACCAGGAAGGCTGTGACCCCCCACACCAGGCTGGATCATCTAGCTTCTCCCTTCACCATGTCCCTTTCCCTGGCACTGGTTACCTTCTTCCTCTCTCCTTCTCCTCCAGGTGAAGGCAGTGCTGCATCCTCCATTGCCGCCTCCATAGCCATCCTCAGGAGAGGGTGCCCTCCATCTGCCCACCCCTGGGGTGTCCCCAGCCTCCTTCACCCACCACCGCCCATCCCTGGGAAGATAGAACCCCAGCTGCCCTTGTCCCCTTACTTGTGTTGTCCTTGTACAAATCGGAGCACTTGATGCATGACTTGGTCAGGGTGTCGAAGCACTCGAAGGAGAGGCAGGAGGAGGCAATGGCAGCTTTTCCTGACGAGGACATGGCCGAGTGGGAGTGAGAGCCCAGCTCCTGAATGGCGCGGCAGTGACAGGGCCGCCCGAGTGTGAAATCGCAGCGCCCCGGGCCCCGTGGCAGAGGGAGATACAGTCTGTCAAGATGCGTCGTCTCCCTTGGGGCTCACAATCGCTGTACTTGGCCTGGGGCGGATCTTCACGGGGAGGAGGAGAGCAAGCGCTCAAGCCCTACCCCTGCCTGCCTGTGCAACGTGCCCTCAAACTACCCCTCTTCTCCAAAATATGCTTCCAAAATCCTCACAGCCCCTCATGTGCATCAGCCACGCAGCGCCTCGTACCTGGTGATATGGTGCCCCTGCCTGACCTTCTTGATCCTCACTCTTCCCCTGCCCACCTGTATGTCACCCTCAGGCACGTTCCCCAGCCTGCACCCTCCCTTGATGTCAGTGAAAAACACTCTCAGCTTCCTCCAGTGTCTACAGGAGGCTTTCCTGTGCCTGGATCTTCACAAGACCCCATCCCAGGGCCACAGACTGGCTTGAATGGAAAATGCATAAAAGGACCAGAGAAGAAAAGAGCACAGGGGCACTAACATCTCCCCTTTTAAAAGCTCCCACTGCCCCCAGGACATGGCCTGTCAGGGACTGCTGTGTGGACAGCCCAACTGCTGGGTGTTCTCCACCCCTACTAATGATTGTGCTCTCCACCACCTTGCTCTCCCCATCCTCTCCATCACAGACCTAGACCATTGGCTCCTCAGCACCATGTCTCACTCTCCAGGGCTCAGATCTGGCTCTGCTCAGTAACTGCCCAGGGCATGGGCAAAGCAGGTCACACCAAACAACTGGTCCCCAAACCACTGGAAGGGACTAAAACCACCCTTAATGGTCTTAGGTGTTCCTAATCAGGAGCAGGAAAATGTCCTGCTGACAGTACCCACACATCAAACCCCGATGCTTGAGGTCTGTGGATTTCAGTGCTGTGGGTGGCTCTCCTCCATTGCTACCAAACAAACGTCACATCCTCTTTTTCTTCACTCCATAGGAAAGAAAGGGGCCAGCCACAGTTGCTGACTGGGTCTCAGCTGAAGGAAGTGTTCTGTCCTAGCCCAGAGATCCCTGATAGGATTTTATTGCTGGAGTCACATCCTTCCAGCAGCTACAGCCTTTGGGCTCTTTCTGGTGATGCCTCTGCCACTCACTGTCCAGGACCAAGGCTGGGAGAAGAGGAGGAGAAAATCCATAGGGTGCTCTGGCTCAAGCTGACAGAGTACCAGATGTCCCCACTGGGCCACTGAGGTCCTCTGAGACAGGCCAGAAAGCTTGGTCCCTGGATGTGCCTTCCCCTCTCCAGTGACTGCTGGGCAAGCTGAGCCCACAGCCTCCACATCCCACATCCTGAAGCCCCAGATGGGATGCAGTCACCAGTTCCCTACAGTAGATCTCAGCTCAAGTGCAGTTCTTCAGTATCCCATGCCCTGCAAGGCAGGAGCTGCACTACAGCACATCTCCCTCCCTGACAGCAGCATCCCTAGAGGGTGGCTTGCACCAGAGCACTGCCGAAGTGGCCCCAGCACAGTCTCAGCCCTCCCCACTGAGCGTGGTGGGACTCCAGGAAAGCCAAAGTCCCAACCAAAATCTGGTAGCTCCCTGCCAGTTCCCTGTTTGCCATGATTTCACTTCCAACCAGTGTGCCCAGAGACTTGCTCCATCACCCCTGTGCCATGCCAGCAGAGATGGCTCTGCCCAGGGTTCTGCGAGCTCCACAGAGGAGCTGTGAGAGCCCAGCCATCATCCTTGTGCCTGTGGCTCAGTTATTTCTGCTCCATCTTAGTCAAAATACAACTACCCAAGCAAGTGGGGACACACCAAGCACTTTCCTCTCTCAGCATGGCTCCTGGCTCTGAAGCCACAAATGTCAGCTTGGCACCCTCTGCCTCAATGCTTGAAGCCCTGAACAGGCTGCACTCAGCCCTGCTCGTACTTGCCAGGGGGACTGGGTCAAATATTAGGACATCTCTCCATATACCACTTCAGTTGTCTCTCTGCCTGTTGTGCATCCCAAGCAAGGAGCAAGGCTAGGGTACAGACATGGGAGTCAGAGGGGCATATGTCCAGTAGCAGGGCGCTGGACCCAGGACAGCTCCAGGGGATGGAAACCTGTGCTGCAGTGCCACGACCAACAGCAGGGAGAAAAAGAAAAGCCAAGGCTTGCTCCAGTCCACATCTAAACTTCATAGTGGAGAGCCCTGGCAAGGAGAAGGCACCCAGAATCCGAACTGTCCCCAGAAGGCAGCTTGTAGGAGTGTAAGGGTAGGGACTGGGGCCCAGAAAACACCTTGCCTTGTGGGCTGGTGGGGCTGGAGCCATGCATGGAGGCGGAAGATCCCCACAAAACATCCAGTGCTGCTCTGTCAGGATACCTGCCCCCAAACCACCTCCCTGCTCCAAAGGCTTTGCTGTTTCTCTTGGTCTGGGGTGTTTCTACCTGCTAGTCTTTTCCTGAAGGGGTATGCTCCTCCATTATTCCCCTCCTGCCCTCCTTCATCAAATGCCCCCACTGTGCTTCCCCCATGTCAATCATGTCTCAGTGACCCCCAGCCCCTATTCCCATCGTTGGACTGTCACCCTGCCTCTCTTCCTCCTCTTTCTCCTCCCTGCTTGGCTTCAATTGCAGGGTGGGAAACGGTTCCCAACATGTGCTGTACCACACTTACAGATTAACTCTGTCACCCCCCCAAATACGCTCACCAGGGAAAGCCCAAACCAAGTAACCTACACATTGCTTTTGATGTGGAGGGTGAAGTTTACAGTAAAGTTCATTTGGCTCCCATTTCAGTACATGGAATGAAAACTTGAAGCCGCAAAGGCATGGTGGGGAGCCCCTGGATGGCAGCCGTCATGTCCTCCTGTGAATAAAGTGCTCCCAGGTCCTGTTATGTGAAAGGATGTTGCAGCCTCATTGCTGCTATTGACCTTTCCCTGTTTCCCCCATTTTCTCAGCCCTCTTTATCATGCTCTACAGGTCTTCTGTGCCCTCTTGCCAGCCTGTCCACTTCCTTCGGGGCCACATGATAACACTTACTCATGGAGAAAATCAGTGCTGACTATCCCAGTAGCACTCACGTGTGTGCCTGCTCACAAGCACGGCCCAGGCTCTGGGCATCGGCCACTCCACTCTTTGCCTCCCCCATCTTTGCCTCTCCTGCTCTTTGTAACTGTGGTTGATCATCTCTGGAATAGCAAAAGTTGAAGCTTGGTGACTAGTTTGAACTGTTTGCATCTCAGAGCTGAATATGCTTGATAGCCGCACAAATGCATAATTAAAGAGCAGAAAAAATGACTCACTGGATAAGGAAATGTGCTCCTCTTATCTTCTCCACAGAGAAATGAAAGCCCCAGGAGCCTGGGTCTCTGGCTAACTAAGTGCTTTTATTAAACAAATAAACCAGAAAAGATATCAAACAAGCGATTTAAGAATTATGTCTTAATAGCAGACTTGGAGAACTCGATTTCCAGTGCTGTTTGCTCCCATCCCGCACAGGGAGGGCTGGCTTTGGCTGCTGGGATCCCTGAAGTGGGCATGGCAGCACTGATGATCCAGGAGTGTGGAAGGATGGCAGTGTCCTGCGAGTGCTCGTGCACACATGAGTGACTAGACTCATGTGAGCGGTTCCTCTGGTGTCAGGGGCGGGTGAAGTGACTCACGCACGCACTTGCAAAACCGTTCGTAGCAGAAAATATCCACCGAAAGTTCACCTTGTGCTCGTGCACACCGGAAACCCAAGGGCTTGTCTATCAGAAAAGCTGTGAGGTGTTTACTGAGCAGACCCACTTACCCCAGGACAAACCTCTGACAGGATGCACCCAATGCCTCGGGAACATCTCAGCACAGCCTGACATCTGCCCCACATCCAGATGGTGCCACAAGAACGCTTTGGCTGGAGCCAACCTCCAAAGCCCATTTGGCATCTCATCCACACACCCCTTCCCAACACCCCTGTGCTGGCTGGTGGGAAACATCCCTTTCTAAAAAGTCCCACTATGGTCTTAGGAGCAGGTTTCTCAGAGCTCCAGCAGAAATCTCCTCCTCTGGATCCACTGGGATGCCCCAGCATGGCCCAATCCCACTTTGCTCTGCCTTCTCAAAGCCAGCTGGGAAAGTGGTTGGGAAATCCGAGAAGATTTTAGGAAGAATATGGGAAAGCAAAGGTTTCAAGACAGTCATAGTCACCCTAACATCTAGACCCTTCTGTAGGTGCTCCACTTCTTATCAAGGGGTTTTGTGACACTGCTCAACCCCCAGCATGGGGAGTTTGGTGTGGGGAAGTGCCCCACTCTGCTAAATGTCATTTGTCTCCCTCCTCCTTGTTTACATGTGCTTGTCCATGAGGCTAAGGAAAAATGGCCAGGTGTTCTTGGACCTTGTCCTTGAACACCCAAATTAGGCTTCTCAGTAAGCTACCTGTTGAAGAACCTTCCGGGGTTACGGAGTGGTGGATCAACATTGCCTGAGCTCAAACTCCCTCTGCCCACTACCCCTCCACAGAGCCCAAGGGGACACAGCAACGCAGAGGACGTGGGGGAAACTTCACTTCCTTGATCCAGCCCTGGGGCAGCTGAGCCCTTGATCTCCCCTTCCAGGGGTAGTGGGGAGGAGTGAGGAGTGTTTCCAGCCAATGTGTTGGCTGCTCTTGCTATTCTGCAGAGTGTGGTGAGACTCTTAGCAAGGTTTGGGTCCCTGACACCACCCCAGCTCTAGCAAGCCCATCCATGTCATGAGCAACACGCTGTTAGCTGAGCCTGGCTCTTCTACCTGGATATCCCTGTGAGCAAACAGTACACAAACCCCTTCCTGCTCTGCCTGCAGCAGGGATGCTACTCCCATCTTCATCCTGAGAGAGGTGGGATCTTGCTCTGCTCCCCTTGGGTGACTGGGGGGAGGCCAAGTGCTCCCCCAGTTTCGCCTGTGGCTGGTCATAGGGAGTGTTCATGTGCTGTGGCAGGGCCAGGCAGCACCTCCAGCACTGAAACAGAAACCAGTCAGTGGCTGAGGGCAATGTGCTGCCACAGTTCAAACCTCTGAACAGGTGGGTTCAGCCAGATCAGGCATCCCTACACCGGGGCAGAAATCTCCCCAGCACTGACATTGGGGAGCCCCACCACTGCACTCTAAAGGCATGAATCTCCAGCAGATGACTTCATAGCTAAAAATCAAAGCCTGCTGAAGGTGAGGAGCCCTCACACTTTGCAGCTTGCTCCAGCAGCAAAGGACAGGAAGTTGCTTCGGTCAGCCTGGAGGTCAAAACTAAACTAACCAGCCCTGATTACACTTTGCACAGTGCTTCATTGTAATGAGTTGCTTGCAGGAGAGCTGCGGCTCCAGCTCACACACGGGAATAGTTTGGTGAATACATTTGAACAAGAAGGCAACCTGAGAAAATCCAGAGAGTCTTGCATGCAATTTTGACACAGAATAAATGACATTTTTCCTGATTGTAATGATCTGTTGCAACTTAATCTACTGCCTGTTGTACAATCATCCCCTTCCCCATACAGAAATAACACTCCACAGATGGCAGCCCAGCCCCAGCACCGCTCTCCACAGCCATGCTACTGAGCACTGACACGAGAGCCTTCCTAACGGAGATGCTCAAAACCAGCAGCATGCCTGGATAGCTAAAAGCATGGCTCAAATGTGAAACAGAGTACACCTCCCCCCCAAAAACTCCAGTGGCACCTGTAGATTGCAACAACTTAAGCAGGAGTAAGGGTACAAGAGACTGTGTGGTTTCCAGTACCAACCCCTGCTCTACAAACAGGTCCCTCCTCCTGAGGGGGAGTCCCTGGGGCTGCCCTGCAGCCTACTGCCACCCTGGGCACAGGAAGAGGCAGTAGGTTCAAGACCAGCCTCCCTCACCTCCACCACAGAGAAGCTCCGACTACTCCATTTGTGACCACTGGACAATTCCCCATGAGCAGCTGACCCTAGGGAGCAGTGATATTTTGACTGAGGGACTGCTTGGTCCCTCAGATGCCAAACTCCAGCTAGTTTCAGTCCCACAGCATTGAGAGGGACTGCAGTGCTGCAGGAGGAAGGAGTGGCACATGTTTACACATGAGTGAAGCCCCAGTCCAGGATGAGAAGCAAGGAAGCACATTTCCTTTGAGCCAAGGCAGGCCCCACAGCCGGTTGGGTGCCTGCGGCAGCAACCTTTTCAATGCCATGCTGCCGGCTGCAGGGCTCAGGCTGACAGCCGCTCCTCTCCTCCCTTGCCAGCCAAAGCACTCAGATGTGTTTGATTAGTCTGCAGTGGCATCACCATGCTTGTCCCAGTACCTCCACAACATTCTCCAGCTTCCCATGGACCTTTAGGTACCAGCCTGGTGTAAAAAAGCCTGAGTGATTTTATTCACACAGGCTTGAGTGCAGAATAATGAATTTCCATGAGCACATTAAGAATGCAATGTAGGAGAGAACTGACAGGTGTATTTGGCCCCTGCCCCTCCTCTTCTGGCTGGTGTCTGGGCGCGACGTCTTGGCCATTCTGCCAAAGCCCAGAGAAGCAACAGGGGTGCAACATATGGGGTTGGGAGGGACATAAAGGGGAGGATGAGGAGCTGCTGCAGCTGCAGGACTGAGGAGGTGAAGAGTGACTGCCAGCAGCCCTGTATTCATCATCCCTGCAGGTGGACTCCAAGAAATCTGTGGGCAAAGTCCATTGATTCCCTTTCAAAGGGACAGCCCTCCCCACAGCTTGCAGGCACTCCTTCTGTAACAGCCACACTGACTTCTGAGCCTTTGGGGCCTCAGCTCTGGCTGGAAGGATGTGTTGCGCTGGCACAGGCTGTCACAGAAAGGGAGACGCTGTGGGAAGCGAATGGTTCTGCTAAGGCAGATGGACATAATCCGTCTTCCAAGATGCTCTTCCCCATTTCCTATCTCAGTGTAAGCACCTACAGGGGAGGTCTTGCCCTCTGCCACAGCCCACAGGGAAGCTGGCCGTCCATCCCCGTGGAACATCTGGCCAGCACAGGTCCCTGGCTCATACTTTCCTTCCCCTTCCATGCTGCACCCACAGCACTGCAGAGGGCTGGACCATCAGGGGATGCTGGCAGGCTTCTGAGGGACCATACAGAAACATAGCATCTCCCATCATCCAACCTAAAAATGCACATTAGAGGCTGAGGGCAGGAACAGCTTTATACCCCCTAATAATCTTGTCTCTAAGCTAGATAACTAGGACTGTAAATCCCTAGTGATAATCACAGCCACCATGCCTGCAAGCTCTCCCCCAGACCATTCATCTGGCTTGATGATGCTTTAAAGAGACATCTAATGAGGATAATCTGATTCAAATCCCCTCCTGCTTTTGGGCAGCAGAGCAATTCAAGCCCCCTCAAACTCCTTCTTCCTCCATGACTGTCTTTATTTCCTCTTCTTATATGAATCACTGTGGGGTTTCCTTTGCTTTTTGCATTACTATTTTAAATCTTTGATATGACCACTGCAATCAAGATTCAGTCCCTTAAGAACCTAATTAACATGAAATCAGACTCACTTTTACTCATCACCTCATAATAGAATGGTGGCTTCTGCTTCAGCTCTCAGTTCGGGTGCAGGGAACATTGCAGCCTGCTTAAAAAATTCTCTCTTTACCTGATTCAATCAGAACCACTTACAGGAGATACACACACACACTTCAAGCTTGGCAAGAGAGTCAAGCTTTGGGAAGTGGGGAAGGTCTCAATCACACTCAGCTTTCAGTACAGAGCAGATGGTGAACATTTCGACTATATAATTTATAGGACACCATCACTACGTATTAGTCCCATTCAGTGGTTAAGCTCAGCCAAAGCACAGCTCGTGCACACTCAGAGGGGACTCACACAGGTGATGCTCCACGTGCAACCTGGGTAAGAGAGAAGACCTAGGTTTTGAAGAAAGCACACGCTTCATGTTTCATCTCCTTCCTAACAGAGAGCAGAGGATGCAGTGCAGCAGTCCTCATCCTGGAGGGTTTTTCTCTTCCCCATGGGCCAGGCAAACACTTCCCAGCCTGCAAACTTGTGTTTGAACTACATCTGTATTATGCAACATCTGCGTGCAAGCAACTCCCCTTCCCAGGGGAGTTTCCTCATGCAGCAGTAGTATGGGTGCCAGGGCCAGGCAGTGGGTTTGTTTGTACTTTTTCAGGGCCACTGTACCATGCTGGAACAGCCTGGCATGCAGCTTGCTGAGGGTCACAAAGCCCAAGAAGGATCTGCAGCACCACTGCAGCTCTATTGTGAGAGTGCCTAAGCCTCCCTGCTCTGCCTCTCACCCAGACACATACACGGGGGATGCCAGGGAGGCATGAAGGACCTGTAGGTCAGAAGGAAGAATGGCTCAGGATGGCCAAGTTGTGTTGTAATGAAGAAAAAGGTAAAAAGGGAACATCAAGTAGTAAAAAGATTCCCTGAAGAGTGAGGCAAAGGCAGCTCCAGCCCTGTCTCTAAGGTTGTAGAGCTTTCAGTCCCCCACATGGCTAAAAAGGAGCCCTGGAGATAAGTGTGCAAGACTGAGCCTTTACAGATACCTGGTGTGCAGGCACAGAGTGACACTGTGCTATCCCAGGGCTTCCCCAGCTCCAACGCCTTTGATCCTCTGCTGCTCAGGATAACAGCATGAGGCACTGAGTCACCCCTCAGTCCCATGGAGGAATGAGGATTAATTAGTTGATGCTGGTGCGTTGCATTGAAGAGAGATGCTCCACCACTGCACGAGCCACAGATTGTTACATACTGAGCTGAGCCAAATGCAGCCCTGACTTCACGTCTGTGATCTCTCGAAGAGCAAGAAAAAGAACAGCAGTGGGGCCCAAAATTTGAATGTTCACTCTGGGGCAATGCCAATGCTGCTGTCAAACCTAGGAGAATGGCCAGCACAGAGGTTCAAGAGAGCTTTGAGCTGACCAGTGCAGACAACGATAGTACCTCAAGGACTGCCACCCCTCAACAAACACACAAGGTGTTTAAACAACTCCAGCACAGGGCAGGAGCAAGGCAGGCCCAGTTGCAGCATGGCACTATCACCCTGTCACTGCAGGGTGAGCACAGAGCTGGGCCAGAGAACTTCCACAGTAAGACAGAAAAGGAAAATACTCCCCAGAAAACAGGGAAAGCCTCCTTAGCATGTTTAATGGTAGTTGGGATTTTTAGGTTTTTCCAGTGTGCCTGAGCACAGGTGCTTCAGCTGGCCCTGGCACAGCTTGTTGTAGTGTTGAGAGAGTGGTGGGATCCAGAGGATAGAGCAGCCCCTGCGCACCAGGGCCGAGTTTCCCAAGGGGAGGTGTTCTCTCTCATTGTTTTTGTCCTTGCCCCACCTCGGAGCTCCTTCCCGTGACGCACAGAGCCCACGGGGCTCTTGCACCCTGTCCGCAGCTGCACCTGGGCCGCGGCGAGGAGGCAGCCTGCACGTATGTAAAACATGGGCTCTCTTTCACACACCGCTGACTTCCCTCGGCAAAGGAGGCGGCGGGGTGTGGGGGGGATGGGCACGGTGCCTTTCCTGGCTCCTCTCAAAATGCCCCACCACATGGTAAGCTCGAGGGGATGAGGGATGTCAGCATCGTGGCACGTGTCAGCTCTCACACAAGGAGCCTGTGGCAAAGGAAACGTGGCCCAGCATGGGCCAGGAGCCCACACTACTCAGCTGCCAAGGAGTCTGAGCAAGTCACATCACTCCTAAGTCCCCTGTGTCCGACTCTCTCGCTCACCGGTTCTTCACAGCCAAGACAGCCCCTCCTGCACAGAGCTGACCCGAGGGGATGCCATCCTGCCTGGCATCGCTGTGCTGTATTAATATTTAACAATGAGGAAGAGATCCAGAGAATTTAATTTCTCCCACTGGCCAATTCAAGGATAATTGAATTGTGCAGGGAATTTCAGCATTTCAGAGGGTGGTTTCGTTCCAGTTCACAACAAAACCCAACCATGCCGCAGTGCCTTCTGAGAAGGATCACAGCTCAGTTTCAGGCAGCCTCCCTGCAGCAGAGTCAGGCATGTAAGCAGCACAAAACACGGCCAATCTCAGGAGGTGCCCAGCAGGCAGGTCCCACCAAACTCTCCCCCACAGAACTCAGGTAAAAGTCAAACTCTGCTGAATAAGAAAAAATGGTTACTTCTGAATGTTTCCACTCACTTCCAGATTTTCGACCCCAAAGCAATGTCAATTTGCCCTCATTACACCCCCTCGGTGGAGACAGCTCCTACTATAGAGGCAGAGCAAGTGAGGCACAGTGAGTTTTTGACACAACACGTACCCAGGGTCATGCTAGAAGTCAGCCACAGAGGTGAAACGAACCCAGTGTTTCTGGCTCTCAGCTCTGGGCTGTGCCAGCTATTGCTTTCTCTTGCACATAAATCACTTTTCCCCACCAGTGAAGGACAGCTGGCCACTGAATGGAAAGTGGCAGTTGTTCAGCAGCCCACAGCAACATGCTGCACACCAGCTTAGGGTGGGAAGTGGAGAACACTCAGAGTACAGATAAGACTGTCAGGGGATCTGGGCCAGCTGAATGGAAACAGAGCAGCTGGAATCCAGCCAGAGCAAAGCCCAGTGCTCCTGGAAAATCAAGACAAGTTAAAAACCCCAAGAGGAAGCATCTCTCTTGCCTTTGCCAGGAGAGCAAGTACCTCTGCCACAGCTCTGCAGGTCAGCTCCAGGCAGCAGAGCAGTGGTCCTCTTGTCTATCACTGCTGTGGACAGTGGTCACAATGAGAGCTACCAAGCAGCTCTTACAGCTTGACCACAGCTGCTGAGCACCACTTCTGACCTAACCCAGCCACTCCCTTCAAACGAAGGTCTTGGCAAGCAAAGACATTCAGTTTTAAACAGACCCCAAAGCAAATATTAGAGGTGGCCTTGAATCTAAACCTATACCACCAATTTCAAGGTTTGGAAGGGACAAATAAATCCCCAGGGCTGGATTTATCTCTGATCTTTGTTCCAGGACAGAGAGATCTATTACCATGGGTGCCGCATCAGTACACAGACTTTCTCTCCTGTTGGCATAAACTGAGCATATCACGTCTTATGCTTAAAAGTTGGTCTAATTAAACTGCTGGTGCGGCAAAGTGAGGGAAAAAAAACCCTTCCCTTGGAAAACCTGAAGTAGTCGAGAGCTATAATCCCAACAGATAATGCCAACCCAGCTGATTTATGCTGAAATCTCTCACAGAGCACCTCCATGAGCCATTTGCCCAGCAGGCTGAGGATACAAAATCTTCTTCAAGTGACTGGACTGAAGGTAAAATCCTGTGGGTCAACCTATCATAGCAGAAGAGACTGTATGACAACCTCATTCAGTTCCATCCAAGAAAAACCAGTCATGACCAAAGTGCAACTGGTGTGAGGTTTTCTATACTAATTAAATCACTTTTACACTAATTTTGCTGACATAACTGACAAAGAGAAACACATCCACAAACTGAAACAGTCAAACCAGCAATGCTTATAGGTACTTTTGTCACAGAGGGGGATTTCTCTTTGAAAAATCTCCAGAGGGATAGGGAACTGAGGCAACAGAGAAAAGAGAAAGCAAGTAGCTCCAAAATGTTTCTGTAAGTTTAGATTTCAGTCAGCTTGGCAAGCTCTTTCGTGATGTTTGAACACAACAGAACCTGAGTCACTAGCCTTAATTCAGCTTCAGGCCTTCCATGCCTCTGATCCCAATCCAAGTACTACTTTCACAAGACCTTTATCAAACATTAGCCCTGGCTACTCCATGAAGATGAAAGATATCCTCAGCTGCCTTGTCTTCTCTGGAAGTAAGGGCAGTGTTATGGCCTGTCTAAACTAATAGCTGACAGTTCCTAGAGGTATTTACATAGTGGAAGATGTAGCTTTAGATGTGTCCCAACTACTTTGGGTTGTAAAACATGATGGACCTGAGACACAGTGTCATATTCTTAGACACGCTCCACTTCCCCTGCCAGTTCTAGTAAATACTTTCTCCTAAGAGTAAGAAAAATATTTGCCCCAAGGTGAAGCAAGATGCTGCTCTTAAGGAACTAGATTTTATTTTGTACCAGCTGAGATTCAGCCACCTGTAGGAAGTAAAAACAGCATCTTTCTTCTTTGAAAGTAGTAGAAGGAAAGAAATACCACATCTGAAACATAACAGTGGAAAAAAAGTCTGTTTGAAGGTGCAGGAATGGACAGTAGCACGTGTGGGTTGCTACAAAGCATTCTGGGTGGACCAAAAAAAGTTTCATTTTCACTAGTTCAGAAAACACAGCGAAATTACTCGAGGCCAAAGGGATTTTACCACAGTCCAATAGTTATTAGTCAACTGGAGAGTGACCTAGGAGATGGAAAAGTCTCCCTGTCTTACAGCAATTGTGGAAGACATGAAAGAGTGGCTCATTTCATGCCACATTCCTTCCTTCCCTCCCCCAGAGTGCACCTGCACATCAAGAGCAAATCAAAACCAGTCTATTATAAACCATAGTCTCCTTTATTTTGAGGGATCCAAATCAAGAGCAAGGCTGAGACAGTATAACCAACACAAAAACTTGTTTCTCAGCATGATTGCCCCTCTCTGGTGGCCAAGTCCTGGTTAGTACCTTCAGAATCACAAAGCTAGCTGAAAGTAGGGCATGCCCATTAAGCTTCCAATCTTCCTTACACAGCCACGACAGTTTGCACATGTCTTTCTCCTTTGGGTTTTAGCCAGAGTCCAGCCCCTTTGGGCATCATAACACAGCTGAATGGTTTAGCTTCTTTTGTTCCAGCTGAAAAACAACCTAGCCCTCCCCCGCCAGCAACAATACAACTGGAACTGGGATTTGTGTGTCCTCTGAGCAAGGATACAGGCTTTGTGCCTTGCTGAGCTGTCTTGGCAAAGACTGCCAACACTCACAGCTGATTAAGCCTGCAGTGCTGCTTTCTGCTTTTCCTGCTCACAGACAGATGTCAGAAACAAGCTAACTGAAACAGCGCACGCAGCTAGAGCTCTCCACCTAGGAACATTAAAGCAGACTATTAGGGATTAAATAAATTGAGCCAGAGTGGAGTTTAACACATTCTCTCTAGGCTTCATTTCTACCTGGCATGCAATTCTGGGTAAGAAAAACCCAGCATCTCAAGAAACACTGTATTCTGGCAGGTAGCTCAACTTGGTGTACCAGAAGAGCTGTATTTGGAAAGCTTTTGCCACCACCACGTGGCTGAAGCCACGAGTGCAGCACAACTAACTGGGAGTTTGAGCTGCCAGCAAGGTCCAGCCTTGCTGCCAGGGCAAACCAAGAGCAAGTGTTCACAGCTTTTAGTGCCCGTGCCACATACATAACAAAGAGCATACAACTATTAAATATTACTCATTTTATTAAATTAGAACTCTCAAACACTAGTGACTTGCAGTAAGAATAAGGCATGACTTACTGCTGCTAAGAACCTGTTAGTAAAGAGATTATACACAGCATGTGCTAAACGTACAGACGTGTTTTCTATGTGCTGCTGTGGTCCAGTCTGCTGCATCTGAACTCTGCTCAGCCCTGGGGGCTGGGTTGCCGGGGCTATCCTGGGCTTGACAGGTCTTTTTTCTTCAAAGATCTAAAAGAAAGCTAAAGTGCTAGATTATCTTCTTTAGTCCATTCCTCCTCAGTATCAGACATGGAAATACTGAGCCCTTTGATGCGCAGATGCTCACACAGCTGGATTATTAACTGCCAAGTGTGGTCTATCTAGAAGCTGCAGGTCAGCCTTCCTTCCTTATTCCTCTCTTGGTGGAGAGACAAAACCTGGCAGCAAGGTTTCACATTAGTCCAAGGTGCTGTATTTCAACTGGAAGGAAGCAGGAGTCTGCTGCCTCTTCCCTAGGACTTTGGAAATAGTAGCCCATTCTTCTGATATTCTCTCAGAAAAACATGTAGCTCCTGGCCACTGGCCAAGTGGATGAAACTCAAACTTGATCACAAAATGGCGTTCAGATGTAACAAAGGATAAGAATCCCCAATTCAAACTGCCCTCCCCACAGCACCTATACACTATCCACTGAATAGGAATCAAGCTTTTCTTGAGAGATAAGCAACTAGGAACAGTTCTGGATGAGTGGTTGTGACAAGTCAGGCACAAAGGCTCCCCAATGTGATTCTAACTGCAGCAGCTTGAATGCCTGACAAATGTGGCTGAATTATCACAACGAGAAGCTAATCATCAGCAGAGTTCCTCATCAGTAAGCTAAAGGACAAGGCAGAAAATCCCGGTACGAGACCAGCACAGATCTGTAACATTCGGAGAAGTCGTTGAGCAGTGGCAACTCGTACGCCTTCCAGCTGGAAACAAAACGGAGAAATTATTTAAGCAATAGAAAAGAAGAAAAGCAGTCATAAAAGAAAGGACCAGAGCAGGCAATAAGTGGCTAGCTACAGAAAACCCCAAACAGGCCTATTTACACCCCTAACATCAAGGAAGGTACGGCGTTGCCAGTTGAAAGCCCTGAAGGGCTTGCCAAAGGCACAGGTACCACCTGCTGGTAGGGAAGCAGTCTCTGAGGATGGAACAATGAGTATACAAAAGTAAAGTGTGCTACCATTGGATGCCAAACTCACCCTCCAGTTTTTCAGACCAAGCAGGTAACTGGAAAGAGTGGCATATCAGACAGCAAAACAGTCAGTGAAGCCACAAAGTTTGGCTAACAGGAAGTATTACATGGGCAAGGAAGTCATTGGCAAATAACAGCTCAGGGGTTCCCAGGAAGAAAAAATGCGGCAAGGAACAAGCATACCAAGGGTTTGCATACCAGGGATGACTTTTTTAGTTTAGGCTTGGCTTCCTGAGTCCTTGAAGTAGCACAGTAAGGAGCAGGTTACTAGAAGGCTCATTTCAAGGACAGACTCCTGTACCTCTAGTGTTTTTGTAAAAACAGTCTGGTCTCTGATGCTTACGCAAGACAGCAGCGTATGTACCTGTATTTATTACTAATGTAATGATGTTCCTAAGGATCACAGGGCAGTGGAGCTCAGAAATCCCTCCAGACATCAAATAAGCACCTTACCTCCAGCTCACAGAATAGCACAGGACTGCAGTAGGCTTCTCCCAGTTTACAGACGGCATTCGTCTCAATGCTGCAACAATTCACCCTGCCAACTACAAAGAAGTTTTTCCACATTACAAGCCCTATAATCAGCAATCAGTGAAGAAAAGTACCAGGAAATTCCACAACTAAAAAATGACCCACAGCTAATTTTGAGAGCACCATGGAAGGTAAGGCAACAGTGAGCAATACAAACAGAATGATAAATGACTTGAACTTGAATTAGCGTGAAAGTATTTTATAATACTAACATCAGGAATAGTATTGCCACATTACTGTTAATGTAACAGTTGGAATAAGGGATCAGTGCACCATCAGCACGGGCAGAATCTTCCACTTACTTATCAGAAATCCTGCTGGCTCATGTAATATCACAGAGTGGTCTTGTCACCAAAGAAATTCACTTCATCGGGAGAGCCACAGGACAAGACAATGCTAAGACTCCTTTACTACCCCAGAACTAGGCCTCCTGATCCCCAAACTCCAGGGACACAGCACCTCTGTTTCAACACTGAGCAGTACAGTCTGGCCACTCCAGTTCCTCAGAGCTGAAGCAGGGAGGGTACACAGGAAAGCACCCTCTCTCCTTGAGGCAGGGAGATAGAAGGATTAGAGGCACAACAGGGTCAGACAGTACACAGCAGGAATACCAGTCTTGCATTAAAACTATACTTAATAGTTTTGTAGCTCATCCATTTAGATTCACTTTATTATCACAGTATCATATGCTCCTCACTGCTCATTAAGATTATCATTAAGGCAGATCTGCAAGAGCAGATAGAACAGACTTCTGCAGGGCCACAGGAAAAAAGAATCAATAACACAAATCATATTCAGGGATTAGGGACAGAGAAGAAAGGTCTGACTGGCAGAATCAAAAATGAGGGAGTGAGTGAGCATGAGAGAAGAGAACAATGTTTTATCTAAGAAAACAATAAAAAAAGGCAGCTGAGTTCAGACATAATTTAAACAAAGTTTTTTACAAAGCCATTGGTTTCCTTTGGTTTATTTCAAGTTAAGTCACTGCCCTGTTTTAAGAAAACTAACAGCAAGTGGTGCTGCTTGGAGAGAAGGAAGAGGTGCCATACATACCTCCAGTGACAAGAAAGCACACTTTCCCCAGGAAGAAGCTGGCATCCACGTGAGCTAGGGAAGCTTCGACATTCTTCAAGCTGCCAGAAAAGTACAGACAATCCAGTTGGACAGGGAGGTTAAACCAGTGCAGCATAAGGACAACAGGAATAACTTTCAGAAGCACAATTAGAAAACCAGTGATGTTAACATCTGCTGATCTGTGAGCTCGCAGAGTTCTGCTCTATGCTAAAAGCATGACATCAGAGACCTCTGTAATACCCACAGTTGTTGAATAATCCATAACATATCCTTTCTACTCAAGATTCAACAGTTAGTCTTTGTTTGAACAGTGTCCTCCATGACTTGCAGACACTAAGCGTCCGAATTCATTAACATCCAATGAGATTCAGCACCACTTTGGCTCTTTCAGGAAGAGCTTGCCCACACATTTCTGCAGCACCATCTGTGCTGTAAGTATGCAGCTGGGCCTGTCATTTTTGGTAAATGAGCCCAGGATCATCAGTCACAAGTTAAGTAAGTAATAAAATGCTGACTTCTGTGCCTTAGCAAGTCTTTACTTATGGCCTGGGGACACAAATATAATTTCTACAAAGATAAGCACAAGATGATAGAAAAGGGATCAATCCCTGAAGACTTTTCTTTTTTGCCTAGAGACATCAATACTGCTGATCCCAGGGGACCAGGAGGGTCCCCCTGTGAAAAGGGGACACAGATGCAGCAACTGGCTGGTTACTAGGTAGCACTGCCCAGTGCACATCAGCCATCTGCATATTACAGAACTTCACAGCACCACCATCATTTCCATCTAATTTTACAGACAGCATCTTTCTAAGGCTCAGTTCGTACCATCACATATCCAGATCCAGAAATAAATTCTGCATTCTCTGCTACGGCAACTTAGTGCACAACAGGCATGTTATTGCACAGAACAGTTCAGTCCTAATCCACTGCTGGAGGCCAGAAAGCCACTGTATACATTACTGAGCTCTTCCACCACAGCAAGTCTTGGGTTTGAAATTCACTATTCAGCAATTCCAAAACAGTAATGTAGATTCAGCCATTAATCCAAGAAAGAATATCAGTTCCCCCTCTCATATTTTTGCCCTTCTTTTACCTGGATTTGCTCTTGATGTCAATCACAAACACAATCAGATCTATCCTGGGCCGAAGGTGATCCCTCTCTGAAGGTAAGGGGAGGGATGTAGCAATGTGACTGAAAGATAATAAATTTGCCAGTTTAACCAAATAGCTTGGCAAGACAGTATCCACTTATGCATAACCACACAACCTTTGAAGTTCACCGTGTAGCAAGTTACCAGGCAGCCTGCTAATTACTAAATACGTGGTAATTGAAGAGACAGTGATTTTAAAGTGGTACTCTCATATCGTAGGCACACTCATAGTTGCTGACAGCCACAATGGTAATCACTAGACAAGGCTCGTTATAATGGGAAGCTTATTAGAGCATAACAAGACTCATGGAAACATTTTTGCTGCACAGATCTGTATGGCAAGTCATTTTTTTTAATTGTCACGAAGAGTCCTTTCTAACAAAGTGGACCCCAATGCTTTACTGGTATATTTTGCTGCCAACTTTCATTTAAAATGCATCAGTGCTTTCCTGTCACATTCCACAGATTCTGCTCATGTGCTCATGCGGGAGAGGCTACCTTTCCAGGCACAGAAAAACCTTAAACCAGAAACTTATCACTACTACAGCTTTACAGATGAAGTTATAACTCAGAAAGAGTTGCTATTACACCATTACCCCCCTTTTAACCCTTTTACTATGCAGGAGCTACTAGGTTAGTTTAGGTGTCCTCTTACACAGTACTACTGCTCCTGATACAGCTGTTGAAAGAAATACAGGGTGGGGACTTTTTGTGTCTCTTCCCACTGAAAAAAACAAACATCAAACAACCACAACCAACTAACTAACAACAACAAAAAACAAACAAGCAAACCAACCAACCAAAAACCCAACAAAAAAGGTTTCAGCAGTGCATAACTGGACCTTCCACAGGGAAGAACATTATCAGCATCTCATTTTTGGAAGATCACCTTAAAGACAAATTGGACAAACAAAAATCCCAGAAGTTCAGGCACTCTCACAATCCACTTCCTCTCTGGAAGCCAAGAGAGAAACAGTGATTCTGATCTTCTTGGGGAATATTACTTCTAGCAATTCAATCTTAAGGTCTTCACAGTTTTCACCAGCAGCCACAAACCACAGTACACATTCCCTTCTATTAATCTTATGTAGTTTGTAGTTTTGTCTGCCAGTCTCCAAATAAAGCTGTTTGGTTTCTTACATATAAGGAAGGTACGATTTAACAAAACCATTCAAAAACTGACAGAAGAGATGAGCAAAGTGAGCTTGAAAGACACACTGCAACACAAACAAGTGTATTAATTTAAGGTGAAATTTAGGGAGACACTATGGTGAAAACATCAGATCTCATTCTCTGGAGGAAAAAAAAAGGAAACTGAAAAAAGCACTGCTTTTTTTTTTGAATTCTGCTATATTTAAACCAAAATGACTAGATGATGTCAGCAGCCTCCAGATATGTGCTGCAGAAACCCTTTTTTCCCCAGCAATAAGAGACACAAAAAAACCCAGCCCTGCAATTCTTCTCCCAACAGCTGTACCTGGCAGGCAAACTTGCCAGACAAGATACCATATTTCTTTGTAATGTGTATAATCCCAAAGTAATATAGTGTGGGGGAAAAAACCCAATACCACTGTAATGGACTTCGCTTTCATAGTGATATTAACACAGGGACTTATCTTGCTCTGTAGTACAAGCACACGATTCTGTGCCTTTGGGCAGTTACCCAGCTGTAGCACCAGCAGCCATCTAGTTATGGAATTCCACAGCTCAGCAGAGGCTGCAGGTTCCACACAGAAAATGGGGTAATTCATTTGCTATTAGTTGCCATAATCAGAGCAGTACAGTCGCCCTAATTAGCCAGTGGTGCAACTCTGCTCAGGTTGTTTTTACTGCATAGCCATGGATTACAGCAGCGAAATAACACAAACACCTTCTGAAGAGCTGACTAAACTCATTTGGTCTTGGCAAGAGAGCTGTCAAGGACATTTTATCACAAAAAGTTAGTTAATCAAGCTTTTAAGACAGCACTTGTCACACAGCTAAAGCTAAAATTTCAAGCGCATCTTAACAGCTCGAGGAGGAAAAGCACGTGTGTGCACGCAACTTAGAAAATGGCTACAATAAGCACCAAAAGCACTGGACATCTTGTTTGGTTTTAAGTACTTGCAAGCACTGTACTTGTCCCATTCTGTCACGGGATGTTCAATTTCTGTATGTGCCTTTATCTCAGGTGGGGAAAAAATAAATATCTGTGTTCCTCTCATACCCTTCCAATTTAGTAATCAAACATCTGTGCAGCATCTGAAGGGTATGCGCCTAGTGAACATGAACGTGGGAAGTGCTTCCACCCCCATTTCCAAGCATGCCCAAACTGCCTGCCCTGAGGGCAAAGGGGTTTGGCCGCTGTATATGTGGCCACATCTGGGCAGCGGTGCTCTCTAGCGTTCGCAAGAGAGAAGTTGCTCTCCGAACCGAGCGCCTTGCAGTTCCGACTATCGCCACGGGGGCGGAACCTGCATTTTTAACCAATTTCTGTGCGTGCATTCCTGAAGCAGAAGCCTTCCATGAATTCGGGTCACAGCCGGTGATCTGGGCCCCGAATGAGCCCGGGGCTGCAGGCGGCGAGTACCTCTCCCCACTACTCACATGCTGATTTTGAAGTCCCTCTTCTCCTGGAGGATCGTCTCCGCCAGCTTCTGCTGGAGCTCCTCGTCCGAGCCCACCAGCTGCGGGCACAGACGGACAGCGCGGTCAGGGACAGACCCCGGCCCGGTGCCGCGGGGGCGGGGCCACACCGGACGACATTTGCATATCGCAGTGGGGCAGCCAATCCCCGCGGAGGGGCGAGCCCGGCGCGCTGAGGCGCGGCCCGAGCCAGCGGAGCGCACGGAACGGGCGGGCTCGGACCGCAGGGCCTGGCCCGGGGAAGGGGAAGAGGGGGCGGGCTGCGGCGCGGCGCCGCCGCCGGACCTACCAGGAGGGCGGCGGAGTTGAGCCCCGGGAGTTTGTCGAAGGGCCGCAGCACCGCCATCCCCGCCGCAGACGGCACCGCCCGCCCGCCGGAATTCAAACGCCGGCCGCGCGCCGCGCCGCCTTGACGTAGTCCGGGGGTGGGAGGGACGGGGCTAACGGCGCGCGTGCGCGCTGGTGCCGGCGGGCAGGGGGCGGCGGCAGGGGGCGCTGTGGGGCTGGCCGGGAACCCACCCAGGGAATATCCTGCTGGATGGGGGCCCAGAGGGATCAGCTAGTCCAGCTCATGACACTGCGCAGGACGGCCCGCAGAGTCACACCGTGTGCCCAACAGCATTCTTCAAACGCTTCTTGAACTCTGCCAGGCTTGGTGCTGTGACCACCTCCTTGCAGAGTCTGTTCCTGAGGAACCTTTTTCTAATAGCCAACCTAAACGTCTGCCAGCACACCTTCAGGCCATTCCCGCGGGTCCTGTCGCTGATCGTCAGAGAGAAGAGATCAGTGCCTGCCGCTCCACTTCTCCTCATGGGGAAGTTGTAGACTGCAGGCGCAGCGCAGGCCCTGCCGAGCGCTCGGATACCACACGCTGGGACTGACCACCAAAGATGGCTAATCACGGTCAAACTCTGCAAAGCAGCAGTATTTCTGTGGCATCCAGGTGTCCCAAGGGTCAGTCATGCCTGAGGCACCCAGGGGTGGTGCCAGGCTATGCTGGAGAGATGCTGAGGATTGGGATGGTGGCCTCACCTTGGCTGTCCAGGGGCATCATGGACAGCCTAAGCTTCTGAGGAGCAAAGCCCTTATTTCCAGGGCTGTCCCCTGGTCCTTGCCATGAGCAGATGCCCATTCGTTTGGTCAAGGGTGAACAATACCAAAGGCTTCAGTAAGATTCAACTGCCTCCTTACATTACAGTTTATAATGTGAACTAATACATAGAATCATAGAACTGTTAAATCAAAAGGACCTCTAAGATCATCGAGTCCAAACAGTGAACCAGCACTGCCATGTTCAAAACTAAACCATGTCCCCAAGTACCACATCTACACCTTTTCAAACACTTTTGGGATGATAACTCCACCAGTTCCTTGAGCAGCCTGTTCCAATCCCAGACCACCCTTTTTAGTGAAGAAATGCTTCCTGATGTCCATTGTAAACCTCTACTGCTGCAACTTGAGGCTATTTCCTCTCATCCTGCTGCTTGTTACTTGGGAGACCAACCCTCACCTCACTACAACCTCCTTTCAGATAGTTGTAGAGAGCAATAAGGTCTCCCCTGAGCGTCCTTTTCTCCAGGCTAAACACCCCCAGTTCTCTCAGCGTCTCTTCATAGGACTTGTACTCCAGACCCTTCATCAGGTTCGTTGCCCTTCTCTGGGCATGCTCCAGCACCTCAACATCCTTCTTGTACTGAGGGGCCTAGAACTGAACACAGGATTTGAGGTATGACCTCACCAGTGCCAAGTATGAGGGAAGAATGTTAACAGAGTTAATACACTCATCCTATAAAGACTGCTTGAAGGAAAGGAATTTCCCTAACACTGTATGGCAGCAGCACCTGGATTTGCACACTGAATTGTTCTGTGCAAGGTTTTCTGACAGCCCCATCAGCGTCAGCCTCCATCCTGCCCCTTCCTGGGCATCTTCTCCATCTCCTCCCTGGCTGGTCGGCCTCTGCCCAGCCCCACACTCCCCTGCCAGTGATACAGGCGAAGGAGCCCATGCAGAAGCACTGCAGTTATAGAGGCTGAGCTTTTCTCACTCCAAGGTCAGAGCAGGAGGATGATGTGCACTGATGTAAAGCCCTCAGAGGTCCATTGTACCTCGGTGGCCTGTGGTCCACCTTGCTGCATCTCCTATTCTTTGCCTCATCCCTGAGTTTGGCTACAAATTCTCAATTTGAGAAAGGGGGTCCAGGACCCCTTCAGCTGCCTGCTGGTGCTGGCTCTCCCTGCCCCTTACACCAGGACACCTCCAAATGGCAGGAGACATGCTGGAGAGGGAAGAAGGCTGCAGGAGAATGAAGACATATCTCCCCTTCTGCAGCAAGCTGGAGAAGGGAGATGAAGGGGAGGAGGTGGATTAATGTAAGCTGACATCACATGACTGCCGTGGCTTTTTTGATCTTGACAAAGGCAGACGGTTTCGCTCGTTGCCAGCATGAGACAAATTACAGGTGAAGCAGAAGAGATTATAGGATATTTCTGGCTGGTTTTGAGTTTGGTTGGGGGAAGGGAGGATGAATCCATGGTAGACGTGTCCTAAAGATGGGAGGCAAGCAGATGCGATAAATAACAAGAGCCAGTTCCCAGGCTGGGGGGATGTAGAGCACAAAGGGGACAATGTTCCTTTCCAGCTGCTGAGAATGTGGAAAGATCTGGCACCCACCTAAAACATGTTTGTCCTCTTTCTGCCCCCTGCTACTCCCTGTTGCCTGCTCTCTGGCCCCACAGAAGGACCTGGGTGGCTTCAGTGTCTAGCTGGGGACATGCTCACTGTCCACTGTCGCTGCAGGGTTCTGTGGAGATTTAGTGGGTCCAGATGAGCTACCACTGATCCCACAGTTATTATTCCTTGTCCCCAGTAGGTTTCTTGGCTTCTCCTTGGCAGACTTACCTCTGCAGACATGACACCCACTTTCCCATGGAAACACAGAGATTCCTCCTGCTCACTGCTCTGCGTGCATCTTCACTGTGCCCATTTGCCAGGGGGATGCCTTCCCCCTCAGCCCCTTACCAACAAAAGATCCTTGAGTACACAGACCACCTCAGAGTGACTTGGAGCAGGGCAGTGGAAATGCTGATGGTCCCTGCCTCAAAGTCTAGGCTTTGGCAGAGCCAGTTTCCTCCTGGGATGCAAAGCCATTGCCTAACAGCTGGCACAGTGAGCTAAGCCAGGCAGATTTGCTTTGCTTTCCTCCGTCTTTGAAATGCAGCCAGGGATGCTCCACAGCAAAGCCTGCAGTGCAAGCTCAGCTCAGTGGGGAACCAGAGAGGAGAACAGGAGTCATCATCCTGAACCTTTGTTGGCTATTTACACATGGACCTAGAGGTGTAAAACAGATCTAATGTCAAAGAGTAGCATTTAAAAACTGTTTTCATGGTAGAGGATGGTGTAAGGAGGTGGAGACTCAGGGTGGCAATGTGCCTGGATGAGACACGGTTAGTGTTGGAGGCTGGAGTGTATTTTACATATTACTGTGTGACTGTGTCAGGCTGTTTCACTTCTCACCACCCCATTTCCAGTTTGCAAAGTGGGACTAATGAGTCTATCTCTGCTTCTGAGTGGTGCAGCAGAGATAAGACAGAGGTGTCTGTGCACTGGCCGCCAGTGAAAGCAGAAGGACAAGACCAAGGCAGGACATGGAAATGGAGAGCTCCTGATTTTACTTTGTGGGCTGATTTTGCTTTGGTAGCACAAACCATTCCAAAAATAGGTAGAACTGTATTGTACATGAAGATGCTCTTGTGCTGCCAACGAAGGCAATTAACGTCAGTGAGACTTGACCTGGCCATCACCAGTGCTCCCTGGGAGCAGGTTGCTCCTGGGGCAGTTGCTCCTGCAGCAGGACAGCACCAGCCACTACAAAAAATGCTATACAGCACACCTTGACCTTGTGTATCCGTGACCAGTTTGCCGTATGCCTCATCCAGTGGCTGCACCTCAGGATATCTCTCTTGGTTCTCCCTGAGCAGCCAGAGGAACAAAGGAGACAGGCTTTGGAGATGGTCTAGAGAAGAGCACTGCCCCAACATGGTCCCAGTTATCTCAACACCTGCTCCCAGACCTCCTGACAGTGGTGGCTTCATTCCAACCCTTTTCAGCACAAGTTCTTGAGATGTAGCCTGGCCATGCATCACTGGCTCCAGGCTGACCTCTCTTAGTCCTTTCTGGGAAGCCTACAGGATATGAACTCATGTGTATTTGATTGGATTTGTTCTCTCACTAATAGACAAAAATTATATCATTTGCAGCAAATGCAAATTATTAGAGAAACTAATGGCATTTCCACATATGTTGCTGGCAACTTCAGCTTCCTTTGGCAAAGACTCTTCCCAGGTATTGTTAGACCCAAAGCAATTTATCTTTTTCCATTCTGCTCTTTAACTTAACTTGCCATACACATTTCTTTAGCTTTTTGATCAACTCAGTTAAACTTCTCTAGTGGGTTTCCTTTTTTGAAGCTGCAGTAGCACCCAGAAGGGGGGTTACTCTGCTTTCCCACCAGAGTATCCTTGTCTGATGCTCTGCCATGCATCCAGTGTGCCTTCTGCATCCTGCAGCAGCTCCCTCACCTCCAGCTGCTGAGCAGGGAAGCATTTCTGTGAGTCTTGCTGGAGTTTTGTCTTCTACTGTGGACCTTGGGAGAGGCAAGCTTAATAAATTCAGTCTTCTCCCATGCCTCTACCTACCTTGGAAAAGTAATATTTGGGAGATTGGTGTTACCTTAGACAGGCATCAACCTGTGTTTGATCATCTCAGAAAGTGCTGATAAAAGCATAAAGGACACTAAAGAACAGCGAAGAAACTTGTTAGGAAAGACTAGAATAACACTTAACCACACTTAGCACTTAAGTGTGTGCCTGGAGTTGCCCAATAGTCTCCTCTTTCTCCAGGCAGGGCGTTTGTCTGAGAAGGGTTTCATGATTTCTACTCTGGCTGCATGGCCCTCTCACATCAAACCCAACCCCATGCTCACCTTCATCATGCAGGTGAATTTGTGGCTGCCCAGAGATATGGAGGGTAGTCATAAGTTCAGTGGCAAGCAAATGTTCTGGGGCAAATGGCTTTGAGGGGCTCATGTGTCCAAAGACACTCAGGGGCCTCCTCCAAGGCAGGTGGAGGGAACTGAAAGCCTCCCAGGCACTGGGCAGAATGATACGCCCATGCTTATGCCTGGAAGATCTGAGTGGCACACAGCAGCATTATCTGAGGTGAAAGCTGAAGTGCAGCTGAAGTGTTTCCATGACGTTTGAGCTGTACTGGCACGTCGATGACTGGAGCTGTCTCGCCGCTACAGCTCCTGTTGGAAACCAAGGGATGCGACAGCACCTGAGAGCCCCGTCACAGGCGGCAAGCAGCTGTGGTGGAGGCACAGGGTCTGCAAGTGTGTCCCAGCTCTGGCAGCACAAAGCCCAGTGCTTATTTATTCCTACCTCCAAAGGTTTTTCAGACTCATCTGAGGGGGTTTCTGCTTGAAGCAAGAGAGGCTGCCATGTCATGACTTGTGCAAGCCCACCGCTGTGGTGGTGATTGCAGAAAGAGGTGATCCCCACTCCTTGTTGTGCTCTCTGAGTGCATGCGTGGCAGGGAAGTGAGCTAGGGGAATAAATGACCCTGTGAGTCAAAACTCTTGCTGTTCTGGAGCTTTGGCTGCATGACCAGCATGCTAGTATTAAGCCTGAGCTTAAACCCAGGGAGAAGTTGCAAACTGATGGACACACTGGCTCTGGTGTCCCCCTGGGGTGACCTAGGATAGGGAGCTGGGACAGTCGGCTGGGGATGTTGCGGGGATCTTACACATTTTGACTCAGTGTCCATGAGGATGCCTGGCCCAGCAGGCTCTACTGGTGGCCTGTGGCTAGTCACCTGGAGAAATGAATAATCTCCTACCTTGTGCCAGCCACCTCTGATGTCCCTCTATTTCCTTGCATATGTGGAAAGGGGTTTTCTTTCTGACCTCTCAAGTGGACTGCGTGTTTGCCTACCCTTAGAGTTTGCTCTGGGGGCAAAATAAACAATATCCTTTCAATGTTATTTCTTAAAAATCTGTTTCTCTCAACCACGTTTCTCTCCCAGTACAGTCAAAACTGTGAGGCTTATGTTTTCCTCCCCCTGCATTGGGATTAGTGAAGCAATTACTATGCTGATGGTGAAGGTGGGTATCATGACTGAGCTTCAATGAGGTTAAAATTAAGGCACAATTGCAGGCTCCACTTGGGAGGTACATGGCAATCATCTGGAGTGCCCACCTTGCTGGAGTGAATGAGAAAGCAGCTAGCTAAACCTAATGGATCTGATCCTCTATGCGGATATTCTGCTAGGTGCGGAGGGATTGCAGACCTATACTCAATGCTTCTGACTATTATGAAGTTATGTCAGGAAGATGTGGGGCTCAGGAGGAAAAAAGGAGGATGAAGAGGAAATCATGGAGCATGCCAGCCAGCTCCCACAGCTCTCAGCACAGCCCTGTCTCAGCACTGATGGATGACCAGGTGACAGACCCTTTGAGTGCATTACTCTTGGAGCCAGCAAGTGCACATGGGCTCTGTCACCATCCATAGGTTTGCCCGGAGAGGGGACGAAGCCATTTGTGCCTGAAATACAACCTAGTGGGAAGCCAAACCTCCTATCTCACAGCTCCTGGGGCATAGCACTGTAGTCGGCACAAATCTGGGGCTCAGTTTGGTGGATATTATTAACCCTTCAAGCCTTTACAACCACAACCTGTGGCACATCTGCAGGGCTTTAGTTGTCAGAGACTAAGTGGGCAAGGCTGGAGAACACAGACAGGAGAGCAGGTAACTCTCAGGGCTTGAGACAGTTAGTTTTGATTTTGTTAAGACAAATTCATTAAACAGTTTATGGGTCATGGTGAAAATTTCTATGTGTACACAAAAAATCCCCCACAACCTACCCAACCCACAAACAATATCAAAAACCAAAGTAGTTTCCTTGTTGCTATTTCTGGGCTGCTGAAAAGCTGAAAATGTTTTAACAAAACCTTTCCTGTCAGCAGCAGCAATGACAGAATGAGGTGTGGATTCAGGAAACAAGGTATTTCACTGAAAGCAAAAATAATGGTTCAGATAGCAATGTTCTTCTGGGTTTTGATGTAGGATACTTTTCGTCAAAGTGTTGATTATTTTATTTTTACATGAAACCCCTAACGGGAGTACTAATCTCCCTGCCCCTTCTACCCCCTCTCTCTGCTTTCATCCTGCTGCTGACAAACCACCAGCCCCCAGATGCTGTGCTGGACACACTGGTAAATCCGTGGAGCCTTTACATCCCATCCATCTAAATCAGCCCGAGCTCACGCTCGTCTGCCCAGGCATTTCTCCTCCTCCAGGGCTGCAGCCCGGGCTGCGGATGATGCGGGAGGAGGGAGAGCATCCCGCGGTCACCTCCCCCGTGGCTCTGGCCCGGGTACCATGTGCGGGTGAGCTGGGGAGGCTGGTTGCCATAGCGACCGCTGCTAAAATGCTCCCCCTCCTCGCACCGAGATGCAGTTGGTTGCAGACGGTCCCTCCTTGTGTGTAAGGGGGAGGCCGGCGATGGGGTGCCCTGGGGAGGCTGGAGCGGGGCTGCCGCTGCCGGGGAGGCGGTGGGGGAAGCCCCTGGGAGCCCCAGTGGGCAATGAGGCCGCAGTGTTGGCTCCGTGTCCTCCCCACCGCCCGCCACGGCTGCTCCCGCTATCCCTCCCTCCCTGACTGCCTCCCGCCCATCCGCGCCTGTCGCCTCCCGCTGTCGCCCAGCTCTCCCGGAGCCGGGTCCCTTCTCCCTGGCATTGCCTGGCCGGGAAAGGAGCCTGACTCATCCCGGCCGGGCCCCTGCAGATGCCAGAGGGAGCAGCCCCATCCTATTGCCCTACGCCCGTGGAAGGAGGTAGGTGGCAGGTGTCAGGAAGTAGGTGGCAGGTGTCAGGGCAGGTAGCGGGTGGTTGTCGGGAATGTGGTGCACGGGAGCAATGTCATCTCTGGGTCTCCAGTCAGCAGCAGCTCTTGCTTCAAGCTGCAACCTGCCCGGTCCTGAGGTCGGGGTGAGCACAGGGCTGGTAACACTGCAACCTGGGTTGTGCTCCAACCATGCAGACGGGAGGGTTTTGTACCCAAAGTCACCTCTGTCTTGGCACCCTGCTCCCAGCCTCTCCCAAGAAGTTTCTGCCCTGCCATTAGCAGTGTGCCCCCCGGGGCTCCCATCACAAGTGTACCCACAGCACCTTGGGGGTAGCAGAGGCGGTGTGGGGGATCCAGGGGTGACATTGAAGGCGAGCAGCTGGAGTGTAACATGGATTTATAAAGGATCAGTCAGCTTACCTACATGAGACACTCTTTCAGGTGAAAGACCAAAGACTCTTTTGTGACTTTCAGGGGATGCAGATGCCCCACTGCAAAATGGGATGGTGAGATCAGCATCAGGATGCTGAGGTCCAGCAAGGGTTAAGGCACATTTAGTATCTGCAGAACTGCTCCAAAAAGCTGATGTCTTTGAATGGAACTCCCTCTTTTTAGCATTTGCTGCCAAAATCTGCTCACCCACCTGACAAAAGCAAGTTGCTTCACCAGGCCAGCCCTGCAGAGGCTGGGGGGGTACTCTGACACCTTGTCCAGCACTCAGCTTGGCCACAGCGAGGACCCTTTTTTGCGGGAGCAGGGATAGGTGAGCAGTGTGGGGCCACAGCACGAGGTGAGGGCTGCATAGCAAGTAGACCGAAGAATAGGTTGCTGGCAGGGAGCTGGGAAATGCTGGCTCTGCTAGTAATGGAGAGAGGATGAATTGGGAAGTCTGTAGGGCTGCTTTTTATTCTGGTGCTTTTTTGGATGGCAGCTTCACTCCCATGTTTTGAAAGCAGACGATCAGGGAAGGAAATGAGGCTATTGGCTTTCCAACCGACACCCCAGGGGTTCCGAGCCAAAGTCACCTTCCCAAGGTCCCTGACCCTGCCCAGTGCTGTCGCCAGCTGGAGATGGGTATCAACAGCTGAGGCACCTCTGGAGAAGGGGTTTGCAGCAGCCTTGGCCCCCTGGGCTGTTTGCAGCAGCAGCTGGGGATGCAGAGGGTGTGAGGGAGCTACTTCTGCAGAGCACTTAGGAAGGCAGGGGCTTCTGGCCAAACATGGAGCTCAGACCTGGCTCCTTTTGAGGAATTCCCTCCCTCATCCCTTAGGATGAGTAGAGTGAGGGAAGTCCCACAGCTCCCCACAACATGTCTGTGCTGTTATTGCAAGCTGTGGTGGGAGTTTTCCTCACTGGTTACTTACCTGAGGAAGGCAGAGGCAGCCATGAAGAGGCAGGAGCAGCACTCACACTGCCCCTTTGCTCTGGTCAAATGGTGGCCAGTGCTGAGCCTTCTACTCCTGTTGCACTTGATCAGGTGGAGCAAGGGCCTGTAAAAAGGGAGATGTGAATCACTGAGAGGGAGATAGAAGAAGTCTTCCAGAACTTTAGTTCTGGATGGTTCTGTTAATGGCAGCACCATGTGTAGCAAAACCGAGGACTGCTGAAAATCAAAGAACATGGCAGGAGGAGGCAAAATCCATTGAGGTCCCCCCTGTCATGCAAGGAGAACAGATAAATATCAGCATCCATGCCAATCAGTGGGAGTAAATCAGGTATTTTCTCCAGTGTTGGTAGTTTCTTGCTTATGGTAATAAGAATTGCAGCTTGTTTCAAATCTAATCCTGTGACAAAAAAGGTGTCACTCAGAGGGTAGAGATGAACCTCATGTTTCCTGTTGCAGGCCTTCCTGTTGCAAGAGATGTCCAGCAAATAAATCCTGCTGGGCATACTGGAAACAACTGATGGCTGTGGCATTAAAAAGGAAAAAAAAGAAAAAAGCCCAGCCCTCATTGTGGGAGAAGGCAGCAGCGTTACGGGGCAGGAGCAGAGACGAGTATGAAGATACTCAGGGCTCTCCCCAGCCTCCTCTTAACTGCCCCCATGCTAGGGAGGTGGGGACAGATGGTTATTGACAGAGGGATGACTTGGGAGACAGTTGCAGGTGACAGCTTTCAGCTGTCTGGAAAAGCAAGATTTTGACATGGGTGCAGCTCTGGCCTTACTGTGTCCCAACTGAATTCAAGGGGCACTTCACCACCCCCACTGAGGGGTGAGGGTTACAGAAAGCCTCCCTTCAGGACAGCATTTTTATGCCTGAGTCCACCGTTACGATTTCCAAAGCCTGAAGGTCCCTGGTTTAATCCACCAAAGCCTGGGACAAGCAGCACATTCACAGTACAAAACCCAGCAGCCCTGGTGCCCAGGGAGGCCGTAGCTGTGCTTTTAGAGGGGTAAGCTTCTCAATCCCCTTTTCTGTCCCTGCACAACGCACACCTTGGCAGGTGTTTTGGTAGGGGCAAGCAGTGGAGAGTTGGAGAAACTGGGCACCTCTAGGGTTGCAATGTGGGTTGCTCCCTCCCTCCCAAAGGACAGGAATAAAGGATGGGCACAAACGTGATGTCATTTTAAATGGCCCCAAGTCAGGGTGTATGCCCTGAGCACAGCATCAGCAGGGTCATAATCGTGGGGAGAGTGTGGGGCTGGGACCCCATCTGTCCATCCCTCCAGAAATCTTCAGCCGTGACAGCTGGACAAGGAAATGTTTTGCTCCTTCCTGCTTGCTCATTTTTTGCACTGGGTCAACAGTAATCATGCGGTGTGTTGTTTTGTGTTCCCCAGGGCAACGCTGCTCCAGACTCACCTCGCTCCTGGGTGGTGAGGACCTCTTGGCAAGGCAGATTGGCCGCTCTCGGTAAGTGTCTCCCACTGCCCCGTGGCTGATGTGATAGAGGGATCTGAGCTGTGCTCACGGACTGGTGCTGAACCAAGCACTGCAAGGTCCCTGAGCCCTCGCAAAGCAGGACACTGTATAGGGGTGCAGCAAGGGAGGGCTCAGTCCCAAGCCAGACCAGCTCAGACTGGGAATTTAAAGGGATCATGGAGAGTAAGGAGAAGCAGATTTTCCCTCAAGCAGGAGATGAGAAGCAGCTGCCCACTTTTAATCGCTGGCCACAGGGCTGGGGGCATGCAGGCTCAACCACCTCTATGGGCAGGAGCAGGACTCCTGCTCTATGAGGTGCTCCCAGCAATGACCTCAAAAGCACTGACCTCTCCCAATGGATGAGGTGCCTTGGTGTGCAACTGAGCATGAACTGGGTGCAGCAGGGCTGCAAAGAGGGGTGCAGAGAGGCTGTGCACTCCTGATGAGGCAGATGTCTTGTGATGAATCTTTGTGGAGGTGGTTTTTGGGTGCTCTCACTGTATGATCTTTCTCTCCTTTTCTCTGGCAGCCATGCCCCACTTCTTGGATTGGTTTGTGCCCGTGTATCTGATGATCTCCATTCTCATCCTGGTGGGCTTTGGAGCTTGCATCTACTACTTTGAGCCAGGACTCCAGGAAGCCCATAAGTGGCGAACGCAGAGGCCGATCATGGAACGAGACCTTCGGAAGACACTGATGATTCGGGACAACCTGGCCTTTGGGGTGCCTGAGGTCTGACAAGCTGCCCATCGCATCCAGAAAAGTCTCTACGGGGTGGGCAGCAGATCACAAACCTCAGCAGGGATGACAGTCTTGCCCTGGTGTAAGTGAGGCTGGTCATCACTTTGCGCTTTGCTGATCTGGGTCGTGTACTCACCACTCACCATTCTGCCCCTTTGCTTCTTAGTCAAGGTTTGTGTGGCACTGTAGACTTGGGCTTCCCATGTGCTCACAGCTCTTCACCCAGCCAAAGACAAAGACTTCTGCTCCTCCCCATGGCCAAGACTGATGAACCACTCCAATGAAACATCTCTTGTTAATCACTTGAGTTTGAGCTGTCTGGCATCTCAACACAACCTTCAGTAGGAAAGTTCTCAACAGGGCAGCAGTCTTGCAAAGGGATGCAGAACCTTTTACTCCTATTCACAAAGTTAAATCTAACCCATTTTGTTTAAGTCCAGGGGGTCCTTTGGGGGAAGTAAATGGGATTTCAACACATCACTGCTTCAGCTGAGCTCTTCACAGCACCCATCCTTGGTGCTGGGATGATAAGCTTGCTGAAGCTCTGTGCAGAGGGGCCAAGGGCTCAGCGAGCCCCAGAGACTGACTGCCTTTATCCCTGCTAAAGTCACACCACTTCTATTTCTGTTTGGGAGGTGGAGAACATTCATCCATCCATTCCAGATGCACCGTATTCAAATTAAAGGTCTTTACTAAAGAGATTTATCCAAGTCCTGTGTCAAGCTGAGAATATTCTGCATCTCTCCGTGAAGGGGTGCTGCCAGATTTATCACGTAAACTTCTCCTGATCTGCCTGACCTTCTGTTCCTCTGTCATGGAGTGAGATGGAATAGTCTGGGAGTCATCTCACACTTGTTCAGTACCCTGTGCTCCAGAGCCCTATGGCATAGATGGGCTCTCCTTTAACTGTCACCCCAACAAAGCTGTGAAGCATCCCTGTATTTCTATGCATGTCTCTGAGAAGGGATACTGAGCCTGCCATCTACATGGGCCCATTATACCACCTCTGCTTTCTGGACCCAAGCTGTATAATGTAGGTCTGGCACAAAATCCTGTGTTTATAGATTTCCTACACTGTCCTGGGCCTGATTGGCCACCAAAGTGCTGGATGAAGCTGTGACACCAGGATTAAGAGGGACATGCACACCTTCTCCCTCCCTGCCAGCCCAGTGCATTGCTCAGTGTGCACAGGGAGGTTTGGGAGAGCTCTGAGCCTGTGGCAGGAGGTTGTGTTACCTCTCCTCCCACCACAACACCCACCCTTTGGATGCAGTAGGTGCAGCAGTGCTACCTGTGAACGCTCTGGCAACAGAGGGGTCCTGTGTGCCCCACTCCCATATCCCAGGTATGTTAGCCAGTGCCACCACCCCATGTGCACGTCTGTGCATCCTGGGCCATCCCCTGGGCCAGCCAGTATCTTGACGATGCACGTCTCCACTGTCCTTCCATTGTGCTGTCTCTGTTCTCCTTTTGGCAGTAGAAATTCTTCAGGCCAGCTGTCCAAATCTTCTACAGCTCGTGTCACTCAGGCTCACTTGTAAACCCATCAATGGAAGTTTTGTCCTCCATTCCCAAAGAAAGGATCAGAGTTCACTGGCTGGTTAGAGTGAGTGATGTGGGGAAATGCACTGAGTGGGATTACTCCTGTGCCCAAAGTTTCACTTGCCCTGTCAAGCAAAGGCTCAAAGCGCAGGTGTGTCCTGAAACTTGGTCATTCTCTGGGGATGAAAGCTAATTTTTAGCTCTAAGGAATAGGTCAGGACGTTCTACAAATATCCTGGGTTTTCCTGGAATATTTCATACACCGGACTGCAAATGCATTACCATTCTCCTCCACACCAAAACCAGGCACACCAGCAGGAGCTTTCTGGTTCTGTTTCAGACAGAGGACAAATCAAGAGTCCTTTCATTCAGCCAAATAACAGTGACTATGATGCAAGTAGCCTAACTGGGGAGTCTCACTCATCAGGGAAATGCAGTGAGTGGGATTACTCCTGTGCCTGAAATTACACTCACCCTGGCAAGCAAAGACTCAAAGAGCAGGTGCAGCTTGAAACAGGTAAATTTTTGTGCCTTGTTGACTTGGGGCTGTGAAAGAGAAATGCCGTGGGGCTGAGCTGCATGGTCTGACATGCCACTCATGGCTGCATGGCCCCCCTCCCCTGCCCGCTGGCACATCACAGCCATATTTCTAAGCACCAGCTTGGAAACTTGTTTCCTCACCTTGACTCCGTCATAGGTAGGACTGCCCTGCAAACAGACACAGCTGAGCCGTGGGGCAGCAATTAAAACCTCTATGCTGGAACTGAGGGGCTTGGAGCAGTCAGGGACAGGGTAAACCTCCCCTGTTGGAAGGGGAGCCTGCACCCACAGGGGTCCCCTCTCCCCTCCTCCATGTCTTCCTCTGCATGCTGTCCTGCCTGTTTTCACTTACATTCTGCCCACAACTCGGTATAGAAACTGAGCAAAAGAAGACAACAAACAAGCAGGGGATGGACTAGAGAGAAACTAATTATTCATCTCCTCTGACTTCTGTTTTGCATTGTTTACTGATGCATTCGGCATTAGGCCAGGTGTTTTCCATGGCTATAAAAGACTTTATGGCCAATAGTATCAAGCCCTCCCCAGTGGAATAAAAGCATATGACAAACTGTGTGGCTGACGCTTTATTCTCCTGTTGTTCCCCCCTGGAGCTGCCTCCTTCCAGCTCTGGACAGGCAGCAAGGACCAGTCCACAGTGAGGTTTCCTTTACAGCAGAGTAGATCTTCATCTGCCTGGTTCCTGTGCCAGCTACAGCAGAGCTGTCTGGGAACAATTAAGCCAAAGGCAAATGCTGCCTGAAAACTGAGACTGTTTCTCCTCTCTGGGACCTGTATAGGCAGAGAGACCTCAGGGGAGAGGGAAATAGTCACAGATACTGAATTAAAATGCATAAAGCATCAGAGAAGATACTTAGTGCTGGAAATACTACACAATATCAGGTTGGTCTTTTCTAACTTTTCTGTCTCTTTGCCCTTAAAGAAGCAGAGAACTCAAACTGCCCTGAGCCCTGCTTTCCACCAGCATTCCCCACGGCTTGCTGTGGGTCACTGGATAGTGATTCCCCTTTCACTTCCCTCAGCCTTGGCCACCCGAAGGCAGGCAAGCATCTCCCCTGCCATGCTGTGGGTGCTATGGGTGCCCATCTCTCCTTTCCTTTGCTCCCACTTGCCCACCAAACCATGTTAGTTCTCATTCTATCCCACCAAAACACCTTTCTCCTTTCTTCCTTGTGTTGCCCTTCAATGTCTTTTATAGTAAGGAAAGTGTAGAGGAAAGCTGATCCCTGCAATAGGTGTTCTCTTGACCATGTAAATGCCCCAAAGCTGGTAAAATTAAGAAACAATCAGAATAATGAAGAAGCAAAAGAAAATCGGAATAAGGGAAAGAAGCATCAACTTGGATGAACACCCAGTAAACGACCACTGAACTTCCACAGTGGGATATAAATTGTTGCACTGGAATATGCCATTTGAGGGGGAATAAAATAGAGAGGAAGGGAAAACATTTCAAATATTCAGAAATTTTAATTAATTTTTTTTTAAATCATAGCTGCTGTCCTTGGGAGCAGGCAGCACAGGGCTGACGTGGCAGATATGCACTGCTAGTCCACCTCCCCCCATGGGACCAGGGCAGGGGGTCATGGTGCAGGGCTGCCCAGGGTGTGGGGCTGTTGGTGGCAGAGGTCAGGAAGGTGCTGGGATAGGGGCAGGAGCAGCCACGGAACCCAGCGTGGGAGTGTGCCATGCAGGCCACAAGGGCCCCATTGTTGCAGCTGGAGGCGGGCTGGCTGGCTGGACAGGGCTGGAGGTGGGGGCTCAAGCATGTGGATGACGGCAGCTCCAGGGAGGTCTGCACCCCGAGACACCACATCTCTGACAGTGGGAAAGGCCTGGGCCCCCCAGCCCGGTCTGGCACTACCAGCTCCCCGCTCTCACACCTCTGCTTGCAGCCTGCTGCTGACCGCCATGGAGGAGGACATCGCCCTTCATCGCAGTTGCCTGCCCGCCCCAGGCAGCCCCACCAGCCCCAGCCGCATCCTGGGCTCCCCATGGCAGCGGGACAGCCCCCTTGGTGCCACTGCCTCCACGAAGCGGAGCTGCCTCTCCGTCACCCTGCGCCGGGCTGGTGGGGGTGGCAGGGGGCCCCCATGGGAGCGGCTGCGGGGCCTTGCCCCTGTCACCCCCATCGCCCCTCGCCCCCGGCTCCCGGTGGCCAAGGGGCCCCAGCAACATGGCAGCTCTGGAGGGGCCGAGGCCACCCTGGTGGCGAAGACAGGGGTGTCATGTGCCCCACCACGCTCCGGTGGGTCTCCGCTGATGGGATGGGATGGGCATGGGGGAGGGAGGCACCAAGGGGCCCCTTGGCACGGAGCCCAGCATGGGGCAGGACCCCTAGGAGAGGTGGGATGATGTGGGGGAGGATGGGGGCTTCCTTCCCTGGGAGTGATTTCCCCTTGACCCACAGTGGGAATATGGGTGGGCAATGGCAGGTGGGAGGAGAACCCGCGAGTTTGTGAGCCTGGCACCCAGCAGGGAAACAGGCAGCTGTGGTTGCCATGTCAGGAGATGTGAGTGCCAAGATGCCTGTCTGTCTGTCCGTCTGTCTGGAGGCAGCCAGCCTGTCAACGGCTCAGCCTAGCCTGGGTAACTGCTGGTGGTGGTTTCTAAATGTTCTAATTGTTCCAATAATATGCAGCATGTGCAGTTTCCTTTTTGCCCCAGAGCGCTGCAAAAATAGGCCCTCCAAACCCTTGCTGAGTCTGCCAGGCATCCAACAGCCTGGCCTCCACCCAGGGAGCTGCCTCATAGTGGAGGGACACATGGGGAGAGCCCTGAAAGGGTGCTGCTGTCATCCCACCGAGTGGAGGGTCAGAGCATTCCCAGATGTTGATGCCCTAGCACAGCATAGCAGGGCCAGGGCTCACAAATGTAGGAGAAGGAAATGCGGGGGGGGAAGGGAATCCCCATCCAAAGATGCAAGCAGCCAGAGGCATCTGCACAGCTCTCCAGGCACAGGCACATCCACTGGGCAGGTGGGCATCGCCAGGCACATATGCCTGCCAGGGCACATGGGGATGTGACCTGTGCCCCCCAACATGGCCCAAGGGGGACAACCTCTCCCTGCTCCCCGCCCACAGGCACACACATGCACGCCCGCATGCACACATGTATGTACACACACGTGCACAGAGCGGCCAGCGCCGGCTCTGCCTCTGCACCGTGGGCTGGCAGCCAGGAATCACGGTGCCGGAGTAGAAAAGGTTTCTTACACCTCCACAAGCAGATCTGAAGGGCAAATCACATTTGATGAAACAAAACATTCCTAATTTCCTCCCTCCAGGAAAGCAAAAGGAGACCTTGCAATCCCCTGAACCCAAAAACTACCTAGGGACAAAGAGTGTCCTTTCTCAGTCCTGCTGGAACTAAGCTGTGAAGGGTTAAATATGCCCCTCCCTAAACAAGCAGAGATGCTGCAAACGCTGAGGAATTGGGAGGGAAAGGGGTAAGAAGAGGCCTGTGTGGGGTGGGTGTGCAAGGGGGGGCCCCCTGGGACATATGGGGGGGCCATTGGCAGTGGCCCCTCGAACCCCATGGCCATGCTCCTCCCCAGGGCAGGGAGGACGGCAGGGGCCTGGGATAGATTCGGGGGGCCTGGGATGGAGCCAGGGGAGGGTGCGCGGGGGGAGATTTTGCGGAGATGTTTAATATTCAGGTCACATGACGATGGCAGCAGGAGCAGCACCAGCATCCCCGCTCTGCTGAAATAGCCACTGGAGAAGGAAGGGAAGGAGAGTGGGGGAGAACAGGACACAGGGAAGAAAGAGAAAGGTAAAAGCAAGCAGAGCCTTGTAGCCCACCGTACTACTTCATCAGCATCAGGCTAGAAAAGTGGGGGGAGACCCACCCCCTCGCGAGAGGATTCGGAGACAAAGGAAGCTTCATGTTCAAAGGTAGGATGCTCCGGGCTTGGCAGAGCTGGGCAGCGCCAGAGGGATGCCGCTGGGGCTTTTTGTGCAGGCATCCTACGCCGTGGCCCCTCGTTTCCCAGCTCTGGGCACGGGGGAGGGATAACCCCGAAGGGCAGCAGGGGAAATCGGTCCCGGGTTTGACTTTCCTCTGTCTTTTTCCTTTTGGTGGCAGCAGTCTCGTATGAAGGAGAAGCAGCAGGGCTGGTTGTGGTGCTGATGGGGAGTAGCTGGCGCCAGGCACTGCTCTGAAAGAAACAGATAATCCCAGTTGGTCCAGGGCTGGGGAAAGCCCACAAGCTGCTCGGCTCCTGGCTTGTCCCTTGCCAGTGACAGGCAGTCCCTGCGGGGGCAGCGGGGGTGTCCTCTGCTGCTCCCTGGGCATCTGCGCAGGAGCCGGCAGGCATGAGGGCAGGGGGAGAGGCAGCTGCGGTGGTGTGGGTACCCTGGTCCAGGGGTGCTCAGCATCCTCTCGCCTGTGCCACCCAGGTGTGAGCTGGGCCATGGGGTAAGGATTGCAGGGCTGGAGAGCGGCACCGAGGGCTGCTTGTTGGGGCTGGGGCTGCGGCAGCTGGGCTGGGGATGTGCCCAGTCCCTTCCCCTCCAGCTTCTGCATCTCCAGAGAGGCTTCGGCACACACTGCCCTAGATTTCACTGCAGCCGGGCTCCTGCCCAAGCCCTTTGCAGAGTGCTGAGGGTAAGGAAGGTTGCTGCCGGGAAGGCTGTGGCAGCCCAGAGAGTTGATCTTCAAGCCAGGCAAAAAGATCTGGTAAGAAGAATGACTCTGTTCTATACCTGGAGGTCAGGCAGTGCATCCGGCCATCACGGCTCAGCCACTGCCCTGCACAGCTGAAAGAAGTGCCCTGGGGTCATCATGGGAACTGAGGGGGAAAGATATTTTTCCAGTGGAGAGATGCTCAGTCCAGAACCTCTGCAAATCTGAAGCAAGGAGCAGATCCTGATCCCTGCCAGCTCCAGGGAGGCTGTGCTACTCAAACAGCTGCTTGCTTTCCTTTGTAGGGACCTGGTACCATCACCAGTTGAGGGCCTGCTCCTGCCAGACGACTTCAGGTTCTGAACCCATCCCTCCTCCCTGTTCCATGTCTGCAGGCAGTGGAACTGTGGGTCCAGAGCCACATGGGTGGAAGGGGCTGGGGTGAGATGAGTGTGTGGATCATCACTTCCAGCGGGAGCGAGACAACCTTGTGCTGCATGGGAGGAGAGCTGCTGTGAGGCCATCCATGTGTTACGTGGGGGTTAAATAGCTTTTCTTTGCTGGAAGCTGGCTTGTGGTGAGCACTGTTTGCAGTCCTCCCTCCCTCTTGCCACTCAGACAAAGGATGGAAAGGCAGGGGGAGGGGATGCGACTGTATCTGGGTTATCAGAGCATAATAGATGTTAGTCCCCACTACCTGAGCCCCTAAGGGACCTGTAGGGCCACCTCTGCCCCCAGACAGCTGCTGAGAACCTCAGAGGTAGACATGAAGGGTGAGCTGCAGTAGTGGTGTCTGCTGCTGGCTACATATGCTGGCCTTCCAGGGAGAGGTTTTGGGGTGGATCATGGGTGTCAGAAGCAGGAGCTAGCTGGGACTGTGGGGACCTCACTGGGCAATTGGTGTGCTTCTGGTCCTGCCTGTCCTGGCCCCAAATGCTGCACTGCACCTCTCCTTGCTCCAGAGCCAAATGGAGCATCTCCTGTGAGCCAGATAATATTCCCCAACAGTCCAGCCCAGCCCAGGCCACCCCCTACGAGATCTGGGCAGCAGGGGTATTGCCAGCAACCACCCTCTTAAATGAGCTTCTGTTAGCATGTAGAACAAAGCAGCAAAGAAAAAAGGGGCCCTGCGAGCAGCGGATGTAAGTGGTTAAACCTTGGCTACCCCTCTGTTCATTGTCAGCTGTACTGGCTCTGGTGCCCTATCATGTATTCATTACAGGGAACAGCTGGAAGGGCTATGGGATGTGCCCAGGACACATGATGCCACCCCTTGAGCAGCCACTCAGAGCGCTCAGGAGGCTTCCTAGAACTATTAGCTTTAATGCATATAAAACAGCCACTCCCAGGAGAGCAGGAAGGCACGTTTCTTGTCTCAGGGTGCCTCTTATGGCTCTGGTCCCTGTTTTGCACACCCTGACCTCCCTAGCAGGTTGTTCTTCAGTTGGCTCCTTGGATTCATCTGTGGGAATCAAGAGGTGGAAAATCATGTGCAGAAAGCTGAACCCCTAGGTAATGTCTGCAAAATGGGGGTTTCCCTGACTGAGGCCAAATGGGAAGGCACCCCATACAGAGAGGAAGGCAAGTGACTGAGAGGATAAAGGGAGGTTGCTTACCCTGCCACCTTGGATGTCTAGATATAAAATCCAGGAAATATATTTAAGGAGACTTCTGGAGATCTTTTCTCCTCATCTCAGGGTTTTCTATAGCTGCTCAGGAACCTGACTCTGAAATATCTGGCTCCAGCTGCAAAGGGATGGCCACATGTCATGATGTCCACAGCAGTCAGCAACATCTGCTGGCTCTGGGCAAAGCTTCCCTTGGTGAGATTGAGGGATGAGTTATGAACCTCTTAGCGAGCCTTGAGGCTGCCAGCAACTTCCCTCCTACCTCATCCTTCCTGTGCAAGAATGAGGGTGGAAGGAATAAAGAAGAGGGCAACAGATTCCCTGAGGACAAGCTACTACCCAGGAAGCAAAGGGGTCACAGCCCACATGGCCCAGGTCCTCACTCATCCCATGCAGCTGGTCAGCTGGGCTTTCTTCTCACCTTGACCTGTTCCTATACCCCTCCAGGGTTTATTTGGCCCCACACTGCAGTAGGCAAGTGCCTCACCGGGGCCACAGCCCCTTGTCCCACATGCTCTCATCATTACCTGTCTCTCCTCCCTCTCTTTGGGATAGGTGGGAACCCAGCAGGGCTGTATGGGGTGTGTGCTGGTGGATGCGGCAGCAGGATGAGGGACATGGCACAGCCATTAGACCATGATACAGGTGGTGTGGGGCAGCCTGGGAGAGAATGAGTGAAGGGCAGTGTGCAGGAGAGCTGGCTGGCCTGGCCCCCTGTGCTGTACGAAAAATCTGGGCTTTCCTGGCTGGCACCAGCTTTGATAAAGCTGGAAAAAGACAACAGGAGCCTCAGGGGGTGCTTCATCAGCAAGAAAGGCACAGACTAGTTGTGATGGGTGTAAGAGAGGATTGCAGCTGAGAAGCACTCGGCTCGGCAGGCTGCCTCCTCCAGCAGCTGCCCGGCAGTGTGAGGTGCTCCAAATTGCCAGCCTGGTTCAAGCCAACGATCCATCTTGTGCTCTGGTCCCCCCAGGGTGCTGCTCACTGCTTCAGGAGAGGATGATGATAGCTCAGGGTGCCCTTGCTCAGTGGGGAAGAGCAGTAGGGGGGCCATCCTCCTGCTGACCTTTTCTGTATGGGCAAGGTGGAACAGAGCTGATACAAGAGCCTTCAGATGTTACCCACAGTGCTGTGGAGGAGTGGCTGTGCTACCATCCTCTCACACAGAGGAAAGATCCCTTCTCCCAGTTTAAAATCAGACTTCCAAAGCAGTGTAGAAGGAGCTGGGTGGAGGCACCCTTCTCCCTGACAAGGGTGGCCCTTCCACAAGGTCTTTCCTTAGCACATGATAGTGGGATATTACAGCTTATATAAAATGTAAGATCTTCACCATGTAGAGCAGCCCTGTGTCTGCACAGAAGCTCTGATGTGGGAATGCCAGGCAGGGTCCCCAGCTAGCCATGGAGCCTGCTGCAGCTTAACCCGTCCTTGAACAAAATCTCTCTGACCTCTCCCCACCCTGCCTCTGCCTGGCCTGGCTGAGCTGTCACAGGGACTGTGGATTGGTGCCATCAGTGTTCAGAGCCTGATGATCTCTGAGTCATGTTCCTCACCAAGACGGGCATGTGTCACCCACCAAATGGCAGTCACCCGCCTGGCTGCTCATGTCCTTCTCTGCAGCCAGTGGATTCTGCTGAAAGGAGAAAAAAACTCTGCTGAAATGATGGAAAGGGATAATTTAGTGTGAGATACTTCAACTGAAGTGGCATCCAAAACAGAGTACTTACCAAGCAAAAACACACACTGTCTCTGTCCTGGAAAAATAACCACTTAATGAGACAAAGTGTGGGGGAGTCAAGTAATTAGAGTGGGAGAGGCTCTAGTTTGCAGCTGGATTGTATATGCAAGGTATTTGATTCCCATCCCCTTCATCCTCTTTTCTAGATTCATCCCTCACGCCTCCCTTCCTCAACAATTACAGCTTTTCTTCAATGCCCAGCCCTCTCCCAACCTCTGGCTTCCTCCCAGTGGCATGGAGCTGCTCACTAATGAGACAAGAGATGGAGATAAATGGGCAAGGCCTGCCCTAAGCACTGTGTGCCATCACCCGAAAAAGAGTCAGAGAGGCTAGAACGCCCTCAGGGCCTTTCTTTTTCCTGTTCGTTTTACATGGAAGAAGTGAGGAGAGAGAAGTGAGGAAGGAAAGATGCAGATAATCATTTTTTTGATCATGATGATTAGTTTCTTGAGCGTGACAAAAACCACTGGTTTGTGGGTGGGAGGCAAGCACAGAAATTATGGCCATGCTTTCACTTCCGACACTGCCTTCCTCTGAGGAACTCAGCCTGCACAGGACCAGCATGGCCAGTAACGCAGCTGCCCCTGGCAAGGGCCAAGCTTACAAGTCCCCACAGTACATCCTGAACTCTGTTTCAATGCCAGGACTTGACACACAATAGCTCTTGAAAGTCTGTTCTATCGCAAATTTTATGGTAAACTTGGAGTGGCAAAACACTGGTGATCCTGTGGAGAACTGAGAGACAAAAATGAGGAGACACATACAGAGCTTTGGGCACCTGATTAGCAGCCCAGGCAGGCTTGTTGGGTCTGTTCCTGCTGTTTGGAAGTAGCCATCAATATATGGAAGTAGCCATCAATGCATGCTCAATGAAGCCTGCTTCACCTCCTCGTCTGGAGTCGTGCATAGAAGTAGATGTTCCTCCATGAAGAGCCTTACCCCTAAAATCTTGGCATTCAGTCATCCTCAGTAGGCCTTGAAATTGCTCAAAGTTGCCCTCAGCCCCTGTGACAGGTCAGAAGGGAGGTTGTTTTACACCTCGTTGACGATTTTTCAATCTTTCTTTCCATGCAGGACCAGTGGAGAACAAAAACGAAGCAGCCATGTCTGAGCTGGTCCCCGAGCCACGACAAAAACCAGTTGTACCGATGAAACCCATGGGCATCAACGCCAGCTTGCTGGGCTACATCGGTATTGACACCATCATTGAGCAGATGCGCAAGAAAACCATGAAGACAGGTTTTGACTTCAACATCATGGTTGTAGGTAGGCAGGGACTAGATGAGGAACTGGGAACCATGGCCAGGGACTGTCCTCTGAGGCCAGGTGGGAGAGCAAGCCCTGTGGGGAGGGCACAAGGGAGCAGACAGCATTTGCTCTGAGGGAAAGGAGAGCCTGCACAAGGCAAAGAGACACCTACAGCCCCTTCCCCTTCCAGCCTGGCTCCATCCCCTGGGCCTGCTGTCATCACCAGCCTGTGATAAATGTCACAAGCGTCCTCTCTGCAATCCTCAGGTCAGAGCGGACTGGGAAAATCAACGTTGGTGAACACCCTCTTCAAATCCCAGGTGAGCCGCAAATCTTCAGGCTGGAACCGTGAGGAGAAGATCCCCAAGACGGTGGAGATCAAAGCCATTGGGCATGGTAAGAGTCAGGCTGGTGTGGAAGCAACACTGATGCTTCAGCGCAGTCTTGGAGAGGGTCCCAGTAGTCTACGATAATAGTTCTTTGGTGTTAGGCAGCCCTTTCTCCATGGAAAGCTAAAGGACAGTTTTAGATGGCCTCAGAGCCAGACAAGGCTTTTCTTAAACAGCAATGCCACTAATGCCAGAGCCTGAAGTGAGGGGTAGAAAAATAGTTATAGATTTTTCTTCTGCTAAGACATTAGTCTGCATGTGTCGATTAAGCCTTGCTGTAAGACATTCCCACCTGCAGACACTTAATAATCTACACAAGTTGCATTCATGGGTCCCATCCCAAGCCCAGCAGAGCACATCTCCTCATGGCAAAGCATCAGTACAGCTCCTACAGTGGTACAGGGTAACGAGCATCATCTCAGATTCAGGATGATGCATTGGAGGGGAGAAGAATTTGTGTAAGCAAGGTAGGTACTACCTTTGGGCCACAAACAGAGCACAAATCCGTTTTCCTGTGTCAGAGTGTTGTAAAGTGGCTTTGGTGCAGATGTTACCAAAATTTGGGGTTAGACATGCAAGTGGGGGTCATAACCGTTGAGGTAGGGACGAGGCTAGAGCCCTCTTGTTCCCTTGTAGGACACAGAATCATGTTTCATGACAAAACAAGTCTCCAGGGAGGAGTATGATTGTTTGCAATTTCTCCCCCAGTCATTGAAGAAGGTGGTGTCAAAATGAAGCTTACAGTTATTGACACGCCAGGATTTGGAGACCAGATCAACAATGAGAACTGGTGAGTTTTACAAGGTCAAGGTCTTGTGTCTCAGGAAGGTCTGGAATTAAGATAGTATATGAAATGAGTCTCATCTACTGGGCCCTGGAAAGCATCTGGGATCCTACTGCACTCAGGGGGCTGGTAGTGGAGCCATGAGATTGTGAACACCATGGGTCTGTGTGCATGCTTGGGGGTATGTACCCTTTACGTGGTGAATGCTTATTTCTGTGCCCAGCTACAGAAACTCTAAACATCTCTGCTGATAGCAAGATGCTTGAGGTGGATGCTTTTTATGCCTGAGCCTGCTTTGCTGCTGTGAGAGCTGGGAAGACTGTAGGCAGGAACATGAAGAGATTTGTACCTGTCTATTCATCTCTCTCTCCCACTTTAACAGCTGGGAGCCTATTGAGAAATACATCAATGAGCAATATGAAAAATTTTTGAAAGAGGAGGTGAATATTGCAAGGAAGAAACGAATTCCAGACACGCGAGTGCACTGCTGCCTCTACTTCATCTCCCCTACAGGCCACTCGTATGTACACAGTCCCTCATTCTTCCTCAAGCCTTTGGTATCTCTGTGCCAGATATGTACCCTACACTGCTCCATTTCAGACATGGATCTGGGGATCCTGCCAGCAGAGCTGGCCACTGTTTAGCTTAACTTCAGGTGCTGTGGGGCTTGAAAGGGTCTAGGATAACAAGAGCAGGAGAAATGCCACTGTGTTTTTTGGGAGAGGGCAAGACGGATGGGAAGGAGGAGATGAGAGCATGGTGGCAGCAAGCAGAGTATGTACAAGGGAGGGTTCACTGATGCCCTGATGCTGAGAGAGTCAGTAGGATGAAAAGCAAGGAGGGTAAAGTGACCCCTTCCATGTTGTTCCCTCTTGGGCTGCAGCTTGCGGCCTCTGGACCTGGAGTTCATGAAACATCTCAGCAAGGTAGTGAACATCATCCCAGTTATTGCCAAGGCTGACACCATGACCTTGGAGGAAAAGACTGAATTCAAACAAAGAGTGAGTATCTCTCCTGCATGGGATCCTTCCCTGCCCTGGCTTGGAGGTGGGAGAAATGAGTGGTATACTTCCTGGGATTGCAGTGCAGTCCCCAGTGCATGCAGAGTCCAGCACTGGGTGGGTGGATAAGTCCTCAAGATGCAGCTGTTTATAGCTCTGAGGGCATCTTTAGAGAAGGAAGAAATGTGTGTATTCCTGTGACATCTTCTGATACATTCTGTTATGGGAACTGGAGAGCCAGACATGTAACTGGGGTCAGGAAGAAAGACTCATCATTGCTGACATGTGCACTTTGCTATGCACTTCCTTGGGACAATCCCTCCAGCCCCTGCCCACTGGAAGGATGTCCCAGATGTGTTTGCTTGGCCATCTCAACTGCCTTCCCTTCAGGTTTGTGCTGCTTTATGCTGCAAAATGTGTCTCCGCTTAGGTGCGCAAAGAACTCGAAGTAAATGGGATCGAGTTTTATCCCCAGAAAGAATTTGATGAGGACTTGGAGGATAAAACAGAGAACGACAAAATCAGGGTATGAAACATTTTATTGCGGGAGGGGAAGGGGGAATGAGGAGGGCACCACATTTTGTTCTGCACTCAGCACCATTGCCCTCACACATAGTAAATAAACTGCTTTTTAATCTCCATTTCTGTGGTAACTGCAGTCTCTTCCCAGGCCCAGGGATATCCATAAAGCTGTGTAAATCTATGAACATCTGCACAACCTTATGGATAGCAGGGTCTCCTGTACCCCATGCTCTGGAAACAGACAGTTTCTCCCTGTGCTTAGAGATATCTGGGTCCCCAATAGCCTCACCTAGTGTCTCGCTTCCCAGTAAAGCTGCATCCCTACTCCATTTCTGGCCTTCCTTGGTACAGCCATTTCAGCCATTAAACTTGTTGAATTTTCCTGTGTCTTATTGGGGAGGATTATTTTGAGTCCTCTCCTTTTTCTCTTGTGAAGAACTACAAACTTGGTGAGAAATACTCACCTCAAACTATCCATATGAGCAGCCCTGGTCTGACGGACCCTCCCCTGGTAATACCAAGGTACTTCTTCTCTGGTCATCTCCCTCTTCACAAATGCTGGTGATGGATGCAGAAAAGCTCTGCCTCCTGCTCCAGAACCCTTGGCACTGCTGCAAGCTACCCCCTAGGCTTGGGGTGGTGCAAGGACACCTGGAAAGCAAGGGTCCAAAATGCTAGGGATAGCACTAACGGGTGAAGAGGGCAGCCAGTAAAGTTTTGCTCAGGAGAATCTCTTGCCTTGGAGAAGGCCCTGTGTTTGTTGAGCTGAGAGGAGGAAAGGTGGATGGGGAACAGTGGCGGTGCTGCTCTATGGAGTGGGTTCAATAGGTCTTTCCACATGTGTCTCCCCAGCAGGAAAGCATGCCCTTTGCAGTAGTGGGCAGCGACAAGGAGTACCAAGTGAATGGCAAAAGAGTCCTGGGCAGGAAGACACCTTGGGGAATCATTGAAGGTAAAAAAACCCACTTGCTTCTGGGAGCTGAAAATATGTCTGCAGGTCACAGTAATAGACAACAGTCCAGATAACATGTCCCATGGATACCTTCCCATCCCATTTGTGATAAACTTTTTGAAACAAAACAGGAGGAGAATTCTCAAATAGTTGTACCAGAAGGAAACTGCCATGGTCAATGCAGTGCCACTACCACCACATGGCAGAAGGTGGAGCCGCTCTGAACACCACAGTGTGTGAAACTAAGTTCCTGAGGTTGCCTTGGTTTTCAAATATTCAGTCACAAAATTCATGTGTGACTGCTCAGCATCTCTTCATGTCTCCTCAATGCTCAACAGTGTGGTGTTCAGACAACTGTTTGTCCTTTCTGAAGTATGCAGGTTCTACCCACCTGGAACCTGCCCCATGGCAGTGACTTTCCCATGCTCTGTAACCACAAAGGGGTTGTTGAAAAAAAATCAAATGTAATGCAACTGCTTGCTTTCTTTCCAGTGGAAAACCTCTCTCACTGTGAATTTGCTCTACTTCGAGATTTTGTCATCAGGTAAGGCCATGATCATGCACTAGTTTGTTCTTGATTAGCCATGAGTCTTCCTGAGATCCACTCAGAGTGAAATAGCCCCTGTGGAAAGGAGAATAGAGTACATTTCAAGCAGTGGAAGCTTATGGGGGGTAGGGTTGGATTGAGTTAAGGGGTAGATACTCCAGTGCCTCTCATAGAGAAATGACCACTATGTCAAGTAGGTGCTAGTTTTCATGTATGGGCTGGACACCTGGAGAAAAACAGAGTACTACCACATCCCCTATATCCCATTAAGGTTGTAAAACCTTCTATTTGTTGCTGGAAAGAGGTCAGTGATCGAGAGGTCACTACCCCCTCGTAGACCATGTGTCCTTCCAGGTTGAAGTATGTGCTGGAACATATAAACTGGAAGTGAAAAGCTCCATATTTCATTCAGCTTTCATTATCCTGTCTTATTTCTACTCTGTTTCATGAAGTTGCCTCAGTATAAGTGATATCTGCCCCAGATTCTGCAGGAGAGCTGCAGATCCAGGGTCATCTCTATTCCCTCTATTCCCTATAAATAAAATAAGAAAATTAAGGAAACAAAGTTCAAATCCAGAGGCCTGTGGCTCATTCCACTTGTGGGTATGGTGGTATCAAGACACTTGGCGAGGTACAATGCTTTGACATCACCCTACTGCCCTCTTTTTGTTCTGCGATACCTTCAGCAGCAGAGATGCATTCCCCAAGTCTTCCAGTAAAAACAGCCTACCCAAAAGATCATCACAAAGCATATAGCAATCCAAGCCCACAGGCTTTCTATGAAGGTTAGAGATGATGCTCACAGCAGTGTTCTGCAGGTTATGGTCTGCAGTGGACCTGATACACCCTCCTGGTGCTTCCTTGTTTCACCACTGCTTCCGATAAGTTCCTGTCTGCTCTGACACACCAGGATGGCCAGTAGCTGTCCTGGTGGCATGGGTGTGAGAGGGGCAGGGCACTGGCAAGTACAGCCAGGAAATTCAGCCTGTATCCTGCATCCTGCATCTTGCATGTGTGCCCTTGAATGTTGATGCTCCAGCTCTCAATTATGTATGACGGCACCCATGCCAACCATGCAGAAAGAGGGGTATGATATTAGCAAGACTGACTGAAAAAATCTCCCATTTATCTCAGGGAATAAAATTATCATCAGAAAATTAATACTGACTGTGCTGATATTGGTTATCATACCCTGTTTCCCACCTCACTTTGTCCCCTGCAGGACCCACCTTCAGGACCTAAAAGAAGTGACCCACAACATCCACTATGAGACCTATAGGGCCAAACGGCTGAATGACAATGGAGGGCTGCCCCCCATGACTGTTGAGACAGAGGAAAACCATGAAAGTAACCTGTGAATGATCCTCCTCTCCGCTATCACCCAGTGTCTCTGGATACGACATCCCACCCCTGCTATCCTTGACTCTGCCATGGACCTGTCTCTGAAGCATGTGGCACATCCTCCGTGGGCGTGAGAGGATGCAAGTGTGAGTGTGTGCAGGCGTGCATGTGCCCACCTGTGTGCCGGAGAGGGACCAAGGGCATCTCCCCCACCCTTCCCAGAGTGTCCTCATTCTCAGTTTGTTTTTTGCACAGTGGACTGTCCGTCATCTTCCCTTCTCTCTTTTCTGTGTCTCAGACGTGTGTCTTGCTTGGGGCAAATAGGGTTGGGGGGGAGGATTTCTGGGTGCATGGATATTGGAGGTGGCAGGTGTGGGGCATGCTGTGGTCCTGTTTTTATCACTTGGAGACATGGCAAGGAGAGACTCCAGGAGAGATGGCGAAGTCAGTGCATGCAGCGTTTTCAAGAGACGTAGCAGAGATTTCTCTTGGATCTTCCATGGGTGTAAAGGCAGCTGGTTGCTCTGAGGGCATGGTGGCCTGGCATTTTATCCCCATTTCTTGCTGTGGCTTCTCAAGGGGAAATGGCACTTTGGAAGTGGAGAGGTAAGAGAAGACTGACACGTTTTATGGTTCAGAGCAAGTGATTGGTGGGAGGAGACAAATTAGTTCTTGGGCTGTAGCATCTATTTGAGAAGCATCAAAGTACTTGGGGAAAATATATGTATTTTCGAAAAGAAGCAAAACCCAGAGGAAAAGAACACGTGCCCATTGCAGAGGGTGCATTTGCCCTGCCCAGTGCTAAAGTCAAAAGCCATGCTTGTGTCACAGGCATTTGACTCTGTGCAGATCAGACCAAGCTGTCCTGGGGTCACCTCACCTCCTGGGGTCACCCCATCCCATTGCTGCAATCCCCCGTTGCAGTGGTCTCTTCACCAGCAGTGAGCACACCCCAGGCAACCTTACTCTGACCCTTCCCCAACATGGCCCCTCTGCTGTGGGAGTGCAGGAAAGACAGTGACACGGGGGATTCCTGCTGGGAGCTCCCACAGGGACAGCTCCACTCGGCACAGGGCCTTGAGAATCTTGGGAGGAATACGAAGAGCTATGGATTGACAAGCACTGGGCCAGGGTGTCTCCCTGGGTCTTCACTGATGGTGGAGACGCAAGAGATACCTCTTCCTCAGATATGGCTGCACTTGTTATTGCAGCAGTCTCAGGGCTGTTCCTCTGTCCTCCTACTGTCCTGTGTCTTCCTCAACTCCTGTGCTTTTATTCTCATTCCCTTTTAGCCCTCCATAGCTTTCTTCCTTCCTTTCTTTCCCTATCTCACTTTGTCTGCTCTTTACCCTTTCTGTCTCTCCTTCATTTCTCCAAGAACTTGAATATTCCTCTTCTCTAGGTTGTTTCCTCCCTCTCCCAAGCTCTCATATCTTCTTAATAATGTGCTTTTGTGCCCTGTTGAGGAGCTGTCATTTTACCTTCCCCAGAGTAGAAAAAGGTACAGCTTTACTGAAGACTACATGCCTGTGTCTAGCTGGTGTGAGCTGTTTTCTGCATGTCCCTGAGTGAAGTGGAAAGTTGGGTCTGTCTTGGGCAGAAGGGAGGGGGGGGGAGAAGATCAGAGATGTCCTGAGTTTGGCAGTGTCTGCACATCACATGGCTGGCAGGGGTTGTCCTCTCCAGGAGACAACTTAAAATGCACGGGCAGAATGCCATGGTGTGGGATGGCAGCACTGTGAGTAAGGAGGAGTGAGGTCCGTTTGGGATGGAGGCTGGAATGCTTGACGAGGGAGGGAGGAAGAGGGAACAGCAAATGAGCAGCGGAGGGGGACTCAAGTCAAGCCCAAGGCTGCTTGACAGAGCAGTACAGGGGCCAGGGCTGGAAACAGGGTGCTCCAAGCCTTAGCAAAGCTGTCTAAGAGCACATATCCATCTTGTGGCTTTCTCTGGTGCTGTCACTGCAAAGCAAAGGTGTCTTCACTCTCACTCTCACCGGTCCATGCAAATCAGTCATGCTCAGCACCACTAGGATGCGGGGGCCCTACCGGCTCCCCGTAGTGCTTTCACCACCCACGTTCACAGCTCCTGGTGTTCCTGTATGCAGTGTGTGCACGTAGCCATGCAGCCCCCTTCCCCCTGCACCAGGCCTCCTCAGGCCTGCAAGAAACAAGAGCCTTGTCACCAGTGCCAGCAGCCGTACCATGGACCCTGCAGAAACCATCCTGCCACGCTGCTCCCCATCCTGCCACACAACGAGCCACCCTCAGCCCAAGGCCATCAAAGACATCCTCATCAAAGACATCAGGGCTGTTTCTTCACAGCACCGAAGCACGAAGCCATGTTCTGTGTTCATCGCCCTGGGCTGCACTGGGGTAATTTCTAAGACTTTTGGGCCCAAACAAGAATTACGGCAGAGAGACAATGCTGCCCTGCTTAAAGCAAGCAAAGCAGACTCACACAACAGAAGAGAGATATTTTCCTGTAACGTAGATTGCAAGGAAAAGACAGTGTGTTTCACCCTGTAGGTTTAGCAATTTTTATTTGTTTGTAATAAGGTGGTTTTTATGCTCTGCTCTGTAATTTCTTGTTAGATCATGGACTACTTCTAAAGGATCCGTAAAAGCTCGCTGACAAATGCAAGCTCAGGTATTCCTCACTGCCATCTGCTCATGCCAATATCCTACTGACAACTGTGTATCTACCAGGAAGTCTACAAATGGCAAATTCAAAAAAAAAAAAAACCCACATTGCACGACAACGGGAGATACTGTGGGGAAGAAGTCTCTGTCGATGGATAAGCTGGGAAAAGCCTGAATCGTGCACCACCAGCTGAGTTCCAGGATGACCACAGCAAGCCAGCTGTCCCCCTGAAATATCCCCTGAACAATATCACGGAGGGATAGAGCGAAACCTTATACCACAGGTGCCCACTCAGCGCGTTCAGAGACTCACAAACTCTCCACCACACACGCCGTTCGCCGGAAAAACTTTGCCAAGCACACGGCAAATCCCGGACAACTTCCACTGAGGCCAAGACGACGGCGGACAGGCGCGGCTACGCTGAGCAGAGCGAGCGAGCAGAGCGAGCAGGGCTGCGCGAAGGCATCAGGGCCCGCGACTCGTTACGTGCGGCCCGTCGTGGGGTGGCCGCGGCCCGCAAGGCCGGGCGCCAGCAGTGCCACCGCCCCCCCGGCGGCCATTAAACCGGTCCGGCCATTAAACCGGCCCGGCCATTAAACCGGCCCGGCCATTAAACCGGCCCGGCCATTAAACCAGCCCGGCACCGCCTCATCCGCCTCCTCTGCCCGCCTTATTTCCGTCTCGCGCCCGCCACGCGCTCGTCGCGCCACGGGGGGCGGGGCCAGCGGGATAGCGTTTGGGGGCGGGGCAACCGGAGTGACGTCACAGCCGCCCCCGGGTGAGGGGCGGGGCTGGCCGGGCGAAGATGGCGCTGAACAGGAACCACTCGCAGGAGGGCGGTGTCGTCATCCCCAATGCCGAGAGGTACCGTGGGGCCGGGGGGTCCTCTTCGCCCCCTGTCCTCACAGCAGGGCCGGGCCGGGCCGGCGTGGCCCGAGGGTGGGAGGCTCCTGCTGGCGTAGCCCCTGTCCCCTGCCTGCCCGCACAGGCCCGGCGCGGCCTGGGGTCTGCGTTGTTAAAGGGCTCCTGGCAAGGTGGGAGCGGGCTGGGGCGGGCAGTGCGGGGAGCAGGCCTGGGGTCCGCAGAGCTGCCCTGTATTCGCCGCGGGAGCTCGGCAGTCCTTAGTGCTGCTCCAGCGGGCGTCGTACGTGAAGAGTGAGCTGCCATCGCTGTAAAACTCAAGGAATTGGGGTTTTTTTAAGGTCATACAGTTAGTGACGTCAGAGAGGCAGAGACCACTTAAGGTAGGAGTCTCGATCCCTTGAGTTCGAAGTAAGAAACACTTGTTCCTTCTCTCTGCGGAGGAACGCCTGTCCATGGAAGCACAGCCAGGTGCTCGACGCCTGCCCTCGCTCCAAGTGGGGACTGGCAGACCGGCTTAACGGGCTCGGGCTTTGGCTTGGTTGTGTTCGGGTGCTCCAGCATCCTGGCAAGACACATCTAGAAACTGGAGGCCCAGTAAAGGATCGAAATAAAAGATCAAAGGAGTTGGTTTGGAGCTGGTGGTCAGTAGGAAAAATACACTCCAAAAGTATGCTCCAAGTAGTGTTGAGCTTGTAGCTGACTCCTAATACTTCAGTCAGGGAAGTCCTTTGACATGTAGAGCTCATGCTGGTTTAAAGGAGATCTCTGTCCTTTGAATCATGGGCTGCATCAAAAGCAGTGTGGCCAGCAGGTCAAGGGAGGTGATTTTGCCCTTCTGCTCCACTCTGGTGTGACCCTGTGTGGAGTACTGCATCTCTCTGTGGAGTCTCCAACATAAGAAGGACATGGAACTGTTGGAGCAAGTCCAAACAAGGCCACCAGGTTGATAAGAGGAATGGAGCACCTCCCCTGTGAAGACAGGCTGAGAAAGTCGTGGCTGTTCAGCCTGGAGAAGGTTTTGTGGAGATCTGGCAACAGCCTTTCATTATCTGAAGGGGCCTACAGGGAAGCTGGAGAGCTACTCTTCATTAGGAACTGTAGTGATAGGACAAGGAGTAATGAGTTCAAACTGAAAGAGGGGAAATTTAGGCTAAACATTGGGAAGAAATTTTTTTCTGTGAGGGTGATGAGACACTGGAACAAGTTGCCCAGGGAGGTTGTTGATGACCCAAGCCTGGCAGTTTTCAAAGCCAGATTGGATAAGGCCTTGAGCAACCTGGTCTAGTGGGAGGTGTCTCTGCCCATGGCAGTAGGGTTGGGACTACGTGACCTTGAAGGTCCCTTCCAACCCTTAACATTCTGTGATTTTATGATCTCAGGCCATTCTTCAAGGTGCTGCTTAGTCACAGGTGGGGGCAGTCCACAGGGTGTGCAGCCCTCCCATGACAGCCCTGGGCAGGCATGAAGGTACAAACCAGTTCAGCAGCCTAATTACTCCCAGTAGTGGTGGCTGCATGTTCTTTGCTTGTGTGAGTAGCTGTGAAGGAGTAAACATGACACTGACTATGTAGAAATTCTTCCCAGTGAGGCAAACTGATGTGAAACGCTGCTAAGGGACATGACTGAGGAAGTGTTCTGGTAGGATCAAAGCTGTCAAGAAGCTGGTTTTATTTATCTTAGAAGAAATGTTCTTCCTTGCATTTTGGAAATGGGAAGAGCTCTTCTGCCTCGTCAGTCTTTCCCTTCCAGCCAATCTGAGAATCTGCATCTAGCTCAATTATGAAGTAATGTCCCAGTGGAATTTCTTGGTGAGGTTGGGTTTTTTCTCATTAAAGCTAGACTTTTTAATGTCTTCATTCTCAAGTAGGTGCATTTTGCAGATACATCTACAATGTCCTTCTCTTCCCTAAAGAGCAAACAACCTGAAACTACAGGGCTTTTGGTTGTTCTCCTATATGGTGGCCCTACAGACTCCTCCTTTCCCCAAATAATTGTGCAGTTTCATGACTTTATTTGAATTCTACAATATGCTGATCAGAATAAGGATTACTTCAGATGCAACCTGTTCCAGGCTTGTGCTAGTTTAGGGTTTTGTGATTTTGTTTTTTCACGCTCTTGAACCATAAAACACCTCGGCACCTTCTGCCACTGTAACACGCTGAAAGTTTATCACCCCCAAGGCTCTTTGGTTTATTCTGCAAATTTTCTTACTGTGCGGTATGTTTAGGATCTGCCCCCTAGATTCAGTGACATACTTTTCCAAGATAACTCTTTAATTTTTTTTTTTTCTGAAAAGATATTTAATTTTCCAGGCACCTCCATACCCCTAACCCTGCAGTGTTCCCAGTTCTCATCTGGCTTTGTGTCATTAGCAAACTCTGCTAATGTTCCCATGGATATCCAACAATAATATCCTTATTGCTGACATTACTGGCTCGTTGTTTTGTTCCTTAGCATGGTACTGTTTATTACAAGTACTTACTTAAGTCATGTGAAGTAGGGTCAGCAGAGGGGGTGTTAGTAAAGCCACTTCCTCAGTTTGCACAGTCGGTGCAGTGTTACAGCAGTGCTGTTTTCCAGTGCACTGGCCTGGATTTGAGCATGGACTGCAGAGAGAGGATTGCTGTGCGATTACACCTTGGCATCAAGGGGATGGTTTCTGACAACTCAACCCTTTCAATTCCCTGATCTTTGGGCTGAGGCTTTTTATGTGCAGAGCAGAATTCCTCAGCCTGAATTTCTCAGTTTTTTGAGACAGAAAGAGAAACTGTTATTTAAAGCTTCCCTTTGTGGAGGAGGAGCAGGGCTTGTCACAGGTGAGAGGATGAATTCTTCCACTCCACATAAATCATCCCTCTCTGTTCAAAGTCAAAATGGCAGGGCCCACAGCAGAACTTTTGGGATAATATTTAGAGTTTTGGTTTGCTATTCCCCTCCCTGTGTGATAAGGGTGTGTGTCAGAGCTGTTGCTGAGTTTTTTCTCTCCAATCTGTCTGATTTTCTCCTGTAGTGTTCTCAAACAGTGTAAAGATGTGGAGCTCTCCTTCAGTGATGTGACAGGCAAGCCTGAAGTCTTCAAGGGCACCAAGAAAGGGATGCTGTATCTCACCCCTTACAGGGTAAGTCTGATGCCACCAGGGCTGTTTCTTTCTCAGGGGATCTTGTGAACTTTAGACCAGAAACCTAGTTGGTGGTAGAGGTGATTTTTGTTGTGGAAGGAACCACTGACAGCACTAGGTAGGAAAAGGGAAGGTGGAGATAGGATAATGCATGCCTGTGTTACAATCCCAATTCCCTACAAAGGCACAGCAGTCCTGGAAATCACCGTCTAGAGAATATATTTCATATAATGTGTCATTTAGTATTACTTTTTTTGAAAACTCTCATAACTTATCCTTCAAAAGCAGAACAATAAAACTATGTAACTGTGTGTGTGTGTTTTAAGTGGTTTATTATTTTGGAACATACATGCTTCAGGCAAGTGAGCAATGTGCCGTCAGATCCACGGGGGTTCTGCAGTATTAAAGCTGTGAAATAACACAATGCATATTCATACTAGGACTTAAGTTACCCTCATTTTGAGGTAACTGATATGACTAGAACTCCACAATCATCCACTATATCGAGTTCAAGTAATTCAGAAGTGCTCCCTCCTGTCTTGCAGGTGATCTTTGTGTCGAAGGGCAAGGATCCTATGCAGTCTTTCATGATGCCATTTTATTTGGTGAAAGGATGCTCAATTGAGCAGCCTGTTTTCTCTGCCAATTACATCAAAGGACAGATTCAGGCCGAGGCAGGAGGTAAGTGCCTGTGCTTTGTAGACTGAACTCTTCCCAAGTGTCACAAGAACTTTTTTGCTGAACACCAGACAGATGGTTTACTTGCACAGGCAACACAGGGTAGCTGTGGCAGTGTAGCTCCTGTGAGATATCAGCTGAGATGACTCCTGTCTCCTGAACTTTAAGGCACTGCTATTGTGTTACTTTCTGCCCCCAAACTAGGAACTGACTTTCACAGGATGACTTTTGTTTAATTGTGTAACTTCTGTCTTGCTGTAGATACCGTGTTTACCCAGTTTCCTCCTGTGCTTGTTTTTCTCCTGTCTTTGACCTGGAAGTGTGGATAAATGACAAAGTCACGCTATTGATAGACAGAATTAGCAACCACTTTTGTTTTCAGGAGGTCAGCAGCCACTTACCAACTTGAGCATCTAGGGAGCTGCTGTCCATCTTTGATTTAGCTTTGATCCCAATTTGAGTGCAAAACTGTGTTAAGACTTACACTGGTGTTCATGACCAAACATGGAATTGCAAACGATAAATAGGGATTGAAAAGAAGGCTTCTGGTTCAAATTTCTTCCCTCTCCAGCCCTGGAATTAGTTTATGTGCATTTTCATGGCATCTGGAGAGCTTATACTTTTTGCTTTCTGTTCCTAACAAGGTTTTAAAGTGATTGGGTTGTCTGGGGAATGTGGATCAGCCCACTTTCTTGGGCTGAAGTCATACTAAGACAGTGCTTTGAAAGAGGTGAATCTCCAAAGGGATGACGTTATCCATGATGGATTATTTTGTTATATTTCTATACTTTATTTCTGTTTTGTCCCCAAGAGACTATCTCTCTTTTTACTGACTTCATTGTTAGACAAGGAAGATAAATCTTATTTTATGAAATCTTTTATTTAAATGACATCTTTTACTTAAATGACCCCTTTTTTTTTTCTAAAAACACCAAAAAACAAAGCACCCTCTGGAAAAAAAAACAAAAACACAAAAACCAAAAAGCCCTGGCAAAACAAAGCAGTTTTATTTATCTTGCAATACATCACCTACTTGAATTTTTTCTCCGAAAAATTATTATACCTCAGCATTTAATAACCTGTCTGAGGTTCTATGTGTCAAAGACATTAAAAATGTTACATTTGATTTAAATCCTAGCTTGAGTTGCAGATCCTGGTCTGTAGTCCACTGAGGTCAGCAATAAAACTTCATCTGAGGGCTTTCGATTAAAATCCTCAGTGAAACAAATATTCTATCTTTACACTATGTTCATTATTAGGGTCTATTAAACTTTTCAGGAAAGAACAAAACAACCTAGTATCTAGAGTAGGCTGCTTCTACATGACTATAACTTTTAAAGGGTGAAGAAATAACTTAGGGAAGTTGAGATACTATTTTGGGGGACATGTGCTAGCAGTGCCGTGACTTTACCTGGTAATAGGATGCAAAATAGTTTTGAAATAAAAAAGAAACAAATAATTGGAGTATTAACAATTTTGCTGTCTTGGCTGCTACTGAGGAGGTTAATAGTCTGTTTCAGTTCTAATTCTCTCTCTCTCTCCTAGGTGGCTGGGAAGGGCAGGGGACATTTAAACTGACTTTCAACAGTGGAGGAGCCATTGAGTTTGGACAGCTGATGTTCAAAGCTGCTTCAAGTGGTAAGGGATTTTCAGAACCTGTTGTTCCCCCATGGTCAGCTGAGCTAGTAAGCAAATAGTGCTCTTTCTGAACTTCATAGAGTGAGGGGTACCCAATACCCTCTTCCACAGCAAAGTATTTTTTTCTCTTTTCAGGGGAACTTTTGTTTTCCCTTCCAATCCTTTTTCTTTAGTTCATCTTAGTGCTTTGTGCAGTCAAAATATTCTGGGGTTTGTGCTTCAGAGGTAGACCACCTTTTTCCTCCTGGAAAAAAAAGTTGAAATATGCAATGGTGAAAAATTGATTCCCTTACCCATCCTCAGCTCAGTTCTGTAATAGTGCAGTAAGATGGGGGAAGTTAATGTGCACATTTGGAGAGGGGAAAAATAGTTTTTAGAAAAATAATTTCTATTTAAAAGTTTCAAATGGGAGGAAAAGTACCTTTTTTCTGATACAGTTTTTTTTTAAGAAAAGTACATTTTAAAATGTACATTTTTTTCAGAAAGAAGGTTTAAAAAGAAGGAAAAAACACTTTACTGATGCTTGCTTTAGCGTGGTCTTTTCTTCAAGCAGTGGGAGCTCTTATGGTGGGACTGGTAGCTATGAGGTAATATTTTTGCAGCTGTTCCCTTTAGCACCCTGTGACTAATGCTTTTCAAGCACACTACTATGCAAGGACTATATAGTGAATCTAGATGAAGGGAAACCTTTTATTCTGTGCATTTAATTGTAAGAGAAGATGTCTGGCTTACTAAACATGTGCTCCTTAGCTTCCAGTGGCGTTCCTCTCCAGAACCCCGGCTATGGCTATACACCTGTTCCTGGAGGTTATGCACCTGCCCCCGGGGGTTATTCACCTGTGCCAGGAGGCTATGCTGCCCCTCCACCACCAAATGGACCATATCCTTATGCACCACCTCCAATGAATGCCTATGGACCTGCTCCACAGCCCATGGGATATCCATATGCCCAGACTCCAGGTTTGGAAGTTGTGTAATGATGACTCTGTTTGATATTAACTGTAAAGAAATGACAATGGTACGGTGAGGGTTACTGTAGTTTTGTCTCCATCAAGGATCCTTGTCCTTGAAAAAATCTGTCTCATGCTGTTGATCACACCCATGTGTTGCTATAGTTCCAGCTATATGAAAATGTGGTTCGTAAGTTGTGCTGCTGCTTGTTAGAATTATTGACTGCTGGCATGACAGGCATTAGCAAATTGTAAAATCCCTGCTGTCTGCATCCCTGCTAAGCCCACCTAGCTTCCCTCTGGACACTACACTTCTCCAGAGCTAATGTGCTGCCAGCTTGTGAGCTCTCTTCCCCTCTGTCCCATTGCCACAGTCCAAAGCATCAGTCTGATGTTGTCTTTTTCAGGTATTTACCCGCCACTTCCAAACATGAACCCTGCGTATGTGCCACCTCCACCACCCTACTCCGGGCCATCTCCTGCGGGACCTTCAGCCCCCTCAGCTCCCCCATCCTGGGTGAGCCCTGGGATGCCAGGTAAATGGGACTGGGGACTGACCAGGGTTCGGTTGCAAAAGGGCACATGGGGCCTTGGACTGAGGGTGTCTTGGGCACAGTATGGGGAACCTGTTGTTGCAGGAGCTCAAAGTCATCTGTGGGGAGCTTCTCAGCCCTGCAGCTGACTACAGCTTGAGGTCAGCCCTAGCCAGCTTTCCTGAGCTGCTCTGAATGTTAACCCAGCTTGCTGCAGTTCCTGTCAACTCTTTGGGCCTTTCTTGCCTCCTTGGAAGAGCTATGGCTGGGGAGGATGCTCTGGGACCACTGTCTAAGATATTTAAGGTGGCTTTCCTTTTTTTTCAGGAAGCAGTAAGGCCATGGAAGCTGCTTCCAGTGCATATTACAATCCTGCCAACCCACACAACGTGTACATGCCCATGGTGAGTACTGTGCCTGGTCTGTAGCTGCTCCCTCCTCTGTCAGTAGCAGAGACAGTGGTTTGCTTTCATAACAATTTGCTTTCATACCTTCATGTTGAACATGCACAGAAAGTATCCATTTTTCTGGGAGGGAGGCATGAATGTTGGTCCCATTAGGAAGGCTTGTTAAATTTTCAGTCAGGAAAGGAGGAAGGCTTTAAGATTTGTCAGTAACAGCCATTTGTTACCTGTCTTATTCCTAAAGGCATAACAGAGAACATGCAGACCTCTCTGCATCCACTGAGTGTGAAAGTGGGGAGAGTTAAAGAAAAACAGGTCACTTAAGGATGAGAGCATGTGGATTTCTCTTTCATTTTTTTCTGGGCTGTATGGAGATGAGATGGTCTCTTGCTGTTTTGTTGGTGGAGCCAGTAGGTTGGCTGTAGCCTACACCTGGTACATGACAGTCCACCGGTGCCCTTCACTGCCTTGTGTGGGTCTGGCTGGCTGGAGGGTGATGGAGCAGCAAAGCTGGCCCTCAGCCCAGGAGCTTTCTATCTGCTGGGTCAGAGCTATGAGCCTCAACAGAGACAAAGCCCTGGAAGAGGAGGGAGGATGATGGTTAAAACAGATTAAATGGTTCATTTACAGTAGACCACTTGTTACCTGGTTTTGAGGGGACCTTCCCTAGAAGCATTATAAGAGACAGTGTATATCATGGAGCATAGCTGACACTAGAGAGGAATGGTGTGATGAAATGACAGCTTAAACTGTAGCACCTGGCTCTATTTGTAGCTCATTGCAGAGCAGTCATTTCTTGTGAACCAAGCCTGGAAGAGCTTGTCATAAAACAAGCAGGGTTGTTGACTCTACTGTATCTCCTTCCAGGATCAGCCACCTCCTTATACACCTCCCGAGGATAAGAAGAACAACTAACAGAAGGAAATCAGCCTCCCACACTCTCTCTCCCTGAAGACAACTTGGCTGTTAGTACCCCTCGAGTTAACGTATCTCTGGATCTCTGTTTCTATACAATAGATGTAGTGCTGGGCAGCTGAGCACTTACCCTCCTTAAACATTAAGTCAGTGGCAATACAAGGCAGAACAACAGCACTTTCCTGCTTATTTGCTTTATCTCATGGGGTCAAAGCACTAACCTTTTGCTCTGCCATTGGCTTGAGGAGAGAGATAGACTTCTTATTAAACCACCAGTATATCACATGACTAATCTAGGACTAAAATGTGAAGGCTCTGGGATCTTGGAGTAAAACAACTTGGAGTGCCAAACTTTTTACTTCTGAAGCACCATCCAAGAGGAAAGGTGTAGAGAGCCATGAGGTTCGTTGCATAGATTCTTGGGTGTCCCAGAAAGGTGTTAAATTTCTTTAAATTCTAGCGCAATTCAGCGTGAGATGGGACTCTGGAAATCCTGTATTGTGCTGGAAGTGTACAGTTCGTGTCCTGGACTAACAGTCATGAGGTGATGACCTGGGAAGTGCATTCTAAGAGACACTGAAGCATTTGGCTACACAAGAGGGAAGGGGATGGGCACCAACCAGCCTGCCTTTGTAGCCATTGAGTAGAAAAGCAAACAAAGGTGTGCCACAGGCCAATGAGCTGATAGACTGGCAGGCGTTTGGATCAGTCTTCCCTTCTCTGTCCTAGAAGCAGGCCCCATATCTGTGCAGTGATCTTGTGTCAAGCAGCTGTTCTTCAAGCGTAGTGGAGTCAAGTGCTGCACAGGAGGCTGCCTGCCTTGGAGCGAAATATGTTACGTTAGGAAGATGACCTGGCACTAGCCTTGTCAGCAGACAGGTCTCTCAGCCCTGGCTCCCTCTGCTGAGCAAGCTTGCGCTGTGTGCTACCTCCACAGGGGAAAACTGGCCCTCATCTTTTCCTTTAGGCCCACATCTGAGCAACGTGGGCAGGTGGGCACTGTAATCCCAGAGTTGGATTGCTTAGGAGTGCAGTGTCCTCTCAGCTGGGAACCACTGTCTGGGGTGGATGTTACTATCTCTCAGCTCTCTTGCAGAAACTCTGGCTGCTCAGCCACAATCTTTCCTTTTTCCTTAGGACATAGTGCCATTAAAACCGCTCTGAAGAGAGTCTCTAGTCTGGTAGAGACCCTTGTGATCCTTTACTTATGGGGTGATTGTACTCCTTCCTACAGCCCCCTACCTTCACAGTGAGGGGGAAGGAGTGTTTTGCCTCTTACTTCCCTGTGTGCCAGAGCTCTCCTGTAAGTCAGGTTTGCACAATTTCAATCAGTTCCACATAGGGGGGAAGTAAATTTCCTTATCTATAAACACTTTTTAGGTCTGAGTTAGAGATATTCTAATAACTCTGTATTTAAAAAAAAATCAACCATGAATGTTTGTAACTTTTTGAATTGCACTTTAATACAGGAGTGTTGATACCTTTAGTTGCCTGTTCACTGTTGTGTGTATGTTGTGTTGACCTTAATTCTTGTGTACTGCACAGAGGGCTGGAATGGGTTCGGTTGGTGGCGTTCTCTCAGGTCAGCTGTGAGCCAGTCCTTCTCTCCCCCTGGTACATGCTAACACTGGATCTGGAATCAAGTAACTGGAGAGAGGGAAAAGGTGGGGCTTATCCCCTTGCTGCCTGGGAAGGGCGGAAGGCTGGTTGGTGCCTTTGCTCTCATCCAGGTATCCAGAACTGGCACATGCTCATGCCCTCCAGGCAGGCACAACACTGCCTTTAGCAGAGCTGTGTCACCACAGTGCTACTCACTACAGCTGTATTTGTTGCACCTTTTCTCTTAACATTTGCTGCCACAGGGAAGGCCTGTCTTTAAGAGGAGCTCCTCACTAGCAACTTTTTTCCAGTATGGGAAAAATAAGTATATGATAAAGGAAAATGGCACTTAGCTGTGGACTGTAAAATCTGTTTCCCCTTGTGCCAAGGAGTGCCGTTGCCCTGCTGAACATGATGTAACTACTGGAAAGCCATTTCCCACTCTGCATCAGTCCAATTTCTGACAGGAAAGCAGTTCTATTTCTTAGCATAGCTCCTTTTTTGAGGTAATGACCCTGTAATCCTGCATTAACCATGCAGTTATAGCTAGCAACACTAAACAAACATGAGACAGAGTCTGTGATCTGCTTCCCTTTATTTCAATTTATTTGCCTCAGTCACTTCCCATGAACAAAGCCAGCTCCTTGTTTGTTAGCAAGTCCTTCCTTAATAGCACTGCAATCACTGTGTTCAGTATCTTGATGCTGCACTCAGAGAAAGTTTCTGGAAGTGGCCAGAATCAGCCATTTGGTCCTGCAGGAACCAGAGTGGGCAGATGATGAGGAACCCTTTGGAGAGATGAACAAAACCAGAACTTTTTTTGCCTAATCTAAAACGTGGTATTTAAGTCTAAGGCTTAATCTTGTGTCAGTGCCCTGGGCTGCAATCTTCATGAATGCTGCACCCCTCTCTGTGGGAGATGGGGTAGGTCATGTCATACCTAAACTCTTCCATAGGATGTGTGCTGTATGAAGGTGAAGCAGTTTTGAGGGCTTTGGAGTCTGTCCCACCACTCACTTCCAGTTTATTAGTGCAGGCTCCTCCTCAGGACGGAGCTGTGGATGTAGCTGCCCTTGGGAGAAGGAGGAGCCTTTCCCTGAGAAACTCTGAGTGTTAAACCTACTGGAGGACCTGAGCTGCCTCCTAGCAGGAATATCCTTCTAGAAAGAACAGGATGCAACTTGCAGCTTGTAGGCACTGGTGACCACCTCAACTTGAGTTACTGGCATCTTCCCAACACCACTTCTACACAACATGCTATGGCTCTTCAGTTTTTGGTGCTGTACCACAGCATGGCTGCTGGGATCATGCATGGAAGTTTTTGCTCTTCTCTGCTGTAAACTGCTGCCAGAGGGGCTTTAATACAATGCTAGCATGGATGCTAGGCTGCAGTAGTGCTGGCCTCTAGGATCCTGGCAGCAGGATCAGACCTGCAAGTAAAGCCTCTCTGCAGAGCACCATCTTGCCTCCAGAAGTTCTTGGTAGTGGTGGGGGTAGATGGGAGGGATGCAGCCCTATTGACAACTCCTTACTCTAAGCCAAGCTGATTATAGCAAAAGAAAGGTGACCAGGTTTGATCCTTGAGATTAACGCCATTGCACATTTGGGCCTGGGGAGGAGAGGGGTGAAGGGAGAAGGGGGTGTTACAACCCTAGAAGATAGTAAAGCATCCAAAGCCCTTCTAGAGATACAGTTCAAACAGCCCCTGCAATGGTCAGTGATACCCAGCTCAAAGCAGGGAAGTTCTCAGGTGTCAGAGCTGACAAACTCCAACAGTGGCTGGACTCTGCTTATATGGCATCTTCCACAGGAGGATCTCAAAGGGCTTTGCAGTCACTGAGGAATTATGCTCTGCACACCCTTAGGAGGTGAGTAACAAGAATTCCTGACTTACACAGACTGAGCAGACATCATCAAGCTGGTATTAAGGAATGGTGTCAGGAGTGCTGGGCACACCAGCAAAAGGCACTTGTTCAGTGAAGAGCCACGTGTCCCAGGGTCTCCCAGCTCACCCTGGCACTGGCCCACACCTCACCCACTGCACCTCATCACAGGAGAATGGGGCGGAGAGCCTCGCCATGGGCTTGCTTTCTGACCACATGCCAGGGTTGCACCGGGAGTGCCGTGGGACGGAGATACCACATCACCACCCCTGAGGGGTTAATAACAACTGAGAAGTTGTCTCCTGTCTTTAAGCCACTGATGATCTTCCCGCTGTACACGTCTTGTACCTGGAAGAGAGAGATTTCCACAGACCTTTCATCTTGGGGTCCAGCTGTGGTCACTGACATAGCATAGCAGGACAGGGCACAGTAGTGGGCAACAGGAGAGTGACCCAGTGGGCAGCTGCCCCTTCATCCCGGACGCATAGAGTGTGAGTCCTCCCTCCCACTCCTCCCAGAATGCATAGAGAGCTGGGAAGAGGGGGATCCAGGTGCCATAGGGCTGCCCTGCTATGCAGTGTGTCAGTGGGGCTCACCTCATACACAGCATCCTCAGGGAAGTGGAGCTTGGCAAGGCTGGTGGTGTAGAGGAAGGGCATATCTGTCCTTCGGCTGAAGAAGACAAGGGCGCTGGCAGCCTGGGACAGTGGGCGCAGAAACACCTCAATGAGGGTTTTCTCCTAGGAGTGAGGATAGGTGGGTGAGGCAGAGCTGCTGGGACCAGCACTGGCCCATAACCTGTCTGACCTTGCCCTGTGGGGCTGCTACACCAGCAGGCCCCCAGCTTTCACAGCTCTCCTGCTCTTGTTTCTCTGCATCACTTCCCTCTCCCTCCTTACTGTGATGCTCTGTGCTGCTCCTGTCTGCTCTCCCAAATGTATCTGCCTTGTTCCTAACCTTGACAATCCTGCGCCCCTGAATTCCCAGGGGGTCCTGGTTGATCTGGATCATCAGGCGGTTCTGCAGGATCTCCTTAGCACTTGGGGAGATGGTGCGGAGATCCGTGGACATGAGGAGAGGAGCTGCCATCACTGTCCACAAGGCCATTTGAGAGCGTGACTGCTCGTAGCTAAGGCCAAAATTTCCAATGATGAGCTGGAAGGGAGACAGTGAAAAGATGTGAGAGGCAGAAAAAGGTTAGAAATTTGTCTGTTTGTCACCCTTGCTGATGCTGCTTCCTCCTGGGAGGGAGCTTGCCAGGGAAACCTCACACACACTTTCGCTTCCTCTTGAGCATCCACCACCAGGAGATCCCACCTGTGCCAACAGCACACATTCAAATGCACTCACTAACACCCTTCATTTCACCAATACTCCCCCTCAGTCCATGCAGGGAAGAAAAGAACACGTGGATGACTTGTAAACTCAAACAGTGAAGGGTTCATTGCAACCATGCGGTTTTCCCAGAGCTTAGCCAAGGGCAACACCAGCTTTGCCTCTTTGCAGCAACAAGGCTCCTGCTCTTGGCATTTGTCCTTTGCCCTGCCCATAGAAGAGAATCCCTGGAAATCCTCATCCCCACACAGGGTCACAGCACCCACCACCCAGCCGCACCATGTCCGGGTCATTCCAGTGACCGGGGCCAGCTGCTGGCTGCAGCACGTCCTGGTTTGTGAAGAACCAGTCTAGGATGGAAAGTACACTGTCCCAGGAGTCCTGGATGTCATCATAGTTACGCCACAAGTTGCAGACCTCTGCCAGGATGGTGTAGTTCACCTGAGGAGAAGAACAGGGTCAGGCAGCAGGGAAAATGGAACTGGTCTGCAAGGTGAGGGAGAAGAGGCAGCCCAAACTGCTGAGAGCTGCACTGTCCAGAAAGTGTGTCAAAGACAGAGGGATCTGGAGAAGGGCAACATCATGTAGGAAGGGAGGACAAAGTCATGTCCCAGTATGACTGGGCACATGCCAGTATGATAGGATGTCTGGCAAAGCAACCACAGAGGCCTTGGGGAAATATGATCAGCTATCAGCTACAAGAGTGAGGGCAGCTTGGGATTGACTCAAAACGTGAAAGAGGAAGTACATGAATGCAACCAATTCTCAAGAAAGATATATTAGGAGGAATATCCTGTTTCAAGCACTGAAACCAGACAGGACCTGTCTCACAAGAACAGACCGTCAGGAACAACTCTACACCAGCCGAGTAGGGTGGAGATGGCATACCCCAGGGCCTTCTTCCCACAAACTCCCCTCACCTAGCCACGCTGGGAACCCCAAACGTTCCCAGATGCCTGGCAGGTAGGCTACATCCCCTCTGCAGCACCACCCAGGGGCAGAGTGATAAGCAGGGTGTAGCACCTGGCTCCTGTGGCTCCCAACAAGAGCTCCCTCAGCACACAGGGGACACAGGAAACTGCCACTGGATAGGACAACCCTCACCTTGGGGGGGAGCCCTCCCTGGTATGCTGGCCAGCTGCAGGAATAGACGATGGGACGGCCTGTGGCGTTCAAAGCCTTCGCCATTTCTGGGTAGCCTTAGGGAGAGAAGATGACAACTGATGAAGAGGGTGGCTGGCAGCAGCCTGCGTCCCAACAGCAGCCTGTATTGCAGCCCACCCAGCAAGGGGAAACCCCGACCACCATGGCTTTCTGCCTTACATCAGCTCCAGGGCATCCAAACTCCCTCCCCTTTGCCCAGGAGTTGCAACAGGAGACAGAAGGCTGGCCAAATGTTTCTGCAGATGGCCAGCTGCCCCAACCAAAGCAGCAAGGGAAGAAATACCAGATGGCCCATGAGCTTTTACCCTTTGCTTGCTCATGTTCTGATGAGTAGCACCCATCCAGCTTTAGCATATCCACACCCCACTCTGCAAAGGTCTGGGCATCCTGCTTCACATAGTCCAGTGTGGTGCCTGGGTAGCCCCCACAGGTGAGGCTGCCCAGGTCGCCGTAAATGCCCAGCTTTAGGCCCTTGGCATGGACCTGTAAGGAGAGGAGAGCTGCAAGGAGTGGATGCGGGGATCCAAGGTGTCTCCCAGGTGCCAGGGTCCTCCATCCCCTCCCAGTTCTCCCACCGTGGTGGCATGGAGACACAGAAATCCCCACAAACCCCAGCAGGCACTCACATAGTCAGCCAGAGCCCTAATTCCACTAGGAAATCTCTCAGGATCGGGAACCAGCCGTCCTGCCACGTCCCGCTGCTTGGCAGACCAGCAGTCGTCAATGTTGATGTACTGGTATCCCAGCACCCTCCATCCATCCTCTGCCAGCCGGTCTGCCATCTCAAAGAAGAGCTTCTCGCTGTGGGTTGAGGGGACATGGCAGGCTGAGACTCTGCAACCCCTGTGCCCCACTAGTTGTGGTAGGCAAAGGGATTTGGGGTTAGCTGGGGACTCTGGAGGGTTGATCACTGCTGGGCTGGGCTGGGCCATAGGAAGGGCTCCTGTTTAAACCCCGTCAGGGTCCCGTTCGTTGACCTCACCGAGGGAAAGTGTTTCTCGACCCGTCGCAAAGCCTGGCCACATCCTTCAGCTCCGGGGGCTCTCCAGCCCAGGACCGGGCGCCTGAGTCCCCCGCCTCCCACGCACACACACCCGGGATCCCAGAGACACACACGCTGCCAGAGCTGTCGCGGGTCTGATGTCCGACCCGACCGCTCACCGCCCCGCTGACCTGATGCAGTTGTGGGGATCCGCCCGGCAGTCCACGTTGCAGCGGAACCTCTCCCAGGCCAGCCAGCCCATGGGGGGAGTGCGCGCCAGCCCGTTCTCCAGGGCCACGGAGGGCAGCGCCAGGGCTACGGCCACGGCCACGGCCAGGGCCACCCCGCTCGGCACCATCGTGCCCACCGCTGCCGCCGGGGCACAGAAAGACTCTTCCGTTCCCGGCCCGGCCCCGCTCACATGATGCCGCCCGCATCACCTGACTGCCTCCCCCCGCCTCCCGCGCCGGGGCCACCGGGACCCGCCGGCATGGCACAGCACCGTCCTGCGCCCCACAGCCGGGGCATCCCGTTCATATCGACCCCCCCCGCACTGCTGCACCCTGTCAATATCGCACCCCGTCCGTACTGCACCCCACTGCTCGCTGCAACGCGCAGCTGCTGCCCACCAGCACTGCGCCCAGCCGGTACTGCACCCCATTGCCATCGCACCCCATTGCTGGCACCCTATCACCGCCTCACCCCGCGGCTGCTGCATCCCAATAGTTACACTGGGAGTGGGGGGTTTATGTCCCCCCGAGGTTGGGACCCCGCAGGAGTGTCGAGAGGAGCGAAGGGGTGCGGGAGGACGCGGCTCCGGGCAGGGCGCGGTGCCCCCCGCCCCCCGCTCCTGCTGCCGCGGCCGCCGGCGGGGCGGTGCTGCCGGCGCGGCGGGACGGCCCCAGCGGCCGCAGGAGCCCTCCCCCGCCCGCGGCCGGGGCTGGGCTGCCCCGCACCGCACCGCCGAGCAGGAGCGGTCGGAGGTGAGCCGGGACGGGCCGGGACCGGGGGCCGCCGTCCCGCTGTCGGGACAAGCTGGGCAAGGGACCGCTGGGCAAGGGCCAGGTGGCGGCGGGGCCGGGCCCGAGCGGCGGCGGGGCGGGCGCGGGGCCGCGGGGGTGGGAGGCACACGGCGAACACACACACGGAGGGGCACACACACGCACACAAAGACACGCCGCCCGATTGCACAGGCGTGCGCCCGCACACAAAGACAGAGCCCAGCACTGCACACTGCGACCCCCGCAGCCCCCTCGCATCAGGACTGGTGAGGGCCGCCCCGGCTGCCCGCAGCCAGCGTGTGCCGGGCTGGAGATTCCCCAGGGTGCCGCGCCGAGGATAGAGCAACCCCGGGGAACCGCCTTTCCTTGTGTCTGATCGGGGTCTTGTGCATTTTCATACCGGGAACCGTGCCCTCAGATCCTCAGCCCTGGCCCGCAAGCCCTGATGGGGGAGAAGGGCTCCGGGAGGAATTCTAGAGGTTGCTCAGCAGTAGGGAGCTCCCCACGACCGGATCTGACCAGGGAGTGGTGGCTATGGTTTGTTTTCTGCATATTTCTGTGAGTGGAGTCTTAGCGGTCGGACATCCTTTTGCAGTTGTACAATCCACAAAGGCTGTGCTGGCTCTGTCCTTCGAGGCTCTGTCCTCTATGTGCCAAACCGCCTGCCATAGGGCCTCTGCAAATGGGACAGTGACAGCTTCTACAAAGCCTCTTTTTTTTTTTTTTTCAATAAAACCAAAACAAAGCCTCAGGAGCCAGAAAACAAACCCACAGGACCACTGGCCTGAGCTGGGATGGAGTTCAGGCTTTGAAGCCAATGCATGTGCCCCCAGTTTTGCCACCATGGCTTCCAGAGCTGCCTGCCTGCGCTGAGGACTCTGGCTTTCTGGGGTGGGAGTGGTGCAGCTCTTAGCTCTTTTAGTCCAAACTGTTCTGGTTCATGACTCCCTCTCTGCCACCTTTTCTTCAACAAAGGATGAGGCTCATCACAGCGAAGCTTTGGAGACCCTCAACGAGGGAGCAGCCCAACCAAGGAAGACAGCAAGTCTGACCCACACAGCCGGTACAGCACCTTGCACCCCACTGTTGGTGAACCTGCTAGGGCTGAGCGTTCTGCTGCTGGGAGGGCTGTTGGGAGTGGGTGGTCCTGCATGGAGACAGGGAGTGGGGAGAGGGTGCTGAAATGGAAGTTTCAGACCCCTTGGGTCTGAAACATTCTCCTTTTCCTGCCCTCTAATAGAGAGCAAAATGAATGCCTTGCAGACACAGAAGCCAATTTCTTTGATGTGCCCCATAAAAAAACCAGCAAAGTAGGACACTCATGGAATAAGAAATTAAACAGTGATGTTGGCATTCCCAGAGAAGGCAGGTGTCTTGGTGGTGGGGCTCTGATGATGACCTCCTCTTTGCAGCAGTGAGGAACCAGCCTGCCCTTTGTAGGGGTGCCTGCTGGATTAGATACTGTCCTGCATTGCTGGCTGCTGGAGTCCTGCTTTTCCCTAGGGGCAGGATCAGGCCTCTTCTGGTGGGGCCAATGACATGTTCCACACACTGAGACAACTTCCCCCTCTCTTCCTCTGCTCCTAGGCAGGGTGATGAAGCTGAATGAGCGAAGCGTGGCCCACTATGCCACCTGTGACTCACCCGCTGACCATGCCGGCTTCCTGCGCAAGCGGGTGGAACGGCACCACCACCATGCCCACCACTACAGCACCTCCTACCAGCGCCGCTGGTTTGTCCTCAAGGGCAATCTCCTCTTCTACTTCGAGGAGCGGGAGAGCCGTGAGCCCGTGGGGCTGGTGGTCCTGGAGGGCTGCACCGTGGAGCTGTGTGAGGCTGCTGAGGAGTTCGCCTTTGCCATCCGCTTTGACGATGCTGGCGCCAGGGCTTATGTGCTGGTGGCTGACGGGCAGGCTACCATGGAGGCCTGGGTGAAGGCACTTTCACGGGCCAGCTTCGACTACATGCGGCTGGTGGTAAAGGAGCTGGAGAAGCAGCTGGAGGAGGCTTGCAAGAGCTTGGCCACTTGCCGCAAGTCTCCACGGAGGTCCTCCTCCTCTGGCAGGAAGAGGCATCTCTCCAACCCGGCCTTGCTGCCTCTCCAGGAGAAGCCTTCCATCCTGGAGAATGGTTACTCCACATGGGGTAGTGGTGTCCCCGGTGGGGCTGCCTGCCCTGACCATGATGGGGGGCAAGCAAAGCCCCCACCCCTGCCTCCTCGCCGGCGCTCGGCCACTGGCAGTGCCACGGGGTCCCCAGCGCCCAGCCTCTCACCAGCCATGCTGGAGAGCCCAGTGTCACCAGACACGATCTGTTTCTCCAAGCTGCACAACTGGTACGGGCAGGAGATCGTGGCGCTGAGACGAGAGTGGCAGGAGAGGCAGAAGAGGGGACACCTGTGACTGAGGGCGCAGGACGCAAGTCACCAGCCAGCTGATGCCTGTCAGCCTGTCTCCCACATGGGAAGAGCAGAGCAAGGGACTCAGTGGCTGAGTGTGCAGTGTGTGTATGCTTCACAGGGTGTGTGGGAGGGATCCGAGTCTTCCCCAAACTTTATGTTTCACTTCCATGAGACTTTGTACAGCCGGAGTGTGTAATACCAGGAGAGCCACCTCTGAACTCTCCTCTGTTGGTGATACGAGGTGTGGAGGGGGTCCAAATCAGCATATATGCAACGAACCTCAGCTGAAAGGCTTGGCCCCTTGTCGTCTTGACAGGCATGCTTCATCACCCACCTCTCATTCACCGCTTTTTTTTTGGTTTTGTTTCTTAGTGTGGAAGTTTGCACGGGTCAGCGTTTATTATTGTCTGTGGTCTTGCGCCAAAGTCCTTCTGCTTTTGTTCTTTTGCTGCAGATAAGGCTGGGCTCTTATGAAGTGCCTCCAATGGGCCACTGGCCCTGGCGTGTGCCTCCAGCCTTGTGCCTCTCTTACCACAGGACATGTGTGAGCCACTGTAGCTGTGGCTGGCCCAGGAGCTGGGGCTCTTGCATTGTCTTTTTTTTTTTACTTTTCTTTACTTCTTTACTGACCCTTCTTCCAGCTAAATTCTTCAGGATGTGAATATCACGGGCTTGCATCTGTCTCTTTGTGTGCTCAAGCTCAGCAATGGGGCTGAAATGGAGACACAGAGCGCGGCCTGAAGCAACAGCGAGGACCAGGAGCTCCCCAGGGCTTATCTGGACTCTGTCAAGTGATAACCAAGCCTGTTACTATTTTGGGCTCAAGCTTTCCCTGTTCCAAAACAGGGATGCTAAAGCCTCTTCACCTGGCCAAGAGTAAATTTCTCAGCCTTTGTTCAGACCACAGCTCCTGCAAAGTGCCATATAGGGCTCAGTCAGCTCATTAGGCTGCTTGCCCAAGTGGGTGTCCAGAGCCACACCCTTGCTGGGCCTCTCCTTGTGGCTCTGCGCAACTCCTGGCAGTGCTGCACAGTCAGAGGAGAGGCTTTGCAGGAGCAGGGAAGAGGAGAGAGCTGGTCTCGGAAGGAAAAGTGAAGGTGTGGGAGTGATTTACAGGTAGCAGTGACTGTGTGTTGGTGGTGTCTGGGCTTGCCTCTCTAGCATCGAAGCCATATTGCTGCTTTCTACCAAGCCAGCACTTGGTCTGCCTGTGCTTCCCTCTGACTTCATCTCAGCATTGCTTGGCTGATTCCTGTAGCACATCCCATCTTCCCAGCGGGCTGGGAGGGCTGCAGGGAGGCATGCCTGTCACCTCACTGCAGAAACAGACTTGTCCATCAGTAGGTCAGAAACCTTGGCCACAAGGCAGACAGTACAAGTAGGTGGATGCCAAGTCCAGGGACTAGAACACCCTGGAGCTGGGGTTTATAAATCTCCCTTATCCTCTTGGCAAGGGCTGTTTTTCAGATTAAAAAATATATGTGAAGTAGTCATGTGCTTCCTATCTAAAAATGGAAAAACCTGGTTTTATTGCCCTGTTTTATTAAGGAGCCTTGGTGGGAAAGCAAAAGGCCATTCCAGGTCATGACTGGCTAGAACCTGTTTTGCTTTTCTGGAGTTAAATGCACTCAACTTTATACTTTGCAATAGCCAGTAGAGAATGCCAGTGTAGAAATCAAATTAATTCCAGTAACTCTTGGTGCCTTTGAAAATATAAATCTCTGGTAGTTTTGGATGATGAGCTTCCAGCCTCCTGCCTAATTATGGCTCAATGGTGTATTAGAGGAAATCTCAAATCCTAGCAATATGACTTCAGGCAGTGACAGTGTAACCTTCACTTACAAGTGATGCTATCCAGTCCTCTCCAGTTTGTGCCTGTATTTCTTCACAGTAAGGATCTTCAGGTTTGGGAGGATTATTTTTGTTCTGTTTTTAAGTGAAAATAGTTCAGAAAAAGCAGGAGCGGGTGGCTGTGGGTCAGGCCCCAGGCTCTGTCAGCAGCCCAGTTGGTTGGACAGAGGGGTCAGTTCTACCTCCCTACCTGCAGCTTGAAGAGTTCAGTACTGCAGCATTCCTGGCTGTGAACCCGTTCCCTTCCCCATGCCAGGGCAGCAGCATCAGGGAATCACACTACCTAGTGCCTCTTTGCTCTGAGCGTGGGTATTTTGGGGCCAAGGTCAAATTCATCAAGCATTTTCTTGTGGTTATTTTTTTTAAATGTAATACAGAGAGAAAAATATTTCCAGTGTCTCAAACTTACATAAGGCAGTTTGACGGTAAAGATTTAACTTCTGAAACCAGTCAAAATGTAGTGGCAGTTCCTACAAGAGATCCAAGAATTGGGAACATCTTAAAAAAGAAAATAAATTAACAAAGCCAGTTCTGTCAGAAGTGGGACTGAAACAGTATTATTCATTTAAGGGCAGTTTCACTTTTAAGAAGCTGAGTTTGTTTTAATAAGCCAGGATTGTACTCATAACACTACTAAAGAGCTTATATTTAATGCTTTAATCTGTCCCATTCAAATGGCACAATTTCCACGCTACCTACCTTTGCGTTAGCACATATCCCAGCTAAATCCTAAATCCTGCAAATGAGGCGCTGCGCTCTGCTTTCTGTCTAATCGCATTTGGAGTAATTTTGTGTTTTATTCTGCAGCACTGACAAGAAAATGGCTGAATCCTGATCCGCATTTGTGCTCAGCCCAGCTGTCCATGGGCCTTTGCTAGGTTTCCAAAGCACTGTGTGACTTTGGATGCACTTGATTGGGGCTTCCTCACTGTTCCACTCTCATAGCAAGGTTGGCCCTTTTCTGAGTAAAAAGAGCCATAATTGGAGTCATGCCCAAATTTGTATGGGAGTACAGGGTTTTTTTAATGACCGTTGCTGCTTGCTTCATTAGGCAGGAAGCATCTGGGTGCCCCTCTGCCTCCTAAGAGATGGAGACTATCAAACCAGCCCAGCTGAGAATTGGTTGTGCTGGTAGAGTCTTTGAAGCAGCTCGTAGGCTGGAGGTTGGGATTTCAGGTTCCTGAAGCTGCACATGCAGCTGGCTAATGGAGCATCCTGTCTGTCTGCAGGCAGACATCATTACAGGAGAGGCAGAGAGTTTTCACTGCACATCGTCCCTGGCAGCAAAATAAGACTAATTGCCACACATGGGTTTTTCTCCAGCCATTCAGGTTTGGACTGTTTCACCTCCTGCTTCCCCTTTCCCTTATTAATTTTTAAAAATAGAGAATGTCTGGGCTGCACAAAACAGGTTCCTTGGCATAGAGGGAGCTGAATGCTAAAGCTGAATGGGTACTTTTCTTAAGGTACTGAATTTAAGATCCTTTTCTAAGAGTTTTCTTTAGCGTAATAATGCAAAAGCAATGAGAGAAAAATGCTAAAATTTAAAAGAAGACTGAAAGAGGGAGGGCAATTCTGTCATGGCCTTTGTAAGCTATGGTGAGAAGGGCTCCCAATCCTGCTAAAATACATGACAAAATCCTTAAATTTTTTTTTCTGAGGCTGGCATTTAAGATTTAAACCCGTGATATTATTTCTGCACATCTTTTTTGTTAAACTGTGTTGATGTTTTCCACTGAATCCAGGTCCTAGCAGCAAGAGTAACCTGAAGGTTTTCCCTGTGGCCACTGCTAGCCATTTGGTGGACAATCCTGACCGGGATCAGACATTTTCTGTTACAGTAGCTACTGCATTAATTGGGGGGGGGGGGAGGGGGGGAGGCAGGGAGTGACCCCTCCATCTTAACCTCTCTCGACTGCCTTTGCAGAGAAGCTTAAAGAATCCCCACTGAAATGCACGTGGAGTTCCCGTGTCCGGGGCTCTCGGCACTACCAATTGCGTTCTATCCGCACAATTACCTGGCAACACTACGAGCAACCCGCGGGGACGCTCCCGCCTTCCCAAGGGCTTCTATTTTAGGTAGGACGGCGTGTTCTATTTTTTAGGAGGCGGTTTTGCATGCGCCTTTGTTTTACACGCGGAACTTGTATTATACATTTCATTACTTTGTTAGCGTTTGTTTTACACGCGGAACTTGTATTACGAATCTCATTTACGTTGTTCATCGTTTGTATTTTATGCTAAATAAACCGGTTTGATTTGTAGCCCGTGCGCTGCCAGTGAGCCGTGAGTCCCCCCGGGAGTGTCTGCAGGGCCTGGGCATTCCCGCCCGGCGCGGTTTTCCCCGGGGGAGCCCTATCGGAAGGGGTGGGAAGCTGCCCGCTTCCTTCTCTCCTCCCGGCCACTGGGGGGCCCCCCCGCCCGGGGAAGGGGGCGCGGCCCCGCCTCGCGCACGCGCAGCGCCTCTCTCGCCGCCTCTTCTCAAGCCTCGCGAGATCCCGGGTGACGCCCGGGCTCGGCCGCGGCTCAGGGCAGGCGGGACGATGGCGGCGGCAGCCGGGCGGCTCTTGGCGGCTACGGCGGCTCGCTCGGGGCGGGCGGGCTGGAGCGGGCCAGGCGGCGCCTCGGCCGTCTCGCTGGTGCCCTCCCGAAGCGCCACCGTCACCCGCAGCGGCGCCATTTTGCCCAAGCCGGTTAAGGTGAGTGAGGGGCGAGCGGGTGGGGGTGGCAACGGACGGCAGCGGTGGCCAATCGGTGCGGGCGCAGCTGCTGTGGGCGGGGCGGGGCGGTGAGCGACAGAGCCTGGGCCAATGAGGGGAGCGACTGTAGGCGGGGCGGGCACGCGGAAGCTCGGCAACGGGAGGGTGATGGAGGCGGCCCCGCGTCCCCCGAGAGGGGCGGCGCTGGCCCGGACCGTGTCCCCCCGTGTTCCCCAGAGAGGGGCGGCGCTGGCCCGGACCGTGTCCCCCCGTGTTCCCCAGAGAGGGGCGGCGCTGGCCCGGACCGTGTCCCCCCGTGTTCCCCAGAGAGGGGCGGCGCTGGCCTGGCGGTGCTCGGTGGGTAGTAAGGCGGAGATCAACACCCCCCTGCGTACACCCTCTGCCACCGGCGACCGCTCTCCTTGCTAAGCCATGGGTGTTCCCTGCCCCGGACTCCCCGCGGGTTCCAGCTCCCCGGTGTTGGAATGTTTATAACACTATAGTACTCTAATAAAGCGCGATGCGGTGACGGGGGGAACTAGGGACGGCAAAGCGTTCCTCCCGCCGCTTCCCGGGCCCTCCGCGGGCCGGTGGAGCCGGGAGTGTGCCGGTTCAGCCGAAGTGCCACTTGCTGGTAAAGATCCACCTTTTCCAATCGACTCCTTGCAGACGCCCTTCGGCCTCCTCAGAGTGTTCAGCGTCGTGATCCCTTTCCTGTATGTCGGTACTCAGATCAGCAAGAACTTCGCAGCCTTACTTGAAGAACATGATATCTTTGTCCCAGAGGATGATGATGACGATGATTAAAGGTATGTCACTAACTGCACCGTCAGTCTAATTATTTGTGCTTCCCATTTGGCTTGGGGCAGGGAGGAGAATCTCAGATAAGGAAATACAGACGGCAACAGCTCGAAAGGTACATTTGCAGTTAAACACACGGACACGGATTTGCCTTTGGCTATGAACTTTTTTGTTCTTTTATACCAGAGTAGGCCAGACTGGTATCTGAAATCTTCACACCATACATTCACTAGAAATCAGAGTAAATAGATGGAGTTTTAGACCTTGTCAGTTGAATCAGAAATAAACTGTAGTCAGTGAGGCTCTATACTGCAGACAGAACAGAGAGACTTCAGTGTTACTACATTATGCATGCAAAGAAGGGCAAGAGCTGGTGAAGCAGCTGGAGCACAAGTCTTATAAGGAGCAGCTAAGGGAGCTGGGGGTGTTTAGCCTGGAGAAAAGGAGGCTCAGGGGACACCTTATTGATCTCTACAACTACCTGACACGGCTAGGCTTTGCAACGAAGATTTAGGAAGGCACTATCCACGTTTGTTACAGAACTACCTGACAGGAGGTTGTGAAAAGGTGAGTGTTGGTCTGTTCTCCCATGTAACAAGTGATAGGACAAGAGGAAATGGCGTTAGGTTGTGCCGGGGGAGATTTAGATTGGATATTAGGAAACATTTCTTCACTGAAAGGTTTGTACAGCATTGGAACAGGCTGCCCAGGGAAGTGGTTGTGTCACACTCCCTCGCGGTATTTAAATGATGTATAGATGTGGCACTTAGGGACATGGTTTAGCAGTGGACATGGCTGTGCTGGGCTAACAGTTGGACTCAATGAACTTGAAGGTCTTTTCCAACCTAAATGATTCTATGATTTTGTTCTACTTGTTTACCTGTTTAAAAGCTTTTTGCTAACTCACAGAATGACTGTTTTAAAAGAGAGTCACTTATTGTCTGAAACTCTGATATAGGTGAACAATTTAAGAGAATTCCAGAACCCATCAGAACAAACTGTCTGGTGGGTGTTACAACATTGATTTCTGAGTAGTTGGATCATTCAGACTCATTGGAGAAATAAAGAGTCAAAATAATTCACCTTTGTCTGCGCTACGCTACACCTTCTACCATTTTATGTTATTCTGTTTGGCTTGCCCTTTTGTAAAGATTTGACTTTGGGTGTATTTGATTCTTTATAGAACAAAGAAACTGTTTTAAAGATGTTATTGTAAACAGTGTTGCTTTGTAATCGGTTTGGTGGATGTACTCCACTTGATAAGGGTGTTTTCCAGCATGCACTGTGCAGCTAAAAACAAAGACTTAAAAGATTGTAAACACTGCAGTGGCCAGTTGGAAACCCCCTTTACCTAAACCCCACCTTGTGTGGTTTTGGGAGGAGTGTTTCTGAAGAGTAACAGCTTGTTATTCTATTTGCAGCACGGTAACAGAAGAACAGAAGGGAGAAAGCCATTGACAAAGCAATGATTCCAACATCTGTCACCTGTGTTTTGTCCTTCCTAAACGGGACAGGGGGCTTTTCCCCCTTTTGCCAGTGAGCCTCCTGTGCACGAGGGAAATCTGTAGATCAGGGTTGAAGGAAGAGCACTGCATCCTTGCAGCCCTTGCACACGCTCACCTCATCAAAGACTGCTTGGATGCCTTGAATTAGCAATATGGAAAACAATTAAAGATCAAGAGATTGAGATGTATGACTTTGGTCTTGTGTTTTTATTCATGTGGTGGGGAAAAAATTGTGCCTGTGTACTAGCATTTGTCTTAACCTTTCTCCTCTGTCTGTCTGTTCCAGCAAGGAGGCTCTCCTGATATTTATTTCCTCTCTGTGAGCCCTTTTCCCCAGGGGAAGCAGCAGCCCCACAACACAGCCCCATTAAAGAATGAAGTGCACATCAGCAATGGCACTGCGGTTCAACAGCCTGGCAGGTGATGGGACCGTGTCATTAATATCACCTCACTGAAGATTAAATACAGTATTATCATCACAGAGTTAAAAGTTTGCGTACCTTTGGTAAAAGGTACAAATTACACAAAAAGATCACAAATGGCAAACTAACTTGCTGATGTGTTTTATAGCATTTAATCTCTGAACACTGAAAAAAACATCTGAACACTGGCTCCGTGTACCTAATATTTCCTAGGTAGTTCAGTACTTCCTTCTGAATGAGCCCTAATATATTTGTTGTCTTAACTGTGTATAAACCTCAAGTCCTCTTTTCAAAGAAGTGTTTACTATTGCATTTAAATCCTAGCATAATAGACTTAAAAGATCTTCTCTGCTGCTAGGGCACATGAAGAGCATCTTTAGTCACATCAGACCAGCTGTTTTCTCAAATTGAAACCTAGAAAGGTTAGTCAGTTATTTATTTTCTTAAGACAGTGTCTCTCTTGTGGTTTCTGGTCATTAGCCTTGTATCTTGACTGCCCACTTTCCCCTTCTTTATTTATGTCACTGTTAAAAAGTTTCACTTAATGTCGCACACATTGGCACAGTGTATAGTTCAAACAGCCACACTTGCTCCCCTCTTCTTTGGCACAGCTTTGGATGTTTGCTCTGTAACTCTCCAGCATAGCTACAGAGTAACCCCAACAGCTGTAGATGAAGGGAGATGTCAGGTTCTTGAGTCACTTGGTATCTGAGTTGCCCCGTCCTTCCCCAAGCCACCTGAGAAGTAGTTGTTCCAGTTCATCTGCTCTTGGGAGCCAAACATGTACCCACTCCTGTCTTCTATGCTGCCAAATTCCTTATCGCTGCTTTATCCCACGGTCTCTTCTGGCCCCTCCTGACTCTCTCAACCCTGTCCTTAAAAACACGCCACCCCTGAAGCCCCAAGGTACACTTACATACACATCCCTGAGGAGTGCTGTGTTACAGTCCTCTTATGGGGAAGAAAGCCCCAGTATTTAGGCAGGGTAAAAACAAGTTTGACTGTACTACAAAGATCCGATGCTGGTCACACCTGGGGGAGCTCCAGCACTGAGTTACCTCCTGAAAATCTGTTCTGACTGGTGACAGAACAAATTCTCCTTACTCTTCTCAAAAGGGAGCTAGTAATTCCTGATTCAATTAAGAAGGTGATGGTAGGACACCATCTCCTGCTAGGCATCAGAAGTTCTTATAGAGCTTTCCTATTCTAGATAACAGTACAACCCCCCATTTTTCCAGGTAATTTCATTTTACAGCAGGGAAATGAACTCTGCTGATGTCTTTATGCACAAAGGGATTTATATGCCTATTGGATTTCATGTATTCTCTGAGGAAGTAAACAGAGACTAGTGTCCAAGGGAAAAACAGCAGGTCAACAAAGTCACAGCATGAAACTGCAAGACACTGCATGAATACAGATGGGTCTCAAGCACAAGAGTATGTCTGTGACTACATTGGCTGTTCTGAAGACCTGCTCTTTCCTCCACAGAGCTAACACGTACAGACAGGGCTGCAGGCCAAGCACAAAGCCCCACAGCTAGGTTGTGTTGTGGTTATTCAGCAGACACCCCAGGGCAGATGATGGGACAAACACTGCCCACTGAAAATACATACTGGCAAAACTGTGAAATCACAGCTCTTCAAACATCATAATCACTTGCACACACTCTGGATTCAGCTAGGCCTTAGACTCCTAATATGTTACACAATCTCTCTGTATGTTTTTTTTCTATTGTACAGAACTTTATTTGTAATATAAGGCAGGAAGACAGAGAGTCAATCTCTCAGGGATCGTGGCCCGCATAGAATTTGGACAGAAAGTCTTTAGGTTGCGGGGTTTCCGTCTCATGGAAATACCTCATGACGTGAGTCCTCTGCTTCCATACATGAATGGTTTCTTGAAGCTCCATTTTCCCCTGAGCACAGACAAAAGAATTTTAGACCAGTTCTCAGTTAGAGCCCGTCTAACCTTACAGCAGCATGAAGGTTATTTGAATGCACTGAGAAACACCTGAGTAAAAAATAGCTGCATCAGCAGTTCTGTACTCCTACAGACTGCTTCTATCACCTACACTGTGACACAAATATACTGTTTCTGCCTCGTGACTTGACGTCTCTGCAGCATAGCTTCCCAGCCCTGTGAAACAGGCAAAGGATCTTGCCTCCTTCTTAAAAGCTGCATTGTTTCTCTCATGACCAGCACCTCCCATAAAATTCTACATAACATTCCTAATTTTCAAGTACCTCTATTGAATTTGTTTGAATAGCAGCACATTACCTGTAAAACTAAGCAGAACTACTGCCAAGTGCTTAGCACCAGTATCAGTGCCACAGAGATACTAAACTTAACTTTTTCATGACTCCACTCTATTGAACTGGTTTTGTACGATGGCAGCACAGAGTAAAATGAGACTGCCTGGAATTGTCATCAACCGTACTACCTAGGATTTTATTTCCAGATTTTTCTCATCATGTAAAGACAGAGTAACTGTCTTGAAATGCATGAAATATAACAGGTGAGCATGGCAGTCGTTGGTTGGAAGCTTTCTAACACATTAGAACTGCAGAGGTCAGTTACTGTGGCTAATTTAAAGATCTGCAAACCAGAACCAGTGCCCTGAGTGACAGAAATCTGTATTCAAGCCACTGGGACCTAGGTGCATTAAGACTCTGTTCCTCTGCTTGCTAAAGCAGCATGATCCCTGATAAACAGGTTTGCTGACATAGGTAAACCAATGCGACTGCAAGAGACAACCCCTCCATAGCCCAAGCTGTTTGTACCTTAATAACCAGCATGTCTATCACCCGTGGATCCCTAATGTGGGCGTTCTTCATGAACATCTCCCGCACCTTGTTACGCCCCTGTTTCACCGTGATGTCCAGCTGGTAAAGGTGTACTACAAGAAACACAACACCCACTGCGGTCATCCATATCGCTTCGCGTTTTTCCCACCGGCGGCGTTCAACTCAACCCTCCAAAACGCTACCCGGCCGCTCGTTCATGCGCAGCCCGCCGGTTTCACCAATGTCATTAAGGCCGTTCCGACCTTGAGCACGCGCGGCAAGCTCCGCGCCCCTCACCCACCCGCGTTGGGCACCTCGCGGTACCACGCCCGGTACAGCTCCCTGACGCGCCGCTTCGCCTCGCCCAGGTCCCGGCTGAAGATCGGCTTCACCGCGGCCGACAGCGCTCCCTTGCCCGCCACCGCCATCTTGCTGCCGCCACCGCCCTGCTACCGCCCTCGGGAACGCCCACGGCGCGGCAGAGCTCCTATTGGTCGGCTGTGCTGCCACTCCGCCCGGCCAGCCGACGATCTCCCATCGGATTGGTCGGAGGAAACGCCAATCAGCGCTGTTTGCGAGGGGAGGATCACGCCGGATGGGCGGGGCTGCACGGTGTCCCGCCTCCCGGGGCTGTGGGGCCCGACCCCTCGGAGCCGGCACCTCCCTCAGGGCCGCGCTGGGGTTGTGTTTTGGAATTATGTATTTGTTGCCTTTGACCCCAGACGTCACACCGGCTGTTTTCTGTCAGTGCACTATCGCGTGTTAGAAAGACAGTCCTAGTCCAGCTATACGTACGTTTTTATCCAAATACACGAGTACTGGGATCCTCACTGAAGTTAAGTTCATGCCAAACTTCTCTTTAAACGCACTCGTGTGTGCTGGTCACTGTAAACCCCAAAGCGTTCAGTACAGTGTCATTGAACTGACTAGAAAAATAACGCTGAAAGGATCTTTAAAGACACAGTTGCGGTGCTGGGGGTAAGGAGAGAAATGTCAAGTGAGCGTCTGAGGCTGGGGCACAGCAGGACCGAGGCAACCACAAAGAGGAGAGACAAGAAAGAAGATTTCACATCACTTTTATTCTTTCAGATTTTTTTTGAGATTAAAAGCATGAAGTACAAATCTTAGCATGGAATACTAATCTTAACAACTACATTAATAAGGATTTGCATAGTTCAGTAGCTTTCATAGCTTCCAAAATTACCTAATAGAAAGATAGATATAAAGGTGTCCACACACCTGCCCTCAGTTTCAGGTATTTATTTTTTTTTTAGTGGTGGTTATACATAGAAGCTCCTTTATGTTATGGTCCTTTCAGCCATGTGGTTAAAAGGCAGCTACTACTAATCTAAATATCAACATATCTTAACACTGTGCAAAACAATTTGTCAGGAATATTGCAGGAAGAAAAAGAAAGGTAGTTCTGAAGTCTATGGCCATACAGTTTCAAACAGTATAACTCCATCCCTTTGTGAGTTCCAAACCTGCCCAAGAGCTGACTTTAAGTAATGCTAAAAAACCCCCAAAACAGTTATCAGGAGCTAGTTAGAGGAAATGATAAATCTAAACACCAGGATTTCTATTGAAATGTACTTATAGAAATTGCTGTATTTCACAAATTACCTGCTTCTGTGGCTGACACATCATATGGATTATTTATGTATTCCTTGGTATTTACTCCTACTGGAGGCTTAGCGTGACATAAGGGTTGTCAGGATTAAAACTTACTTTCTTTGGGACTGTAAATGAAAACAATGCAATATCTGTGCAGTAGACAGGAGTATGTAATAAACAGGAAGGAACAAAGGAGATGTGTGTGTTGGATGGTAAAATTTTTCAGGAGCACTGCTCTGAAACTGCATTTAAATGTCTCCTTGTTGGAGCTGAAGCTCTCACCCTGTCCACCAGCAGCACCAGCCAAATCAGCTGACCATCCCTTGATTTTCAGGAACCAAGCCAGAGCTGGGCTCCCCTGGGCACCAGGCAGAGGCACACACTGCTGCACAAAGGAGAGGCAGAGCATGGCTGGATAGGCAGTGGGGCTAACAGTAGTACCTTACAGGTTTTTCCTAGTAGTTTTTTGCTTCCAAAATCAGCAAGACCTCAGGGTTGTCTTTTACCCAGGATATCCTTGTATTTCTGTAAAGTAACTCAGGGCTAATAAGTCTTTCAGAAGCTCTGTGTTCAGTGAACTGCTTCTGCAACCGATGAGAGCCCAAAGTACAGCAGAGCTGGCTGATTAGGCAAAAATGTCCTTACAAACTTGATTGCCCTTATTAACTTCATATAGCTGTTTGATTCAAGATCCAGAACCAGAATTAAGATAAACGAGATACTGGGCTAGATCCTCACTTTACACAGCTGTGGACATTTTTTTGACTTGAGAGGTCTTATGTGGAGCCCAGCATGAGCCTGCCTAGACCTGCAATATTTCTGATAAAGTTTGCATTGCTGGTGCTCTGTGAGTGAAAGGAGAGTGGTGTGCACTTATCTTGGGACAGCTTGCAACAGGTATGGGAGTGGGGAGTTTGTGAGAGCAAAGTGACCATCCTCCCGTGGCCTGGGCTGGTCCTCAGGGAGCACAAAGGTAAATTTCTGCAGAAGAGTGGTAAAGAAAAGAAAGAGCTCCATTCTGGCCAGCTGTTCTCCCAGGCAGACACGGCGACCTGCAAGAGAGGGATTAGAAAGTGTCCATCAAAAAGGGCATTAATCCATGCTGGAATCACTGTGGGGGGAGCAGATCACCCTCCTGCTGTGCCTCTGACTTGCAGCTGGATACTTCCCTCAGATTTACCTGCTGAGAAGGGCAGGAAGGCATCTGGTTTCACAAACTGCCCGTTTACATCCAGGAAGTGTTCAGGGTAAAACTCATTTGGTTTCTCCCAGACTGTCTCATCCTTCAGCACGGAAGACAAGTTGGTGATGATTGTCGTCCCCTGCACTCCTCCACAAGAGGAAACAACGTATGTGAGAACAGCAGCATTATCTTGGCACAACGGATCAGTGCTGGTCCCTGTGTCTCCCATCTAATAGCAACCATCATTCAGTGCCTCAGCATAAGGCACCCATCTCCATTTCTGCATCTTATTTAAAGCAGAGGTAAAGCAGGGCACTTTTCCAATGATATATGGTGCCTACCCTACACTCTGAAGTATCTGAACTTTTGCAGTTTGTATCCTTACAGAGGCCATTGAATGCAAATGCCAATTTCATGGTTACACAGTGGAAACAGCCTCTGCTTCTCAGATCCTCCTGGACTTGTTTTATAGCTGCAGAGAAGAAGCTGACTGACAGACTTCAAAGCCTGACTTTTGCAGGGGCCATGGAAAATTGCAAAGCTTTCCTGTTTCACATGTCAACATTCTAAGCCAGAGGAGATACTGCAAGGGTACCAAAAAAAAAAAAAAAGGAAAAAAAATAATCCCAGACTTGAATTCTGCCAGGGCAGCTGCCTGTCACAGTGGAAGTGGTCTGAATGTCAGTGGCATTTGAATAGCTTCAGAGGTTAGAATTTTAAATACTACCATCTTAGGCAAGCCAGTAAGCTGGTGTTGTGTGCCTCCAGAGAGCCTGTTAGGCTGTTAGGCTCCTTCCGACACAGGCAGTGAATGTCACAGCTCATGGAGAGGAAGGGAAACCTTTGCACTGAGCTGCCACTGCAGTTGGGTTCCCATATAACCAGTGTAAACCTAGAGCACAGATATGACCCTCTGCCTGGATTTAGCATGTCCAAATGTCCTACTTTAGTGCTCGCCAGTGACTGTAATTGGGTCTGGAAGTGCAACACTGCAGAGTTGCATGGGGTCACCCACACCCCATGCCTGGTATCTGCACAAGGAGAGGATGTTGTATTGCTTATCTGGTCACGGTCACCTTGGGAATAAAGAAGCCTTGCAACTCAGTGTCCCGGTATGTCATGTGAGGTAGTCCAACAGGAACAATATCCCCACAGCGTTGCACTTCATGGATCACTGCATTAGTGTAAGGCATGCTCACTTGGTCCTTCATGGTGGGGGGTCTCTCTCTGCCAATCACCTTATCAATCTCTGCTTGGACCTTACCTGAAAGCAGAACAGATAAGGAATTAGAGGACACAGACAGAAGGGGCTGGCACAAGCTGAAGGAAGATTGGCAGCATGAGATTGTAGGCACTGGGTGAGAGTGGGACAAGCAATTCGTGAAAGAAACAGGAACTAGATGGGGAGGCATTTTTCAGTTGCTCAGTGACATCTGTATAACTATTCTTTGAGCATAGTGTCTTTAAAATGTCCCTTACCCCTACCTTACCCCTCCTCTATGCAGCTGGAAGGGTACCTGGCCATGCAGCATTTGAGAATTTGAACTGATCAGCATCTATTCCAAACACTGGAAAGAGGGTATGCTGATCACTGCAAGTCCCCAGCCTTCAAAATGAAGGCAAGAGCGAACTTGCCTTTCCAATTTGTCTTTTTTATCAGGGCTTCACCTCTGCCAGAACAGCTCTTTGGGAAGTGTTTCTCCTGGCTTCTGCTAGACCAACAATCACCAAAGCTGTTCCTTGTTGCAAAACCCCCAAATCATGGAGAGAAGGTATTCAGCCTCCTTGCAAAAAAACGCAGGTTGAAGGGAAGAGGCCACACCTCTGCCTGTTGCTGACTTACTCTGTATTTCTGGGTGGAGAAGCATATACAGCAACGCCCACCGAAGAGTGGTGGTGGTGGTCTCAGAACCAGCTCCAAACAAGTCTCCAGCCACCAGACGAAGGTTGTTATAGTGGAAACCGTTCTCTTCAGCTTCCTTACCCTGTGGAGAGAAAACAAGTGGGAAATTGGAGCTGGGGTATTTGCTAGATGAGAATACCATTGTCCAAAGAAGTACTGAGAAGCACTAGATCCATTTTTCAGTGGGACAGTAGAGCGCAACACAGGCAATGGTCTGAGCATGAGTGATGTACTTCACAACCCTGTTATCTCCTGTATTTGAAGGTCCTCAACCACCTCCCATATCCTGAGAGATGAAAGCTACACCTGCCTTCAGGACAGGAGTGAACACTTTGTGCTCTCATCTCAAACAGACAGCAGGCCCCTGCCGCTAGCCATAACATCCTCCCCCAGAGGAGTAGGAACACAGTTATCCAGGTTTGGTCAGATCATAAAACCCACACAGTAGAGAGGAGGCTGCATTAATGTGGCTAATGCAAAATTAACATTATTTTAAGGGAGTTATCCCTAACTATGCATTACAGATTCTCTCTGCTTCTGCCCTGATATTTTCTTACAATTGAAAAAAAACCAAAAAAATGAGGGTATTATTGCTGCCTATTAAGTCTGCAACACCACTTTCAGCAAAACTGGTCTCTCATCCAAATGCTAATTGAGCTCAAATTTGTTAGCATATGAGATATGACAAGCTCTCTGCATGAGTTCATCTTCTTGTCTTTTCTAATCCTCTTTATACTCTCCCTTCCTAGGGACTAGCTTCTGTTAAGTTATTCAGTATATTTTGATGCTGTTGTAATATGGATAGCAATTAATAAGGCATTTAAGACTCAACTGTTATTTCAACAAAAGATCTCATGCAAGGGAGCTCTGGGACTGACCCGACCAAACTCAGGAGAGGGATTTATCAGACTGGCTTATCAGGGGATCTTAGTGAAAAAAAGAGAGCTGTGACAAGAGGCAGCATGGTCAGGCTCATATCCACCCCCAGATAGTACTGCTCAATGCAGAGTAACATAGGTCATGTTGCTCTGCCTGTGCAAGCTGGGGGGGCAATGCAGGGGGGAGGTGACCGACACCCCTGGCACTGCAGGGTTTGTTATGCAGAGCAGCAGTGTAGCCTGAGCACTCAGATGGTGGAAGCAATTCGCAAGCAGAATTTGCTAATACTGCTCATCTGACGCTCAAAATTTAGTGAACTCATGTGTAGAAACATGTGGTGGTGGATGGATAGGCTGATGCAAGTACCTTTGATTTTATACTGACTTTGTGCCTCACTGAATCAAAGGAAAGACTCCTTTTAATTTCAGTGAAGTTCAGATTTAGGCCTTCCTCTGATATGTCAGGAACTAGTTCTTAGCAGGCAATTCAAAGACACATATCCATCTTTTCAAGTCATAACTTGGTTTAAAGACAGGCTACAGACTGGGCAATGACAGCAAAAAGCCAGTCTTTTGGTTGCTGCAGTTTTGTAACTGATTATGAGACATCAGTCATCAAGGCACTGACATGACAAAGAATCTTGCACGTTAACTTGTTCTCTGGTGCAAACTTAGAAATATTAGTGAATTCTCAATCATTGCCTTTTAAAAGCCTTCAAAATGGTTTAGGCTGGAAAGAAGGAAGTTGCTAGACCCTGAGGGGAATGTGAAGGTAGAAAATGGCAACAAGAACATCAGCAGATAATATGACGTCTCAAGACAGTAAAGGAAGTTACAGCATGAAGAACATCTTTCTTATCAAGATATAACATGGAATGAAAAAGCAGGAAATTAGTTGGTAAGAGATTTTAAACAACTCTATGAAGAAAGTCAGCTTCTATGAACAAGCTTAAACAGGCAGAGGAACTGCCCTTGGAACTGCTGGTGTCACCCTACCTTCTCCATTTCCTTTAAAAATGCATCCGTGAGATCTCGGGTGTAAGCAGGGTTCCAGGTCTCCATGTGCTTATCTATGAGCACATCAATGAAGTCCATGAAAGCCTTTTGGTTTTGAAAGACTTTCTGTGCCAGTCCAGGGATGCGCACCAAAATGGGCACCACGTTAAGAAGCTGGGGTGTGAGAACCAGAAAGAGAGAGAAAGAGAGAGAAGATATTATGTGATGCAAAAAGGAAAAATGATGAAAACACAATGCTCTCAATCAACAGAGGGCAGCTTCTTTACAGCTCTCAGTTTACCTGAGGAAGGAATCCAGTTTCTTCATTCAGGGAATTTTCAAAGAAATGCAAGAGTTTGTGGAATGTCTCATCACTGTAGTCGAAACGCTCTCCAAAGACAATGGTGCAGATCACATTGCAGACTGCTTTATTTATAGGAACATGAACATCAAAAGAACGACCTGAAAATGGAAATGGAGACCAAGCAATGAAGCTCAGCCACACCAAGCTGTTGGACCTCAGCTGTTAGCAACAAGAATACACAAATGCCTCCTTGATGCCTTCAAGAGAAAAAGCCCTCAAACCACTCAAAGTACAAATGCATCGTACTAAGTGAAGATCATCTCATCTCTTACTAATATTTGGCTGATCTGTGTTTAAAGGAGAAAACTCCCCAGAAAAGCTGAGTTGCAGCCTTGTTCTGTGACTTGACAGGTAACATGTTGTGTCTAGATGACAGGTGATGTGCTGTGAACTCTGAGCTGCACTTCTATTGCATGTGATAATGTCAATATGTTCCACTAAACTTCATAAAGGTAACAGTTAACCAGCTCTGGGAATAATTCTATTTTATCTCTCTATTTCTAATTTCGTATTTGTTTCCTCTTTCAAATGGATTAGTGTTACAGTAGCCACACTGTGTAAAGTAGAAGTGGCTCCAAGGAATTCATATAGACTAGAAACACTGCATTTTCTTGGGAAGAGAGCACTGCATGCAAACAAGAGTGGCTTTAGTAATACTTCTCTTTGCATCGCTGTATTGCCTTTTTCTGTGATTTCCCCATCCTTGTGGATGTGACAAACCTTCTTTAGACTTGAATACTGAACAAAGAAATCCAGCTTCCTCTACCACTCGCTCTTCCAAGGATTTCTTTCCCATCCCAAAGTTCCTCAAGGTAGAGAGCGTGAATTTCCTTAGCTCCTTCCAGCCATGCCCGTATCTTGCAAAAACAATACCTGGAATTATGGATGAGCAAGAAATGTCAGGATATGTCACTCGTACATCAAGAAAAGTTTGCTAGACAATAGCAATTGTGAGTTTGGAGGTACAGGTCTGTGTGGATAAATGAAAGAGTCTGATCTTATACAGCTTCTTCATACAGCAATTCTGAATATGGATTACTGCACCTTCTAATGCCTGTGCATGGCTAGCAAAGGTGGAGGGGGGATTCAATGGGAGCAACAAGGGCTGCTAAGGATAAAGGAATCACCCCTCCAAACCATTCAGCATTACACCCTTAGCTTGTGTGAACTGGATAGCAACTTGTGCAACCACACAGGAGCTGAGGATGAGATGTGGGCAGAATGCTGGATAATACTCTCTCAGATGAAAGTTTCCATATTTTTTTGCAACAGCAACTTGCATATAGTGCTGTTATGTGCAAGTTGTTGTTGTTGCATAAGCATGTTGTTTTACATAAGCACGGTAAGCACTAATCACTGGGTGTCGGGAGCTGGCAAGAAAGTTGTACCACAGATAGTGTCCTAACACTGCTGCAGAGGTGTGTGCTCACACCTGGAGCTGTACTACAACCACTAAGGGGAGCCCCCATCTCATCAAATCCGATTTTGTCACCACCAGAGAGTGGCAGATGTACAAGGAGATTGATCCTGGGGACATGAGAAGGTGGCACCATGCTAAGAAAATCTTCCATTTCAATCCTACTTGTGCTAGTACCAGCAAGGAATGCCTATTTTCAAGGGACTTGCCTTCAGATTTCTTTCCATAGCCCAAGTGTTCATATATTGGCAAGTATGGCCGGTCAGCAAAGTCCTCTGACCTGTGGACAAGGGCTTCCTTCACTGCTTTATATCCATTCAGCACTACCAGGTTGGTCCAGCAGTTCTGGAGATTGTAGATGTTTCCAAACTTCTTCTGAAGCTGCCAAGATAAAAAAGTATGTCCCTGAAAATGAGCTGAATGTAACATCAGAAATATCACCATATCCTTTCTTAGGGCCTTTACTATTTTGTGATTTTTTGAGGTGCTTTTATTCAGAAATCTTCAGCTGATCTTTCACCTTTGTCTTTGCAGTGCAACAGCTCAGTGCCAAACAGCAGCTGAAGCAGGGATCAATGCTCCATGAGTGGAAAAATTTAGAGTACACCTATCCTGGTGTACAAACTGTTGCCATGAACATTGTGCAAGTATTTTGGATTTTGTCAAGGACCTTTTTGGGGATTTTGAAAGGCTGCAAGTTCAACAATTAATTATTTCCTAATATTTGTATTTACTTTGATCTGAAAGACTAGGTAAGTTTTTAGTCTACTTCTGCTGAAGGAAATATTAATGATTAGGTGATATGTAATTTTTTTTTAAATATGCATTTATTCCTAAAGATCTACCCAGAGCCAGGTTTCCAGAAACATGGTAGGAAAAGGGAATTCCACATTGAAGTTTTAGGTCAACTTTCTCCTTAAAAGGAGTGTACACATCCAGTATGACTGGTAACTGGTGCACACCCTACATCTGCTGTGATCTGTAAGAGACATCATGCTGACAGCAGGATGGGAGCACAGGTAATCCTGTCAGCCATGCACTCACTGTGGGATCTGACCTCGGAGCTGTCTCCTCCAGGTAGACAAGCCCTTTAACTGGACATAGACTCCTGGGAAGGCAGGTCAAAGCTCCCCCGCTAGTCAGGAACACTGAACAAAGCACTCAGGAGCATGCTGTTCAAAGACATGCAATAGTAGTGATGCCCCACAGTTTAATTTTTCTTTTTTTTGGTAGTTTTTTTTTGTTGTTGTTGTTGTTTTGGTTTGGGGGTGGGTATTTTTTTGGTTTTGGTTTGGGTTTTTTTTTGTTTAAAAACTAGGAGTCTTCATTTCTGCACTGTAGCATTGCAAGGATTCTATTTGCAGTAGGGTTGAAAAGTGAATTAGCACTTCACTGGCACTAGAAATACATAATTAAAAGTGATTACTGGTCAAGATTGTGGTTAGCATGTCCCTGACGTGATATGATTTGAAAATGGTATGCTTTTGGACTACACGCAAGCAAATAATACAAATGCTATATTTAGTTTCTCCATTTGGCAGGTTTTGGACAGACAGCTGAACAGCGCTGTCCTAGAAAAGAGGGCTTTAGAGTTTGCAAGCTGAAGCACAAAACCCCCATGGTTTATCTGCTGCAAGCTGTGCTGTGCTTTTCCTTTGAGAAAAGCTAAGCCCTGACTTTGAATAGGAATGCTACTGAGATTTTGGGCATTGCTGCTGGGGCAAATCCCACAAGCTGATCTCTTTAACTGAAACTGTCACATGCTTGTGACATGCATGCTTCAGTAACTCCCATGAAAGTTTGCCACTCCGCAGCCTCATTCTCAGCCCAGATATTTGTTTGTCTTCCCTTGTTTGTACATCTCCCTGTTCCTTTGCCCCCAAATCTGCCCACGTGGTAGGATGGTGGCCAGCTCTACAGCATTACCTATCATTGGGGGCACAACAGCTCACGCAGAGGTGAGGAGATGGAGGTTGGTGAGGTGGTGTGTGATTATTGTTAATCTGTGAGGGCCAAGTCAGTGTCTTTAGGCAGTGACTTGCTTCATCCTGGACTTTGGAGAGGGCATTGCCTTTCGGCTTTGTGCAAGATTAGGTCATGCCAGGGTGTACCCCACCCCTCCTGGTCGTGTGAGGGGCACTTCATTGTGGGGGCTGCCACTCACCTGTTTGAAGGAGTAGGCGGGGTTGTGGAAGTCAACAGAGAGCATGGTCCCAATGAACGGCAGAGACACTGGGCCTGGTGGGTAACGACTCCACTTCTTCCTGCGCTTCATGAAGTCAAGCAGTAAAGTAAAGACTGTAAGAAAAACTCCCAGTACAGAGATGTTGCTCCAGAGGGATGACAGCTGGGACCCCAGCCACAGGAACAATGCCATTTCGTAGCCTGTCTACTCCTTTGTCTTCCTCTTTGGACACAAGATTCTTTCTGCCTCCTTTTGCCTTCTCTTCCGTTTCTGACCTTTTAATATGGGACTTGGCTCGAACTCGAAGCTCCTCCTCTGCTCAGCTCAGCCCCAGGGGAGTGGTATAAGGGTCATCCCTCCTCCTTCTCCTCCTCCCCCTCCAAAGCCTTTTTGTCACTGCCAAAGGAAGCAGCTTCTGCCAATAGTGCCGTCCGTGAGAGAGAACTCGGTGTTTGGGCACCCCCTCCCACAGCCAAGATGGGATCACAGTTCACAACATGCAACCAGTCTTGCTGCATTCTCATGGGGTGATTTGGAAAGAGTTTATTTAAATCTGTGTCACCTTCTTTGTAGTACAGGCAAGTCAAGGGAGAAGCAGCTTCTAAACACAGATCACCCAGGTTTCTGTTTGCAGAGCTGAGGATTGGTTCCATTGGACCGTGAGAAAGCTCAGGTTAGGTCAAACATTCACTTACAGAAATCACTTGTCACAGAAATTAGCCTAAAACAGTGACCTCAGACTTTAAAAATCATTTATGTTTCTGGGATTAACAGTCTTTATCCAACTCCAAAAGTCAGTCAGCATGATGACCTTGGCTTTTGTAGTACACAGATCAGCTACAAAGGGAGAAAGCAATTTATTATAAGGAGCCTCGAATTTCCAGCCTTTGCAGCAGCAGTAATGCAAACACAATTATGGAGTTAGTCAAAGTATTTCCTAAAGCAGCACAGCTGTGTGCTCCTGGCATCTCTGCCATTGGAGGTCAATAACTTTGCTCTTAGGACAGTTAGTTCTAGATAAAAAGAAGCAGTAAAGCCATCACAGCTTGATCTGTTATCTCAGTGTGATCAGAGGAAAACACTTAATGGAGAAATTGCTGCAGCAGCAATGGAGAGCTCAGAATGCAAAGTTATGCACCTGCAGAGGCTGTGCAGGCAGCTCTACTGTGCACCCAGGGCCTCAAGATGCCCCTTTCCCTGGGAGGCACCTCAGCACTCATTATCTGTGTGCTGAGGTCACCTTGCTGGAGTCTACAGCACAATCCTGTTTTGAAAGTATCATGACTCAGGGTTCACCTCAAGTAGCTGTAAACAAACATATGTGGCACAGGAAACAATGGGGGGAACTACCAGCCCCCACACAACTGAAGAATTGTGACTTCTTTTGTGTTACAGAGACATGCTGGGATAGTTCACATGCCTGGAAAGCTGCCACAGGTGGACATAGTCTCTTCAGGAAGGACAGGCTGGAAACGGTGAGGAGTGTGTTGTGCAGAGGAGGGCCCAGAGCTTTGCCATGGGACAGTTGATGGGCCAGTTGAGTGCCTATGGGCAAGGAGAAGGTGGCAAAGCTCCACAGGCAGTGTTGTGCCAGGCACTCACTACAGAATTCTTGATCAAGGAGAGAAAGTTAATAGAGCCATCTCACACGATCGCAGGCCATAGCACTAACTCATGGTGTGCTTTAACTGGAGGAGCTGCAAGGTCAGGCACAATCCAGGTGGTTTCTGGAGCGTGCTGAAGACAATTTCTTGACACAGGTGATTGATGGGACAACTAGAGGACATGCTGTACTGGGTTTGCTGCTCACGAAAAAGGAAGAATTGGTCCAGGACGTGATGGTCAAGGATAAGTTTGCCTGCAACAACCATGAAACTGTGAACTACTAAATCCTGCAAGAAGTCAGGAGGAAAAATAGCATTACTGTCCTTGCCTTCAGGAGAGCTGATTTCATCTCATTCAGTGATCCGTTTGACAGGATACCAGAGGGAGTTGCCCTGGAGAGTAAAAGGGCCTAGGAGAGCTGGTAGTTCTTCACAGGCAGTTTTCTCAAAGCATGAGAGCATTTATTAACTTGACACTGTTGAAGCCTTTAACACCATTTTCCACAGTATGCTTATAGCTAAATCAGTGAGATACAGACTGGCAAAGTAGATGATAAAGTGGGTGGATGATTGTTAGACTACGGGGCTCAAAGAGTTGGGATCAGCAGTACAGAGTCCAGCTGGGGGATGATCACTAGTGACATCCATAGGTATCTATACTGAGGCTGATAAAGTTTAAAATATTAACAACATGGCTGATGGGACAGAGATCACTCTTGGCAAGTACAGCCTGGGAGAGCTAACAAGAGCTGAAGTATGTTTGCAGAGTAGCCTGGGAGTTTGTTGGCTTTTGAGTACCCAAAATGTTTCAAACAGCTCTACTGTGAGATCTCAGGAGACAGAGCTGTGACAGTCCTCTACTCAGTGGACTGGCTTGAGCAGGAGATGGCTGAATGCTAAAAGGTGATCAAGGACTTCCTCCCACACTGATTTTCATGACCCATGCACTCAGATGACAAAAGATGGGAAATGTGGTCCAAAGAACATCAGGGGACATCTCCTGATCACCCCATCAGTAAAAGGAAGTTACCTTGCTTGTTTCACTCTATTTTGAGATCCACCTTTATGAACTTCAGCTGAAAAATATCCGTCTGGGTCCTTTCCATTCTTCTTACCTTGACTAGAGCCAAAGGCTCTTGGACTCCTATCACTTACCTGCAGGCTCTAAGAAGGATTGTTGATTGGAATTCAGGAATAGAATATCACCCTCAAAGGCCATCAGAAGAGGAACTCTCCAGCTGCTCTGATTCCTATGGCTCAACCTTGACATAAGGCAACAAAGCTGGAACCTGAAGAAGGCACCAGCTTAAGAAAAAAAAATATTACACAGACACACACCTCCCAATTTACACCTTTCCAAAAGGTCTCTGGGTAAATGATCTTTATCCCTTTCAGACTGCAGGATAGCTCCTTCTGCTTAGGGCTAGTAACAGGGACTGCCGTTTCTGCAAAGGACTGGAACAACTGTTATAGCTTTGGTAATTTCAAAAGAACAATTTTCAAAGCAACCAAAGAAACGATAGACAACAAATCTTTTTCTGAGAGAGAGAAAAGGGTAATTATCCTTCTGAAGAATGAAAGATGTTCATTTGCATTTCTTTTCAATAAAGTAATATTTTGAGCAATTTTCAAGTCACGGAAAAAATCCTCCTAATCCATACATATTAATTTTAGCTAGCTGTTGCCCTGCTGTGCTGGGTGCATGTCTTTGACTGTGAGGAGTCAATTAAGAGATGAGCTAAGTGAAATTACAGAAGTTGCATGCAGACATCAACATTCTTTGGCTGGAGAACCTGCATTACAAACAAAAAGGCAGCTTTGAGAAAAAACTTACTGCAAAACAAAGCATCAAGAAGTAAGGTAAAGCAAGAATTGCCTTTTTTTTAATGCAATTTTAATTGAGCCTTTTTGTCCATGTAGTCCATAAGATCATTTTTAATGATGATGTCATGTTATATGTCCTCTTTCAAGGACCTTCTCTTTATTCAGTGCACAGAATAGATGATCTCTTGCTAATCTTGTTTTAATTACACTATTTGACTTCAAAGCCTGTTTTGCCACCTGCTGTTCATGCCCTGTCCATAAGGGTGTTTTAGATGGGCTTTTCCACAGTGATCATCAAGTGACTCCATGGGTTTGGAGCAGACAGTCATTTGTACCCACAGGATTCCTCGCAGGTGCCACCAGTGGAGACAAATGACCTTCTAAGTGTTTGTACCAAATAGGAAAAGCCTAGAAGCTGCCACACACAGGACCCATGCCCAGCTCCCAGCTGGGGTTGCAAGTGGCTTCTGCAGATCTTCCTGCAGAATCACAACTTTGGCACACTGGACATGAAGGTCACAGATTAGTGCCTGTTTATGAAAACTGCTGTTTCAGTAATTACCCAGCATCACATACTCATTTCTTCATAGAAGTGGGGTGAAAATCTTTCAATGTCCAAAGAAACACCCTTCCCTTCTTCTTTGCTTCAACACTGGAGCCAGCCAGGAAGCACTGCACAGATAGCATGAATATTTCCTTGAGCTTTCAGAAGATTTTCATCCAAATCCCAGCAGGTTGACTGCTTTCCCCCTAACACCATTAGATAGACTCAAACCTCAGCAATGTTTCATTCTGGTGGAGCAAAGCCTCTTGGAACAGCATTGGTCAGCGTGAAGCTTGCTGCTTTCATTCCCTGGCTGTCCATCTCTCAGCCTACAGCAGAGCTGGGTCTGATGAAGACCCCAGAAACCTTTCCTCTTTGGTGGCCTCATCTGAGCCCAGAAAACATGGCCTCCCACTCAGTTCTAGACTTTTTTGGTCTTTTCTCCACCTCCTTTTTTCTGCCCACCATCTCTCTTTTGCCTGTTTTGCCTTCACTTGGACAGCCTCTCCTCCTGACCATTTCAGTGCTGGAAGGGGCAAGAGGTGCACAGAGGAGACCAGCTTCACACTTGTCATTTACCCTTGCCAGCCTCTGGCAGCCAGCAACAACCACCACCTGCTTTGTTCAGACATCTTGGGGGAATTTTAGATGAAAAACTGAGAACTCTATCAAGCACACGCAAACTGGGTTTTCTAGTGCTTGTAACGTAGCCAAGTTTGAGCACAGTTTTAGAGAGCTGGTGCAATGTGTCTTCCTAACACAAAGCTGCCTCCTGCCAAATTTTGCATGTAATGCTTCAAAGCATTAAACTGAGAACGGAAAATATCACCAGAAATTTTTCTAATGGGTTAGGAGAAGGTCAGATAAACAATGGATTTCTAAGAATGATGTCAGCCATTAGAAAGGGATCAAAAAATGTTTGGCTGAATGTTTCCAAACAAATTTAGCCTGAGGCACAACCCCGACTCAGGAAATTTTAGTCTCTGCTGGTTCCTTGTGATTTTCTTGGCCCTCAGAGGGGGGGGGGGTTAAACATTGGATACTTCTGCATCCTTAAGATGGACTGTGCTAACAGCTTGTTCATAATAAAGCAGTCAGCAGAACTGAAATAGCCAAGTCTTTCATAGTTACTGTTACTATGACTTACTGCCAACCTTCCCACATTGCAAAGAAATCTGTTCTTCAGGCTTTTCTTCCTTAAATTCCCCATGGCTTCCTACCCTTTTTCCTATATCAGTCACAGCAGTTCACTTATCACCAAGTGGAATTGTAGTTGGACTTTGCTTCCTTCATCCATCCCTTCCCATGCTATCCCGTCCCCATACACGTCTCTTGCTCTTAAAGAGCAATGACTCTGAACTTGGTACTGAAAGCAGGGCAGGTCTTGGCCCCCATCTTTCCACCCAGAGAGACAACTCTGTGCTGGTGCCATAAGATGTTGAGGAGCCAGGCTCTAGCAACCACTGTGAGCAGTTGGGCAGCGTGACCTGAGCAGTTGCTGCAGGTGTCAACATCTGGATGAACAAAGCAGCCACAGAGATGAAGTCATTCCCAGACAAGCCGCAGACAGTAAGGTCTGAAGAATGGAAATTGTAAGAGCAGAATGGCTTTATTATGACTTGATATTTCACAGAATTGAGATGATAGAAGACTGAGCTCACACCTATATGTAACGCTGCCCGGTGAGGGTTTTGCCAGTTCAGCAAGTGACTGGCCAAGGGTAGTCATGGACCCTAACCCCAGCATCCTCGTCATGTTAACTAGGGTTAAAGCAGAAATCAAAACAAGCTAGCTTGGTTTTAGTCACTACATTCAAGTTCAGATTCTCCTACAGGCCTTAATTCCCCAGGCTAAAATGTTCCCACTGTTACCTTAACCCGAGTTAGCCAAATGGAGCTCAGCACATGCAATTTCTAACTCCAGCATGGAGAGGTAACGAACCAAGGTGCTGTTTGGCACAAGCTGTGGTACCAGCACTGGTCTAAAATGCCTCCTGAAGATTCTGTTAAACCTCTGTGATGTGGCTGAGCTCTGGGAAGATGCCTGCTCGTTCAGAAAATGACTGGCAGCAGTCTTGACTCACACTCTCTCGTGAAACTGTCAGAAAAATATGGCTTACGCCCCCGATACCACAGGCTGTTGATTTGTCTCAGCTGCTGGTTTTGCTTATTAAGCTTCTTGGGAGCTGTGAATATATTGCTTTTCTTTTCATTTTTGGTTCAGTACTGATACCTTGGGGTTTTACTTTGCTGTAATGAGAGCATCCAGGGGAATTTTGGACACAGCTCCTGGCTAAAATCCTGTTATTAATTTTTTTTCATAAGAGATGCATTTAAATCCATATGGGGAAATTCATTCTACTTTCCTGAAGTGTGAGATCAGTGTGACACCTTTGAAAATAATAGTGTGATTAAATCCGGGTTTTGGAAGCCAGACAGACAAAAGCATCTTGGTTTAGTTTCTGCCATTGATTTGCCCTGTGAGTTAAGAGACAAGCACTCAGCTGGCTGCTGGCTCCGTTTCCTTGCTTGCAAAATGTGTTTAATGGAGCTGTTTACCCAGTTGTGATAACGAATCTACAAATCTTGGTGCAAAGGACGTTAATGAGCACCGATACCATAATTATTACAAAGCAAAGAGGGGGTTGCCAAAGATCTCAGAATAGAGATTAAAATAGATAAAGAGCTAATTTGAAGACTCGCTTTTGTTCCAGGAAGTGTCTAGCTATGATCTTTTTCTTCTGGCAGAGGGAGTATTTCACAGGGAGCGTTTTGCTGCTGTTTCCATGCATTGGAAGGATAGTCAGGATGCTGGTTTTTCATAGTTAGGTACTCAATTCAGTTATTTATGAATCAAAATAAAAAGGGAAGCTAATCTGACTAAAATGAGAATTGCATTTTTCTGATGTGCTTATGGCTCTCAGGAGTAGACAGAAACACCTTGGGTGATGCTGTCTCCTCATAGGCAAGTCAGATTTCTCTCTTTTTTCACTCTAAGCTCATTAGCCTGTTTCTGATGGCTGCTGAACATCCCTGGCTTCCTAGGAAAGCATTCAGAGCAGCGTGTGCTCAGCACATCTCAGAAAGGGGAGATGAAGGGAGGCATTACTTCTGAAGCATACTTGCTGTTAAAATTTCCTTACAGTCCGTGGAGGTAGAAGTGACTCTCTCTCTTCACATCACCTTCCTGCTGGCTTGGTGGCTGTGATTGCTTCAACGGTAAGAGTAAAAATATTCCTGTTCTGGGAAAGTGGTGCATTATCTACTTTGTTATTTAAGCCTGTGCTCAGAGTGATGCCACAGCAGTTTTTTGGTGCATGCTGTTAGCTCCTGCCTCATTCAAGTTACACAGACATTTTCAATACTGTGAGCATGTGCTGTCACTCGGCTCAGGACCCCTTTTCTCTCCTTCTGCCACCACATTTGCACAGCTGTTTAGCATGGAGAAACTTTTGTTAGCTGACCTGTCACTGTATGACAAGGTGTGCAGACATGAGCCTCTCAAACCCGGTCTTTTTGTGTGTTTGCCTTAAGGCCAGGTCTGGCAGACACAGCAGGTTCTACAGAAAGAGTAGAACCATGCCTAGTCTGGGGCCCTGCTGTATCTGTCTCTACAGAGCGACGATAGCAGGTATCTGCTCCTTGTGAGGTTAAGACTAAACTGCAAGGGAACTAAAGCACAGGGCATCAAACATAGTACCCACCCGAGTGAACTGAGCCCAGGCACTTTTGCCCACCTGGGTTCAGACTGCCAATGCAAGGCAGGCAGCCCACTCTCCGTGGTACCAGCAAAAAAGTTGCAGGCAGAAGTGACACTGAAGCTTTTCCGGGTTTAAAAGACAGTGAATGCAGGTTCAGTGTACTTTCATGAACCTGGATGTTTTCTGTAGCTATTTATTAACCTCACACAGCCCCAGGACGGGCATTTGCTGCTGCATGGCTGAACAGATGCAGGTGGTGGGAGGTACCTGCACACTGGGCATGTCATGGGCATGTGTGAGTCACATGGCAGGGACAACACTGGGAACATGGTTCCCACTGCCACAGTAAAAGTGACACGAGTCCAGCTGGCACCCCAAAAACGGAGAGTTTTCCATCCCTGCAATGGGCTGTCAGCAGGCTGCCAACAGATCCTCCTCCAACCACTAAAAATGATGTGGCTTCTCCCAGCAGTCTGTGAAAACCAAAAGACACCTCTAGCTTTGTTCACTAACAAATCGGAACAAATCCCAACAATCTCAACACTCCTGTCTTACTCACAGGCACCTGAGGAGCTTTGAGGAGCAGGAATTAACGACAAGACGGAGAAAAAATACTGGCTGATAGAGAAATCCAAGCAGAGGAGGGAAGAAGTGGTAAAGACAGCACAGTCTGAACAGCAGACTGTCACTGGCAATGGCACATGTAGTAACAGGCCAGACTTAACAGCAGAGGAAGATGTGGCTGCTGCTCCCTGGGTACAAATTGACAATTTTTCTGTCAAGCAATTAATGATCTCCTGAATTCTGCCCTTTGCTCAGCAGTCCATTAAGGCAGTAGAAGATGATGAGCGGAAGAACTTACAGCAATTCTATTAAGAAACTATAAATAACTTTAACACTAAAAATAAAATGCACATTTGTCCCAGTGCTTTTTGTCTAAATTATATTAATGCACTAAACTGAAAATACTCAAACATATAATTTTGATGATCTAAACCCTCTGTTAATCATTTCTGAGAGCATAATGTGCTTGTTGTTAGAGTACAGAGTTTATTATTTTGCTATTTTCATAAATAACGCAGCATCAAGCTCTTGTTAGCAATTTTTCATGATTTTATCTTCACTTTTTCTGTCAGCATAAACAATGGCTTGAATACAAGTCAGTGTTTAGAAGTTTTTCTCAGTGTGTTGGAAACAGAAGATTGTTGTGTGTCACTATGACAGTGAAATGGGTTGTTTATATTTGATTTCTGTGTGATGCTCCTAATGATAGTTCATGCTTCACAAATCTGAATGTGCATTGGAAATCAGAATGTGTATTTTAATTTTTTTTTATGAATAGGAAACCCACAAATAACTTTTGGTTTGAAATAGTGGCTCAGTCATGCTTACAGTTCGATTAATAACAGTGGTAGCATATGGAGTGAAATAGAAATCAGAAATAATGAAAGTGCAGGCAAGATCTTACTACAGAGTGTTTAGCTGGTCGGTTACCCTTGGAGCTCTATCCCAAATGATCTGTAGGTTACTTTTGCCAATAGCACTTGCTACACTCTCATATAGCAACCATACATAACAAGCTTATTTCTCTGTGCTCATTTGTAATTGTGGTTTTGCGTCATCAACAAAAATACCCCACTCTTTTACCCAGGAGGTATCCATGAGCAGGAAGGAAGAAGGATCAGAAGTGATGGCTGCAAGGGAAACTGAAAAGGAAAGTATTTTCTTTGTGGTTTTTAAGCTGACCGAATGGATTCTGAAAGACATCACACTGCCATGCTGCGGGGTGGTGAGTGGCAGAGAAATGACATGGGAAGCACTGGGGCCTGCTCTGCTCCTTTATCATGGCAAAACACCAAGCTCCTCGACATAACCAACCTCCCCACCTGCAGAGAAGCAGCAGCTTCCTAAACCTGCTGACTCCCAGGTCCCCAGGGGATGGCTCTGTGGTGCCTGCAGCCCAGAGCAAGGTGTTGCTGAGCACCAAAACATGCAGGGCTGAGCTAGCCATGAAAAATGAATGCTTTTGTGGTAACAGTACTTTAAAACTTCATGTTGGGTTGCTTAAAAAAAACCACGAAAACCTGGAAATTTTCAAAGCCACACCACTGATGGAGATGACAAATCTTAATTTTCCCATGGACTGAATACAGGCACTATGTATGTGAGCACTTTTCTGCAGCTCCCTTCTCATTTGTGTTACTCCAGGATAAGACAAATTGACTCATAGCCAGAAAGAGAGAAAGGTCTAAAACAAGTCCTCAATTATTTATTTACTTTATTACTCCTTATTGCCTATTCCAAAGTCCAGAGCTTTTTGAATTGTCTTCACTCTGGTTTGAACTACAACCTAATTTCTGGGGTGGCCTTTGCACTCAGGACTAAAAATTCAGCAACTATTTCTAATTTTCCCTGTTTTCCTGGGCAAGTCTCATAAATTTGATAGTGAAGGGCACCTCCTGTGCTGACAGCTTTGTGGCAGATGGATCCCACCACCCACACGGACCTGTGGAAACAGAATCCACATGGGTCTGTACAAGCACACCTTGCTGCTTGTGGTGCCGGAGGGAAGAGGGGTAGAGGAAAAAGCTGCCAACCCAGCCAAGCTGACTTCTGTGGTCTCTGCTGTGAGCCTGAGAGCTGCCACTGATCACAGTCTTCTCCTGGCTGGTTGCTCTGGGGAAGTATCTACAGACCCTCAGGGCAGTACCCACTCTCAGTGTCACGCAGTGCACAAATTTTCAGCTGGGAGCGCAACAGGCACGGAAAGGCTGCAGATCACACACTAAGCCAATGAACAACAAAATTTGCCACCAAAAAGCATTCGGAGAGCAAATGCAATGTGCGAACTCATCCACGCCTGTTATTTGTTGCTCAGAGCTGATGAAAACCAGCATCAAGCCCTACCTCTCAACAGGGGGAGCAGGCAGGCAGACATGCTGCCACCCCTGCCAGAAAGGGGTGCTGTAAAAACCTCCTCTGACAGAGAAACTTTCATCTTCTGCCTCATCTGCTCTGACTCTGCCCTGCAGATTACAAAGGGTGGTTTCTCATCAGCCTACAAAATCAGGAGATGCACACAAGAACTTGGCTGAAACCCCGCTATACTTTCCTATGAAAGCTAGCGGAGCAACCACAAAGCTCAGCGAGCGCAGGGGAACGGCTTTATGTCACCCTTCAAATGCTATGGACGGCCTTTGGCCAGTCCCAGCTCCCCGCCCTCTGTCCCCCCGGAGTTACTGCACGGGCTTTGCTGGAGCGTGAATTCAGAGCCTTAAGGTGGCAGCACCAGACAGCCCTCAGGGCTCTGCCCCGGAGAGCAGCTGCGGGCGGGGGGGGGGTCGGCACGGACGGAAACACCAGGGCTGGGAGGCGGCAGCGGCTGAAGGGCGGGCAGGTGAGCAGGCACAGGAAGGTGCGGAGAGGTCGGGCTGTGAGAAGGAAAGGCACCCAACAGGACAGAGTGGATTTTGCACCGCGTAGGATTAGGTGAGGTGGGCTGAGACCTGCGGTTTCTACGCAAGGCTGAGATGGTTCACCAGCCTGAGTGTGCCCGTGCTGGCAGGGATGGAAGCCACTGCCATCTGACATGCTCCGTGATGTGCACGGCCTGGGGATTCGGTCCCGCTTCCCTCAAGCAGGCTAGGCTTGACCAGAGTCAGGCTGGAGACCTCTGGTCTCCAGAGCGTCAACCAAATGTCAGGTTTGCTGGAAAGCAGGAAAAAAAGCAAGCAGGGAACTAGCAGGAAGTTTAATTTAGAAGAAATAAGGCCTTGAAGACAGAGGCTCTGGTACCTCTCCCAAAGGCTTCACGAAGGCAGTGATCCGCACTCCTCTTTCCTCCTGGCTGTGGAGGGGGGATTGTGGCTCAGTTCCCTAAAGGAACAGGGTCCAGAATAACCACCTGCTGCTGCTGCAACTCCCCAGGCTACTCTGGACAGCTCTGCAGGTGTGCTGGATTTCAGGATTAAAACCACTGCTAAGTACACAGCCTGACTGCCCTGACGTGTCATACCACCATAAACTGCTGCATTTATAGGCAAGGTGGAGTCAGATTCATCACCGAATGGCATGGCAGGGTGACAGGGCAAGAGGCAAGTCAAAAGCTGCAGCAATGGGAATTGTGACTAGATACAAAGAGGAATTGCTGCTCCAGGAGAACAGCTCAGTAGTACAGGAATGGGATCCCAGAAAGGGTGTGGAGTACTCACCCTGAAGGTTTTCAAAACTTGACTATCCAAAGCCTTGAACATCTTGCTATAGTTCAGAGGCTGGCCTTCACAGAGCCACCACACTGGATGAGAGACCTGGTGCCTTCCAGTCTACTCTGAATCAGGATTTCCAGAGAGCTTTAAAACATGAATGCGGATGACAGGTAAAAATTTGATGCGTGTCATTTTTATAAGAGTTTCAGCTGATCACAGACACAATTTGAATTCTTATTTAACTCTTTGATCTAGAGTAGGTATGCCTTTGCAGACATTGGAGAAGATTTCCTCTGTTTTGGAAAAAAAAAAAACCAAAGTTGAAAGAATCTGGAATAAATTTACTGAGTCTAAAAAAACCCCAAAAAATACAAGAGAGAGAAAAAGGCAGAATTTCAGGACTTCAGAGCTGCCCAGATGATAAGGACATGTGGTAGACCAAAAACCCAATTGAAGAAGTTGCTGAAGTGTAAGAGCACTGCAATAGCCATGACATACCAAGGCAGGAACCTCTGTGTGAACCTTTTTGGTGCTGCCTGAGGAACAGAGACCAGCTACAGGTGCCCTTGATCCTACCTCAGGAGGAGAGAGAGGGCTCCTGCATCCCAAATCCTTTGGGCTGCAACTCCAAAATACAACCCTTGAGTGACTCCAAGATGAATTAACAGGATGAGTTATCTGCAAGCAACACAGACATGCGACACACAGATTACCTGTAAGCAATGTAAAAGATGGAGAAATGCAATGACAGTCTGTATTACAAAGACACCTGTAGTCAATGGAAATGAGGATGGAAGTGTCTCCACTTGTTCCTACCTGTTTATGTACTGTCGTGCTCTTTGAATCTGAGTTGGCACAAGGTTTTTCAGAACGACGGGGGATCTTGTCTGCTCTGGCAATTACAACAGTCTGAGGTGCAAAGGCTGCAGCAGAAACCAAGCTAAAACACTCTCTATCAGTTGAAGCAGAAGTGAAAAAAACAGGGAAATACAGGAGTTGGTGGTTTGTCTGTCCTACAATGGGAGTTGCTGTGTTGTGTGGCTGTGAGCAGCTCATTTCAAGGATAAGCACTTAGGAAGTCACGGCCTGAAGGTACAAAGCCTGCTTACTGCATGGAAGGATTTGCTTCGTGAATACTGCCTGTTTGCCAGACAGAGGCACAGTGCCTTGTGGGAGCCTCTGAATTGTGACATTTTAGTTGCTGAAACTCTGACCCTGAACTCCTGACAGACCTTGGCTGCGGTTTTTACCACTCCCACCCAAGGTCACACAAGCTGGTCAATGCACATTTTTTCTCAGCTATTGAACCCTTGCACTCTTGTATTTCTGGACATATGTATACACTTACAAATCAAAAAGGTAAGTGCATATGTTCTTAAAAACTGCAAACTGGTATTATCTCTAATGCACCTAGTGAAGAAAAGGGTAGGCCAAGGGGCTGCGGCAAACAGCCAGATGAAAAGGCTGCTCAGGCAAGCCCCAGACTTGTTCTTTCTCTTGCATTGTGAAGGACAAGAAAAAGTTCCACCAGACCCTGCATAGAACAGTTGACTGCAGATTGAGAAAGATTGTTTAGGTTTTTGATCAGCTACTCCCAAGGTCCAAGTAACTCCAATAAATGCTAAAAATAAGGGGCAAATCTCTCTATTTTGTCAGAAATGGTAAATACAGGTTGCCAAGATTTCTGGTGTCTGTCTTGAGCAGCTCTTTCAGACAGCTCAAATGAAACCCTAGAAAATTAACATCAGCTTTTGCATTCCACAGTTTCTGTGGGGTGCTACTGACTGGACCAACACAAGGCATGTCTGAGGAAGGACCAGCCAAACCAGATGACCTGGCCAACATCCCCTTCTGAAGCACAACTAAGACTATCATCTATTTGGAACAACCATTTGGATGCAAAATGGTTTTTCTATGTTAAAGAGTTGATTTGAGGGCCTGTTGCTGTGCAGTCTAATAAATGGCACACAGTATGTTTGGTATGGTACCTTCCTGGACTGTTCTTCCAAAACTCAGACACATCTACTTCACACAGAAGAGATCATCAGGAACAGCCACCTTCACCAGTGAGGACTACAGGCCTTCAAGTGCCTTTCTGCTGGTCTCAGGTCTCCTCTCGTGTCTTAGCATAACTAAAGGGAGCCCCAAGAACACACCTTCCCTGACTTTCACTGACCTGTTATTTCTCCATGGCTCTTTTCACATGCTTACGCCACTTGTAAAAGGTTTCTCACCTCTCCTTGTCTTTGAGAGGAACTTTGGACCATAAAGCTGCCGTGCTCAGCTTCAGGCTGAATCCATCAAATGTGGGTGGTGAGCAGTGTTCGAGGCCAATGGGCCACACTCCAAAGCAGAATTTGTCCCAGTTACTGGCAGCCTACAGTCACTGTTGTCAATTATTAGGGATCGGAATTAGCGTTTCTCCTTCTAATTTGTACACCTTTTGATCTGTTCATCTTCTAGACTGCAATAATTCTGCACAGTTAAAAAGATGCACCTTCTTCACCTCTTCTGAAGCAACAGACCACAAACTCGATGTTTGCTAAGTCCACCTTTCACATTTGTCATGAGGAATGTTTACACTTCTGCTCTACCAGCATATTTTTCAAGTCTTTTGTGTTCCTGTGGCAACATGCTGCTGCTGTTTTTAATAAAAATGAGTGGTACAGCCGGAGTAGGCACCAAGGACTGCACCCATCAGTATCATCTCTTTAAGGCTGCCAATGCTCACTTGCATCTCACAGCTCTGAAAACTTCTCCTGGTAGACTTTCCTGTCCTGTGCAGCCAAGAACATTTCCTACTCGGAGCAGAACTGAACACAGCTCTGGAAATCTGCTTAGAGACTACAAAATCGGGCTACTCTGGTTTTGGTAGCTGCAAAAGTCTTCAGCAGCAGCACTAGAGAAACTTTGCTTATTTTCTTGCAGAGAGCAGCTCTTTGGTTTCATTCCCAAATGGACACTTAGATTTTTGCCATCTATCACCTGTACAGGTAACAATTCCTCTTCAAAAGTTTAGCCACAGCAGCACACCAGGTGAACAGACATACTGCAACATCCAGTGACCTCCTCATCTTGGGCTTCCAAAGCAGCAAAGATTTTACAAAACCCAGAAGTGTTACATTAAATTGGTCTTTGTTCTGCTTATACAAACTGTGCTTTCTTGCCTCTCTGAGATCCATTTCTACCTGCCAATTCTTAATTTCAACACTGAACAATAATCTGTCTGTTTTTCTGTATTTCCTCTGACTACAAATGGGAACCAAAAGATCTGTCTTACTTGTAAGGTACTTCTACTCCAGGTGATGAAAAAGTGCACAAGAAGAAGTAGATACTGTTATGCTCCATAGTACAAGTCAAATATCTATTCATGGTAATTCCAACAGTCCCCAAAATAATGTCCTCAAAATAATCTACAATTTATAAGAATCTAATGATTCCATTTCTCTTCTGAGAGGGCAATCCAGCTCAGGTGTGCAGGAACTCAGGTGAAAGTCTAATTAAGTTTTCCCAATACAAATGCTATAAAATGTAGACTTCTATTTTTTAATAAAACCATGAAATATGGTAACCTTTCTTTGATAAACTGGCTTCAGCTCAGGGAACTCTCACACAATGCAGATTTATCCTTAGACCACCTATTTATCTTTACTGTAAATGCCTCCCAGATCTTTCCCTGACAATTTCTCTGCCATTCTTTGCTGCTCCCCACTAAAAGATGCGGCACTGAAAATAAGCAATTTCAGTAAAACTCAGGAAACCATTGCCATGATTATACATCAAAGCCAGGGAGCACTGACCTCCAAACCCACTGCAAACTTGAGTTTGGCTGTTAGCAGGTGTAGCTACAGCCCCAAAGCCCCTAATGCAATGCAGGTGGTGTTTGCAGATGACCTGGCTGTGCTCACGTTCAGTAGCACGTGCAGGTTTTATCACACAGAGGAGAACACACCAGGCGGAATCCTGATCCCCAGCTAGAGCAGAACATTTTCTTCACAGGAGAGTTGCTATGAGCTGGAAGACTGTTTTTCTTGTTCAAATTATTTGCATGGGAGGTAAGTCTCTCTAGAGCTGCTAAGAAATACCAGCATGTCTAAAGCTGGCCAGGTAAGGTCAAAACCTTGAAACCATAGTGTTAAAACTGAGTTAAGCAATAAATTACAAAAACTCTCTAGAGGATGAAGAGGAAAGGGAAGCAATCTTGGCTCTCGGTATAGCCCCGTGAAAGAAACCAGCAAACAAGCAATGCTTCCCTTCTAATTCAGGCTCCCTTCTGTAGAAGCACTAATTGGGATATGGGTCCCACTTAAAAAATTAAATCCTACAAAAAGATTCTGTAAGCAGCACCCTCTTCATGCATCAGCTGGATGACAGAGCTGACCTTTTGGATCCCACTAAAAGTACAGAGCAAAATATTAAACGCTCGCATGCAAAGACAATGACAGCAATTTCAGTGACCTTTGCACTCAAAAGGAAAACTTAATTCTCTCCTTCAAAGCTCTACATAATAATTTTTAGCTGAATAGCACAGGTCAGTTTGGGAGCTGATGGTGCAGGTATCATATGGAACGAATTTTTCAGTGATGTGCATTAGCCAAGCTTTCTTCAGTGTGCAGCAATGCCAGAGAGAATAACCAGAGTGTTACTGGTCTCCCACAATTTTCTAATAATCACCTTTGCCCTCTACCTTTATTGACTAAATTCTCTGACTCACAATATGCTGCAGGAGCTCTATCTTTTAAAAAACCCGAAACAAAAAACCAAACTCAAGACTAAACATGTTTGTTAGAATCTCATCCTGTTTCACAACAGGGATTCTAACCCAAAACTAAGAAACTGCACTTTCAGCATCTCATAACAAAGTCAGTAAAGCCACATCTTTGTGTTTTCTAGATCTGTAACTGAACCTGGATTGCCTGTCCTCTTTCTGTTCTTTTCCACATAACTTTTAATCACTTAAAAAAAAAATCCAGAGCAATGATGATATATTCATCCTCAACCATCCAGATATCCTGTTCCACTTCCAAAGATCTGATATTTCCACTCAATTTTCTAAATTTTTACATAGAGGACTGCTTCTTCCAATCATTTTGGTAAGTCAAGGATCTAATCAGACAAACCCATACTGTGTCCCTCTACCAAGTATTTCTACCATATCCAGGACACCCACTGCACTCAAGACAGCACAGGTAGTTTCCTGATGTAATGACATGATTAATAGGCATGCTAATTTAGAAAGTTTATATCCAACTCAGCCCCAAAATGTTCGCCCTGTAAATGGTAAATGTACCAGTTTAAGGTATTATTTCCTCACATACATTCTTATGTACATTACAGTTCACACTGCACATTAAACAGTCCAAATACCAGAGCTGTCATTTAATTGCCCACATCTCAACAAAGTACCTTTTTTTAAATGCATGTCCTACTGAAAATATATTTCTTTACCTTGGCATTAGCTGGACTCCGTGAACTATATGTGCAACATTCTTCAGCAGATGCTCTGCCCTGACCCCCTCAATGTTTTTTGTTTCAACACCATTTCACATCATCACTTTGCTTTGCTCTAAGCATTTCAGAAGGTTCAAGAATATCACAACCCCAGGTAAAATCCCCTTTGTACCTACGTGGTACAGATTAGTGGGATGGTCATCACCTTCTGCAGTGGCAGCTGAGACTGGTTTCTCCTGTGCTGCACAATCCAGGAGTCTATGCCTTGGACTTCCAAGTGTGGATTTCAACATGCAATAAAAATCCATGACAATTGTATCAATCAGCAGCTCCTGGTATTGGGATATGCTTGCTGTACATATTCCAGGGTCTCCGTCAGCTCCTGCAGGAGGAGTCCCTTTATCCTTATCACATCAACAAACATCCTTTGCATGTAGAATCCATTGCATATCCTTTATGGGAAAACGTGATCTTTTCCTTTGACCCTGTTCAGCACTGGTGACTTACTCTGGTTAGCCACTGGAGCTTCCTTTTGAAATGGCAACCACACACTTCGGAAGCGCTGCTAAATCCCCACATACAATTGCCACCACACTGGTGTAAGTCTCCTTCCTTTCAAGAGATCCCGATGGGAGTCAGACAGAATGGAGAAACACTTTGAAAATGAGCTGCCTTATCCAAACTCTCATTAGGTCACTCACTCCTCATCCAAACAGGTAATTCCCAAGTGGCTGGCAGGCCGCTCATTTTCGTTTATACACAATCTGCTTCAATGTTCTGCTGCAGGTCATTTCTGCTCCACAAATTCTAAATTACAAAGACTTCCAGCCCTTTTCTTTCTTTCAAGTTTAGGGTATCCGTGAGATCAAGACGTTAATTGCTTCTGCAGGATGGAGTAGGTAAACGTTCTGTACAACAGCTGCTTTCAGAATCCACTCAGCACTTTGTTATTTTCTCAGCCAAAAGAAATTTTTATTTCCAACTGGATTTATGGCTGTTCTGGATCATTTCCAGGTTCTCCCAAGAAGCCATTACACGTCGTTTAAATTCCTTCTGGCTTGGTTTTAGAATTGTGGTAGCTCTGCTTTCTGTAAAGACTTGGCCAACAAAGGTGACCAACATGTACGACCCCCTCCCTACTAGAGAGCACCCCCACCTCTGACCACAGCTGAGTTGAAGGGTTTTAAACACTCCCCACTGAGAAATACTTCCCATGGAGTCAACTGTGGTACCATTTCTTTATTTGTTCTACACGACTCCCATTACTTTCCAACCACGGTGCACAAGGAAATATTGAATCTCCACAACTGCCACAGGCTCCCACATGGAAAACCTCCAAGGCTCCCTCCCAGCTACCCAAAAACCTTCTGCCTCTGCTGCATGACACCACCCTGAAGAGCCAAAAGCATCAAATTCAGCAGTTGCAGCACACGCTGGGCCGCTGTCACAGTGCTACAGAGATGACTCTTCACCGACATAAATCAATGCAATAACTTTTTTTTTTAAAATAGGTAGAATAGAACAGACACTAGGAAAAAAAACCAATTTTTATTCAGTTGAAAAGAAGTCATTTACTCAATCACATTAACTATGCTAAAAATGATTTTTTTTCTGACTACACCAGCAGTTAAATATTTTCAGCACCAATTCAGGACACATTAGTGACATTTATCACAACAGGTCTATTTCTCAATGTAAAGGACATACTAACTTCAGTAGCTGCTACTAGGAAAGGAGTAAGCAGAGGCCTGCCTTTCTTCCCAAATACTCATGAGTGAAAGTAGCAACTTCTAGAAATAAATAACTGCCAAATTATCTCCCAAATCTTTAAATCGATCTTTTAAAAATAGAGTTAAAATAGATATCTTAATATGAGCTATCATAGATTTTATTTGTATGTGCTGAATACTCCAAAATGCGAGTAGCTGAGCAAGCATCCAGTACATAACTTTTAAAATAGTTCTTCCCTCCCCACAATATCAACCCCATTTTTTATCCATGTCATGCTGGTTAGATCCCTATCTCTAGTGACTTCCCAGTAAACACCACGCTGTTTGATATCGCTAGGATATGCTACCGTTCTATGAGTGAAAGAAGTCAGTGACCTGGTGAAATACCACCAACTCACACGAACAGAAAATTCATCCAGTCATTGGCTCGTTATCTCTGAACATCAAACAAATCCTAAGCTTTAGTTTTTCAAAGCCTTTGTGGTCTTCCTCTTGCTGGGCCAGTTCAGGAGGTCATCACTGAAGGCAGAACCGATGAAGGCAAAGAAACCAAAAAGCAGCAGATAGTACTGTCTCTCTCTGTCCTTTTAAACAAATCAAGTTCGCACAAAACAAAAGGAGACAAGGTTAAAATGAAGTTTATTAGTTTTTTTGGCTTTTTTAAGCTTTTTTTATATAAAACTGTTTGTGAAACAGCTATTTTTATTCCCATGGCAGAGTGACCCCTGAAAGATGCACTAACCCCTTTCTTAAGGCCTTAACAAGAAAAAATTATGATTTTTTTTGTTTTGTTCCTTAAACCCAAATGTTTTAAAATTACATAATTTACAAAAAAAACCCCACCCCAAATAACCACATAGTGTAGGCTGTTACACTGACATTCCCTCTTCCTTCCTTAGGAAAAGCAAATACATAAAATAAAAAGAAGGGCCAAGTGGATTTTCCCCAATCAGTTTGAAGATACATTGACTCCACCAACATTCAGACTTCCTTTTGTTCCCCAATCTGGCAGGTAAACCATGACTTCCTCTCATCTGCCTTTCAAACTGAAGGCAGCTTCTTGGAATGATTTGGGGGTGCACTTTGTTGCCATAAAGGAGAGATACTCCCTTGCCCCGCGTGGGACAGCTGTTCCCACACAAATGATGTGTATGGGATCAAAAGGCAGCAGCCTCTTACTTCATGAGTCTCATGACCCAAGGGTCTTCAGATGTTTTTCAAGCTTACGCCGTTAGCAGTGTTTCTCAAAACACTGCCCCTCAGAACAAGTACTGAAACCCCATCACCTGCAACCATCCAAGCCTTCCAACCACACCCCGTAATCAATTCATCAGTATTTTATTTGCCTTTTAAAATGGAATTTCATTGGATGTTGTGAGAAAGAAAGCAAGAGGAACAGAGACAAGTCCTGTTTGGAGTGCTCCCAGTTCTGCTGTTCTTTCCCACAAAATGCTAGGCTCAATGAGCCTTGCTTTAATTTTGGGTTTAATATTTACTTAAGCTATAGGTTTCTTTTTTAATTTATATGGGGTTTTGTTAATCAAAAGCATCAAAAGGGATATAGCGCACCTTTCATTTAAAACAAAGTCTTTCAAGACTAAAAAATAGATCTTTATATATATATATATTTATCCCTCCCTCTTTAATTCCCCCCACCTGTTTCCTTTTTCCCCCTCCCCTTCCCACTGTCACTATGGAGATTGTGTCCATGGAAACAGCTGGTTCAGACTCCTTGGTCAGATTCTGTGATGTCATCAGTCTTGAGTGTGATGTAAGAATTTATGAAGGAAGTGCTGGCATTGGCAGGCACGTCGAGAGGGGGCATGGCTGCACAGTGGGAGAGATTCCATTCAGTCACGAATGTCCACCGCTTTTTATCTCAACAGCCTAACCTGAAAAACAAAGTGAAAATAATATTGGAATGGTTCCTTGCCTCTGCCTGCCAACAGGCCCCCCCGGCTTTGGAAAAACCCACTCAGCACCTACCACAGCAGTAACACCAAGAGCTCTTTAGTTTTGTGGACTGAAAACGGATGGAAGCACAATGGTGAGGAGTTCATAAAAGCAAATCCATGGATAAAAAGCATTAGTTTAACAATCAGTAAAAGATTAAACAAGCCCAGTTATGGAGCAGGTCCAGGATGACAGGATGATCCGTGCCACGACTCTGACAGAGCCACTGCCGCCAGCGGCCAGACAGGAGCTCGCTCACCTCGTGCTCGCTCCTCACGCTGACGGTGAGAACGGGAAACAGAGGGGCCAAGTGTTCCAATGTGATGACAGCTTCTGGGATGCCATGCTGCCCCTCAGGGACTGGCCCAAGTGTTTTCATATACAGGTCACCCCACTACCATGCAACAGTGCTTTCCGGTGAACATGTAGCAGATAATGAAACCAGTATCAAAATTACAGGAGTCCAGTCGCAGGAACCGAATCTGGGAAATGGCTACATTTCACCAGCTAAAGGTAAAGCTGTGGTTTAACTAATTGGAGGGCAGGTAATATTTCTTTACGTTGCTTTTTTGTTCTAACTGTCATGTTATGGTGGTGGCAGCAGTTCACAGAAGGACTAAGCTTGTGATGTCTTTCAACACAAATGTGGAAATGTCCAAGTGTTTGGCACATGTTCTCCCTGTCCACAAATTCTCTGAGGTGAGAAAACGAACTTCAGGAGTTTGCTAGGTTGGTGGAAGCTCAGTTCAAAAGAGAAACCACAATTTCATTTCTCTAAGCTATGGTTCTCATTCTTAATCTGTACAGAGAGAAAGCAAAGCTTGAAATAATATATTCCTTTTTCCCCTTCTCCCAACAATTTATTTATTTAGTAAGGTTACTTACTTTGATATGACTTAGATAAATCCCTTCCTACCAGCTAGTGAGCTTGGGAAAAGGAAAAAATTTGCAACATAAGTGATGCATATGGAAAGCAGTTAACTGAATTAGAGGTGTGCCTGGGAACGAAGTAACACCCATGTTCATTCATAGCTGGCAATTAAGCTCCAGGAATCCTAACTAAGTGTGATACAGAAGTCAGTGCTGCTCTCATCACCAGCACATCAATTAGATTACATCCCAGCAAGCCTAACACTTGGCTGAAAATATCCCCCACCCAGGGGTGCCAGGCTGAGAGTGAAGAGAGAGTCAGGCGAGTACGTACAAAAACCAGACGGGTAAAGCTGTGGAGCTACAGCTGAAGAGGAAAGGGGGGAGGTTCCTAGAGAGTTCAGGCAGCTGACCTTTGTGGTGTTCATTACTGTGCAACTGCGAGCCCTTGCTGAAGGAGTGTCAAGGCCGTGTTGCTGTCTCTGGCTCCTGTACAACTGCAGCATGCCCATGCCTGGAATTGGTCCAGAGCATTAGGCACTGGCTCAGAGAAGAAACAGGCTCAACACAGAGAGAGAGTCCTTCCTCGTTCCTGGACAAGATCCAGAGCACCAGACTTTCTCTCACAGTCACTCTCCAGATCTGGACTTGATCCAAATGTTCTAGAGGCAACTGGCGCAGGGAGAGAGAAGCAACAGAGACAGAATACACTGACTTGCCTGGATGTTATCCAACATGCAGGATTTTTAACTTGCTGGGCTCAGGAGTGAACCAGGACTCAAACAGCCCAATAATCTCACTGAGAGACCATTCTATCTTACACTAAGGCCAGCAGAAGGGCAGTTCTTTAATTATCACAGTAACACAACAGAAATATTTTTTAATGTAATAGGATCTTTTAGATTTGCTTGGGTTTTATATTTTGTAATGCAAGGTCAGGTTGAAGAACTTAATTTTTAAGACATTCTCAACATCAAAAGGAGGTGGCATAATAGGACCTTCAGATAAGAGCTACTTGAGGCAAAAGTGGATTTGGAAAGAAATGATACTTTAGAGAGATGTCTAGAAAACACAGTGAACATGGTACAGAGATTCCACAGCCTGCAAGGTCTTAAGCCAATACATTCCTATCATATATAAAAAAAAGTTAGCACTGGAAAATAATGCAGGAAACAAAGCTGTGTAAAGGTCTCTGGGACACTGTTCACCAGTGCCTTAAAGGAACGGCCCAAAAATCATCACTGATAAGACTTTCCTAGTGTTAAATAGTTGTAACAGGCACCTTTGTCTGTGAGACCACTGTCCTGTTTTAATGTCATGAATTACCTTGCCTGTTACGTTTTAAGGAAAAGAGAAAAGCTTAAAGAAATCCCAATGACCTTTACCATGGAAGGAAAAAGCTACTCAAACACTGAATACTGTTAAATACTGTTTGCATGGTAACTGTTAAAACAACACTCCAAAGCCAAGAAAGAAGGCTGTTAAAAATGAAAAACCACAGAACATAGCTGAGCTAAACCAAGTCAGCAGTCAGTCTACAAAGTGTTTATATGAAACACTATCTGTCTTCTGCTACTGCACTAAAATGCCAGAATTTTCCAATTAATCTCACATCTTTCACAGAAAAAACATCACTAAAAGTATTTCACAATCACGTAACTCTAAAAATAGGAAATATTTTAAGGTAGGGGATGTGCCTGGGAAGCAAGAGAACGGCAGTGAGGGAAGAGGATTATCATCATCAGCTCCAAGCACTGACATGAAAGAGCAGCTTCACCTGCATGATTGCATGAAAAGGACTGAGAAGCAACTATCTTAAGAAATGCAACTAAGCAGTGAAATGAAGGCAAGAGACCTTCTTGGGCTGCAGTTTCATGGAAAGGGTGCCAACAAATATTAATTTGAAACCAAATACTTACTTCACTTTATTCTACTCTGTTGCCTTTGAACAACCATGCACTTGCCATTGAATACAAAATAAGAAATCCCAACCTCATCCTGTTCCTTGGGTGCTACTCCCTCCTTGTGCCAGTGTATTTTCCCAGCCATCCAGTGAAACAGACTGGGAAAATGACCCAGCCCAGACGCTAACATGACAAAAAGCAGTTTCAGACAAACTGAACTCCCCATCAAGTTCACACGTGGCTGTATGAACGCTGGGATTAGACAAAGGAGGAGGCAGGAAGGAAGTGCAGTGGGGCACTTGGGGCACATTACAAAGTTACAAAATTGTGAGCACTTCTGGATATAGTTCCACCTTCTCTGACCCAGGTCTGTTCACAAAATGGAGAAAAACACGGGGCTAATAGAAACGCAGTGGGCTCTCGCTAAGACTGATTTCCTTATCCCTGTATCTACATTTCCAGAAAACAGGGGAATCCTAGATTACAATAATCCTGAACTCATCAATATTTTAATTATTCCTTACATACTTACAATCTAAGATACTTCAAGGAGTTTATTTATTTATAGGGAAGCTTACTATTAACTACTCTGAGACTTGCAAAAACACCTCTTCAGATCCTTAGGGACACGATACAAAAGGAGATTTCTGCCACTGGTTTAGCTGAGAGAGTAATCAGGCAGTTGTAACAGCTAACAAGCTTTGCCTTTCACTACTTAACAGAAGGAACTGCTGCAGAAATACAAAAAAGTGAAGTCACTAGCCTGAACAGAATGGTAGCAGGAGGAAAAAAAATCATTACAAATTTTCTGAATGTACACAAAAGCACCTTGATTTCTCATAGAAATGGGGAAGGCACTGGAAAGAGCCCCAGAAGGCAGCAGCGGAAACTGGAAACTCTCCCCAACTCACCTGTGCTTGCTTTTATATCCATTCCCAGGAGTACACTTCCCCCCTCACCCCCGCTCCGACTGCTCTGTGCTGAGGCTGCCTTTCACCATCTTGTTCTGCAAGGAGGGAAGAGAGCAAGGAAGGGGGGGCTGACGAACCAGCAAGCCAAACAGAGGAGGAAAAAGAAAATGAGGGAGCAACGGAAGACAGGGGTAGGGAAAGTGAACATACAGAAAGTGAGAGAGAGAAAGAGAAGTCAGTATTGGAACCAGACATAGATTTTTCAGACAGAGTTTTCCCTGAGACAAAAGCAGGCAATTCCGCAAAAGTAAAGAGTTTGAGATATGAAAGCCTGAGTTATTTTAAGAAACACAGAATTTAACACAAAAGGATAGAACAAGCTGAGAAGTATCACTTTAAAATTGCTCCAGAGATGGCTTAAGATAATCTAAGACTGCAGAGCCACCAAAAGGTGAGGTATCCCATACCCTTTATAGACTACTCAGTGCCTCGGCATCCTCCTCTGCTCTGTTGCAACCACATTTGCTGCGAAGCAGACACAGAGCCAGTTGGATTTGTGAGAGGAAGCTAACCCTTCAAAAGATGATTAGTTTTCAGACAGCGTTTTCCCTGTGATAAAAGCTGATATTTTGCATAAGTAGTACATTCAGGACATGGTCGGTTGAAGCATCACTGCTGACAGAAGGAAATGGGAAAGCTCACTGGGGAGCACAGGGAAAGGCAGGACCAGTCCCTCTGGACTTAGCTTGCTTATGCCTGAAGTGTCAAGCGCAGTTAATGAGGCGAGAAGCACCTTTGCTCTCCAGGAGCCGCTTATTATGATGAAGTGTATTTACCGATGTGAGGCATGGACTGCAAAAGGGCAAGAAGCACAGCACTGGGGGACTTACTCAGTGCTAGTGGATTTATAAAGTTAGCTCTTCCACCCATTAACTACAGAAGGGTGAGGTATTAGACAGATACTAATTAGCTAATAATGCTAAGCTGGTGTTACCTAACAGCATGCCTTTCAATGGTCTTAAAGTCTTTCTTCCTCTCAATTGCTCAGGTTTATACAATGCAAAAAAAAAAATTGATGCCATTTGTTCTCCAGTCATTCTAGGTTTTCAACCTTCCTGTTCCTGCCTTGTCACGGTCTGGAACTCCCCTTTCCAGCCACTACAATGGAAGGAGCAGAGTGATCCTATATTCTGCACTGCAGAAGAATTTGAAACAAACCAGTAATGATTAGTGAAACACATGGTGAGGGCAGAGTCACAGCCAAGCAAAGACAACTCTGCTTGAATTCAAACAAATGATTTGTGTCTTTACTAAGCAAAAGCCAACAAACTTCAGTGACAAAGACAGGCTGCTGGTATTGAATTTCTGGTTTTGATGCAACAAAGAAAACGATCTGTGGTGGGACAGTTTTGAACAAAATTAAAAATTTTATTGCCTCATGAAGTACCTTTATGAACTTAACTGGTAGTTTTCCCCCTCTCACCCCCCCTCAGATTATTTTAGAAACTCATATGCCTTCTCAAAAACTTCTCTGGGAGGCTGGATTCTTTGTCTGAAACTGAAACAGTTGTTTCCCTTCACCGAAGGGAGCACCATCACTGCAAGTGCTCACATACAACAGCAATGACTTGAGACATCTATGTAACACTGTGTTTCCCTGTAATAATCAGGCAATGGGCAGCAAAAATAAAAAAGCCTTCAAAACCCCAGCCTTCTGTCACGGTTTAAACCCCAGCTGGCAATTAAGTACCAGGAAGAAAATAACCATTCCAGCCAAAACCAGGACACCCTCCAATTATCTTTAGCCAAGTATCCAAAGTTGGGCAAAGGGTTGCATTCCACAATAAGGGGAACTCATCCTTCCCATTTTTGTTTGGCAAGATCTGCAGGTTCTTGTAGCATTTAATGCATCAATTTAAGCTTGCTGTACATTGTCAACATTATTCCACAACTGTGCAGAATAGTTTATTTTCTTTTATATGATGAAAAGTAGGCCAATTCTGGATAACACCCTGAATGTGCACTGAATCTTCCAGCACATTTTAAATACGTGTGTATAAATACATCATTTTGTGGTAGAACACCCAGAAAGGAATACAAGACTAATTCTTGTATGTTTACAAAAGACAGATTAAGGATAATCTGTGAAGACAAAAGACCACCAGATGTCAGTCTAGTTCTAGGCAGAGAAGAGATCTGCAGATGAGAACTAAATGGAGACGAACCCCCACTAAAAAGCAACATAATTCTTCCCTATTATGGTTTATTTTCCAGCACAAGCCATCCCCACTCTTGCACAATTCCTGTTGCATCCAACTGGCCACAAGAACTGGATACTTCTGAGCATTTAAAATTGGAAGACTGGTATCCACATCCTCCCTTACAGGTTGGGAGGGGCATTCCCAGCACTGTATCCCGTTACTTATGAGTACAAGAGAGGATGTACTGTCTACCTTGTCTCCTCTTTCCATACAGTCAGCTCTTAGCACCACAGTGTTTGTAGGCTCCAGGGACACTTAGTTAAGGATACCCAAACCCTGGGAGAAGCAGCATATGGGTCTTCTGAGCCAAAGATCTACAGAACAACCCAACAGATTCATTGAAGGCTGAGTGGTAGGGCTCAGTCTAAAAGCTACCACTAAACTAGAAAATAGTGTTTCCCACAACCAGGAGGACTTTTCCCTAAGCCATTTTTCTTCCTTCTTGCATCCTCAGTAAATTCAAGGAGGAAAAACCACAGACAGTTCAATGTAGCACTCAGACAGAAACAGTGAGGCAATGTACTGATTCTATCACAGAATTCAGGAAATAAAGCTGAGCTTGCTGGAGTCATCAAGGACCTAAAGAACAACTGAACAGATGGGACAAAAATTTTATGTTCTTAAACTCTGTATTCTTCTTGAGTTGATGTCTGCCCCCAGCAAACACATACCACAAGCACACATCACAGAGGAATTACACTAGAATGATACATTAGAAGCATATCTGATTGCAGATGTTATCCAGGTATAAAATTACTAATCCAAATTTAAAAACTAGAAGAAGGTAGCAAAAAAACAAGTCTAATTCAGGAGAGGATTCTTACCTTGTGCTTGGGGCACCTCACTGAGAAATTCTCTTCGTTTAGTAAACAATCTAAAGGAGGAGAAGACAGAAACTTATTACTTTTTAAATGAAAACCAACTTGAATAATACATCCCGTGTTAATCTTGCCTCACAGGTATAAATTTTTCATTCAAAGATCTCTTATAGGAATACTACGTTATTAGAAGGTTCATCCCCTTCCACCCCCAAAGTTTTAGCAAACAAAATTGCTCAACACCCCAAGTGACAATGTTGCCCAGATTACCAAGCATTCCTGGTTTTCCCGATGCTCTGTATGCAGTAAGAATCATAACAGCAAATCTACAAATCCTGTGCCCCAATCCCATTCAGCTTTTCCAAACTTCTTTGCTTCAGCACAACGAAGATAGACACATTCATCCAACTTGAACAGACGATCCCTGTTTTTCATAGCAAAATCATTGCCTTTCATCCTTACCCCAAGGCCCTGCCAACATCAGGGGGAGAAGGGGTGTGTGTCTCTAGATATGGGTGTATACAGCTTATCTGCAATCCCACTGTGACACTATGTCTGGTAGTCAGGTCACTCATGCTGCTCTTGGATCTGCTTCCATGACTCATATATGTGAAGCTTCTATGATCTACAAAATAGTTTAATTAATGATTTAAACCTATTGCAAAAAGTGGGGCACCTATATAGGATTGCTTATTTAGGAACAAATTAAGCAATACTGCCATTTGAAAAGCATTTCTTTAGCAGCACTGCCAGTCTAAGAGTTGTTTCTCCTCTCATACCCCCTCCCAGACTACACCTCTGAGGGATGAGTCGGTTTCCAGAACTCCAGCTGAGGGAAAAAGCAGCACTCCCCTCAGAGCGTTCAGCTGCCTCCCCTGGGCACCCTGAACTGCAGGGTCACCTCTCAACCTGCCCAAATGTCTGACGTTGTTCAGTTCCAGCCGCCTCCCCCACGGGAGACAGGCTGACCCAGCACTACCACCACACCAGTAGGGCCAAGCACCACCACCCCCTCAGCGTGACCAACACCGATCGGGAGAATTCAGCAAGGTGCTCACGACCTCCTGTCTGCTCCAACCTACCCCAACAGCTCGCAAGTGAAGAAGCACAATGGTAAATAAAATGTGCTAATTTAAAATGCTCTTAAGTATGTAGCATAACCAGTGCTACCTGCTGTTTCAATCTGCTGGAAGAGTTTAGCAGACAGCAGGAGACTGGAACTAAAGCTTGAGGGAAAAGCTTTCTAGATACCCAGGCTTTGGCAGAGCATCCCTCTGCTATGAAATGCCTATGTTTCAACACGAATGCCTCTGGCCTGAATCAAAGGGAAACAGCATGCAATGGGCTAAGTTACTGGAGAGATTTTAGGAAAGGGGAGTAAAACCCTCAGTCCTGCCACAGATAATTTCAAATGCGGCATTAGCAAATCACAGGAAATAAATAAAATGTTTTCTCATTATAAGGGCAGGAATCGTACATTTAGTCTACAGCATGAATTATCACTGCATAATACAGCAATCATCAAAAATATACAGAGCAATCATAAAAACATACACAGTATGTTAGAACAGGATGGAGTTTTCTTCTTTCTTGGAAACTCAGCATCGGTAATGAATGCAGTTCTCTAGCTAGTACATCAGAAAGGAAGATTGTACAAGGACCAGAAAGAACTGCCAGAAACCTTGTACCTCATGCCTGATCTGTGATGGAGCTCAATTTCTTACTAAGATCAGCATTTTTGTTGCAAATACTAATAGCAGATCCAATTAATAGCATTTTTTTTGTTTCTATTAAAGGACAACTATGAAAAATTTCATCAGTATACTGTAGAAAATCATCTGAATACCAATAAGGCAGAAATTGTTCATCATTACAAAGCTGGCCTGGATTGTGGTTAGCAGTTCCAAGTATTTTATATCACAGATTACAATTCATCATGAAGTCAGCAGACGCATAGCTATGATCAGCTCATTGTGGCAGAAAGGGAAAAGAACTGAGACTTGTCCTTGTTTGCACAGATTTTTCTCCATAAAGTAGTCAGGGAAAACCTAAAACATTTTTAATAGAAGCAATTATTCTTCTGTAAGCTTCATACCTTGTCTCACCCTCTCTGTTCTGCCCGTTACTCATCTTTAATGCTACTTGGGAAGACACAGGATTTCTATCCTCTGAAATTCCATTTCATTTTGCTTTTCCTAATTTACAGTCAAAAATCTTTTTTAAGTGGAACTGCCTACGATACATGTTGTGGGGACAAGTGTGCTACAACCATCAGGATCTGACTCCAGGTGGGGAGGAACAAGCAGAGGGAGAGGATATAAAATTTCAGAAAACAAAGATCCTGTTTCCATGGAGATATCCCTAGGACTAAGTTATCTTGAGACATCAGAGGCTCTTCATAAATTTGGACAGACAAAAGCCAAATACACACAATGTTAACCACAGTCATCTCCATACAAAAATTACTTAAGTGGCACTACTGATCTTGATTTTTATGCAAATGGATAAGAAATATTCAGCTCTCTTACACCCTATACTGCCAGAGATTATTTTCTATGAAAGGAGATTAAAAGAAAGGCTGAATTAGGCTATATAAAAACATCCATATGTACAAACTGGCAACTTATGAAGCCATGTGCCTTGCATAGCAGTCAATTAGCAACAGTGGTGCAAAGCCTGGCTCCTCACCAGGGTGGGATTGGAAATCGACCGCTGGCACAGAAGCCGGAGCCCAGGTCACACCACGGGACCAGCCTTCGGTGCTGCAAGAAACTGGAGTCATTTTGACATATTCCATCCTCCAGCCCTTTCCCAAAAACCTGCTGCCTTTCAAATGAGGCACAGTAACTGACAGGGGACTAACTTCTAACTCACACAGATGCAAGGGTAGAAACATGCTTTAGCTCACGCTGCAACTTCCTCGGAATACGACGTGAATACTTCATCTCAGTGAAGGCATGGTCACTTCCAGGGATGCTACAGCAACTCAAACACCAAGTGTGTATGACTCCATATACCCTAAAAAACACTCCAGCAAGTGTTTTCTGCCCCTTTTTTTTTTTTAAGATACAAAACCAGTCATACATATTCCAAAAGCCTGAAAGCCCTTGTAAGTGTCAACACAAATTTCTGAGGATTCAGAACAGATCTGTGACAAATCCTAAATAAAGCAAGGTGGCACCATCCTTCAAAAGCAGGATGGTTGACTTCAAATGAAACTACCACTGAGCTCAAGGAACTTCAGAAATACCCATATCTGATTCACTACAGGAAAGACAGTAGCACTGCATAACGAATAAAAAGGGTTTATAGTCAGACAGCAGGCTGAGGAAAGAAAATAATGCTGATTTGTTTCTCAAGGAAGCCTGAATTTTCTGCTTGGCCATAAATGAAAATCAAGTCTTATTCCATATAGCTTGTTTATATCTTTTACACAGACTTATTGGAAGAGTGTCTATAGATTAAGATGGCTTGATTACACCCACAGATAAAAACAACTGCAAACAAGGTCTTTTACTGTCACACCATCAGGCTGAAATTTTGAACGCTGAGAATCTACTTCAAGCTGGGGCTCTTTTATTTGTTTTGGTTGAAAACTTCAGCTACAGCAGCCCAATGATTTCCTTAAAACTTTTTCTTGGAAAAAAAGTTATACTGCCCATGTTAAACATCCCAGGAATTTTTCTCTGAAAAGCTCTACCACATCCTGCTTTTCAGTAGGACCTGAATTTTAGCTAAAGCATGCCCTTGCCAGCTACCACAAAATTAGCAAATATAAACTTCTTGAAAGGAGAAAGGGGGATTTTCATGTGCACATCCTCAGGAGAGGCTTCTTAGATTTTAGCTAGGTCCTTCAAAAATTCCACCAAGTATACTTCTGTTTGGGGGTGAGGTCTTTCCTGTAAATGAGCCTCTGCCCTCAGACTTCAGCAACAGACCCAAAAGCACTGAAGCTGTCAGGGGGCATTTCTAAGGCTCAAGTGACCTGAAGGAAGAAAGTGACCATTTCAAAACTGCACAATGGGGAGCACTAGTCCAGAAGGCAGAAGTGAAAACATTACTGAGAAAGGCAATCAAACTGCAGAAAGAATGAAGGCTAGTACGGTAAGGAGACCCATGTTACTAGAAGTCAGGAGTGAGGAACTATGGATGAGTGCCAGCAGGAGGCTAAGACCAAATGAGGACTGATTCAGCCAGAAGAATGGAGACTAAGAACTATTGGGATAGTTCTAAGAACTATTGGGATAGAAGATAAAGGACAATATGCAAGAACGAACCAGGACTAGCAGAGTTTGGTGTATCAAGGAGCTAAGTTAGGAGAACCAAACAGGAATAAGAAAGCCCAGAGAGGAAAAATAGCTAGGAGCAAGAAAGGAGAAGAGGAGGTGAGGTAAGAGCAGAGAGTAAGAAGCCAAGCTAGAAAACTGGACAAAGGAAAAGTCAGAAAGGAGTAGGATGAATTGGGTCTTACAAAGACACTGGAATAAGAAATTTGTGAAGAGGAGCCTGAGACCAACTAGATAAAAGGCCTGTGGCTGATATGAAGAACTAGAGGGGAGAACATATCAGACATACAGACTGAAGAAACAGAAAGGAAAATGTATGAAAAAACCCCCGAAGAAGTCTTTGTTCTCACTAAATCATACTCTTCCTGGGGTGAAACCAGGGACTCACCAGTTTTACCAACTCCTCTGCTATTTTTTAAATATGTTTGTGAAACTCACATTCCAAGTATCCCATCTCCATGCAGCTCTTGCAATTTATTACTGCCGTATTACTCAAAGGAGGGAAATTAGCTTGCAATTGTGCTCTCTGACAGATGGCCACATGATAATGTGATGTCTCATAACAAAATTGAAAGAAAATGAAGTAAGCATAGCCTTGGAAGTTGAACACAAAAAGCTACTCCAAAAAAATCTCAGAGGTTGCAAGTCAAGAAAGAAGTGAAAAAAATCCAAATTTAATCTAGCCCATTTCTACATATTATATAGTAGACAAATTATATTAGATTTAATATGGACTAAATAGTGTAATTATATGCTAGGTTTTGTACACAACACTGCCTCTTCCATGCATGACACAGAACTGCTCTTGGAAATCAGTCATGATTGTACAGTGTATTTGTCATCTGGAGGATCCTACCGCATTTGCTTAAGTGGAGTAGAGTTAATGAAGGTATATCTGAAGAAAAAGAACAATATATTCCTTTTGATACCTGTATTTAGAATGCAGAAAATGCTACATACTGTATCTAGTAAAACAAGGATTCAAATTAAGCACTCCAAACTACTGGGAACATTCACTATAATTTATTTTGGCTTTTTCATGATATTAAAAAGGGCAGGTCATAAACCAGAAACAAATACATACTAAACACAATTTATGAATGCAAATCCACCTGACGATTGTGTGTCTGCAACATATGGTACATAAAAAAGTTTGTTAGTGTTCACGAAACTCTTAGGCATGACAAACACAGAAAATTTCCTGGTTCTACTTTCAGAACTGAGAAGGAATCATATGCAGTAAGCACGATACAGCATCAGCAAGGACAACCATGTTCATGAATGAGTACCCTTCATCCTACAGGGTGAGGTAGGGCCTTATGGAAACAGTGATTACTATCTTATAAGATACATTCATAAGAACCCCAAATGACACTTCCATAGACACCCTTATTTCTGGCATTTTTTTTTTTGAGTGTGTGGTTTTTGCAACCTGAATTATCATTCTTTCGCATCTTATTTCATGTAAAGTCAAGGATTCTCCATTTATACTGTGGTACTAGTAGTATTCCACCATAATACTAACTTCATAAAGCATTTCTGTTACTATAAAATGCAGATCTCCAAAAGGATGGGATTTCATGGTGAGAGGTGCAACACAGTCATCTAGAAATGAGCATACCTACTTCAAATAGTCTAACATTTGAAAAACAGCATAAAATGGGTGGTGAACAAGTGGGCTGCTCTGGAATTGGAATAACAAACAGGAAGCTTGCAATTATTTGCCAGTCAAGAGCTGTAATCTTGAATGTTACTGCCTGTTATCAGAGTAAGTTTTGTATGACAGGAGAAGTGAGTTAGAGGGGACTGAAATACTGGGGTATTATTTATTCTGAGCTGGTATTTTTTTTACCCAAGAATCAAGTTTATCTCCATGAAAAACTGTCACCCACCAACTCACAAGCCCAGGCTCATAGCTGCAGACAATGGTCTGGATGCTATTAGTTTGTTTAATGGTGAAAATTGGACCTATTCGAGAGACTGGTTGAATTGCTTCTTAGGAAGGAGAACTTTCTATTAACTTGCACCCTTTTAACACAGGGTTTCTATTTTTTGCAAGAAAAGAGCGATCAGTTCTCACACTGCAGTCAAATTTCAGTCACTGTAGCTGCATTCTCCCAAACCAGGCTTTTTCTGCACTTTCAGCTAGATTCTTTTTCATTACAAGTTCCATCTTGTCCCAGTGCATTCCCGTAGGCTGTTTATCTGATGCCGTTTCTCACCATTTATATTACTTTATCTTCACAGTAGGGTGAAAAACAGAAAGGGAATAAATTTGTAAAGTACCCCAGATTACTTAGTGTCATATGATTTGAATAAACACGAAATACAGTTAACATGTCATTTGTTCCTACCTGCATCGATGGCACAAGGGTAATGGTATCGGAAGGAGCAGCCTTTGTTGTAGCAGCCTAAGGTGGCTCCTGGTTCCTGGCAATGGGAACATTTCTGAAAGGGAAACCAAGAAATGGCAATGAAGATTGCAATCATCTTTCTGAATACCTGTATTTTCCTGGGAATCAACCACATTCCAGCAAAAGTTTTTTGACTAATCACAGTGTTAGACCCTATCTTTCCACACCACACAAATAAAAGCCTTTCAAATAGGTAACAATATAACCTCTTTCAAACTACAGACTTTTCAGTTGTTCTAACCATGTAAGAGATATGAAACGCTCAGCCATTCAGAAAGAACTTGAAACACTTCGCAAAGCTGTTTTACTGGCCCACGTTTCAGTACCTGACAATGACATCAGTGTTAAAATTGGAGGAAAAAGAGCTTTTTTGGATCTGCAGCAGCTTTAAAATGAGAACTGGCATGACAAATAATGATTTATAAGACACCATTAGTGTAAAAGTAATTTGGTTACACCATTTTCATTATCAGTAGCAGCTGAAGAAGATCAAGGCCAAGTTGAACACTTTTTCACAGGTGATCAGAAAAGGTTTATCTGGAGCAGGAGAAGATGCCATGATGGGAAAACACTTTATCATCACAGAAATGGCACATCTCCAAAAGAAGCACTTGCAGTGCTACAAGGATGCTCATACAATTATTGTCAAAGTAGCTCAGACTCATCTGATGACCACATTCAATTTTCATTAGTTAAATCCCATTAGCTCAACTAGTCAATGATGTATTTAACCATAATATCAGACAGATGGAAATGCAGCAGAATGAAAGCCATTTACTTCATCTTGAATGACTTAAGGAATGACCTAAGGAAGTAAGCCTAGAGTGCATCTCATTCAGACAGCAATTTTATTTCTTGAATGTACATAGTAACTGATTTCTGTTAACTAATCTAAGATTCTGATGAAAACTGATTTCTGACAGGTTGACATTTTTCCTTTCTAAAAAGATACAGCCACATCTGGCAGAATTCACCAAATGCTAAGAGCCTGCTACTATTTAAAAATTAAAATGCAAATAAATTACTGGCAGAAAAAGAAAAGACAACCTACAATAACTTTTGAGTCATACTTAAGAAACATGGGAATTTTGTTTATTCTGGTGAACAACACCACAAGGCCTCATATAACTGGTACAGTTCACCTTGAGTTTAGGCTGTGAGAAGCTGCCTTCGGTCACTGACTGCACACAGTGAGCTGATGACACGATCTACAAACTCTTTTCCTATTGGAAAAGCTGGTGTCAAACTACATGTGTTCTATTAAGGCAATCAGCAAGCTACACCTGTAGAGCACGGAACAGATGTGCTCGACCCAGCAGTGCACCTGGCACCGGACAAAGCACGGGTTTCTCACCACACGGGGAGGCTCATCTGCCAAGGCGGCCACATCCACTAGATCACGCTCATTCACATCTCTGATCAGCATACATCTTGCAGTGGGGATCTGGAGAATAGATGTGGCCAAAGCTAACAGCCACAGCACAGTTCCTCACTCTGCATAGCAAACAGGGGTTTGATTACAGTATTTCCAAAACCACTGAGAATATCTGACAGGAATATCTTCCTAGTATTCTGTGCTATGCAGAGATGACTATAGTTTGTATTTAAATGACTGAGTGAAGATGAAAGCAAAACTAGCTCCAGCCATAAACCAGGTGGCCCTCTTCAAATCAAAGCAGATGCGACTAAGAGAAAAGCTTGTGAGACGTCAGTTCTCGTGACATCTACAACTGCAGGCTTGAATAACGCCTTCTCTTTTCGGGTATGCCAAAGCATCCGGAGCCTGATCTTCAGCACTCCCTACTAAACTGTGTCTATCTTCTAAGCACTGAATGTGTGTCATGACAAACTACTGCAGTATTTACGATGTAAGGGAAGTGTCCCAAAGGCCTAGAAAGAGACATGCAAGCAGCTTATTTTTGCCTGTCAGAACATGAATGTTAGTTTCCAAAGATAAAAAAAAAAAAAGTCTAAACCAATATCGAAATGCACACCAACATATACGGACTGCTAGCCAAACTGCAATGTAATTCACTCTCCCAAGGGAGTAAAACCAAGTTTTATCCATAGAGAATGTTTTTTCCTGGCTATGAAGTCAACTCCAGAAGGGTATTATGTACTGGCAATAGTCCAAGATTCACCTATGCCAAGTACTCATGAAGTGCAGTCTGAGGAGTTCTGAACCAGAGCTCTTTACCTGTATGCTTTATTCTTGCTTTTAGATATGGCTGACTGAGATTAATCATTCTAAGAGGACAGAACCCAAATTGACTATTCTTTTTGAACGCAGATATGAATTTCTAGTTTTGTTCCTAAGAGGCATTCTGTCCCCCCCACTTTACCTCATCTTTTAAGTACCATCACACCGTTGCAACAGAAGGTCATTCTTCCCCAGAACACTGTGTCCTGTACAAAGCACTCAATAAGAGCATAGGAACTACAGCAGCAAAGATTAAACTGCAGCTGTATAAAATATTTCTTAACACTAAAAAGGCATGTCTTAAGAGTGCATTGTGTGACACAACTGAAAACAAGACCCCTAGCAAAATTTTTTACACTTTTCCAAAAGTTAATTTATTCTTTGAACTTCTTCTTTGCTGCATCTAACATGGTCCACGTTGCTATTCTGAAACTTACAGCAAAAACATGACAGGCATTTTGCCGAATTTTCAACAGAGAATGGGTACGGAATGCTTTCAAATTGGTTGTAGTTAGGAGTGATTAGACAGTGAAAGTGGGTAGGTAAGGTGCCAGGGCATGAGCACCAAGCCTTCGTTTCCCCTTTTTTCAGTCTGGCAGATCAATTGAGATTTTTACCAAGGTTACCTGCAGCTACACACCCACAATAGCAATTCCCCAGAGGACTACTATGCCATTGACGGCTCAAGGCAGAGATCATCTGCTGCTGCTGGCTCCCCTGCTGCTGAACAAGTCTCCATTCTGGCAGATGCTTCTGCTTTTCACAAGCCACTGACAGTCTAATGGCCCCATTTCTTCTACCTCCCGGGACCCTCGACCATCTGCTGCTTTCCGGGGAAGCTGAGGGAACCACATACACAATAACTACTCTTTTCTTTTGAGTTGTTCCTTCTTGACACACCACAGAGTGACTGCACAAAGCAGACACACTACAAAGCTGCATGGTTCTAAAACATCTTATGAGTCTATCACCTAATCTTTGAAAGACACTATCATCATGTAATGCCACATGGTTTCCAAATACACCCAGGTGTTTCCATAAAGACAGAATAAAGTGCTTAAAAAATTCTGGATGGTCTCAGTCTTCTTTTACAAGACACTGCTGCTGTGCTTTAAAAGGTAAAAAGATGCATAGTTCCTACTGGTACTTTCTGTGGTTTTGGTTAGAACCCTTATCTTATGAATTTATGTACACTACAGCTAGTAAACATTCTAAAACCAAAATAAAACCACAGAACTTCCTACAGGAAATGTGTGAATTGGGCATAATGACCACTAATCATTCTCTTTGGTCCATGAGCATATTTTCACCCAAACTCCACCATCCAACAGCCATTTGCCAGCAGATGGTAGCAGCCTGCTTGTCACTTGTAAAGGAATTATAGCATTCTTAGCCAGGGAAACAGCACTCAAGCTCTCAAGGGAAGAGAAATTCCTTTTGCTCAGTAAGCAGCCTGCTTAACCTCCCCTGCTTGAAAGAGCTGAAGGCTGGTACTTGGAGTGTGCTCCCAATGGGAGGTGCCAATGGATAGTAATCATTGCCAGGCATCTAATCAACTCTTGGCCTAAATTAAAAAAAAAAAAAAGAAGAAAAAAGAAAAAAAAGAAAAAAGAGACCACACAGTGAAGATTGATTCAGAGGTCCTATCTCCACAATTCATCTCTGGCCACAAGGCACATATATCTCACTTAGAATAGGCTGGAGAGACTGAAAAGTGCCATTTAGAAAAGACACTCCATCCCTTGAACTAAATTATCAATAGTATTAGAGCCAGATACATTGTCTCTACCTCTCCACGCTATTAGCAGCCCATTTCTTCTTTGCTACAGCTCATCATTCTCTGTCTACCAAAATGAAGTAACACCCAACCTGGAAGTGTGAAGAGCTGGGGGACAGCTACCACAGCAGCAGCAGAGTGGCTCTGATTCATTTAAAATGCTCCACCATCTACCAGCTATATTTCTTTTGCTTTAAGGTCGGCTTTCCTCCCCTTGAAAATTGTATTCTTTCACTACTAAAAAGAGTAGACTCAAAATTCTGATACCACACTGCTGTACATAAATAAATAGGAGTCTGTCTTTTGAGTACATTTTTTTGCTTTCCTCAGATTTGTTCCCAACTCCACATAGGTGTTAAAACAAACATGCCCTGAGCTACCTACCTACCAACCTATCTTCTTCCTCCCAACCAAGCACAAGTCTTAGGCTTGTGAAAGAAGTGCCCCAAGCTGCTCAACTAAAACACTCACCTCCTCGCTTTGGCTCTGCACTGACAGGGATGATACTGGAGTACTGGTATCCTACTGGTGGGAGGATGGGAGCCGCCAGCAAGCCCTTCCAACATATTCTGGGCAGCCACAGGAGCAGTTGCTTAGAAGCAGAAATTAATTGCTTCTGCCTAACACTAATATAAGGTGTTTTCAGACAACTTCTCCACTGTCTTTCTTGCTGAACAATTAGCAAGCCAGTTTAAGCAAGGACATTCACGACAGATGCAACTGTATCATATTTTCTACTGTCTATAATCCAAAGAGCCTTTTCTTGCTGATGAGTTTCTTCTTTTACTTTGCTCACCTGCGCCCCACACCCAGACCTCACTCTGATCTCCTCTCTTCCAATGACCAGTTTTCCTTTGCTCTTTGTTTTCTTTTTCCTTTCCTTTGTTTTCCTTCTCCTTTGCTTTGTTTTCCAAGCATTTCCTTGTTTTTTCCCCTTCTTGCATACCAGTGTCAACAGTGCATAAGTGGAATAAAATGGAAAGCAACAACTGAAGGTTACTAACAAAGAAAGGCAAGCAAAAAATAAAATATATGCGGCATTAATTAATATAGGTACAAGTCTTTGCTTTACATGTTATACGCATTTTTCATACTCTCTCCTTCGTCTGTTTAAATGGTAAGCTTTTAGGAAAATAATTGCTTCCGTATAATTGCACTGCACAAATGCAGATGTAAGATAATGAGGATTTCAGAGTCAGCTGCAATATTAGGAAGGAGGGCCTTCTGACTATTTCTGATTAAACAGTTGGCAGGCTCGGCAGAGGCTTGGATTTAATATTCAGGCGAAAGGGCAACAGAAGCAGCAGGCAGCCGCATTCTCTTTCCTGGAAAGCGGGATGCAGAGAGAGAACTTACTCCAATAAGCTACAAGAAAAGCTAAAAAAATATTTGTACTGCTTGCCACGGGAGAAAGAAATAAGTGATTTTGGAACACTGCTGCAAAAAGGGACTGAGATGAATAAAGTGTGGGGGGGAAGATATTTTTAGGAAACAGGAGAGGAAAAGAGCACTTTCACTCTGATGTGCAGATTCTGGTTAATGAAAAAACTGGCTCATGTGAGTGGGGCTAGAGATAACAACTAGTACTGAAAGATACAGAATTATTAGTTTCCATTTCCTGACAAACAATTTTAAGCTATCAAAAATACAGGCAGAGAATATCAGTAAAATGAACCCCACAATTATAAAGGTAAAACCCTTTAAACTGGCATTATAAAAAGGTATCTCTTCCCAAAGACGATATACTCCTGAAGCAAGCAAATCAAGTAAATAATACAGAAAACTAGTCTTGAAGTAAAATTGGGCAGCTATCTTCAAGTCAAGAAACAAAGGACAAATTTAGATTCCAAGATTTCAGCAAACAGACAAATCAATGATCTGGAAGATGCCATACTAATAAAGCTGCATTAGGAAACACAGTTAAAAAGTCAGAACTGCAGTGCTGCACAGGCTGCTCAAGCACAAAGAGAAGCTGCAGCTCAAAATGGATGGCATGGAAAAAAAAAACCACAACAAGACATTTAAGAGCTGGAAAATGTCTTAAAAATGGAAAATCCTATTCAATACATACAAAACTGATTAAATTACCACAGAAGCACTTGAAATTAAGGACAGAGCATTTTATTTCCCTCAACTAGAAGGAAAAATAGAAAGTAACAAGAACAGAAATGTTTCGTTTTAACAAGGAATGGTTTGCGAGCAATAATTGTAAGGTCCTACGCAGACACTTAATCTATTCAACTGCACTTAAAAGAGACTCTTGAAAGGAGGGGTGAACAATAAGGTGTGAAAACTTGTGAAGGTTTTAAAATTATCCAGGGTAGTCAGATCTCAAACTAATAGTAAAAAGCTGCAAAACCATCTCACAATCTGGATAACTGTACGATAGACTGGAGATGAAAATTAACGTTGTTAAGCGCAAAGTGATATATGTGGTGAAAATATTTTCTTTATATATACACGTGATGACAGACTATAAATTAGCTTTTACTATTCATAGCAAGGTATTAGTAGTCATCCTAGACAGAAACATCATGCAATCCCTGCAACCACAAAACAAAAAAAGACAGCCAGAATATAAGCAGTTATTAAAAAAAGAAATCCATAATGAAACCAAAATCTTCATTATGTCTACCTGTTACTCTTGTAGTATCCTGACATCTTAATGTTGTGCATAGTTCTGATTACTCTATTAATAAAAGAACACAACTGATTAGAAAAAAAATGAACAGACAGACCACAGAGATAAATAACTAGGAACGTAAAGAGCTTCCATTTGAAAAAAGTCTAAGTATTTTGGAAAAGAGGTAAATGAAAGGCAATTGAGACCTACAAAATCAAATACGATGTGCATAAGGGAATGATTCTTAGCCATTTCCAAGAAGGACGAGCAGGTTTAAATGTAAAATAAATATGCTTTTTTCACTCAACTAGTAATTGAACTATAAAAGTCACTGCCCAAGATGATAAAAAGATAAGCAAGTTCAAAAACAAGTTCATCAAGGATAGGGATACCTCTGCCTGGTAAACACAGGGATACTAAAGCAACGACTCTAAAGCTGTGACTGCCGAAAGGAGGGAGAAAATATGCATTATCATTCTGCACGTGCCTGGTTTACTACAAATCTCCGAATGTACACAGTGGTGAAGAGGCAGCCATCGCTGGAGGCAGGACACCACAGCCAAACATACTTTGGCACCTGTCTGGAATGCTAGTTCTTCTGAAGACCACAAGATTGTAAAATTCCACAGTGAACAACAGAAAACCTCTGTGATTATTAAAAAGAACGCGAACACACAAAAATTGCTGTTAGGTTACAAGTTTTTAAGACTCTTCAGTCTTACCTCCATAACATGAAGGTTGAGCTAAATTGTAACACTATATAAAAGGGCTGAAATTCAATCTAAGTGATAAATTCATGTTCAGCACTCCTTACAAGCCTGTTTTCTTCACTTGGTGGAATGATCAAAGGCTTAAATGTGCATGAACATATGAGACTGGTGAAAAGCTGAGTAAGACTTGAAGGGGAGGTGAACCCTCCCTGCCTCTCAAACAATGGAAGGAGAAAAAAACCAAATGAAATAAAGACCGAGTGTAACTGAACCAGAATTGATATTAAATCCTTCAAGAGTAAACTGATAGTTAACTAAAACAGATTTAGCAAAATAACAAAACCAGTAATTTTAAATGGTGCTGAAAAAGCATGTTAATTTCAGTTAAGCAGGTTAAGTACACACCTATGTAGCCATTTCATATTTTAAAAAATATTAAAATAATACATAGACTACCAAGTCCAAGAAGCCAAGAAATGTGTAAATCTTATTTCCTTCGATGACAAACAGCTACCCTGAATGAGAGAAACATTTCAGAAAAGCACTTTTAAGTACAGAGATTTGAGTTTGTTAAAGTATGCAAGTCTAGCAGAAAAAATTATACAGTTTATGTTATCTTGACTATTCATTTGGGGAATTAAACATGCAACAATAAGTGCAATTTAGTTACAAAAAGGTCCGAAAGACAGAAAAGCAGACTAAAAAGAGGAAGAAGAAATTCAAATTTTCAAGCAGTGATTATGTGAAAAGGAGTCACAGAGTTGAGGGAACAGCATAGTAAGCAAGAGAGAGCATTTACTCCAGTTGGATTTTCTGGCAGCACTAGATTTCTTTCCCGGCCATCTTGGATACTGATTACAGGAAATACCCAAAGATACGGTGAATTTCTTTTTAGTGCAAGGCCTACCAAGTACACTATAAAACAACAGCACACAGTTACTTTAAAACAAAGCAACATCCTCATTGTAAGGGAAGAGGTTCTGGATAAATTAATTACCAGAAGCCCCCCCCCTCATCCCTGTAAAGCAGTAGCTTTGAATATCAATGTCTGGAATGCCACAAAAATGGAAAAAACCTGATGTAAACAAGAAAATGCAGTAAACTCAAGGAATTTGTTTTCAAGAGGCAAAACTGCATGACAGAATCAGTTTTTCTCTAATCAAAGAAAAAAGAGATGATGCTTAGTATTTACTAAAAGGCTCAAAGGAAAAAAAAGGACTGGCTTGTTAAGGACATAATAATCACTGTGTTATTAGGAGCAGTGAATTCAACAGAAATGAAATCTTTATAAAGGCTTAAAAATAAGGAAATGCTTTTGATCAAAGCAAATTGTAAATGGAAAATATTTTGACAAGATATTACATATCGACACAACCTGACAGGAGAAAGGGTACAGCACAAATGAGTCAGAGACTTGTAACACTGGGCAGAAATACATAATTTTCATTACCTGTAATAATCTGTGCAAGCCCTCACATAAATAGAGCCCCACCGTGCAAGACACTTTGGAAACACAGAACAAAGCGTTGGTGGATGCAAAGGGATGAAACAGCAATGGTGAGACTGAGCCAGCAGCATTGGGCAGAGTCCATCACAGCAGCAGGCTAAGCATATCCAATTATTCAGCACAAATCCCAGACAAGAAGGGCTTTGAAGAAATGCGTGAAGAAAAACAAACGTAAATGTGCAGGGTTTTGAAAGTGAAGCACTTCACTTAGGAAATTATAAAATTAGCCAGGGTGCACTGATTGGAAGAGGATCTTAAGTTCTCGAAACTGAAAGAAGAAAAAGCAGTAGGATAAGGGCAGATAAAATAATGACTTCTATTTGAGGCATAAGAAAAGAAGGTTGGCAGGTGAATGTGAAAGAAGTAGGTATGTGAAAACGACAGTTTAGCTCATCTTACTGGAAAAATAAACAATTTGTCTCTCTAGAAAAAGGGTAGCAAACAAAAATACTATTCAATACCATTAGAGAAAGAGCAAGAAGACGACAGCGCCTCCAGAAAACCGCTGAAGCAGTAGTTGGCAGCAGAGCTATAATAAGAAGTAACAAAGTGTACACCAGTATTCCTGAGGTCACTGGTGGCTGTTGCTACCACTGAGGAAAAGCAGCCAAAAATAAGCAACAACAGCAGGTGAATGAATCCAAGAGAAGAGGTAAAGGCAATGCTTGTGGAAGGAGAAATGCCTGTGAGTCAGGACACCTCTTTTTAGTGATAAGCTACCAAGTCACATATCAGTGTTTTAAAAAGAACAACAAACAAGCTCATGAACCATAGCAATAAATAATCAATCACAGTAGAGGAAAACTAGAGAAATTATTAAAACATATTGATGAAATGTCCTCAGATATAGAGGTGATCTATGTAAAATAATGTCTGCTGGCCAAAAATCTGGATGGGTTTAGACAAGAATATGTTCCTTCACTATTCAATAATCATCAGGAAAAAACCCTACAAACCATAATGATATATGTGCTACTTAAGTTGCCCATTGCAATAATAGGTACTTTTATGAATTGTAAACTGAATTTATTCAAGAATATGTGGGATTTGTAGGCTTGCCAGACACACAACACAGGAAAACATTGTATGAGCTAGCAGCACTTTAGAAGAGGCAGAAAATAAAAATAGCAGCAGTTCAAGACTGGATGGCATTCCAGCTGGATATTACAAAGCAGCTGAGGTAGTCAGTAGTCTCCTTAAAGGACAGACTTAATGTGGTTCTCCTGGAGAAGAACTTCCTCCAGCTAAGGATTAGATGTGGTTCTCCCCAGATCTGAAGGGAAAGAGGACTAATGAAGATCTTCTGGGCTCAGAACACTGCTGAATCACGGTAAAGGCAAAAACATTATCCATTTGCAAGCCACCCCTTCAGTTTTATAAATCTAGATCAATCTATACTAAGAAAAAAGGACTAGAATGAGCCATAGATTGCTAGAAATAAGTCACTGTGAAAGATCTAAGAGAAATTTCAATCTTTTTTTCACCTGAGGCAGAAATAGAAGGATATAGGCATTTTTGTTTTGTTTTTCTTTTATTCTACATAAACACATCCTCTTTGCATTCCTTATTCCTTCATCTTCTGGAGGCTCTAGCCCAAAAGCAGAAGTGGAAGTCAGCACTAAAGTCTTCTTTGTTAGACAGCTTCAGAACAGACAATTCTTCTTTTGGCATTATCCTTGAAGTTATTTGTCCAGGAAACTGAATTTATTGGTGTTCCCCAGGAAAGGGGAAAGTTTCTGCCTCTGAAAGTTTCTGCTTAGAAGAACAGTACCATGTGGCATCACTAAAGAATCCTTACGTTCCCCAATGATAACATATGACACTTCAAGGGAGGAATAATTAAAGTATAGAGTTAAGACTGCATTAAAACCTTGTAAAAGAGTTTTATGTACCTATAATGTGAGTATTGGATTTTTCTAATCTAAATGATTTCCTAAAATGAACATTAAAAAATAAAATAATGTCGGTTTTCTGGAAAGCACCAGTTATGAATTGTGTCAACTTTGAAATTTTAGCGATTCAATTTAATGTGAAGAGTTAGTCCTCCAGAAAACACTTAACAATATAAGGAATTTACATATGGTACCAGTACGTTGCTATTAGTATCTTCATCATTTTAACTTTCTACAAGAAAAGGGAAAGCTAACAGCAAAAGAATATGTAACAAAACATTTTTATTATTTTTTTTGACCCAATTCTAAGTGATACATGAACAAACTTTAAATTTAGCTTCCCCCCATTACATCTATGCAACTAAAACATGAAACCTCATATCAGCTCCCTAATATTCCAATTTAACTGAGAACAACTGACAACTTAAACATACACTGTACTTTCAGTTTTCAAAGCACCCTACAAATGTCACAAAATAAGTGGTCTTAAAGCCTGCTTTACAGAATAACTAAATGACTTGTCAAAGGCCATGCAGTCAATTTTTGACAGCACAAGCACAAAGTCTGAAAAGTTCACAGCTCTAAATCTGAACTCAAGTACGTGAACTTGCCTTTCCTCCCATGCCCACCCACCTTTTTTACTTTCCTTTGAAGTTTCACATTGAGCAGCAGTATACTTTAGAGAAAGTCCCCATTTCAGAGATTCATGCCAAGACACCCTCCTCCTCCTTCCCCTCCCCTAGCAGTATGTCTTTTATGAAGCTGGTCAGTCACCTTTAATCATCAGTAACTTTCTGAAACTTAGCAAGCATGAGTTCTCAGTAAGAATAAAGGAGTTGGAGGTGCAAGAAAAGCTGCAATTAACAGCAGTCTAGTGCAAAGTAACAACAAAACCATTTCGTGAAATGAGCAACCATGGGAAAGAGACGTACAGCAGAGTTTGGTCTCCTAAGCACAAAAGAAAACATGCAAGAAGCTAGAAATGGGGGGGGAAGTCATTAGTAAGTGAAGACTGTTCAACCAGTTTTTAACATTAACCTTTAGTATTTTCTCAAACAAAAGGAAAGCTTACTACTCAAGACAACAATCAGCTGGTTGAGATAAGACCGAAGTGTATTTATGCTACAATCAGTTGTGCAGCCAGGCCTCAGGAACACATACACAATCTATTTTACCGCTGGCAGCTCAGGTGGTGACAAACAGTGCAGCTGCAGCTGGCAGAGCCCTGAGTGGGTTGTGTGCCTCAGAACTATCTTTGTGCCTTGAGCAGGGCTGGCCAAGTCCTTGAGTTTTATGACAAGTCCTACACTGGTGTGTCTCCTCTTACCAACAGTTCAGCAAGTCTGAAGATAGATTAAGTAGATCTACACCACTGAAGTCACACCCTGAGCACTGTTAGAATTTCTCAAAAGAAACTGTAGCTACTCTACTCTTTTTAACTGACGGGAAATGTCTGCTTCAGGCTACTCCAGCTGGCAAACTAGGCCAGCAGAGGGGAGGGCGCATCCAGTCCCTAGTGCTTCTAAACTGTGGGATAATCATAATAATAAAGAAAAACCCCCTACCTTTTCATATGCCTAGACAACTAGATGGATGTACTTGCCATCAGAAATAAATACATACATTTGAGAACCATCTTAGACAAACTTTAAAACTGCACCTTTTTTTGAATTTGCTACTTTGGCTACTTAGTAATATCGTTCTGGAAAAACTTTCTATCTGAAGCCATGATCTTGATCAGGCCACTCACCTTCAAATCATTTTAAGACATCAGTTTGTTCTTGCACAACCTGCTGCCCCCTCCTACACCCAGCATTTCTCTGTATCTTTACTGACACGGAAAGTCAAGAGAGCTAGTCCAGCCAAAAAATTAGCTTGATAAAAATGGAAACTGGGAGGTGGGGGGGAATTTTCTTGGCCAGATCAGCTACCTAACTTGGTTCAGTCACAGAGCACTATTGCTGTCAGAGGAGAGGCATGGATGAGAAGAATGGCTTCTAACAACCCTAATTTAGCCTACATAAAATTATCACCCTATTTCACCTTCACAACAGATTCCTCAGTGAATCAGAAGTGGTTTACATGGGACACTTTTTGCTCTTTTAACAGCAAAGGAGCCTTGACCTTTTGCTATACTTCTATCTCCCTCTACCCTCATCCACTTCACTTCCCCCAGCCCTTGCCCTGCACTCATCTTTCTCCTAATTTACCCCGCTGCGGCACAAAGCAATCAAGGACTGCTATCACAGTAAAAATGGGAATTTTACCAATTCAGGGGGGAACTCTGAAAAAAAGAGTTTTAGTTGTGGCAAGGAAAGGGACAAGACTATGAAAAACAGCATTACTGCGAGAGCAACTCAAAACTTCAAAGGACCTTTTCAGGAAGAGGATTATGTTTGGTAACTCTCTACACGTGGGCTAACCCACAGCCACTCTCTGTGCCCTATATCCAGGCTGTTCTGTTCTATTTCCCACTCTCATCCTTCCTTCTGGCTTAATGCTGCAGCAGGAACAAGCTGATGAGGTCAACTAACATCAGAATTCTCATTCCCATTTTCCCTAAACAGCTCTGTGCCCACATCTCCAGCTACAGACCTTCTCCCTCAACATGGCTCAAGCCACTTAAGCTTGTCCATGGTTTTAGCAATACAAGACTACTGTTAAATGCTAATTACTTACTAATGAAAACTAATCATCATGCAATTAAACTTTAATCACTAAGCAGCTGGCTGGGATCCAATCTTTAACAATGAAGGTCCATTAATAACTTTTTGCCAAAGTGCTCTGTCCATGAAGACTATCCTGTACATAGAGTCCAGCTAAGTGTATGAAATTGTTTGAAAAATATTTCCTTTGGCAACAAAGAAAAACTACTCAGAGCCCAACAGGGTAAGAGTAGCATAGTTTAGATTAGCTAAAAAAAAAGATGGGTTTAAGATTCAGGAAACTCAAACTCCTTTCCTGGCTTCTTCCATAACCTCAGGCAAAATATGCTTCACAGAAAGAACCTCTCTTCTCCATTTCTTGTCTCTGCAGAGCAACATTCTTTCAAGAAAAAAACCTAGTTATAATCTTGCTGTAGTTTCTAAAATTATTACACGAATACTCATCATACTTCAGTTTTATTTTTACTCATCTTTCTAAATCTAGGGAAATTAATCTACCCTCTTTCAGAACGTATTTCTCTAATTAAAAAATATATTGAGGTTATATAACTAGGTTTATAACGGACAGACAGATGAAAATTTATTTTTGAAAAGAAAGAAGTTTAAAATCTGCTTTCTATAAAGCCACAAAGATGATCAGAGAACAGGAGCATCTCTCCTATGAAGACAGACAGAGAGCTGGGGTTGTTCAGCCTGGAGAAGAGAAGGTTCCAGGGAGTCCTTACAGCCCCTTCCAGTACCTAAAATGGACTTATAAAAAATGATGGAGAGCGACTTTCTACATGGGCAGGTAGTGATGGAACAAGAGGGAACAGCTTTAAACTAAAGAAGGGAGACTTAGATTAGATGTTGGAAAGAAATTCTTTACTGTGAGGGTGAGGCACTGGAACGCTGTCCAGAGAAATTGTGGATGACCCATTTGTGGGTTCCAGACCAGGCTGGATGTGGCTTCAAGCAACCTGGTCTGTTGGAAGGTGTCCCTGCCCATGGCAGGGGGGTTGGAACGAGGTGATCTTTGAGGTCTCTTCCACTCCAAACTATCCTATGATTCCATGATTTTAAGGAATTCTCACACCACCATCACTAAGTGTCCCAGTTTTGCCTGTGTCATTCCTACCCCAGTCTGGCTACTGCACAAAGCATTATGTTTAGATAGCTTTTTATGAACTCGGTTTGCATTGCAGTGTTCGGAGAGCTTTCCTTTATTATGAATGGTAGCACACTACTATTATAGTTGATGTATTATTTTTACTTATTCACTGATCGAAGGATTCAGGATAATGCTTATTTTAAGAATGAAATGGAAAAACTGTGAAGTTTTTTTTATTTAAAAAGGTCTTACAAAAGACAGAACACAATTCTAATAACCCATATTATATAAAAGAAAGTAATGAATTCCTACCTTCAGAAATTAACCTCTTATCAAACTTAATATGAAAGATAAAAAAGGAAATAACTTTTTTTTTCCCCAAAAATCAGGAAAAATATTTTTAAGTTGCATTTTTGCCTAGTTGTAATCAAATATAGATAATTTTAAACTCAGTGGCATGGAGCAGAATAAACTTATTTGTAAGTAGCATTATTCTAATGAAGGTAAGGGAATATAGCTCAAGTGACAAACATCTGGAATTAGTCTAAGTTTAAGAAAATTGGTTCAGCTTAAGTTAGCAAAACAAAATACCAATAGCACAACAACTCTCCTCCAAAATTTTGGGGACTCTTAACCACCTTTTTAGCAGCACAGTTTAGAAAGATTCAAGCTAAAATGACATATAAATGGATTGTACCCACTCACTATTGAGAATTTAGCAACAGTTTGGCACCTCTACAATAACAGGAAACTTAAATCTTACAAAAAAAGATTGTGCTTGAGGATGGCCAGTCAAAAAGCTCTAAAGCTTTGTTTAGAAATCTCCTGCACAGAGAAGGCCCCATTCACATTTGGAAGAGCTTCTTTGAAATTAAGTTATTTAAATGTATTTTTAAATGAGAACCGTACATAGATTATGAGGATCCCTGATGCTTTACAGAAAGGCCACAACTGTGGGACGAGCAAGCTGCTTTTTACATACAAGTTTCCAGTGCTCCTGGCTACAACTAATAGAAGTGGGTAAACATTTAATTCTTTCCCAACACCCTATTGTCAGTAAATCTATTTTGTGCTTTCTTCACTCCACATGCAAGACAAGTAGTAAAATATAAAACCACATACAAGCACAGACAAAATGCTTATACTTTGGGATACACCAAAGACAAAGGAGTCTGCTAGTAAAGATGAACAGAAATTACTTCCCTGCCTACACTTCATCTTCTCTCTTGTCTCCATACAAAAGGGTCGATACTGGAGTCTTTCCTCTTACTAGTATCACCTTTATGGTTGAGACCTCAACTAAGACGTGCTAAAATGTGCTTTTGTCACCTACAATCCATGATCACCAATACACTGCACCAGATTTACCTGACTTCTATTCACAACAAAGTCAAAGAAAACCAACTTCATTTCACAAATGTAATTCCTGCCTTCCAATCATTTAAGACATTGAAATATTTGCATCAGAAATGTACATGTGGATTCCACCTGCTCACCTCGTTAGCATTTAAGGCTCACAATACCAACCCACAGTGATTCACACTTCTAGGTCCCCATCAGAGGAAGGCAGTGAACTGAGATACAACCAGGTTCTCATCTCTGTGGCAGCACACTCTTATAGACCAGGAGTCATGACAGCACAGAGCTTCGGTAGCGCAGCAGATGGTAATGCCTTTCTGAGAAAACCAAATCTGAAGTTCATTATTCAGCCTGTCTTTCAGAATTTCTTCTCCACCCATAATTTCATGCTTCCTTATTTTTGTAACACTGCAGAAGAATATTAAAGATGCTGCCATTTCCTGAGGAATGAAAACGAATACACTAGAGTGTGAGCATTTCCAGCTCAGACTACCAGGTATTTGGGCACACTCTGTCAGTGAAAAACAGGAATTCAGCCAGTTTAGGGACAATTGTAAAAAGTGCCTCAAGATTCTGTGGCAGTTCTCATCTGAGGGGTTAAAGCATACTAAATGCTGTTGCCAGAGACAAAAACAAGCAGACGACTCTCTCAAAACACCTCTTTTTCTAACCACTGCTAACAGGCAGATTTTAAATTCATTACTGGTTTCCCTGCCCCCACAGTGAAAATTTAATAATCTGCAGTGTCACCTCTTCCTACTCTGGAATTGTCTCCCTACTAGTACAGATCTGGGTATAAGAAACACAGGTGCTCCTTCCTGTGTTTGTCAGCCATGTCACCCTTGAAGCAGCAGGTTATTTCAGCTGAGCCCTTACCTGATACAGAACTTAAGTTAGGGGTTTTTTGCAGGTGGCAGGGGGAAGAAAACAAAGAAAAAAATACCATGTTCTGCACATTTTTCTTCTTTAAAAAGAGGGATGATGAATAAAAGCTTGACATTCATCTCCCAGCACTATGAAACAGTAGTACTGTAGGCCTAAAACACTTTCAAGTGTTGGTGTCACCTGGGCACAATTTTGTGTGACAGCTAACTTGCACTAATGGTTATAATTACCATGGAAAGGCCCTCTCAGATGTAGCAAACATGGTTCAGAGGGTAAGCGGAGTCAGACGGCTGATCTGGCACAAAGATCCCCCACCCCAAGCTAGTCTTCTGATGGATTAGCTGGCTAAAAATCAACCCACTGTGCAAATGCACAGTTGGTAGATCTAGCACGAGTGAAACAGTGGAAACAAGCAGCTTGCAAAGAGGATAAAGTAGGATCACTCCTCATGACAGCAACTCCCTCCTGGTCTGGCTTAGGGATAACAAAATCCACCTGTGCCAAATGAGGCATTCAGAATAAACTGACACCTTTATCCTCGTATGGTGCTACACTACGCAGGTTTCTGGGGCTAGAAACTGTTTTGCTTTGTTTTGCCAAAGGTAGCTAACCTTCCACAATGTTCCCAGTTCATACTGATTCCCTGGCTTAGGCATTTGATTAGCTACGCAGCTAGGAACCTTTTATAAGCAATTACTTACAGAGTGTGGGAGCATTCTCGTTAGGTTTTGATTTCCCAAATTTGAGAATATAAATAGCTTAATTCCTAGTAATCCCTCTAGGCACCTTTCTTTACCCAATTTGCAGCTAGGGTCCAGAATGGTAGAGGCAAACAAAAGAAAATGGTTCTATGAAAGCAACAGAGTAAACAAAATCTTATAGAAAGGCAATCCTTATTTTCTCTATGGCACGGAATTCCACAGAAAAGACTCCTGACAGTTGACCTGCCACCATATTTTAAGTGGTAAAGAACAACCTTCCTGTGTGAAACCAGCTGTTCTCTGTGAGATGTGGATAGCATATGCAAACCTACTTCTAACCCTACAACTAACAAAGATGCACTCAACATGAGCCAGAAGGCTGCCACTGCAGGGATACATGAATTTAGGTTCTCAACTCCTGTAAGGCCATACACGCTTTTTAAGAACTTTCACCGAGGTCAGACCTTCAAAACAGGCTTGGTAACAGTCCTAGACAGATTGCTCCACTTCAGGTAAGCAGGGGGCTTTGCAAGATAATTCATGAAGAGCTGGATGGACAAAGTTCCAGATCAGTGAGAGAAAGCCCAGAATCTCCTTCTGTTATATTGTAGTCACAGGCAGATTTTACCCTTCACCATTTGCTACTCTGAAGTTCACCTGACTGAAACCCAAGACGATGTTTTCAAAAAGAAGCAACAAAGGAAACAGGTTCCAAGGACTTCTCTCCATGTAAAAGGATTAAAAGATTTCTCAAGCTGTGAATGATGCAGAGGTTGAAGAGAAAAGCATTACATTTTTTAGACCTTTTAAAAGAGATCTTTAAAAGTGGGATAAACAAGCTTTTTTTTCACAGAGCACTCTTAGCAGGAACAAGAGCTACATTTACCTTCAGCAAGGTCAATTCTGACAAGGGTGTGAGAGGAGAAGAAAAAAATCCAAACAAACAAGAAACCCCCCAAAACACCAACCAGAAGTAATATGTGTACTAGGCCAGAGTCTCTGTCTTGGAAAAAAACCATGTTTTATAAAAAAAAAATTTAAGGAACAGCACACCACCTCCTAGTGAATAGCTTTTTAGAAAACAACAGCAGAACTATCTTGGATTCAACCTAACACAAAGAATGTTCTCTGCATTGTTCTTCACTTACAGCTTCTTATATTCAATACTGAGAATAAAGACCCATCAATTCTTTTGAACATTAAATCTGCTGACAACTACCAAAGTGTCCCCATAATTTTGCCAGTTTCAAAGCTAACCAATATTCCAACTTCCACAAAAGTGAGCTCCTCATTAGTAGAAAATCAAGGAGAAAATAAACAAGATAGGAAACTGTCTGGCCGCCTTCAGCAGCTGAAAGAAAGCATTTTATAGGCAACGGGATCACCCAGCACTAGGGATACAGCTTTTTTTCAGTTCAAGATTTCATTAGCCTTGGAACAAAAAATGTCTAACTCCAAGGCAGCCAGTTAGCACCCCTACTATGGTTTAACAAACTATTAACATCTGCCAGGGTATCTCATTTAAGCCTCAAAATAAGGAGAAGGATGTAGTCATTCTGCATCTGAAGCAGCCCAATTAATCTGATCAGCTATTCACATTCTCAGAACCAAAAAGCCTTTTAGAGAGGCCAGAGTAAGAGGAACGCCTTTTGGCCTTCAAGAAAGGCAGATTCTAGCACTTTGGAAACTACTTGGATTGCTGCTTAGAAGATAACACACTCCCAACAGTTTTCAGTCCAAGGTGAAAAGAGACTACGAGGAAAGCTCAAAGATCAGGAGAGCCACTTCACAGTTTGGTAATACCTTCTCATCTCAAATTCTTCTAAAGCATCTGGTACAATTTCATCTTTGAGCAACTTCACATATGTTCTAATCCTTTCTTGAGACTGACTATGGGGCTGTTCTCAAAAATACTGCAGTAAGACACAGACATTGATTCAAAAAAGAAACAGAAAACAATTTAGCAAGAAAAATTATTTTCTGATTCTGGAAAGCAAATGAGAAACAAGTCTTTTGGTAAAAAGGCTATAATGAGTGAGAAAAAACAAGCGAGCTTGTATGAGAAGAAACACAGGATGGGTTACTTATGTCACTACCTCTACATCAATGGCCTGTAACTAGAAGTTCGAGTTTCCTATTTCTATACTAAAATGTTGGGTAAACAACAGCAGTAGAGTCAGATCTCTAAAGAAAATATTTCAACTCACTTAATGTTTAAGTTTAAATTTGGTGCATATTTACCCTTTATGGGTACTACAGACAGTTTACATAATTTTTAGTTACGGCAGTATTTAATTTGCACAGAATGAGTTACGCACATGAATTATTCACTGCCAGGCTCATGACCCCTCATACGCCGTACACAACTGTCCTTCCTTACCCATAGACCAAATCCAAGGGCTAGATTCCTGTATGCTGGTGCACACATAGGTCTACACTCTCCTGCTAGCAAGTAGCTACATAGTTTGCACATCTGCTTTTCCACGACACAGTATCGAACTGCATGTCTGAGGGAAAAAAAAGAAAATGCACTGGCAAAGCACGGAAGAGGTAAAGAAAAAGCATATGCAGCAAGCATAAGAAATCAGTTGTGTGAGCCAGAAGGTTTTCCTCAGGCAGCGGGTCAAGAGTCTTGGGCTCAAGGGAGCCTTTCCACCGCCTGGGGATGGCTTCCAGCAGGTACAGCTTTGAATATCCCGATGGCCATCCTGGTGCTGCACGTAACCCTCGTCTAACTGAAAGGGGGAGGATATGCTGCTTCCAGAGGAGAACCCAGCACAATAGTTTGCTACAATAGGATAAAACAGTTAAGGAGAAAATAATGCTAGCAGTAAACCTTTTCCATTATTTGTCACAGAGGTAAATGGATTACTCTTATGGATGTAATGCATGAGACATAACAGAGAGCTTTAAACGCTGTGATTGGAGACGGAGACAGTATCAAGCTCGTCTCTTGCAAGGTGTGGGATGAGATGCAAAGGTTACAGGACAGGGTGCTAATGAGGGTGCTCTGCCAGCGACTGAAATGCGTTGGCCACACTGGATCACACTTGCAGTCTTACAGAGATGAGTCAGGGACTCCTGAGGTAACAGAAGCCAACAGAGAAACAGCAGTGAAATAGCTCAAAGGAATTAAGGGGTGTTTCTCTAGAAAGGTGAAACTTGGTGGAACAAATCCCGTGACTGGAGTGCGAATATCAATGGCTATGGGCTGTTCAGAAGAGACAGGAAAGGAAGAGGTGGAGGGGTTGCCCTCTACATGAAAAGGAGAACTAACTGTGAAGAGCTGTCTCTGAACAACAGCCATGAGCATGTTGAAAGCCTGTGGGTAAAAATCAGAGACTGAGGTAACCTCGTGGTTAGAGTCTGCTACAGGCCACCTGATCAAGGGGAGCCTATTGACAAAGCCTCCCTGCTCTAACTCAAGGAGACATCCTGCTTGCAGGCTATTCCTGCTGGGGGACTTCCACCACACGGACATCTGCTGGAAAAGTAGCACAGCAAGCTGTAGGCAATGCAGGAGACTCCTGGAATGCATGGAGAATAACTTCTTGAGCCAGGTGATAGAGCCCTACCAGACAGGACGAGGTATCGGATTTGATGGTCAACAATGGAAGCAAACTAACTGAGGATGTCAAGACTGGAGGCAGCCTGGGCTGCAATGATTATGCACTGGTGGAGTTTGCAGCCCCGGGGGACTGAAGGAGTAAAGTTAGGCCCCTGAACTTCAGGAAAGCAAACTTCCAGCTTTTCAAGGAGATAGTCAACAGGATCCCTTAAGAGACTGCCCTCAGGGACAAGGGAGTGAAAATGAGCTGTCAGATCTTTAAGGAAGTCTTTCATAGAGTACAAGAGCTAGCAATCCCCAGCAGCAAGAAATCAGGCAAGGAAGGCAAGAAACTGGCCTGGCTGAGTAGGGAACTGCTGGTTGTACCCCCTCTGACAACCAATCCTGGTGAACAGATAACAACAGACAAGGAGAAGGCTGAGGTGCTTAAGTTTTTTGCCTCGGTCTTCAATGGCAACCACCCTTCCCACACCCCTTAAGTGGATGGATGATAGGATGAGGACTGGGGGAGCAAAGTCCCTCCTACTCTGTAACAGAGAAGATCAGGTTCCTGACCGCCTGAGGAACCTGATTGTGCAGAACCTCTATGGGACCTGGTTCAGATGCATCCCAGATTCCTGAGAGAATTTGCTGATGTAGTTGCCAAGCTACTCTCCATGATATTTGAAAAGTCATGGCAGTCAGGTGAAGTCCCAGGTGACCGGCAAAAGGGAAACATATCTTTAAAAAGGGTAGAAAGGGAGAGTCGGGGAACTACCAACCTGTCAGCCTCCCCTCTGCACCTGGGAAGATCATGGAACAGATCCTCCTAGAAGCTATGCTAAGGCACATGGAGGACAGGGAGGTGATTTGGGACAGCCAGCACAGCTCCACAAGGGAAAATCCTGCCTGACCAGCCTAGTGGCTTTCTATGATGGAGTGATTACATCAGTGGATAAGGGAAGAAATTACAGAAGTAATTTCTCTGGACTTCTGCAAAGCCTTTGACACATTCCCCCACAACACCCTTCTCTCTAAACTGGAAAGAGATGGATTCGATGGGTGGACTCTTAGGTGGATTAGGAATTGGTTGGATGGTCACATCCAAAGGATAATGGTCCATGGCTCAGAGTCCCAATGGGCAGCAGTGACCAGTGATGTCCCTCAGGGGTCCATACTGGGACCAGGGTTATTTAATATCTTCATTAGTGACAGAGGGATCGAGTGCAAGTTTGCAGATGACACCAAGCTGAGTGGTGCAGTGACAGACCTGAAGGATGGGATGCCATCCAGAGGGATCTGGGTAAGCTCAGAAAGTGGGCCCACCTGGGTGGGGGAAACCCTCGGTATCGATTCAGACTCTGGGATGAACAGATCGAGAGCAGCCCAAGGACTTGGGGGTGCTGGTGGATGAGAGGCTGGACATGTCCCAGCAATGTGAGCTCACGGCCCAGAAAGCCAAGTGTATCCTGGGCTGCACCAGAAGCAGCCTGGGCAGCAGGTTGGGGGAGGGGGTTCTGCCCCTCTCTCTGCTCTGGTGAGATCCCACCTGCAGTGCTGCATCCAGCTCTGGGGTCCCAGCACAGGAAGGACATGAACCTGTTGGAGCAAGTCCAGAGGAGGGTCACCAAAATGATTAAAGGGATGGAGCACCTCTGCTATGAAGAGAGGCTGAGAGAATTGGAATTGTACAGCCTGGAAAAAAGAAGGCTTTGGAGTGACCTAATTGTGGCCTTCCAGTACCTGAAGGGAGCCTACACGAAAGATGGAGAGAGTTTTTACAAGAGCATGTAGTGACAGGACAAGGGGTTTCAAATTGAAAGAGGTTTAGATTAGATATTAGGAAGAAATTCTTTACTATGATGGTGGTGAGGCACCAGAGTAGTTGTGGATGCTCTGGAAAGTATTCAAGGCCAGGTTGGAGAGAGCTCTGAGCAACCTGCTCTAGTGGGAGGTGTCCCTGCCCACAGCAAGGGGGTTGATCTTTAAGGTCCCTTCCAACTCAAGCCATTTTTTGATTCTGTAACAAAAGAAAGTGCACACACAAGATAATGGTCTCTAACTCTGAAAGTTCAGTCTTATAACTAGGTTAAAAATGGACCTAGATAGAACAATGGAGGACATTAAAAGGCTACATATTACTTCTCATACACAAAAAGTAAGGAGAGTTAGGAAGAAATAATTTTAAAATCAAATGAGATTGTGAATTTGAGTGACATGAAAATCAGAAAAAGATGGCCAACAATGGATGAAGTATGATGCAGATTAAAAGCCATATTTTAAAGTGAGAGTCTGAGAACTTTCTATGAATTAAATAACAATTTTTAAGTTTGTGCCAGAAGAACATGAATCTGGAGCAAAAACGGAAGCTCTACAAGGCTCTGGAAGAAAGTGGTTGAATTACCAAAAGCTACTCAAAAGCATGATATTTCAGGATAAAGGGAAGGAAAGAACAAGCAAAACTTCAGTGAACCCCACAGAAAAAGCCTGAAGTAATGAACACCTTCAGCAAAACACAGTGGAAAGCAAGGAGGTAATCAAAAGAAGACACAGATGGAAAACAAAAGTGGAACAACACTCCAAAAGCAGCATAGCTGATAGTGACGATGTAGTTGACAGAAAAAAGGAAAATGAAGTACTGGATCTGAACCTTAGCTGGGAAGAGATCATCGTAAACACTGATTACAATTGTAGTAGAGCACAATTGAAGCCACAGCGGAGGACAAGAGCCCTGGACAATGCACTCAAAGAATTTTGAGATGAAAAAAGAGAAAGGAAATTAAGAGGCAGTTGCAAAAGCAAGAGAGGCTACAGGCATTTTGTACACTTCTTTTTTGAAAAAAATGAGAAACATGTCTACAGGTATTGTGAGGGAAAAGACAGGAGTTGAGCAAGTGATTAAAGGGCAGAGGTAGAGAAAAAGAACACAAAGTTCAAGGAAAATAAGGAGATGCTCTTGTATGGTGCCATAAGGGTTAAGAGGAAGAAAAAATATTCTTCTTGTGAGAAGATGATTGCAACAGTTGGAAGAAAGTGATAAAGGGTAGGCCAAAATGTATTCAATCATTAAGTCATCAAGATCCCATGCAGAGAAAGAAGTAGATGTCAAACAACATGCAAAACCCATATAAAAATGTGGATAATGGGCTACTATTTAACAAGTTGGATTAGAGCCTCTCAGCACAGTATGTTTCTGGTGGGCTTATGTCCTTTGCAGGTACAGGAACACAAGAAGGATCTCTGAAGGGCAACTCAAGCAGTTCAAGAACCTGCAGAGAAGGCATTTGCTACTGGGAAAACTAGAATCATAAATGAAAGACATACCCTAAAAACAGTAAAAAGAGAAAATCAGGCTGGAGAGATCCAAATTCAAAATACTGGTGAACTACAAGACACATGAAAGCATGGCCACATTGCAAGTAGAATGCAAATGGTGGTGGAGATTCTGAAAGAAGCCTTGCAATTACCAGAGATAAGAAATTCAGTAGTTGGATCAGAACAAGCACGCAGACATGGCTCGATGAAAACCAAATGAAATTAACTGACTATGTTTAATGAGAGGCTAGAAACAAGAATACAAGCCAAATCAAGTTAGGGCAAAGAAGCATGTAATTACTGTCAAAGAACATTCAGAACAAGCCAGGAATCAAACTTGAAGAGGAAAAAGCTCATGGGGAGGAAGCAAACATGCTGTATGTAATAAGACAGAGGAAAGAAGATAAAAACTGGATCCCAACACTGTTCAGAAAAGGAAGAATCTCAAGGCCACAGGAAAAAGTAGTCCCCGTCCCCCTGTCTCTTCCATGGTCTGACCCAGGACAGAGCACAATACGGAAAAGATAACCATAAATAAAAGGATGAAGGATACTGATGATGGCAAAGCAAGCCACCCAACTGTGGTTTTAAAGCATCAGCTTCTGCCTCAGGAAATCGAGAACAGTGAGCGGCTCCATCCACAACTAGGTGGTTGTGAACAAAGTTCTTTCTTTGTGCCTGCTTAAATTTTACCTACATCTTCTCACTCACTGTATACTCCCACTCTGGTCAGTTATCAGCATCGTTCATGATATAATCAATACTGAATTCATCAGTACTAAACCCACTCACATTTCACCTTACTTTGTAAGGGCTGTAAATTCTCCTACAGTTGTGTAATAGGTATTACAGGTGCAGAGTAACTGACATTGGAAGGGACCCCTGCTGAAAGCAGAGCCAACTTTGAAGCTAGATCCAACTTCAGATGTAAAGTGTGTTGCTTAGGGCCTTGCCTAGTCAAATTTGTGCACCTCCAAAACCAGGAAATTCCACATCTTTTCTGTCATTTCTCCTCCCTCAAACCAATGTCTGACCACTGAAACTTTTTGCCTAACTGATCTGGAATTTTCTTTGCTGCAATTTGTTTCTGCTGCCACTTGTCCTTTCAGTGTACGACTCCAAGAAGAGCCCTAGAAAATATTAAATATCTACCAGGATAGAATAAGGAGTGGAAAAAAGATCACTGCAGCCACGAGAAAGCCTTTGGACATGCAGAACTCTCACTAGGTAATGAGCATCCAGCTTTTTGATGTCCAAAAAAATCTGTCTGATGAGGTGTGCCAGAAATCTAAAGGAAGCCATCAAAAGGACATCACGAGAGATTTATTTAGGATAAAAAAAAAATGATTGTTTCAGACATGAGAGAAGAGCAAGGAAAAATGGTATTCCAAATGGTGTATGTACATTGCAAGTGAAAGAAAATAATTTTGTATAGCAAGGTCAGGTACTCACCATCTCTCTTGCAATCTCCACAGCTTCCTGCAGCCCATAGAGCCTGCCACAGACCAGGTAGATCCCATTGGCCCAGAGAATACAACCCTCGTGGACCCAAAATTCATTGCTGTCAAGAGGTAGTTCAGGAATTTGTAACTCCAGCTCAGTGCCACCTTCTGAAGTGGGCATAGAGGGTTTTGAGTCCAAAGGAGTCTTTTCACCGCCACTGCCACTGTCAGTGGTTGCTTTTTTACAAGAAGCTCCCCTTGAAAGTGACCGAGAGGCTCCGCTACAGTCCTCAGAGCGGTGCCGCCTCTTAAAGCGGGGATGAGCAGCGAGGCTTCTTTGTTCCTTCTGTTGTTGCTGTTCCTCCTCCTCTTCCGTATCTGTCTTGGAACCATTAGAAGCACTTTTGTGCCGTACCTTGACCTTGCTCTGCATTTCTGTGGCCCTCTTTGGAGGTGGGTTCTTGGGCAAGGTAGCTGCGTAATCCTGGGGGTAGAAAGGACCAAAGAGGTCACCCATGTTACGATAGCTGGCCCATTTGCCACACAGGCAGCAAACCAGATGCCCTAAGACAGAAGACTCTGTTACTACAGGGCCTTGCAGCATGAAAGTTGAGGTGGGCAGCACTTTGCTCTCCGCATTGCTAGGAGGGGGTGTTGAAGACCTCTGTCCTTTCCGACCCCTCACCAATTTGTTCTGCTCCTCTTCCTCTGCATTTATGATTGTGCACACAGCGCCTAATTCACACTTGTTTACCACATGAATATAAGGGAAAAAGGACTTATTCTTGGAGTCAGTTTTATCTACAGACTGGGTAGCGTATTTAAGCTTGATCTCTGGTTCCTGAGGCTCCACAATGGGAGCAGCTCGTCTAGGCTTCCGCTTCCGTGGCTGTGCTGCAGGTTTTCGCCTCTCCCTCCTTTGCCTCTTGGGCTTTGGCTCACCAGCACTCACCCCCTCTGCAGACTGTGCCGGTACTGGTGGGGGTGGTGGGGGCAGGGGCAGCTGCTGCTGCTGCTGTTGCTGCTTCTTCTGCTTGTTCACGCTCCCAATTGGCCTCCCCTTTTTCTTTCCAGAGGGGAAATATCCCTTTGGAGGGAAACCATCTGGCTTGGGTGAAATGTTTGTCACATCTCCGTCTTTTTCCTCAGACTTTGGATTTGGTTCAGAAATAAACGCACTGGAAGGGGAAATTGCTTTTGGGTCAGAAAAGGTCAGAGTTCCAGCTCCACTTACAGATCCATCAGACCTTCCTTGACCACCTGACTTCTGAGAAGGTGGTGGTGCTGCACTGGATCCTGCTCCTTCTTTACCAACACTCGCAGCTTCAGGGACCTCTTTTTTGTTTTTATCATCCTCACTGCTTTGCCACTCTTCTGAAGATCTTGGAAGAGTTTTTTCACCGGCTGTATCCTGGCTTGCTGGCCCCACTTGATCTGACATCTCTCCTTTTCTCTTCTCAGCCTCTGGTCCATGTCCAGCCGCATTTCCTCCTTCAGGTCCACTCTTAAGAGACAGGATGTCATCAAGAGTGACAGTATCTGGACCAGTTTCAGCACTGTTGGTAGAAACACTTCTCCTAATATTGGGAGATGTAATTTTTTGAACAATAGCTTCCAGTTTTAATCCTCGCCCCTTTCTTGGGGGCAGTATTTTGGTCTTAGCTGGGCTTGTGAGGGAAACAGCAGGACAATTCCTATTATCAGGACTTGGCAGGTCCTTGAAGGAATCTCCCTTTGCAACTGACTTGCCAGTATCTTGGTTTTGAGATGAATGGGCATAGGAGTTGTATGTTTTATCAGCTCCTTCTTTTGCTGAAGGTATCAGTCGCCCTTTATCTTCACTGCCACTGTTCTTCATATCATGTGGTTGTCTTTTGGTAGGGATAGGTGAGATGAAAGAACGGACTCTCCTCCTCATAATTAATGGATTTTGAGGAGACTGGTCTTCCTGGCCAGGGAGCCTGAGCATAGCATTGCTAGGCTTGGGCAAATCTGCAGATTCCTCTCGTCGATGCCCATCGCTTTCTTGAGGGCAAAATCTTTTTTGGTTGGCTGCTCCAAGAGGGCCGCTGCTTTTGGCAGGAGAAGTTTGCCGAGAGAGGTCCCAACCAGATTCGTGATGCTGCAACTTCTGGTTGCCGTGTTTCAGTTCGGTGCATTTGCTCTGAGTACCATCGCTCCCCATAACACAGCGCCCAGCTTCCTGGCTTCCCGTGTCATGGTAGGAGCTACCTTGAAGGTACATCATTCCATCCTTGTCATTTTTTAAAGGACTCCTTACTCTTTCCAGAAACTGCTGTTGTCTTGGGCTCTTCCTTGCCCCTTCCTGCCTGTGCTGAGCTGCAGCAATCACACCCTGAGCAGTGCTGCTTGCCCAATCTTTGTATTCTTCTTGCTGTTGCTGGTATATCTGTCTCTTGTAATGATACTGGGAATTCAAACTCTGGTTGGGGTCACCAAAAGCATGAGGCCTGGCATTTGTGTGATATGCTGAAGCCAGAGAAGGGCCTTCTGAATTCTGAGGGTAAACAGAATGTAAGGAACCCCTGCTAACTCTTTCAGACAGTGTCATGTGTGGGTTCATGTGATGTAGATCTGTCCCTGGGCCTCTGCTTCTGCCTGGTGACATTTTCAGCTTATCAGCAAGATCCTGATATTGAGAGGGTGATTTACCCCTTCCAGTTCTGCCAGGTGCTCGTCTCATGTGTGTCGATCTGCTGTCCTGCTGGGGAATGTAATCTGGAGCAGCATCGGAGACTGCAGCTCCAGGGCTGGCATTGCCTCGGAAAGATTCGTGCTTGATGCCAGCAGGATGACAGTGGTCTCCTGTTTTTTTATTGTTGAGACTAGCAGAGCTCTTTGACTGTTCAAAATCTTCTTCCTTTATTTGCCCACTGTGAGCTTTCATCTTTGTTTCCATGGATACTAAACCACCAGGGAGTATTACTGACTGGCTCAAGCCAGGGGCAAGACGTTCACTCCTTCCGCTCCTGGCCTCAGGACCCATGTGCCCCATGGGGTGAGGGCCAGGATCTCTTACAAGTTGCCTTAATGGAGATATGTCACAGATCACTGATCTCCTCTCTGAGAGTGCCCCCCCTTCATGGGCAGAAGACTGAGACTCCACATCAAACTTTCTAGCAATAGGGTAATCAGCTAAATTTATCTGCTTCATGTCTGGAGCTGCACTGCCAGACTTCCTGTCCCAGGGACCCCAGTGAGGGCCCTCCAGGAGAGACCCCATGCTTTTGTTTAAGAGGCCTCTATTGGTCAATTCATTGGTTTGACTAATTAAAACATTGGGCCTCATGGCTCCCTCCAAACTCCCAGCCATCCCAGAATGCTCCTGTGTGTTCCTAGAATACCTTCTGTCTGGATGATGGTGGTACCCCTGTAAAACCTCCTGTAGGAGGCTAGGAAACTTCTCATTCCGGCCTTTGCGCTCACTGTGCCCTGGAAAATCCCCCTTTTCCTGACCAGAAGGATACTGTGGAAAGCCACCGATATTTCTCTGTATACCAGCTGCTATATTATCCTTGTAGCTGTATCTTAAACTGCCAGGAGACTTGGAAGATTCTGTTCTTGCAGGAAAATTTGGCCCAACAACTGCATGACCAGGCTGGCTGTTCCCCTCCCCATTATGGTTAGTGTTATCTCCACTTTTGCTCCCTTTACTTCCTACTTGAGTTTCTGGCTGTGTCCCTGCATGCCCGGCTTCTTTTGTTCCACTAGCACTAGCTGGTGCCTGAGTGGCTGTGGAAGCATCATCTTGTGGAGGTTTATCTTGTCCACTTGACTTTTCTACTCTTCCTGTCATGGCTTCCCGGGAGACAATCACCCCAACTGCCTTTTCATTCACTTTTGGGGCATTTTCCACAGCCACTACAGCTTCCTTCCCATCAGGGGAGGCCACATCTTCCCTAGCTGCAGGGCTGCTGCTGAGTTTTGATGGTTCATTCTGAGAGCCTTGTGCTGGTGAGGAGTTGGGTCTCTCTAAATTACCCCCTTTGTAAGTGGTGTCTGAGCTGGTGCTCTGGCCACTCAGCTGTCTCACCCTTTCCCCCTGATCCTCTGAACTACTAGAACAGCCACCGTCAAGGGACTCTGCCATGGGAGACTTGAGTTGCTCCTCTGCCTGGGAGGAGCCTTCTGAGTTGGTGCAGCTGTCGGCCTTCTTTGAAGAGGATGATCTTTTGGAACTTTTTTTCTGAGGTGCCAAGGCATCTGAGAGCAACATGTGCTGGACTGTGTTGGGCAGATTGGCCACTTGAGAACTCAGAGCACTCAGGCTGCTCAGCCCTGGATCTGTGAGCCTTTTTTCCTGCAGTCCTTCCAGCCCAAACCCCTTGAATCCACCTGCATGAGCATTGGGGCTTGGCATCATAGATGGTGTAGGACTAAGCTGAGGCATCATCTGCAGGATTCGGTTTCTAGAACCCATGGACATGTTGCCTTGCCCACACTGGAGATTTTCTCCACCTGGCATGAGTGGAGAAGGGGTAGAGCTGCAGCTTGGAGACTGAACCACAGATGCAGCAGGAGATGGATTAGAGATTGGACTGAAGTTTTGGTGGAACTGCATTGGTGACCTTACAGGAACTTCAGTCTGGCTGTACTGTCCTACTTGGCTTTGAAGAGAGAGCTTGGTGGCAGCGTTTGAATACTGCATTACGTGCTGAGGTGGGTGCTGTTGCTGCTGCCCCTGCTGCCCACTTTGGGGCAGCTTAGACTGCTCAAAACTTTTCATCGGTTGAGTCTGAAAGCTGTAGTTTGACTGGGTCCCATAGCCCTGTGCATTGGAACCCACAGCATGGCCTTCATACTGCGACCCAGAATTCACGTTGTAGCTTCCGTCGTAATTCTGTCCTGACTGGCCAAAACGCTGTGGGGAGGGGAAAGAGGAGGAGGAGGATGACGAAGGTGGTTGATAGTGTTGGCTGAACTGACCCACTCGTAACTGGTAGCCAGAAGCAGAGGAAGGCAAGGTGGATGGACGCTGCATTGGCTGCAAGTGTGAGGTGCTAGAAGCAGACTGGCTGGAAGCCTGGGGTAAAGGCTGGTGAGACTGATAGATCTGCTGTCTCAGCTGCTGCACCTGCTGCTGCTGGCTAGAAGCCTGCTGCTGATACTGGGCACTCCCCGGAGAAAAAGGACCAGTATAATCTTGTTGGTAGTGGGATACACCCCCAAGGGTTGAATGCTGTGTTTGAAACTGGCCCACATGTCCCTCATTCCCATACTGACTCCCAAAGCTACTCCCTTGAGGGGGCCCATAGCTCTGTACTGGTCCAGAAGGCCTGCGCTGAGGTGGCTGCTGCCCTCCTGACACCACTGGATCTTTGTTGGCAGCCATATAGTAAAACTCTCCTGCTTCTTTTCTGAAACCTTGGTAGCTCTGATGGCCAGAGCTCTCACCAGGCATCGCTGTAGAGGATCCTGTTGCTCCACGACGTCCACTACCAGCACCTCCTCCAAAGCTCTGGAACATCTGGGCCTGCTGGCGAGGGCTGAACTCTTCCAGTCGGGATGAACCGTGCACTTCCTGTGGGTAGCTCTGCTGGTTTCCGTGATAACTACTTTGCTCCCGAAAGGACTGCATGCTGTTCAGCAGCAGAGCAGCAGCTCAAAAGCCCTCCTAAATGGGGAGAAAAAGAGAGGGGAAAAAAAGGTATAAGATCTACATTTCCCAGTCACATCAGTACCTCTGCTCAATTTCACTGTTTAACAGTAATTAAAATTTAGTATTTGTCTCCTACTTTCTGGTACATCAATGTTCAACCCCTCTTCTTGCAATCTGCCAACATTCTAGGTAGTGCAAGTAAGAGGAATCACTAATTTTCAAAAAAATACAGGCCAGTAGCCTATTACCAGTTGGAGTGCATTTTCAGCATTAATTAATATTTCCCTAAAGTCATTTACTAACTGAGTGTGTTTATGTGCCCCTGAAGAGAGAAACTTCCAACAAATTTGCAAAGCAAAGGAGAGCAGTCCTTACCCTCCGGGTATTCACTATGGCTAATACTGGAAGTAATCAAGTACTTTGCCACCATGTTTAGAGGTGCAACGAGAACCCTGCAACGCTCTCAAACGACACTTGGATTTACCACAGGAATGGCATCCAAGGCTCATGTTTCATGCTGGGAAAGATCTCTATTAGCAAACACTCAAGATACAATTGACCAAAGCTCAAACTAAGATATCCCGATGAAAGGAGCTATGGGAACCTGTGAAAGAACTGGCACCAGTATACTCAGTGCTCAGTTCCCGAATACTCCAGTGACAATCTTAGGTGAAAACCAACACAGCAAGAGAACACATTGCATTTCCCACCCCATCTTCTTTGCTTTAAAAGACAGAAAGTTGGTACAAGACCACTCTGTTAGAGCAAAACAGTCCACAACTTCATCCCTTAGGATTTACATTACCTCGAATGAAACTTTACTGAAAACATTTGTCAGTCAGAATATATATATTTTGGAATATCACGTATGATCATCTACATTTACATTATCAACTCGTAAGTAAACGCACTCCAGGAAGGCTCTCCTATGTATTTCAATCTATTATGCAGTGTGTGGAATCATGACTCACCCTCAAGGACCAGACCACAGCTGCAAAATTCTTTGGGGACTCTGGCTAGTCCCTCTATAAAAGCCCAACGCATCACTAGATGCATTAAGAAAAGTATGGTAATGAACAAGAATATACATGCACACTGCCATTAATAAATAAGCAAACAAACAAACAAATAAAATTAATTAGCATTTTACAAAAGCATTTCATTTCTGAAACACTTTGTGGTTTTCTCTTCCTGAAAACAAAACGGATAAAGCCACCTGGAGAGACTTCTTCCTTTAAATTAATCTTAAGACAATGCTCACACTTTTTCAGGAAACGGAACCCTGACTCCTCAGATTGGACACTTCCTGAAGATTTGCCTGCATTATATTTTCTCATTTAGCCATGTTTTGTGCTTGCCACAGTCAACTGAACCCACTGAGAATTAAAGCCTAGCTTTGCACTTAAGTTTTCTTCAAGTAGATCACCAGAGTCACAAGAATACAGGCATACAAATGAGGTGCAGGCAGTGTCTGGCATCATGCTCTATTCCCATATGCCTCTCAAGGTTATTTTTTTTTCTTCACATATATGTTATCTATAGAAGGCTCTAACTCTACCACTAGGATCTCTCATCTGGGTTTCTACTATCTGTGCATGCAGGCTACAGAACACACAGGCACAAAACTACACCACTACACTGCATATCTCCGCAGCCCCCCTCTTCTAACTCAAAGGCATCTTTGTGTTGCAGCCTCAGTTCACGCAGCTTGATGTACATAATAATATTATGAGAATCAAAAGGGAACTGTCAAATTGTTAATACTTCAAATTCTGTCTCTCCCCTTCCAGGAAGTCAACTTTACTGCTGTTTTAATCTTGTATTTTAAGTGTCATATTGTAAGAGAGACAGATCTGCTGTTCTGCTGAACTTCCACTTTTTTAGCATTTTAAAGACTATATACATCACGTGAATAATACTTCTATGAATGCCACACTGTGCCAATCTGTCCAGTTTGGGCTTATTATGGGTAAACCCCTCCTTTTTCTGAATCACTCCTTTTGATGTTTCATCAGTTTGAAGCTCCACCCTATTGAGATAGGACTAAAATTGGGATACCTAAGATACCTAATGCAAGCTTCTTTCTTCCTTTTTGTATGACTTGCTGTTAAGGTGAAAAATGAGGGGAGAAAAAAAGGCAGAAAAGAACACATGCATAGAAATAGAAGAAAGTTATCAAGCTAAAGGTAAAAGAACATCTACTGTAACTGGCAGATGTTAGAAAGCAGCTTCTCTAGATAAACAGTTTGGAGCTCTGCAATCAGCAACATTCACGTGCTGTGGAGGCTGCGTGCACGCCCTGGCTATCATGTGCTTTGCACCCTCTTTTCATGAAAGCAACATTGCCATCCTCTCACAGGCTCAGTCTCCCACATAATCTAAGACTCAATTTTAAATATGACTTTAATAAAGCTTATTTTGTATAGTCTGAACAAGATCTCATGAACCCTCTTCTGTATTACATCATACAAAAATTTTAATCACTGATGATATTCATTCTTCTATAACACTACTAAAAGGCTTGAAAACATGTTAGTTTGGAAATGTAGCAGCTAATGATGCTAGAAAACATTCTTAAGACTTTCTCACTATTAAAAAAGGATAAATTTAATTATATAATAAACAGAAACAGCACAAGATGCTGTAAAATACCTTTAGAAACAGAGACACGGTAAAGGTCAACCTAAGGCACAAATTCTTATCCTCCCGTATCTCATGAGTCATGTAACATTTATTTAGTCCAGAAGTTATATATGCTAACTCAAAACAGAGAGAATATATTTTTCTCCTTCAATTTTATTTTTTTTTTCCCCGATCCTGGAATTTATCCTGACAAACAAATACAAAGTTTTCATCAGGACAACACTTGTTTGGAACATCTCACAAGGAGCTTAACTTGAGTAACATAATCAGCACAGTTGCTGCCAAAAAGAAAAGAGAAAACACATTTCATTAATAACAGGAGTAAAAAAAGATAGGAGATGCGTCAATCCATGACATCATCGATAACTTAAGACATATAGCACATTTCCTGTCATTAAGGTACTATAAATACAGGACTATTACAATTATTATTGCAATAATCTTTCTTAACAGTAACAGTCCTGTAAAGTGCTTAGACCTAAGTGCTATGTTCGCAGCAAAACCATGAAGATAATCTCACGGGCAAGTCTTGTTAATAAAATACATTCAGACAGATGAGGCCTTCCAAATCTACCCAGATGCACAGGGAAAAAAAAAACTTATTTTATTAACTTTTTACTGGAAGCCTTTAAAGAAAACATTTTCAGCTGGTACATACTGCTCCACACGCAGGAACGATACATCAGCTGCCGACTAGAGACTGCAACACAATCATATAAAAACCTCATAATGGTGGTACACATCTATAATCCCAACCCCAACAGAAGGGACAAAGTCCTACCTCCAAAAAAGCACTCTATTAACAGCCACAAATTACACACTTTTACAGTACTTTCCAACATGCACAACATCCCAAGCCTTCCTCATTTATTCAAAGGGAAGGTAAGATTCTGGCACAGCTTTCACTACTCCCGTGTCACACCTACACTCTCTCTACACATGCATCCAGCTCTCTCAGTAAAGCTGCATGATTCTGAAGTATTTATAGCCTGTAGCTGTAGAGTCATCTAAGCATATCCATCTAGAGATTACAGACTACATTCACGAGGCTAAGCAGTTTCACTCTGCTCCAACACATTTGTTTCTTCCCCAATAGTCCAGTAATCAAAATTTGCCTTCAACTTGGCAGGAACAAAGGAAGCATATTACAAGCCTGTGTGGCTGATAAAGAAATAGCCTCGCTTACAGAATCACTGCACATAAGTCTCAAATAGAGAGAAGCAATAGGTCCTCTTTTCCATATCTCAGATTTATTTGTGAAACTTCTGAAGTTATTTCAGGTAGTCTTTCAACTCACCGTCTCCACGTTAACCTAATTTTAAGCACATCTACAATGCAGATTTTGTTTCTTAATCATTTGAAAAAGCCTTACAGAACTTTCTTAACATAAGAGTTCCTCAAAATATGGAGCTACTGCATTGTGACCCCTCTGTGAGCAAGATTATCAAATATTAGTCAACAGCATGTAAACATCTTTCAATAGTTCCTCCATGAATATCAGAATGCCCCAACCACTGCTGATTAACAGAATTCATCAGTACTCCCACTCCAAGATTACTATGTGAAATGATCTTCTGCAATATACTGTGATCCACTTTTTTTAAAGATACATAAATCATAGTCCTGATTATCAAAGACTGGACAAACACAGGACAGCTGCCCACATCATCTTATTTAACACAGTAGTGCATCACTACAGAGAGCTCATGAGAAGTGAGCTAAAAACCAAAACAGTGTGGGGATACACCTAATTCTTAACGATATAAGGAACAAATGAAGCCACCACCAGCTCATTCTCTAGGACATAAGTGAGGTCTTTCCGCTTCGTTAAATTTTCTTTAGATTTGGGTTGACTACTGCGATCCATCTGTGCAGAGAAGTCTCAGGCAGCAGTCAAATGCAATATATCTCCAGTGATCTGTCAAAAGCCTCTCACTTCCCCTCATGCCTATCGGGGAAGATAATGCAGTTACAAGCAGGTGACAAACGGTAAGACAGTATTTTCCATAGTCAAAAATGTACATGAACAAGTTGGGAGGTTATAGAGTGTCCAAGGTTCTGATTAAAATAGACTTACTTGCTAAATCCTGGGCAAATACCAGATGTACATAAATCTGCAACCGTTTCTAGTCACAACTCACACAAAATGCAAAAATTACCATTTTTGTCCTTCCCCACTGTATCTTGTTAAACTTGCAGAAAACATACACATAACCAAAAAAACCCCACCAAGCCAGAACCTGAATATGAACAATTCAGGGGCGTATTTTGTGAGTAAACAATGCCCACGTTCTGAATTAAGCCAGAAATACAGGAATAAAGGATTTCTATGTACTGAGAACCATTTCCATCGTCAAGGCTAAGCTGCTAACCCTCATTGCTGCAGATACACAGTTATTACTTCCACACCTGAGCAATGGCTTGGAATAGACTGACCTTGTTTCAATTTTGGAGGAACATTACTCTGCCTGCTGCCTTTAGGAGAAGGCAAATCATCCACAAATGGCATAAGGAGATGAATTTAAGGATCAAACCTATGACTGCATTTAACAAAGCAAGAGATGTAACTTATTTCTTCTACATTTGATGCCTTTTTAAAAGGGAAACTACTTAAAATGGGTTTTCAACATTAGGTGTGAAATAGAAGTAAACTAAGACAGTAAGCACTTCAAAAGGACACCAGTTTGTCCAAGCAGTATCACTCACTGCTCACCTCTTTCAAAAAGTCGTGTTTCTGACATTGTCTTATTCACCACTGCACTTCCAGAGAAAACTGCAGTCAGATCTGCCTCTCACCAAGCCACCATGATTTATTCTATCAAAAAAACCTTACTACAGCACTCAAAGTTGAAACAGTATGCAACAAATTGTCACTGAGAGTGCCAGACCCTATTGAAATAGCTAACCTGAAGTAGACAAAGTATCTTGAAAAGTATATAAAAAATAAATCAAACCCAGAATGCTGTGTTACTGGAGACTGAATTTTATAATTCTAAAAAATCACAGCATGCCTTAAAAACACCCATATGTAGTTGTTACACATGCTTAAGTGTCTAATAACAACACGTATTAGCAATGTGTCTTCCAAATCAGTGCTAATACTGGTCTTGACCAAAAAAAAAAAACCCAGAGCTTAATTTTGTCCTTCCTAGTGAAACCCTTCACCAAAGAATTCCTCACACGAGTTACAGCTTGGCCAAGTGGATTGTAACTAGTTTCCATCATCTCAGAGACACTGTGCTTTCTTTACCAAACTATCTGCACAGCTTTTAAGAAAGTCAGTATGTATGAGCTTAAATGCAAACAATTAAAGTTCTCGCAGAAGGGGTGAGGAACAGATGAGCGTGGCAGAAGGAGCACAGTGAGCTTTGTCAGTTGAGAGAGGAGAATGCTCTGGGGATTACTGTGCTACATAAGATCCTACATTCACTTCTTTTTTTCATATATTTCCCTAAGTGACCACAGAAAATTTTAGTAAGCCCGAGTCAGTGCATCTTCCTATCTCACAGGGGAGATGTAAGCAGACATATTCAGAGCACTCAACTGCTATAATAAAAGGCATCACATAAACAAACAACAACAGAAAACAATCAAATGTTGCATGTGGCTATTACTTGGCTGCTGATTTCTTCCCCCACCCCTAAAATATTTTAAAAAACCCACTTGGATAGCACCAAATTAAAAACACACAATCAGATTTTTTTGTATTTGCAAGTCTCCCTTACTCACTAAGTGAATAAAACTAAAATACCATCTCCAGTTTAGCTCTGCATTTTGAATGAAATGTACTGCTAAAGTCATATTCCTAACCATGAAGAAAGAAGTTTGACAAGATAAACTTCTGTTGTAAGCCAGTATTAAAGTTGTAGTGCTATGAAAACATGTATTTCTAGAAATATAACTAATGAACAAAGTTCAGCGGAATTTTGGCTAATTGTATATATCTGATTTTATTATTATGCCATTGGTTCTCAGTCTCAATCAACAGCACAGATGCACTTAAATAGCTTTCAAAAATTCAACAACCACTTGCTGAAAGTTATCCATCTACATTTTTAACAGACACTGCTATTTTACTAAGAACTTATGCAAATCAGTCAGATTCTATTTTATGTCAAAGATTAAAACAACAGTTCTGGTTTCACATACTGAGTGAGTCCTCTACAGTCCAGCTTAAGAGGTCCAGCCTCCTCTATAGTGTTAACACAGCCATTCAGGCTGCCAAGTCAGATCAGTGAACTGATGTGGTCGAGAAAATTCTGCTAGGGAGAACAGCCACTTCTGACCTGACAGATCCATTCACTGTATCATTACACAAACATCTGTACCAGCAAAACGGACACAGCAGGAACTGCTTAAGTGGCATGGCTACTGAAGGGCACTTGAAATCAGAAGTTCATATTTAAAAGGCTCTTCATCTTTACACAGTAGTCAAACAACCCTTCCCAACATCAAAATGAAATAATACTGAAACTTCAGCTCCTCAATTTTTTTCTCCAAGCTGCAAATCAGCTGATTGCACATCCTAACCCACTTCATTAATCCCCTAAAAAGTTTCACAACTCATTATGTGCCTCTTATTGGAAATTCACCTGTGTCCATACCTCTAATGTCTCCAAACAGTTAAACATCATGTCTGCTTTGGCAATACAGCAAAATCTGAGCAACCACTTCAAGGACAACTTCTGGTCTGCTCTTCACCTCCTCAGACATGCGAGACAGGAGGCTCAGCAAAGACATCACAACTCTCACTAAACCTTCACCTTTTAGTTACAAAACTGAAGACAGTGAAAAGGAGAAGTCAATTATTATTTGCAAGAGGAAAGCAGAAAAGTGAGCAGGTTTCCAGATTCTATCTGCCCAAGCTCCCACTTTCAGTGCAGAAATTTAGCCAGTATCAAAAATACTCAGAACTATACAGCACCTCCCCCCCAAAAAAACCCCCACAACTCCACCTAAAAAAACCCTAACACATTACTTTTAATCAACTTTTATAATTTATTCATAAAGTTGCTATGTAGCAACCCCTGCCTTTAAAGTCCTAAATGCATTATCTCTTCAAACTATGACAAGTTGCTAAGATGAATACTTGTAGGGGTCATATTAAACATTACCTGTAATACACATCCTTCTTTTCTATTCAATGGAGCCTATACAATTAAATTTTTTTATTCTTTTTTGCAATGCCTGGTGTAATGAACCTGTAACTAAGACTCCCAGGAACTCCTCAAGGCAGATGAAGTACGTTGACACAAAATCTCTATCAGTTACATGCAAGTATTATTACAATACAGGCTATGCACTGTATATAAGATATAAATCCATTGATTAGGATGGAACTATTGCCAAGGATAATACCACCTACTTACATTATAGGAAATAACATTAAAAACAGGTAGAAATATAATCTTGATGTACTAAAACTAACAAATTAAAGAATTACTGTCCTTTTGCAGAAAAGCTGTACTCAAAAATTTATGTCCTCCAAAGCTCTTACAGACAGTTTTTGTTCCTTTAAGATAACACAAGGAATTTAGTTTTAGCACTTTCAATTTTCACTAGCCAAGGTTATCATTTTTCCTATGAATTTAGCACTTCATCTCCCTAAATTACACAGATTTAAGAGCAATTTGGGTGTGGAAGGTCTGCAAATACTACTGCTATGGCACACTTAAGAACAAAATAGTCAAGGCCATATCATGTTTACTGATAAAAAGTTTGAGAAAAGTAAGGCTTCTCTCTAACATAGGAACTGGTTGAACTGCCCTCAAAAAAAAAAAAATTCCAAGCATTTGTAAGATTTTCACACTAGAGGAACAACAACTTTTCCTTCACTAACACTTCTGCTTGTCTCCTACAACCTATGTCCTCTAAATGTCACTTTGCTCATTTCTCCACACTTTAGATTCCACAGCATCTGCCTCATGATGAAGCCAAAAGTTGAAGCAGACCCATTCCTCCAGTAAGTGTTGTCTCCTGAGACTAACAGGGAGAGACTAAGACTACAGCCACAGTTACATGGATTCAGGAGAAACAATTCTGATTAATACAAAATAACTTCATACATTTAAGAAAGTCAACACAGAGATTACTTCAGAGGCAGGACTATTTGAAGGAGTTCCTCCCCCTTCCTATCTATCTGCCCATCCCCACCCCTGCAGGTTTTCTTTGAATTTTTCAGATTGGACCAGTTTCTTGAACCATCTCATTATGCATTTCCTCTGTAGTTACACTGGCATAACCAACAGACAGATGACAGAGAGGAGGCAGCATACTGCAGTGTTGGAGCAAACAGTTAAGAACTCCTGAGGTTTATACTTAGCCTTGGCCTAAAGCACTTTTATTGGTTCCCTCTCACCAGCTCCCCCACTGAGTCAATGAAAACCTTCCAGAAGCAATCTTTCCACATCAACTTGATGCATATAAAGTGATTAAACTTCTAACACATCTCAGTTAAACGTCTGAAATTCTATGGTATAAACTCAAGCCACTGTAACCAACAAACAAGATACTGTACCTTGTCACTTTGAATCGCAGACACTTAACTCCAGGCTTCTAAGCCCTGCTGCCACAGCCAAAGGCAGAGGGAATGACAAAGGCAGTCAGACCACACCACAGGCACAAAATTAACTTAAATGTGCGTAAGCAGTTCAGAGAAATTAACAACCTACAACTAGAGATCTTCTCATAACCAGGGTTTAAAGCTTTCTCCTTCCCCAAAGGATTTCTCTGTCACCACAGTGATAGTGTCAGGCAGCGTTTGAGGCTGGAGAGCTGACGGACAAAGCTTCCACAGCATGTATTCCATCTCGTATCCTAGAGCACATATCCTGAAGGAAGTCAGCAGTTGAAAGCAACGAGGAGGGATGAATCCAGCACCAGAGAAGAAAGAACACCTCTGTAAATACAGATTAGTGGAGGATAACAAAGACACTGCACTCTGAGTATAATTTTTGGAAATGCTAGAGTTACTATTTCAAAATAAGACAGAGGGAGCTTAGATGGTCCACTACTCTGAGAGTCAAGCCCCATCGTTCTCTTAAGAGTTCCTGCAGCCATTCATCCTGTATCCAGGGAGGAGAGAAAAAACAAAACCAGAAGACTCTACTTTTTCCTTCTCCACTCTGCCTCCCCTCATGAGGGGGCTAAATAAAGAGGGACAATTAACATCAACCATACAGGATGGATTACACAGAATCATTTCATAATGCTAATGTACTCCTAGAGTTCTATCACAGGAGAAAAAAGGCAAGATGCTCTTTTCTCCCTTCCTCTAAAACATACCAACTTTCTAAGAAAAACTGAAATTTGCTACCTTGTTTCAGCTAGAAAGATGCAATAAAGTGACTTCCACCTTGAGAATTTTTCCTGATTTAATTCTTTAAGTCTCGTTAATCAACTGAGCTAAAGGATCTTACTCCTTCGCTTATTTCAGAAGGGTAACGAACACACAGAGCCAATCATGACAAACTTCATGAGTAAACACAGACCAACAAAGTCTTTATAAACACTATAGTTCTATGGACAAACAAGTAAGTTTATTTCCCAAATCCTCCTCCCATCCACTTTTAGGAGATCCTAAAAGGAAGCTGTTTCTCACTGAGCTAAGAGATTTGCTTTCTCTGGTGAGCTTGACCCAGGTTCACTCAGGTTTTCTTTTTCCACCAACTCTGACAGGGTTTTGACTAGGCTATAGAGTATACATATAATTAACCTCTTCTCCTCCCCTTGCTATTTTCAGCAGCTGTATTATATATATACCCCCCTTTGGTTTTCCACAAATTCCATCTTTCAGACATGTAACAAGCTGTATTTCTGCAAGCCAAAAAGACAAGGAAACAAACAAAACGAACACATGACAAGTTAAATTTCTGTATCATAATCGCAGGATACTACCATCATTCAAAAAAAAAGCATGTACTCAACTGAGCAATTCTCAAGAAAGAACACAGTTTTGTCTCTGAAAACTGGAATACGAGAAGGTATCTAAAGATATCTAGATAAGGTGCAAGATATCAAATGTAGAAAAGTACCCAAAGCAAAATGAAAAAAGACCAGCAGGCAAGAGTCACCACCCTGCTCCCCCAACCCTCAGTAAACTTGATGTTGACTGAAGTCAGAAGTGTAGAGATGCAGGACACCACACTGCAGTGGACACCCCCAGCTCATCCCCAAAACCAATGCCCTACCACAGCTGGCAATCAAATGATTCTGCAGCAGAGTTCTCTTTATGCACTCTCACAGTAAATGGGATGAGATGTTTCTCCATTAAAATGCAGTGATTTGGATGGAAGGGGGTAAGGATAGCGCAGATCAGTTTTTTCATGCAAAATAAACAGCGTCACTTTGGAGAATTCTAAATTATGCTCCTGCTACTTCCGCTCTCCAACAGTACAGAAGAGAACCTGCCACTCACTCAGCAACGCCCTGCAATACAATCTGCTGCCTCCTTCTGTAACAATTTTCCTCATTTCGTTTACTGCCTGCTAAGTATCTATTACATTTATCTGTATCTATTATACTTAGCAAGACCTATCTAAAAGACCATTTTTATGTAGCAATATGCACAAGGTATGGTCAGGACCAAGAACCTCAGAAAATCAGATGTACACAACATTTCACGCAAATATGTTGGAGAAGGGAAACCTCCCCACCCTCACACACATGAAATGAAATAGGGAAAACCTGCAGCAGCAAACCAAAATTTACACCATATGACAACACCATTTACTATATTCTTTTTCCTTCGAATGCAAAATGAGAAACAAGAGGGAAAGACACAGTTACATAGTCACAGAATCATTTAGGTTGGAAAAGACATTTAAGATTATCAAATCCAACCCCTACCTAGCCACTGCCAAGGCCACCACGAAAGCACGTCCCTAAGCACGTCCCTAAGCATGATATCTACATGTCTATACCTCCAGGAATGGTGACTGCCATTTCACTGGGCAACCTGTCCAAATGTTTGACAACATCTTTAGTGAAGAAATATTTCTTAATATCCACTCTAAACCTCCCCGTAGCAATTTGAGTCCGTTTCCTCTTGTCTTATTGCTTGTTACTTGGGAGAAGAAACAGAACTCCACGTGGAAGAAGAAACAGAATCCCACCTTGCTACAGCCTCCTTTCAGGTAGCTGTAGAGAGCAAAATGGTGTCTCCTGAGCCTCCTTTTCTCCTGGCTAAACACTCCCAAGTCCCTGAGTTGCTCCTCATAAGACTTGTGCTCAAGACCCTTCACCAGCTCCACTGCCCTTCTCTGGACACGTTCCAACACCTCCATGTCCTTCTTCTAGTGAGGGGCCCAAAACTGAATGCAAGGTGTGGCCTCACCAGTGTACAGGGCTGGCTACACTGTATTTGACACAGGCCATGATGCCATTGGCCTTCTAGGCACACTGCCGGCTCATGTTGAGCTGCTGTCAACCAGTGCCCCCCGGATCCTTTTCCACTGGAATGCTTTCCAGCCACTGTGCTCCAAGCCTGTAGTGCTGTGTGCAGCTGTTGTGACCCAAGAGCAGGATCTGGCACTTGGCCTTGTAGAACCTCATATCACTGGCCTTGGTCCTTCAATCCAGGCTGTACAAAACCCTCTGCAGAGCTTCTTACCCTCCAGCAGATCAACACTCCCACCCAGCTTAGTGTTGTCTGAAAACTGACTGAGGGTACATTCCATCGATCCCCTTACCCAGATCATCGATAAAGACATTAAACAGGGCTGGCAACAGCACTGAGCCCTGGAGAACACCACTTGTGACCGACCACCACCCCGATGTAACTCCATTCCCCACCACTCTCCAGACTGACCATCCAGCAAGTTTTTTTAACCCACAAACAGCGCACCCATTTAAGCCACGAGCAGCCAGTTTCTCCAGGGGTGAAAGAGTATCAAAAGCTTTGCTAAGGTCCAGGAAGAAAATATCCACAGCCTTTCCCTCATTCACTAAGCAGGTCACCCTGTCATAGGAGATCAGGTTGGTCAAGCAGGACCTTTCCTAAACCCGTGCTGACTGGGCCTGACTGCCTGGTTGTCCCATACGTGCCATGTGATGACACTCACGATCTGTTCCAAACCTTCCCCAGCATGGAAGTCAGGCTGACAAGCCTGTAGTTCCCCGGATCCTCCTTCCGGCCCTTCTTGCAAACGGGCATCACATCTGCCAACTTCCAGTCAAATGGGACTTCCCTGGGTAGCTGGCACTGCTGGTAAATGATGGGAAGAGGCTTGGTGAGCTCTTCTGCCAGCTCAATCAGTACCCTTGGGTGGATCCCATCTGGCCCTACAGACTTGAGTGTTTTTAAGTGGTGTAGCAGGTTGCTAACCATTCCCCCTTGGATTATGGGGGCTTCATTCTTCTCTCCACCCCTGTCTTCCAGCTCAGGGGGATGGATATCCGGAGAGCAACTGGTCTTACTGTTAAAGATTGAGCCAAAAAGGCATTAAGCATCTCCATCTTTCCTCATCCTTTGTCACTATATTTCTCCCCCACATTCAATAAAAGATGGAGATTCCCCTTGGCTCTCCTTTTGTTGCTACTGTATTTATAGAAACATTTTTTAATTGTCTTTCATGGCAGATTAAATAGCCAGGTTAAGTTGCAGTTGGGTTTTGATCCTTCTAATTTTCTCTCTGTGTAATCTCACAACATCCTTGCAGTCCTCCTGAGTTGCCTGCCCCTTCTTCCTAAGGTCATAACTCCATGAGTTTTTTCTCCACAAGTTCCAGCCAAAGCTCTGTTTAGCCAGACCAGTCTTCTGCCCTGCTGGCTCGTCTTTCAGCACATGGGGACAGTTCGCTCCTGCATCTTTAAGATTTCCTTCTTGAAGAATGTCCAGCCTTCCTTGGACTCTTTTGCCCTTCAGGAGTGCCTCCCAAGGGACTCTGTCAACCAGGCTCCTAAACGAGCCAGAGTCTCTGCTCTCTCTGGAAGTCCAAGGTAGCATTTCTGCTGACCCCCTCCCTTACTTCTCCAAGAACTGAAAACTATCATTTTGTGATTGCTGCGCCCAGGATGGCCTCCAACCATCACACCACCCACCAGTGCTTCTCTGTTCACAGACAACAGGTCCAGCAGCTGCCTTCCCTAGTTGTCTCATTCACCAGCTGTGTCAGATGTTATTTGCCCCACACTCCAGGAACCTCCTAGACTGTTTCTGCCCTGTTGTTTTGTATTTCCAGCAGACAGCATAATGCTGATCACACAGCATTCACTACATTTATCATATAACCATTTATGTTAATTTTAAAAAGTCACATATAGCACTCCCACTATTCCAGAACGTCTGCTCGTAGAAAACACTGCTGGACTAATCAAATCTCATGGAAATTCAAGTGTATCCAGGCATCTGACCACAGGTAACAGCAAAGTGAAGATACCGTATTGGAGGCTGATTAACAACATTTCATGATGGTGTATGATGGTTTATTCCTGTTCTGGCAAGTGTGACAGCGCATATTTTTCTTTCAGTTAATAAGTTTTAGGTATGTTTTTAACAGTCATTAATGATGCTGTATATGGACACAAGCCATTCAGCCAGTTCTGCTAATACCAAGTCTTCAGATCAGTTAAAAGCTATCAACAACAGAGTTTGCAGCACATAATACAGGAAGAGTGATATGAACAATACTTCCAATAAACTGTTCTATGGCTTCTAGCATAGTGGCTCCCCATACAATTTCTAGCTACGTACTGAGCTCTTATCAGAGCTCATCAGAGGGTTCTGTTTATGATTTGCAATTTACTAGCAATTAGATGACTGAGTTCATATCAGTAAAATACTACAAAATAAATCATCATATTCCAGCACTGAATACACAATGATTCCGTACACAGTTATTGGTATGAACACAGACATCCTGCATGCTTGCAGTGAAGAGGTGGGGGGGGGAAAGTAATTTTCCTAGCTTTTTTGTATTTGTTGCATCACAATGCAGGCAAGAAATAATAGGCTTCTTAAATGGAGAGCAGATCAAATCTCAAAGGGACTCAAGCCAGGGTTCTCCCACAAAGAACCTGGTAACATTTTTTCCTCTCTTCTAATATCATCACAGGTTACAAACACAAAGAACATTCGAAAAACCACACGCGTATTCAGTCTCCAGGCTGAGCTGATAAGGAGATGGTTGTACTTTTGTCTACCAATTCTTAACTCTGTTCTCGAGGAATCACTGGGTAAGAGGCAGGAAAAAACAGAAATCTTACTGCAACATGACTGCTCTTTTGTATCCAGGTGAAAACTGAAAGTTTGACTGCTTGTGCTGTGGCTCACAAACGCAGCACAAACAAGTTCAATAGGTAGAATTCAGTTCTCGCATTTTTTGTCTTCAAAGGCAAATAGCAGCATATCACAAGACTCTAGAACACCTAGAGCTGATCTTATCCTCCAGCAAGGCTAAACAGAATCCACTTTTGACTACATGTCAGCCTTAACTTTCAAGTCTTTGGATCTAGCTTTTTATTTTTCTCCTCTCCTTTTTTTAAAGAGAAAGGAAACGCATGCACATGCATAATGAAGAACATAATTTGCTTTTCCAAGTGTCCCCAAACAAATCAATACCTATCTTAGTGGTAATCAGCAGTGGAAAGGCTCAGCTGAACTAACCAAGGAGTGGTGCAGGTAGACACTAGTGTGACACTGATGCACCAGCAGTGCTGTACACAGCTAAGACATCTCCCATTTTTCCAGTTCAGTCAAGACTAAAGTCTACTCAAAAACTGTAAGGAAGGAGACACGAGTCATGGGAATAACTGAACCAACTTTTGTTTCTTTTTTTTTTTTTATTAAGAAGTTTGATAGAAACAGAATTGCACATCAGGATCCCACTACAGGAACAGCCTCTTCTGCATGATTTTAGCTAAGTATAAACCTCTGCTTACACTATGTTTGTGTTCTCTATCAGTAACACTAAACAGTTTCCACAATAAAGAAAATTCTGCATAGCGTATCAACACTATTAAAAGGGGTTTTAAATACTTAAGACAGCCTTTATTTTTTATTTTAAAAGTCCAAAAGCTAAACCGGAAAACAAAATGTTATTTTGAGAGCAATCTCACCAAGAGTCAATAAAAACCACCTTTTGCTATTGGAGTGCATTTTAATTTCTTGAATGGGAAGAGTTGGTTGGTCTCAGTCCTGTCTTCATCAACAAATCAGCACATTAGTTGGCTCTTCAGAAATTGCTGTACATAATCTTTCCTGTCTTGGAGGCCAACCACAAGATTAAGTAATGCAAATTCTCACACGGCCAGTTACGGTACACACTGAAGCCTGAGACGCCAGCACTGCCAAAAATGTTACTAAATCTTTTGAAGTTAAAAAATCTCAGGTTCCCAAAACATTAGCCTAATACCCTTCATAAGTATAAAACATAACTGAACAGAGTATTAAAAATTAAACATACCTTTTAATTAAAAAGCTATCCCACCCAAACAGAGATCTGGCATACCCTGTGTCAAAAGGCAAGATATGCACAGCCAGCTATAAACTCTTCAATATACCCTTATCTAAAATTACAGGGAATCCAAGCAAGCAGCATAAAACTGTTCCAGCTTATTACATATTATGCCCTCGCTCCAGATAGAAACCTGCCAAGCTGGTAGAATAGCAACAGGAGCTGTGCAATACAGCTCTTACGGAGGGACCCTTCCCAGAGCGGCACTGCTGCCATTTTGCTGTGCTTCATGGGTGGTTTAGTTAAACATGACCTAAAAAGGAAGGGAGAGACGGACTATGCAGTGATTTTCTTTTTAGCATTGTACCAAGAGCCCAAAAGGTCATCTTTGCACACATTTCCACAGGAAGTGGGAAAGGGGAAAAATCTCAAACCCTACACAGTTCACTTTGTCCTACAGGTTTTATACATGTACGAATTATAGGCAAAAACCATACTAAAAAGTAAAAAGTATGTTTTTACTTACACCTTTTTAAGTCTTTAAATTTAATCTGAGTATCCTTTAAAATATAGTAAACAGGTTAATACCTCCCCATTTCTTCCACTAAAGATTAAGGAAGCCTCTTCTGACAATAAAAGGTCTCCTTTACAATACACAAATAAGTTTTCTGTTTCATTTGGAAAACCTTTAGTTCTTATTTATGCATTGCAGAAACAGATTTTCTCCTTTAATAAAAATTCATTTCGAGCCTTTTTAATGAAGCATTAGTAACAAAGAAAAGGAATAACAACAAAAACAAAATTCCTGACCTCCTGTTAAAGTTACTAATAACAAATCTGCTCCTATTTCTTTTCACATAGGGAACCACGATTAACCTGCTCCAGGCTGCAAAGGTATATTAAACTATACGTTTCAGCAAAAATGCATGTTTCATCAATCCCAAAGCCTTTGAAACCTGATTTAAAGGTCAAAGCTCAAAATTGTGTCAAACACATAAAATTCTACTAGAAAGGATGCTAAGAGACTTAAAGCTAAGTACTCTGAAGAATACCAAACCTGCAAGAAGATCCAAAGACCTCCCACCAGATGTTTAAGTCTAATATTACGAAGTCCAAAAGCTATCCCAAAACTATAAGCATTAAAAGAGTAGAGTAGCAAGTCATATATTTTATATAAAAGGTGTTGTCATACTCCCACTCAGAAGGCATAGTAGCTTGCCTACGAATTTAACCAGAACATTCAAAAATATGCATTTCACGTACCAACAATTTACAGAAACGAGGCAATACTATTCTCCTCGTAATATTAACAAAGTTTAAGAGACAGATGACTAAACTAATAAATATCTCTTTCCTTTTTTTTTAATAGTAATTCTTTCTGCAGCATGTTAATGCAGCTACCTTTTTATATGCCAACTGCATCTAATGCAGAGACAACTGACGAAATAATACAGCTTCAAACAACTCAATTTAAAGTGAAATATGAATAATATTAAATAATATTAAATAAATATGAAACCCTATTTAAAGATGTAGATTTAAGGGGAAAAAAAACAAAACCAAAACACTTCAGCCAAACGGAACTTCATAAACAACAATACTAAAAACTATTTATCACATACACTTAACCAAATGGAATTGGTTATGCTATGTGATACTCATCTATAAGCCTCAAAAACCAAAGTTATCTTACCAAAAAGCAGACTAAAAAACAGATGAAAGAAATCAGCTCTTCTTGAATTAAGTTCAGCCAATGTGCTACAAACCTAACCCAGAGGCTGCTGTATCTCCATCATCCAGTCACTTTATTGTTCTACAAAGTCCGGGTACAGAGGTGATCCAACTGCTCCATGCACACCTACTGGTCAGGAAGCATGTTAAAAATCAAACGCTCCAAAGAATTACCCATAGATGCATCAACAGATGGCAACAAGCGACACAGACGTGAATAGCTTTCAAAATGCTAACCCAAACACAGAAAGCTCTGAAACTCAATCCCCTCACAGGTGTATCTCTTATTTTTCTTTTGTTTTCAAAGGAGGACTTAACCCAAACTGGAATGGTAAAGGAAATAATGCTGCAATTTAGTCAATCTGCCTGCCCTTTTAATGTAGGGGGAACGTTATGGAAAAGACAGTATACACAAGAAATAAAGGATTCTGGTGGTGTCAAATCCACTCACATAGACAATCGCTTGTTGATTCACACGCAAACGTGCTCTTATTTGCAACTTAATAACAGAGTCCCAGAGCCATTACACAGCTCTGATACACAGGTTAAAACACTTGGGTTACATAACTTTCTCTTAAGTCTTCCCTCAAGGTAAGGAAAAATAACTTCCAACTGCAGTCCTAAACACAACTTGTAGCAAAGTAAGCAGCATTAACAAAAGACAATCTGATCCTCTGGGTAGCCCAAACACAGTTATATCCTGATTATCTCTTCAGATGAACAACGCTACACTGAGCCTCCACAAAGCAGAAAAGCGCTGCGAATCTTAAACGTTCCCAAAACAGCCCGTCCACCTACTGCAGCTGGAGCACATGGTGCATCCAACCCCTCCAACAGTTTTAATCATTTATCCCTTGAGCAGAAGCACCAATTCACACAAAACCTTCACAATTCTTGCAAAAGACCATTCTTCCGGGACAGGAAAACAGGTGGGCACCTCACCACACAGCACGAGGGCCTCTCTGAACACACGTAAACAAACAGTTTTTTCTTTAAAGAAAAAGGAGGGATGAAGAAGGACAAACTTCCCAAGAGCCCTTTCACAAGCCCTCCTCTTACCCTGCGCTCACCCAACTCACGGAAGAGCCCTCACATGCCCGGGGAGCCCCGGCCTCCCCCGCCAGGAGCCGCGCTCCCTCCCGAGGCCTCCCGCACACACCGACCCAGCCCGTGCGAGCGCGGCCGCCCCTTACCTGAGACCCCCCCCCCCCGCCGCCGTGCTCGGCGCCCCCGCCGCGGCGGGCGGGGCGGGGGCGGCTCAGCAGCGAGGGCAGCGGGCCCGGGTGTGGGTGCGGGGGCCGGGCGGGGGCGCGGGGGCGTCCGGCCCCATCGTGCTCCCTCACCCGCACCTCACACACACAGGAAATAACACGGGGTCACCTGACCCCCGCCAGCCAATGGCGGCGCCCGATGGCGGTGCCAGCGCGCGCGCCAGCGGGAACGGCGGCGCGAGGCGGCGGGTCCGGGCCGGGCGCGGGAGGGATGGGAGCGCGAGGGAGGGGAGGGGGAGCGACGCGTGCGCGCGCGCCCCCGCGTGCAGGGACGTGCCTGCGCGCGCGGCGGCGGCAGCGGCGGGCGCGAGAAAGCCACCGCCCCTCCCACCACCACGCGCCCGCTTAAAGGGGCCGCGCGCCACACTTTTCCCCCCTCCCTCCCCCTTCCCGCGCGCCGGGAGCACGTGGGCGAGGCGCGCCTGGCGCGCGTGCCGCCCGCCCCCGCCCCTGCGGCGGCACCGGGACACGCCCGGCCCGACCCCGGCCGCGCTCCGCCCGCGCGGGGAGGCACCCGCTGCCCTCTCCTCATCAGTACTGCCCTCCCACCCCCAAGCTGTTTCAAGAACCGGCTTTGGTCCGTTTGTTCGCTTCTCCCCGCCCGGCAGCGGTGGCCGGGCTGGGAGGGCTCCTGCTAGGGGGCTGGGAAGCCGCTCCACCGGCGCGGAGCCCTAGAGCACCCTCCGAGCCGGCGGTCAGGCCGCACACCCGGGCTCGGCGGCCCCCGAACCAGAGGTGCCTCAGCGGAGCCGCGGGGAGCTCTGTATACAACATGGAGGCGGCGGGGTCCGGGCTCTCCTGCCCCGCAGTGCCCCGCCAGCCCCGTACCGCCCGGGCCACCAGGAGCGGCACCGCCAGCCCTCCCTCCGAGCGCCCTCCCGGCCTTGCTTTTGGGAGCCCGGTGGGTCCAGTTGCACTTCCTTGCTGGGGAAACGATTAAACCTTTTTCAGATGATTCATTACTTTTTGAGTTTGAGAGTGAGGGGGCAAGGAGACTGGTGGAGGGGGCAGCTTAAGAGCAAAGATGCAGCACCTGTCAAATCATCACCTCCTTCACTTAAGCCTGCATGCCAGCAAAGGAAGCTCTATATGACACTACAGTTTCCTCCATCTGCCAGTGAGAGCATTTCACGTGAAAAATGCAGGAGGAGGCTGGCAGCCTGCGAAGCTCCAAGTGCTGGGCAGGGAAAGCTCAAGCATCATTTAAAACTCGCTTTGCGAGGAACTTTACTGAGCAGATACGACAGTTTCAATAAGTGCCCTGTTTCCCAAGCTTTGTTTCCCAGATCCTCAGCAAGCGGTATTCTGAGAGAAGGCCCCTGCTCATAGCTCATCCAAAAAGCAATGAACTGCTGAGGACTGTTGTAAGCACAGCCAGTTGACAACTTCACTGATGGCTCCTCCACAGGTGACTTGCTTTTTATGAAAAATAAATACGAACCACCACATCTTGTACCATGTATTATCTGTCAAAAATAATTTGGAGGCTGGCTGGAATTCCATCTAGATAGGGCTGCAATGATGCCAGTAGTCCGGGGAAAACAACCAGAGCAGACAACGATTACACGTGCTTCTACCATGTGTCTTTCAAGTTAAGAATTCGTGGATGTTAGGGACTCCGAGCCGCTGGCCAGGCAATTGTGCATCAGGATTATCCAGGAAAGACTTGCCTGCTCCTTTTTGGACTCAACAGGCAATGGCTCCTTTCAGAGGGAAGTCTACTGCTGTTATCTATGCCTTATCTCCTTCCGATGAAATTACTGTGACGTGCTCCACATCAGCTCCCTGGGAATTGCAGTTGGAGCACACGGGCACTGCCCTGTTGCTCTCGCAGCGCAGCACACCCCCTGCTCTCCTTAACACTGGCCCATTTGCATGTAGTATTTAAGGCTCGGTGCTTCGCTCGCTCACGGGAGGTGGAGGTCATCGCTTCCTTTGCCTGGAGAAGAGGCTCTGACAGCACATTCCCTGTGACAAGCCACGAGGTTGCTGTAGTAGGAAACAGCTTTAATCTTGTTGACTGCCATGGCATGCGAAGAGCTTGGTTAGAGCAGCATTCCCCCTGGGGATCCTGGACTGTGATAAAAGCTGTAATGGGGTGGGGGAACTCGATAAGGTTTTTATAATTTGATTTTCCATTATCTGTTTTCTGATTTTGAAGTGAAGCATCAATTGAGGTCGATCCTTTATGTAGATTTATAAGGCAGGAGTGCTTGGAGCGCTCCAACTTAAGCTAAACTTAAACTTACCTTAAGGTAAAACCCTTTGGTATATACAAAACTGTGAGAGCACAGCTTATCTAGATAAGCTTGTTATTTTTCACTTAATGTCCAAAATGAAGTTGCAGCATAAATAGCAAAAGTTTTGTAAAATGCTCAAAAAAGCGCTATAAAACTACAAGGACAGTGAACATTCATTAATTCAAATATTTTTCAAAGGACCAAAAATAAGCGAATTAGCATACTTAAATACCTAGATCTCTAGCCTGGTGCACAGCAGCATTCCACATCTCCACTAATGATTACTTTATAGGCGTTACAGGGGAAATACAACACAAGTTGCTCAATATTTACAAGCTCAAAAGTACATGGCTGATTTTAAAGGATGAAATGAAGTTTTAAAAGAAATCGGGCTATAAATTACAGGCAAATTCATACTATTGTCAGCTGTTGCAGTACAGTAGACATCACTGGTAATACAGAGGGTCAATAAAAGTGCAGAATGAAAACAAAGCTATCAAAACTGTATTAGTTAAATATCACGCAAGCACAGACGCCATATCCTTTGCAGCTTTCAAAGTGATCTATCAGGCTTCAATATACAGCCCCACTGAGCTTAATGGATAATTTCATTCTCTCAGAAACTAATTTTTGGCTGTCTGCAGACTTCAGATGAAAAACCACTGTCATTAGTACACCTTGTTCACATCACCAAGTTTTTCTTAGCCACTGAACATTTCATTTTCTTTTCAGAAGGAAAAAATTCAACCTTCTGACTTGGCCATTCAGTGACAACTACTTACTTGACCACCATCAGTTACAACAAAAAAAAAATTATAAATAAAACATTATTAGGACAAATGAAGAAAGTAACCCCATCACGCTACCAGGGCTTCGATTCTGCAAACGCACTATCAAGAGTGGGAATCCAACACTCCTGCAAGCTTTTCTGCTTCAGGGTAAAGTCATCAGTAGCATCTATAAGCTCTTAAAGCAACTTATAAGTAAATCACCCTTCAATTCTGAAAAGGAAAAAAAAAACCAGATATTTAAGGCCAAAAATGGTTACTTACAAAAAAAAAAAAAACCTTAAAGCATCAATTTTACAATCAACGCAACGAACTAAACAGGTTTGCACGTAATTTCCAGCAAATACATTCCATCATCAGAGAGTAAGTGCTGTAAATTTAGCCGATGCGCTACACCACAGTCAAAAGAAAGATTGAAGTCTCTGCTTTTAGTGCAAGAAAATCAGCTCAGCCATAATTGTACAGAGCCACTATGGTACTACCACAACAGAAATCTTCCAAATCCTGCCCATTTCCTCCCAGAAACCCTTCCTGCCACCTCCTAATCAGAATGCTTTTGAGGACAGAGGCACAAACAAGGCAGAGACAGGCAGGAAAATGGCCTCAAGACTTGGCACCCTCCTCTATGGTAGGTGGGAGATTCTGAGCAAAATAAAGCCCCGTAAGTAGCCCTTGGGGTTAGTGCCATTGCTCCTACCAGTGCTGCTGTCAGTGCACACATGCAAGCAATGTTGACACTCCTACTGCACATGAATTCTGCAATGGCTAAAGCAAATGTTTTTCCCTGTGAGGCTTACCTTGCACAGCCCCTTCCCCACTCTCCCAGATCCCAGAGAAAAAAGGTCTTTCTGACCCCGAGAGGACTGACAAATGGAGATGGAGAGTCTCCCTCTGTCTTTGAGGTCACCACTTCTGATCTAGCTGTAATTCAGTAATTACTCAGTTCGTATGGCTCTCCAGAAGCATACATTAGCAGCTTGGAGGGGAAACAGAAGTATGACACCATTCCTGACCTCAGCCACCTCTCATCTCCACAAACCCTCTGAGCTCCCTCTGCCTGGACGGGGGGAGGACAGTAAGTGATGCAGCATGGGGGATAGCGAACAAATTTGCAGGTAACGTATGTGGGAAAGGCTCTGAGCACCCCAGTGTTTGCTAGAGGAAAGATGATTTCTGAATGCAGCTGGTGGGGTCCTCTGAGAGATTTCTTCTTCTTTACAAAAGGTTTCATTGCTAATGAAAAGCACTGAACCAGCAGCACCAGGAAGGTGAAGTGTCCGCCGAGTCAGGCATGCAGATTTCACAGACATGGCACCTGTCCCTTCAAGATATTACCCTTATCCTAAGCCCTTCCCCTGTTACACAATTTCATGTCATGCACAGGCTCACCACTGCACTTTTATGGCTTTCATCTAGAGGCCTTTAGATGCTATGGGAATGGGCACTGAAGACAGAGAATACAAAACATGACAGCAAGATCAGGCACCTACAGGTCACGCAACCAGGGACTGAAACTTATATTCACGGTGGGACAACTACATCTTTAAGCAAGTGTAAAGCAAGGGCAGCTCGCCTGTTTCTCTTTCTCCAAGAAAGACATCAGCATGGCTGCATTCATTAACATTTCCTACCTAGCCCCAGGATTTCCCATACCTTCCTCCTATTTCTTTTATACTTACTTCAGACAAAAAGTGCTATATCTGACCCTACACAAGGGAGAAGCAGTACCAGACGTCTCCCGAGGAACTGCAGCAAAGACAGGGAGGGCTCTCATTAATTCACTGATATTGAACTTCTCTCCTTAAGACTGCCAAAGGATCTGTGTGCTTGCTGGAAAGTATTTTGGACAAGCACAGATTCTCACCATACTGACTGTCATGTTTTGGTTGCATCACTTCGAAGCAGCTCCCCTCCAGATACTAGAACCACCTCCATAAGCCATGGTGTTAAGTCCTACCACTCCATTCCTGCAATGGAGCAACAACTGGATTGAAAGACTTTGGAGCATCTCAAAGGAAGGAAAATCACAGCAGGAGAAAAATTAACACACCCATATGAGAGACAATTCTGCTCTGTCTTTGAATACTGCAGCACTTCTGTCCTCTCATCTTCCCGTTACAAAGGGCTGATTCATGAAAATAGGATCTTTGTACCTTAAGACCTGCTCTGCTTCTTCTGCTTCTTCCTTTTACCTCCTGCCAAAAAGCTGCTTCTGGCAGAACAGAATTAGTTGCTGTGGAAGTGATTGTGATGCTGTGGACAAAAGAATCTGACTGCAGCAGAAAAAGCAAGAAACAACAGCAGCTGAACTTTTGAGGAAAAGCTGATTGCATTTCCATGCAGATGCCCAAAGTAATGAAGGTGGAAATAAAACCAGAAAGCCATACAAACATGATTCCCCAGCAAGACTGTCTCCAACAAGGCAGAAAAGACCATCAATAAATCTTCATTATCTGAATTGCTAAGCATATCTAAATAAAAGTAGAAATTCAAATATTAGAACTCATCTCTTTAAGTGGTCTTATATAAAACCTTGCCTTGCCTGAACATGTTTTACAGAAAGGGATTTTTGTTTTCTTTTACTTCTGGTGGCCTTTTACAGAGGTTTCATTTGCTGGGGTGTTTTTTTATTGCCCGCAGGGAAGTGGGAATTTCTGGGCTTAACAAGCCTAAATCCCCATGACATATAGTTCCAAATTTTTAGAAGCAACTAAGATTTTCATTCTTACTTTGCTCCCTGTTGGCTTCCTCCCTGATGCATGCAATAGCTGTTTGGAATCTCAGCTGTGACAACAGAAGAGAAAAAAAAGTCCCTGAAGAAATGGCGTTAGCTCTTCCAGTCACCTTGCTGCTACCGTGCTTCATAGTTCAAGCACATGAAACAGCACATAAGAAGGGCTTGCAGCAGCAAGAGGCAAAAGCAGAAGGCATCAGACTGGACAAAAACCAAGAAAATCTTCTATGTTCATGTGGTAAGAAGGCTGTATTTATATTGTGTAGTAGAAACCTAAGGGTCCACTAAAGATAGACGTTGCATGAAATCTCATGAACTTCTTGTCATATAAACCAACTTCTGCTTTTTTTTGTCACATATAGTGATGTTCTCTGGTCCTGATTCATCTGAGAAGATTGGTTTATTAAAAATATTTTTAAAGTTCCACCACAGTTTACTTATATCTCCTATTGCTAACAGAACATGAGGAAAAACCCTACTTCAAACACAACCACTTTAATTACTTTGGATCTCATTAAAATATATTCAATGCTCAAACACCATAATTCTACATTTCAAAAGATGTTCATGTCTTATTTTAGTGTCCTGCATTACTTTAAAGTCACACTCAAATCCAAGTCGGGATAGGGCACGAGAACATACAGAACTTACAACTTTAAACACAACATATTCAACTATTTATGAGCACTACTGATACATTTGGGGTGGGGGAAAGAAGCGTATTTTCATTCATATCACCTAACCTAAGGATGAAAATGCTTTAAAAGCTATTAGGTAACAGAGAGAGCTGCCCTGGGTTAAGCAAGTAGCATTTAATTTTGTAAAGACTGGACAGACCTATCTTTAGAGAGTCCAAGCCATGCAGTAAAATCTTAAGTAACTTGCTTCTGGTTTCAGGATTCCAGGGACTCTTCCAGTTGCCTATTTAAGTTCAGGTTCAAACTAACACAACCTCTGCTTATATATCAGGGCTTTCATCATTCCCCTTGAAGAGATTGTCTTCTGCGGCTGAGAATCCTGCTGGCACTCACATTTGCCTGGAGAGGTGATTAGGACGGAGGGCCCCCCCTTTAACTTTTCTGTAAACGTGCTCTGACTAATTAGACCTAAACAAAATACTGTTGGTTTCATCAGGGCTCTGAAAATAAGGTCAGCACTACTTCTTAGAACATCACCAGTGAGCACAGAAGCAAGAACAGGTGCCTCAGCAAGCATAGTTCATGTCAACCTACCAACTCAATGTGTCTCCACCGGTTTTAGCAATTTTTAGAAACAGCCTAAACCCACAAATAAGAAAACAAGCCATCCTAACATGAACCCTTTCATTGAGGAGCAGCTGTATTGGGCAGAGGGGGGCTGCAGTCCTCCCCCTGATAACCCTGGCTGAACCCAGGTCTAATGAAGGGACACTGGTTACATTGGTGGAGAGAAAGCATTTCACCGGGGTGAAGTTTCACATCCCCTGGGGTACCTGCCCACAGCCCAGGGATCCCCCCATCAGGGCCAAGCCTCTCCACAGCAGGGAGCATGGCATGAGAGAAGGGATGACTACTCTTCTTTGAAACTAGCAACTGTTACAGTGTGATTCACGCCACAGGCTGAAGATCAAGGTGTGGGCTTACGCCTAATATTGACGAAAAAGGGTAGTCACTCTATTTATAATCAGCTAGCATTTATCTCATCTCTAGAAACAGTAATTCAGCAGCTAGCCTTAAGTGATATGTAGGGGATTTCCTTAACAATCCTTTTCATTGAGACAGAAGTTTAAAAAAAAAAAAAAGAAAAAAAAATGAAAAAAGCAGTGGTGGTTATAAGAAAGGGAATATTTTAACAGAAACGGGGAGGGGGGTTGGGCAGAGAGGGCAACTAATTAACGCTTTCAGCTCGTTCCCCTTCACCACTGCCTGGAAATTCTTTTCTGATATATGCATTGCCTGCCTAGGGCTTTTTAAGACCCTTGCACATCCTCACTGATTACTTCCCCTACTCGGGGAGACAGACTGTCCTTTACCCTAAATGCTTTTATCCTCTTGATGAGGTCTCTTACCCAGCTGGATCCTGCTTCTTTCTCCCACTACAATCTCTGAGCCTGAGAGAAGACACCTGGGGACCTTCCACTTTGCTTAGGAAAGGGATTTAATCCTTTCATATCCTAGCATGGGGCTGAAGTGATGCATGCCTCCCCCCTGCCTGAACACCAGTGGTTACAGTCCTGGGCGATGGATGTCCCCTGTCCCCAGCCGAAGAGAAATCAAAGGAAAGGGTTTTCTCCACTGTTTTCTGCTCTTTCAGAAGTCATTTAAAAGCAGGTGTAGATAAAGAACTGAGGAAAGCCCCATAGGGGACAATCCTGCCATACCCAGACAAAATAATGAGGCTTAAAATCTCTTCCGTATCTAATCTTGGCTAAATCACATCCCCGATGTCCTCTGCCCTCAGTTTCACAGGGTGAATTTTTCTCCTTGTCCCCCACCTTCCAGACTCATAGGCAGTGTCCCTCCAGTCCCACTCAGACACCCCCACTTCTGCCCTCCCTGGGGCCAGAGGTCCAAAGGAGGACACCTCAATGGTTCTTTTGACTTAAACCTCCAAGGGGAATGCAGGGTGATTCCAGGCTTCACTTCCCAGACAAGCCAACAGACAGTACTCAGTGCAGACAAGGATTTTTATCTTCAAAGTCCTTTACAAACTTACTTCCCCTCTGAGAGAAGAAAGAAGGGGGAAAAATCCCTAAGCATCACCATTGTGATGGAACAGAGATGCAAATAACCCTAAAAGTTGTTTCATGCTGGAGCAGAGGCAGAGGAGAGGAGTCCTGCCGTGCAGCAGTGCTTTGGGTTTGGGGTTGTTTGCGGAGGAGTTTTTGGCTTTTACACCAAAGCCATGGATTTGAATCCTATTTCACATCACTACGGGTAGGACAGAGGCTCTTAAGTTGTGGCCAACAGCTCCCTTCTCCGAGGGTCGTGGAGCTGGGGGTCTGAGAAGCAGGCGGCAGTACGTGGGTGTCTTCCAAGAATACACTTGCCTGTTCAGACTGCAAAAGTGCTGCACAATTAATTATACATCTGTGCTACAAAAGATCAGCTTTATAACTGCAGGGGGTGCTATTCATCAGCCTTGAAATGTATTGGCAGAGGACAGCCAGGGTCCAGTAGCTGAAATAAAGAAATAAATAACTACAAAAGCAGGATGTGCTCTGGGTCTTTAGGAGTGAAGTGCAGCAGAGGGACCCAAGTGACCCGGGAGTGGAGAGGAGCTTGGTGCTGCAGACGGGATGCGGTGCTTTTCCCAGGAGCTTCGCAAACCAGAACAGCAGAGAAGCCCCGGTCATCGGGGCGAGGTGCATAGGCAGAGAGAGGTGGCAGCAAGGAGCCTGACACCTGCATGCACTTTTCCTTCCTCAGCCCTCCCCTTTCATGGAGGCAAGAAAACATCACGTTCCCAGCAGCGAGAGTCCAGTCTGAAGTGGCTTCACCGCAGAGCAAATTGAGAAGGACCCCCTCTCCCTCATTCCTTTCTTTTGAAGCCCTCCTTTCCTGGAGCGGGTGTTTCGCAAGTACAAATACACCACAGCGTCAGGCATCCTTCCACTGTCACTCTCCACTATCCTTCCTCCTCCAGACACACACACTAACACAAAATGACGGCTTCCTCAACAGACTGAATGAGCAAAGCCCTCGCACCGATCCTTAATCGTCTACGCTTTACTCTTTTGCTCCAGTCATATTATATCACAAAACTCAAAGCCACCCACCCACTGCCCCCATCTTTGTCCAAAATTTCAAGTGAATGGTAAATTGGACACAGCGAAAAAAAATTGCTGAAGAAGAAGGGAGGGGCAAGCTAACCCCCCATTTCCCTCCTCCCCCCCCCTTTTTTTTTCTTTTTCTTCCCCCCCCCCTTTTTTTTTAGGTTGCTCTTTGCTGGTGCACCCACATTGCTATTGTGCAGTTGTCAGCTAAAAAAACAACCATCACCAAAACGCCCCCCCCCCCCCAAAAGAAGATATTAAAGAAGAAATTATATCTCACAGCCCTTGAGAATGTGACCCTGAGGCCTTGCCCTTCTCCCTCCTGATGTACCCACACATCACGGTGGAATGGCAGGCCCCTCCCCATCCACCCCCGTGCTACTCTGAACCTGCAGAGCGAGAAAAAAATAAACACACACATCCAAAACAAAATAAATTAAAAAAAATCAACAAGGCTTACAGGGCGGGGGGGGGGGAAGCCACCCCCCCACACACACACGCATATGCATAAACCCCATAACCCATTTATGTCGGTCTCGGAGCAGGAGCCAGACTGCAGCGAGCAGCCAACAGCTGGGGCCTTTGAAAAGGGACAAGGCGAGCGGCTCCCCGTGCCCAGCCACGCCGGGCTCCAGCTGCCCCCCGCCGCCCCCGGACCTCATCGCCCACCCTCCCACCCACCCGCGGGCACCCCGGGTGGGCACAGCGGCGTCGCGGGGGCGGGTGACACGCACAGGGCGCCGCAGACACACGGCCGCCACCGCCGCCGCGCGTGGTCGGCGAGAGCTGGCCTCTGCAGGGCAATTTTCCACTCTCAACTTTCAGGGAGAGGGAGAGAGAGATAAAGCCCATTTACTGTACCTTTCTGGCATCTTTCTCAGCTTTCCCTGCTGCTTCTCCCCACCCCCTTCCGATTTATCTCAGCTACTGGTTTTATAAACCGAGAGGGTGGAGGGCGGGGGGGGGGGGGGGAGGGAAGAGGAGGGGGCTTTTTTTTCTCTTCTCTAAGCCCCGTCTGCACCTTCTGCTTGAGCCCGCCGGTGAAGTCACAAGACCGAGTCTCTGACATCACACAGAGCCCACAAACGCCGGATTGTGACTTCACTGCAGGATAGAACAGGGAGGAATAGGAGAGGGGAGGGGAAAAGGCTCTTATTCAAACACATATCTGCAGTAGTAACAAAGGGAACTCAGGAAATGGCTGGCCAAGAAAATGGCTTTTTTTTTCTTTTATAAAATATACTCTCTTTTTTTGTTGTGATTTTTTTGTGTGTGGGTTGTTGGTTTTTTTTTTCCAAAATAAACTTTGTGACCACAATGGAAATACCTTTTAAAAGTGGTCTGAGCAGGACAGACAGCAAGTGCCAGCCCAGGCACCATCCTCCAACGGAGCACAGGCTCCCACAGCCCTCCGGCACCTTGGCCACCTGCCATGGCCTCTCTGGACCTGCTCATGCTGGAGCAGAATGAGGTGCTGGGGTGAAAATCAAGGGGTAGCAGTGGCCACAGGAGAAGCTCTAGGGGGTATGGTGGAGGGGGATTGCAGGGTAAGGACCAAAACAGGCAGATGCTTCGGGTTGTGCTGGAGAAGGCACGCTGGGAAGGCAGCGCTGAGAGCCACTGGGCAAGCAGGACTGCACAGAGTGACCAGAGCTCCATGGCAGAGGTCTGGGAACCGTGGGCCAGGCAGAGGTAATGCTAACCAATGTGCACTTGGGGGGGGTTTCCCCATCTGAGGATCCGAAACCACTACTAAGCTACAATTCGAGTAAAAGGGGTATTAAAGGTCAGAATTAAGGTAACAGTGTGAGGCCTAAGCATGGCAATAGGGTGAGGTTTTCGATTCCCTAGTGTATTTTTAGGTTTTAGGTGCCCTGGGGAGGGGAAGATAGGCTGGGGTAGATGAAAGAAAGGCCAGGACGCTTTGATGTACTCCCAATACAAGGCAATCCTCAGTTGTTGCTCTAGGAGCAAAAGCTGATAATATAAGACTTCTGTGGTCATATCTGAAATAAAGCCTAAAAGAAAAAAAACAGCTCATTAAGTAGCTATTGGCTTAATGTGACCTGGAAAGTTGTAAGATGTGGGGCTTTTTTTGTTTATTCAGCTGGTGCATTTGTTTAACATCAATTTCTCAAAATTTAACACAACCTCAAACATGTCAGTAAATAAGCCCCAAAAATAAAAATCTGTTACTTGTGTTTAAAATGGGATATTTTCTTTCACCTTTTGAAGCAAGGCAGCTCAAACACTTGCACTGTGCTAATCATACCTGAAGGCCAGGAATTTAGAAGAACAAGCCAAGGGCACAGCCACAGCCAAGTGAAATAAAGAAAAAAAATTAAATAATTAAACGGTGCTAATTGCAGACAACATTATATTTATGAAGTTATTGGAACTGCAGACCCAAAAAGGAGACAGCTTGTGATCCTCACAGTGTGTTCACTCCTCTCTCCAAACTTCATCCCTGCCCTCGTTGAGACCTGCAAAGCAATTCCCATCACTGCGCCGACCTGGAAGGGAGGAGAAAACAGCACTGCCATCGTAGCCTGCCCTTCCCACAACCTGCCAGTGCGGCGGGAGGGAAATCTGTACGTGGAGCGAGCGAGAAGCGAGGAGAAAGCGATCCAGATCCCTGCTATGAACCAGCTGGCAAGTACATTCCCAGCTTGCTGCTGCTGGACGGTGGAAGCACCCCATGAGTGCCTGAGGTGCCCCAGAGGGCTGGCAGCAGCACTGGAAGCCCAAGACACTTGTTGGAAACTTTTGTACCCCCGTGGCTCTATGTGCTTCCAGCATAAAATCCAGGCGGCCAGAAGATGCTCTTCCAGGTGGGAGCTCCTCCATGGCCAAAGCCTCAGTTCCCACATCAACTCTGAATACCAGTGCCTTGGGGCATCATCCCAGCCTTGGCAGAGCCACAGCATCAAGGAAGATCTCCCCTGTTGTTTTATGGCTTCTCTGTGCCAGTAGAGCAACAAACCAGGCTGCAATGGAAGGAATAAACTCCTGCCTCTGTTTGTGAGAGGGAGGGAAAAGGTATGAATTGCAAGCAGTGAGAACCCCATCCAATCTCATATCCTTCAGCAAGTCTTGCTACTTGTTTGGCCACAACTTTACTACCATTTTTATACTGACTCCTTTCATCTTTTTTATCTATTTTTTTCCACCCTGCTGACTGCGTGAGAGAAAACCTCCACGCTTATCCCACTCCTTCTCTCTCGGGGAATCTCTCTCAACCTGCCAGTGGGCAGGGAGACAACATGGCTGCCAACGTGCCATGCAAGGTGAGGAGGGGAATGGGGGAGAGAGGAAGGCATGGGCATTTGTTGGGAAGCAGAAAAAAGAAGTGGGAAAGAGGAAGGAATCTAACACATCCACACTGACTAGCATGGGCTTGCTCCAACTTGGCCCATGATGCAATTACCTGACTTGGAGGCTGGCCAAGTCTCCCAGGTTAAGTCCCTCTGCACTTGTGTGAAGTGCTGTCAGAGCTGCTGGGACCATGAATACTCAGGGCTCTGGTAGCATGTCTCATCCAAAAAGGAAAAAGGGAAAAAAAAAAAAAAGAACAGAGACAGGGCAGGGACTGAATGGGCTTATTTTCACACAACTGCAATTGTTTTGTTGATGCGGAAAGGTAATTAAAAAAAGTTCTGATTTCAAACGTGCCACAGAATTCCCAGAGCCCGGAGGCTGCTGCTTAGAGGCAGATTAATCACATTGAATTCTCCATCTAGATATTGCATGCACTCCAAACTCCCACCGCTAATAGCTCTAATATTCTCCTCAGCGTGTGCATGCTGCTGGTGTTATGTTCCAGGAATATTAATTCCCCAACTCAAGCTCCTTTTGCTTGCGCATGTACCCTAAAGGCTTGCTGCCGGGCACTGGGAGATTATGGAAAAGAGAAAACAGGGCTAGAGGAGAACCGGGGTGCAAAGGTACTGGCTAGAACTCCTCAAGGAAAGTCGTTAATGTTCTTTGGATAAGCAAGCCATCCAAATAAAATCTACCTGAAGGCCAAGTTCTTTAAACAAAGACAGCCAACTACACACGCACAAGATGGTTGAAATTAAAATGAGCTCCCAGTGCTGGCTTTGTGTTACCCGCTACCGCTACCCTGAGACTTGCTCAAAATCTCAGTCATGTTAATTGTGAGCTCTGAACTAGCGGTTTTGTTTGTGTCTTCTGCTGGTGTCTTCCCCCAGCCCCTTTTACCCCTAGGCAAGGCTGCATGCGTCTAAACTCTTGCTGCCACACGTGAGTAACGGTGAAAATATGGCAGGTTGTAGTGCAAGTATCCAAAGAGCAGGTAGGGCTTTACACAGCAAGCCCTTCTACCCTTAGCAAAACGGACAGTCTAGGGAGTTCACGGTCCAGCTCAAGACATCCCCAAGGTCTTATTCCACATGGAAAGCAGAAAAGGGGAGGACGAAGGCAGGAGAGAAACGTAATTTTTATTTGCATTCAAGTAACTGCCATTCCTGGTAAGCAGTTCAGTGCTTATATATGGCCAAAAGGCCAGCTGGAAGCTTTAAAACCAATGCATGCTTGAAAAGTACATTTAAGATGCCTATGATGTCATTTTCAAAGCTGCTAAGTGCCCAAAGCTCCCAGCACTGCTCAGCAAAGTCTGCAGGTAGTCACCAGGTTAAAACACAGTTCCCTGAAATTGGCCACACCAGGACTCTGGAAACTACCATGCAGAAGAGACCTCAAAATGGATGGCGCTGGTCATGCTTCCATTCAGCGGGATTACTTGCTTGACAAGAAGCTATCATGGGCATGATTTTCTTTGTCAAGCAGTCAAAATATGTATCTCCGTGTAATGTAAATCAGTATGTCAGTGCTGGAAAATCAAAGGGACTTTTGCCCCTTTTCTTGCAGGCATTTCTGATAAGCACACCAGTACAACACCTGAGTCATAGGTTAAATTGGATGTATAGACCAGCCCATCAGCTGTTTTCATAGCTCAGAACACCTTACCTAGTCTCTGGACTAAAACCTGTAACACCACAGGTGCACGAGCATAGGTGGTGGCCCTTTCCACAATTAGGGCAGGTCAAAGAGAAAAGGCACACTTTTATGGCTAAATACTTTACAGGCGACTGTTGGTGCTGGGAGGGAAAAGCATCAGAACATTTTTGAAGCTTCCTTTCTTTGCTATCTATACAATGCAGGTCTACAATCGTATGTGTGCCTTGAACTCTCATCCCATTCCTTAAACTTGGCTCCTGCTGCAGGGAGGGAAAGGATGCACTGCCTGTGTAAGGCCCTTGGGGCTTAACTCTGCTGTAGTGGGCAGGGAGAGGCATGGGCTTCCTTCACTGTGATAAACCAAGGCATTGGCATCGCTCTGTGTAGCTTAGGTGCAAATCTGTGATCCTCTTTCTCTCTTTGTGCACAAAGAATGAAACTGATAGCGAAGCTGACACCTAAATCCTCACTATTGCACATCTGAGATAACCCTGGTTGTTTTTGTTTTTCAAACTCAAATATATAAGAAGAGAGAAAGACAGAAGGATTTCAACCCTTGTCAAACCCTGTCGCCAGCCCCCTGAGTTACAGATCTATGAACTCTTACATGGGATAAGGGCTCTTTGCTTTTATCTCCCTATGCAGCATGTGTCCTCAGCCCTTTGCAAACAGATGTTTTGCCCTCCAAAAAGGGAAAAGAGGGGGAAAAAAGAGAGACAGCATGAGCACAGGAGAGAGAGAGAGAGAGAGGGAGAAAGCATGAGCAAGAATGCTGTCTGCAGATGTCAATCAGGACTTCAGCCTAGGTCTAACCTGCCAGTCCTGCAAAACGAGGATACATGAATTTTCTAGTTGGATAGTCAGTGTTATCAAACAAGAAAATTGTGAGGTTTAGATTGTAATGCAGTCTCACATTCAGTAAAAAGGCCTTGCTACATGGAGATGATGTGGGACTGAGGAACCTATTCCTAGCACCTTAAGAATTAAAATTTCACTACAAATAACCCAAATGAAATGGTCAAAAATAGTTCAGCATTTCAGACCGTTTTTGTAGAGCATGGTAATATTGGCAAGGGGGAAGTGATTGTAGGTAGAATACTGTCAGGTTTGGGGAAAGCTTTCTCTGCATTTTAAAAAATTATATGAAGGAAAATATTCTTGGGAATGAAAAGTCTAATGATTACATGTATACAGAGAGTGTCATCTCTATCTTGGCGTTTAGCAGAAATCAACTCCCCCACACCAACACCCTCCCCTCCAGCCACCCACCCTGATATTCTTCTTCACCACTTCCCACCCATTAACCCAGTACCTGCAGTGCAGTGTTCAAGTGGGACTGGCGGAGCTGCTGCCGCTGTCATCTCCTCGGAGCTGGCAGTCACCTGCCAATCTCGCCCCCACTTCCTCCTCCCTCCTGCTCCCCCCCACCCCTCGTCAGTGCAGCTTTCCCTGGGGATAGATCACTCTCCCCCCTCTCCAGCAGCCTGACAAATAACTACTGTTAACTCAATAATATCCCCCTCCAAGGTTTTTTAATTACCAGCCGTCCACAGGGCGCGAGACTCGCGCATACAGCGAGAAACGGGCCAGGGAGGGAGGGTAGCAACAGGGCGTCAGAGAGTTTGGGCTGATGTGGGCTTCATGCAGAGAGACTGGCTCCTTGTGCTCCATCCACATGGCACGGCTGGCACAGGCGACCTGCAAACCCCCACGGGATGCTGCCGCCCTGGCCGGGAGCACGGGCACGCATAATGTGCCGCTGTACTTGGGGGGGTGGGATTTGGTCCTGCAAGGGCTGGTGCGGAAAGCTGCTCCTGCAGGACAAGGGCAGACTCTGCTACACCAGCTGAGGAAGCATCATCCAGGACAGCATTTGTCTGTATGGCATTTTAAACGGGAAACAGGAAAAAAAGGGGAGGAGGGGAGAGAGGGAAAAAATTCAGGTGCATTTCTGTTTGTACAGCTTTACCAAATACATCTATCTTTACACATATGAAAAGGCCTTTTTTTTTTTTTTTTGCAATATAATAGTCTTATTTTGCCTTTTTTGTAGTGAAAATTCATTGGTCTGTGGCTTGAGGTTTTTTCTTAGCCTTTTATTAAATGGACACAGGATAGTGAACTTCTAGACAACCTCTCCACCTAGTATTTGTTTGTTCACACCCATTTACACTCTCTTGATTTTTAACAGGTCTGAATAAGGCTTATTTTTTTAAATAATCAGTTAATGAAGTTTTATCTGAATAGTCATAAGCCTATTAGTGCTCAAGTTGTGCATCGAATCCCCCTCCCCCCCAGAGGTTAAACAAGACCAGAAATCCTTTCGTATTCAAAATAACACGCTGGGAAGAAAAGAAGCAAAGAAGGATAAAAAAGCCCAAGCCCCCCATTAGGTCCCTTTTAAATCAAAAGGAGACACTGGAAAAGGGGCATAAGCAAGGCACTTCCCCCTTCCCCCCCCTTCATTCTTCTCCTCCCTCCTTTGTAGGTCACCTTTACTATGAAGACATTGATGCTTCAAGTCTTCATTTGCTTAAATAAAGAGAGTAAGTTCAACACCCCAGTCAGGTAAGCACTGCACCCCAGGCGGGCAATGAAGGGGAAGGGGCATCCATCACAGCAGCAGGGAGGGAGACACCCTGCATGGGGCAAGGACTGGATCCTGACCATATGCGTGGGGCAAGGGGGGTCTTCCCTGGGAAAGGGCAGGCGCTTTTGGGAGAGGACAAGTTTGACGGCATGGCACTGAAAATGTGGGGCTCGAGTGGAAGGGGAGCAGGCGGACATGCTGTGCTGAGGAATGGCCGGACTTGCTGGCCTCTGCACCCTGGAAAGGGCTGAGGGCGGCAGTCAAGGGGGACAGCATGGCAGCCTTGGCCTAGGAACCCTTTGGCAGCCACCCTTCTACCCCCGGGGAGCATCCTGGCAGACGAGAGAACCCCCGCTCCCCTGAAATAAACAGCAGCCTTCCCAATGCTTCATTAAACTAACACAGCTTCCCGCCATTGCCCCGGCAACCGACACAGGCCTCCTGTTTGCCAGCTGGGGGAATTAAAGGCAGCCTGGCAGCCAGCCCCTGGCTGCTCTAAAAGCTCCCTTTACACAGCCAGAAAGCATCCCCAGACAGGGGAGGGGACCAGGTGGCCCCGAAGGTGCCAACTGAGACAGGGAGTCCTGCCCACCCCCACCTTGCACAAGCAGCAGTCCTCAGGGAGCCAAGGACCCCATCACTGCCACCAGCACTGATGCTGGAGGGCAACACAAAGCTGGAAGGCTCGCCAAAACGATCCACAAACTGGAAAAGGACTGGAAAAGGACCCTGGATGGTCCAATAGTGCAAAGGTGAATGGTGCTCCCCAACACAGCATCACCTCTGTCCAAATGCAATCAACAGCTCACATTAATTAGCAACACACTCCTCTTGCAGCCCATCCGCCAGATGAGTGAGCAAATTACATCCTCTTGTCCCTGGTTTACATCCTTTCATCCCTCATTTTCCTCCTTTCTCTTAAATCACATACACTGCAAGGTAAGCCTTAGCATGAGCCCCCTGCTCCCATCAGCCCCTTGGTGGGTGCAGAAGGCGCAACAGACCACAAGCTGCCTCATTCTCTGCTGCTCGCCTTTAGAGAAAGCCTCAGGAAGAGCTTCGAATGGAAACATCTATGTTGTACTGGCCTCAAGCACTTGGATGCCCTCCTGCCCTTCTACCTGCTCTCAGTCCATTCATTCAAAACAGGTAGATGGTCCCTTCAGGCAAGGCAGACACATCCCTCCACATGTCCTAAGCAAAGGAGCTTGTTACGCTGTTCATATCCCAAAATTAGACCTGCTGGGCTGGTGCAAAATGCCAGCTGCTTCCAGCACCTTCCTCCCACCACCATCCCAGGCCACTGACACCCCAAAGGAAGCTCGGCAAATTGGTGAGGAGAAGAAAACACCTCACTTCACAACAGCAACGAATAAAGGAGCACTATTCACTCGCTTGGGCATCCACATCTGTTTTGTCCTGTTCTCCATGACTACTGGCTGTGAGCAGAGGTCTCACAGGGAGGAGCATTAAGTATTTATTCCAGCTCTTGGTTTTGTCAGCTTCTGATGCCACCAGTGTGTTTTGATTCTGCCTGAAAAACTGCATTGCTTTTTAATCCACGGATCCCAAAAACAACCCTGCAAAGGTACCTCCAACCTCATCAGCAGTACCCTAGCTTTCCATAGCTCTTCAGCACACGTTTCATAACAAACACAACTCTCTCTGGAGAGACCCATTCCAGTCCTGCCTCTGAACAGTTTGTATGCTCTACTCCTTTCTTATTTTGTGAGGATATTTAGCTTTGTGAAATACTACTTAGCTACATTTAGAACAATTAAGAAAAAAAAAAAAAAAGGTGGAGGAAAATAAAGAAATTAGCACATTCCAGATTCTGGCCACAGCTCTGCACTGCATGAGGAAGTGGTATGTGGAAAATGTGGAGCTGTTTATAAGCATTAAATAACACTCTCTAGCCATCTTGTAGGGACAAATGTAAAAGAAGTGCGTCCAAGCAACCCTACAAAAATTAGCCCAGAGATCCCACCTCAGTGACAGAAGACAGCACTGTAGTTAACGGCGTCCAAGCAAATCTTGAGCAGAGGGAAATAAGAGGCAGGAAAATACAATCAAACACCTTCCTTCAGTGCAAACCTCCCAGTACGAACTGTTACAGACTGTCAAAGGCAGTCTTTGAGGTTAACAGGAAAAAGTATGAACACTTTGACATCATCCACTGTAAGTTATAGTGGGAAGAATACTGCCTTAGCTTTGATGGGGGATGCAGAGAAAAGGGGACACTTTCAGATACTTGCAGGAGAAACTGCAAGAGGAAGATGTGCATGCAGACCACTGCAGGTAATGACCATTAGACTGGGAAGCCTGGTTAAAAGTTACAGGCCTGCCAGTGCTCCTGATTTAACCATGTGACCTCACAAAAAATCACAAACGCACACAAAAGCAGGTTTCTATTTCTTAAGTTTTTCTTTACAGCAATAAAACTCAGATCCTGGAGACTTAAAACCAAATTCTTTTCTCAAAAGAGAAACCAAATTATGTTTAAATTCCCTCAGCCCCCCCTCCGCCCAGGTAGTGCCATGGTGTCACTGGAGAGGAGTGTCACCTCTCCAACTAGGAAGCACTTGCAGCCTGCTGTTGCGAAACCCACTTTTATTTTTTCCATGCTCCTCACAAATTAAACCTTCAGTCAGGTCTGCCGCTCCTCCCACCTGGACTAGCGCAACTCCCTGCCTTCACATTTTTTTCACTCTTCTCCAGATCCAGAAGATTTAAGTTTCTTAAGTCTCAGAGCTCCCAGCAGATGCAGGTGGGTAAGGAACTCTCTCTTGGCTTAGGCGAAACACGGTCCCCCTCTGACTGCCCTCCTCTGGGGCTGGATTTCCGAGCAGAAGAGATTGCTGTCAATGAGCCAAAGGCACGCAGGGGTAGGGGAGGTGCTGGTCTCCGTGTGCGCACCGCGTCCTCCTTCCTCGCTGCTGCCATACATGATTAATCATCCCTGAGACACGCCTGCTGCTTCCCTCTGGCTCTCCAACAACCACAACAGCGGCGGCAGCAGCAGTTGAGAGCACAGAGACCTCCTCAGGTTCCCGGCCCCAGCCCAGCGAGCGTTTCCCAGCGGGGACCTCTGATCCTCGCACACATCCCTCTCGCACATGCTGGTCCTGCCTCACGGCCTCGCAATTAATCGCTCCCCTCCCCCCATCTTCAAACTCGGCTCATCTCCCACTCCTCCCCCACCCCTCGTCCATCTGTGTCTAATTGCATTTCATCTGTAGTCATTCTCTGGAAAACTCACCGGGAAGGTGTCCAGGAGACCAGCACAAGCTCAAACACGCGCTTGACACGGGGAGCCGGGGGAGGCTCGCTGCTCTGCTGGGATGGATCAGGGCCCGAGGGAGCTGATACTCTCTGCAGCCCACCTCTCTCCTGCCAGCTCCCAGCCCGGGCAGGGGATGGGGTTCCTGCCAGCGGGCAGGGGGCTGGCAGCTGGAGAGAGGCGGCAGACAGCCAGGAAGGGCCGGTGAGAGCCAGCGAGGCAGAGGTGAGACTGCTCAGGTGCCAGCTCGTGCTCCACCGCGGGAAGCGCTTGCTCCCTCCTTCCTCCGCCGAGCATGTCGGCCCACCGGTGGGCTCTGCCAAGGCCAGAGTGGGGTAGAAGCAGGGTCCTGCAGCCAGTGTCATTTGGGGGCTCCCCTTGCTTCTGCTCTCCAGGACGCTGCCCCCATCCCACACAGGCACTCTCCACTTGCATTACCGATGCTCCTGCCTCGACCAAGGCACTCTTAAGCCCGACACGTCCCAGCTGTGTCTGGTGCAGCATGTGCAGCCCTACTGGTCTCACAGCTCCTCAGTTCCACCCCATCACCGTGCTGCCCCTCTGATCCTGCGTGGCCTCCTGTAAAATCCAAATGTTATCCAAGGGCTTGTTCACCCTTTCCTGCGAAAGGATCAACAAGCAGGGCTCTGAGCAGACGGCACAGCAGGCACTGCACACCAGCTCACGCCGTAGCCACTCTTACTTGACACTGCTGGAGCAAGCAGCTCAAGTCTTAACTGCATATGAAAAATGCCCCACAAAATAGTCGAGAACAGCTGGGGAGCCATAAACTCACACCCCTGCTTATTGCATGCCAACTTCCCTGCATCAGCAAGTGTTAAGTGCACAGTGGTTTTACACTTAAAGCAAGGTTTCCTCCTGGAGAGGTGGGCCATGAATGTGGGCTATTTAAGGTTTTAGACCTCAGATAGAAGATCTGCAGCCCAGGGGCTAGGCAAGAGTACAAGTTCATTTTCTGTAGGCTGGAGCCACCTGACTTCACAGATCGCTGCTGGGTAATGTCAAGGTATGGGCTAATGTGTGGCTGCCCAAAAGGGCAGCTTGGTTCTCAACAAGGGAAAGGCTCTCCACCTTTTCTGCAAAGAGTCAGTCTTCCAGCTGTGGGAGGGTAGGAACTAAACTACTAACCCATATAACACCCCCCTTAAGCCTTGTCCATTAGCTGCCAAAACTTTGAATATAGGAATTCACAGCTCTAACGAAGGTGACAGAATTACTTAGGTAAACCAGCAACAGGCCCAGACAAATCTTTTCCCATTTCTTTTCGCCATCAGCTCTGCAAGCAGATCTGCTTCTATCCAGGTGAGCAGTGAGGGCAGGGATTACAACCAGCTAACTCCCAGGCTTTTCCTTTTACTTGCCTTTCATTGACAATAGCTACCCACCAAAATCAGTTCAAGAGCTGCAAACACAGAAATAAGCAGTTGAGTTACCATGACTAACAAGTTACCATTTGCCAGCCGAGTCACAGCAACACTGAACCAAGCAACATCCTGATGGTACAAGCAAACATTTTACTACCTACTGCAATGAAGAAGGATCACAGAGTGAAACTCCTATAGCCCAGATGACAATTTATAAACTCATTGTGGTAAATCAACTTGCTGGCAATCATCTGTTCATACATTTTTCTCTGCCAGTATCATACTGAGTGAAATCTTTTGGTTCCACCAAATGCCACAAGCCAAGTGCATTCCTGAAGTACAATTGCAATGCTGTTTGTGGTGAAGATGCAAAGAAACTACTACATTTTTATCATTTTAAGCTCCTTCTCAATACAATTATTCTAATGAAAAATGCCACATCAAAGCTGCTCATCTCCAGAAGCCAATTCAACACAAAAATATGTAAATGTATCTTGAAATAAGCACAAAAATCATCCTGCCTTCTCTCTCATTCTTCCTAGGTATTGGACGCCGAACTGAGAATTCCAGAAGTCTGGGTTCAGTTCCCAGTTTTAATGCAGACTTTCTGCACCATCTCAAACCACACAACACAGTTCTTTATAAAGCTATAAAATGGGAACACTACTAGTTTTAATACAAAGCAAGGTAAAATACATGCATTGATGCTTGTAAAAAGCTATACACAAAAGACAAGAGTTGCATAAATGACTATATATAAATATACACATCAGATTTACCGCTGCCCCAGAACTCTGACTCTCTGAGATAGTCTATAGAGAAGGGTATTTTCCTGATGCTTTCCCGTTTAAAGAAAACGAGTACCTGTGAGAGAACAGACAGCACTCCATCTGCAGATAAAATTTTATCTGCTTTCAGTGCTAGTTCAGAGCCAGCACATGCTGGGAGTAAACAAAATCCATTACAAGACAACAATTTGTGACAAATGAGAGCAACACATGGACCGAGGACTACTGAACAGGTTCCCCCATACGCAGCAACGTGATGGAAACCACCATCACCCTTCTGAACTCTTGCAGAGGTCAACTGGGTAGGACACAGAAACTTACCTGTTCTCTCACTGCTAGCAGCACTCTGCTCCATGTCAACACACATCCTCCAAGCTGGCAGAGGAAGTTTTCACTGGCATTGTCTGAACTGTATCGTTACAGTGCAATGACTGACAACCCTGTCTCATCAGCACAGAATTCTCCTTATCAGAGAAAGGATGCACAAAAGGGAAAGAGAATTACGTACACACGAGCAGTGTTTCTCCGATGCTCAGCATAAAAATCTAATCAAAATTGTACCAGAATGGTGATGTGAAAAGCACCCTGCCAAGTCAGTAATAAATATAAAATTCATATCTTATATTTCCACAATGTATCACCTCTCATTCTGCAGTACTTTACGCATTGTTGAGACTCGGATGAATCCCCAAATCAGAACAGATTTGTACAGGAATCTAACATTTTTGTTGGCTTCACATTCATTCAAATTACAGCCTTAAGCGAGAGTAGGATAACAGGCACTTAAAATGGCCCCTTGAATGCGGCAGCAGCCATTTTAAATGGGGCCAAACTCCTTCCAGCCGCCAGACTCATTTCCTGAAGATCATCCTCCACCCACCCTCCGTCCTTCTCATTCCCTGAGCCCTGTACTCGGTCCTGTTTCCCTTCCCATCCACTCTGTGGCAGAGAGAAGACAAAGTGGTATTTTTAGGGTGCATAAACAGCAGGTTGTCCCCAGTAGGCCCCATTGATGATATCCTAACTCCAAACACAAACCATCTAATTTTGGCGATTGCAGCCACTGGGACCTTGGCAAGCCTCAGCATAGAAGACAATAAACCCCTATCTTCTGGGCTTTCACCCTTCCCAAGCAATACCACTGCACAGGTATTGTGCACAGCATGTGCAGAGATCAAGAACTCTGCAAGAGTTGAGCAGTCAGCAATAGTAACAGCTTTTCCTTTTTCTGAAGACCGTGTGAATTGGGAGAGAAGTAGAGGTGACAAGGAGTGAAAAGTCATAGTCCACCTCCCCACCCCTGCCTTCCCCTCCCTCACCCCCTCCCCAGTGGCTCGTTATCTTAACACCCATCACCAAATCCTTCCTGACAGATGCATTTGCCAAGGACTCTGATGGGAACACTGAGCAGTGCCATTCCTTCTCATCCTATCAAGAGGGCTATACTACGAAACTGTGTCCATATTAGGCCCAAAGTTTTCACCTTTTGAAAGACAGATGCATAAAAGGCAGGAGGTGTTAGAAACCCTGAGGAACGCAACAAGTATGTACCTTAAGATAGAAATGCTGATTGTAGTCCTTCAAGCATCATGCAATAGATGATTACTGCATGTCTAAGCAGAGAAAGCATCTTCTAAACGCTCAGCTAACACTAAGGTGCCTAAACAAATGCTAGGTTTTCATGACTGCTCAAAAGCCTTCAGCAATGGGTGTTAGGTTTTAAATTTTGGCGTTTCTTCTAAGAGCCACAGATGATCTCAAACTCCTCTGCCTCATCACTAGTGGTAGCACAGCTAACTAGGGATGGCAGCAGGGAAATGCATTGCAAGGTTTTCCTTTTGTCAGTAAGGTTTTGAAGTTCTTCATATTTTTCATACTCATATCTATTTACTTCTTGGGGCACTGCCTACAAATCAAGTTGGAAGGAAAAACCCCTTGGAAGCCACAATAATATGAATGGTTTAAAGTAGTCCATCCAAAGAAGGAAAAAGGGGCTACTAATACTTGCTTCCAAAATGAATTACATTATATAGGTAGGAGTCTTCTGTAGTTCCAAGTACATATCTGTTTCTACACTGATGAAATCAGGACAGTTATTTCACCTCTGGAAGCAGAAACACAGCTGCAGCATATGCAAGAATCAGTTCCTGACATTAAAAAACCCCCAGACCATTCCACAATGTCATTTAGCTTTACAACAGGACGATAAACTATGCAACATTTGTCTTCCTTTTTCTAGTATAGATAAGGCCCTAGAACAGCATCACCCAAACTGTGGTGCACAGGTCACTACTGGCCTGTGAAGCACAGCAGGCGGTCCATGCAGGCACTATCTGCAAACAACACTCTGCAAAGCCACGGCACCCAGTAAACTGCCCATCCATTGCCCTGTGTCATTTTTCTCATTATAAACACTGAATGTTTTTATGCATATACAACAGATAAGCGTTTAAATCTAAATGTAAAACATTACCCAGAGTGCATCTGTTTTGACCAAAGGCAAGAGAGAGTATGAGACCCTTCCTCAGAGAAGCAGCTATCACAACTGAAACATCAGATGTGTTTGGTACTCAGAGCCACTGCAATGACACAGGCATAGGAGATGTAGGAGTTTCCTGGAGAAGACTTTTGTAACAGAGCTACTTCTGTGTACAGGTGGGCACTGCTGGAGGCAAATAGCTCCACTTGCTGCATGTGCCTGCAGTACTAGTAGCCTCAAATTATTTTGGCTGCAACCATATCAGAAACCTGCTCAGAAAAACTCATTACAAAATAGAAGGTTGAAGAAGAGAAACAAGTGCATTATCAAGAACCAGAAATAATTTACAAACACAAGGACTAACTATGAGAGCTTGCTAAGCAATGGCCAATGAGCTGGGAACTGAACTGTCTACAAACCTCTGAGAGGCACAAATTAAAAAGGGGATCATCCAACGCTACTTCCTCAGATCCAGTGGAAACCAAGAAAAGAAACACACAGGCTTGTTGCTGCATGAGGAAAAGAGGACAAAATCACCTTAACAGGAGACATATGGTCTCGTCTTCTCAGGAAAACATTGGAAATGCAATCACTTGGGACAGCTAAAACTAAATTGAACGCAAACACCAGAAAACACGCGGAAGGAAGTACCACATCTACTATGTTTTGGTCATGTGTAGAGCTAGGTAATCAGATCAGTGGGGTGGGTTTTTTTGGTGTTGCTGGCTAAATGATATTCAATTCCACAGCTGAACAGGAAACTTACTCTTCACATCCACCTTGCCTGCGTCTACCCAGGCTCCAGTGTGGGTCAGTTCCTGTCACAGAGAAGTGTGACACTCCTGTACCTTCAGTACAGTGCAAGAGGCTTCAGGCAGAACCTCCATTCTCCACTCTACCAGGATAATCAAATAACTATGCTTAATCAGGCTGGTTGTTTGTTTTGCTTAAAATGTATTTACTTCAACAAGCAATTAATATTTTAAGTAGACAAAGCCTTTGTTAAAGATTCACCATGTTCACCCCTTCAATTAACGTTTTAAACATTCACATTCATAGATTCATTTATACCTCCCACTTGTCCTTCAGCAATGCCAGAAAAGATCAGAGTTTAAATTCCTGGCATCTCAAAGATAAAAAAGAAAGGGAAAATAAAACCAAATCCTCCAGAAAATAACCAGAAAAAGAAGACCAAACCTACCATGTCTTTTATCCATCTCCAGAAAGAAGAAAGGGTGTCCAAGCTGTTTAGAAGTCTCTCCCCTCTCACATGTAATACTGCAACCGTAAGATGAATTAGAGGAGCAGCTCGGGCAACTGGGGTATCACCGGGCACTGGAGAAGACTCAAGTCCCCCAACCCAGATGTGGGGCCGGAAGCCTCACTCTGTGGCTCTGCACCCCAATGCAGCCAACACAGAGGGGAGGTGTGGGGTGGGGGGATCTGGCCTCCCTTAGTACCTTCAAGAGGGCTCAGACATTTCTGCTGTGTGCGCTGTGAACTCGATGTACCCTGGCGATGGACAGGTGCCCCCAGGGTGGCTGGGATATTTGCATATGTTAATTGCAATGTCAAGGTGTTTGTGCCTGCCTAACTCACTTCTTCAGGGAAAAACGGTGGCGGGATTCAACTCTACCTGTGCCGTGCTGGTGATGTCACAGGCAGCTATTTCCAGCCCAGTTGCCATGGAAACCACCAGGCCTCAGCACCAGTTAGCAGTTCAATATATAATTTACTTATTCTTTTTCACCTAAGTGATTAGGACTCAAAATATAGAAGCATCTCACAGACCCTCAAATCCTCTGATCGTTTCATAGGAATTTCTTGCAGGCAAAAACCAGCCTGAAATAGTGAGCTGTGTGCTCTCCAGAGGGAAAAAACCCCCAGGCAAATAAAAGCCTAAACAAGATTTTTAAAAAAACACAATCCTCTTCCCTGCTGTCCCCTGCCCTCCCAAGTTTCAAGGGAAACAAACGCTGTGGCTCCTGGAAGATTTCATAGTACCATCAATGTCTGAAGGAGGTTAGCTGACAGCAAAGGAGGAGATAAAAGCCTAACATGGGAGCTGCTACATCTGGCAGCACCTTTGGTCCATCCTGCCTGGGACATCACATCCCACTGTGTCCTGCAAGGTACCCGTCCCACTCTGTGCTGGTGGTGACGGGTGGCAGCAGGACGCTCAGCAAGTCTCTCTTGGCTCCTACAGGTGACCACCATGCATTAAGTCTCTCCTTATTAATCTTAGTGGGAGCAGTTATGGGTGCTGATAGTCAGTGCAATACCAACCACAGCCCTGGGGAAGGCAGCCGCTCCATCTCCACCCCTTCCTACAATGCAGGATTGCAGTGGTTGCCCATATTTTCCAAAACTTTTTTAACTAGTGCTGCGGTCAGAGGTGAGGTGATTTCTCTGCTTTTCCACTGCCTAATTAGTCACTGCAGAAGCTTATGCGAGACCCAAGGTTATGCTTCAGTTTCAACATACTGGTTTGTTGAGAGAAAATACAAATATTTTTACTGGGAGAATTTTCAAGTGATTTATCTATCTTCAGGTAGTTTCAAAGTATCAGTCTTAATGTTTCTTATTGTGCTTCATTATGTTTTGAAGTGGTATTTTTCAAAACGTCAAGTTTTAAACATTAATTTTGAGAACCAGCTGCTTTGTGGCTGAATCATACAGTCTGGCAGAACAATAGGAACAGCAGCACTCCCCAGCCCCCCCGTTTCAACCCAGCATGGACCATCCTCCTCTTATTTCCCACTAAGTCACCACAAACCATCCCTACTGCACCCCTTCTCCACGCCACTGCTTCCTCACATGCAGACCTGGCAGTAGGGAAAAAAGGACAACCACCGCCAAGAACCAACCAAACAAAACCAGAGGTGTTATTTGGCACAGTTTTAAACCAGGCACATTACTCACCAAGCAGTGAAAGAAGAAAAAAAAAAATCCACAGACAAAAAAGTTTCCATTGCTACTTTTTGTTGATGTTCTTAAATGCTTTACATGTTAGAAGTTCTCTGTGACACAGGACAACAGTTTGAAAGCCACCAGGACAAACTGGCAGGGGACTGTGCCAAGCCATTAACACAAGAGTTCCAGGGGCTATTTTCTAGGGAACAGAGGGTACTATCAGATACCAGTAAGACCTCAAAGAGGTCTTCCTACTCCAGATGATTTAATGCAATAATTTAGGATGGTCAGATTCTTTAAAAAAATAAAAAAAGAAAGCATCATTTTGCCCCAAGTTTAGAAACATGAGGATAACATCTCAGAAGTAAAAATCAGATAAAGGTAACCTATAAAGCTAATCGACCTGAATGAACGTTTTTCCTCATTCCCTTTTCTTTCTTCCAACTCTTTAACTCAACCCATCTTTCTCCAAATCACTGCTTTCCTTTGTGCTCTGCTTCCTTTTGTTCTTTTCCATTTGCATAATCCTACCCAATACCCACAGCTCAATACCAGCTTCCTGCTGGTACCCCTTGGTCTGAACTTCCCTTTTTTTCTGTCACTGTCACTGGTCCCATTCCACCTCTTCATGCTCTTCACCCTAATTCTGCTGGGTCACCGGGTGCATCCCTCCTCTATCATTAAGCTGTGGTCCATGCTCTCTACCAATATCAACAATATCTACCAATATCAACAATATCTACCAATATCAACAATATTAAACAACTGTAAAACCTTTGAGAGTTTACCAAGAGCTACCCTGATTTCAAAGATAATGGAAATAAAAGATAAATTTATAAGTGACCACATGGCAAGTCAGTAACATTGTACAGAATAAAATGCGGGATCAGACTGATCCGTACTTGGGTCACTTCATAGTCAGAACTGGATCGCACCACTGACAAACTGAAACAGATTTACGATGAGTCTAAACCAGAAACAGCCACTGAAAAAAATAACATTGTTTGGCTGTACATTGAAACTATGATTAAAAAGATGATTAAATGTTTCTATTTTGAACAAAAAAAAAACCCAACCCAAACAACAAAGAATGTCTTTAAAACCCTTTTTGCTCCAACAGCTCATTTCACACAGGGAACATGGCAAGAAAAACATGTTGCAGCAACTTTAGCTATGGGAAGATGACTGATATTTTGGATTGAGCTGACAGCTGACTTAGGAGTCATCACTAGGGCTAACATCTTCCTTCTCCATGCAGCCTCCAGTGGTCTGGCATGTCTCAAAACTTGAAAGGAAAAAAAAATGCTGCTGATTTCATAGGGAAGTAGCCTATGAAGAGCCAGTTTGGAGGATGAAGTCAACTACATATGGTTCTATTTATTTGGTTGGTTTGGGGTGGGGAGAGGGAGTCAGTGGCAAATTCTCAGCCCTAACAACCAGCTCACAATAAAAGCTTATGAAGTCAAGAGTTCCTCAAGGAAAAGAAACAGTCTTAAAGTTTGTATTTATTACATAAATGCCAACATATTTGCAAGATTCCAAAACTCGGGCAGCATCCAGCTTGAATGATTAAAGAGCGTTTCTCCTTGAGGATTTGATTCCAGCTCAGATAAACTGTAATCCAAAACTGCCTTTGGATAGCACAGCGTACACAAAACCTCCCTCTGTATATGGAGGGGATACAAAACAGGTACACTAGGCAGGTCATGTCCTAATGCATACTTAGACCTCTGTGCCACAAACCAAACACAGCTGAATTTGCATGCATGACCAAAGCTTTCTGCATTTTCTTTTAGTGGAGGGAAGAAAAATATACCCCTAGGAAACAAAAGTACCCCTTCTCTGTGCTTTATGAATGGGAATTGACATAGAAAAAGGCAGGAAATGAGGTAAGGTTGCTTTTTCCTCTCATTCTCCATATTGTGACCGCGACGCATACATGCATTTCTACATTAAAGAATATAACCACATACTCATATATGGCTGCATCTCATCCAAGCACTGGTCACTCGGGAAAACTCTGAAATTCAAGAATTCTGCGAGTCTGATCCTACACCCATTACCAGTTGGGAGCTAACATACATTTCTTTTTTTGTTCATCATAAAGCTTTGAATTATAATTTGCTCATTAGCCTAATAAATATCTCATCCTTGTGTGGCCCATAACAGCAGAAAGAGCAGTTATTATAGCAGTTCTCCACTGCAGCAGGGGAGCTCGCCTGACCTCAGCATCCCTCAGCACCTTAAGCAAACACAGATCCCGTACAGCCGTGAATCCTCATGCAGCTTTCCTGCTAACCCAGACATAGGAAAGCAAGAGGTGTGACTCTTCTCTCTCCAGAGTGTGCACAGTCTCTTCTCCAGTCACAGGAGAAAAATCCCATCCCCAAAGGTTTTCTCCATCTGCTTCGGGTAAGAGAAAATTAACAGTCTGTGGCACAGGGGCAACGTGTGCTGTAAAAAAGGTTCACTAGCTCATGTGCTTTGGTTGTGCTGAGCATTTCAGTTGTGACCAACATAATTTCCTGTCATTCCACTTTTCCCAAGTTGCCTCTACATCTGTCCTGAATCTGTTTGAAACTCCTGTTTATAGTTGGGTAAGAAAACCAAGAGATATTAACAGTTAACAGATTTTTATTTATGTTTTAAAGGTTTCTCAGTGCATATAAAAATGATCCCAAAATAGTGAGTCTGATTTGGAGATTTTTTTTTTTGTTAGATTGAGGGTTTGGGTTTTTTTGGTGGTTGGTTTGTTGGTTTAGGGGTTTTTTGGGTGTGGGTTTTTTGGTTTTGTTTTTTGGTTGATTTTCTTTTTTGTTGTTGGGGTTCTTGGGGGGGGGTGCCTTTTTCTTGTTGTTGTTTGGTTTTTAAAAAAAAAGAAAAGAAAGCTGAGATTGTGATTCTGATTCTGTTGAAACCTCCCTTGGCCCATTCCCAAAACATATGCCTGATGAGAAGAATGATGACTCTCCCAAATGTACTAAATTAAATAGGGCAATTTTGGGACCTCCTCCAAGATATTTCTCCATCTGTCCATCTCCTGCCCAGCAATTCATTGTGTCCCCCAAATCTCGAACTCCAATGCATTCTTCAGCCCTGGCATTGACACTTGACTTTGTCCCACATTAACCTTGTCACATCCCACCTCAGAGCAACACCTTTGCTCTTCCTGGAGTTGTCTCCTCTCACAGACTGACACCAGGGAAATTCTCCAGTTTTCCATTCCCAAAGCCAGGTGGTTCCCGAGGCACAAAGGGGTAAAACCCACTGCTTGCAAAAGGAAGAGGGGCAATCCTGTGGCACAGATTTTTGTCTTCTGCTGCAAAACCAGACATCAATCCCAACAGTAAAGGTATCAAGTTCTGCCTCTTTTCTACACCAGCTCACATGAGCTCCACTTGTCCCATTTCTCTTTGGAGTTCCTTTACAAGCAGGGCTGAATCTTCTAGCACCATGACCAGACCTAATTCAGCCCTGCTGAAATCCCATCATTTGCCTGCACTAAACATGGAAAGAACTATCACTGATCTTAGACTCCAGACTACCAATGTACACAAAAGAGTTAAGTACAGATATTGCATATACCTAGAAGAGGTAGGAGAAAGACTCTCCTGCCTGCAGCAGGTGAGAGACAGACCTGCAATTTTCCTGGGAATCGGGCTTTCTCCCTTAGCCTTCTGATTTACGGCGCAATCAATAGATTTCTGCCCACTGCTGCCACCCCCTTTAGTTTCAGAATTGATGGGCGGCAGCGCTCCAGCGCTATTGTGTTACAGACAAACTGCGAAATGCCACCGAGGGAAGTGCTCGGCTGAGTCACACAGTCAGCACAACACAACCCGGCCAGGCAGCACGTTGGAAGGCTCTGCATGGACCTGGCCGTGCTAGGGAAACCCGCTCCCTCCTGTCAGCAGATCTCAGCAATGCCATTTCTTGCCCCACAGAGGTTCTGACAGCAGAAATTATTCTTAGGTCTCTCTCGTTCTTGTGCATGCATACACACACATGCACATTTCATCATATCACTTCTCATCCTGCAATATCCCCATCACACCCTCATAAAGCTGGGAAATCATATTAAATGGGGAGAACAGGAGAGGGCAAAGGGTAGAGGCAGACAAGTTAGCTAAATGAGCTGAAAACAAGTTGTTGGATAACACATCGAGACAGTCCAAGTACTTACTTCTGCTGAGAGGGGCAAAGAAGCTCCTCCTGCCTCTTCCCTCCTTCTTCAGCATATTTCCCTGAGTAGATCTGGCTGAAAAATGATGTCTTTACTCAGTTAGTTTACCAGAGCATACTTGCAGCAGTAATAAGGAACGTGGGAGGCAACTGGGCCCATTCCATTTGGCAGCTGTGCTGATCTGTATATCTACTTCGGCCCACCACAAAGCCATGCCCTTATAAACTACCTGAAACCTGCAACCCAAACCCCAGCACTGCCCCATCTCCAAGCCGTAGATTTCAACTCCAAATAGAGAACAGTAGAGAGTAAGTACAAGCCTCCTTTCATTCAGGTTCTTCCATCTGCTTCCCTACCCCCAGCTCAGTCAGAAGGGGTTCAAGCTTATTCCTGCCTTCCTCATCAGACGCCCACAGCCAGAGTTTACAAAGGGAAGCCCTCCAGCACATCCTCTTCTGGAAATGCAGAGAAGCTAAACGATGTCATCAGCAGAGGCAGGCTTGGGTTTGAAGCACAGTGTGTCAAGTCCTTGTCCGGGCACCTTCCCTCCAGTGGGATGGCATTGTCTTCTCTCCTCTCCCAGAGCTGCACGTGTTCTAAGCGATACTGCAGCCATGGCACTGCCAAGGACTGCTTAATACCAACCTGCAGCTTGAGAAGTGATAATTTAGTGCGTCATATCGATAAGTACCTGGTTCATAACTTGACACCCAATCCTTCCCTTTCACCTTCCAACATCTTTTGAAGGCATTTTCCAGGAAATACTTATCATGCGCCAGCTTCCCAAGTCAAACAGATATAAGAATGCCTTAATTATGCTGCAGCAGATAACACACCTTTTTAAAGCTTTAAGAAAACAAAACAAAACAAGCCTCTATTCCCTCTCCACACAGAAGGGAGAAGGCACAGCTGGATCTTGGCTGCTGGTGACAAAGCTAGTTTCCAAAGTCACTTCCCCTCTTGCTGTCCCCAGATGTAACTGGGAACCAGCACTGTTTTGAAAAAGAAAGCCACCAAAAAAACCTCTCTTCCCACCACCCCACCCTGTCAGGAGCAAAGGCTTTGCTCTAGCTCGGAGGACAGCCTTTACGCTGGCAGGCTAGGGGATATTCTGGGCAGCCAGACAACACCACATTCCTTTCCCTGTGAAACTTGTATGAAATGCTGTGTCTTAGACAGACACTTTATTACTGTTTAACACTTTCCAAAAGAGAAAAAACCCACATTTAATCGATATTCCCAACTGGCTCAAATGCTTATATCTACAACAGAAGGAGAAAAGAAATGCTAAGATGGACAAGAGAGGGAAGAGAGTGTTTTCAGATGAAATGAGAAACATGAGAGAGAAATGACAAAACAGATATGGTCAGCAAGTCCCTTCCACAGTCATGCAGCTGTATAGGAGCTTTTTTGTACCAGTGGACAGATATTATAGCAAGGCAGAGAAGAAGCTACAGTCTCCAAAGGAGTGCAAGGTAGGGGATGAAGAGAAGGGAAGGTAAAGGGAAGCTCAAGCTGTTCCAACAACTGTAATGATGTGAGTGGGACCAGTGGCAATAAGCTATAAAACATGTTAGCTGGAAGTATGGATAAGTATGAACAGAGGGATCCTTCATTTTCATCTCCAGTGCCTGCAGTTATGGCAGGAAGCTTTCTGGATACTTGGACATGGAGGACAAATGAAGTTTCTTAAATGCAGGAACCACCCAAGAGGAGGCCTTGCCAAATCAGTCTCTGCAGCCACAGGATAGAAGCACATGGAGTTCCTTTGACAGCCCAGAAGAAAAGCTGGCCAGTATCTTACTGCAATTAGACTTTTCTAAACCACTGCAGACCCACGCATTTCGATACACCCATACAAAAGCCAACTGACAGAGACATAAAGAAGCAGCTTCTCTCTCAGGGTCGTTGCTCCAAACTACCCACAGTGGAGTAGTTCTTTGCTTTCCGAGAACACTTGGTCTCAGCTGCAGCATCACAGCCAGCTCCGATGTCCGAGGCAGTGTATCAGACTGAATGGTCAGTGGTCCAAGCAGTGTGGTGGGGTGTCTCTGGGACCTCACTGTTCCACAGGTACAAAGCAAACCATGCAGCAACACAGGAGCCATGAACCCCAGTCCTTCCAGCAGGATGCCATGGTAAGCAGCTTGGAAGAACCATTGAGTGTAGACACGATTTATCCAGCCAGTGCCTCAGTTTTATCCATCATTCATATTTATCTCATGTAACCAAAATAATAATGAAAAATCCTGTTCTGTGCTATTTGACAGCAAAGTTTGTGCTACCCTAGTGCATCAACCTGCAACCAAGGTCTCAGATGCAAGAGTCCAACGAAAAATAGGAATAACCTGCAAATATCAGGAAAGTAGATGCCCCTCACCAGTAAGGATTAAAAATCAGTCCTCTGGGGTAGAAACATGGCTTATAACAAAAACTTGGGGGAGGGGACTAAGAAGGAGAAGTAAAATGTAAGGCTACATCTAACATAAAGCTCTTCTAGGGAAAAGAGGTAAACAGCAAAGGACATTTCTGCTGTGCAAAACCCAACATCTTCACCTGAACGGCCCACCCACGGGGTCTGATCAACAAAAGCACATGTTCCACTGGTGAGGGACAGGCCAGACAGGCAAAGGCAGATGAAACAGAGGGTCTCTGTGAGGTCTCTGTGACCTCCACTCTCCCAAGGTACAAGCTGGAAGTCATTGCTCCAAAAAGCTAACAGAAAAGTGAGAAGTTTGATGGGGGGGGGAGGAAGAGATCAGACTCTGTATTTGAGACTCTCAGAGCTGAAAGGGAATAAAAAGCTGGTTGAAGCCTAGCAATCTGCTCTGCTAAAAAACCCTATGTGCAGACACAGAAACAATGCTGATTTTACATTAGAAACCAGGAAACGAGGCGGAAGGAGAATGCAGGACAGCGCTGTGTTTCTACATTAGGGTTTTTAAGTACACTGCAGGATTTCTGTCTCAGAGTACTCATTGAGTTACATCAGACTGTAATGGCCTGTTGATTTTGAGAGATGATGGCAGCGCTGCTGATGCAGGGGGAGAGGAGATGGAAGGAAAGAGAAGATGTGATGTATCAGCCAGCGTGCGCACACATTTCAGATGATTACCCCTGTACTCCTGTGTGAGAAAGACACGGCAGATTCACAGTGGGACCAGGACCAAAAGGGGACCGTGCATGGGACCCTGTTAGCAATCTAGGTAGACACAGCAGGCGGTTTTGGTCCATCCCTGATTCCCACTTCATTCCTCCAGGGCAGCAGATGCCAAAAGCAACATTTTTGCAGGGGAGTCCCATCCAGGGCTGGCAGGGCCAGAGCCACATGGCATGGCACAGCAAGCATAATGGAGGAGGTGAATCCCGTGTGTTCAAGGCGTGCAGCGTGTTCCTGAGATGGATTCAGTCTCACTCTGCCAGGCTGACAACTTTGCTTGCCTGCCTTTCTCTCTCTCCTGTATTTCACAGAAAGATGGTATCCTTTCCTTTTCCTTTATTTGCTCCTGGGCAAAAGCAATCAAGAACAAAGGATGAAAGAAAAATGCAGGAGGGGTGGGGGGAGTGAGGCGGGGGAGGGACATTTGAGAGTTAGGGAGCAATCTTTAGCAGAGAGAAGATAATTTAAAAAAAAAAAAAAAGAGGAAAAAAGGAGATGCAGAGGCTTGGAAAAAAACACAATATGCAAATGAGGCAGAACAAAAATCAGAGCTGGGAAAAAAATAAAATCACACCAAACCCATTCATTTCTCCATAAGCTCTCTGTCTCTCAGACAAGGGGGTGCCATTGGGGTGAGGGGTTCCTAAAGCATTCTACCACCCTCCAACTCCAGCAAACTCCCATGGCTCACCACAGGCAGGCAATCTACCCTCTGGGGCACATCAAAGGAAGGGAAGAGTGAAGCATTTCTGGAGCAGTGAAAATCCTTGTTTTTTCTCTGAGGTAGGGAGCTGTGGGGCAAACAGAACCAGCCAGGTGCTTCTAACATGATGTTTGTCAAACAATCTGATTTCAAGCTTCACTGGAGTAGTCCCTCAGCAGCTGCTTTAATCTATTGCAGCACTTCTCCCCCACAGCAGGCTGCATTCCTCCTGTGCCTCCTCCACTCTTCCACCAGGACAGAGGTTCCCCAGGAGCAAAGACCTCCACCTCAGCTCGCAGCAGGTTGCCTCACAGACTGAATCATCTCAGGCCACACGACAAGCTAAAGAGGATCAGGCTTGAACTGGAGGTTTCCAAGGGGCATCCAGCTGCATAAGGAAAAGGGGGATTTTGCTGCAGCAGATGACATACTGTTCTCAGTGCAGAGCCCTCGCACTGCTCAGAGGTGGGTGTCAGCAAAGGTGGCCTCTTCCGTCCAGATCGTGGAGTAAATAACTCATCCATCAGCTGGTTCATTAGTGACACCGTAGCTGGTGGTGTGTTACAACACACCACAGTGCAGTTACCCTTCTACTCATCATCATTTATTTCTTCTTCTTCCAATGTATGGCAAAACATCAGTGCATGCTCCTCAGTTAGGAACCGTGAGAGGTGTAAAAGGGAACTAGGAAGCAGCAGGATTCCTGGTTTTTAAACCTAGTCTGGGGCTGACTCACCTGAAATACCACTTTTTAGCACCCACAGGGCTCTCCTTTCACGTAAACAGTAGCCCCAGCTTTCTGTTCTTCTTCCTGCCCACATTTCTATTTGAAACATTATTCATTTGTCCAGTTCTGCCTGCAAACACTTGAAGCCAGGGACTATAAGCCATGGCTCAGTCTTTACAAAACAAAGTATTTTTAAACAAGTTTATCAACATCAGAAAAGTGGATTATTATTTTTACTTACTACCAAGGAGCATCACTTAACTCAGTAAATACTAACTGCCTAGAAGCACAAGTCGCAGTTGTGTTGCAAGGGCTAGTTAAAAAACTATTTCAAAAAGTTGACAAATTCCACACCAGGGGTGTCTAAGCACCAGGTGGGGTGTTTGAAAGCAGAGGCTAAGCCTCGTACTGTATTTTACAAAGGATATCAAGGTAAAGCAGACCTGAGAAGCTGTGCGGGTATTGAGGGCAGTCAGATGTCTACAGGGAAAACAGCAAAAGAACAAAAAGGCAGCAGTGAGGGGGCAGGGAGAAGAGGACAACAAGTTTTAGCAGAGATTTTTACCATACACACTGGTAACTGCAATCACCTGCAAAGGTCTCTCCCACCTCCAGTGACCTGAGTGGCTGTAGGCACTGGCTGTATTTCCGAGGAGCTCCCTTGTTCCCAAGTGTGACTTCCCCACCCCACCGGGAGGCAGAGCAAGAAGACGTATGATGTCTCAGTTCACATCTAAGCCAGATCTATGTCCCCATCAGTAAGAACTGCCACCACAATTGACACTAATTGGTTCTCTTGTTGTCGTGCTGCAGAGGTGACAAGGACCACATGGGCACCGACAAGAAGCCTCCCCTCTCTGGTCCCCTCAGGTCACGGGTAGGTACCCTGGCAGAAGCAGTGTGCATGCATAGCTGGTATTGCCATGATGTGTGATGCCTGCTCGGTGAATAAAGAGCATCACTATCTGGAGCTGTCGAGCCTGCGTCACTCACTGCAAGAAGCGGGGGGGGAAGACAACTACCAGCTTAAACCAGATTTTACTGGTAGGAGCATCACCAGAATTCAGGCTCTCAGGGACTTTACAAGGGAACCTAAAATATTACCAGCTGCAGTTGCAGCCTCCATATCCTCCTCCAGCCTGGAAAAACAACAATTAGTACATGTGTGCATTAGTGCATGCATGTGTTTGCATGTGCCTGCAGTGCAAACACATACAATAAACAGAGTAAGAAGAAAGAGATTGTTGTTTGAAGCTCAAAGAAGCTATTTGTAAAAATCTGTGTGCAAGTTAGAACTGAAAAAAGGCAAGAATTACTTTCACCTTTCAGGGGGGAGGGGGGCAGGGAATTAAGCACACACACACCCCAAGCAATGCCCAGGAAGAATTATGCCGCTCGTGATAAATGCAGTTTTCTGGTTCTGTGAAAAATCTGACATAATGAAAGTACCTTGAATGCAATTACTGGCACTTGTTTAGCATGGCAGGGCATTGCACTGCCACTGGGCTCACTCCTCTCTGCTCCCAATTAGCATGCCAAGTACTCCAGCCACACACATGGGCTCACGGGTCAGGGATTGGCGCAGAGGAGCAGCAAACAGCTACCTGCCCTCCAATGAGGGAGCGAGCAATGTGCTGGAAAGCTCCAGCTTCCTTCATTTTACATCCTCCCATCCCTATCACACTCTTTTCCTCCACTCCTCCAGGGTCTCTGGAGGCAGTGATAAAAACCGCAAACTCTCCCCCTCCTCTCTCAGCTGGTCTCATTCACAGCTCATGGCAGACCCGGTTTCCTCTGGGGACTCACTAATGAAGACGGCCAACGTTAATCTCTTTCCCCCTCCCTGACGGGTCGATTTATAGTTCCACGGAGAGTCCTGGATTGCAGCCAGAGGGCTTGACACATTCTTCTTGTTCCAAGACGGAAGGGGGGGAAGAGACAGGCTTGCGCGCGCACACACACTGAAGATATACACACACACATTTATGATTTGGATTTAGCTGGAAGATGCAGCTGGAAAACCTGTTTACCTGCTCTGAAAGGCTGCTGAAGAGAAAAGTAACCAACAGCACTTCTGTGTATATATGTACACTCCAAACATCTTTGTGTTTCCATAGCACCTCTTTCAGCCCAAAGACCCCAAATCACAGGGATCACTCCCTCATCGCGAGGATGAAATAAAGCATTGGTTGTGCGCCAGCAGCATTACCCGTGAGTCATTAGGAGAGGAAGCAAATGATAAGTTCTCCAGGATAAACGGCAGGGGGAGGGAAAGGGGAAATTTTAGACAGGCAGAAAGTAATGAACTGGAATTTGGCCAGGACACTGAGGTTATTGTCCTCTCATCTCGTGAAAAGTGCAGTGGGATCTTTAACAACTGATTGATCGAGGCCTTGGCTCTACCTCTCATCCCTAAGAGGTTCCAGCACTAGTTGCAGCTTCTCCAAGACCAATGCTGGTGCACAGGTTTAGGAGTGGCTCAGAGAGAAATGCACTCCTCTGGTACCCCCACCTGCTTTTCTACCACAATGCGTGGCACTGCCTGTACTGGAACTTCTCAGACCTGTCATTCCCACAGCTGCACCTTCAAAGGAACTGGACAGAAGGAGAGACTCCGATATTTTTTTACCACTGAGCTATGAGAGCGCTGTAAGGGAGCTATAAGGGAGCATCCCTTCCCCCTGTGGCAGCCTCACTTGGCGCTATTTGTTTAGTTCACTCCCCATCCGCACGCGGGACTCGCCCGCGCTGACAGCACAGCTCTGCTAATAGGGTCAGTCAGTGAGCTACTGCTGCAGAGCCACGAGGGAGCACAAAACACTGGCTTTATTCCTGTAAGACCTATACATTACCTCCTCACCCCTGCCCCCTCAGGAACCAAGTGGTGGATTTAAAAGGAGCACTGTCAAGTCATTTAGGGCCATTATTTTGCACTAGAAGAAATGGCCTTTACAAAGCTCAATGGAAGCACGGTCTCATTCCATCTTTAAGTAATCTTGAAGGTTTCAATTGCAGGGCTGTAAACCACAATGCAAAAAAGCACAGACAAATAGATCAGATCAGATATGAGACTGCCCAGACACAGAGCTCCCCTTGCCAAGCTGACTGCAGAGCAAAAATAGAAATGAACACTGCACATAATTATAGTATTTTACATTTCCACTGCACTTTCCATCCTGACAGATCCCCAAATGCACACACATGTGCATGCATGTGCATACAGAGAGGTAGGACATTGGGAAAATTCACTTGCTTGTAAAAAAACCCAAGGAATTGTGGTCCAGTGGTAACAGCTTGTACTGAACCAAAGCCTTCATTAACACAAACACACACACACACAAGCTCATAGAAAATCATAATGTGAAACAAGACTAAGCCAAGCCACAGCAATCTGTAGATCAGCAGCTCCAGCACTTCTGCTGCTGCTCAGCATTTCCCCCCAAACCAGAAGATTAGAAACTGATCTTTTATTAGCTCTTGCCCTCTGTTTCCCAGCGAACCCCAAGGTGCCAATTCCACTTTGCTACCACAGGGCAGGGGCAGCTCTGCAGCTGTTGATCCACAGTCTTCCCTTCTCCCACTGTCAAGCACTTTGCAGCCTGAAAGCAGGCACATCCTCCAGCCCTACGGGCTGCAGCAGCCCCATTCTGCAGACAGCAGAGCATCTGAACAGGGGAACCAAAGCCAGGGACAGTGCCCAAACCACAGCGCTCCTCTTTCCCTCCTGAACAAAAGAGCCCGTGTCAAGTACAAGGGCCCCTTCTCTCCTTTGTGCCACTCAAGGTGCTCTGAGCAAGGATGAAAAGAAAATGGCCACGAAAGAGTGCTGGAAGATAAAGCAGGAGCAGAGACGTGATGCTCTGGCAGAAACCTTCAACTTTCTCAGTAGGCTGGGAAGCAGGACAGAGAAGAACAGGCACTAGCTCGCGCCTCAGCCTGGGAGGCTGGGTAACTCCCTTCTTTTTCCCACATGTCTGTGGCAAGTCAGTTTTGTCTTCCACATATTAAATATCTCACAGCAGTTTTAAACTCCCATCTGAGCACACAGGCATTTCGATGCTGATATGTGGCCAAGCACATGAAGAATGGGGATAGGAAGTTCAAGAGGAGACAGAGAAGGCAGCAGCTCTGAAGCACTACAAAACCAAACTGATAGGTCAGGAGGGAAGGAAACAGTCTGAGGTTACGAAATGATACAACAGCTGGCTCGACAGAGCTGCGATTTTTTTTTAATGAAAACCAGGAATCTCACCAACAATACAATGTAATCGAGTGCAGTATGCAACTACCCGTTCAGGAAAGAGCCTCCCTGCTAGTAGTCTTAGTCCTTACACTAGCACGAGGCCAATATCTGCCTTTGATGCCTCTCACAGAAGAAGCTGTTCACTCAGCAACATGCTGCATCGTGTCTGAGGCTCAGCGAATGATTGGCCCATGCCCATCTCAGCAGATATTTTGGGGAAGAAAGAGATTTTTGTCAAGGACACTGCAGCAACACCCTCCCTTATACTTAAGGAAACAGTCATGGGATTGCTAATGTCGAAAGGGGACTCCAGGTTTTAATAAGGTCACTCTGAAAGAGCCCCACCTAATAAGCTGCATGGAAGTCAATTTATTGACCTCAGCACATGAAGTTGTGGTTGCAGGGTGTGTAGGTAATTCATACCTAATGCTCAAGGCCATCCCCTCTGGCTACAAATGGGAGACCAATGCGATTTCTTAAATTTCATTTAGTTTAATAGTCCAGTGCATTATTCAGGAATGCAAGGAAGAGCCTTCTCAAAACAGGATTTTTATTTTGACAATGTCACTTTAACAACAAATAGCTGGTTGCTCAGTTCCCTTAGCAGGAGACAGCAGGTGCTCAGCTGGCTGATTTAGCAGCAGCCACAACTGCCACCACGAGCTGCTGGGTGCAGTTCACAGGCTGCAATTCTCAACACCCCCAACGGGACTGCAAATTCCCAAGGAGGGGGAAGGGCTAACAGGAGCGAAAGAAAAGGCAAGGGGGCAAGCTTAGGGTGAAGCATTATTAAATTAATGAACAAACCTCACTGCCACATCACTGGGACACCCTCACTGGAGTCTCATGGGCACCTATGTCAGCTGCCTTCCCCCAGCCCTGCATGCGCAACTTCCCACATAAGGAATTAAACTCCTTTCCTCCCTTCTCCCCCACCAGGAAATAACATGCCCACTTTTTACCTGGAAGCAACATCAGCAAGATACTCCACAGTCTCCTGAGACCTTCCCCAATAGGTTCCTTTTATGAAAACAAACCAGTGTCCTCAGTAAACAACTAGAAAGCAAGAAGACCACGTCACACAGCCTTGTGCCTACAGAAAATCAGGGCTATGGAAATACCTCTTAGTAGAGGGTATGGTACAGCGAGAGGCTTGTGGCATGAGATTGTTAGAGATGACCTTAAAATAATCTTTAAAATGAAAAACAGACAGGTGCATGTGACTTTGTGATTTGGTTTTTGTTGTTGTGGGAGAATTTTATTTTTTAAAACATACCACATAAAAATGGCAAGATAAAAATTCTGGCCATTTCCTTTACCTCCCCCATCTTGCACATCTAGCAATGAAAGTTTTTTCTAGGCTGAAGTACTATGACAATCAGTGGACCAAGAAAATCATATCTCCTAAGCAGTGAGAAACTGAAAGCTGTGATGTTAAAAGAGAATGGGATTTTACTCAGTCCACATTAAATGCTGTATGGTCTTCACTTGCTTTTGCTACTGTCTATACCAAGACTTGTATTTATTGAGTTATTTTAAGCTGCAGACAGCCAGAGGAATCAAAACTCTCTTTATCTACAATTAAAGCACAGAAACATCCGTTACACCTCAGCAGCAGTTCTCTTAACTAAGGCCTCCAAAAAATTAAACACAGAGCACACATTATCCTTTATTGCAGCCTTAGACAGATCAGGCTTGATGACAGTACCACTTTTTAAATCCATTAGGGCAGGGTGAATGGGGGAGACAAACTGGTACAACCCCAGTGTAAAATAAACATTCCCTTTGGGTCATCTGTAAAATTAAACTAGACTCAACGCTAAAGAGCACGCTTAAGGAGAGAAACATGAACCTTACAATTTTTTTACAAGCTTACTATCAGTGGAAGAGGCCTGAGTAAAGATAACAATATATGAGTGTATTGGCTGACTGTTATTGTTGGCTACTCAAGCAAAGTAGGGCTTCAACAACCCAGAATTTACAGGACCAGGAGCCTAGTGGGTCCCTGGTTTTTATTTTGAGCCAATTCACATTCACTTATGCTGTTGGATAAGTCATGATGCCATCAGCGACATCGGCCCAGCTGGAAAACTGGGTTAAGAAAGCAGTGGACGCTCATCGAAAAGTAGGGCTTGCCTGCACAGAGACACACAGGAGAGACATGCAGAAGCACTTTAAGAAGACGGGTAAAATGACTTTAAATGCCTGTATAGACAGATTCATACAGAATGCAAATGTACCCCCGATTTGCCTGCTCCATTACTAAACCTATTTTTACTAAATCAGCTGAAAGTTAATTTAAGTCTAAAGAAGGGTATGGTCAGATCAGCCAAGCAATCCAGTCAGTGCAGGCTAACAAGTTGCTGTCCTTTCAGACAGATATCAGTAACTCACCATATGTTCTTCCAGCCTTCTGCAACGCAAAGAACCTTACAGTATCCTAAGAGAAATCTCCCACAAACTGTTTTTATGTGACTTAAAAATCAGAGGGGACAGTTTGGCTGGGAGTCAGCAATCTGGTACGTTGGCAGGGGCGGGCTACAAAGGATATCCCAAGAGTTGCCAGTCTAGCACTGTTTCTTGGCTCCAAAATTAAATATACAGTCAAACTTTTAATTTTCCCAAAAAAATATAGAAATGGAGCTTTGACCCTGCTGAGATGCTGCCTCAGGAACACCCAGTGATGTTGCCACCAAGAAGGAGAATTCATCTGCAGCAGGATGTTTTCCAGCACTGCAGTCACTTCACAGAAACAAGAAGCCAGGCAAGGGCTGTTGCCAACTTTCACACACGCTAGCTACTCCAGGACTGGGCAGTGACTCAAGAAAACAACTTCCCAGCCTCATCCCAGCAGTGACCCCAGCCATGCACCTGCCTCAAGAGATACTGGCATGCCTTTATGGCTTTGATGAGAGCACGCCTCTCATGCATTGGCTTCCTTACTGGGAGGAGGCCCCACAAACCACATGGGCTCAACACTGGGTGGACAGATCTCCATGAGTGGACACGGAGAGATAAGCTTGCCACTGAATACAGGGGAAATACAGAGCTGGCACAGTAGCTGTTTCCTGAGAAACAAGTTGCTGGCAGCAAGGAAAACCCTGGTTTGGTGTCTACCTGATTTTCAGTCCTTCCTGCCCCAGGGTTACATTGCCCTTGACTGGCATTTTCTAAGAATAAGAATATAAGGACAGAAGAGATGTCACGGCTCCCCCAACCCTCCTGCATCAGGAGTCAGCAGGGGGTGGGCTCAGTCCATTGTACCTGACCATAACCCTTCCAGCCAACCTGCCAATGTGTCATGAGAGCCATTCTCTCCTGGCTGTTCCACCTAATTGGCACACACCAAGTGCCAGGGCTCCTCGGTGTTTGCTCTCTCCCCCTCTCTCCAGGGCTATGCAGCATTAATGTTTCACTAGCAGCTCCCGCTCTCCTCACAGCTCTATCAAGCACATCTCTGCTCTGACCTGCCGCCCAGCCACTGGGCTCCTGACCCCCAGAACCTACACCTGCCCCAGCCTGGCTGCCCCTCAGTCCCAGCAGTGCTCTGCATGCCTCTGGAACAGGAAAGCAGCAAAACCCCTCACTGCCACGGGGAGCCAGCTCGGACCACCAGCCTCGTCCTGCCTGCAGCTTAACTAGCACATTAAGGCTGGAAAGGGAAAATGCCCAGCACTCCCCTGCATCCCCACCAGCTCCCTCCCTTCCCCAGCTTGCCACCATAGTGTAAACCCTTTTGTTTCTTGCCAGAAATACAGCAATTATTTCAGAAAAATCTCTCCCCTCATCACTGGTAGAAAAACCACAGTCTGAGACAGTAGCTCTCTTGATGATCGCAGACAGTGGAATATTCCAGAAAAAGAGGAAGATTTGGGAAGGGGGAGGGGAGGAGGTATCTGGGATCCAATCTTCCTCTCCCTGCCAGCCCCCTCCATCTCTAGCAGATTTCATTTGTATCATGAGGATTTCTGTGAAATTTTCATCCAACCCTCCCTCTCTCCCATTTCAACTCCCAGCTAAGCTCAGTCAAAGGTGCACAAGAATAACATGCTGCTACCCTTTTCTCACAGGCTGGACAAGTAAGTCCTCAGTTAGCCACATGGAAGCCATTAAAAATATATTAACATACCCAGCAGGGTCTGTCACTTTTTCTTTTCTCCCTTCCCCCCCCCCCCCTTTTCTTAAACATAGAGAAGGAAGAAATCTTGCCACAGTAACAAGAGGTTTTCATCAAGTCTCATTACCTCAAGCACAGCCGCGCACCACAGCCCCCACAGAGAACAGCCTTCGGTTCCCGCTGTCATTAAAGGAACGAAGATCTTAAACAAAAATTAAACCCAGGACAGCATGGAGTTGGGAGCACATGAACGGATCAGGCAGGGAAGGGTGCAAGAAAGCTGAGGGGAAGAGCAGGAGCAGAGCCACCAGACAGGGTTCCACTCTTGCAGCTTGGGTGGGATGGGGCAGGTTAAATGTATCCCACAGAGCGGGGCAGAGGCAAGCATTTACAACATTTTGAGCCAGCATCCAAAGGTATGCTGTATTTCACAGACTTAGTGACACAGCAATGTCCTGGAACATTAATAAAGGCTCAGGGTAAAACTAGACCAGCAATTACGATAAGCAAGCAGCTTTTTCTCAGTCTGCAATGCTGCACGACAAGGATGATTTTGCACACTCTGACACATGTCCATTTTACTCTAGGAGGTCCTCATCCCTTCCAAACAGCACGATGGCCCATGCCTCCCAGAGCAGCTGCACAGCACATCTTAACCTGCAGCAGCTGCTCTAAGCCTGAAGCAGGTGGCTGCTGGTGTTTAATAACTTGGGAGGAGGGTTTGAAGGGTGGGAGGCAGCAAGTCTACATTTAAACAAGGGATTTCTATACCATTGTTAGTCAAAGGGCTATCAAGTCAAAGTTCCCTTAAACTGTAGTTTCTCAAGTATTTCTTTGGGCAAATCACTGGGTTAAGCAGATTTCCTCTCCACCCTGGCTACTTTAAGCCAGATCAATTCCCTGATCCAGTTCAATGTGCAGCAGCACGTTCAGCTGCACTGACACAGCTGAACAAGCAGCTCAGGAGCAGCAGCAGGAACTGCTGAAAACAACACTCATAAAACTGCACCCTCGGATTCAACAGGCATGACGCTTAGTCCCAGGGGAGCAAGACGCTGCATGCAAGCCCTGTGAAAACAAAGGGAAGAGGGATACTTCATGCATGGCTAACAGGAAAGAGATGTGCTGAGCCAGAGGACACAAAAAATCCAAAAATTTGGTGACACTGCGGCCATGTTTTATGCACCTCCAGATTCCCATAAATGGGAATGGAGGAAAGCAAAAAGGTCTCCCTTGTGAGGCGGACAGTACAGTCAGGAAAGGCAGAGCTATGCAGAAGAGCCAACAATGGTAAAGTACCAATGAAGGGTGGACAAAAGACCTCTGAGGAGTAAGGAGAATAAGAACCCACTGCTGGTGAGGAGCAGGAATGGTGTGGAGACACCACAGAAATAACTCCCTTGCAGAGCAGTGAGAAGAAGGGAACTGGGACATGAACTGGATGATACAGAGGCAGGATGAGAATGTAGAGGGTCCACTCCGGGCACAGAGGAGGGGAACAGGAGAAATAGTAAGAAAGATACTTCAGGTCTCTGGTGTCACAATCATTCAAGTTGTGAACAGTTTAATGGGTCATTATCCAAACATTTCATACACCCTCTGGTTCTGGAGTAATTACATCCATTCTTTAAAAAGATGTCACATAACATGGTCTACTGATATTACAGAAGCAGATAGGAGAGTAAGCAAAATGTCTGACTGTACTAGAACCAGACTGGAAAATAGCACCAATTTCATAATGATATGATACAAGTCAGTGATATATTTGCCTCTGCAGCACTGAAACCTGCTCTACTCATCCCACCTTGGAAAGCAAATACAAGAAAGTGAGGAGGTTTAGCAACTGGCAACAAATAGACCTGGACAACAGCAAATGCTTATATGAAGTCCATATGTGCAAAACAACAGCTATGTGCTGGGTAGGGGGAAAAAAGTCTTCTAGTGCAACCATGCTATACTGCATGCCAGGGCTGTGACACAGCGGGTGTGCGCTGTTCTCCCCAGGAAACCTGTCCATCCGCTCACAGCCAGCCACCACAACCCGGCCATAACTGCCACCAGCCATGGAAGAGTCACTCCTTGAGGAGCTATAGCAAGGCAGACTCTTCACCCACACCTGCCAGACTGAATACACTGCAGAGTCTTCACTGCTGAGCCCTATGGTTCGTATTTCTACAGTCTCGCAGATAAGCAGTTTGGCTGGGTTGCTCTTCCTTGCTGCTTCAACATAGAGAGCACAAACTTTGTCATATAAAAGAAATCAAGAGCCCTGCTTTAAACTGATTGCAGGAAGATACTGGAGTCTTATCCACAATCCTGGGTTTGACAGCCACGTAATTAGGTCAGGGGACAGCTGTGCTGTAACAGATTCCTTGGACTTGGCTCTACCCAAGGTAGAGACACACGAATGCTGCTTCAGCGTGTATTTGCTCACTTGCCAGCAGCCTGGATTCTTGAAAACATACTCTGTGTGACTAGCCCATCTCAGATCAAAACTCACGCCCTTGATGTGGGCTCCCAGATCTCAACTTCTGCAACAGCCTCCAACAGCAGCACTAAGGACAGCAGAGTTTGAGCCAAGGTGCAGCTGCCTATAGCTGAAACAGGCCTACAATAAATGCCAGAGAAGGGGGAGCAGGCTCTAGGCAGCACATGCAAGGAAGGCACTTGTATTGATGCAGGCTCAGGTCATCCCAGGGACCAGGAGTCTGACACCCATGGTTAAAGCATAATCAAGAAATGTTTCCTGACAGTGAAGTCTATTAGGCTGTGGAACAGGCTCCCATGGGAAGTGGGGGAAGCCTCATCCCACTGTCTCTGTAAGGAGTGATGGGCCAGACAGCAGAGAATCGAGCCCCAAGACTTGATGAGATGGCCTGATGGGGTCAGTCCCATAAGACGCCTCAGGAGTAACACAGACTTAAGAAATTTCCTCTGCCCCTCCTGCAATATCTCCCCAGTTCTGCCGATGCTGCTGCTTGCAAGGCAGCACCACGGACTAGATTACTGTAGCCTGGGCCTTTTCACATATTTGGAGGGACGGGGCTTCTGATCCACAGCAGGTCACTGATATAAGTTACAGCACAGTCCTACCAAGGCTTGCATCCACATAACCAATGGGATGATGGCAGTACAGGACACGAATGGGAGGTGAGGAAATAGGAATTTCTTAGGCCATGCTACAGGTATCTTTATACTAATCCTGTGCACATGAAATCACGCAAAGAAAGGCAGTGGAGGATGCAACTAGGGTGGAGGAAGGGCATTTACTAAATTATGACTTAGTATGGTCAGACTTGTGTAATTGGACATGGCCTAACATATATGGAAATTATCTTAATTTACAGCAGAGAATGTCCCTGTGGATAATATATATGGTACCAAGTAAGTTTCTGACACACTGGACTAGCACTAACTTAAGTATTGGAGGTCCGAAAGACTGTCTCAGTTTTTAATATATGTAACATTTAATTGCGTCCCTTACACGTTTCCTTTTTATATTTTTTGAATGGGGAAAGATCAGCTTGGTTTTGAACTGTGCAGATCGACAGAAAGGCTTATTTTACCCCATTTAAAGCTATCAGATGCCTATCTCCCTTTTGGCTTGGGTTTTGGTATGGGGTTTGGGTTGCTTTTTCTTTTTGTTTGGGGATGTGGGGAAAGGAGGTGTTAAGAATATAACAAAGTTCAAAATTAATGTCTCGACTTGTAACACACTTTCCCCCTCCCACAACACTGGTTACAGAAGCTACCCACGGCTGACACTACTCATGAAGCTCCATATGGTTCTGCTTCCCTTCACTTTTCCTCAGCCTGACAAACTTTGGCACTGCTCAGGTTTTCCTGGTCCTTGGGAAACAGGAAGGATTACAACAATTCCAGCTTCTCCTTCCTTTGCTTTTACAAAGCTCCCATGGTGCCATCTATGAAAAACCTACTGTAATGGCAAAGCATAAAGGCAAACTTGTCTGAATGTCACTGGTGCTGCAGGATTTTTCACACTGCATTCAATATTGGTACCAATTACTTAGATTGCATTAGTTGAAGGACTTCAGTAACATCAGGGTCCCTTGTCCTCAGCGTAACTTACACATACAGCAACAAATGTCCGTGCCTAACAGGCTAGTAAAGTTATTTTATTTATGGTAGAAAGGCTTCAAAATGGAGCATCATTTTAAAGCACCCATGAGTTGACAACAGTTTGTACAATTATCACAAACCACTCAAAAAAAGCTTCCAGTACACCTGGGAAGTAACCATGTACACAGTAAGTACTCTGTATGCACCATAACTCAGCAAACGCTTTTTGCAGCTCCCTTCTACACTCAGTCATGAAGGATATAGATCATTACAGCCTCCAGCTATAGAGCTTCAGCTCACAGAGTAGCAGCTCACACTTTTAGCTCTGGAGATCCCCAGTTCAATCTGCTGCATGTCAGCCAGGAGGGCAGCTGTCATATAATTACAGCCACAACTTTGCATGTGAAAAAGTAGGGAGAGTGAACAGAGATCTTATTATAGACTTCTGGTTGCAACCTGTTGAACAGCTCCCTATTTAAAGTAACTTCTTGTAAAGAGGAGGGAGAGGAGGTAAAGAAAAAAAAAGGAGAAAGAGGAAAGAGAATCTTCCAACTCATCTTCCCAATTCTCTCTGTTTTGCAGAAGAAACTAGTGCTGCTTTGCAGTCCTTTGATACAAATACATGTGTATACTAGATGAAGCACACAAGTGCAGAGCCAGGAGTAAGGCTCCTGGCTTATAAGTCCAAAAAAGAGAAAAAGGAAAAAAAAATTCTCATTGCTGCAACTGAGACGTCTGAAGTCCAACAAGGTATCTTAGTTTCTTTCTGAACTATAACCATTTATCAGCAGCCAAGCCATTTAGCTATGCAATTCAAGTATTAACATTTAAGTTCAAGAAATCTTAACTCAGTTACGTCCTGTTTTCTTGAAACTGTGCATACAAGTTCTCAGAAAGACTTAACAAAACAGAGAATCTGGGAAGAGAGTATGTTTGAAATACAAAGGTACAAATCATGGCGAAAAATTCACCCTCGAATTAAAAGTTCTTTTAGTCAGTGAAACACAAAACAATTAGACCAAGTTTCTTCTTATCCGTTAATCTCTCTGCAGATCCTTCTGCACACACAGAGTCGTTTTTGAGACAAACTTTTTTCCAAGCCAAGATAGTCAAAAACTGAATTTGAAATAATATAATCCAGTTTTAAAGAAACAGTTTCCCCCCCAACAACTATTCTAGAAATGTCTTTCCTCAGTAAAGCTATTTCAAGCTTAAGATACTGATTAAGTCCTTGTAGAATCTTCTCTCCTCGGCAGTCCCATCCATCCATCCATCCATGACCCAGCAGCACAGAACCTGAAGGTCTCCTACTCCCTGAGGTGAATCAACCACTTTGGACCATGAGCAGCAAATGGAAGCAAACTCTCCAACTTCCTGCAAACTACTTACCTGCTTGCTAAATACCATTTAAATAGACCAATCTGACTCAAACTGTTCAGTACCTGCCTGCAAGAACAAAGACTTGCTGAAACACGTCAACTAGTTCATGCACGCTACACCACTGCCCCTCCAAAACTCCCTGGAACACAGTGCCGTGCTTCCAACAGGATTTGAAGAAGTACCTAATCGACAGACAAGCTGGAAGGTGTTCACATAACTGCTAACACCAAGCGCAAACCTGCAACTCTAAATTCCAGAATTCACCAGCAGTTTGTATTTAAACCAGTCGAATTCTCTGGTGACACCCTCTCATCAGCCTTGTTTCTGAAGACTAGTTTTCATTTGGCTCAAAGAGTCTTCTGCTTCTCCCCTCGAGCAAGACCTAGTCAGGAAACACACAAACTAGCTGACCATCTCCCTCCATTTAGAAGAGGGTGAGGGAGAGAATCAAGGACAGGAAGCCCCATTTTGAGGAAAGTTATGTGCAGCTGTGGCAGCACAGATACGTTTGGGGCTGATTATACACATGCAGCAACGCCTTGGCTGGGTTCACCCCACAGGAGGCACTGATAAAAAGTTCACCTCTCCCTCACCTACTGCAATCAGGCAAAGCTCACAAACATCTGAACCACACTTGTTACGGACGTCCAACAAAAGCAGTACAACCCCGTGCAGAGATGACTGAAATGAGACATTGGTGTGCTGTGTTCTGGTATTACTTCTGTAAATTTAGCACTGCTGAAAGGTTCCAGATAAACATTCTCTGGAGACCCAAATCCTCTGCCTACCTTGAGAACATATGCAGAGAAGACAGCAGCAAAACTTATACTTGCTTTTCTCATCTCTTCCAGCCTGCTGAGGCTGAAATGACTGACAAAGGTCCAAAATAAGGGACACACACAAATTATTAATACTGCACTAGTAGTCTTGCTGTTGCTGCGACAGTCTAAAGACTTAACAGAGGCAGGCTCTGCAGGGAAATACTACTTTACTTCAAAATCATTCATTCAGGAAACTTACATACTGAGGAGAAAAGAATCATTCTGCAGCATGCTCTGTCAAACCCTCAGCTTTAAAACCCTTCATTTCTAAAGCAAAAGCGATTTTAAAAAGAACAGGAAATTTACATGAAGCATAAGGAGCTTCAAATTTCAAGTGAGCAACGCTGGAACAGCATTACTTCCGGACACAAATCCTAACACGCATCTTCTCATGCCTGACCTGGAAAGTCCATCCCACTTCTGGGAGCCAGGTAAGCGTTCTGTCTCTGCAGCCTCTCTGCTGAGACAGCCAAGGGCCAATACTAGTGAGAGGATAATGGGTAGCTGTGCTCTAGCAAGTGGAGGGGAGCCAAAAAGCCACTTCAGTTTGCTTCTCGGGCTTCAACCTGTGCTTTACACCCGTGCAAGGCTCCAGATTCACATTCTCACCAACCTTTTATTTCATTCCAGGTCTCATGCTATACCTGCTGCCAGAGTAGCCCCATGCCCATAAGCAATACACAAAGCATTGCAGCTTCCTACTGATCTATTCACTTCCTCTCCCTTTTTGCAAGGGGAACAGTTTATGCAGGGGTATTAGTCTGTTTTACATTAATTTCAAGAACTGGGAAAAATGACTTGAACTTTGACATTTCTGAAAAAAAAAAGTTATTTTCATCTTTATTACTAATCAGAATAGATTTACTTTTCATTTAAAAGAGAAAATTTTCTTCCAAAAATATCTGAAGTGGTTACTGAAATGTTTTCTTTACCAAAGCCCTGCAAAGCCTCAAGATTATTAACAACATTTTGAATATGAAGAGGTACAACCTTGCTCCATATCCACAAAAGAAGAAAAGGCGGTCAATTTTTCACAGAATAAAGTAATTCATTTTGAAAACTAACACCTTCTATTAAAAGTTCTTGCATTTAAAAACAAAAAAAGGTTTCAAATAACTCTAAATACTGATGGGGGCAAAGAAAAAGCAAACCCTACCCCCAGATGGATGGCATTCCTCTCTTTGGGTGCAATGTAGTAACATTTGATTGATGCATCTGATCCATTCCAAAACTCCAGGCGTTGTTTTAATCATCAATGGGTAGAATCCTATTAATTTTCAAGGGAAAAAAAACAAAGAAAAAATAGAAAAACAGAGTAGAATATGGAGGCAGGACACACGTTTGTCTAGCAGGTCCAGCTGATTTAGCCAGACCCACAATAATCAACATATTAAAGACTGAGTTCACGACATAAACTCACATCTATCAGTATAAGCCCCTTCCTCCCCTCCACCCTCTTTCTGCCATCTCGGCTCAATCCAATCTCCCAACATAACCTGGAACATTAGTCCCATACCAGAGGAAATGAAATAGGAATAGGGAAAGGAGTGGGAAGATATAAACCAGGCTAAATAGGGGTAGCATGAAGAGCATGCAACAAAGAGCCTGCACAGGCCCTTGCTATAGCAGAAAACAGGAGATCAAGCATGCACGAGGAGATGGCAGGAGAGCAGATGTGAGAAGGAGAAGGTTCAAGTAGTCCCTGAGCTCAGGGTGGTAAGAAATGGCAGCAGAACACAGCAGCGAGCCCCAGCATGCACAAAAAGCTCAGCCTTCAGCAGCAGCACTGCACCAGGTGACCTGCTAGCTCCTGGTGTCTGCTGTGATAGGCACTTTCAGTATTGATGTGCATGGTACGAGAAATATAGTGTGAACCTTCCACATCAAATAAGGCTGTGCAGTCCATCCATACATTTATTTGGCTATCAGCCAAACTCAGATCCACCAATACCAACCACTTTTCCTTTGAAATAAGCCTTCACTTACAGTCTTGCACTGAACAGTTACTGCTCTTTCATTTCAGCACTGATGAGCACTGCAAGCCCTATGGACCCACCAACGCAAGAGGTGGCACAATTTCAAGAGGAATTTATCCGTTCCAGAAGCAGCCAGAAGGTGAGCATCATCAGTGTGACCCTTCAGCTGGCCAGCTGACACATCAGCCCATATCCCATTCAATCGGCCTAGAGCCAGGTATCTCCCCACTAGAAGTGGAAACCTGGCTGAATGGTCAGCAGGATATCAGGCAGCTGACCGGCTGCCTGTTTGGGAACATGAGCTGCACAAAGGACAAATCAGTGTTGTTCTTTGGTTGTTCCTTACATCTGTTCTGTGTTCCCAAGTCTCAGGATGATTAGCAGCAGAGAAGTGCTGGGTGAGAAAAAGTAGAAAAGGCAAGAACAAGCCGATGTACTGCAAAGTGAAGCTAGCAGCAGTCTGAAGATGGGATCTTACAGCAGGAAAACTGGTTGCTACAGTGTAGAACAGAATCTGGGGAAAACAGGAGGGGTCTGTTCACAGAAAGAAGGCAAGCGAAGGCATGCTACCACTGGGAATGGGAAAGGCCTGTAGCCCAGGGCTGATAAATCAGATATTGCTGCCAAAGTGTTACACCAGCCCCTGAAGCCTCTAGCACTGACCGGGGGTCTCAGCAACAAGCAGGATCTGCCACAAGTGTGCCCACCCAGGAGCCTCAGGTAGTCACTTAAAGTATCTCAGGTCCAGACCATTAAGGGCCCTGAAGATAAGGACACAGACCTTGAATTCAACATGACACAGTCACATGGAATTCACACAATGGGAAGGATACCCTCCCGTGACAAGGACCACACAGCTGCAGCCCGTGCCTCCCTCAGGCTCCTCAGAGCAAGCGGTTGCACTCCCAGCCAGCCTGCCTTTGTAACCAACCCTCCTGTCCCACCAGGAGGGCCTGAACCCTGCACCATCAGCAGTGAAAGCACAAACCTCCACCTCACGCTCTAAATAATTAAACTCTGTGGGAGCAGCAACAGACTCATAAAACTCTTACACAGACCAAGCCAGTCATTAATGGGGGTCAAAGATGAGTGCTCTATTTTTTTTAAGTGTGCTTTGATGCGTGGGGAGAGTGGTGAGAGGAGATCTTCATTACCCTTCTCTGGTAGATGATGAATTCTTCCTTTCCTGGTTATCAACACCTCCTACTTCCACCCGAACCCCATACTGCTGACAATCATCCAGCCAGCCAGGGACAATTAGAAGGTGTGTTTGGATGATATCTGTGCTAGTCGGTCACCTGCAGGTAGGGAAGCAAGAGGCCTCACTGAGCAAAGCCAGGCTCTACCAGAGGCTCAGCCGGTGCTTATTACGAGGTTTGGGTTTCCCCAGGGCCAGTGTGATGCTTAAAGTCATGCAAACCACAGCCTCACACACCGTCTCCCCTACAGCAAGGCATGGAGCAGAGCACAAGCCAGTAAAATCTGTCAGGATTATTAGCTTGGGCTCAGAGCCAGAGCTGGGAGCTGCCACAAGGGTAGGGAGGCTGCCTGCAGCCCTGCAGGTCAGCAGGAAGGAAGTGGAAGTCCCCTGACAGGCAAGGAGAAGGAGCAGTCAGGAAAGTTAAGACACAGTTGAGAAAAGGTCACAGAAACACTAGTCTGACCCATCCCTTCTAGCCTTAAAATACATATATACACACACACACGTGAGCTGCTTGCTACTGTGCTTTGTTCAGACATTTTAAGGAGAGGTCTGCTCTTCCCATTCTATTTGCATTCCCCCGATCCATAACAGTTTTGGAAATGTTTCTGTAGGCTTTCCATCAATTAAAGTCTTGGGTGGAGAGAAGAGAAAGCAAGCTGTTTTGGGGAAGAGATCACCACGTCAACACAGAAAACTGCCCCAGCAGCAGGCAGGGATGTTGGATGCTCTATCGTCAGTTCCATCTGCAGCCTGCACCAGCCTAGCTTCTGCCAGCCTAGCTCCTGCTCTCTCTGCTGCCTTTGCTTTGTGTGGAGGAGAGGCCACAGGCTGGAAGTGGCTCCAGGATCTCTGCTATTGTGCCAAAAAAGTGACTGGTGTAGCAAGGCCAGCTTTTATTTATTGTTTATAAGTAGTAGTGATAGATGCCCCTTTTTTCAGGTCACTAGAAACCTTCTTCCAACAAACCCCAATACTTGCACGTTCAGAGGGAAGTTAGGAACTTCACATGGAACACCAGCACTCACTCATCTTTCTCAGCATGGCAAAAGCAGCAGTTGTTACTTCCCTTATTCTTGGAAATAAGGGGAAAAATAGCTAGGACTCTTGAGCCTTGGCACCTCTTCCCTCCCACCCTTTGGCTACCAGAGCTACAGTTACTATTCAGGGCAGAAGTGCTTGACAGAGCACACATTCCAGGGGGCTGAGCCATCCCACGTGGCCATGCTCAAAATGGCAGACAGCGATGAATAGGATAATTAGAAAGTACAACAGAAACCACAACATAAAAACAAGCAGCTTCTATTACAAGAAACAGTTCTATGGCATGGTTAGATCCATCACCCCATATGCTGGGTCGTGGTGGTGCCTCAGGAGCCTGCTGCTATTATCTGTTTGCAATCACATTTCAGCCCATCTTTCTGCTTAATGCATGAAAAGCAAAGCTAATCAGATTCACTCTCTCTTTCTGCTTAATGTCTCCAGTTCCCAAGCATGCTTTGTACTGCTTCAACTGATGTTCAGCTAACACTAGCCAGGAGCACGCAGTGGAAAAAAAAAAAACAAACCAAAAAAAAAAAAAAAAAAAACCACAACTTGGAATTACCTATTAATTTTTAGTCCTTCTTTCCACCTATTATGTCTAAAATTCCTTCTACACTTGAGCTTTGCAAACAAAAGTCAGGAAATTCCCATTTCCCTCTCTATGCCACACCCGGCTCACATATGAGTTCCCTTCTTCAAGCTGCTCCTCCAGTGGTATCTGGGCAATTAATTACAGGACAGACCTATCAGGCTTCCCTCTCACTCTCTGGGATAGCTTTTTAAAATATTTCCTGGCTAGGAACCTCCAGATTAGGATGTCTTCTGTTGGCACTGCAATAGCCTCTCTTTGTTAATCTATCTGAAATGACCATCACATGCTCTCCTACTCCCTCTCCCCCCAGTACTATTTAATTACTGCAGTCCTACATGGGAACTCTCATGCCCTCAGCATTTCCAGTCTAAGGACAAACAGGACCCCGAAATGGCTACTTTTTTCACTGCATTCCTTCGCGCTCCAAAGGGCAGCTGGAGCATTGCTGGAGTCCACTTCAATACCTGGATCTTTGCTAGAGCAACCAACACAAAAGCAGAGAAGCTGCCCCCAGACTGGTCAGATTGCATGAAAATTCAGCAAAGAGATCCAGGAAAAGACTGGCTTACAGGAACAGCCCTCATCATGAGCCAGGTTATGCAGCAAAGGAGGAGAGTCACCCATTATAAGCAAAGGTGAAGATTTGCCAGAAGAACAACACACACAAAAAAATCAGCAAGTATTTACAGGAGAAGAAAAAGAGATGTAGGTGGAAGACTGAAGTGCCAGGATACATATCTCTCTCTAGGAGGACCGAAAAAAAGGGAGACTGCAGAGATGAAACCCCAGACAGCCCGTGCATCTGTACACATTCCCCAGCTAATACCCACTGCATCAATCAGAACAATGGCAGCTCCAGAGAAGACCCTGATTATCCAGCTCCTTCGCTAACATCTTCCCCAGAGGCTGCACGCATGTGCAAGGGGATGGAAGAAAAACACACTTCTCAATGAGATTACTTACAGCATTTTCTATATTGCTCCATCTCTTATAAATGTATCTTAAAAAAAAATACTGCAGCTGGCTTATAAATGTGTCAGATTAAAAAAAATATATATCCTTGAAAACAAAGACACTTTGTGCTCAGCATATCCAGTGGCATCATTATTTAATATCAATGCACTGATTCTTTCCTTTATTCACTCCATCCTTGGAACACAAACGCCCTGTAACAGCCACCCAGTGTATAATCTTACCATGCAAAGCAACACAACCCTACAATAATCTTTCTCTTGCCATAATGTCTTTGAATACCAACAAGAAGAATTTAGGTTTAAATGCTTAAAAAACCCAACCCAACCAACTGCAGTACAGCATGAAACAAATCTCTAACAACTCTCGAGTTGGAGCAAATTCCCTCGTCCCTCCCTGTGACTCTCCTTATTTGAAAATGGCTGCACAAACATTTCTAATTTGCGTACCATACCGATTGCAACCTGCCCCTCCTGACAGGTACAGCTGCTGGGTCAGTCCACACATGCACAGGCTCACTGCATCCTGCTGCCTCTGGCACTGCTCTTCACTGACATCATCTTCACCTTCATGCTGTATAAAATTCACCAGACAGGCATGATATCTGCCTCTTCAGCCATGAGGCAATTCCTGTAGGCCAGCAGACACCTCTATCTAGTCTCCCAAATGCACACTCTGATGTGCACTGTGCCCCTGCTAAGCAGACTCTTGGGCATGTGTCTCCCTGGACACACATCTTGCTGCCCCACAGGCAGCAAGGGCTAATGCAGATACACCGATCCATCAACAGCAAGGCTGAGGCAGAGACGCTATCCATGCCAGTCAGCAGAAGCAAAGTTTGCCTTGGCCAATTCCCCTGGCGTCTGAGCTTCATCACATCCCTGGCTTCACTGCACCCCCGGAGCAAGATAGCGCCATTCTACAGTACCACAGCAGTGTCTCACTTCCCAATTTCTGCTAGTGCCTGAAAATTAGTTAGGCCATAGCACCTGGAGCAAATGCAAGTCACAGTTTGGAGATAAAGAGACTTCCTCCTGGTGCTGTGGTACCCAACTCCAGGCCTGGCTCAACACAGCATGCAGAAAATTCTCCAGACATTTCCCTACCCTTGTCATTCATCCCAGACCACCTGATCCCATCAGCTCCAGGGCCTCAGTCTAAACAGCTGCCATCACCGTGTTTGGGGAAGAACTTTCAAAACTCAGTAGGCAGTTTCCTTTTGCCCCCTCATAAGGAAGGATTATGGCTATTATTTTTTGAGCCCTTTAATAATAATATATGAGCCTAATAATAATAATAATTCTTTGGCTCATAGCAACAGGCTCTCAGGAACTACAGTCTGTCTTTTATTGTAGAGGCAGTGAAACTCAACCTTTTCCCTTTTTTTCCCCTTTTGAAAATACTGTTTGGGAATGAAGTCAGCATCTGGAGGCACATGAGTATATCCTAGGGGAAAAGAGGAGGCGTGGAGGGAAAGGGAGGGATCTGAAAACGAAGGCTGAGGGCAAAGCTTCACATTACAACTGAACCAGGCTAATAGGTCACTGCTGCCAAAAAAAGGGGGGGGGGCTATTTTCACGTTTCTTTCATTCCTTACTTTTCACTGCTGGCAAAACAAATATCACCCCTCCTGCATGGCAGCTCTGATACGAGCCTGAACCTGGTGAGCAGGTTCAGCTCTCTGTCCCAGGAGAGAATAATTCACTTTTTTTACGGTTTTGGGCAAGTCAGCTTTCTGAAAGCTGAACAAGCTGGATCCATTTAGCACCAGAATAGGCACAAGGCAAGGAATATAGCCAGAGCCAGGAGTAAGGCTGCTCACCCCTCTTAGGATGAGCAAGTGGTTACACTGGTTCAGCCACAGCAAGAAAATCCCTCTTTACCCATGTGAAACTGCAGTTTCATCCAACAAAAATACTGGTCAGCACAAAACAAGGGGCCTAGCTGAAAAAACTGCAATAGAGCTGTTTGCTAAAAATCTTAAACCAGGTAGTTTTAACTATTATTAAGCTCTCCTTACCAAGGCATTTATGAACTAGATGGTGAAGGTAGCCATGTAGATAAAGAACAATACTAAAACTGAGCAGACCCAAACCAGACAGAAATATGAGAGGTACTGCAGGATTTCCAATAATAATCCTCCCTATTTCTAAATTGGACTCTGTTACTATCAAACAAGATGGCTGCCTTCATCACTATGCTAAAAAATTGTCTGTTTTCATTACAAACTTAACAATTAGTTTCAGGGTGCATTTTTCTTTCCCCATTAGCTTCTACATCATCAGATGAACAAAAATAATGCAGTTTTTTTGATTAAAAAAAACAAGCCCATATTACTCCACTGTCTTTATTTCTCTCCACCTCCTCTGCTCAATTACTAGAAGCAATTTACAGACAATAAATGTAACTTCACAGCTGCCTGTATGAAGTATTCCCTCCATTTTATAGATGAGGTTACAGGCTATACAGAAATTAATATCAGCGAGGTCTACTTCAAAGCTGGATAAGCAAGAGGAACAGATGCACTCTTAAAGAATACAGATCATGCCTGTACCCTAGTAAAACCAGTAATAAAGAATTAAGAATGCTGCCAGTTGGCTATAAATTCTTTGAATGTATCTGCTTAAATACAGTAACAAACAAAAGCTTGCTTTGAGGTTTTGCTTGGTTTTATTCTGTTTTTATTAGGAACAACATTATGAGATTTCAGATGTACCGCTCGCAGACCAAACATGCTCAGCTTTACTAGTAAACACATGCTTAACTGCTAACTTCACGAACTCGGAGAAGGTCTTCCCAGTTGGTGCGCGATCACCAGGAATCTTCAGCCAGAAACTCTGTACATAATTTCAATCGATGAAGATAAGCAAGCCAGGAGAGAATCTAATATTTTCTGACGTAGCCTCATGGGCTTTGGCAGGGCTAGGAGGAGCAAGAACCTACGTCTGTTGTTAGAATTGCCAGCTGTGACTATGAAAAAGCACTAGGAGTAGCAACACTAAGGGGAAAAAAAAAATCCAAAGGTGCAGTTTTGTGCAGGCACTCTTCTGATGATAACTGCTCCTTGAGGCTTAATAAAAATGCACAGCCAACTTGTCTTCTTCCACACATTAACAGAGCCCAGAAATAGCACTTGAGTCTAGTTATACAATTTCTCCTAGGAAGCAACCACCACCACCGGCATGCAGGTACTCCAAAGGCTGAGTCATCTGAACAGTCCCTTCAAGGGAAAGTAATCCTATTAAGAATTGGGGTGTTGGTATTGAAGGCAAAAAGGAGTGTTAATTTTGGCACTCCTTAATTACACAGGTTCCACTCTGTCCATTTACTACCAAACCTAACACCTACAGGTTAGTAAATTCACGATGCTCTTCCATCCACCCCCAAGGTGCTCTCCTGACCCTATCTCTTTAGCCAGCAACTGCCTGTCATTGCTCATATGCTTCCTTATCCCTGACTAACACAAACTAGTATTTGTACAACCACAGAGCTTGGAAAACTGGCCTTCATTTCTAGCCTGCATACAAATGCCAGGCATGCTTAAACCAACAGGGCGTTGTGGGTTCTGTGCTGTGACCAGCTTAAAACCAAAAGCCGTATCATGCACGCATCAAAAAATAGGCAGGCTTCAAGATGGACCAAAAACACAACACCAAAGGATTTGGACTTGTAAAATCTCACATGGGGAGAGCTGATAAAACATAATCACTTTTCTAGCAGAACTGCCATTCTCTGCATTTTCACTGCAGCAAGTGCCAATGTCTGTGCCCATTGTGCCCTTTACTCAAGCCTGAAATGGTGTCACACTCAGCAGATGTAGCTGCTGCAGAAAGTGCCTGCCCAGCAGAGTCCATGCACAGAGCACACAACCCACGCTCCCCTTTCCAGTCAAGGTCTGGGGTGTTCATGCCGACCATCAAGCCTCAAAATCTCCCAAGAGCTGCAGAACATCAGCAGGAGGAGAGGAGACATAATGGGCTGAGGTTTTAACTGGCACCCCAATGTAATCGGCAGTGCTACAGGAGTCCAGAACTCGACTCTTACCAGAATCCCAGTCCAGCAGCTCCCATCCGCTCCACTTGAGGACAGGCCACAGCACTCCTCCCTCTCCTAAACTCTTCCAAAGGGGATGGACTGGGAAAGAAACCAGTGGCTGGGAATTTTATTTTTGAGGTTGGTAGATCTGCTGTGGAGACTGATCCACTGATATTTTTCTAATATAAGGAACATATAAGATGCCTGGAATTTGATATCTGCTCTTTAATTAAATTGAAATAAGTAAATCACAGCCTGTTGCCATGGAGAATGAACAGACACAGCCTCTTGACTCCAGGGCAGGATCAAGCAGGAGAGGCAGACAAGGCTGTGAAATTAAAAACACCTATTTTAAAGCAAATGGTCTTGATAATTAGCAAAAAATGTGGCATAGGGAAATAATATAACCATATGGCAGGAAGTGGTTTTCAAGGTGAACTACAAAGCTGTTTTAAATAAATGAATAAACTGCTGGAGCTGCTGGGTCACCCACAGAACCATATACACAGGATTAAATGTGATTTGAAAAATACACCGAAAAATAGCAATTAGCTCTTCTTTAACTTTCCTGCCTATAGCCTGTACCTGTGTCTGTTCCTATTTTTTAAGGACTTATTTCAAGTGATTACTGTTTGCACCTATTTGCAGTTACCAGAAAGCCATCAAACTCACACGTTTTCAAAAGCCTTGAGGTTCACCCTGAAGCGAGAACTAAGTTTATGGGATATAAAACCTTTTATCTCTTACTCAGTGTCATTACACAATCCTGGCCAGGTCATCAGACACTAATAATCTTTCCTGAATCTGTGCATCCTTATTATGGACTTCCATGACAAAGTGACTTTGGAGGGAATTTGCCCTCCAAACACCATGTGCCCCATCCTGTGCTACACCTCTGAAAAAGCACAGCTCAGAGAGCCAAAAGCCAACACTAGTCTGTCAGTGGGAGGCAGCGCATCCAAGCCTGGCTGGTGGACAAGAGCCCTGCACGCTCCTTTCCCAGTTTACTCAGAGCACAGGGCATCAAAATATTCCACCCCTTATAAGATACTTCTGCTCTGCTTCAGATCGGAAAGGGCCACAGCAAGGAGATTCCCTCATTACCTCTTTGAGCCCAGCCAGGACAAATCTGAGCAAGACTGTCTAACAATTTCCATTGAGCATGTGGCCAAAGTGCATCAAATTCAAATAGCTTAAAATACTTGAAATGAATTGTACCTGATGATTCAGTTTCAAAAATGCACTGCACATTTTTTTGAAGGGAAGGGACAAATGAACTTTTGCTTTAAGCCTCCCATCCACTCTACAGAAAAAGCCAGCCTTTTTTTCGTATTTCATGAAGACACAAGTTGTCAGCCATAATTATTACTGTTCTACAGATGCTAATGACCAAAGTGAAACAAACTATCAGCGTCCCAGTCCAGACCCTGGTAACACAGCTGGTTACATTAAAACCCAGTCACATTCACAGCCCTCAGCAGCAGAACTTGATCCGGCTACTGACAAGTTGCCCTCTGTTTTCCACCATGATCAAGAAACATCCGCAAAGGGAGGGGAGTTGGGACAGGAATCTTGGGAAAAGAAGGAGTTGTGGAAAAATGCACAATAAAAATCGGAATTCTCTACTTTCACAGTTTTTCCCAGTTTTGGAACATTTGCTGCTTTAACTGAAGTCACACTACATAAGATTTTTCACCTTTATTAAAAATAAACTCCAGGTCCAAGTCTACATGAAGACAGGTATAAACTTGCAGATCTGGTTCACCCTGAAGGACACCAACAAGGACCCCAACGCCACTCCTTAAAAATGCTCGGGTGGAGGCAGCACACATGAGCTAACTCATAGTGTTTGAACAGTCAAGGCTCATAGCAGTATCTGTTCAACCTCTTCGCTCATGCACTCCCTTTCTTTCCAAATCCTGCAGTGAGAGGAGCTGTGAAACACCTCGGGACATATTAGCTGCACTGGAAGGTGCTACACACTCTTGGCTTCCATGCTCCCCACCACCTTCCCCGGCATGCCATCAGTTTCCTACTGCTTGAACCACAGTCCTGCACCACCACCTGAACACAAATGGCTTTGCCAGAAACTGTTTCTGCCCTCACAGGCACCTGGCAACAGGTGGATTGTTCCTCCTGACCTCCTAGCTCTACTTATGTTTAATTCTGACTTAAAGATATTTAACACAATTATCAAGGCTGGCAAAGCATCTCCCTCTGAAAGGGAACTGCGGTTTCTTCTCTGTCCTCACAAGCCAAGATAACCGCGCAGAGGGAGGCTCCTTCCCCAAGAACATTCCCAGTTGGACAGAACAAGGGTTAAGGGGCACCTCCAGAGTCAAGGGCTACCTCGTTAAAACTCAAGCCCAATGGCCACTTGGCATACGAAGGACGATGCTGACCATGCCCAGGAGCAGACTATTTTCATATCACAGCATAGACAGTTGCAAGCCAAAAATAAAATAAAAATAAAAAATAAAAAACCACCATCCCTCACACATAACACTGTTCCCTTCAGCAGCATCACACTGAACCATACACACCCAGAAGGGAGAGCACTTGCCGTGCCAAGCACCCTGCCCAGGCTGTCCACAGCCCCGCATTCCCATCACTGTTGGCGCCTCAGCTCCCTGCAAGCTCCTCCTGCACCCCCAGCCCACCTCCCCGTGACCCCCTTCTCCCACCCACAAACTTCTCCTGGCCTACATGCCCCCAGCACTCTTTCAAGCGTCACACTCTCCACATCCACAGGCAGTAAAACCCGGGGAGAGGGCTTCCCAAACAAGCAGAGTCTTCAGACGCCAGCCCTGCTGGGGTATTTCTCAGCCGTCGGTGTGGCTGCCGGGCCTCCCAGCGGGAGTTTCCAGCCGTAAACCTCGGCGGCTCGAGGAGCGTGTGGCACACGTGCGCACCCCCGCCACTGTCAACAACTTCCAGCCACGGTCCCAGTGGGCAAGTCCCGGTGGGCGACGGGCTGCCTGCCTACCACCGCCAGCAGTAATCTGGCTTGGGAAAGGCAACTCGTAAGCAGGACGGCGCTTTAACAAAAATAAAGATCGCCTTAATATTATCCTTAACAGCCAGAAAGGTCACTACGTGGGGGTCCCTAAGGGGGGGAGGGAAGGGGGATGGGTGAGGGGAGAGAAAGGAGAGGGGTGGCAATGCACAACACCCCCCCGGCTTTAACTGTTTGATCGCCGTAAAATATGAAGTAACATGAAGGAAATGGAGATTAACGAGCAGGACAGGAACCCACGCGCGGGGACTACCCAAAGCCCCCGCCCGCCCTTCACACGCGGGAAGGCGGCGGAGGGACGCGATGGGGGGCGGGTTCCCCTCCCCGGGGGGGTGGAAAAGAAATAACAGCAAAGGCCGCACACGCCGGGGTCACACACACCCCACCGCCGCTTACCTGTGCGGGCCGGCGGCCCTCAGAGTCCCATGGCAGCCCCGCCCCGCCCCGCCCCGTCCCGCCCCGTCCCGCGGCGGGCACAGGAGCTCCGGAGTCTTTGTTGCGTGGAGGGGACCGGGAACGGGAGCGAGTCCTGTCAACTCATGTGACACGGCGGGCTCGGTCTCCGCTGTTCCTCCTCGCTGCTCTCCCCTGCCCTGTACCCTGCCCGCCCTCCGCCGGCGCTCGGCGCAGGCCCCGCAGCCGGGCGCGGGTCTCAGGCCCGACTGGCTGCTGGCGGAGCGGCGGCGGCGGCGGGGGAGGAGGAGCCGGCGGCGGGGCGGGCTCCGCGGCGGGGCCGGGCGCGGAGGAGGGCGAGGAGCGCTCGGGCAGCTCCCAGCGCTGCCTGCCTGGAGCGGGGGGTGGCGGGGTAGGGCGGGCGGTGCCCCGGGCCCTGCGCCCCGTCCTGTGCTATTCCGCCCTCCCCTCCAGACTCCCGCTCCGGGGGAGATAACACGGACCCCTGAGCACGGGATTTATTCCCTCCTGAGGCTGCCGGTGGTGCACTTGGGGCCCTGATGCACAGGCCTGGGCCTGCCGCAGCAGTCAGGAAAGTAAATAAAAACGTAATTATATGCTATCTAGTTGGAGCTCGCAATGAAAGAGAGGAAAACCCCTCGTTTTCTCTAGAAGAGATCTGAGAAATAGCAGTACGGAGTCAGATCAGCATCCTGCCTCCCAGAGTGCTGAACAGACAAACCCTAGTAGTCGGCTGCCCAAGATGACTCCCCCCATGACCTGGTGATCCTGTGGTCAGGCACTTCCCTGCTGAGGAAACAGCTAGGGTCTCTGTATTTAACAGCTCCCAAAGGATTTTGCTTAATAATACATTCAGTATTTTTGTTTTTGAACCATGTGAAGTTTTTGTGTCTGCTACATCATGCAGCATCCAGCTTTCTTCTTCAGACAGCATTTAGTCATCTCTTTTTATTTGCCAAACTCTAAGCAGGGGGCAGAGAGATCACCTTCCTGCAGCTTTTTTATACCCCAATATGCCATTTTTCTTCACAATCCAAGTCTGAAAAACGTACCACCACCAAGCCAGGCCTTGTATAGGACACAAGCGACATTCTATCAGAAATGCAGACGGCTCAGAAAACCTCAGACTCCTTCATGAAATAGAACCACAAATTCAATGAGCAGCTTCCCTGCTGCTCTACTCAGTCCCGAGATTGCTCCTACACTGGCATCAGCTTCCTAGACACCATAACTGACATTAAAAAACGGCATCCTGCAAGCCAGCACACACACAAGAACCTACAGAGCACCCAACTTCCTCTATAAAGCAGATGCAATAAGACCAGCAGCCATCCACAACACACCAAGAAGCTGTGAGATTCAGCCAGCCCTGCAGATATTGTTGCACCTGCTTTGAGCGGAACATTGGTGATTTGCTTTATCCACCAAGGGTCACTCTTCCATAAAATAGAGGAATTTACTGCAATAAAGATATGACAGCAACAACAGCAATTTTGGAAAATCACTTTTCAAGGAATCAAGGTTTGTTTGGTATTTGTCTAGTGCTACCAAAATTAACAGGGACTGGCACATTAGCTTTCTGACCACATTAGCTTTCTGCCAGCCTATTTTTCTGCTTATTATTTTATTTTTATCTCTACTGTAGCATTCCCTCCTTCAACCACGTGCTCCTGATAGTGATAATATTCCACGCTAAAATCCACACATAAAAAATCTCTTAAACTACTGTCCCTGAAAAGTTGGGTTTTTTTCCTGTGTCTCTCCTTCTAACCTTCAGGCTCTCCCTTTCACAACTCATTACAGGAAGCAAATCCGCAGATGAAAACTTAAGAAATAGAATCAGATACCACCAGAGCATCAAACATGAAATATGCCAGCACTGCTTCACAGACAGCATCAATGCCCTTCCTCCCATAGCAAAATGCTGCAATTCTTTGTTCCTGCATGTACTCTTCCTGAATCTCTACAGTTCATCACTTCATCCAGCACGAGATACCCTTACAGAAACCATGTGAATGAAACTGAATAATTGCTGCCTTAGAACGAGCGCATACAGTCAGACAGTAAAGGACATTAGGGGGGTATTTGTCAGACAGCAACAACTTGAACCCATCAATCCTTTACCCCAAAGGAGACCTACAAAACCTTCCCAAAAGCTAAAGCTCAGCATTAAAACTTATAATCCCTCAATACTACAGCTCATGGATTTAACAGAGTTGTTGCCTCCCTAGCTGGTTACAGCCTCCCTGCTGACTTCTCCCTTTGTCACCAACACAAACAACTCTTTTTCACTCGTGCTCCATCAGAGAAACAGCAGCCTGTCAGTCACTGCTCACACCCCTTTCCACTTCATAGGTGCTCCTTTTTTTTCTCAAGTGGTCCAGTTGATTAATATAATTAGATTAAACTAAGAGCAATTGTAACTAACCTGTAGTTAGCTTGAATATTGCTGCTTTCTGTCAGATCTGATAAAGAGACCCTGAGCCCAAAAGCTTGTTTGCTTTTTCTAGCTCTATCAGTTGATCTAATACAAGATATTACCTTTCACCACAAACCTTGCTTCCCTAGGATCTTTAGACCATCACGGCTACAATACCACTTCTAATGTCTTGCCTGCCTTAACCGATTCTTCCATATTCTCTTATCTATGAAGTAGAATATGGTAAAATGTATTCCCTTCTGTATCAGTTCTTATATTATTTTCCTAAACGTAATATCCAAGTACCTTCTAGGACTGCATTAGCTGATCTGACTACCATCTGTCACGTGAACAGTTTGTTTTTCTTTTTCTTTTTCTTGTTCTCTCCCCAGGAAGAAAATTATGTATGGAGCAAAGTGTTTGGGCTTCATGAGGGTTTTCTTCCCCTTTCTTCTATTCATGTTGCTCTGCATTTACACCAGAGAAAATGAGGACAGTGGCAGTTACTGTGATAGACCTTATTTCCCAGGGAAGCTAATTTCAGTGTTGAGCCACCCATAGAAATAGTCTCCAGCACAAAGCAACATTTTACTATGTCATTCCCCAGCAAAGAAAAGCTAATCCATATTCTTGACATTTGGGACAGAAATTTCCTAAGGAAAGAACAGCGTTTTCCTTTCTCCAGAAAAAAAAGAGTTTCAACATGTGATCCTCAGTATGCGACGTTCAAACAGATTGTTGCAGATTATTAACATACAGGCCAGCGCTCTATACAGTTATAAATAGGAAAATCTGGAAACCAAAAAGAGTAACACGCCTTTTAATTGCACTGAGGCAGATTATCATGGGACAGCTTGGAAGGGAAATGGAGACAGATTATTTCACGTTAAAAAAAAATAGAGAGAATTTACTTATGTGTAAGGAATCACACTGCTGTTCCTCAAAGAGGAACCCTGAATGATCCCACGTGTCTACAAAGGCAGTAGGTACAACATACGAGCTACTGAAAGACAGAAACTGAGGTGAAGAGAGGAATCATCTGTGCTCAAGCACTGAAAGCAGAAATACCAGAAGACCTTGGGGAGACAGTAGACAGCAGATTTAATATGTTTTTGCAATGTGATATGGCAGCAAAAATCATGCAGTTAATTTAATTTGGGGTTGTAAAGGCAGAGACCTCTTCTCAGAGATATAGGCAATAGTCCCATTTTTTAATATAGTGGTGAGACCGCAGTTCGAAGACATGTTCAGTTCTGGACAACATGGTGCTAGGTACATGTCAACAACTTGGAGGGAAATAAAAAAAAGAGGAACATAAAATGATAAAAAAGCTGGAAGGGATTACAGCATGTGTAGGTTGGCCAAATAACAACTGCGAAGAGCATCATGGGAATTGCATATGAGAACTTCAGGGGTGCAGAAGCACCAGGGAGCGAGAAAGACTGTTTAGGGTTGTCTGAGTGAGTAGAAATGATATAAATGTAAATTAAATTAAGCAAAGAAAACATTAATCTACAAGACTGCAAGACAGCATCCCAGAGGAGCTCTCATCACCTGATTCACACAGGACTATGGAGCAAAGCACACAAGAAAGCACTAAAGAAACCCTGACTGCAGGAAGGGTTTAAATGAGGACAATATGCCTTTGGGACTGTTTAACTGTCCACTGACTGGGACATCTGCAGAGCAATAGGTCTCAGCCCAGGACATGGCAGAAATTTCCCTTCTCCACACTATTACTGGAGACACTTGTAGACCAAAATAACCATGCGGGAAACCTTGGAGGGAGTCTTGTATTCAGCGGGGTTGGGAGGGGGAGGTGTATAGTCAGAATTTTTCCTTTTTATCACTATGATTTTCTGGTTTATCATCTGGAAGGAACAGCAGTGATGTCACTCCTTGTGTTTTAATATACATTCCCTTGGATTACACAGATCTTTGAGGAGACAAGCGCTTACCTCTTCCAAGAAGCCTGTGGCATCCAGATACAGCAGTTAATTGGAAAGAAAAAATTCAGAGGCTGTAATATTCCATAAATAGAGGGATGAGACTAAGATAAGATCTACCATAGGAAAGACAACTTGAGTACCACTAACAGCTTTACATTACACTGTGCCATCATATATTCTGACCTGTCTGTCATACAGAAAAGGAGACCTGACAGTATAATGTGTTGCTCCCACGTAAGAGCTGATACACCATGTTGCTGCTCAGCCTGGATGTTCCACAGACATGTTGCTGGGAGGGGAAGGGGAAAAAAAAAGCCCTAACAACTTTATAGATGTTCTTTAGGGAGTTCAAATGTCCTTTCTGATTTGGTCTATATTTTTTTTAACAACACCCCTTAGGGGAGGCATGTGCCGTGATCATTATCAGTCCAACCATACACAAAGCACACAAGGGTATAGTCCCCCATAACTGTTGAACTTAAATTGCCTTTCTCTACTTAGAAATGTCATGATCGTCATGAAAGAAACCTTTCTGCTTATTTATTTAAACAAAAAACGTGGCCTAACACGCAAATATAAGTGTACCAGCATTTGAGTTTGAGATAGTCTTGTAAGGAATTGCTGAAGCAATATGCTAAAATTAATTCATCACCTCCCCTACTGTTTCACTTGCACTTTGCTTAATGGTCCATCTTCCTCAGGACAACATATGTTACAAACCTCTCTGTAATTTCATGCTCTTACCTTGCAGGCTATGCTTAAAGAGAAGAAAAGAAAAAAAAAGGAAAAAGAAAGCACTTTCTCCTTTCTTTTAAATGTAGTTCTTTTCTAAGTGCTAGGTCAGGCACTGTCAGCTCTGAAAATTCAAGATTAATCAAGCAATTAAGAATTGCTATCTAGTGACTTATCATGACTGGAAATGAGAGATGCTGCATTCATTTTAGCTCTGCAAGAACCCAAAATAGATAACCTGATTTTTATGGACAGCAAGATTATTTTAAACCTTTTGGGAAGGAGAAGAGTTACAATTCCTTCTATTAAACTGTTTCCTTCAGAACACCCATCTGCGTTTTGCACATTCCTTAGCCAAGGGCGGGGCTGTACAGAGGGCCATGCTGGAAGAGCTGCTGTACTTCGGATTCACACCCTGCCTTGACCTGAATGAGTCTGGAAGCATTCAGAAATCCCAAGAGCAGGAGCCGAGATGAAGTTTTGCTTTCTCTTCCCATGTGCCAGCACAGCGCTGCTTGAATAAACAACCCAACCGAGCAGAAATTACATCACCTTCAAACTGTGGTTTCTTTTAAACATTGAAAAGAATGGTAAGCATTTCCATTCATGTAATTATCAGCATTATCACCTCTCCTCACACCTCCTTCTCCAGATCTAATTGTTGCAATGGTAGGGACTTCCTGCCTCCCCTCCTTGCGAGTGGAGAGAGCCTTTGCAACTCAGCTGCAGCCATTTGCTTTCCTCTCCACAAGTTCAGTAACTTCTTCAGGAATCAGAAAGACTTTATGGGGTGAATGAGCAACAATTCAGCACACTCCCTCTCTAAACATTTATTTGGGGAAGTACAGCATACATATTTTGGTTTTCTATGGTAATTTGGCTCTGATGAGCTTTACTTAGTGCCAAAATGGTAGATGCATCCGTAAAAGAGAGGAGTAACTTCTCCAGTAGCTCTGCTACCTCAGCAAACAAACCTCAGCTAGACAGACGTGAGTCTGTTCATACCTGCATGAGAAATCAAAAGTGAAAAGCAAAGTGCTGCAGAAACCGGTGCTGGTGACTCAGGAAGAAACTTTTTTTTCCCCTAAACTATAAGGAGCTCAGCAGCTCCTACTTTCCCAGCTACTGGCTCCTACCTGGACAACCTGGTGCAAATAAGAACATAGGAACCTGAATTCTGTTCCCAACTTCACCTTTGACCATCTGCAATTTTTGAAAAGTCATTAAGTTCCCGAGTCTCCATTTTTTCCATATATGAAGCTGAAATGACATACTGAGCCTTGTAAGAACTTCTGCAACCTTTGATTTTAATGGCACGTGTCAGTGCCAAAAGCACCATTACGGACATTACAGTGCTAATTCTCTCACAAGGGAGGGAAGCTCACTGTGCTACGGGTATTTTGGGTACAATTATTACCCCTGGAAGTGCTCAGATATCATGGCACAAAATTGTAGGCAGACGAATCTTTCAGATGGGATAGAAACCAGAGGCCCTGACAGGTTATTAAAAGACATAACGTTTTGAAGAAGCCCATATGCTAGCTTTTTCGTGTTCACCCTGTTCCAATTTGGATAATTACATTCTGACTCCTTAAGGCAGGGTGGCTGACCTGCCTGGCCCTACCAGCTGTATATCCAAATCTTCACGTGGCCCAGACCGATACAACACAACCCACATATTTCAAAAAGGGGAAGGAAAAGAGGAGCTCCAGGAGAGGTTCATCGGTTAGTGAAGAGAAGCCTCCCTCCCGGAACGGGAGCCCTCCCAATCCTGCCAAAACAGTCCTTGCCTCAGAAGCTGACAGCTTGTCCTCCTGTATCACTTTTCATGGGAACCTGCCTGGTACTGTCAAAGCACCATCACCCTTTGTCCCCAGATAGTTCTGTCATTGCAGCACTGATGCTGTGAACCTTGAAGATCCACAGCTCATAACACAGTCCAGCAGTTTACAGGACTGGTTAGTATTAGGGAAAGACCTAGTAACATACTAGTTACTAATAGTAACCTGCATTTCTATTTTATCATTAACAAAGAAAAACATTTCATCCCTCACAGTAAGCGGAAACTGGCTTGCCCTAAAATCAAGCAACAGAAGATCCTGAAGATTCACATTCTCCTCTTCCCTTGGAGATCATTGATGCTGCTCTTTTTTATTTATAAACTCTCAATGATAACTTCACTGTGCATAGCAAATCTTGACCACCACAGAATCCCAAAACACAGAAAGAGTGGTGTCTGAGCCTTCATCAGCTTCCTGACATAGTAAAGAAGAGAAGCAGCAAATGGTGCAAAGGTTTTTTTCATAATGGACACACCATAAATTTTTGCAAACCCAAGATAAGATGCCATTTCCAAACGGTTAAAGAAAGTGGTGGCAGCTCCAAGCAGCCCCCAACATCTGGCCAGTTTTGCATTTCAGACACCAGTCTGACCAAATGATGGTGTCAGCAGCCACTCTCCTGTCCCTTGCATGGGCAGCCCTGTGCCAAGACAGCAGACATTGATATCTGATGAGGCAATTGCTCCAGACTTCATGGATGCAAAAGAGGGGCATCTGTCCTGTCCTCATCTCTTCACAGGTGCTGGTGGCACCTGAGCTATGGTGCAGAGCTGTGAGGAGTGTCAGAGTCACCAACTCCAGAGGTTGAAGACAGTCACAGCTGGGGATGTTCTGCATGGCTGTAGCTGTGCACCCCTGGGAGCCTGTGGTCTGGGGGTTACCAGGGAAGCTGGCGGGGGATGTGGGCACGCAGGGGACAGGAAAGAGAGCAGAGAGGACCTAGGGCACCATCTGGTGGCTTTACTCACTGCCTTCCCTAAATCCCTGCCTCACAGGGTCATAATATCACATGGCCAAGGGCTGAAGAAACATCAGGTCTTTCCAAGAGACAGCTCAGCTGGAACAAGAGACTCCTGCCCTTGGCCCAGACTTGCACACCCTTAGGGCACCGCTGGCTGGGACAGCGGTGCAAACCAGAGCAGTAATAACCATTTCTCTTGGGTGCTGTTCAGTCAAGCATCTACCTTGACAAAGAATCAGCCCTAGCTGGGTATTTAGAGTTGATTTGCAATAGCGACATCCCTGAGAAGGTTAAAGAGGAGAAGACAGAAGTGATGAAGGAGAACACCTTGGACATACATTTCATTGGCGTTATCCACCACAGTACGGTCTTGTTTACAGATAAAGGCAAAATATAGTTTGCATGTGTCATACGACAAAACGGTACCCATGCAAGAGCTTGTCCTCTGCAGAAAAGGATCAAACCAACAAACCAACGAACCACTCAGATGCACCCTGGTTTTCCCCTTCTCAAATTAGGATCTGCTGTAAAGCATTATGAAGGAGTCGATTTAAAGGGAATAGATGACCTCAGTGTCACCAACACCCTTTGCAGCAATGCCAGATAACGCTGACGATGATCACAGTGAGAGACTGCATCTCTCGGGACCAAAGGCTCATGCCTGGTGAAGAGGGCAAAGGATCCTAGTGCTAATATGGGACCTCCTTTAGAAGAAGGCAAGCAGTGCATTTCCACCTCGCACCACTGCTTACTTTGATAACGAGTCTCCACTTCCCTGGATTCCTGTCAGTAGAAAAGGATAATTCAACACCTGGGAATCAAAGATTATACCACCATAACAAGAGAGCCTGCTCTGTGCATAACAACACCGTTCTGGGAGAAGCAAGTGGATCTGAGACCCTTATGGACACAGTTTTTAAGACACATCTATTCTCAGCATTCAGATTAAAGCAAAATGTGTAGGGTGAACACAACAAGCCAGTCACCGCTTCTCCCCTTTGTGGAGCTGGGGGAGCCGATCCTTAATTCCCCTTTTTTTTTCCCCCCAATTGCTCAACACCCAAGAAAGGAACTTGTTTCCTCTTGCTAATAATATGCATTTTCTGCACTTATTCTCATGGGCCATAGAGCCAGGTAAGACAAAAAGACCAAATGATGACAAAAAGACTAAATGACTGCCTTGTTCCTGAACAAATCTCTGCTACAAAGTAGCTATACCAATATTATATAAATTATGTTTCCTAGTCTCTCCTACCTGTGCCTGCAGGCATTTCCTCATACCTCCTTGGAATCCATACCATTTAGAAACATCCCTGCTCCCACAGCCTTCTGCTGTATGCCTTTCTCTCTCACACGCTCTGTCGCTGCTGTGCTGCCCATGGCGCACGATGCTGAAGAAGTGATTTTAGATTGTGGCTGCACAGATTTAAACTTCCTTTCTCTCATGAAGCAGCCTTCTACCATTCCTTGCAGGGCCAACCCAAAAGCCATTGAAATCAACACAGTGACTCCCCCTCCCTCCCTTCTTCCCCCCCCCCCCCCCCCCCCCGATTTTGACAAGTTTTGGCACACAGCCCAAATCCCCACACTTGCCAGTTTCTTGGAAATTTTTACTTTTTCACTTAATTGATCAGAACCTGGTGTGATTCTTCCAGTACTTTAGCACTGACTGTTCTAGAATAGCATTTTCCATTCCAAATGCCGTTCTTTCTCTCATGTTTAATTTTAAACAGCTTCAGCTATTTAATATATAGAATTATTCAGGCATAAATGTAAGAAACATGCTATTTAAAAAGGTAACAGAAAGACAAGACAAATCAACTCACTGCAAAGCAAGATCATTGCCAGGAAATTTCCAGCAGAACACAGTATTTTTAGCATTTATAAAATTTAAAAAACAAAACACAAAACCTAAGCATCATTATTTTGAAAGTTTTTACTTTTCATCTAATCCATCAGCTTCTGCTGAATATTTTATTGCCATATTGCAATATATTTATAATTCATTTAATCATTTCTTCAAATTTGTTAAGGAAAGGAATTGTTATATCTGTAAACTCTTCTGTGAACACAAATGTTTCCTGTTCAGATTAGTAAAATCTAAAACTTTTTCTTTAAAAAATATTTATTTATAATTGTTGCAATCTCTTAACAAATGATAAACAGATCTAATAAGCCATGCTGTCTATTCATTGCTCTTTCTGAAATGAATTCCTCAGCACTGGGAAGAGAAAAAGCATTTTTCTGTGGTTAAAGAAAGTCCAAATTGCATGTTTGAAATCTCTTCTAATAAAAAGAGCAAAGCAATAAGCGGATTATCTCTTTAAACATAGTATAGGAAGGTTGGAGGCCCCGGAGACATTTTCCACAGCCTCTATCTCTGATACATAGCAACATTATCTTCAACTAGAGAGGGTCCTATGACCCTGGAGCTCAATTTTAATTTGATCTTCTTCTTTAAAGAGGTTTCTACGATTCCTCTCAAGTTATGCTGCATATTCTTATTTTGGGTTGGTTTGTTTGGTTGTTATTTTGTTGTTGTTTTTTTAATCTGAGATAAAACAGCCTTGGCTTTTTTGATCCGCTGGTTTGATCGTGTTACATGGATATTTAATGTAACCTCTTCCCTATCAGAACTAGAATATGCATCAGCACAAATGGTAGGCAAGTTCCAGCTGACAGAGGAGAGAAGAACTTGGATAGAAAATTCACTTCTAAGGCCTCACTTCTCCTCCCTCCAGTTATTTCAGAACTGGTCTCCCTGGCCAAATAACATATGGGGACGGGGTAAAGGAGCCTTATAGCCCTGTACACCAGCCAGCTGAAACAAAGGCAAACCTATTGGTTCTGGTGGGCCAGAGGTACCATGCCTGCTCCCACAGAGGCTCAAAATCCCAAGCCATTGCCAAGAAGAGCAGGAAACTGAGGAACTCGGCTTGAACTTCTCTGGGCTGGAACCTGGCCCCAGACCTGCCTGGCTCATGTGGCCCCAGCAAGGGAGTTTCCTGAGGTTCCCACCTCCTTGTTCCTCTTTCTTGTTCTGGAATGGGCACTGTCACTGAGACTTGTTGTCAGGCAGGGATATTTTCTCTGTTTTCCTTTTCTCCACCTTTATCTCTGTCAGTGCATCCAGTCCTCACCGTAAACTGCTTATATTGCTGAAGAGGAAGCATTTACTTGGAGGCACTGATTTGAGTCGCCTGAGTATGATCACAGCAGGCATCTGTGACTACTTGATGGGATTAGCAGATTATGAGAAAGCATGTTTCACTGTGGGGTTCCTGAGAAAGGAAAAATGGGCAGGTAGATGCTTGGATCTGGTTAAACTATGCATGTAGGCCTGAAGGCCTCCTTGGGAAAGCCACAAGCACAGGATCAGGTGGACTGCTGCAGGTTAGGATCTGAACTTCAAGCCAGCAAGCAGGGAGATCTCTGGATTGTCCTATCATTTGCAGAGGATTGAGAGTTAAGTATTTCAGCTGGGGCAGGTGAGACAAACCTTCACATATTGCCCATTCCCAAGATAAGTGCTTGAAAAAAGCAGCTTTTCTTTTGCATCAAACAGCTTTGCTGCAAAATAGCTTTGCTGCATCAGTGCAGACTGAGCCCCGAGGGATTTTAACAGATGCATTCTGTTGTTAATGAAGGGCAGTTTAGAAGGAGCCAGGGGTTCACAAGTCCCTCGTGCTTGTGCTCTGAAGTTACCGTAGATCTCTGCATGTATCTGCATCTCATCGGGGATGTAAGAGTAGCTCTGCCACACAGAAAGATGTCTGGTCCACACCGGGTCAGATATCTTTCCCTGTTAAATATTCTCATACAGTGTATCAGAGGATTCTTCTAGAGTTGCTTGCTTCTGAGGTGTCTGCAGAATGATGAAAAGGAGAAAAAAGAAATGGAGGAAAATCATTCAAAAGATGATGAATTAATTCTTAATAAGCAGGCACTGACGTTTGTTCTGTTAGAAATGGCTGTAAGTGATCTGCTGAAACAGAAGCCACTATAGTGAGAAATGTTGCTCCGCCAGAGACAAACGTGACTAATCCAGCCCAAGGGATAAAGATGCCTCCTTTACGAGTCACTCTTCCCCAAAAAAACTGTCAGACTGGGAGGGGAGGGAAAATTGGACTCAGTAAAAAAATAAATCACTTTGGATTCTGTGAAGGAGGAATTCCCTGACCTCCTCAATCCTGTTTCTTCAACAGTTGAGTCTATTCCTCACGACCGTTCCTCGTGTAGACAAGGCGCTGACAGACTGATATTTTAAGCGCTGTGTGGCACAGGCCTGCTGTAAGCAAGGTTACACAGCAAGCAGCTGAAATGCCACCGGCTGAACTGAGCTCTACCTACACTAGCATTTTCTCTGTTGCCACCACTAAAGGGAAACACTACAAAAGTGCTGAGAGGAGGCACCTCCAAAGCATGTGGGATTAACCCCTTGCTACCCAAACTGGCCCATGGTCCATGCAAATGCTCTTGTTTCACAGGGGTTCTCTGCCCCGCTTCCCTTTACAGCTCCCCCTCTATGTGCAGCATCCCACAGCAAAGGCTAGGCTGGACCCTCTGCAGCAGAGTCAGACACTGTTCAGCAATCTCAGCTCCCACTCACAGGCCAAACCCACTGACCCACAAGTCTCACTCTTAGGGAAAATACCCTAAAAGCCAGCTGGAGGACGAGTGTCCCAGGCGGTGACAGCCCACGATGACTCAGGGAAGCTGATCAAGGTGCTTGCAACCATAGTGGAAAGTGCAGTCAAATTCTCCTGTGCTGAGATCATAAGGCCCTGCCACTCACACTTCCCTTCCTTCAGACCAGCACAAGAACTGAGAACGCTTGGTAACATGTGAGAGCTCATCTCATCCCCTCTCCTTGCTTTCTTCTCCTCTCTTTCTCCCATCTCTGCTTTGACCTTTACCCCACCCTGGCCAAGACTACCAGTGCCAGACCTGCTCACATAGAGATGCTCCTTTGCTCTTGCTTTGTTGCTTTGCTGCTGCTCTGTTTTACAGACCCTCTGTCCCTCCAAGCAGCAGCTGAATGGTGTGGGCCACACACAAACAACTCAGCACAGCTCAGACAGCTCCCTGGTAGGGAGAAACCTCATACATCCTGTATCTTGCCACCCAGACTGAATCATTTTGAAAGGGGTAGCTGGTAAAGGTATACAGAAGAATAAACAGGACCAGGAAGAGGGACCCTATCCAACTAATTAAAAATGCAGCAAGAACACAAACCCAGGGATTCTGTCTTTTCCAGTGCATCATGTAAGACAAGCTTATATAAAACAATCCTTCTTTCTCCTCAGTAATCAGGGACCTGCCACTGCTTTTGCTACCACCAACCACAGTGGTGCCACAGCAGTAACTGCAGGCGGCCAGTGGCCGTGGGACCAGACCACATGGCAAGTAGCTCTGAAAACAGAGGAGGCCGCTTGATTTTAGACCACCTTTTCCTCAAAGGTGGGAGTTGTGAAAATGCCTCAGACACTGGAATGAGACGCACTCATGAACCAGGGGGATGGTGAAACCAGGGGAATTATTCCCAATAAGACAGAAGTGGGAGGAAGCAGGAGACATCTTTCAGGAACATTTTCTAACATTAGAAGTGAATATATATTTTTTAAGCAGATAAGAGGTCTGGAGAAGAAAAGAAAAACAGAATTCTGAGGACAGGAAGGAAGTGTTCCCTGCTGTGCCTGATGCAAGTTTTGTCCATATGAAACAGCTGACACCTGCCAAAGGCAGGGTAGAAGGCTGTGTGGACTCCTGGTCTGCTTCATGTGGCCCCCACAACTGATTTGCACCTGCATATTCCTAGTTGCATCTATTTTCACAATGAGTGAATTTAGTACAAGCCCAAAACATAGGCACATGGCCTTTTCCTGAGCCCCAGAACTGACAGAGATTGTATCAACCCAGCCTCTGCTCAGACCATCTTAGCTCCTGCTACCATGAAATGGCTCTCAGGTCCTAATGCTGGTGAGAGGAAAGCTGTGTCCAGTGTCTGCTGCTGGTGCACAGATCCCTTTCCCCAGAGGGCTTCACAACTGTCTAAATAATCTGGAAGGGGCAATAGTGGGGACCAGCATCTGCCCAACTCTCCATGAATGTCCATCCTGTTCAGAGGGAGCAGTGATGCCAAACCCCTCAATGCCTTTCAGCATATGTCATACAGCAAAGCATCTGCTCAAAACTGTGAGTGCCAAAACTGGTCGGGCTGCAGGAGCAAGGGTTCTCCTGGAAGAGGGAAGATAGGCTACATGTGCAGCCCAGCTGGCGATTGCATGCCACATCCTGTTTTCCCCTTTTGGTGGGACTGGAGACACACTTACTGCCTGCCAGGTCATGGCAATTCTGTGGGATTTCTTTCCCCATGTGCTCAGTGCATATGGGAACTTTCCAAGAATAGGGCCCTAGCCCTTACCTTCCTTGGAGGATTTTTTTTGAGTGAAGGGTTCTTTGTATTGTCCTCGAGGACAGAATAGATATCAATTTGTCGCACATCCAGGCTCTGCACAGGGGAAAAAAAGAAGAAAATAGGAATCAAATAAATTATTTAGTTTAAGACTACTAATTATGCACTGGGTTGTTCCCCATCTCACGCCTGATACTTTTTAGAAACCCCTGCCATCTCCAAAATTTTGAAGTTCCTGACCTGAACTTGGGCAAACAGAAAATCCTTTCCCTCTGAAATCCCTACAGTGCAACTGCATCATCTTTTTTTTTTCAGGCTCACAGAGACAGGCTTTGATGTTACCTCCCTGTGTAAGGCAGTGGAGAAGAATGCCAATGCCCCTGCCTCCCTCTGCTCCAAATTGTCACAGAATGGAGAATAAAGACCCCTCTGCCACACAGAATGATGATGTGCACCATGGGGACATGGCTAAGGGGCAGTGCTCTGCATCACTCAGGACTGTTTAGGTGCCTGACACCCACAAGCTCTTGTTTGTGGTTATTCTAGGCACACAAAGGTGAGAAAAGGGGAGAGGCTGGGGGTCCTGAAGCACAGGTGCTGTTGAAAATGGGAAACCCTGCAGTGGACAAAATTCCTGTTTATTGTCTGGGTTTGTTTTTTTTTTTTTTCCAAGCCAGAACTCTCCTTTCTTTTTAGAGTGAGCAAAGAATAGTAAAAAAACTCCATATGCTCCCAGGCCCTCAAACATAACCGTGGTCCCACACAGCTACACAGAGAAGCACACACGCGCCCTACATGCATATGCACTCGCTGTCCCCCAGGTAATCATGTCACAGGAGATGCATGTCAGTTTGAGTGATATTCCAGATCTGCCTGAAGGATCAAACATAACAATCAGGAGGACTTTTCCATGTGTTTTTCAAGGATGACAGCAGGTTGCCAAGGTGGCTGTTTCTCTGGCAACAGGAAGATGGGAGGAGCTCCGGCTGCAAGAGGGGCAGATGGTATTAGTGGAGAGACTGCAAAGGGAGCGAGGCGCCCTGAAACACAGAGAGGAGGATGAGCAAAACACGGAGGCTTGATTCAGGGGCTGCTGATCACCTGAACCCTCATCATTTCATCTGGAGTTGCAAACACTCAGCATCTTTCAGGATCATGGCCAGCAGAACAGTGGTTTGAACAGGACTAGATGATACAGGAACAGCATTTTGGAGGGGGCCTTGGAATAAACAGGCACTCAGACATGAGGGGGCCACAGTGAATGGAGCACCACACGTCTCTGCCATTCCCATGCCTTCTCTCAGAACAGTCAAATTATTTCACCCCTCTGCTTCCTACTCCCAAAACCCCACTTGCCCACACAGAGATTTCGCATGTGCCCGTGTGCACACAGAAAATCCAATTTCCCCATCCTCATTTTCAATTCTCTTTGTGATGCTCACAGTGAGGACCTTGCTCTGCGTGCTCCACTTCCAGCAGCCTGGCTCTGTGTCCCCTTGGCAGGACAGGCAGCCTCTGTCACTGCTCCAGTCTGAAGCCACTTGCAAGCAAAAAGGATCCTTTTGGTATTTAACCTCCAAAAAAGACTCCCTGTCTCCACAAGCGTTCTTCCCATGAAGGCTGTTGACACTGCTAATCCTTTGCTGGCCAGTTGGAAAGTTGGTGTCTCCAACTACCATTTGCAGTTAATTACTTTTACTTGGTTCTGACCACCTGCTACTGTCACAGTGCAGGCACACAGGCTACTTTCCTCCCTGCTGACAGACTCCTTCCCATCCCCAAGCAGCCTCCTGTCTTCCTCACACCTGGAAAAGCTCCTGTGCTCTGGAACCTGACTGCACCTGCACCACAGGAGTTCTGTTTGCTGCTCAAAAAAGCTTGTTTGAAGTGTAAAGCAGATGAAGCAAGGCCTTCAGATTGTTATTTCCAAGCTGCTCGTTAACTAGGCAGCTAAGCTGGAAGTCAGAGGATATACAGGCTTGGGTCTAGGCAGTGCACTGAGGTAGAGCAGCTCTGGGGTTGCAGGATGACAGAGAGGTCAAGGAACACCTGGTAGTATAGAGAGAACAAAGTGGTTTCCCAGCTGCCCCCTCATGACCAGGGCATACACCCACCCCCAGGGACCACAAAGTAAATAGTGGCACCTGAAAAGCCACTGGGGAAGACATTTGCTCCCAGGGCTGTTCAGCAGCAGAGCTTTGCAGAAGGCGTGGTAGGACCCTTCCCACACCAGAGATGAGCCTTGCTGCCATGCAGGATAACAGAGAGTACTTAATGAGCTGCACCAGCCAGTTCTGAGACCTTACTTTGATGTCCAGTACTGCCTGCTCTTGCTTCTGCTCCCAGCTCCAGGCCTGCAAGGACACTGTGGTTCCTTGACCTGACTTTTTTTCAGACTCCGACCTGTTGCTTCCCCACAGATAGCACAGCTGGCACGTGATGGCCTCCTGTCCAGTCCCCTAATCTCTGACCTCTTTATCTTATCACTGGGAGTTACTTCTCACTTGTCCTTCCTTTTTCCTTGCCTTAGTTTACCCCAGTGCTGACCACAGATTTCTTCCCTCCCCGTGAATTAAGAACCGAGTTGAACGCCCAGTTTAACACCAATAGATTTTCACAACACACCTAGTTTCAAATGCAGTTGGCAGGTCTGAGTTTACACTATGCAGAGTTCCCACAAAATTTAGCAGAGGGCCACCAGAGTCATCTTTCAAAGGAAATCAGGTTTGTCGACTTTCTATTCCCCTCACCTCTCCTGAGGGCCCATCTAACACAGGTTTCCACCCCAGGGTTCTTGCCCTCTAGACCCCATTACACCTCACAGGGCTGTGCTCCCCCCTCCTCACCTCGCAGCCCTTCTTTCACCATGTGTCTGCTGTGGGGAGTTGCCACTTCATGCCTGAACGAGTCGCCTCGCAGCAGCTGCTCCACAATACAGGACCCTCCAAGTGGGCGGGCTCATATTCCCCAGCGCACAGGAGATAGTCCCAGGCTGCTTGCAGCCCTGCCAAAGAGCCACCTGCCCTGCACACCGGGCTGGCCAGGAGCCCTGCACAGCTGGTGTGTGGTTAACAGCCCAGGGGAAGGCTGGCTGGGCCAGGTCCATAGGGCTCCTGAAGCACTGGGGCCCAGCCAGCTCCTGGGATTGCCTGTGCCTAAGGCTGGCTCTGCTGGCTTGCTATATTAGCCCTAGTGGAGCCTGAACAGAACAACATGATGAAACATGTAATTAAGATGGAGCTAAGGATGCATGACGAGGCCGACTGAGCGAGAAATGGATTTGATTTTTTTTTTTGTCTCCTTGCAGAAATCATCCACTTCAGCAGGAAACTACCCATTTGGATTTTTATAAGCCCGAATTAAAAAGAAATTACTTGATACAAATGAAAAGGTTTATGACCTGCAACCTCCTTTACCCAAAGCATTGCTTTTTGCCCAGAACAAACGTATCACATACAATACATAGTGCTCTCTTTTAAACAACTACTCCAAAAATTAAAAGGCCACAAAATGGTGCCCCTTCCTCCCCCCCACAAAGTGAGAAGGAGAAGGGGCAGGCCTACCCTCTTTTTGTATCTGCCCCCGACCAGGTCTCCTGCTTCCTTGGCAGAGCTTTGCTCCTCTCTGTAGTACATCCTCCAGAGCTTCACTTTGTTTAGTTTAAATGATTAATGCAGAAGAGCTTACAGGTTTTCCTTGGAGAGACTTTTCTAGTCCTTACAGACCTCACAGACAAAAAGGTTTCCTAATATTCAGGTAACATCCTTCTCTACTCACTTTCATTTTATTTCTCCTTTTTCGTCCCACAGATCACAAGGAAAAAAACCAAACCCTTCGCTTCTTAGTGGAGCAGCCCTCCCATGGCAGTAAAAGGCAAAAAAGGAATCCATTTTAAGTGGAGCTGGATGGGTTGTAAATGGGATTAGGAGTCATGGTTACTTGAGATAGCTGAGGTCTAGGCCTGGCATTTCAGGGGAGCCACTTCAATTCTATTACTTATGTATGGCCAGTCTTCGCGAACGAAGATTTGGGAAAGGTCTTTACCCTTCGAGCCTGCGCAGTGGATTTTTTAGGTGAGACACAGTGTGCGCTGAGCTGAGCCCACCCTTTAATCCTAAGGTTCATCTGCCGGGGCCGAGCAAGCTTGGACAGTGGCAGTGAGGTCCTCAGGACGTAGGTTTGTTTAGAGTGACTTATGACACTGCAGCTACTGGGCTTGAGGAGTGGGAACAGTTGGCATTCCCCAGTTTGTGAAATGGAAAAGGATGCAATGAAAAGGAAAATGCTTCAAAAAAGAGACTCCCTTTAATTTCTTCCTGCCCTATTCTCCCTGCTAGCTAGTCAGCCTGCTCAGGACTGCAATGGTCTGTGACACTGGCATCAGTGTAGGTACCATAGCAGGAACTCTGAACAGCTGGGGTTGTTTAGGGAATATGTCTCTCTGCCCCTTTCCTTAGCCATCATTCTCCAGCTGGGAAGGGCATGTCCTTGAGACACTCTGCAGTACAAAGAGGGGCTGAAATGCCCTCTTTCTTCTTGACTTGTGGAGACTCTTCTACCTCTTCTACCAGGAACCCTCTGTGGCCCCATGCTTGCTGTAGATGAAAGGGTGCTGCCCAGCAGGGCATGGGGCAAGGCTTGGGCACTGGGGAGACCATGACTGGGACCAGGATGGAGACACACAACATGCACAGTCTTGAGAGGAGCTGAGCAAGGGCAAGGTCACCAGTACCAGGCTGGTATGCAGGTATTGCTCACGTTTCACATCATGATACTGGCATTGTTTTTACCATGGCAGGGAAAGGAATAGTTGTACCACAATGCAGACAGAAGGGATGAAGGGTGATTCTGGTACTCACATCATAGACAGGAGGTGGTGGTGGTGGGCTGGCTGAAGGGAGCTGAGTTTCCACCTTCTGTCTCAGGATATTTAGCTGGCTCCTTCTAGGGCACAACACCTGCTTGGGACAAGACATCAAATGACACATTTGGAGAAAACACAATCTCCCCAAAGCTGAAATGAACACCAATGTCATATCAAAGCCAGCTGCTTGCACATCTCCTGAATGCTTCCACAGCAAAGAGTGCTGGCAGTGTCTGCACAACACATGCTGGTCACTTTCCTCACCACAGGGTAACATGTAGGAGTCCTGTGACTTACACTGGAGCAGTAGAAAGGAGAACTGGGCTCTGTGTGTACATATAAAGCACTTTCACCACTGAAACTTTGCTGGGCGAAGGGTGTAAGTATTTTACAGCACAGAACAATGCTGTAGGACAAGGAATAAAGTAGGGCCATCTTCATAGTGCACAGGGGAATTCCAGAGAGGCAAAATGCAATGACTTTTGTCAGGACTTGGCCGGGAAGCTTCTGCTAATATGCAGGGTCTAGAGAAGAGCACCAGACAAGCATTAGTGATGACATATAGTCAGTGATACACTAATGTGCAAGTCCAGCATGGGGTTGAAGGAAGAAGGTGCCTTCCTCTGAAATGTTTCTTGCATCAGATGAGTTCTCCTTGAACGTGTTCCATTCACACACAGAGAAGCTCAGCAAGCAAGGGAGGAGGCAGAAAAGGAAGAAGGCTTCGCTTTGTTCTAATTCAGAAAGAAGTGGGATGATTATATTCACATCACATGAAAACTATGAACTGCTTTCCAGTCCATTAGTAACTAAGGAGGATGCTAAATAGCTTTTCTTAAAGATAAACATTTTTAAACCAGCAGGTCTGAGCAAGCTGTGGTGAGAAAAATGGGCTGTGTTCTGCAGGAGGGCAAATATAATGACTGCACGATCTCTTCAGGCCCCAAGGACAGCCCATGAGTCTAAGACTTGCAGGCCCACCTCAAAACCTAGAGATGCCAATTGTCGAGTCATGACACTGCCCTCCCCTCCTCATCCCCACGGAGACGCTGTCTAGGCAAACAGAGATGGGGGCCTGTCTCCAGCAGACTTGCTCTGCCTCTTAACATTCCTTCCCCTGTATCGGGCTGCCGGCAAGGCAAGTCTCACAAGATTAGCAGGTCTGCCAACTGCTGCCATTCTGCTTTCAACCTCATGATCTCTGACTGTGTGTGCTGAAGCCTGATGCTCCTTGGAGGCGAAGGACTGTACAAGCAGCACAGCCTCCACATAAAAATGCATGCAGAGAGCCTGCTGTTGTGGTGGCAGAGAGCAGCCTGAAGAAGTAAATATGGGGCATACTCTACCTAGAAAACAGCAATCCCCAAGCTCTGCTTTAAAAGACATCAGGTATTTTTAAGCCAGCCTTGAGATCTCTGGAAGAATGCAGAGGATGCAATTTGAACACCTGAGGGTGGCAGTACTAGAAGCTGAAGGTTTTTCCCAAACAACAGAGATTCAAGTATCATGACTCTAGACACTTTTCCTCAGGGCCCCTGTCTCATCCAGATCTTTTGCCCTGCTTTTGGCTTTTCTTCTCCTTCTCTCTAAATCCTTTCTTCCCCACACCTGGTTTCCCCTTTGCCCTCAGTTACTCATCCCAGCTTCCACTTCCTTACCCAGCTTATCCCAGCCTGGTCTCCTAACCCAAGGGGCCCTGTCAGTCCAGTCTTAACACCCTCCTCCGAGAACCAGTGCTTCTTTGCTCCAGATTCCAGTCCCAGTTTCTGCCCTCAGGCTCATTCTTCCAGCTTCACAGAATCATTGCTGTTGAAAGGTGCCTCTGGAGATTGTCTAGTCTAAACTTCCTCTGCTCAAAGCAGAGTCATTTAAAGCTTGTTGCTCCTCAGGCCCTTGTCCCTCTCTTTTTTTCCCCAGTTAGTTGTAATTTCCACACACGCTTCCTTGGGATCCTTGTCCTGACCTTTCCCTCTCTCTCTTAATGTTTCTCTGCCAAACTCATGCCCAAAGCTTTGGTCCCCAGCCCCTCCACACTGCAGATTTTTTTCTTCTATGGTGCACAAGCTCAGGAATGCAGCTGCAGAATTCCTGAACCAGAGTAACCTCCACCTTGAAAGAGGATTAGAAACAGGGAAAGTCATGCCCTCCTCCTGCCATCAGGGTTGCAACAGATTTGCTTGGGTGCACAGGACATTACCTGTCTGACTGGCAGGTAAGGCCCCCTCACAGGGGTTTTAGACAACTGAACTGCTAAACTGACGAGAGCCACAACTGAGTATGCACAAACTGCAATTTTCCAAAATTCCATCACAAAGCTACATCTCCTTGAATGTTCTTAGGGCCAGTACACTGCTAGTGTGACTTGCTGCCCTGTGTCAAACCCTTGTTCTAAAGCAGAGCATGCTGGAGTCAAAACAATTACCAGAATTTCTTTAATTATTGACTCTTTTTGTCTTTCCTGTAATATTTTTTTTCTCAGAAAAACTGAACTTAAGAAAATAAACCAAGGCAGACATCCAGCATGGAAAATCTCAGGACAGGGATTCCCAATCCAGCCAAATTAGAAGCAAATGGAATTAATTCCTAGAATGGGTCATATCAGGTATTGGGTTTTATTTGGTTATAACTTGCCTTTCTTTTCCACAGAAGCAGAGCTGTTGCGATGATGCTCAACGCAGCAAGAAGAACAGTAAGGGTAACAAGGATTTCCCACCCAGAAGAGGTATCTATGTACCCTGTACCTGTAAGAAAGAAGGAAAAAGGTTCACAGTGTGAGTGGAAGTTACAATCCTGCTGTTTTTTTAGCCCTGGAAAAAGCCTTGAGAGAACTAAAATACAGGACTGCAGAGTATGGTGGCAGAGATGCACGCAACCTTCAAAACCCACTCCGACTGAACAGAAAGCAGGGTGAAGCTGCAGAATCACACAGAAGAGGCAGGTTACAAGCAGCTCCATGTCATATAGTGCATTAGAGGGAGGTGATACAACTATGAGAGCCAAGAAATGTGGCAGATAGAGGCTGGCAAAGGTCTTGTGATAGGAGCAGAAAGACAAATGGTGGAAAGCACATAGGCCACACAAACTACGAGGGTGGGTACTGTAGGCATCCTCTGACCAGTGTAGGAAAGCTATTTCATTGCAGCTCTTGCATTTACACTAACAAGTTCTTCATATCCAGCATTCAGAAATGCAAATCCAGCCAGTCAGCAGCATGCCCGTCCTTAACACTTTTCTTTAACATTCCTCTTATGTTGCATGAAGCTTTCCCTTGCTTTCCAGTCTGCCCATTAACAGACCAACCAAACCCTTGCATCACATGGAAAGCGGGCAGGGATGTTAGTCAGTCCCTAACCTGTTCGTGAGCCCCTAGCAGTGAGCACCGAACCTGTACATCTCATTGCAGCAAGCGCCCTAAGGACTGACCTTATCAGCTGCCCCTGCCATAGTGCTGAAGGCCAAACCACACTATCTCTTCTACACTGGCACTTAAAAGCACCATCTGACCCAGTGTCAAGGCTCCCTGGATAGATCCTGACTCCCAGGAGGCTGTGGCAGGGCAGATAAAAATTACTGCATCTTCACGTTCCCCATCGGGAGCAGTAGCACGGGTCACCTGTGCAAGGCGCATTCAACCCCAATGGCAGTAAGTACTGGGCATGAATCATTATTCCCACCTGATTTCATAGCATGTTTGGGTAGACGAAAAGAAGAGCAAAGACCACATTTTCACAGCCAGTTCCAGCTGACTTTTAACCTCCTGCCCTTCCTTATGGTTGTTCACTTACCTCTAGCAAGGACAAACACTCCCTTTCCCACTTTCTGGATGTCATTCCATTTGACCTCGCAGTAGTATGTGCCAGTAGAAGAGGTCTTTTCAAGCGGCACAGTTCTGTGGTCGAAAGATATGGCAGCAGTCTTATTCCCTTCTCCAGAAGGAATGGGTAAGTTTTCTGATCTATTATAGATGGATGTCTTCCGGCCCAGTGAATTAATCCAGTAATAGTAGATTAAAAATTTGGTGTATTTTGGCATGTAAGGAAAGATGACTTTACAGGGGATGGATATTTCTTCCTTGAGCAGCGCAACCTGGATTGGAGGTTTCTGCTGTACATCAACATTTTCCCCTGTAAGGGTAATAAGTGTTAGCAGTTACCTAATATCGCTTTCAGTCAGGAGAAGACGGCTGTCCCAAAGACAGGATCACACGGAAAGTAACCATATGCCAAGAAGCACGCCCAGAGCACACAGTGTTGGCCCTTGTCAGAAACTTAGTGATTCAGAGCATGTGCCCTGTGTGATCTGCCACATCTCTTAGGTAATTGCTGTCTGATTTCTGATAGCCTGCTGCATTCACAGGCTTCCCCTTTTCTCTTGTGAGCTCGTCTGTACAACACCAGCACACAGAGAGACAGGAAATGAAGCAGGAAGTGAACTGATTTTGCAGTGGTGTGAGACTGTATTTATAGTGGGTGAGTAGAAAGCAATTTTCCAAGACAAATGCTAGCTAGACATCTCCTGGAACTCTTGAGTTACAAGCTTCTGCCTGGGCATCTACGTGTGGCCACGTGATGACTCTGTGGCAGTGAAGGTGTTGTACGTCAGCAGGTGTTATCAGTGGCACTGCGTCTTTCTGAAAAACAAGTGGGGAAGGAAATTGCATATTCCGTACAGGGGCCAGCACCGGAGCCATGAGAAATAAGCCACAGCTTAATCACTCCAAAGTTTTGCTGCTGTAAAAGGGCAGCAAAGTACAAGCCTTGATGCCAGATATGGGAACTATCTGCAGAGGACTGCAGATCTTAAGTATCTATATGTGACAGTATCGTAAGCAGAGAGATGGAAGATCACACCCTTCATGTGCTTCCTCCTAATACAGACAGGGCAGTTTAAGGTGATTTATCACTGCAATTCAGTAGACAATGACGTCAGGAGTTACAAGTGAGAATGAATAAGCACAGAAGTGGAACCACACCACAGTTCACTCCCTGTTTTGTTTAATAAAAAGTAAAAAAACCTTAGAGTGAGCCACAGGCTAGTAAGGAGCCTGGGGTACAGGATTTCTTTGGCTTCCCAGCCAAATCTGGGTTTAACATCAGGCAGTCTCTAGATCTACTTGTTTGGCAGCTGACATGATACCATATATAAAGCAATTTAAGAGGAGGCTGTTTAAGAAAGGGAACTAGAAACTTACACACAAGCCTTCTTATGAAATGAAGGATTCTTTCAGAGATGTGAAAACAGAAGAGGGAAAAAAGGGTAGAGAGAGAAAGTAGGGGATGGGCAGGCTTTTCATTCATGCTTTTGATGAGATTCCCTGGAGTTCTGCATCTATGAACAGGCTCATAACAAGGTATTAGAGCTGTCCCAGAGCACAGCCAGGCTTGCTTTCCTGTCATCATGCACTAACACTGCATCACAACAGCAGCATCACCCCTGCACAGCGGGATCTGGCACTGGAAAAGGCAACTCAGACCTAGCGCTGCTTAATGCTGAGCACTGAGGAAGGGGGGGGCAACAATGGAGGGAGGGTATGGCCACCGCCCAGAAAGGACTGTTGGGAAGTAACATCCATTAAGGAAAATTCTCTACAGATCACATAGCCAGGGACAACAGCTTGAGAGTAAGGAAGAGCTTAGCTTACATTACTAGAAAAAGGTTCTTGGCCATAAAAGCAACCAAGATATAGTACCGTCCTCAGGGACGTGCTCATTCTTTGTGAACACACAGTCCTGTGTACACTAGGAACAGTATTATGGAAAGAAATCACAGAAAATCCTGCAGACACTGTGGGAGTGATAACCCAAGTGGTTTCTTCTGGGCCATATTTTTCAAAATCATTCATTATCCTTCTCCTCATCTCTACCCAGCAGAACACACATGAATATAGTTTCTGTACAAGACATGGCTAAGGACTGCTATAACAAAGCAGAGGAGAGATCTATCTTCTTGCAGTATCCCAGGAGCCATGAGCTTGAGAAGAACATGCCAAGGAAAAAGCCAAACCATTTTATTTAGGTTATCTAACCCTTCTCCCATGTTTCCCCTTTCTTGAGGATTTGCTCTCTCAGCTTTGAAATGCTTAAAAGACAGAAATAGCAGCAGCGTGCAAATTCCTAGAGGGGATCTCTAGAAATTAGCAAAAGATAGCAGCTGGAAATGCTCTAATATGAAAAAAACATGAGAGTAAACAAAAGGAATTTTAAAAAAGAAATTTGTTTACCTCCGCACCGAAGCAACCAAAGAAAGAGGAAGATGACTTTTAGATTAGAGGCCATGATGGGTGTCAAAGGCTGTAAGAAAACAACAAGACAGGAAGATCCAAAAGGCAAAAGAGATGGGGATTTGTCAGGTATTTCCATGCCTGGGCAGCTGGTTGATCCCCTCCCCTTTGTGAAGGGACAGGCAGGATGTACACACACTGCTTTTGGCAAGCAGTTCCTGGCAGATGCAAGCTCTTCTGCTTTTCAGTCAGACTCCTCCTCGCCCCGGGGTTAATATTTCTGTACTACCACGATGGTGTTACACCTACCAGCGGGTGTCCAAACATCAGACCATAAGCACTTTAACACACAGAGCTTTGTCTCCCGATGACCGTAAAATATCGCCCACATTTAAAGCAAATTTCGTCACCCTCCAAACTGATGTGAATGCTCAAGTGTGGGATCACTGTTTTGTCTTCAGTGCAGAAAACCAGTACCCACATCAGCAGTCAGTACAGAGAAATGGCTCCACTGTACTCCTGACTCCACAAAACATCCCTCCACAGCCAACTCCTCCACCAGGTCCCTTCAGAGGAAGGCACTCATATTCACAAAGTGAGAACAACCAGACAGCAAATTCATCCCTAACAGCTGGGATGCTTCAGATCCACACCATGCTGGCTCTGAATCAGCTTTGCAATGCAGGCAAGCTTTAAGTAATCTATTGTAGTCAAACCTAAGGAGAGCCCTTTGAAGAAGAAAACTCTCTTTTTGTGGGAGGCTCCTGCCGCCTATACTCACGAAGAGTCTTTGATTTCAACAAAAGCTTGTTTTTAGCTAAGACATCTGCAATGCAACAGCTGAGCAGCATCTGACTCATAAACCCCCCCCCCCCATGTCTGAGAGATCTTCACTTCTCTCTAGGCAGCTTCCTCCTTTCGCACTTCTTGTGAGACATTTGCACTATCCACAAGAAAGCACATGGCTGCAACTTCAAGGGTGCCTGCTCCCATTGGGTGCTGTGCTGTGGAGACTGGTGGGGGATGGCCATGGGGGAAAAGACCTAAGGCAGCAGATGAGCCTGTAAACTGCACGTCATCAAAAGCACTATCATTTGTTTTGTCCATCCAGAGTTTGTAGGAGTGAGGTCTGCTCCAAACAACCTTTGGTTTACAGCATTTTTCCTTCTGTTCGGCCTGGGACAGGTCCTCAGGAGGAAGGGGTCTTGTAACAGGGGGAGGTGTGCAGCCGTGGCCACTGTGGCCCCCTGACCCCAGGGATGGCTCCAATACCTTGGTGAGAGCCCTGACAGATGGGGAGAGGAGCAAGTGGCTTTGTGTGGCTCTGCAAGGCTGGTGCAGTAGCTGCAGTCCCCCAGGGAAGGTTTAGCTCAGATTAGCCAAAACCAATTCCTCTCCCCAAGACATGCTGATGTGAGCTGGACGGGGCTGGTCTCAGCTGGAAATTGCTCCTCACAGGTCTTAACGCTGAGCAGCAAGGACAATCAAGATGGTAACAAGACACTTGGGGCCCAATTGGTATTTCATATATGGAGGCACAGATCAGGCAGCTGTGGCTCTGGGGGGCTCTGGGGTCACAACAGTGCTCAGCAGCATTTCTCAGGCCTGAAAAGCATCTCAAGGTAGTTGGAGCAGGGAGGGAGAAGGAAGTGAAGGCTCACTACCCTCCTGTAGAAGAACTCGGATGAACAGTGAGGGCTTCTTCGGCTCTTATATCACACTCATCCCCATGGTAGCACACAGCTTTGCAATTTTCAGCATTGATGTATTTCTAGAGGACAGAACATGCTGCTCCTGTCAGTGATGTGTTTTAACTGTTATCAGCATTTATCTGCTTCAGGAATTCAGAGTGATAAGTGGATTAAGTGTGGTAGGTTTGTAGAGCTGCCAGGTCAACATCGTCCTTCTGTCCTTTCTCTTCTTTTCCTATAAACAACCCTGTTGCCACTCGAAATGCCAAGTCCTAGAAATATCGCTGTCTGGAATTAAAAAAAAAAAAAAAAAAGATCTAGCATTTCAAAAGAGATCACACATAAGACTCAGCTGTGGGATTAAAGGCACAGCCAGGCCAGAAATACATTCACTGCTGGGATTTGCTATGGTAGAGCTCACTGAAAAGAAATGGCTTTGAAACGACTACCCAGCAGCTATTAACTGCGAGACAGGATGACATTCTGTTCCTTAGAGCCTAAAGGGAGCCTGAATCTTTGAATGTTAAATTCTAATTCAATTTGGTCTGGGGATTCTGGACTGAGTTTTAACCCTGGAGACACAAATGGGAGGAAGATGAGGAAAAGCCGGGGAGCTGTGTGTTTCTATTACCAGCCTGTAGTGGGGCTGAACTGATCGCCCTGAAACTTAGGTGGAACTAACCAGCATACCTGTGCCAAAGGAAATGAATTACAAAGCTCCATAGCAATAGGTCATTGTATGACCTTCACTCATGCATTATACAGTACACTGCTGCATGTGAGCCGGTCCCTGCAGCATGACGAGGAGGGAACTGCCTGGCCAGCTATAACCCCGCTGCAGCACTGACTGGCCAGGATCCGTATGGCTTGGTCCTCCCTTTAATGCAATGAATGCTGACACTTCCTGAGACTAAATACAGGATTGGGCTAGGTTCAAGCCACAGTTTCTGCTTGTAGATGGAAGAGTGTCTATTAATTTCACTCAAGGACTGTTAAAAGCCTGCAACGGTGGCCAGCATTCCCAACCATGAGGAAAGGCACGTTTTTCTGGCGCGCGAAAACAGCAACACGTTTGGGCAAGTGCTGCACCTACCATAAGTGCCTGCTCACAGCTGTGTCCAATATACACCCACAAGTAAAGGCGCACACACACACACATGTGCCCACACATGCCCCCACAGCCAACTCCAGGGAAAGTATTAATTCAAACAAAAAGGCTGCTGCTAGCCAAGGCAAAAGCAACGCTGCAGAGACCACAACAAAGCCTCTTTATTGCTGAAGCGTTTAACACCACAACCATCCAAAAGAGAAACACCGCTTGGCGCAAAGAAGTGCTGCAGCAACTCAACGAGCCTGATTGCACAGAGCATTTCATTCCCTAGCACGGCAGCTCCGGATTTGCTGCCTTGTCAGAGACCAGCTCAATCCCCCATTGCTGGAAAGCCAGCCAACGGCAACACGCACACCTCTGAGGATTCACAGTCTCTTTGACTCCTCTAACCCCAGACTCCAAGGCATACAGTTTCCCTCTGTCTGGCGGCAGGAGCGATAGCAGAGCCAGTGCAAGAGGGGCCGTACCTCTGCCAGCATTTTTACCACTGTTGTGTGCTGAGTGCCTCTCAGCAGGGCTGGATGATGCCGATGCAAAAGCTGCCAATGCCCTCGCTATGTTTCTACCCATCGAACTGCTTTAGGGAAGAGAACAATCAGGGACTTGATGGGAAAACAGAAGAATAAAGGTGTTGACACTACCGTGGGGAAGGGAGGGGACGATTCTCTAATTCCCTTTCATCAGCAAAACGGGTCTGCCTCAGAAATCACCCACTCCTGCTTTTTCTCTGTTCACCTGCTGGAAAGATTCCCGAGGCTGAATTACCACAGGCCTGACACACTCTGGGGGCCATGCCTCAGCCTCGTGGTGCTCCCTACGGTTCTCCTTCATGGGCTTCCTGCGTGTCAAGCTGGGGCGAGCAGAAACTCGCCTGGAGGCACACCTTTGTCTTCTCAGGCTGACACCTTCCAGGAGAACATCCACTTGACCGTGCCTGGGGCTCACATAGGACCAGGGCAGAGAGACCATGTTAGGTCTGCCTGAGTCAGTGCGTTAAAGCTTGCCCTCGGCAGTCCACCCGCACCGGGCGGGGCAGCTGAGCCCCTGAAGTGGGGGGACACTGAGCGCCGGGGGACACCGAGCCCCAGACCGGCCGTGCCGCGGTGGCGGGCAGGGCCTGAGAGGCGGTGGCGGCGGCGGACACCGCCCCCCGCCCTCACCCACAAGATGGCGCCGCCGCCCCGGCCGCCCCCTCCTTCCCTCCCTCCCGCACCCACCCACCCCGGTCCCTGGGCACCGGGGCAGCCACTGTGTTTCGCACCTGGCAGCCGCCACCCCGAAGTGAACGAGTACAACTAGGATCCATTTAAGGCAAATTTAATGGTAATTAACCGTAATCAACAGCTTGAGGAACAACTTTTACTCAGCAAGCTGCAGATACTGCGGTTACAGTTCGCCCGTCAGGCAGGAGCGGCTGAAGACGGGGTGCGGAAAAGGAAAATGAACCTCACTGCCGTGGGTGTAACCCATCCCCGCTGTCTCCTGCCCTCCTCGCCCCTCGCTGCTGCCAGAGGTCACTGTCCCCACAGCAGCCCGGACCTGTCATCCCACACACATACCTCTTGCCCCTCCACTGCAGGCTCCCCTCACAGCCCCCTGTGGCAGAGGCAGCTGAGTCACTTCTGCTGAGTACTTTTGGGGGGCAGCAGCCCTCAGCCGGGGAACAAAGCACAGGGAGCTGCTGCCAGCTTTGCCTCCACCCCGGCACTGTCTGTCCCAGTCACTTAAAAAGCCATCCCTCCTACACCAAGAGCGCTCTGAAAACTCCTGCCAGCGCTAGTGAGGAGCACAGTTTTATTATGAATGACACCTCTCAGTGCAGATGCTTCCTGGCACCACACCTGGGTGCTTCCCACCACCAGCAAAGCCCAGGCACCTATTTCATGCTACTGACCAGGGATGCTGCACTAGTCAAGGTGCTGGTAATGGTGTGCAGCTCACCCTCAGCAGGGGCAGGCTCAAACCAGTGCCCCCACAGAAAGCCACAGACTCGCTGCACCAAAGGGTGTGCAGCTGCTGTGAGCAGCCCCAGCAGCCCACCTTGCTAGTCCCCATGGAAGCACAAGCAGAAGAGTCACAGGCACACAGCCCTCCCACAGGCACAGGACATGTCACCAGCCCCATGGTGTCATGACCAGGCCAGCCCAAACTTTCTCACATTAGCAGCAAAAGTGCTGGGGGTGGGATGCCGGGCAGGAGCAGGGCATGCTGTCAGCAGTGCTCTCCTAAAACAGGAGTCCCAACTCCTTCCTCGCCAGCTGCATGCTTTGAGGTGTGCACATCATGCCCTGAAATCCTCTTAAGTGAAGGGCTGTGCATCTTCTCTGTGGGGGTAAAGGGTGGGAGGCAGGCAGGTTTGGCAGGGGCTGGGTCCTGTGCAGACACAGGGAGGATCATGTTGGACAAGACGGCAGCAGTTGCAAGAGAACTGCAGAACCAGTCCCTGCCAGCAATGGCCTCGCCAGATGGCCCTTCTGGTCTCGTCTGTGCAGGAAAACTGCTTGGGCCTCAGCAAGCCCTGCTTTGAGCCAGCCAGCTGTGCCAGACCCAGCTCCTCTCACCCTGGCAGGCAACAACTTCTGACTGCCACCAGGTACCCAGGCCTGCCCCATGGCTGCCTCCAAATCCAAGCTCCTTCCCTCTGAGCTTGTTCAAGAAGTCAAGAGTTCAACATTCCCCTGCACCAAAACCACCTCACTCATCTGCTCCTCTTCTTGCTTTTTTTTTCTGGCTTTTATGTCTTCCCTTTTTTTTTTTTTTTTTTTTTTTTTTTTTTTAACAGGAACCTTTTCTTTGGCCTGCAGCAGCTTTCCAGCTCAGGATGTTGAGAAGCAGAACCTGCAGCACAGCTACAGTGACCCTGGGAACCAGCATGGACCTCTGCAGCAGACACATGCATGCAATCACACCCCACTTTAGATTGTCACAGCTTTCCTCATGCACACCAGGCCTCTGCCAGCTCCTGGGAGGAAAGCTGGGAAGGTATTAAGTAGCTAAGTACCTCGCTGGCAAATTAATAGTTTTTTCTTTCTATTAATTCCTCAACTTTGCTTTTATTGTGGACTGTGGAGAATATGCAGGCTGATACAGCTGTTACAGCACAACCTCCTAGGGTGGAAAAACGTCTCTTTGTCACCAGGCCCTATTCTGGCTATACAAACTAAATAAAGAATCCTGGCAAAAGTATTTGCTGGAAGAACTGCACCTCCACTAGGATTTTTGCCAATATAAAAATGTGTTTCATTCTGTCTTCCCTCCCCATCCCTCAATTTCCCACCTGCCATTTACATTTCTGGCTGACAGAACTACAGGACAAAGATCTGTAGTTTTGGCCTAATGCAAGAGGATGACCACTGGGTTTTGTTTTTCAAACCCTTACAGAGCACTGCTGAGCACACCGGGAGCAGTCAAGGCTGCCATAGGCTATGGGGAGAACTGGGAGAGGTTTTGTGAACCTCTCTATGGGCCTGGAGGTTAGGCACTGAGCCTGAACCCACTCCAACCCCTCCAGTGAAAAGGGTCTCTTCTGCCTGGAAAACCACGGGATGATAGATGTGGGTCCAACAAGGATAAGAAATGCAAAAAACCCTGGAGTGCAAGAGGAAGCGTATCCTGTCTGCGTGGAGACATAACCTCAGCAGGAACAAGTGCAGGAAGGTGAAACTAGATGGACACCATAGCAGGGTCCAGACTCCTTCTTCTGTGGCTAATTATATCTCCACTTGCTCTTTAGAGAGATATATATACACATGCATATACATGTACTCACATTTTATACCTAGGTACTAATATTGCTGAGGTTTCCCTAAGGCAGCCCCTCTGTGTCCCCCTACAGCCCAAGTAGTCATGCTGAGACCCTTTACCATAGCGGGGCCCATGGCTTCTCCTGCAGACCACTCTCCCCCCAGTCTGGGGAGATCCTTCCCCACCCCACCATTCCTGCCTTTATTATCTCTGCCCAGCTGTGGTTTATAAGTTCTTTAAATCTCTTCTAGGAACAGATAGAGATCACAGTTACCCAGAATCCAAAAACGCAGACAGCTTGAAATGTGGTTAGAGTCTGCCCTACTTTCATGAGCTGAGAGCAAGGCTCTACCAAGGTGCTTGCTATGGGGAGAGGAGAAGAGAAAGACCTGTTTCAGCAAACTGCCCCTTCCTCCCTGCCCAAGAAACAAACCTAACCCGTCCCCCTCCAAGCCTGCTGCATCTGTTCAAAATGCATTGCCTCTTCTCCTGGTTTGCCCGGGACTTGCAGGTGAGCAGGATGGAGACATGAAGGCTCTCCTGCACTGCAACACTTGATACAGGCACAGGGATCTCCCTAAGCTGAGAGAGGTGCGAGGGATTTGCCGAATCAGGACCACGAGGAAGGCAATGAAGGGTGTGCTGCAGATTAAGAACAAGATGCGTCAGTAGCATGTTTACCATCTGCACGCTCACTGACAGCTTTTCCCCAGACTAAGTTGCTCCTAGGCTGCGGGAGATGCAGAAGTGGAAGTGCTGCCGGGGACTTCCCTCCTATGAGAAATCCCCTCACTGGGAAGTCTGCACTGGATTTCAGAGCTGCTGTGTGGCTGTGTCTCCATGGGGAGCATGGCTCCCTTGCACTGACAGGCTCCCTCAATGGCAATACTTCTGGACTTGGATAGGGATACTGCTGAAAAAATACCAGGAGGCCTTTTTCCTTCTCTGAGTGGTGCCAGCCCACAAGACCAACCTGCAGACAATGATGTGTGTTTTCCACACCCATTTGCCCACAGTCTGATTCTGATAACCCTGGGCTTTTCTCACAAGCACTGATGGTGTTCAGAGGAGACGGGACTTGGATAGAGGAGAACGGCTTCCATAGATGTACCTCCAGCTCTATGACTTTCTAAGTAACAATATTTGCTGAATGATTCCACCCATATTCCAGGTGGAATACATGGAGCAGTACATAGACATGCCACTTGCAGCCACTAATATTTTAAGGTTGTTTGCTTAACCCTACTTGGAAGAGCTTGTATCAAGGGAAGGATCAGAGCAACAGTGGGATATTTTTGCTGGTGCTCTCACTAGTGGTAGCAACAGTGAGATGTTTCAGGAGAACAGCTTGCTGTAGTCAAGACCATAAAGAAATGCTAAAGAAGGTTTTGTCTGAGAGATAATAGCCCAAGATCATTACTATATTTATTAACACCATTTACAGGACTGACTTCAACAGCCTTGGAGGGAAGAATGAACAAATGCCAGCAAACACATTACGTTCTTCTGCAAGAAGTTTTTTCATTCTATTGAAAAGCTTTGTTAGAAAGAATGATGAGAATGGTAATAATAAGGCACTATAATTATACCTGATCCTTCTATAATCTCTCTCTCTGCAGAGTTTGGGAGCACTTTACTGCTATTATTGGATTTGAACAGTCCCATCTGGATAACATACGACTGATTTGTTTGCATGGCTTATTTTAGGTATTTCAGCATGTACATTAGAGTTGCCTTCGTATTTGGCTGATTCCCTGCACAGTCTGTAAGAGCAGGAAAAGATCTTCAGCTCCTGCTCTCCACCACTCCATTCTCCCATCCCGATGCCTTGGAGAGCTCTTCACGGAAGTCCAAGGATAAACGGAACCATCAGTCCTTCCCAACTCAGTACTGCAGAGTGTACAACAGCAGTACTGAAGTACTAACAACATGGGGGTTAGATACTATCTAGAACATTTGGATTTGTGCCTGTATTAATTTAGGCTTGAGATTCCACGTATCCTGTAACAACTCTAGGTGCATTTGAAAGTCTAGCAGCAAGGACCTGGCACATACCTGGTGCTAATGTACGTACTCTGTGGTTGGAATAGCTGCTACTTGAAGCTTTTAACCAAAGGGATCTGCGGCAGGACTGTGCTCCCAGCACGCACAGAACCAGGGAAAGCGTGACGGATGCTCACACCTTTCCAGACTTGGCATTCCTTGCAACACCATCTCAGTTACAGTGACGCTGGCAAGCTCTTACCGCAGCTCCCATTCACCGTGGCGTCTAAATGAGCAGCCAGCTCCATCAACATCAAGAACTTTGTTGTCCCCTTGCAGGAGCTCTTGAGTGCAAAGCTGGGCACTTTGCTACTTCACTCTGCCATGGCCAGGAGAAATAAGATATCACTGAAAATAATTCAGCCCATGCTTAAAAGATATTATATAAAAAATGAGATTTTCTTTTAAATGAGTAAAAGCACAATGCAAAAACTCTAGTTTACATGACTTGAACAGTTTTCAGTTAGAAATTCACAGCAATTTGTCACTAGCTTGCAGTGCAGGGAGGGAATGTTCCTTTCAGACTGAATCACCATAAAACAAGCATAAGTTGCCTGATTCTTTGTTCCTCTCACACATTTTTAAGGGATTTTTTTCCCTGTGAATTGGAGCAGGGTTTTCTCCTGCATCCCTTACACACCCCACCTAGCCTCATCCACGGGGACAGGTGGAGTTTCCAGTGTTGGCCCAATCCTAAGGCTGTGGGACATTTTGTTGAGGAGTTTAAAAGGATCCATTAGCCATGTCTTAAGTTTTCCCCAGCTTAATTTCTGGAGTATTATATCCAGTCTCCTCACTTTCGTTCTTTTAGATTCTTCAGAGCCGCTTCTGTCAATTTGTTTACTTCTGGTTTATTTTTAAAAGACAAACCCCCAATGGACATAAGCTTTCAAGTCCCTTTTGAAAATGCTGTCTTGTCTGTAAGTGCTTTGTTTGTGATCCTCTCCAATCCTTTAGGCTATTGTTTACAAGCTGGAAGGCATCTGCGCTTGGGCTAATCATGCCGAATGCCAGCAATTCCCCCAGCATGATTTGTTGCACAAGCCAGTGGGAGCAGGGTTTGTTTTGATTACGTTTAGTGTGGAAAACCCACATTTGCTCACATCAGCCTGACAAAATGGGGAGGTCTAATCCAAAATCTTCAGAGGGGAACAGTAATCTGGTCATTGATTTCAGTGGCGTTGGGACCAGCTCAAAGGTCGAGAGCTCTGACGGCAAGGCTGGTGTCTTGGGAGAGCAGGTAGTGCAGGAGCCAAAAATCTTTAAAAGTGTATGCCTTTCATTTGCTGTGGATTGGATGAATCAAACGCAGATCTAGGAAGCTGCCAGCGCTATGCTTTTCAAAGCTCTGCAGCTCCTTTCTAACTAATATGCAGTTAGTCAGGCTGGGACCCCCCAGCTCTGCCCCAACCAGCCGTCACCTTGGGCTGATGCTGGCCTCCCCCAGTGTCCTCAGCTGACAAGTCAGGCTCTTTCACTCACTCTGGATGCTGGCGATGTTTTTATCCTCAGCCTGTGCTGACACTTGCCTCCAGGCATCAGATGGGTGTCCCAGTTTTTCTGCTCGTGAAAGCTGGGAAGAAGCGCCCGAGGGCTTCTGCGCCCTGCTCCCTTTGGGGCTGCCACCAAACTGCTGGAGCACGCAACTGCACGCTGCATGGTGGGTGTACAGGTCTCAAGGGGCTCCAGCGCAGGTTCTAGGAGTCCCATGTGCAACCACAGCTCAGCACAGGAACTCAGCACAACCAGAGCTCAGCACAGCTGTTCCTTGCCAAGCCGCTGGCTCAGTTGGCCTGGGGAGCATCCTGTGCTGCTAAGCCTCTGGCTAAGCTTAGGCTGGCTTGCTCCCACACTCCTGCCATAGCTCAGGTCTGCCCAACAAGGCTCAGAACTCAAAGCTGCACCTGGATCCCACCTCTCCCCTGTTTCCCAGCTCAGCTTTTCCTCCTCCAGAGGTGCTCCATCGATCCCCATTTAATCCCTTTTTGTACCCACACAGAGGTTAGCCTTGCCAGTGGCCTGTGGCAGGGGCTTCCACAGCTTAAGATACACTTCACATGAAGAAATGTCTCCTTTTGGGTCTTGCACCTGAGTATTTCATCAAATGCCTCCTTGGGTTTTTAAGAAAACACACACGCGTGGTCACCTACTCCATGGCATTTAGGCTTTATAGATCTCTGTCGCAGACCTCAGCCATCTCTTTTCTGGATGAAGAGTCCTAGTCTATCAAGCCAGCCCTTGCACGGGAAGCGTTTGGAAGTACTCTACTTTGCCTGAATCAAAACCCCAGCTCTGCCAGCCCCAGCTGAGATCAGAAGGCAGCAGGAGCATGCTGAGACCTAGGCAGCTCCGCAGGGAGGCATCGAGAGTTGCAGAGCAGCTCTGCCACATCTCCTTCTCCCTTGACACCTGCTTTCTCTCTGAAGGCTGCCCTCAGTAACCCAGCCTTTGCACCAGGGACTAGCGTGGGGCAAGCAGAAAGCTCCACTGCATGCAGTTGGTATAACTGTACAGATGCCAAACATCTAAAGAATCGGTGCAAAATGAACTCAATCAGACAAAGACATCACATTTGCCTAACCAAGGTATGTTGTAAATTAAGGGGTTTGGCACACTTAAAGACTAATGATACAAACACACATTTTCGGAGGGACATCAGGGTAAGGGTCAAAACTGAGACCCAGCTGTGTGTACACAGGCTTTACTTTGAAGCTTGACTACCTAAGAAAAGCTCATTTCCAAACACTGAGGATACCCAAATGCTAATAAATTTTTAAAGTGCTTTTGCACAAACTTGTGTTTTTCGGCGAATCCTGAATTCCTAATGACATACAGACCCTTATGTCAGAGGTAATCAAGTATTATTACAAGAGCTGCTGGCTGTGGGGCCCCTCTTGAGCACACACATGGGTACATATGGAAGTTATTAGCAAGTTTTAGCGAAGGATTTTGGGAAATTAACCCCTGGGGCCCCAGAGCACAGCTAACAGACAGCTAGTTGGGACCAGACAAAGAGCAGTTTCCTGCTGGATGCCTGTGGCACGTTGGGACTGAAATCCAGGCCCTTTGCAGCACGATAGAGGAAGCCCCTCTCACAATGACTAAACTTTTCAACTTCTGCTGTTAAGAAGAAGGGTTGAAAAAAACCATCTTGCAAGGCTGTGTAAGTTTCCTCAGCAAAGTGAAATGAGTCAGCTGGAGAAATGTATAACATAACTTATAAAAATGCAAACAATTTTCTTCTATTCCCTGAATGACGCTCAGGAGGTTATGAGGAAGTTTACAATTTCTTCATAAGTCCCTTTAGGAGCCACCAAAAGAAACATTTGGACACAGACCACCAGGAGCTGCTCCTACGTGGCAGAGGGACCAGTTCAGAGGCAGAGCGATTAAAGCGAACATCTCCCACTCATTAATGAAAGCAGCAAGATAGTGTTTGCAGTCACCTTGTGGAAGTAAATTCTTAGAGTTTTGCTTTGCACATCTTTTTTTCTCAAGAGCTTAAAGAAAAAGGTTTCTCTTCCCACATCCAAGCAGAAAATGAAGGACTCTAACGTTTGCCTCAGCCAATGCACTTTTCACTTTTCTGTTCCTCCCAAACTGATTTCCTTTCTTGCACCAATCCTGATCTGCAAAGTGACCTCTCCTTGGGAATAATGAGGATACTTACACATAATGTGCCTTAAGCTTCCACAATATAACAATGCTTGGCAGTAATTCACTGCTTTTCATCCACAGATCTCAAATCAATTCGCTGCAGCCCTGCATGCAATTGACTCTCTTGTAAGACTGAGACAAGCGCTTGCTGTGCAATTAAAAAAAAAAAAAAAAGGCACAAAATAAAGTAGACTTTATTAAAATCCAAACTATTTCCTTCTCCCGTGGTGCAATTTTCCTAAAGTGCAATCCAGGCAGCAAATAGGGCTCTTCTGCAGCCCCCAGCCATACTACCCAAGATGCTCATTTGTGGCCAAATGAGAACAGTTCACAGCCAGGTCAGAGCAATCCAGTTGGAAAGCTCTTCCCTCAGTGAGGTATAACCATGGCCAGAAAACAGCAGCATTCCTGTACTCGGTTCTAAACATGGAAGAAATTAGCCTGCTCCTTTCCCCCTCCCTGCTTTCTGAATGGAAGGCAGCCAAGGGACCTCAGCAAAGAAACCCCCAAGAAAGAAAAGGATGGAGGGGATGGGCATGATGCCTGGGGCAGCAGATCCAGTCCCACTCCTCCACAGCAGGCAGAGAGGGAGGTCAGCTCTATGGCTGACCCTGCCGAGGCAGGGGCTTCAACCAAGAGCCAGGGAATGGTCCCAGAGGTGCCCAGAGCCAGGTGCCCAGGTGCCCTGAGATGCTGACAGCAATCAACGGTATGCCCGCGTGTCAGCCGCCACAGGGATGCAAACCCTGCAGTGGTGAACGATACCAGCCAGTGCTTTTGCACTGGGCTGAGAGACACAGCAGCTGCAGGGCCACCAAGCTGCCCCTGGCCTCCCTGAGGCTGAGAGGAGCAGGCAGCACAGAGAAGATTGCCACTTCCCTAGCACTTATTTAACTACCTTGGTTCATAAGTCTATGCCCTGAGACAGGAGGCCAGGCATCTCGCCACCAGTGGAGAGACAGAGCCCTCCAGAGAATAATTCAGTGTCTAAGTTAGGCTACTGTGATGAATCACAGCCTGTATCTCTCTCTCTGTGCTGACCACACACTTTAGTTCCTCAGATAAGATACCTGAAGACAAAAGAGCAAATTCAGTGTAATCTCTCCCCATGTTCAGCTTTTTTCTCCCATATAGGTCTGAAGGGGAAAGTCAGCATGAGCTCAGCAGGCTGCCTGCCCAGCTACAGATGCTTGGCAGCATGCAAAACAGTTTGGCTCAAATTTTACAGCATCTGAATTTCTCCTTTCATGTAGCTGTTTTCAGTCACTTACTTAGAAGACATACCTGCCCGAATCCCTGAAATGAACCATGACACTATTTAAGCCAACTCTGTTCCTCTCATTTGTACGCATCCTCGCCAGTTCAAGTTCACTGATGCTGTGCCTTGTTCTAGGATCTTGAATTACTCACAGGTCTTTCAAACACTCAGTACAAATTTTAAGGTACTAAAAATACTTTCTAAAAACGCAGGGCTGAGATTTTCAGAAGTATTCTCTGTTTCGAAAATTCTTCAATTAATTACACTATAAGATTAATTAAGTTTAGTGTTCCCATCTATGACCACTCATTTACGCGCTGCTTTTGGTCTTTATAAGAAATTCACTTGTTCAGTTTCTGCCTGACTGCCATGCCTTGGTGCTAAACTAACTGGTTTTTCAGCACTGCAAGAGAATGAAGATATCTCCATGCATTCACTGACTTTTAAAAATCAATATAAAAACATGTTTATTAAAATTTTAGAAGTTTTATATAAAAAATCTTTGCCTTTTTGGAGGCAAAACCAAAACATCTTCTGATGCTCAATAGATGGCAGCAGCTCACTATCACATGAGCATAAGAAAGGGCACTGGATCCCATCTCTTCACACCCTCCCAGGGTAGACACAACTCTCCAGATCAGGGTTACCTCCACAGGAATGCCATGCCCTTGGTATAGCGTAACCCATCTGCACTCACAAAAATCCGATTAAATAAAGCAATGCAAAAGCCAGTGAAGCTGCCTGCATCATACATGGCTGCAATGGTTTCACTCTGGTGCAAATGGTGGCCTCTGAAGTAACTGACATCGCATTTGCGCTGCAAGGAGTGAAACGTGCTCTCGCTCTGCCCCAGCTACGTGGGGATCCAGTCAGCACAGGGGTCATGCCCACCAATGTCCAAGCTGCACTGCTGTGGGACTGGACTCAGCTGCACCACTTCACAAGGGCAGGTTTGAAGCAGAAATGAGCTCAAGCACTTTGGGGTAGAAGAAAACACAGGGCTGACCTGGGAGGACAGGCAAGTCATCTTCTTAAGCTTTTAAGTTATAAATGGAGCCAAGAGCAGGACTTGGTCATGGTGGAAATCTCTGCTCTTCAGGTTTGGCTTTACCCCAGGCATCTCTGGGAAAAGTCACACACTGTGCACATACAAGGACACATCAGTCACAGCCAGCGGGTTCAAGCCGTGCTCCCCTCTGCCCTCGCCTTTCCTCTGCCAGCAGTCAGCCCAGCCCCACTGGCGTGGCACACATCCCACCAGCACAGTCACATACCAGGCATTTCCCTTTGTCTTCCACATGTACAGCATCATCTCCCAGCCCAGGACAGAGAAGGGCTGGGGACAACACTCCCCTCTGACCCTCCCCTTCTGTGCAGGGGTGAAACCACCTCCTCCCTCAGACACATCCCCAAGGAGCCCCCCAGCCCTGCTCTGTCCCCTGTCATGGCACCAGCGGGGAGGCTTCGGTAGCACAGTTCTCGCAGGGTGGGCACTGTCCGGCGGCTCCGGCACAGGGGCTCAGAGAAGACCAGGGGTGTTCCCCCCATTTCATCAAAGTGTAAGGGGTTGTTCCGGGTCCCTGCCACCACCAGCTCCAGCAGCTGGACCACACAGTCTGAAAACCAGTTCTTCAGGCGGAAATAGCCCTCCTGGAAAGAGATTCGGAGGCTGACAGGCCCCGTTGGCATCCGCACACTCAGGCTGAACAAGCAGTTCCCCTGCGAGCTGTCCCGCACCAAGTAGGTGCCTACAGGCTCCCTCTGGAGTTTGGCGTGGGCCTCCCCCACAGACAAGGGGCCCCAGTAAAAGTCACTGGCCTGGAGGATATTGAGGGATCGCTCCAGGACCTCCCACTCGCAGCTGCGAAACATCCGGAAACGATCGGGCAAGCCGGGTGGTGCAGGGCTGGGGAGAACGCTCCGATGCTGCCTTTGCAGATGAGAAACAGTGGTGTGCGTGTTGTGCAGATCATCTGGCCTCCCTCTGATCATCTCTCAAAGAGCCCATGGATCCTGGAAAGATGCTGCCTTTACCATTCTTCCTCCTTGGCATCCAGCCTGCGGAACAGAAGCAGAGTAAGGCAAACCCAATACCTTCTTCTACCTGGGCAAGTGAAGACACTTCACAAGGGAGAAAGACCATCAAGAGTACTAAAGAGCGTACCAAGGAACTACTGTATGTCACCAATCCCCACCTGTAGGGACACCAAGGATATATGTGCAAGAAGGGCTCCAGCTGGGTCCCATCAGCAAAAGGTGGCACCTTACAGAGCTCTGCATCCACTGGTTTCTGTGATTTACAGCCAGAAGCTCCTGCACACCCCTTCAGAAGGCTGGTTTGAACCTAGATGATCTTGTAATTTCAAGATTTCCCCTGTTGGATGCTTTGGGGTTTTTCAGTGGCCTTGAGACAGGAAAAGGGAAATGACACCCCAAATCAGAAGGGAAAAATTTTGCAAAGCAGTATCATTTGTCATTCAATGAAAGGTAGAAAGGTTTCTCTGCACCGCTCTAATGCTTTCTCCAGTAAAAGGACTTAGAAGAAACAGAAAATAGGAATGAGTCTTTCCCACCAAACCCCATGAACTAACTCCCTCATCCCATGATATGCCTGTTTCACTCTCTTAGGAGAAAGCAAAGGGATCAAGACCCCTTCAAGAAATGTTACAACATCAACTTCAGGGCTCGGACTGCCACAAATGAGCCCACTTAACACTGGTACCAGACACTATTGATGCCCTTCCAGCCCCTTAACTTCTCTTTCTTCCAGAAGGACATCTCCCCCTGCCCGCAGACAATGCTACCCTCTCCCAGTCACCGTCCTCTGCTCATGTACTGTCACGACCCTGCTCATCTCCTGCACCTTGTGTTATCACCAGGCTGTCTGTTTTCAGAAATGCAAATTTCTGAACCCAGTGTTGCCATCAGCCATCCAAGTCATTTCAATTATATATAAAAAAAGTACATATTCTGAATGTGTGTGTGTGCACAAACATAAAAACCACAGCCCTAAGCCAGAGGCTCATTCTGCGCGAGAAGCTGAGCTGTAACATACCACTTCCCCAGGCCTGACAAGTCAGTAGTTCGCCACCAAATCCTGCCCTCGGTCCCTTGACATACTCCATTAACCCAGTGATACCCGCTCACAGCATAGCCATGCTTGGAGCAGGACAGACTGCTGACACACAGCCTGCAGCGGAGGGAGAGACACACTTCATCTCCAGCAGTCCCTCCCCACAGCAGAACTTGAGGGAGCACTGGGGCTCATAGCAGGCAGGCAACCCCCAGGGACTATGCAGGGACTTGTGGAGAACTTGCTCTGGAGGGAGAGCTTTGTGTTAAGCTTAGCTCCTGGCAAGATTCCGCTGTCTCACACACTTTGCCAGCTATTCAAAAGCCTCTCATTCTGTTTGGTGCTTGCACCAACTGGATGGCCCTGCAGAGCCCACTTTGCACCTGGGGAGAGGACACAGAGCAGCAGGGCCAAACATATGTCCTTCACACGGGCACAGTAGTTTTGGAAAGGGAGCATGTGCCTGCCAATGCCTTGCCTACAGTGATCTTTTCTCAACTAACATCCGTCTCAATACTTAACAGTAATACCAATAATGTAGCAGCCAGGCACATGGCATTCCATACATGGGAGCAATAAACATCCTTTCCAAGAGCAGCCTGGGAAGCTTCTCCAGTTTCTAGCCCTGTGATTTGCAGTCCACAAGCCGCTAATGTTCCTGGTACTGCTCTGAATGCTGCTGATCCTGCCCTTTAGCTACATGTCACAGGAGGAGGGAAATTCCACACTCAGAGAAAGGTGGGAGGGGTAGGAAGGAGTTAATCAACTTGGGTTTTTTCTTTTCCATTAAAAAAAAAAGGCAGCAGTTAAAAGCTGCTCAAGCTGTTCAGCAAGTCAGAATAAATCTTAGGGGAAAGTGATTTAGTGAGCAGAATGCAAGTAAACACAGTCACCACGTGCAGCAACTAGGGCCATCTATCACCACTGAAAACTCAGCAGTAGGTGCCACAAGAAGTTGCATTATCTCTGTCCCTTTCCTTCTCCTCTCCGCTGGGCGTCTGGGCGCTGAAGCTGCCCACTGACTTTAGCTCCTATAGAAAAAGAAGGTCATCTGCCAGATGTCTCCAGGGCTGCGGATATAGCCTCGAGAGGACTGAGAAGCCTCGAGAGGACTGAGAAGGAGCCTTCCTAAATAGCAACTTCTCTTGGGTCCAAACAGAAATTTTGCCGCTTTCACGGGTCGAGGATGAAAAATTAATTCAAGCAAGTAAACAGAAGCAGGCAGTTGTCTTTCATTTCCAGGGTAGTTTTAAACGTAACAATAAATATATAATTTGTTTAAGGCTGCAGATGCTATTTGACAGGAAAAAAAAAAACCAAACTAGTTTGTCCCAGTTTTCAACCTTGAGTCATTCACCCAAGTCCTTTAAGAAAAATCCACTGCTACTAGAAATCTCACTGACTAAGAACTGAGACTGTGTCATCATTTCAAATTCAAAGTAAATGCAAAAATAGCACCTTGACAATTTGTTCATTCGGTTTGAAATCTACATATGGGTCAGAGCCTCAGATGGGGGGAATTTGTGTAGCTTCAGTGACCCATTTCCAAGAGAGAACTGCCTGGCCTGCAGTGCAGCATTAGTTATACTAATATTAGCTCTAGAAGTGCTTCCTGATACTACCTCTAAAGTTCAGTTTTAATGGGTCAACAGGTCCTACATGTACATGGCCTCCCACATCAACAAGGATGTGCAGACTCAAGATTAGGAATAAGTGAACCCAGGGGCGTGGGGTGTAATGAAACACACACGCATATTTAGTTCTGCTTCTGTTTTGCCACACCACAATTTGCTTTCCCTCTTCTCCCCTCCAAAAAAAGCCCCCAAAAAACCCCCAACACTCAAACAAGTTACTACCTCCCTAATGCAAGTCACAACAGTTCTTGAAGCCAAAGCAATGTACCCTAAAAAGCTGGTGTCCCACTAATTAAAAGGCTGGATAAATTTCCCCAGAGCTTCTGATTTACTGCAAGTTCAAGAGCTTTTCAAAATAAGTGCTCTTAACACAGGGCATTCTGTTTTCCTCCTCACTCACAACCCAGGCAAGGCAGCGTATTTCATATAAGGAGACAGTTCTAGTAAACCAGGGGACTGTACACGGCATCTGGTGTCAGCCAAGCCAGCCCTGCACCCTGGAGCTTGACAAATCTGCCATGTTCAGCAGCAGCCTCAAGTACTCAGCTATGATGCGTTCTATGATGCTCTCTTTTTCCAGGACACTTGAAAAAGCTTACCTCTTTGTCTTTACTGCCCATAGGGATGAGTTTCTGGATGTCAGGCCTGGAAGTGGTCCAAATTCAAAAGCTCCTTCCCAGTTTTTGCACAGCTTTACTTAAGAGCAGCTCTGTCCTTTGAAAAGAAAGAGAAGTCCATCAAGCAGATGACTAAGCCCATTAGTTTGCCATAATGTGGATCTAAAATACAACAAATCTGGGGACAGGTTGTCTGTCTTAACGTCTTTGATCTGTATTACTGTAGAAGCATGTATATAGCACTTTGGATAGCAACAGAGAAAGTGGATTATTGCTGCTGTTATTATTATTGCTACTTACAAAGCCATGAGCTGGTTAGGTCCAGGCAGCTCACATATGGCTTAAGGACAAATGGCAAGACCATAAAGGTGCTATCATCTTCTGGAAGCAGGAACCGTAAAACCCCAAATGTTAAGAGATGATGGCAACAGGAACAAGCTTAAGGATTCAGAACAGCAAACTCCACCTTGTGCTCAATACAACACACAACATTTAGAGTATCTTATTTGACACCACATAGCCATTCAAGTGACCCACTTCATTCTGACCCACACTCACCTGCCCTGCTCTCAATACTTTTCTTTCCATCGCACTGATGGAAAACTAAACCCACTGACCTGGTGGAGCAGCAGACCACCACGTGTGCAATTGTTTGTCTGTCATTGGATCCATCAACAAGCTGAAAAAACAATCCCAGCCTTCTGCATGCCTTTCAGAGGCAGTCGCTGCACTGCTTCACTTATACACACACAACCTCACTTCTCTGCATCCTCCCCAGCAGAGTCCAGACTGGGCACACACCCCACAAGCCATGTTGACTTGTAGAACTGCAGGTCTATCCCATTACTACGCATTATTAATTCCCATTTTTAAATTCCCATTACTACCCATTACCAATCCATTCAGCTTTGACATCTCCCAGACAGCAACCCTGCAGTTCCCAGAGCAGTTAGACGGAGGCTGGGATAATTTGGAAAAGCTCTCCCTGAGGTACCCTGCAAGCCCTTGCAGCAGTGTCCCCGTTCCAGGCAGCAGAGCCTGAGCAGACATCTCTGCTTGCACGTCTGCATCCCACAGAAATGCGCTGCCTACTGATTTGTGGCTGGGGAGGATGTTTCAAAGGAAAGTTTGAGCAAAAGGCTGGAAGAAACCTCCCTGATAAGAGCCAAGCACGCAGCGCTGGGTTTTAATGGTGGGCCAGCCTGGTTCCCATGGCCGCCACCGCCTGCCACACATTGGCACTGGTTTGAACCATGCCACCATCACTGCCACGGTGCATGGTCACACCAATGCCCCTTGTCATGAGCACCCTACCACAGCCAAGGTGACCAGGGCTGATCCAGAAAGGGATCATGGAGAGGGGAGGGAAAGGAGATGCACTGAGAGACATGCCAAAGAGCACAGAGGGAGCTGTGGTTAGGGGAGGAATGTGGCCCAGCTCAGCTAACAGGACCAATGTTAATCACAGCCAATTTCTCCAGCACAAAGCAGGCCTCGGAGACATTGCAGTTCCCTCTATCTTTTATGCCATGGCTATAAATAATTTGATGTGAGCTTGCCATTATGTCTGACACAGAGGGAATACGTGGAAAAAAGAAAACAACCCACACCACACTTACATACCCCAAACTAAAACTGCATTTCCCTACACAAGCAACATTCAAGAATGCAATATTTAATAAAATAAAATAAGCTGAGGCAGCACACACACTGTGACAGTTCCTACTTCGATGCAGCAGAGACACAGAGCAGGAAGATCCTGCTTGCAGTCTCCAGAAATCACCAGCTGGACACCTTGCAAGAGGACTGGTCTTATCAAACACTTCCCAACATTTTGGGGCTGGAGAACATACTTCAAAACCCACAAATAACTTCCCATGGATCTGATATTCATGTTTTGTATTTCTTACCATATTTTTCTGATGTGTGTTTTCTGAATTAATGTGGCACTTTGTTGATATGGGCTAAAGGGATTTCGCCCAAGAAAACCAACAAGACAGTGTGATATGTGCCAAATATTCTTCAAGGCAGGGAAGTCTTCAAGCATGTTTGGTTTCTCCATAACATGCTTTTAAAAACCCAACAAGGTGGCAGTTTACAGGAAAAGCTAATTGCCTTTACTGGGATAACTGAAGGAGCTGGAAGAAAGACACCCATTTTCAGGGTCCCCTCCTCACACCTTGGAAATACTGTGTACTGTGTACATTCAGAACTACTTCCAAATAAAAGAGCCTATTCCTCATCAAAATAGCCCAATGTGAAACTGTAATCCTGCCATTTCAGAATAACACAAAAGCCACATCGTTTCCCTGAACTCAAAGGCTGCCAAGAACTACCAAAACTAGCATCTGACTTCTGGCAAAGACAGCTTCTGTTGGAGACTAAATTATTTCTGCCTTCCCCCATAACTGGGGAAAAGAGAATTAAAAAAAAAAAAAAGGTAAGAAAAAGGAAATCAGGAGGGGGTACTACCAAGTTCCAAAGCTGCAGCTGAGCCTATCCGGCCACGGCTTAAGCAAAGAGAGCTGTTGTTGCTTACCTCTGGCCAACAGCATTTTTGGTAAGTGAGGGAAGCCCAGTCGCATTGCTCCTGACCTTTGCAGTTTCACAGAGCAGCCATTCCTGCAAATGTTAGTGCTGCAGAGCTACACAAAACCTCAGCTCTGCGCTTGGCCAGGGAACACAGCCTCCCTGTTGCCTTCCCTCCCTCTGCACCACCCACACCTCTGGGAAGGTGGCTGGGGCTCTCCCCAGTTTGGGGGCTGAAACAAGGAGATGGGGAGAGGGCATGATGAAGAAGAATAAAGAAGCCAAGATAACAGCAGTCCCTCGTGACTCCCTACTTGAAATGCTCTGTCCCATCTTCCTGCTGAGAGGGGGATCAGCGGGAAGGGGGGGGGCAATGGCTGGGCTGCATCCTTGCCCTCTGTTGGAGCAGAGCTCTGCACCTACCCATCCTGGCTCCTCAGCCTTACCGCCTCCCCCCAGGTCAGCACCATAGATACATATCCTCTGTTCCAGTCTCTTGGTTAAACTGACTTTTTTCAGTTGTTCCAGAACCCTGTTTGAGGAAATGAGTAAATCCTGAGAAGCAAAGGCCATCAGTGGTCCCTGCGATGGCCACAGCTTCTTATCAAAACAATCACATTTAGCTGGAAAGGAATTCAAAGCAGCAGCTAACTCTGAGAAACGAGCAGTGCCTGGCCTGCTGATAAAACTGGCTCAATATCCTGATCAGAACTATGATGTCAGAGAAGAGTCCCAGGTGCTTAACCAACATCAGCCAGAGCACAGGGAGACAGGGGAGAGATCCTGCCTTGGCTCTTCAGAAGGACCAGCTTCAGAAGATGCGAGGGGGACTATGCAGCACCAGCTACTGTGCCTTCAGAGGAAGGGGTGAGGGTCAGAAAGCACAAACGTACCACAACACTAGGTTTTATAATGGGAGATTTCCAACACACAAAACAAAGAAACTAGTCCTGAGAGTTAAAAGTGAAAAGAATAAAAAAAAAAGTCATGAGGGGTTATTTAGGAAATCTTAAAGCGGCAGAGCATGCAGACTTCCCACAAAGGATGACACAGAGACGCTGCCTGGCTAAGAGGACAGGCTTGGGGGACAACAATAGGTCACACTGCAAGTACTAGCTGTAGGTGCAGCAGCTTGCAAAGGCATCCACCATGGGTCAGACACATCAAACACAGATACTAAAAAACCCCAGTCCCTGTTCCAAATCTTCCTACAACCTTCTCTATAATCCTTCAGAAGATGAAAAGATAATCCTGGAGGAGCCAATATAAAGGAATATAAATTACTGACAATAGGGAACAAATTTATGTGAGGATGGCTGTCATGAAACTGGGATAGTAGGTGGCCAAGATAAACAAAACAAAACCCAGAAAACATATGGCATTTTCAGTTTATCGAAAACAGAAAACCTCTGGGGGAATCATTTAGTCGACTGGGATACGAGCAAGTGGGGACGGGGATACTGTAGAAAAGCTACACAAGCAAGTGGGCATTATCTTTTTTCTTGGACAGGATGTTGAGGAGATTTCCCACTATTTAATGTTTTTTAATGTGAAGGGAAAAAAGGGAGTGCTCTATCAGAATTGATAAGGAAAAGTGATATTAGAGTAGAAAGCCAGCTGGGCACCATGGACTATACCCAGGGATTTTGAATTGGAAATGGATGGTTGAGATGCAAAGTGAAGTGCTCAATCAAATCAGCTGCACTACCAATTGCCAGAGGGCTGCAAGTGTTGGAAGGAACTTTTTTTGACATGTACTGCTAAGACAGGAGCAGCACGAGGTTACATGATGTGGGGGAGAGGCAATCCCCAGACAGAGTTCCCCATCAGGCAGATGGTATCTGAAGAAGCAACAGATGACAGGAAACACTTTGTGCTTCCCCAAAGCCTCCATTCCAGAAACAACTCAAAAAGTGAGACATGGCACATGAGCTAAAGAGCCATCCCAGGACCTGTAAAGCAGATGGATAGAAGACACAGAGCAGTCATGCCACAGGGTGAATGAGAGGTGTAAAAGAGGTATTTGCAGGAAACCAAGGCATTTCAGCCCCTGCACATCTGGTCACCTCTCTGCCAGCCTCCCAGCCACTGCATCTTCCCCCTGGATCAACTCAGCCCACTTTGTAGAGCATCCCTCCCCACTCCTCAACAGGTTGGTGGGTACAGGCAGCCCAAAGCCTCCCCCAGCTCTGATGCAAGCAGTCCCTTCCCTCTGTCCACGCAAACTCACATGTTGACCCAGGTCCCCTTCTAGAACTGTCTCTCCCTGTCTTCAAGCTGCCATTACCCACAACACCTCAACCCCCTCAGGTCTAACCTTGCCCCACAGCAGGCAGCTTACAGCCTCATGTTACTTACATCAGCTCAAATGCGGTGAGCCCCTCCATCACCTTCCCAGGGCAAACAGTAACAAAATCACTCTCTACAGGTAAGAGAAATCCAAGATCACTCAAAATTCATCAGGCTGGAAAGCACCAGGACATCGGGCAAGACTCTGTCCTGACAAATGCAAACACATGCAGGCTTGTAGGAAAACCAACCAGGTCTGTATTTTCGAGAGTGATAAATTAAGTGGCACAGCTGACCAATGAGCCGAGTAACAGCGCTGAGGGTTTGTTAAGGAAAGCTCCAGCTCTGAATACAAAAGCAGTCATTAAAAAACCAAGACGCAAACACGAGAGTAAGGTTGCAAAATGGATGGGTGGGAACGTAACAGTAATGTCACCACCTGAGATAATACAGTCAGTTCCAGTCACCTTAAATAAAAACAGATAGAGCTGAAACAAAGATGATGGGCCCAAAGATGGGTGATAAGAAGTCAAACGTAAGTGTACAGAGAAACATGGGTGAAACTTCATGCTCAATTTAGAGAGCAGATAGATACAAGGGGATTCCAGAGGAAGATACAGTACAATCAAGACGTTCTTTTTGTGTTCTTTTATAAAACTAGATGAGAGGAAGTTCAAAGGTGACCGAGATTGAAAAGTAACTAATTTTAAAACTCATAAAAGGAAAAACTCCAATCATATAGACATTAAATGCTGCTTCTGGGGAAAGTGAGAGAGCTGATCTGAGGAGTCTCATTTCTCTTCTTTCTCAAATGCCTCTGCTTTGTTTCTGTGCAGTACCTACCACATTATGCTTTAGCAGACCTTAGGCAGAGGAATCCAGCAGCAAAGGGTTGGGTTTTTTAGCAATGCCTTTTTAAGACACCTCTTAAGCATTCAAACCTGACATAAGACTAAGGGGAGCTCAGCTCAAGGCATAAATGTCCTTTAGTTGTGCAAAACTAAAGTAATAAACAAAGGTATAGAAAGTCACTATGAGAAATCAATTATGGACCTGCTGCAGAGTAGCTAAAGTAGCTCTGCCCATTTTTTCCTCATTCTTTAATGACTAAAAAGAACAGCACCTCTACCTTATGTGTGCTGACTTGAATATCAGTGCGCATCCTAACAAATGGCAGATTTGAGTGTTTACTGCTAAAGCAGCTCAGAATCAGAAATGGCTGTTGCGATGATGTTAGAAAGAAACATTCCTTCTGTCTCAGCGTTCCCTTGAGTGGGACTCTTGGTCCACTGTGTCACTTAACTGGGCCTTGGAGGATGAACATAACTTCTAGCAGGGGGGATTGGAGAATGTCTCTCCAGCTCCAACTTCCCTCCTTCCACATCCCAAAATCTCACTAGAAAACAAGGAAGAACTAAAATACGCATGAAGAACAACACTGCTGGTCTGTCAAAAAGCATAATCAAACCATTCCTGAGAGCACCTGTGCTCATCACCAGTAGCATGCCAACTCAGGCAAACTTATGCCAAACCCCCTTAGCTTCAGTAAGGCACCTTCAGCAGGATGCACAGCAGCCCAGCTACGCAGTTCAGACTGCAGAAATTTTTAGCCTAAGCTTTAGCCTAAGTTTCCAAATAAACTTTGCTACCAAGGAAGTATGAAAGTAGATTCAAACTGTTTCTGAACTGCAGAATCACATACACACAAAAAACTCCCTTGTTGCACGAGTCTTAATCTGAAGTCAGAATTTTTCTTCAGCTTTTGCAGGGAGTGAGGGGAAGGATAAAACCCCTCTGCAACAAAGGCAACTGAATGCTGCCAGCTGGCTTAATTTTGCCAGCCACAGCTCTAATGTAAAGCTAAAGCAGCCTATCTGCAAATTTAATAGTGGCACCATTCAATTCTTGCCCTCCTACTCTGCATGTGTTTGCAAACAAGCAGAAGCACACAAAGCACAGGGGGAGCAGGAAGGGAGAAGGCAGAGAGAATGTGCATTATCAAAATACCTTGAGAGCGGTTCTTGGAAATGTGCAGCCTGCAAGCCTGTATCAGACACTCATTTCCTGTGAAGTGCACACAGGCCTTTTCATTTCTCCACTGAAGAGGACAAAAATAAGGAGGCAGCTCTAAAGTCTCTAAAGACAACACAAAACCAGCATTTAGCCATTTTATTAAAACTGAGTTTACATTTTAATACTATTGAATGCCTATTGAACAGAAACTTCCCAGAAGTTTCAAAAGTAGGACTTTCTACACCTCAAGCTTCTAAATCTTAACTTGAAACCTTGCACTTGGTCAGAGGCGGGGAAAGGGGGTAAGAATTTTACTTGAGTCATTTTGACCACTCACTAACACAAAGTCACCAAATCCTGCACCACAGCACCTTTTTTTTTTTTAAGAGTTGAGCCCGATTTCAGCAAAATGGTGACCTAATAAATACCTTACTGAGGCAGAAGGCTGCAGGATATGCACAAATGAAACCAGAAGAGCAGATAGTAATGAAGTAGACTGACACAAGGGAGTAAGTTGATATGCCTGCCTTCTGCCTCTACTTACACATAATCAAGGATCTAATTAATGTAGCCTTTAGTTGCATTATTTTAAATAAATATATTATGCCTCCTAATGACACACATGCCTTTACTCTGTAAAAAGATATCATCTCTGTATGGCATACTCAGCTCTTTCACCACCCGCATTTTCACTTACAGAAAGAGATGCAAGTGCCCACCTCTCCCAGCTTGTGAGCTTTTGGCGAGCACCACTAGCCAAGGTCTGCAGTGGCCTGGAATAACGGCTCAGGAACACACCACCTCCCCATAGCTTTTATTAATCTACCCACAGCATCAACCCGACTCAAATGATGTAATATTTAAGTACTGGCTCTATCTGTTTATTGCTGACCAAACAAAGGTTGGAGAAAGCAGGACAGAGAAGTCTGTGGGTGGCAAGGGAGGAAGGGGGTGGCAAAGAGCTGCAGTGAAAGACTTGGAGAAAAGAGTGAAACATCCCCAGTGGGGACAGAGAGAAAGATGAACAAGGGAAGAAACACAGCTCCAAAGGCACATTTTCTCCTTTGTTTCTTAGCAATGCAACCACAGTATTAGCAACAGCAACTAAGAATTTACACCACCCAACCCCATCTCCATCCTTGCGCAAACTGACCACCAACTTCATAGAAATCCCAGCTGGACTGAGGAGGGTAAGAGGCTCTGGCTGCATGTTTGAAGCTGTCCTATGGAAATTGAATTTGGCCCTCTCTGAGCAAGCAGAGTGGGGCAGGGACGCACAGCTGGGAGGATTTGAAGAAGCTCAGCCTTTCCCCAGTGCTCCTTTGTGCCTGGTTTTCAGGACCCCAGCAGAATTTACCTTCCATCACAAACTTACAGAAAACCTTTGTGTTCCCTCTCAACCCCACCACATTTAAGTAAGTGATAAGCAAGCCAGGTTAATGAGGGACGTACAACATACTGAATAATAACAAGGAACACAGAAATAACAAAGGCCCAGATTCCAGTCTAGCTCAGGAAAAGATGGGAACCTGTGTGGGAGGGTGGCATCCCAGTAATCCTACTACAGGTTTGTGCCCAAGAGTCTTCCACTCCAGAGGAAACAAGAATCCATACTTCAACAACTACGTTTTAAGTCACATACCCAGCAGAATCATTTGTGAACACAGAAACAAAGCTTGGCTTTATCTGCAGCAATTGGCCACATCTCTTCATAACGTGATTCAACCAAGAGCAACATTATATGATACTAGAGCCTCAGTCTCACAAACTTCTGTGCATGTGCATAATTTTTAAACACATGACATTGCCCTTCTGTGACTGAATGGGCCATTTGACATTCACACAGCATCTGAACTGCAGTTGCAGTTGTTTGGAGAAAGAAGATATGCCTGCATTCCCTCTTAAGGGCACAGTCAATAGAGAACGAAACATCAGGAAACTAGTTATTTCTGATTCCACCCCATTTTACAGAGCTGAGTGTGGTCAACATGACTGGGCTTTTCATTTAAGTTCTCTTAGAGCTGCAAGGACTAGAACCAGCAAATGGCACTGTCTGGACCACATAGTCCTAAATAGCAGCTTGCTAACAATACTCTTTTCCCTCAACTTTCCAGAACAATGGTCAAGCCACATCCCTCTCCTTCACCATACAGGAGAAGAAAAAAGCCAGGGACATTAATTTACCATTCTTGAGTTGCTCTCAGTTACCTCTGCAGTACATCTGGATCCTGTTTCCAAACTTCTACTAAGCAGGAAGGAATACACACTTATACTAAATTTTTATAAACGGAAAAAAGAAGATCCTAAGAGTAGCATGAGCTGAGGTTTTACATGGTAACCATTCCAAAATTCTCAGTAAGAGTGTGTGTGTTAGTGGGAAAAAGTGAGTAGCGGATCCTGCATGACTGTGAGCACCATGACTCAGATTGCATAAAGGAGTTTTAGTGATAACCTTTGCCGGCAAAGCTTTCCATGTGTGCACAGCACTGATCTTCTGAGAAAAGGCAGGTGTGAGGCTGTGTTCTGACTGTGCCAGGACTGGAGGATGGCGAGTTCCTCTGCTTTTCATGGCAACCCCAACGGGCATGTACCCCCCTGGTTCACAATTACCCCACCTCCCTGTAACACCTTGGGTTCTGGCAGGCAGCTCGCTTTTCCAGCTAAGACTAAGTGTAACACTCTGCACGCTGCTTCTCCAGTGGTTTATGTGAAAGAAGTGGTGTTAAGACCGAGTTATCCGGACCCATGCGGTTGCTTCCCTACAGACCCATCTGAGACATTACATAATTTGCAGGTTTCACTTTAAAAGAAGCATCTCCCTGCCCTGATGCTGTGGAGAACACTTTGACGGCAGGACAATCCTCACAGAGCCTCTGAGGCTGCTCCCAGCACCCCACCGCCACCCCAGAAGGGCACATAGCTCCCTTCGGGGCCAGCAATGAGCTGCGAGCACCTCAAATCTCCGTCTGACCCCCTTGGGGAAGGCACCCCAAGCCCCAACACGCTCCATCTTCCCCAGCCAACAACAGCCCAAACATCGCCAAGAGCCAAACCAGCGGGGGCTGCACCCCTTTGCAAGAAGCCAAGGGAGGACCGGAGCAGACAGACAGACATGTCCCTCGCAGCCCGCCCCCCAAAAGGCCCTTTCTAGTTAACGCCGCACAACTTACTCTCGGCACCTCCGGGGCCACGGGCGGGCGGCGCTGCCGCCGGTGCGAGCGAGCGCTCAGTGCCGGGGCGGCAGCGGCGCTGCCCGGCCCGGCCCCCGCCGCTCTCCCGCCCCGCAGCGAAACGGAGGCGGCCCCGCTCCCCACCGCCCGGCTCCGCCGCGCTCCGCATCCCCCCCCCCGACCCCTCGGCTCACAAAGGGGCCGGTGCGCGCCTTACCGGGGGCGGCGCGACTGCCCCGCCGGGCCCTCCGCGGCCGCGGGGCGGGCGGGCGCCGCGTCGGCGGCTTCGGCTCCGAGGAGCGGAGCGGCGCGGAGCGGAGGGGAGGGGAAAGGAGGGGAGGAAACCCCCCAAATGTTTCTTTTCCGAGGAAGGAGCCACGGGGGAGGGGAAGGGGAGGGGTTTCTCCCTCCTCCACCACCCCGTGTTTCCACGGCGTGGCTCTTGCAAGGCGAAAAAAACCCAAAAAAGTAAAGAAGAAAAAAGTTTGGGTTTGTTTGGCTTTTTTTAAAAGAAAAGTTGGACCGTTGAGGGGAGAGAGAGAAAAGAAAAAGAAAGATTCTGTGAAAGCCTCCCAGCTGCAGACTGAGAGGAACCCCACCGGGACGGCACCGCAGCATCCACCAGCCCCGGGACCCGCTGGAGCCACGTGTCGCCCGGGGAGGCGGCGGCGGGGACCGCGGCTCTGCCCCTCCTCCCAATCACCATCGGCTGCCCTCCGGCACGGGGCTGGGGCATCTGAGCTCAAAAGCACCGGGGAAGGGGCTGTTTCCAGGGCCGAGGGGTGACGCACAGGCCCGGGGCGGGCAGAGCCATCAAACAGCGTTCTCTCAGCTCCTCTCCGGCATGCAGGAGCCTCCAGAAGAGCACCGAGCACCCTGGCAGCACAGCCTGTGTAGCGGTGAAGCACACGCTTGAGGAGCATGCCTACAACAGGCACTATTGCCTTGGTGGGTCAAATGAAAATACTGGAAATTACGGAAAAATGGGCAACTACACCAAAATATTACGATGTAAAATATAAATAGCGCACCACATGCTGCATACCATAAGCATATTGCTGCTCAGAGAGGGTAGATGTAATAGGAGAAAAGATAAACCTTTGGAATTCAGTACAAACCCCACAGTTAGAGGCCTAGCCTGCAATGAGGCTGAGACTTGATTGCACCACAGGAGCTCTCACTCACCAAAATACTTGCTCTAGATGCCGCCGAGCCTGCTGCATGCATTCCCTGGTGTGTGCACGCCAGGTGAATTGCCCTGTTGAAAAAGCTCTGTGCAAACCCCGAATGCTCTGGCTGCTCTATACCAGCTTAGTGATGCAAAGCAGCTGTAACTCCAGCTTGAGCAGCAGACAAAGCTTTACAACTGCTTGGCATTGATAGGGAGCACAAAGCAGTCAGAAACACACCACTGAATCTCATCCTCAGCCTTGCCAGAAGTTCCACTGAGCATTGAGACATCAGTCCTTGTTTTTTCTTTCAACCAAGCATGAAGATGTTGCTGACCACAGAAGAATTTCTGAACTTCCATAAGAATCTGGGCAAAGCACTTCATTCTTTTTCACAGAGGCTTCAGTGGGAGGACCTGCCACTGGAGCTCTAAATCACAGCAGGGATGAAGTGCTCATCTGTTCCATTTTTGGTTTTTAAATAGACTTGTCACACTTTTCTTTGTATTTTTGGATGGCAGCTTCAAAAATATCCTGTGGTTTGCTTTACGGTTGCCTAGCAGGGAGTCCATTTCCCTCTGTGGATATTTATAGCATTTATTGGGTGACTTCATAGACTCTACCAGCCACCTTGCCTAAACCGGTCTAATTCTGCCTTTTATTCTTCCTCTTCATCTTTTCTATGAAAAGTTAACATCCAGCCTCACTGCTCTGAGACTGTCTGTGGGTCTCGCTCATATTTCTCTCATCCACTTGAAACCGTGACCTTGCAGCAGTTACAGCGGAAGCGTATTGCAGCAATCCTCTTCAGCAATAAAAGCTGGTGAGACATGTCATGATGGCACCATTGACCACAATTTTCCAGAACTCAGACTTGGCTCACAGGGTTCCAGATGTGTTCAGGATCAACGTACCTCTGAAGTGGCTTCATTACAGGTGGAAAACACAAGGGTGCTAAAGTATCTTTTTGTCCTGTGACACAGCAGAGGAGATGGCAACAGAATCATGCACAAGTACAGACTTTCTAGTGCTGCATTTCTTCCTGCAAGCCTGAAACCAAGCTTGGATGTGTTTAAGGGGAAAAACAAATCCTGTCTTTTAGTGAGCTTTCTTAAGGAAAAAGTAATACAAATAAATTCCTTATAACCAAGAGACTACCCGTGGTCACACCACTAGATTGATTATTTTTTCCCCAACTGCTTTCAGGGCATGGATACTAGCCTGAAAGGCTTTGTGTAATGACCGTGAGGATACAGGCAGGCTAATGGTCCTGCCATGAGCAACTCACTTTGAACACTGCCCTACAGTACCTGGCTGGAGAAAGCTGGATCCATCCTAAAGACAGGGTTTCTGATATGCCCAGGATGCTGATAACAGCATGATGAGGAATAGCTCCCAAGAAGGCACCAGGATTTGTTCTTGGGATTTACAAGTTTTATCCTACCCCTCATTTTTTCCTTTGCCTAAGGATACATATACTTTCACTATCCCCAATACTAAAACTTTGAGAAACATGAAAGCATTAATTGGTAGAGTTGCTGACAAAATGAACCATTTCCAGAGTTATGTTTAAAGTCCTACTGCCCTTGACAGTCTGAGTTCATTCTTCCTTTGGATCATAGTTCTACTTTGTAGCATTTCTCTGCTTGTTCTTCAGTGAACCCCAAGTCTTCGGTAAGTTTTAAGATGTTGATATCCAACAGCCCAAGAGCCAGTAACACCCTAACAGCTTTGCTCCTTCTCAGCGTGCAGATTCCTTACAGCCTGCATAAAGTAGAAAGAGCCACAATCTACCTATTTACTCCTGTCAGTTTGGGGGGTGTGGGAAGAAGAAAGGTATTTTGGAGCAGGTCACTGCAAACTACTGAATAGAGATGGTTTTCTGGGAAAGCAAAAGTCAAACACTGGCCCAGAGGAGGGGAGAGGTGAAAGAACTAGGGTGGAAATAATGAAGCACTGAAAATCTGCAGAAGAAAGGAAAAGCGATATAGGAAAAAAAAAAGGAGAACATGGAGGGCAGAGGAGAGGAGAGATGGGTAATGTGTTACATATGTCAGTGCTGCCTTGCCCTTCAGCCAGCAAACCTGTGAATGGAAGCTCAGCTGGGGCTGGAGCATCATTTCCAGATGACAGGTGACCAATTACTTAGGATCTCGGTGCCTTACTGGGCCTCCAGCCAGACCCAAACGTGGTGCTGTGCGCTGGTGTGGACATTGGCTTTCTGGCTGGGATGTGAGTGGGAAGTGAAGCTGCCGTGAGGATGGAGCTGACCAAGTGGCTCAGACATAACCTGGGGGGTTCCCGCCAAGTAGGAAAGGAAAGAGAGAAGAAGAAAGCACAGTGCAGGCCTAGGTACCCTGGCATGAGAGGTGATGCAGGCAATGCATGAGATTTTGTACAGAGAGGAGGATGGAAGGATGCTTGGGGAGTGGGTAGGAAATGACTGCCATCATCTCCTGATGTGCTGCAAATCCATCCTGCAAACAGTACAAAATGTAAAAGCATTCATTCTTCCTTTGTTTTTCCCTTTTGACCCTTCCTTCCCTTTCTAGGTGGTCCCTCTCTTAACTTGCTAAAAGCCTCCTTTTAGGAAGTGATAATAGCAAAGCACTAAGAAGAAAAAAAAGAACCAACCAAGCAACAACAGAAAAAGAGAAAGCCAGGAGGACAAAACCAACACAGGAAAATCCCCCAGCCCCCTCCCTCTGCTCCCCCCAGGAAAAAAAAAAAAAACAAACTCACACAAAAACCCCCCAACAAACAAAAACAGCTTTCTGTGGTTTCCAGCGAGCAGATGCTGTATTAGTTCCACTGTTATGAGAAAAATTAGCACAAGTAGTGGCCCCTTTGCGTGAAGCGGTGGCCAGGCCCCTCCTTCCCCTGCCAGAGCAGGGCTCTTCTCAGTAACGAAGAGAAGCTGCTTTCCAGGAAAGCGAAGATGCAGGGGCTGCCCAGAGCGAAGTGACCCAGCGCGGCTGCGGGGAGCCGTGTGCCGCTGCTTGCAGGCTGCCAGCTCCGGCACGGGGCTGCAGCGCTCCCCTACCCAGCGACGCTGCGTCGCGGAGGGCTGGAGGGTGGGCACCCCGCACACCACTGCCGATGCGCCTTCGGTCCACACCGCAACACCCTCTGCTGTTCTGGCTTTCCCCCATAGCCGCGGCAGAACACGAGTTCTTACTCGTTGCCAGTACATGCCCCCGGTTCACTTGAGGGAGGAAGACCCAGCAGACAGTGACCTTCTAGGTTTTGAAACAAAGCACCAGGCTGCATAATCTGGAAGGTATTTAGGTCAGATTTAAGCAGCTGCAGAGAAAACAGTCTTTTATAACTGCATGGCAAACTGCTCCCTCATCTCTGAATCTGCCCTGTATGTCAAATACACTAGAGCAGTAACAGGATGAGCCAGGACAGAGGAAATGAGGAACCAGCTCACTGCACCAAGGGACTCAGGTGTGAGCTCCCTGGGGCTTTGTGGCCCCATAAATCCATAATGAACTAAGGTTAACTCCTCCTAACACTGCTGCCCACCAAATATGGAAGTAGAAGTTCAGTTAAGGATTTCACTGTCATTGAGGCCCATTGCATCTCCTTGTTATCCCACATTTTCAGGATGTGTTCGTGGAGAGTTGTCCAAAATTGGTGGACCTTGCCCAAATCCTTCCATTCAGAATCCTTCACTTGGATCACGTAGCCTCAGTCCTGCCCATGCTTCCCCAGATTTGTCCCCTCAGACTGAGATGAGTGGTGATGCTGAACCCCACTCACAGGACACAGGCACTGAGTTCACTCACTTCAGGCATTTCTCCAAAGCAGACAAAAACAGCCATGAGAGGCCACCCCAGAGGAGCACAGAGAGCAATCCAAGATACGGACCCCACAGCAGAAAGTTCCTAAGTCATTGCTGGACCTAGAAGCAGGGGCTTCCTCAGCTGAGGAAATCGAGCCCCTAAATAAAATAAAACTACATAAAATGCAAGGGCTATAATTTTGGGAGCGGTTGTAGTAGAAGCAGTGCAGGCTAGTACCATCTGATAGCGGTGTCTGTTGCACTAGACGAATTTCCAGACCATTCTGCTTTCCAGATGATCACAGGACAAAGGACTCTGTCACATTAATCATTGTTGTTTTGTTAAACATCCCATCTTCATTAAAAAACTGCCAGTGTTTGGGAAGCTGCCAGCACCCTAAGTAAACTGCTCAAGTATTTAACTCTTTTCTCCATTATAAAACTAATACCTCATCTCTAGACTGTTTTTTTCTTGTACCATTGTTAGGCAGTGTGGCAATTGGAGGAGCAAAAATGTAACACTATATAGGTATACTTAGGCTTTGATCATAACGGTCCTAAATGCTTATCCCCCATAAGATGTCTTCCAACTCCTTAACAGGGCTTAGAGTTCTTGCAGGAAGCCTCTCCAACTTGTTACCTTCCTCATTGAATCATAGATGTCAAAACTGGGAATTCTTTCACACCACTAATCACATCCATGGAATTAGCAGACACAATATAATCTCCTGCAATATAATCTCATTACACCTGTTCTGCATTCCCTGCTTATACATCTGGAATGGAATTAGCCTTTCTGACTGCACTGGGAGCTCACACTCAGCTGCTCCTACATCGTGAGTCAATCCTTCGCCAGAGTCACTTCCACAAACAGAGCTGCCAGACCAAAAGTGTGGGCTGGGTGGAGCAACTCACCATTGGGCTGTTTCAAAAACACCGGTTACATGCTTGTATCAACTTTAGCATTTTGACACTCACTATCTAATCAATTATTACTACAAAATGTAGTAATAGTAATAATAGTTGATTTTGTATCATTCCAGTTTTCTAAAAATCAAAATACAGTGTAAGACTGTGTCAGTTTCCTTGCTGGAGCCCTGTTACTTCAACAGCTTTTACATTTGTCAGTCAAATCCATAACCCAAACCTATAACTTACATCTCAAAAAGTTCCCAAGCAGTTTTATGAATTCTTTTCCATAAACACATGAGACTTACTGTTAACTAGAACTCTTCCCTTGTTTTTAAATGATCCTAGTATGTGCTATTTCCTAATTCTGAGGTCAATAAGGAGCTGGTAGGCCTGTAATTACAAGTGTCAGATTACTTATGGGTTTTGCTATTATTTCATCTCAGCCTATGGAGAATCTGCCAGATTTTCCAAGTGAAAGAAGTTTAATTCTAGACAAGAGCTGGAGAGAAACTTCTCTGCTTCCCCTACCACTTCATACATTAGAATAGGTGCATACTCTAAAGGTGTGTATGGGCTTTGTAGAGATCTGGAGAGTACCTCACCTCTTGAGTTAACCAAAACAGGCCCAGGGGATGGGAACCAGCAGACACTCCTGAATCTGTCCCAAATGTAATAGACTTTGTGATTAATGAGGAACTGGAAAGCTGAAACTGGAAGGAGTTTATTTGTATGATAGGTGCTCATATATAATTTATATGCAATAAATGTTTCTAGCTATTTCATTAGTTGCAAATGAAGTGATGCAAATGTGCACCACTTGGACCTGATGCATGGTGTGTGCCTAGGGCTGCTTCCAGCTGAATGGTGGTGGTTCATGTGTGGATGATTTAACACTCCAGCAGCCCCACTATCCAAATTGTGCTGCAGGTTAATCCCTGGAGTAGAGGTACTCCACTTTTTCAACCACTCATAGCTTGGCTTAAAACAAAGATTTCCATTTAAACTATCATATTGGCCTCAGACTGTGGTGGGTGGGAGCCAGCATCTATATGTCTCTCCCACTTTTTGCACAGCTGGAGAGCTCTGGAACAAGGAGCGCAACAGGACTGGAGCAAGGGAAGAGAAACCAGCTGAAACCATCACCTCTTTTTTTGCTCTTAATATGTCAATGGCTTTTTCAGTCATCAGAAATTCACATAAATGAAATTCAACAAGAAACTAGGGAAAACCGAAGAAAACAATACACCACGCGAAGTACCTGGATGGATCTGCTGCTGTCGAACAGAGCCCGGGGTGGCAGGATGTTCATATCCTACCTCAGCTCTTCCCACATGGGCAGCCCATTTAAACCCTTAAGATTTCTTGGGACCATCTCCAAGGCAAGCAAGATTTGTGGACGTGAGCCAGCATGTTGGAGCTGGTTGCATGACAACATGCTGCCCTGTGATCACTTTGATTATCCTGCCCACTACAGATTGCAGCATATGCTCACAACGTGGGGCTTTATATAGAGGTGTGTCCCATATATATCCTCTGAAAGAAATCAGTTAAGCTAGCAATAGTGTGGGGTTTTTTTACTTGCACAAGAGGATTTGGGGTACAGGGCTATTACTAATAAATCAACATAAATAGATCAATATGTCAGTACTTCAGTGCTTAAATCCAACCAGCTATGGGGAATTTGTCCCCTGGTAGCAATCAATCTGCTGTACTTAAAGTTTCCTCACCAGATCTGCAGCAAGCACAAACTGATCAATGCTATTGCAAGTCAGTGGAGCATAACAGCTTTGCGTGCCCCAGAGTTCATCCTTGCAGGTCTCCTGCTCCTTTGCAAGGATATAGAGGTTAAATTATCCTTTGCTAAGCACATGGGATATCTCAAACTAACTCCCAGTTCTTTATGCAAAACCAGCCTGTCTTACCACCAGCCCAGTGCAGCCCAGCCAACGCCTCAGCACCTTTCCAGCTGGAGTCTAATTTGGTCCTCCACAGGCAACAGTTCCACTGCAGTAGCCTGCAGCACTTCGTAGAAGTAGATGCAGCAGAATGAATTCTGTGAGCCATCCAAATTCTGCCGTGCATCCTACATAGGGCCCTTCCCTTGGGGCTTGGTTTTCCAGGCTGTGCAGGGGCAGATGCACACTCTTGTGAGATGCTGAGCTGCTCTGTCAGAGGGGTCAGAGAAGGCATGAGGGACCTGGAGGACAGCTCCACAATCTGGCTTTGGCTAATAGGATGACAGTCCTGCCACTGAGGGGAAGGTCCAGGGAACATCCCAGTGCAACTTCCTCCACTTGGAGCTCTATCAGAAATCACTTATTCCTGATAATTTCTGTGAGGAATTTTTCCTTTTCCCTGAGGTGACTGCTGATGGAGCCTCCTACCAGAAGTGATTTAGGATGCAGGTCACAGGAGTCTTAGAGAATGCATTCACTAGAGAATGCATTATTCCCACCTGAGCCCCAGAGTCATCTCTGTGACCCAAAGCAATGAGAGACCAGATCCTACTGGCTGCTGGAGTCGGAGAGAGAGCCCAACGTGGTGGAGGAGAGAGTCCAAGACCTATGGGTGTGATGCATATACCACCAGGTCAAACATTTACACCAGGATTATCCCAAACAAGGCTTGTGTCCAAAAACTGGTATTAGGTAGAGGTCAGGACTGACAGATAACTACCACCTACCTACAAGTTCTATCCAGAATTTTTGGCTGTTAACAAGCTCCCTGGGACCAGCTCCAGCATTTAACACTCAGAGGATGTTGCTTGTGGATACAAGTTCTCAGAGGTGAAGTTCCCAATGCCCCAAACACAGGTGGCAGCTGAGGCCTGGGGATGACCTGTATTGTGCTTGCATGGCTGGCTGGACAATGCCACCACCTTCAACAGGCTCATTTCACTGCTCCCCAGAAGCAGATCTGGGTCATGAGTGGCAATAGATTTTCCTGGCCATGGCCTGTTTTTCCATCAACCTCTGAGGTTTGTGCAAAGAGTCTGCATAACTCCTGCTCATGACACGGGGTCCTGTTCCTCAAGAGTCATGCCACAGACTGAAGAAACACAAGCCTAGCAGCAGCCACTGCCTAACAATTACACTGCCTTCTGATGGCTTCTTTCGAAGAAATTCCTACAATGCACAGGAGGGCCATGCCCTCTGCTAACAGCCGCAGTGATTGATTCTTGAGTTCATTCCACAAATCTGTTCTGCCAAACTGTCTCTCACTTTTCACCTTTTGTAATCAGCCACCCACGTCTGACAGTTGCAGGAAAGAAACTATAGAAGGTACTGTGGCCTCTCTCCCTCTTGTAGTCTCCCCAGCACTTGTAGTCTGCTTTTCCACTCCTCCACCATAGAGGCCTAAGAAAAAGCAATATGCTGGACTTTCCAAACCTGTAAAAATTCATGTTCTGATTTCCTTTCTAATGGCTCACCTGGAGGGGAGGCTGTGAGCTGCATAGCACTCTTATTTCTTCTCAGTAACGGGTCCCCAAGGTTACCTTTCAACTGCCGTGGTGCAGAGCCTATTTTGCCGGGATGAGTTTGAGCTAGGCAGGAGAAACAGGGCTGTAAGCTTCTACACTGGTTTCTTTCAAGCTTTTTAGGCTGTTCTGAAAATGTATTGTGTAATTTAGGAGACTGATGTGCTGAACTGAGCAGAGGGCTTCCAATTATCAATATAAAAATGACTCCCTACGAACAGACATTCATTATGCTCTCTCCAACTGTTTCAGCAAGGTGTGCCACTGCTCACAACGCAATTTGACTTTGCTTCCTTTCACTTCAGAGACCTTGACTGAAGAGAAATGGTTGTGGTCTGCATTAGGCCTAGCAGACTGACTGTTGGAGGGAATGCAAACAGCCATACTTGGGTGTTGACTTTCTTGAAACTCGGTCCATGCAGCCATCACCTTTCTGGGCAACTGGGCAACTAAGGAGGAAAACTATATAGAAACCTCTCCACCTGAGAGGGGTCTGTTTTTGCAGAAGAGGAACAGAGCGGCTAAGGCAGTGCTGTCCACTGTGTATCTGTGGCAGCTTGGCCCTGCAGTAGAGTCAGTTCACTGCAATGGGTCACAGTATGGGAAGGTGACTCTTGTCCCTGGAGCAACATGATTCCAGCAAGTGTTAGGAGTTCAGAAGAGTCTCTCTATCAGAGAGCGACAGAAGTTCAGTGTCGGTGTCAAGCACTGAGCCTGTTTGATGTCATTATGAAGTCCTGGGTGACAGTTAAAACATCTCACACTGTGTCACCACAGTACAGGCAGTTTCTATTGTCAGTAATGTGTCTTCTGAAGGTAGTCAGGGATGCAGCCGTACCTCCCTGATTTTGATTCCTCCCTATCATGCCCAGGAGGTTATTTTCAGCTTCAGACCCCACAGACTTCGTTAACTTCTGGTTACTCTCACTGAGCCTGATCCAAACACAGGCGGGGGCAGAGGCCGGGTTGCCGCGGGGAGGGGAGCGGGGCGGTGCAGCCGGGCCGGCCCGCCCTGCCCTGCCGCCGGGCCGAGCCCTCCTGCCGCCGCCTCAGCTCAGCCTCACGGAGCGGTAGGAGGGGGCCGGGGGCCGCGGGTGGCTCGGGGAGCGGGGCAGGGGCGGCCGCAGCGTTGCGGTGTCGGTCTGGGCGCCGGGCAGGTGTCGGTCCCCGGGCAGCCCTTCCCCGGGGTCGGGACCGCGCGCTCCAGGGCGCCCTGAGGCGAAAGTCCGGGTGTAGCGGCGCCTCCTGCCCGCCTGGGGAGGCCCCAGCCCGGGCCCGGGGGGACCCCAGGGCCGGAGCCCCGCGGGCCCTGGCAGGGCTGACCGGGGAGGGCGATCAGGCTCTGCCGGGAGCCCAGATCATCAGGAAGGGGCAGGTCCGCGGTCACACCGGGAAGTCGGTCCGCGGTCACACCGGGAAGTCAGCCCGCGGTTGGTTGTCAGGATCTGGCCCGGCGAGGGCAGCTGGAATCAGACACAGCCCCGTGATCAGCAGGCAGGGCCACGGTTCCTGAGGGAGGGTGCTGTTGGTGGAGACTGGCACTCCTGCAGCACTGCTGGGGCTGGTCCTGGGCTGAGCTTAAACAGGGTCATGGAGAGCCCCAGGTTTGGCTGATTGGGACCATCAGGGCCCTGACAGCAGCCTCCCCTCTCAGCCTAACCCCTCTGTCCTCATGCGTTAGAGAGATATGGGCTCAGGAAGGACTTGCTGTAGAGTGATTTAATTGCAGTGCAGTCTCGGGGGGCTATTTAAGGGAGTAGAGACACAAGATAGGGGATATAGCATAAGACACTTGGGGATGGAAATAGTCAGGTTGTCTGTAAGGGGCCCCAGGGCTTGTGGGTAAAGGAGAAGTGTTCAAACCACTATTGGAAGGTCTCCAGAGGCTGAGTAGTGCTGGGGGGTTCACTCAGGAGCCGGGGGTTGAGCAAAGGTCAGGTGTAGCTCCATGATTACCTGGCAGATCGGCAGTAATGAGACAGGTTTGAGGTTGAGCAGGTTCACCTGGCTGGTTGTGGACCTGTGTTCCATGCACAGTCCCTGGCCCTGAGGGGTGCACGGGCAGGTAGCAGCTGTGGGGCACGGAGCCATCTGCTCTCTCGAAGGTGCCGACTGGTGGTGCGAATGAGAAACACCAAGGTAAAAGTGAACAAGGTGATAACAGTCTACTATTGGAGGCAGCATTCCCCAAACCGTCTTTCTGGTCCAGGACAGGTGCCTGGCTGACTGCAGCTAACTGAGGGAATTCTGCATGATTCCCTCTTGCCAGATCTCCTGTGCCTTCTGGTCGGGTTGCAGCTGCTGCAGAGACAGAGAGGAGGCTTTCTCCTCCTGCATAGGGAAAGCTTATTTCTTCCTAGGAACATTGCTAGTACGTGCTGGGAGGAGGATTCCCCAAACAGGCAGTCAGGAATGGCAGCTTGGGATGCTGAATGGGGAGCTATAAATCAGCAAGCTGCTAATTAAGACCACAGGAGGCTGGTGAGTTACTAAAGACTTGTTTTATTCTTCTCAGAGCTTTGGACCATTAACAAGACCCCTGGGACCTACTCCCAAGCACGTGGCTCTCTGGTGACCCTATTTTGGGCATGTTCTCAGAGCTGAAGTTCCCTGTACCCTGGGGCCACGTGGCAGCCAAGGCCTGGGGTCCCTTGGAGGGACATCCTGTGCTGTGTTTGCATGGCTGGCTAGACAATGCCAACACCTTTGACAAGCTCATTCCATTGCTCCCCAGAGGTAGGTCTGGCTCATCAGGATGGCTCTTATTGTGTGTCAGGGCTGCACATCTTATACTCTTTCCCTTTCAGGCTGCTATTATGTGGCAATGGATTTTTCTGGCCATGGTTTTTCATCCCACCGACCTGCCGGCTGCCCCTACCATTTCCTGGATTATGTGATTGATGTGCGCCGTGTGGCAGACGGTGGGTATTTGAAGGGACCCTTCAGGGGATGCTCGTGCAGAGGGAGCTATATTGCTCCTGCTCCTTACAACAAGCAGGCAGCATTTACTGCTAGGAAGGAATCAATTCCCCCTACTTATCCTGTTTGATGTTAGCCAGTGCTTTGTGACTGAATAAGCGTCCTGCTTTCTCACTGTTTTGCTAGAGGAAGAGACAGTAAGCCCTGGGAAGCAAGTGTTTCTATACTAGAAAGAGTAGTAGTGGTGAAGTGGTGGATGCAACTAAATAGTGTTGCCAGACTGACTTTTTGTAAGCAGCCAGTGACCTCTAACCAGTGTTAGGTGTAAGCTGGAGACTCTTCTGGTTCTCTCTGATGGCAGCTTGCTGCTTGCTTTAGTATCATACAAAGAAATCTGAAAGCCAGAGTGTCTTGTGCTCCTAATAACTCCTGATGTAACTGTCTGTATGCTGATCTCGCAGGAGATTGTGGCACGTGCAGCTTTGCATCCCTTATTCAGTACACAAAGAGCCTCTAGAAGTTCTCTGATGTTCCAGAGGGTAAAACTCATCTTTCAGTGAGGTATATTTCAGATGGGGAGAACTGAAAAAGCTGTATTTTCTATAAGCCTCTCAGAGTGCCCTAAAACTGGACTGAAGAGCCTGATGTGCTAAATGGTGTAGAGAATTTTCACATGGAATAATTGTACTTTCCTCAAAGCAGCAGACCTGGTTCTGTGTCCTCAGTTGTCTTGCAGAACGCCCTGCAGCAGGATGCTCTGTCAAGGTCTCTCTCTTTCAGCAGATGCTGCCTGGTTAGGCTCCTCTGCTTCTTGCCAGTCTCATGTCTGGCAGTGAACGGGAATTTGCTGGAGTTTGTTTGACATACAGAGAGCTTGAGAGCTGCACGGCTTAACTACCAACAAAATGAAGTGGTGAATGCATTTTTTCTTTAAAATTGGCCTACTTAGCCACCTAGTTTATGGATTAAGAAGCAATTAAGCAGTGCAAAAGCCCTCCTGGGAGAAGGGGCCCATGTTGGTGGAGAAGCAGCAAGATGCTGCTGCTCTGGTTTCTAATGCAGCACTATCTGTTTTTGTCTGTTGCCACTTAGCCTTGCAGTGGAGACGGTTCACCCTGATGGGTCACAGTATGGGTAAGTGGCTCTTGTCCTTGTAAGCTGTGAGATTCATGGAAATAGGAGTAGATAATTAACTTACAAGACATGCTGCTAGGAGCTGGGTTAGAATATTTATTATATTGTGTCAAGTACCAGGTTCCTGCTTGAAAAGGAAAAAATTCAAAAGATTCAAAAATCTGTGCCCTTGTCTGAAATGCCTCTGCTTTCAAAACCCTGTAGTACAAACAGTGGTAACTCTTGCTGTGGGTGTTTCCCCACCCTCAGGAAGGAACAGTGATGGGCAAAGAGGGGTGGTCTATGAAAGAGAATTCACAGCCTTCCTTCCTGGTCCCCACAAAGCCTGGGAACAGAATTTCCATCTTGGTGGGCTATAAAGCTTGCTGAGGGGAACTGGACTCCAGGCTCCAATCCCCTTTGTGTTTGGAACATGATTTGGTTTTGCCACGATAGGGGGTTTGCTCCCCAAGGCTGCTCTGGCCACAGCTCACAGGACCTGCACACCATACCCTTTTAACTAGTAACTCCTCCTTGGCCTTTGCTGCCTGAGAGGGAGGTGGGGATGGCACAGGATGGGGAATACAGCAAGCCAACAGCCCTGCTCTGTGCCTGCAGCCTGCCTGCTGGGAGAGCTCTACCCTGTACTTTGGCTTTGTCCTGTGGTACAATGTGCATTTTTACTTCTCAGGCTGTTCCTGCTGTGGGGAAGGGAAATTTCTGTTACTAGGGGCTGTTCTGGGCATAACTGAGCACCCTTCTCTCCTTCGCAGGAGGAGCTGTGGCAGGAATGGTGAGTAAAGCATCATTTCTTCATGGGGTTTGTGATTTCTGCAGCTGCAACAACAAATGGGAGAGGAATGAAGAGACACAGTGTGGGACCTGGATCTTGGGAGGAGAGGCCTTTCCCAGACCCCCTCTTTCATGTAGCAGGATAAAGACATCACTCAGTGCTCAGCTTTTCTTTCTCCTATTGTTTCATCTCTCTTCAGTTCTGCTTCCTTTATCCTGAGATGGTGGACAAGCTGATCCTGCTGGAAAGTCTTGGCTTTCTGCTAGCTCCAGAGGTTAGATTTCATGTGTCCTTCCCTTCACTTTTTTTAAATACAAAAATAGATGGTTTTTTTCTTTGCTTCATTTGTTCAGAGAAAGCACTGATGTGACCAGTTCCTGGCAGGTCACAGAAGTCCCAGGCTCTTCCTTTTGGCAGGCACTGATCTGCTCCTTGTTGCACGGACTGAGGTCCGTACTTAGGGTGGCCCTTGAAGGACCCTTGGCAGTGCTCCATATCATGCAGTCCCTTAGCACCAAAATTGTCTGTGCCGTGCCCGTGTACAAAGGGAAGTGGAACCTCTGTCCAGGCAGCCGCCAGCTGAGGTTTTCTTTTTGCCAGTGGCTTGTTGGGTGACCTAGGTGCAAGACTGGTGGATTTCTTTTTCTGTTCCTGGCAGGACATAAAGCTACATTCCCAACTTGCCATCATTGCTACCAGATGCTGGAGCTTTGGTTGGCAGAAGTGGGACAGAAGCCCTGGGTCAGAGATACCAAATTTTGGACAGTTGTCCTCAACTCAGAAGTGAGGTAGGAAGAGTTAGAAAAGGTTGTAAGGCTAAAAAGTAAGTAAGTTCATTACAGCAGTACTGATGTTCCCTTTTTTCCAGAAATGGGCATTTTTTAATAGGATATCCATAACTGGTACCAGTTCAGGGGGATGTTGAAGGGTGAAATTCCCTCTTCTATCAGCTGATAGGGGGTAAAATGATTCAGAAGAGAGGGGTTACTCCTCTCCCTCTCTGTGTTTCAGGACACTGAGGCATGGCTGAAATCCAAACGGAGGGTGATTGACAGATTACTGAGTCTAGAGGCAAAGGAGCAAACTCCCAAAGCACGGAGCCCTGAAGCAGCATTGCAGAGGTGGGTCCCCATCTTTCCTCTTCGTTTGCTGCCTGCCCTCACCTTGACAGTTATGGCTGCAAGAATGAGAAAGGGAAACTGTCCCTGCACTTCCTCTTTCAAGTCCTCCTGTGGAATCTCAGGAAGACCTTTTGCTTCTGCTGCCAGAAGCTGCCGCTTCATCCCGCTCCTTTCTGAAGCAGCCTGAGAGCTTGCTGTCACCTTGTCATGTCATTTTTGTTTTGCTTCCTCCCTTTTCCAGCAGCACTATCTCTCTGCCGTGTCTCCCTCAGGCTCTTAGAAGCGAACAGCCATCTGACAGCAGAGGGTGGAGCAATCCTGCTGCAGCGAGGAGCAACTGAGACACCCGCTGGTAAGGGGCTGCGTGGTGCTGGGCCAGCGTTGGGTGTGGGAAGGGACTGGTGCCAGTAGCCATTGTCTTCTGCAGAGTACAGGATGCCCTAGCTACAAGTTTACACAGCCTGAATGGGATCAATTAAGTCCAGAGGCAGAGCTCTCCATTCCTAGCAACTGGGATTGGTGCTCGAGTCCTGGAACAGCTAAAGAAAATAAATCAAAAAAAAAGGAGAAATCTGAATTAACACTGTTTCCCTATCTCAAAAAGTCTTGGACAGACCCCACAAGTGAGGAAAACCAGAACAACTCTTGCTCCTGTGAGACATGAAAACCTTCTGTTGTTTTTCTTTCCAGGGCTGGTATATAACAGAGACATGAGAGCCCGTATGGTGAGCATTGCTCTTCTAACTTCTGAGCCCTGAGCTTACAGAAAACTCAGAGATAGTGGAGGCCTGCTCAGTGAGCCCAGGCTCTGCCTTCACCCAGCCATTTACTTTCTGCTTCCCTAATTCCCACGTCTCCTTTAAATGCTGCTGTTAAAAGAGCCTGCACTTGATCATTGACTCAACTTAGAGTCACTGGAAAATGTTACTGATTTTTTTTTAGAAGTTCCTCTGCCCCAGGGCCTCTGGCCACATTTTCCTGCTGTTATGACTCTTCAGGCAGCAGATGGATGGATGCTTTCTGTCAGCTTCTTTGTCAGGTGACCCATATAAGAAGGGGAAGAGAGTTGAGCAAAGTCTTTTACATTTGATATTTTGATAGTTTTGTGCCACTTTTGAGCAAACAGGGCCTCCTCTACCTGTGCTACTGCCAGATATGGAAGCCAGGGTAGTGTACTGTCTCCTTTTTAGTAAAAGGATTTTTAAAGCTTTTCTCTGCTATGAGATCATTCCCATATGTGCTGCATCCCAGCAGGCAGTGTTGTTGGCAGCCCTGGAATGCAGCTGGACAGAAGGAGCCTTTGCAGAGCCAACTACTCCTGTGCACAGCTCTGGACACTTATCATGTCCCAGCATGGAAGCTTTGGGGCCACTGCTATTTCTACCTTCAGAGCCTCTAGAGCAGGAGGGCTTAGGGATACCCTCTGCCCTCAGCTGCTGTCCCTGACCTCTGCCACTTTCCCTCTCTTTGCACCTGCAGCAGAGTCGAGAGTCCCTCACAGTGGATCAGTGCGTGAAGCTCCTGCAGAAGATCCAGGACCGTGTTCTCATCATTGTGTGAGTGAGGCATAAGCCAAACCAGCTCTTGCTGCCTCCCTTGGTGGAAGAAATGAAGGCTAGGAAGGAGTCCTCCACTACCCATTCCTCTACAGCAGTCACCCAGATCTTTGGCCAGTTAGCACAACAGTACAGCCTCACATATGAGAAGTATTTTCCAGTTTCCCACCACTGCCCTGTGTTAGGCAGGCTCCTGGAACAGGCAGGAGAAACTGGAACGTCCTTCCAGCCTGGCACTCTTGCTTTCAGGCTGGGTCCCCTGGTGCAAAGCTGGAAGGAAATGCTAGTCCTGTCCCATCTTCCCCACGCTCCTGGCTTCATGATCCCATTGACCCTACAGCAAGGGGCCATCCTGGCAAATATGTGACCCTCCACAGCATCACTCCAACTTACTGTCCTCCTGAGCTGACTCTACCTCAGGGACAGCAACCCAGCCTGCCCCCTTCTCCAGACCCCAGAACCTCTCGCCTGAGCAAACAGGTGAAACTACAGCAGCCTCCACCTCCTCCAGCTGGTCCTGGAGCCCCTGGACTGACCGAGCTCCTTCAAGCTCTCCCCTGTGGTGCTCAGGCCAAGAAGCCCTGGGGACATGGCCAGTGGCTTGTGCAGAGCCCTACAAGCTGTTAAACTGTCCATGGGCAGAGCTTGTTCTGTGAGTCCTCCTCTGCATTTTCCCCATCTCCTTGGAGGGCAAGGTGTGCAGGCTCTGGCTACCTTGGCCTGTGTGGTGCTATTAAAAGATTGTCTAGAAAACAAGAGGAAGTGGTAGCAGTTGAGAAATGAGGTGCAGTTTTGGCTTCCCTGACCTGTTATAGTATCATAAGAACTTAAGGATATTCCTTCTTGTCCAGAAATGTAACATCATGGTAAGGCCAAGTCCTCAAAGCCACAGAGAGCACGTGCCTTTGAGCCTGGGATGTCACCTTGTCCCATCACCTGCAGCACAGTAGGAGACAGCATGATCTTTGCTCTGCAGGAGGTCTAATGCTGGCTTCTCCTGGGAAACTGCCTTCATACCTCCCCCTCCAAGCAGGGCACACCCTGTTTAAATCAGCAGTATGGAGGGGCAAAAAGGACAGTGGAGAGATGTGGAAACTGTAAGGAAGGAAAGAGTTAAGGGAGGAAGACAGAACAGGGGCAGGGAATGATGTTCTCAGATCAGTTACTGAGACAGCCCTGGGAGGACAATATTTAACCAGTCTCCACTCTGATACGACTAGGCAGTCACCCAAGGTTTTACACACATAGTGTGATAGAAAATAACTGCTTAGCCAAGCTGTGCTCTGACTACCACGTATGACACTGTCACCTGGCTGCTTACAAGCAGCCTGGAAAGAACAGTTGGTCTGTCACACACACACACACCCTGCCACTGTCTTGGGGACACTGCTTCTGCCCAGGGCTTCAGCAAAGTCAAATGGGGGCACACTGCTGTACTGAGCCTTGCTGTTGCTTTTCAGATCACAAGATGGACTTTTGGTACCACACAAGTTACACTGCAGAAATCACTTTGTGAAAGCCCTGCGGGAGGCATTTGAGTCCACCCTCAAAGAGGTGAGAGCAAACACCATCCTTGCATCTCTACTCTATGTGCCACTGACCTGGGAGCAGCAGCTGGGAAGTAGCTCACCTTGGTGGACATCCCCCAGTAGGTGACTTGTCCTGAAGGGCACAGCCCTCACGCTTCTTGCCCCTCCTGCCGAAGTCCCAAGTTAGTACTGTCCTCTGGACCTAGATCTTCCCTGGTCCTCCCATCCCTGTTCTGCCTCCCTTGCCCCTGCCCCTTCCCCCAAGTGTCACAGCAAGCAGTGTTTGCCTGAGGGAACACTTTCCCAGTCTACATCTTCTTGTGTCCCTTCTGTCCAGCACATCCAGCTAGTCGAGGTGCCTGGGAGTCATTTTGTGCACCTGAACGAGCCTGAGGTGGTGTCTGGGATCATCAGCAACTTCCTGACAGCGCAGAACACTAGAGCTAGACTCTAAGAAACCCCAGTGGCTGCAGCAGTCCAGGAGAACTGGGAGCTAAAAAGCAGGCTCCAGCAGAATTGTCACCATTCCTACCTCACATCCAACTCCTCACACCATGATACTCTTTCCTGCGCTTAGCTCACTGCAGAGTGGAAGCATGTCTGCCAGGGGTCCTCTGAAGGAGAGCTGAGCAAAATATCTCAGTTGTCAAAGGGAAGAGGAATCCCTACTCTACTTCCAGCTCTGTGAGTACAGGGATGGTGGCCCAAAGTGGCCTTCCCCTTGGCTTGTTCCAAACTTGCACCCTGAAACAGTGCAGGAATACAGGCAGAGGCATCCTCTGTGACAGCAGCAGCGCCAGCTTTGACACTGCAAGAGAGGTGACTCATCTTGCCTCCTCCCTGAGAATGGTGTGGCCAGGCTGCTCCCAGGACTAAACCTGATGAAAAACAAGTGAAGTTTTCTGCTTCTCTACTTACTTCCATCGGGGCCTGAGCTCAGAGGGCCTCAGTGTCTTTGTTCTACTGTGAGAGCTGGTGTTTTTTTAGAAGTCAGCTTAAATAAGAGCTCACCTGGGCACAGAAGCCCATTTTAATGAATGTCACTAATCCTCTAGCTGAAGCAGCTAGAGCTACTAATTATGGAAAAGTTGGCAGAGATGATTTCTGTCCTAAATAAAGATTAATCTCCTAATGTTAAGTCCGTCTTCTTGATTCAATAGGAGAGCGAACCTCCCTTCTCTTTTGGGATGCTCACCCAAGCAGCTAAAACATATCTTAGGAGGCAGCACATTTTACATAGTCCACCTTAGACAGGGCATATTAAGAATCTGCCTCCCAGCTAAATTAATGCAAAAAGCCAACTGAAGCAGCAACACAAGCAATGCAAACTGTATTTGCAGTGGGCTTTCCAGGAAAAGGTAAATCCATTTTAAATCAGCTCTGTGGAATTTACCAGCACTTCCACCTTACATTCACGGTCACACCTGCATTGAGGCTGCAGGCAGTAAAATAAACGTGCTAAAGCCTGGGGCTGGGCAGGTTACTTCGATCACAGAGTGTGCTGGGGTGACCTACCACTAAGTCCAAAGCTGCACAGATGTTATATGTGCAGTACAAAAGCACCGATCCACACCTAGATGTGCCTGCTGCCACCTTTCCCTGCCTTCTGTGGGCTAGTGACAAGTTAAGTGGATAGAGGCCTTGGAGAGTCTGGTTTCTCATTCCAAGGCCAGGCTGCTTGTTCTTGCAACAGTGCCGGACAACAGGCATTTCCCATGGCCCAGATATGGCTGCAGAGCTCCAAGCACAGGTGGATGACTGGGCAACTCAACATTGAGGGAAGTGGTAGGGCACTTACAAACCACTGATCTTTCCTCGTGACAACAGGTCACAAGGATCTCTCCAGCTGGGCTTTTCCCAAAGTCACTTCCCTCCTCTCCTTATCCCCAGATAAAATGTGCAAAGGAGCACCAGCTTACAAGCCATGAGTTTTACTGCCAGCCCAGCACACAAGAAGCTGTTCCCCACAGCAGACTGGGGTGGGAGAGAGAAGCATTCCCATGTTTTGAGAACATAGCAGCAGTTTATTTACAGTTCTTCAGCCATTCTCTGCCCCTGCAGAGGCTGTGCTAGGTCAATCCCAGTTCTCACCAAGCTTTAGGAGAGCCTGAGGTGGCAGGGAGATACAGGTTGTCACAGAATGTGCCTCAGCCCCCCTGACCTGAGCACCCTGGGAAGTGGTGCCACAGGGCCAAATAACAGCCAGGAGAGCAGGACGATACTGGTGCAAGTAAAGAGAACTCCTTTCCAGAAGCAGTTGCTGGGATCTCCCGTTTCAGATCCAAGGGCAGAGACAACCCAAAGCCGCCTCAAGTCCTTGAAATCCTTTGGCAAATGGAGTCAGTAAGCATCTCTCCCATCCTCTCCAGCACAGGCACCTGAGGAACAGCTCAGCATAACTTAGTACGGCCGAAACTTGCGCTGGGCTCGCATCAATGCAATCCTCTGCTTGTCCTCCTCGAATTTCTTCCTCAGCTGGGCAATGTCTAAACATGGAAAAAGAGAACAGGTCACATGAGAGCAGCAGATCTCCCTCTCCTGGGAGCTTCACTTCCACAAACCAGGAGGGGCTCAGTCCCAGCAGCTGCAAACACATACTTCCCAGAGCGGGTCCTTTTACACTTGGGCTAAGTGCCAAGCCGGGGCTCTGGCCCTTCACCTCCGGCAGTGCTGCAGCTCCCTCTTGGGGAGGAAACTGGATATTTTCTCCCTTCAGTCACTGCCTTCGTGCAGACTAAATAAACATCTTGGAATACCACGACCTGCACACTCTCCCACAAAATATTCCAGCAGCCCTTTCTAGGACAGGTGGTGGCAAGAGGCCTCTCAAGAGCTAGTGAGGCCAATCACACCCATCCAGCCAGCTGTTCAGCAGCAGCTGGATGTAGCCTCCCTTTCAGCAGAAGGCTTCCTTCAGTGGAAGGAAGAAGGATGTTCTTTGAGCCACAGTGTGAGACAAGAGACACGGGCAGGGGTAGGAGACTTGGACACTCACGCTCTCTCTTGGTCTCGCGATGCTGCCAGGCATAGAAGTTGAGCAGCTCTTTGCGGGCCCTTTTCTGTTTCTCCTTCTCCAGCAGCCGCAGATTGGCAGCCTCTGTCCGGGGCAGGCCAGGCTTCCGGCCCTTTCGCGTTACCTTCACCCAGCCCTCCTCATCTGGAACACCCTCCTCCTTGGCCGCTTTGGCTTCTTCCTGTAAAGACAGGAGGGTAAGACAGCTCAGTACATGCAGATGGGCTGCCAGCCAGCCTGATGCACAGGTCCCTCAGCCCTAGCTTAAACATATGCAAAGCTAGAGCTCCTGCTTCTACACAAGATTTAAAGGAAGGTGTGGCACCAGGGGTGTAGGTATTCAACTTGCAGTCACAACACTGCATGCCAGCCAGGACTTTATTCGTGGATACCTGTTGTAAGGCCTGGGTGGAAGAGTCAGGTGTTGCAAACCAGGTACTGAGAGTAAAAGACCTCTGCCAAACACTGGGACCCTCTGCCTTTTCCACTGTGACGGGGGCACTGAGAAATCTCTCTTCCTTTCCTCTCCCCCAAACACACCACTTGGCTGGGTTCCCTCCCCAGCCTGGCCTCACCTCTGCCATCTTTTTGTCATAGTCTTGCATGTAGGCATCCACCTCAGCCTTAAGCTCCTTCGGATCCACGACAGAAGCCTCATAGCTGGCGATCCACTCTGGGACAGAGAGGGCACAGGTCAACAGTAGCCGCTGTTAGAAGCAGGCCCCAGTGAGATGCCTTTGGGCAGCTCTAGAGTGAACTGCTACAGGGTAAGGACTCTGTTCCCATTTCTGTTCAGCTTCCCCACTGCCACAGATCAACCAACTTGTGGCCGAGGGCACAGCCAATAAGCAATGGGCAGAGTTTGCAACTTTCCCTGGCAGAAGTGAACTAGCCCTACCCCAAGGAGTACAACACTCAGGGCTGGGTTCCTGTCAAGGGGTTGTATCTGAAGTGCTGTCATCCTGACAAACACCTGGTGCCTGTTAGTGAGTCTGGATTCCATTTGAGGGCAAGATGCAGACAGTATCTCTGAATCTATATGATACTAAAAAGATGTCAGGAAAACCCCCTCTTCCAAGCGACCCCATTCTACCATACGGTCACTGGACTAGACTACAACACTCAATACAATAAGATTTGTACCCTGTGTACAATAATAGAAGCAGGACAACAAAACACTGAACATCTCCCAGCTTAGTACAAAATGGGACATGCAGGGTAGGATTCAGCAAGTAATGAGTATAGTTTTTTCCTAATATTAGCTAGTAGAAAGATAGCTAGGGCTGACGTACTGCTAATGCCGGTTTTCACAGGGTGGGTCTCTGTTGATATTAGCAAGGGACCTTCCTGTGACAGAGCCTTGGCTGCCTGGACACCCGCTGGTTTCCTGAACACCACATATGCTACTTGAAATCCCTAAAAGAAAAAGACATCCAGTCAGATACATTGGGGAAACTGGTGATGCAGCATGGAGTTGCAGTATAAATAACACTGAAAAGCAAAATAAAAATCAAACCACAAATTGCAGTGGGATAGGAAAAAAAGATAACAAACTTAAATATGTAATCATGTCACCCGATGCCCTGAAATGGCTGCCTTTATCTCATGTTCCAAACAGAACCTTTCAGTGCTTGCCATCTTTTCCCCCTAAAGCACCAGTATTCCTCTGCTCCCCGAGCTTTACCGTTATAGTTTTGCGGTTGAAGAATTTGGACGTCGGCTTTTCTTTTTTCTCTCCCGACCCTGGCTTGTCACAGATGTCCACGGACTGCACATGCCCGCAGCGGGAGAACAGCCTAGACAGAGAATCCTTGACACGGAGAGTAAGAGAGAACACGCGGTACAGCAAAGCAGGAGCGATGCCCCTCCCCGCCCTCTCACGCACAGACTGCAGCACACTTGGGGCGGCTCTGCCCGCAGACAACCCGCCTCACGCCGCCTCCTGTGCCCGCAGCTACCCTCGAGACGCGCCGGCTCCCGCGGCGAGGCCCTCGGCCTCCAGCCGCCCCCTCGCTCGGTGCGACCCCCAGCCCCACTCACCGCGCTGCAGTACGGGGGCACGTTGAGGACGAAGAGCGTGCGGCGAGGCGGGTGCGCCGTGTCGGCCCCTTCCCGCACCTGGTGCTCCTTCACCAACAAGCAATGGGGCGAGCGCTGCCGCGCCCCGAACTTCACCGCCAGAGCTGCGAGGGACGCACCGGTTACAGACGCCGCTGTCGCCGCGGCCCCGCTCCGGTAGCCCCGCTCCCGGTGCCCCCCGCTGCCCCAAGCCCCCTCACCCATGTACCCTGACGACCCCGCTCCCAGTGCCCGCCACTGCCCTGAGCTCCCTCACGCGTGTGTCCCGCCAGCCCCACTCCCGGTGCCCGCCGCTGCCCCGAGCCCCTCACCCGTGTAACCCGCCGGCGCCGCTCCCGCCACGCGCTCCGTGGCGGCCGCCATCTTCTCTCCGCGAGCGGGGGGCGCGGGGGCCGCCGGGACATGTAGTCTTCAGCCGCGGCGCCGCGCTGCTAATGGCGGCTGCGTGTCCCTCGGGCCGGGCAACACCTGCCGAGCGCAGGGACTCGCCGCATTCCCGAGGGTCGAGCTCACCTTTCTGTAAAAGCAGTGTAAAACGCAGGCACTTAAGCCTAGAGAGGCAAATAGATCTTAAAGATATGTAAAAACATTCAAAGACAATTGTTTTTTAAAGACTCTTGTTACTCAGGAAAATTTAAAAAAATCACTGTTTACAGAGGAACTTGTATTTATGACTGAATGGAAGAGAGGACTACTCCAAATATAAGATACTGAAGCAAGACTAATGCACGCAGTGACAAAACATGAAATGATGTGGAGAGTTGACCCAACCAAATATCCAAGTTAATGAACATTATCAGAAGGAATGGTACACGCAGAAGCCATGAAAAGATACCAAACTTGTACATTGTGGTATCACTTCAGAAGTCATCACATTTTTGAAAAAGGAAAAAAAGAAACGCCATTACAAGTTACCTACCCACCTGTCCTGGCCAGTTGTTTAATTTAATTACTGAATTAATGCACATTAATTTAGTGCAGGCAGTCAGTATTTCATATGCAAGTTTATAATCTCTATCAGCCCAGGGGAAGAAAAAACAATGAAAACCAAAACAAACCAAAACAAAAAAAACCCAACCAAAAATATAACCATGCTGCATGAGCGCAAATGTGGAGGATGTGAGGTCAGTGCTATGTAAGCAAATAAGATTAGCATGACAATTGCAGGACAACCAGGAGAAATTGGAGAGCTGCAAGATGAACTACCTGAAAAGGAGTAGGAAGAACTGATTACTCTTCTTTCAGTGCCCAACCAAAGAAGCCATACTGTGGTGTATTAGAAGACTAACTTTAAAGAGCAATGTATACCAAGACATTGCTGTAAGACAAATCATGGAGTGGTATTTAGAGAATCACTGACATCACCAATTTATAAAAAAATAAAAATATACTGTCATATATCACAGAGCTAGAGAACGGAGCGCTGGTTCTTCCAAGGAAGTATCTTAATGTCATCATAAACTCTCACAGATAACATAAACACAATGCACAATTTAACAGGAAGTTAAAGTGCCTCTTGCTGTTTGGCTTTTTAAATGGACATGAATCTTTTAATTTTAAAAAATGCTTGAATCTCCCCATTCTCTCAGAAGGGACAAGAGATGCACTCACAATACACGTCTTCACATTTCCACAGCTTTCTGTCTGGTTGATAATGAAAGCACCCTACCTTACCTAGAACAGGTACCCTGTTTCACAGCCGTTATTTTATAAAATTACTTTTTAAATTACTAGGCTGTCAATGCTCTTTTTTATTGTGACAAGAGAATTGGAATTAGATGGACACAAATGGCCCCCACTTAGTAGTAAGAGTCAACTGCTTATTTCTATGATCCAGATTAAAAGGCGGATGAGTATCAGTTCTCTCACCCATATGCTCCTCTTGCTCTTCATCGCATTATCAGCTTTGAAATTTCTGTTCATCTGAAAAACATCCTTAGCTCACTGTTGGAACAACTCCACTTATCTTTAGTTGCTTCACAGCATCTAAAAAGGCTTAGAATTCACCCTCTTTATAACAAACGTTTATTCAGAAACAGGTAATACATTATCTTCCCCAACCCCTAATGTTCCCTTCCCTCCCCCCCCCTTTTTTTTATTAAAACACGTATTTGGTGGGCAATCAAAAAAGGAGAACAATAGCTGTCTTAGGTCTCCTCCCCTACAAACATCTGCTGTTCACATGGAGCACCCTACCAGTAATGGTGTCATTGGCTTTCTAAACAAAGAGAGTATTCCATAAAAACAAGTCCTGCCAAGTCCTCAGTTATTTCCATGGCTAAAAGGGTGAGACAGAGGAATGGTTTGCACGAGCCAGATAGAGCAAAGAGTTCACACAGAACAAGAAAGCAAAAGAAACGGGTTGACCAAGAAAAGGAACCTGGACCTACTAGAGGTACTCAGCAGAGCTGAACAGAATGGATTAGGTTAGTCTCCTAGCTAGCAGGATCAAGTTCAAATCCCAACTAGATTCTGGAAATTGCTCTCAGCTTTCCTCTCTTATAATACAATCTGAACAAACATAAATGAATGGAGCTATTGGTACTTTCAACATCCAAGGCGACAATGCAATGAGAAGCACTGGAAGTGCCACCTGGTGGCCTGTCACAGACACTTACTGGCCCATAGCACATCCTCATGGTTCTGCACAGGACTTGACACTCCTCTCCTGTGTTCCTTAGAGTGCTAACTGCTCTCTGCTCCAAAACCTCTCTCTGAAGCCGTAACTGCAGCAATCATCCTTCGAATCCAGGTATGTCAACAGCACGCCCACACAGCAGCTAAACACTGCCCAAATGGCATCTCTCAAAGAAGTGAGTTCTCAGACACAAAATAAGACTGCTTCAGGGGTAAAGGGTCCCATGTCCTCCCTTTTTATAGGAGACTGGGTGAGTTAGAAGGTAAAAACAAAATTAATGTCCCTGCATCAGCAGGAGGCTGGAATACAGTCTAATGGGAGAGAAATATCTGCATTTCTTCTAGCTCTGAACACAACTGGTTCTTAATTTTTCAGTCCAGAAAGAGGAGAGTAACATAGCCTGACCTTACAGAGCAAATATATTCATTGAAAAAACGCCAGAACAACCCCACAGCATTACCAGAGTTGAAACCTCCCTTCCCACAGCACAATGGCTGGTGCACTTGTGCATATGTCCTTCCTGCCTGAGGCCTCTGTTGGCTGGCATACACAACAGGAAGCTCAATTTTTCACACTTCTTCTCAATGTCTCAGCTGCTGAGCAGGAACATGTCCAACAGCCAGAATGAAGTGGTATGCCATCAAATGCATACAAGTCAAAGATGCAAGATGGTGCTTCCTGTAGGGAGCCCAACCTGACTTTGTACCCAGCGCAGCAACTTCAGAAACAACGTGGTGTTCTTGCCTGTGGACAATCAAGGGGATGCACCTTTTAGTTAAAAGTCAGTCAGAAGAAAAGAGGAGGAGATCACCACTCCTTCCCTCAAAGTCTATGTGCACTTTTAATGGCCACTGGGGGCTTTGGAGTAAAGGATGGAGTTACATGGTATATGCTTGGTAATACATTACTGGCAGAAGGGGGAGGTTATTCTTTTGGGAAAAAAAAATATGGAAGAAAACTCCAACTATGAAAACAGAAAGTACACACACAAGAGGAAACACTATCATACAGTAAAGTAGCGATCATAGAAAACAAAAAATTTCAAGGCAGGCAAATGCAAATAACATCTGCACTCCTGCACTTTCCCCACCCCCCAACTTATATGAGTTTTCCAGTCCACTGCTTGCTCCTGCTTCTCAGAGTTTAATTTTAAATTCTGTGGGCTGCACAGAGGCAGAGACCCCTGAGGATTTGAAGAGGGCCTTCAAGATAGTGTCAGGGTCCACTTCAGCTGGGGGATTTGAGGAGGTGCTTGCACTTGACCGGCGTGGTTCCCCTTCCTTCTTCACTGAAGGGGTATCGCTCAATCGGCTGGAGGATAAAAAACAAGCAGTATTTAACCTCTCATTATGGAATAAAATTTAACACTATGTCTGCATTTACTGTTATCAGTGTTGACCCTTACCAACACTAGAGATAAAGGTTTTAAATACGCTTTCCTCACAAGAAAGCATCATCTCAGACTATTTTTGAACCTCAGGGCTGAGAGCAGTATGTGGTCAACCTATATTGCACTCAGCTCAAGATACTGTGCCACAGAAAGGAAGAGAAGGAAAATATTCATGGGACAACAATTCTCAAAACAGAATTTGCAGAAGTGTTTGGTTCTTTTCCCCACCCGAAGGACACTTACAGCAATATAGACTGGTCTGAGGTGATAACATTCCCATTCATATGAAGATTGCATTTCATTGGTTGACCTAAATAAAAAAGTCATTCTATCAGAATTGGGGTAAGGCCAGATCCTTGAAATACCACACAACAGTGCAGGCAGTAGAATTCCACATACAGGGGAAATATGAGAAAGAATAGCTGATAAATCTTTTGTTGCAAAATCAGAGCAACAGAAAAGCCACCAAATGCTCAGTACAATATGAAGGATCACACTAACTAAGAAATTACACAGAGGTACAAAGCCCTTAGCAGAGACACAAGAGGATTTCCTGTTCTTAGCTGTCTGCTCCTCATCTGACACTCATAACATGTCACTCATCTAGTCAATGAAAAAGCATCTATTTCCAGCTAAAAATTAACAGCTAATTTCCGTCTAACACAACATTGCAGGTAGATCCAGGTTAAAAATCACACTGTTAAATGTTTATGCAGAAGCCAATACTGTTTTACAACTCCAATTCAAAATGTCTCTGACGACACCCTGAGACTATTGCAACTAGTTTTACTTGTACTTTGCAAACAGTTTTTCTGTAAGCAAGTAAAGCCTTGCTAAGGACTATCTAGCTCTTGGTACCAGATTAGAAACAAAATAAATTTCATCTGGAAGTCAGATCAGCAGACTCACCAGGACCCTGCCTCCAGCTCTGAGCATTCTTTTTCTACAAAAATGTGGGTGGGTTTTTTTTTTATTTCACCTAAATAAACTGTGCATATATTCAGCTAGTTACACAGGAATGTATTATATTATCTAGCTCTTGAACTGATTTTCTAGTATTCCTCCTGTCTTGGTAGCACAGGAGCATCTGAGATGCTTTTAAACTTTCCACTGAGGTGGAAAGTAATTATTGATTTATTTACCCTAACTGCAACTCTGCAACTCAAACTTACCATCTAAGCACCTGTTGTTGTACTTCTTATATGCTGCGATAGCATCTTCTTTCTTCACAAATACTACCTCAGCCACTCCAGGGTGCACCAGCCGGGCTCTCTTCAGAGCGCCACACACGCAGAATAACTCCTGAGGGCAGAGAGTTAGTTGTGACCATGGTCACATCAAAGGCACCAAGTGAGAATGGCTTAGTTTCCTAATCGCACCACCCATCCTACTTAGAATGACCCGACAGAATCTAGACACTTGTCTTATTGTGCTTGTTATGCTATGATTACTTGGCACTAGTAATAGAGCTTACACAGGCAGAAAAGTTCAAGGCCAGTACTCTGTAACATTTTCCACATAGGAAGACCAGATTCATTCTCAGCCTCATGAGAATGGAAGTCCCTAGATAATCTGGATGGGGGCACAAGTTCAGGGAGAACATCCTGAACATTGTTTGGCATGAACTCTTCTTTTAAATGATGTCAGGTATCTCAGTACACCCTAGAAATGCGATTTTCTCCTACCTTCTTAAGCACGCGCTTTTTTAAAAAACGTGAACAAAACATAAAACAATCAGGAACCCTCAAAGTTTTTTGCAAGGAAATTAAACCACATCATACCCCTCTTCATTGCATTCACCATAGATCAACTGATTTATCAAAAAAGGTAGGATAGGGAAAGGAAGCGTCATTCATCCACAGTCCGGCAGTAAGCAACACTCACAACAATGTCTTCCTCTGTGACTCGAGGATGCAGATTATTTACGGTCATCTTTGTGCCTTCCAAAGGACTGAACGCCAGCTGCCAACACAAACAAATGCATCACATAAAAAAGGTCAGAAATACAGCGCACAAGACAGTACAGCAGAGAAAGCATTAAGAAATAGGTAAGGGGATGTCCAGCAATGTCTCTACACACACACACAGAAGAGCGCTACAGCTCGTAACGGGAAGTATCCATGCTTACAAAAGCCCAGCTCATCCGATGGCAAAAGGAGTTCCTTTTCCATGCTAATTTCCCTTTGAAGTAACTTTTTGCTCCTATTGACAAGTATAACAGTAATTTAATCTGCATACATACACAGTAGTCTCGTTATGCCCACAATTCTAATAGCGTTTCTCTGTTGCACTCTACACCAGCCAGCAAACCCCAAAATACAGCTCTAGCCCTTCAAGAGGTTGCTGAACTCAATATGGCTGGGAATACCTAGTGGGTTACCTGTACCCAACATCAGGCCAATTTGGCAAACCAATTCCAGGCAGGTTGTCTACAAATTGCTTGAGAGGTCTCGTGTACAGCAAGCAGCTGTATTTAGAAGAATCCTTTTTTCTCCTTGCTAACTGAAGTGGACAGAAGACAACATATGAAAGAGTGTTAAAACACTACTCCTAGGGACATGAGAAAGCCACCAAGGAGTTATAAACAATAACTGCCACTTCCCTGTAATATGGATTCCTCCAGGACCATGTGCTCTTATGTCAGAGAGAAAGGCTGAGAGAATCAAGATGCACTATCTGAGAAATCTCAGTCTCTCAAACTCTGAGGAAAAGGATGTTTAGACTAGTTTCAAATTCTTGGGACATGGACTGCAGTTATCAGAATAACCTTGATGGTGTCCCAGAAATAATGGTGAAAGGCAGGCAGAAATGAGCTGCTCACATGACCGATGAATAGCAAGTTTCAGATGTTTTAGAGACTCCTGTAAAAAGCATCTTCCCCTTCCCGCAGCTCACCTCAACAGGTGCCGGCTCTTTTGGAGGCTCTTCCTTTGTCACTAAGGTCCGAGACATGTTTGTCAAGGCCTTCGTCCGCATAGGAGAGGGAGGTGCAGGTGGAGCTGTGTATGTATCATTTTGGACCACTTTAGTCAGGGGAACAGTCTTGGACAGAGAGAATTTATTGCTGCTCACACCAGTCTACAGGAAGAAAAAAATAAAGTACCTCTGAGAGCTGCAGCCTACAAAAGTCATCGCTCTTTTTCAAGCACCACCAGCAGAGTATTACTAGCATGCACTAAGAACTGCATGTCCTTCCCAGTGTCAAAAGCACTACAGTGCTGGAGTTTCAGCTCTGAAGAACAAAAACAAAAACCAGCTAAGCTTCTGGGCATAAACATAAAAAGATATGTTTATCCCAGAAGAGTACTTCCCTCATAAGCCCTTTTTGTTTTCATATTCTTCTTAAATGAACTTTAACAATGTGATCTGAATTTGAAAAGCTCCTTTCACTCAAAGATTTTCAAGTACTTTACAAAGTGTTCACAAATATTGCTCATTAACAATAAGATTGAGCGGCCCTGGTACAAACAGCAATAATTCTTCAGAAATACCAAGCTAGGGCACACAACGGCATGGAGCATAACCTCTGCAGTTGGAACTACCTGAGTTTAAAGCTAGACTAAAAACTCTGCTTGGTAGCTGCTGTGAACACCGGAGAGAACAAATTTACTCCTGGAAAAAAAACCAAAATAAGTTGTAAGATTATTTAAAAAACACAAATGGCCAGAAGCTTTATTCTGAATACCCAAGAAATAAACCCAGGGGATAATCATTGCACTACACTGCCTGTATGATGGTAAAACCACATGAATTTGCTTCTTCAGGACCACAGAATAACTCAGGACAAACCTATGTCTAATCCCCATGTCCAAACCAGGGCTAACTTCAAAGACACATCAGATTGGCTCAGGGCCTTATCTGTTAACCGCTGAATATTCAAGAATGGCTGCGCCAGCTGCTGACCAATACCGTGAGAATTTCGCCAACTAGAATTTTTTTTGCTGCAGCACATTTGTTGGTTCATTTTCTACAGGGTCACTCCTGAAAATAACCTGAGGTTTTGCCTTTTGCCTTTTCCATGACCACAGTGAGTGGACAAATTTCACTACAGCCTTCTCAGCCTTGAGACACTGCTCTCTCACCCTCTCCTCACACATAATATGCTGCAGCTCTCTGACCACCCTGTTGTAATGGTTCCAGTCAGTGTCCTTGTAGCGCAGTGCCCCAAAATAGGCACAGAATTCCAGGTGCATTCTCAAAATGCCAAACAGGAACCACTACCCTCCTTGACTTCCTGGCTATGATCTTACTACATCTACAGTTGGCCTTTGTTGCTGGAAGGATGCACTACTAACTCATTCTTAGTAGATCACACAGTAGGACCCCCAGGCTCTTTCCTACAAAGCTGCTTTCTAGCCCGTCAGTTCTCAGCTTAAGTTGCAGAGGGTTATCCCCTGCCAAAAGCAGGACCTCACATTTGTCCATACTGAAATTCCACCTTCTTCAGAGCAAGAGTCCTCCCCAACAAGATGCCAACTAAGATTTCACCTGGCAAGGGATTTCCTGCTTTGATGCCCAGTCTCTAGAAGTAGCAGAAAGCTTCCCTTGCTGGTTTGCTCAAACAATAACGAGATAAGTTAAATACACTTCCTCAACAAGAAGGACGTAAAGAGCCAAGATGTAGCCACCTGCCAACAAGGCAGAAAGCACACATTTTAGCTGCAAAGAGCCCATAAAACCAGCTAGCCTAAAAGAACTCTGTTCCAAAAATAACAGCAGAAGCATTGGCACAAAGGAAGGGTGGGGTGAAGAGCAAATATTTGAGGAGAAAGCATCCCTTAAATACTTTAAAAGAACATAAGCCCTGTAAAGCCAAAGCTTGCGTGTCCATGTAATGTGAGCATGGCATGGTGGGGACTGCTCAGATAATTCCTTACCGAATTGTTCAGGAAACTGTTTGTGGTGGTGATTTTCATCTGTTTGCTAGGAAGGGGAGAGACACTCTCATCATCATCTTCCATGTCATACAGGCCCTGCAGAGAAGCAAGGTTATAGTTTACAAGCAGATAGATTTAATCTAGACATTTCTAAAATAAGTAGTTTTCCCTTGTCTTCAACCATGTTCAGGTAATGAACATGACTGCATTGGACTTTACTCCTGTCATTGCAGCTGGTGGACACAGAAGGTACACAAGTCCATTTCAAAACATCAGTGTAAAATCTATCAGTCTTCTCCCGAAATTCCACAGTAAAGCTGTTTCCCTAAGTGTACTGAAATCACATACAGATTCCTCTAATCGCTAGACCTCATTAGGACTGTTGAAACCACATTACTGGAATAAAGCCTCAGCGTCTTAATTTTTAGCACCCTGCTACCTTTAAAGTTGAAGCCTGTGCATGTGATTTTTAAATTGGGTTTTGTTTTTTTTTAATTAAGCAGATGCCTGCTAAATACACCTAAATTGAACATTCCTTTGGAATAGCCTGCTTTCCTCAGCACTGCACATATCCATCTGGCACTACAAAACACTGCACTAGAAGGTTTACTGAATAATTAATTTCCCAATTTAACTTAATGCTCATAGCCCTGCCTTAAAATACTGAGGCGAACTCCTACACAAGTATTTCTTTTCATAGACTCTAAATAATGTTAAGAAAAAGTCTAGACACAAATGGCACTGCCCAGAACATAAGAAGTCACAATTCCAAGCAGCTTTCCATTAACTCAGCAGAAAGGCAGAGAAAAACAGTGGGATTAGCAATGAGAGCTTGCAAAATCAGTGGGTTGTCATAGTCAGCAAGATTCTGATTTACAAACAGGGAAGTTGTTCCAGTCACAGAAATGCTATGAAGGAAAAAAACCAAAAGGGATGAGAGAACAGAGGAGAATTGTGCAGAAAATAAAAGAGCTGGGAAAAACACTAGCCATCAGGATGATGGACTTGAGTTTGAGACAAATAAAATGGATTCTAGGCGTACAGAGATAAGGTCAGAATAATGAAGACACTTCCTTAAGTGACAGCATCTGGGATAGGTGAGGGTAGCAGGCCAGCATAAAGGTAACATACACAAATAGCTAAAGTTACCATAATCAAGGTCAAAAAAAAAATCCAATCAAAAAAGGACACGATATTGTGAACGTCAGTTTTCCAATACTTCATGTAATACTTTATGTGTATACACACAAAATAACACAAGTAACAGAAACATGTAATTCCTCTCTGAAAACACCCAAGGTAGTAAGGTGGTTGAATGGCTGGGGGCTGTGACAAAGTACCAGAAGAGATGGCACAAATTCTAGGGTCTTTCTCAAAATCTGCTTGATAAGGGATAAGGCAACTTTGAAAGTACATCAGAATACTAGTTAACATCATTCACTATCGAGTTTCCAGCAGGTACCCAGAGCTGGGATTTTTTCACAGGAAGGTTATAACTTCTCCCACCTCACTGAAGCACATTTGGCCATGTACAATCCTATCGACTCTTTGAAGTGCTGGCAGCATGGTGAATCAATACAACCAACAACCTGATCTGATGTGGTGTCACTGAGAAATTCACAGAAAGACAGAGCTAAAGGTCACGGTCTCTAGAGAACAAAACACATCAGCACATACAGGCATATCTACTTCTCATTCACACAACACACAAGGAATCAAGATCAATTATACTAAACGAAAACCTCAATTACCATGAAAGTGTGTTAATCACACAAGAATAGGAAACCAAGCTGATGGAGAATTTCCAAACACTTTCCTCTCCTACTTCAAGTTTTCTTTGCACCTGCCAATGTTTATGGACAGATTTCCTTCCCTGCCAAAGGTAACAAACAGAGCACAGAGCAGGTACACACCTGTTTGTGTGTATGGTTGTTCACCACATTGATCCTCATTCCTGCTGGGTGAGAGTGTCCAGGAACTGGTGCCTTCTGCTACAGTTAGAGAAAAATAATCAAAACATTAAATATTACAGTCCATCAAGTCCCCATTTCAGAAGATTAGAGCTGTTAGTTGATACCCTCTTGCTTTAAAGTATATTACAACAATATGCTCTTAGATTACATCTGTGCTTCCTGTAATATGTTCAGTATGAGAGAGACTCACTTAAATTGAAGAAATTAAAACCTAAGGCCACACAAAGAAACTGATTCAAATTACTGAGGTTTCAGTCCAAGATAATTGGGAAGGGACAGCCCTGCCAGGCTACATTTCTGCCAATACAAAACCATGAATGGGCTAAATCAGAAAGTAAGCATCTCTTCTTTCATGCTATAAGCAACGAAACATGAATATCTCTATCAAACTCAACAAGCTGGGACACGGCATAATTCAGTTCCATTTTAAAGGAGAAGCATATACTCCCCGTAACAGTACAGCTGGAATAAGCTGCAGTGGAATAAAATCATACACAGGATAGTGTAGCTGCTCCTTCTGAACCCATTACAATGTGAAACAAGGATGCCAAAACAGAAGCAGTCAGGGAATATAGCTGTTCAATAACTGAAATCATGCAACAGTGCCCTCAAAAACACCATTTTGTTTTTTGGAAAAGCTGGAAGCTCTCCATTACAGAAAAAAAATGGATTTTCTTACAAAAATACTCCACACAGTCACTAAAATCTTCATATTTGCATTTTCTCTAGACTGTAACTTACACCATAACACCCTCATGTTTCAATTTGCTAAACAATTCAGAAACAAGGATACCCACCCTACAGAAACAGCAGCAGATCTACAGAAATTCTTTGGGTTTCAAAGACTTCTCCTTGCTTTATGAGAAACAAGACCCCAGGACAGGAGATCTAGAGCTGTGTGCTACACCTTGGACCAAGATACTCTAGTTTGACTGCTCAATATTGGGAAGATAAGAGGGTCATGGGCAATTTAGAATTTTAGTGTAAGTATTTTTAAAAATTATTAGATAATTGCTCGTGTGCAAGGTTCTGTCTACAGTCTCAATCACCATTATAGTATTTTTCCTTGCACTGTGTTGTCTAACAAACAGAAAATACCATTGGTCAAACCAAGTCACAAAAAAAAAAAAAAACAAACCCAACGGTCAGAAGCAGCAGCCACTGCACCAAGTCTCTGCAAACTACTTTAACTCCTAGGAACTTTATAGAAAATGTTCAACTCCTAAGGATTGATGGTGGTGATTTGGCTTAGGACAGCAAGAGTACTAATTACCATACTAATTAATGACTACCGAAGGGCTCTGCGATTAGCCCTTCTTACAGCCACAAGAGCCCTTTCTCACGCAGAGCAGTGGGAAACTTCCTAGGCTAATTTACAGAAGAAACATGTTTGATACTCCTGAGCAAAACTCACAGCTGAAAAGAAAGCAGACTCATCAAGGCTTTCAAACTGATGAAGTTTTCTGACTATGTGTAAGCGCACTGCTTATTCTGAGGAGGACAAAAATGAAAGAGAGAGGCTAGGAACTTCAGTTCCATGCTTGTAGAAGTGAGGAGCAAAACCACTCCTCAAACAACAACCCTGACAGTCTGGAAACTTCTGAGTCTGCCCACAGTACCTAACAGAGTTCAACACCAATTGTTCCTCCAGGAAGCTGGCTAAGAATCAAGTTGCTGCACACACAGCAAAGTGCAATTAGAAAACTGGCCAAGAAAATCAGCAGGTCAGGCTGACCAGCTGAGTATAACAGAAATGAAATAAATCTTGAGCCTCAGAAGGAATGCATCATGTAATCAGGCAAATCCCTGGAAATCAGGGCTTTCCTGAAAACCATAAAAAGAGAAAATTGTAGAAGAGCTCACTGAATTTTAGATCTTCTTAGATACAAACACAGCTGTATATTCTAAACTGTTATCTCACCACTAGGATAAACCAGTTACCTAGACAGGACATTCCACCACATCAGACTTGCAAAGATGAAAGGTATAAGAATGACAAAAAAGCCTGCATCATTTTCTTTGCATTTAGGTGGGAAAGAGACTACTTAACCATTCAAGGCATCTGCTTTAAAGCTGACAGGAGCACTGCTTTAGTCTTTTTGGGCCCAAAATTAAAATGAAACTGTAAATGAAAGGTGTGATTATACAAAAAGCTCCAAGCAGCTGCAAGGACACAGAAAAAGATCAGACTCCTGCCCCACAGGCTGGAACAAACTGTATCATCATCACTTCTACTGTAAACATATGAACATAGTAATGTATTATCATGTCTAGTGCACTGCTGTAGAATAACTGAGGGGCTCAGAGGTGACTTGCTTCACCTACTTGGATTGTTTTGGTGATTTTCATGGCTAGATTTACTGTCCCCATAGCTGGGCTTATAGCAGCTGGAACGCTCCTTTTTAAGCTGATCTTCTCTCTGGCATCCACCATTTTGGTCACCTTTTCGGCAGCAACACTTTGCTGCTTACGGGAATTCAACATCTCTCGAGCATCCTGCACCTTCCCTTTGATTTTGAACCGAGCGTCCTTTTGAACCAGTTTTTCACGGGCATCTTTAACCCCCAGTTTGTGTCGGGCATCAGTGAGTCCAATCTTCTGTCGGGCATCAAATGTCCGCTGGAAGCTGACAGCTGACGATGATCTATTTAGAAGATTTTGCTGGATCCCAGTGCGAGATCTTACACCTCCAAACACTGGCCTTGTGTTAAGTCTGGAGAGGGGGGGGAAAAAAAAAAAGAAAAGAGAGTTTCAGACATTATGTGATACAGTGTCGATAAAAGTATTTGTGTTGCTGCAAATAAAAGCTTATTATTACCGCACAGAAATCCACTCAGATTGGATGTCTAAATACAAAAGCAGAGTTCCTAAGCTGTTTTCTGCTGGATTTTACTTTCTACATAAACAGCTAAGGAACTAATTTCCAAAATACATCCTTAAGATCACATTTACAAACGACAGGGTCTGACTTCAGCTGTGCTAAGTACATACTACATTTAACCAAAATTCAACAACTCAGGTACTTTGGAGAAACCTTTAAAGACAAAGAGGAACAGAAGCAGACTTTCTAGCCCTAGGACTGAACAGGTCTGCTAAAGCATCTTTTGTAATACAATAATATAGCCCAGTACAAAGAAACATGGAACTAAATGATTTCAAGAATTCAGGGTTGCAAGTTCAGATTTGGGGGAGTATAGCAACTTGGATTTTAGGATGGACAAGCACCAGCAACAATCTCAGTTCAAAGCCACCAGTTTCAAGGTTGATTAGCTTCCAGCAAGAATAGTTACCAGTCAAATTACTTTTTAACATGACTGCCTCTTCTTTAATCTACTAACAGAACTACTGCACTCAATGGCCTTTATTTTTTAAACACATCATTATCACAATACTGAGCACAGAAAGACAACAGCCCACAGAAAGGACCACATTTGCACTTGTACACAAGTATTCCTAAGAAGCAGCACAATATGGAGTGAAAGGTAAAACTAGCTTCTTGTTACAGGTCTGATACACTTTTTTCAAAATCTGCCCTAAAAACCAAAATAGCTTATCTGATTTTTTAATCCACTTCCTCTTGTAAGTATTTCTAAGGTTTCTTTCTTCTCCATTGGGTTTCTTTTTTTAAAAAAAAGGATGACAAAGTACTAAGAGAAATTTTAAAGTTAAGCTACTAAAAAAATATTATTTTTGTTGACTTTTTAAAACTCAAAATAAGCTAGAGGGCTACAGTGTTCATCTGCTTCCTGAAATGTGTCGTCCAGTACTATAAAGTCTAAAAGTAGGTATCTAGAATTTGTTGTCACACTCAAAAGGTTAACATCACAAAATCAAATGATGATGTTATTTCAACTCTTCCTACAGCTTTATATCAGTACTTCCTGATCCAACCCCACAATCTTAACATTATATATATATATATACATTTACAGTCGTGTATTCGGTGGAGAGATTCGTAAAATAAAACAAGGAGAGGAAAGACTGAACCTCTGCCTCTGTCTCTTTCATTCTTGTGTCCCAACATCTGGAGAGGTGGGACTGGGGTCCCATTTTGTTACCTAGCTAAGAATCCTATAGCTGCTCTCTCATACGTCCAAAGCACAACAGGTAGAAGAAATAGGAGTATTATTAAGACCATTTATTAAAATATATACAGAATAATACAGAAGACTAAAAATACCCATAAAGTAACAGCCACAGAGCAAGACTTCCCTCACAATTTTAAAAAGCATTGATTTAGCTATGTTGAAAGCATTTCTTTAGAGTGCCACACAGGGCTTGATGAGTGGTTCTTTCTAACTGAGCATGAAAGAGGTCAAAATAAAACAAGAAATATATGTGTCAGCATTTAAGCCAGCATTAGTTAAAACTGTTAATGACACCAATGAAATTGGTTAGGAAACTCTGTACTGAGGATTACAGTATTTCTGAAGACTTGTGTTTATCCTAGTAAACAATTCCCCTCTGTAGATAACTGCTTACCCTACAACAGCATTAACTACTTAGGTACTTTGTGCCACAGCACCTGAAATAAAAACAGATCTCAAACATCTAATTCATTTTCCAGAATTCCAAGTTCTCACTTGAATATTTTGTGGGTTAGTACATTTCATTGGTTAAGATTTTTCTACTATTTCATCTAGAGCACTGAACAGCATGGATATAAGGATTTCAGTTTACTCAGTTTATCCAGCCTTCACAAAGTCAAGTTTTGCTACCTCAGGAATCTATACAGTGAGCTAAACATGACAAACAAGAGAAGTGTAAGGCACAAAAATTCTTACAGTGGGATTATTGTTCAGCAAATAAAAGCAGGAAGAACTCCTGGAAGAAATGAGAGTTAAGGAGGGATTTGAAAAAGGATAAAGTAGGTACTTGGGGCATAGTAAGCAGCCTAGGACTGCTCCAAATATGCAGGATAATGTTGCCCGTAACAAAGACACAAACCAACAGAGTGCCGGTTTATGCGGTGCTTTATTCAGGGCCCGGGAACCTGAGGACTAGCGTCCCAAGTCAGGATTCCAAAGACCCTCATTCTCAGTTCAGCTTTTATACTTTTACACAAACAAGTTTACGTGCAGTTTCCACAGAAAACAGTTACATTCGGTTACAAACAAGATCATACTTCATGCTAATAACAATTGATAATCATCTACTCTAATCATAAATCTGCTTAGGTTGTCTTACTCCTAGAAACTGTTTAACAGACCCTTACCACATCTAAGGTAACAAATCATTATATACATGCTTGACTAAATCCTTTGATTATTGTTCTTACTTCTTCAGTACATTCCATTCTCACAAACAAGGTTGCTAACTTACTACTTTGGAGCGTTGCTTTCTAGGCCTACTCTCCTACTAGGCCTTAGCCATTCTACTACTGAATTTGAATTATTCTGCAACAATAACACAAATGAAAGTGCAAAGCCAAGGCCTTGTCTAGACTAGGATTTAAATATGTTTGAATATGTTTTGCTAGTATGTTAGCAGATAAATTTCAAAATATGACTCGAGACATTTAAGTGTATACACATTCAGAGTTAAAAAACTAAGAGTAATAAATAAAAAGAGCAACAACAAAAAAACCCAACAAAGCAAAAGCATGCTGAGCTAACACAGGTGGGGGAAAATCCATGGACAAAGTCTTCAGAAGCATCAAGAGAGTACGGCAAAAGGGAAAACGAAAAGCTACCGAAGGAGATGCCAGGTAAGAACTGCCAGCTGCTGCACTGGAGTAAACGGCCCAGCCTACACCGGCGACAGCTGCTGTACAAAGAATCAAGCTGATCCTGGAGCTGATCTGCAGCACGCTCCACATCCACGCAAGCATTTCAAACAATCTGTCGGAGCACCATTAGCTACGCTACAGGGACTACAGCCTCCGAGGGTCGGGCAGCGATGCAGGCGAAGCCCCGGCAGTCTCGCCCGTCGGCCCCGCTCGGTTACGGCTCCCTGAGCACCTCCACCCTCCCGCGGCTCTCCCACAACGCACCGAGCCGCTCCGGGGAGGGCGGGGGGACCGGGCACCTCCAGGCAGTGCCCGGACAACACCTGCGGCCCGGATACCGAGGGGGCCGAGGGGTGCCGACCCCAGTACGGGGAGCAGCGCTGGGTTAGTCGGCGGGGAGGAGCAGGAGGCGGCAGGGTCAGCGCAGGGTTGGTGCCGAGACTCCCGAGGGAAAGGAGAAGGGATGTAGCAGTGGGTGCCCCTGCCCCGCTGGGGCAGCGCCGGGCTGGGGGCGAGGTGGGGGGGGTCGCCCCCGCCCAGCCCTGACCGACGGCCGCCGCCACCAATCGCATCGCGGCGCGGCCCCGCAGCCCAACGGCCGGACCAATGGAAGCTCGAGGGCGGGAGCACGGCCGGGCCGCGCCGAGGCAACCGCGGCCCGCAGCACCCGGACCGGGGCCGCCGGAAAGGAGACGCGAAGAACGGCCGGGGACCGCCGGGCCCGGGGCGCTGCGCCGCCCTCCGACCGCTCACCTCCCCTTCACCGTCACGCCGCGTTTCCGTATGAGCTCATCCAGAGACAGGTCCGCCATCTTGTGGCGGGGCCGAACGACGAGACGCAGCAAGGAAGCCCCGGAGGTGACACCGTAGGACTTCCGGCCATCGCCCCACCCCCAGAAGCTCGACGGGCCCCGCCCTCGGCCCCGCCCCGTGCGGCGGGGAGTGCCCACAACCCCCCGCGGCACACGGGCCGCTCATTTGCATACGATTCCGAACGTCCCGGTGCGGTTCTGCTCGCGGCAGCGGCTCCGTGGCGCAGAACGGACAGAGACCGGGCAGAAGCCTAAGGGAACTGTCATTGAATTTATCCGTGATAAGATAACTGGGGAGCCGCTCGCCCTGGCCTATAGAGCTAGCGCGCAGAGGTGTTCCGGCGGAGCTGAAGGAGAGTAGTTATGCCTTAAACTTATGAGTAAGGAAAATAACGACCCGGGGTGACGCCCGGGTCCTCACTGCTAATGTGAGAGGAATTTTTGCGCGGGTACAGGTCGCCCCCGGGTGCCCCGCCTACTTCGCGGGATGCCCGGGTGCCGTGATCTGCCCGACCCTCTGTGCCGCGCGTGTTAACAACAGAGCTCTGTGTTCACCTGCAGTGCTTGGGGATATTCTCGGCCCGCTCGTAGCGTCATCCGCCCGCTGTGATGCGGCCGGACACCGCCTCCTCAGTGCTCTAGCACGTGGTTACCGGGAATTCGAATTACTTTACAGATCAAAAATAGCTTAACTAGTGTCTCCCTCCTTCTGCTGCCTTCACTGATCTGCCTTAAGGGCCTTCACGAAGCTAAGAAATACATCAACCCACTCCTAATATATCATGTGTCTGCAGGAAGTGATTCCTTTTCTATGCTTCTGACGGAGGAATTAGGCTATTCAAGATCAGACTAAAATTGAAAAACGGCAGTGAAAGGGAAAACTGTCTTATGCAGCTTGGGCGGAGGTGACCTTCCAGGGATGCCTCCTGCCCTACCTATCTTGACCTGCAGGACTGTAGCTCACTGCAGATCCTGGTGCTGCTGAGCCTCCCTCCCAATGCCCTTTTGAAGCACAGAGCACCCCCAGGGCCTGCAGTGTGGGGTTTCTTCCTGTCATTAGAAAACACTTCTCCAAAATGCAGTTTTGCTCCCGCCTGCAGCTCTGTCTGATCCCCAGCACCTGTCACGAGTTTCACTTGTGACCCCTCCACAGCCTCCCTGTTACCTTCCTGCCATCTCCCCACCACAGGATCCTGAGCTGTAATAACTCCAAGGCATTGCCGTGGATGCGGCAGCATCCAGCGTGTTGCTGCAGAGCTGGCGGCCCATGTGTACTCCATGCGAGATACACGAGGAAAACTCCTGGACTTCAGTAGAGCAGAAGCTGCCAGTGAGAGCCTGGGACAAATGCAGAGAAGATGGGCACCGCTGAGGCATGCTCACAGTCACACAGGCTCAGGATCCCAGAGCACTGATTCTGTTTCAGGAACGTTTCGAGCCTCGGTGAGCCTGTAGTCATACCAGCAGTGACACCAAGTCCCTGCTTAGTTGTCCACTGGTGCTTGATCCAGTTCCAGGGTGGAACATGACTGCATTACTCTCAAATTAAGGTACACAAATTGTTAGCCCTTTTTGTGCTGCCTTTCTGCAGGTGTTGAGGTACTTGATCAAACTGAGGTGGTGGGGTGTATGATGTGTCACAGTTGTTTTGCTGTTGCAAAACTAACAAGCGACATTTGAGAAAATTTTTATAACTCTAAGAACAGCCCAAGAGGTTCCAGACTAGAGCTCCATCTAGCCAGTATCCTGTTTCCAACCTGGAAGGACCACCAGAGGGGGTCTCTGCCAGACACCCTTTCAACCTCAGTGCTCTTTGTGCAGCCACAATGCCCTTTGGCAATACCTCCACTCTGCTGCATGGTGAACCACATCCTCCTTTTCATTTTGCTTCCATCTGCCTGGTCCTTTCAACTGAAGGTGAAGAGTGCACTCTCTCTTCCACCTGTGATCCCTGAAGTCATCTTCTGTCCAGATGAAGAATCCAGGCCTGCTCAGACATTCCTTCAGTGAAGCTCCTTTCCCTCTTCAGCACCCCCCTTTCCATGCTAAAGTCTCTGTGGGAGGCTGGTTAGGGGGCATGAGCCTTGCCGTTGTGGGAAGGAAGACTTTAAACCTCAGGATCTCCCACTGCCTGGATTTCTGACTATTTTACTCTCCCTGTGAGACACAACAAGCTGCAGCTCACGTTTCACAGGTTCCTCCAGGCTCCTTTTCTGAGCTGTGAATGAGAAGTCAAATATTTGCTCAGGAACGGGCCTAGGCCTCTGCTTCCCTCCTTGAGGCTGGGAGAGGGAGGAAGGTGCAAGCAGCAGCAAAGAGTTCTCCCTGAGTGCAGGGATCCCTACAAAGGGCTTCTTGCACAAACGTGATGAGAAACTTTCAGGCCTGCCCTTTGCTTTTCCAGAGATGGGTTCCTTGAGCACGTCCCTTGTCAGCTGAGACCCCACAACGTGGAAGTCAGAACAGAGGAGACCATTTCCCCATCTCTAACCAATATCTTTTTTAAAATATTAATTAGGGAGTTATGCAAAGGACTTCATATTAACCTTGGGATAGTATATTGTCTGATTTAAAATATTACGTTTGTTGCATTGTATAGAGGCACATGAAACAGCTAAAAGCAGAATGATGTGACCAGAGAGAATGTCAGATAAGTTGCCATGGAGCAAGATCACATCATTACTCAGTCCAGATAAAGTCCTTTGGTCCCAATAACTGACTACAGGTTTAAATGTGTGTCCTTGCTCTTCAAAGGACAGAAATCTGTGTGCTTGGTGTGTCAGAAGCCAAATAACTTTTCTAGCTGATATCAATTAGAAGAGATCCTAACCATCTAAGCTGTTACTGAAAACTTAATTCTTCTCTATTAATTATTACAAAGCTGTCAAAACTTTAGTATGTAGGCAGCACACTCCTCTTGGACTGCATTAATACCATCACCATAATCATTACCTTGACACAGAAATATTTTATATGAAAATTATTAAACAGTTTTGTTATTGAACCCAAGAGGGAATTAGCTGCTGTAAGGGTAATTTCTCTGTCAGGTTTTATACAATGAAGTAGAATATTAATAATTACAATAACAATCTCTTGACTTTTTTTTTTCCGTAGGGAAGACACAGAGACCTGAACATTTTTGAAGGTTATACCAGGAATGTCAGTTAATGTGAGTTCTGTTTGAGTTGTAGTTCTTGTTTATGTTCATAAAGTGAGATTTGGCTTACTCTGCTAATTATTTATTTAAACATTTTTCTTAATAGGAAATAATTTTAAAAAAGAATAAAAACCAAAAAAGTACCACAACTGGGATTTAGATTGGAATAAAACATTTTCAGATATAATGGGATATTCTTATTATGGTAAAAGTTTAAACTATTAGCAAAATACACAGGACTGGCCTCTTTTTTTCTATTTCCTTTGCCGGAGTTTTTTCACTTGTTTGCGTAACCCAGAACAGAACAGGACCTGTTTGTTGGGTTGTTGTTGCTCCTTTTTGTCCAGGTTAGACGTGGGTGCTGCAGCAGGAAAGGCCGATTCTCACAGCCTGGCTGCGGGGGCTTTGTCCTGCCCAGGCAGAGGAGACAAGTGCTCACTTCCTCCTAAGCTCGCCCACGTCTGGCAGCCAGCTGTGGTAATGCTTTTGTGCTGGCATCAAACACTGGCACTGCCAGCATGAGCCTCTCAGTAAGTGTTTTAAAGTTTCTTACTACTTAAACTTATATTGTTCAAAATGATGTGGTGAGTTACTCGACATACCCATTCAAAGGAAAGTTCGTTTTGCTTTTTAGTGCTGTTATTTTACTTTGTTTCATTTGACATTTCTGTAACAAGCAACCCTTTGATTTCTTTAGTAATGTTCAGACTTTGCTCTTCTTGAGCTGAATACAATTTTCCTTTTAGCCCGGATTTTGAATCCTTTGTGGTTGGGCTGCAGGCATGCTAGGAAACTGGTTCCCAAACAAGCTTGGCAAATTGAAGAACCATGTGAGAAGTTAAAGTGCTCCTCAGTTAGTACAGTTGTAAAAGGCTATATTCTGAATCTCCATTGTGCTGGTTTGTCCAAGAAGAGTAATTTCTGCATGGAGATACCCTCCCATCACACAGATACCTACCACCTACATAATTTTTCAGAAGCTGGGAAAAGATCATATTTGTTCTTTGTAACATGATGCTTATTGCCTGTGTGTCATTTAAGCTATGGCAGTTCATTATACATTTTTTTTTGTGAATATTTATTCTACAATCTAGTAGTTCCCTGGCCATAATCATGTGGCTCTTTCACTAAACAGTTTTTGTGCCCTCTTAGTTGTCTCCAGGTACCAGCACCTGCCAAGCAATGCCTGCAGCAGCAGCTGCTCACCAAGCAGGAAGTATTTCACTATGGATTCCCTGAACAGAGACGTGCTCAGGTACATTAACCATACACACTGCCTGCCTCTAGATAAGTATGAGTTCTCTTGCCAACCAGAAACCTTTCTATTCTTTTGGTTGATATTTGAACACTTGGAGTCTATTTTTTATTAATATTAGACTCCATGACCATCATGGGCTTATACTCCAGACTTGAAAGCCCAGCCTTGATTCACAACTGAAGTGAAAGCAAACAGTAAGAATTAAACAATAAGTTGTTTAGGGTGTTAGAAATGTTAAGAAAAATTGGTCCCTGCCTCACATAGCTGTCCTCAGAGTATATGGTCAAGAATGTAATCAAAACCAGTCTGAAAAGAGTAGTTTTAGTCCTCTTCAGTTCCTAAACTACCGTTGCCTCTGCTTTGCCCGTGTGTGTCAGGGGCATCCTAAATCAAAGAATGCCTCAGGAATAAAAGCTTCTGTTGTAGTGGTTTCCATGCTTGTGGAATTTGAATTGCACCACTGTTTTGTATACATATTTAGTGTATTTTCTGCACTGTCGAATTCTAGCTAGATAAATTGGTAAACATGTGCGTTATCAAATGCCAGTTAAATTTGTCAAATAATTCATACCAGATATTTGCTCTAAAGCACAGTTAACCCTAATATAAAATAGCATATGTTCATCAACATGATGTTGTTGATGTTTTTGCTTTATTAGTCCTTTAAAAGAGAAGATAGTGAGAGCTGATGAACTATACATTTTTTTCCACCCAATTTTTGGGTGAAAAATTTTTATCTTGTGATTTACATGCATTTGGGTGGGGAAGGCAAAGGGGAGAAGAAAAGAAATGTGAATCTATTAACTTCTCTTGCTCATGAGTGAACAGTCTCCCAGTCTGTTATCCTGTTTCATGAGAATTTGATTTCAGTAACCCAAGACAAGCATGTGTAGAGAATGAAACTGCTTGAAACACGCTGGCTTCAACCATGAAAGAGCTCAGCATTGCTCTTTAGGTCAATTGCCCAGTTCTTCCTTCAAAATTACCCACGTGGGTATTTGAGTGATCTTAATTCTCATAGGAGTCTATTGTGAGGAATAACGAATTTCTAAGGAAACCTTTTTTGTAAAATAGCTGCTATTTACCTTCCCAGGTGCCCTTCTAGAAAATGAGCATGAGATATATCTCCATGCATTTAACCAGAGACCAGGCACTTTAAAAAGTGAAAAACTTTCAAAAGAGAAGTTAGTGTTATAATGCAAGTATGACTTATGTGTTGTTGCAAGATCTGGGAAAATACAGGGATGCTGTGTCTGGGGTCAGGCTTTGTCCCTCCGAGACGAAGGCACAGTGGTGGAGTCAGAGCTTTTACTGTGTCTATGAAGTATTTGCTCTGGGATAACTAAGGGAGGTCATTTGTCTTGCAGGACCTGTAGGTTTCATTATCATCAAATTACCTTTTTACACACACACACACACACACACACACACATCTGAAACCCTAAGGGCACTATTAACAGTACTGACCAGGTACTTCTAGTGATCTAAAGGGGGTCCACTGGATAATCACAAGGCTGTCTTGCTCCTTTTTCCAAGAGCTGAGCCTCCTGCATGTTGGTCCCATGGCTTTCTTGCAATGGGCAGGAGACTTGCTCTGAGCCAAAGCATCTGTTTACATTTTCTCTCTCCAGGTATCTGAACCCTTGAACCCTTTGCAGCTGTTAGAAAGAGACTGAATAATGAGAGACAAATGCACTGGCTCACTGGCCTATCCATTCTGTAACCAAAGCTTCCTGCTTGTGTGAAATAAATGAAAGTACATCACAGAGAGAGAAAAGGTCAAAGCATAGCTAGCAGCTAAGGAGATGTCTTGGATTATGACTGCTGGCATACTTATCCTCTGATGGAAGATATCCTATCCTCCAGAAATTGGGGCTCTTTGAGTTATGGAGCAATAGAGGCCAGCTATGCACCAGGTTGAGACCTGAGATATTGCCTGTGTGTTTTCTAAAATACTTAGCTAATGCAGTGTAGGATTAGTTCACCAGAAGCAGAGAATCACTTAAATTATGGGATGTTGCTGCTACAGAGCATAGGAGGCAAGGAGCAGGATCAGAGATTCTGAGACTCAGAATTGTGACAGACTTGTGCAGGAAAGGCAGGAGAAGCCAAACACAGGGTACTTTCTGTTTACCCATCCCAACTGGCCTTGCAGTTTACTAGCATTCCATATTGTGGCCTGAAGAGAGAGCTCTCAGGAGCACTCCAAAAGCTGGGGGAGGCCACAGCCTGCTGCACTCTTTCTGCTATTCTTCAGTACTGTGTCTCAGTGATGTGGTCTAACCTTAACCTCTCTCACTTCAGTGAGGACACCAGAAAAACTGCTTTCCTAGATGAATGTTATGTTGGGTGACACAAGCGGAGCATTGAGTGTGCTGCTGATCTTTCAGTCAATGTTGCTACCAGGATAGAAGTGATCATTTTAAATTCTGCCAGGAACAACCTCTTTCTCCCTCTCTGCACTGTGGGGAGAACAGAAGACAAACCTGGGTAGGATATAGGGCTGAAGAAGGAAGGGAAGACAATTCTGGGTTATTTCATGATTGCATCTGGTATAACATGAGGAAAGGCAGGACATATCTCTGTGATTCACCTGTTCTTCAGGGACATTCTTGTCAGAGGCTTCAGGCTATCTCAGGACAGAGCAGCAGCCACAACCATTATCCCTGCTCCCAGTGACCTTTCTAGAACAATGGTGTTATGTTGATTGCTCCAAAGTGCTTAGACTTAGCTGTGACCTTTGATACTCAAATCCTGCATCTTGTTTTACTGGTAGGAGTGGTTTAAGAAGTACAACCCACACCAAACACCTGGCTTAACTCACTGCACAGGTGCACTGGATGTTTGTTCTGGGTGAAATCTCACACTCAAACACACAGAGACACTTTGTGGCAATCAGTGGACTTTTGTTGCTAATGGATGTAGTACCTGGTCTGCTCTGAGAGGTTAAAAATCCTCTAACTGTTGGCTGTTTTGGGGCTACTGCACTCTAGGCTAAATGACACTTTTTACAGGGAGGGGGAAATTGTTGCTCCTTTGAGATCAGCTGAGCATACGTGACAGGGAGAAGGTGTTTTAGCCTAAGAGCCCAGGTCTGTTGGGTTCTGCTGGGTGTTGTGCAGTTGTTGAGAAAATCTTTAAATGTAACAAATAGTACTCAGTCTTGTGAATTCCTTTAACAGACAGTGTCGTCCTGTATTCACCTGATTAGTGTGTGCAAGTGGATATCTTAGCCTTGAGAATAAAGACTGTGCCTGAGCAATGATGATAAGAAGGTATAGCTTGGCCAGACCACAAAGCTGGAATGCATTCAAGGACAAGAAACTGGTTTTAGGAGGCTCATGACTATAAAAGGATAATTTGAGGAATGGGATGTTCCCCAAAAACCACCAGAGACCCTCAAGACAGCCCTACTGTAATGTAAATAAGTTCTGAGAAGTTATTTAAATATGCGAAAGAATTTACAGGAATTTTTAGCATATATTTATGAGTTTGGGGAAATGTAATTAATAAGTATGAGTTACATAGATATAAACTATTATGTTGGATAGCTGGGGGTGCACGTTAGGAGGAGCCATCCCCCATGCACTTGTCAGAAAGGCAAGATGAATATGCAAGAAACACAAGAATTGGAGAATTTTTGTGACTTTGCAGAAAACGAGACTTGTTTTGTCAAGGAAACAATCGTCCAGGCTGCTCTGTGGAGGGACACGGGTAAGTGCCACCTGCAAAACCTCAGAGCAACTTAAAAACACCAATACAGAACCTCCACTGCAGAAAAACTTAACCCAGAGGCTGTGACAAATCAAAATTTTACTCAGCATTATTAGACATTACAGTATGAAAACTGCACAGTCTCTGTACTGTGATGTTTGCAACTTACTTTGCCTTTATTCTAAAGATTCTTTTGTTCTGCACTTCAACATCTTGTCTAATGTACTTTATTCCACTGTGCTTTTGGAAAATATCCTGTGGTCACTGACCACGTTTAATACATTGCTAAAATACGTCACACACATGCTATCCACCTAATGGCCAAATCACTGGAACCTTACAGTAAGAGTAATCAATAACATCTCTGGAGTACAGAAAGTTCCTATTGCCTTTTTTAACAGATACAAAATAAACTGAATTTTTCATTCAGCTGTGATAATCATAATTATTCTATTTTGGGAATTACCACAAGAGTCAGAACAATTGTGCATCCAGAGGCTTTCTAATACTTCAGCATTAATAGAGAGACTGTATGTGGGCACAACACAGTTCAAATGTTGTTGCTTTAAAAATATATTCTTGAGCAGTAATTTAATAACATATTTCAGCACTCAGAAGAATTTACATCTGCATCTGTGCTACATCTTCCATTTTTCATCTCTTTGCTGTCTACTCTTTCAGCTGGCAGGTTCTTTATGTAATACAAGGTTGATTTAAGCTATTTTCTATTTTTTTTAGCATTTTTCTTTGGTTAGAGCTGGTGCTATCTGCAGAAAACAAGGTCTTAAAGGTGGGGAGATAGTTTGGAAGTAGAAGGATGTGGAGGTTTTTTTTTTCAGTTCTGCCACCTCCTCTGCTTAGATATGGCTTTGTGCCTCTGTTTTTCCACCTATCTCATGTTCTTTTATCTGTTTAGTCCTTCTAGGGAACAGCTCAAACTCTTTAGGCTTATGCAGTGTAGCATATAAAGGCCCTCACATTTGTTGTAAAAATAAATAATCCCCTTGGTGGACAATTGCTGTGTTTATTTACATTTATTTATTCTGTCTTGTATACCTCTTGTCCTTATTTTGCAAATTTAAAATATACCAGTTCAAATATTTTCTTCTAAGAGTTTTTATTGAGGCACCTAATAACAGGTCAGCATTCATGGAAAAACTCCCTGTCGTGCTCTCAGTGTCATAACTGAGACAGAGTTACTTATGTGCAGTGGTTTTTGAGTTTTACACTTGCTGAAGTTTTTGAAAGCAGGAAAGCAATAGGAATTACCTTGTGTAAGGCTGCTGTCTTGTAAATTACAGTGTTAAAGAGTTTTATTTTTCCCAATGTTCTCAGTGACAGAGAGCAAAAAGTCTGCTTCTGATGTTAGGAGATACTGGGAAGTGTATGTAAAGCCTGTTAGAAAGGCTGCAGCAGTTCTTGTAGCTTTCTGAAGACTTTTAAATCGATCTTTGAAATATAAAGCTTTGCAACTTGAATATTTTAGCCTATCAAAAATGCTGTTAAGGAGAGAAAAATCAAAGGAAAGGACCGTACATGAGGAGATGCAGAAGCGATGAGACAAAACTGATGTAGAGCATAGGACCAGACTAGGAGAACCACAAGGTCTTAAAAATTAGACCAAAAAAATTCTATGCAGATAACAAATAGAGCATGGCAGCCTGCCATATGTGTAGTATTATACCTGTATAATCACATGGCATTTGGCTCAGGGTCATGTTGAAACTTCTGCTTGCTGGTACTGGGCAATTTCTCTGTCATTTACCTTCTAAAGCCTGGGCAAGATGAAATACTAATGGACTGCTCATCTGAGTCTGCAACACCTTGTAAGGTATGAAAAAATAACTATGGTGGTTCTTTCTTTTTGTGAAAGTTGTAGGAAGTATGGTGCATATCTAATTTTAATTCACCTGCTCTATTCCATAATAAATATTTCCAGTAAAGGTCTTTTACAGTCAGTTTCTCAGCATACTGTGGTTTTCTAAAAGCCAGTTTTCTTGCACATACCTGCATCCCAGCTCCTGTTGTCAGTAAACTGCAACATGCTTACTAATATTGAATTCCTGAGAGAAACAGAGCAATTTGCTTGCTGGGAGCTGCACAGAAATTTGGCTTTCTTTCTGGGGGCCTGTTGAGAAAATCCCAGGGAGTTTGTGCAGCGAAGGAAACTGCTGGACTTGAAAGAAGAACTGGAGAAAAGGACTTGGCAGGCACACAGCAGGATTTTAAGTCTTTTTTATTTGGTAATTCTCAAGTTGTTCACAGAATATTCTCTCACACAAAATCACATAAATGTGCATTTGCCTCATCACGTCACCCTTATGCCATGAAATACAATCTTTAGAGCTCTTTGGTCAAGAGCTATGGCAGGTTTGTGGCTGAACGGCTGTGGGAGCAGTAAATTGTACAGATGTGGGAAAGCAGCTGAGAACTAACAGGCAGGTGGCATTTGTGAGGAGAAAAGTGGCCTTTTGGCATATAAGAGTGAGCCTCTGTGTCTGGATACACAGGCCAATGCACTGCTGTCTTCTGAAAGTCCATTGTAGCCTTTGTGACCCTTGTCTTTTAGCATCTTATCTCTTTCTCAGCTAAGTATACTTTTACCCAACAGGCCATCTTCATCCTTGCTGCTTATTTGCTAGCAGGAAACGTGAGCCTGCAGTTTTTGCACCTGCTGTAGGCACATGGGAGGTCAGGGATAGCACTGCTGTTGTGGGTCATGCAGAGTGTTGGTCCTACTACATGCAAGTGCCTCCATAGGGTGGTTGAAAGCGCTGCTGGTATCTGATAATGTCATAAACATTAGTGAAGAGTAGGTAAGGTAGGCTGGAAAAACAATACTCTTTCCATACAAATACTGTTTGGAAACAGCAAGGAACAAATGTTACATAAAATGTATGCATGCCGTTGAGGGAAATATCTTCAATTTTTAACATGTTTGTTAATAATTATTTATCCCAGGGGTCCCAGGCTGGGGTTGTCTAACTTACTAGCTCTGAAAAGCAGGTACTGTATGGGAGAAAGAAAAGTATCATATTGCACAGCAGCTGTTTCATCTTCTTATAGCCATATACATAAGTAGCCTGACTCTGAAGTCATGCTACTTTTCATCCCAGACTACACTTTTCACAATGGTTTGTTCCTCACATTTCATTATAGGCCACAGAAATACTGGTTTTTTCCAGTACACCACATATTTCTTGTCCACATGCTCTAAATCCTCTGTCAATCTTCCCTCTGCGTTCCACTCAGCTTTAACTGGAGGGTCCTGAAGAAGCAGCAAGCAATAAATCCTGCAGCTCTGCAGTATGAACTGGCTTTGGATGACAGTTTCTGCGTGAACACCAGCTTTCTGAAAATGAAATGAGGAGAGTTTTCAAAGCTTTGTAATGTTATGATGTTACAATGTTACATTGCCTTCCTGCTCTCGTTCTGTGCAGCTGCTCCACATGAACTAAGCAGTCAAGAACTTCACTTGTCAAAGCCGACGGTGCTATTTGAGTGGGACATTCAGGGGTCCCAGGGTACTTTAAAGGTTCTTTTATTTACTAAGTCCTGGCTTCTGGATTATTCCAGCATCCTGCAACTGTCTCTGTTTCATCATAGAAAGATCTGCAAGGAACTTGATAAGGTCAAGCTTTTTGAAAGGCCCAGCAAGCTGAAAAAGGACGAAGCTCGTCTTTGGAAGTTTCATATATATGTGATATATATGTCATATATCTTCCATAAAAAAAAAACCTGCTAAGACAATAGTCCATTTGGATAGTAAGTATCAGGGCTTTGTGCACATCAGCAGTGGCTGCAAGCTTTCTCCTGCTTCCCCAGGGCTTTGGCTGCTTGTGTTCAGGGTCAGCTCTGCTATAGCATGGCCATATAATCTTGGATTCAACTCCTGCATAAACAGGCAAAGTGGCAGAAATGGTGGTATGAGAAGGAGTTATGAGAAGCCTCATCTTCACCCACAGACCTATCACCACTTAGCCCAAGAGCTCAGTGGTGGCTAGGTGCTTGCCTGAGCTGTGATGTTGGGATGTCTGTGCCCGGCCTTGCTGACCCTGCCTGACTCACAGACCAATTCCACAGTTCAGTCTTGACCTGCCTGATCATTGGTGATCACTGATCTGTTACCCCTGATCACCACCACCAGCCCTGCTCTTTGCACCTTGCTGGGGTCCAGTAGGACTGTGCCTTTGTTGGTAAGGACCTTCCTTACAAGGTTACATGTACATTTATCCATGCCTGTGAGAATGTTTTGGGAGTATATGGGCTGGAAGGGCCTCACCATAAGTGGAAAACAACCTCAAGCAGAAGGGAGACCTCCTTTTTTTTTTAAATAACAAGCTGCCCAGAAAATTGAACCACTGCCTCTGTTCCTGGGCTGTATCTTTACTCACCTTAACAATTTCACTGTAAACCTCTAAGTGGTTTTGGTAACATGATTGCCCAAAGAGATTCCTTATTTCTCGCATGATCCCCTACAAAACAAGCACAGCACAAAGCAGCCTGTTTTCATGTATTATGGCAAAACCTGGGAATTTTTGTTTCTCAGGTTGTGTCAGTCAGCAGTGGAGAAGTCACTCATTTCAAGCTTTGGAGGAAGGTCCCATACAAGCAACATAGGGCACTCAGTGCCTCAGCCAGCTGTGTATCATGGGACACAGAATCATATAATATCGCAAGTTGGAATGGTCCCACAAGGATCATCAAGTCCAACTCCCTGCTTCTAATAGGAATAACTCACCTCTTAGAGAGAAAGACCTGTTTTATTCACTGCTGCTCTCATACTTAGGGTTGCTGGAGCGTAGCTTTTTACATCCCCATCCCTCTCAAGTTCTAAGTTATATGCAGTGCCATTGCCAATAGATTTTGAGCAGTGTCTTTAGCAGAAGCAAAGTTCTAAATGAAGGGCAGATGCAGATGGCCCTTCTACCCCACTGCCTAGGTCCAGTTACACAGAAACATGAAATACCTGTTTGATGTTGGTCATAGTGTCATTTGAAGGTGGAATGCCAAGAACTTTAAATATGTCAGCTGTTCTCTGGTGTAAATCTTCTTCACAAGCATCAAACAGCCTCTGCAGTGCAAAACCAACAGCTGATTACAGTGGCAATCACAGTGAAACAAGAGGCGTAGTGTGGAAAGCATGTGCTGAAAATGCATCTGCGTTAGAGTAAATTGTAGAGCCACTAATTGATTGAAATGTGTCTTCAATACCTGTAAAACAAACTGTTTCATTGAGCTACTTGCGTACTGAAGCCCATTCTTCAGCACTTGTGGGGCCTTATCATCACCATCAATGCTAATGATGGCCTAATCTCAGTCTTGTCCTTTAAGGTGTATCATTTTGGTATTTTCCATCAGATTCCTCCCAGCATCAGAGCAGTGAGTCAGACATCAAAGTGAAGTCTTTCAGCTAGTAGTTCAAGCATTAATCATAAGAAAACTGGACTGTTTTCCCACTTGGGCTTAACATGGGTGTGGTTTGAATGTGCCCTTCTGAAAAGCAGGAGGAAGCAGATCACTGTCAATTTGCTCTTCACAGCATTCCATAGGCCCTGCTGGGCTGGAAAATCAGAGATCCCAACTAGGGCCCCAACCCTGTCTGGTACAGAAATACTAATACTCAAAGGCTGCTATACTGGCTACACCATATTGATTTGATTAGAATCAGATTGAAAAAATGGACAAGCACAAACCTTAATTATGTGACTGCCTTGTTCATACGTCCAACGGTGGGATGTGGAGATCCTGATTTTTTCCCACTCAGGTAGCCAGAGCATCTCGTACCTCTGCAGCACAGCAGACAAACGTGAAGGGTCATTCATGTCCTCAGAGTGCTTGTGCATGGCCATTGCTTTAGACAAGAGCTCCGCATTTCTAGAGCAAAAAGGATATTAAACCCACTTAGCTAAGACAGGATGAAACAATGAATAGGTGTAACTGTTTTATGTCATGAATCTATTTCATGAATCCCATGTTCTCTACAATGTGCTTCTCAACTACATTTTGTAGCTGGCGAACAGCTTTCATGTGGGAGATAGTGCTTCCTCAGCTGAGTTTTGCATGATCACAGTGGAATCTGATCAGGATGCCATCTTGACTGTGTCATTGTAGACTGGTTTCTTTAATTAATATGTTCAACCTGGGGATGTCTCCTTCCTTCCATCTTCCAGAAGTCAGTTACAAAGAGATGCTGGCAGGTTGAAAGTCTGAGGAGAAGGTGTCTGGGCTGTCTGGTCAGAAACAGAATCCCTAAGGACTGGAGGAAGCACGAAGTATGTGGGTTTTCAGTGTAGAAACACACAGTACTTTCAAAATATGAATAAATACCTTACCTCGCCTGTAGCTTTTTGATCTGCCCTTTCAGCTTCTCATTTTCCTCTTTCTCTTGAAGGTCTTTTCTGACAGCCCTTCCAGGAAATGCTCTGAAACAGATTTCTATTGTGAAATATTTTATTTGTACTTGGACACTGGCACAACAGAGGACTCACCCCTACTGAATAGCCTGAATTCCAGAAAGAAAGCTGAGGAGTGGGAAAGCACAGAGCATCCAGGAAAAACTCCAGGATAGCTTAACAACCTCCCCTGAAAGCCTCCACACAGGATTTATGCTCAAATCAAGGGGGAAGCTATTTACATCAGAAGAAATGGAGGTGTGGTTGTGAGGATCATTATGATTCTCCCCTCGTATATAAATTTTTAATATAAAGAATAGCATTACCTGTTGCAACTCTCCAGATGTTGTAGTCGAGTATTAACAGAATGAGACCAAACTCTGTTCTCCTTGTCCATCCATCTATCAGGGGAAGAAAGAAATAATAAACCACATTACAGTCAGTATGCAAGTATGTATTAAAGTCTTACAAAACGCACAAGCTAAACTTCCTCCTTCCAATTTCTGATCAGCCCACAGGGAAAAAAAATCCAGAGATGAAAACTTCTCAAGGCTATTCTTTGACAGGTGGGTGGTTTGTGATTCTGTGAGTCAACAGCAATAGTACAAATAAAATATTCCCAAAGTGTAAGATCTGCATATAACATAGTGCAGATCAAACAGCTTCTGTAAATTGGCTCTGCGTTTCCAGTATAGACTGGATGAAATTTGTTGCTAACTCAGAACCCTTGCGTCTGGCTTATTTGTAATCTTCTGTCCAACCTGCCCTAGTGTGCACCAGCTGCAGTTGATCATGAGGGGCCATGCTAAACACAGTCATTTCTGGTCACTGGACTCACTCCATAACATTTTCCACATTTGTTATCCTTTTTTCCAGACTATAATAGAAGGCCTCCAGGGTTGCAGTCTGCTCTCCATGGGTTGGTGGCTGCCATGAGTAGTCAAATGTATGTCTGAGGAAAAAAAGAAAAGGGAATTCTAAAATGAAGGCGAAAAAGGACACATACGTGAAACAGGTACCTTATAATAGACAGTCCTGCGAGCAGAGGTTTCATGACTACATCCAAGCTAGCAAACGGATCAAAGACTGGACAAAGGCTCCAGGGCACACTGATGCAGATTTGGCACAAGTGAGCTAGCGCTCTTGCAGATAGGGAAGGTGCAGGGGCAAGCTTCAGTGAAGTCGTTTGAGGCATCCCTCAGCAATGGTGGGATACAACCCTAGCAAGTCCAATTAATCCCTGTGAGTTTGGAGCCAGCACTTTCCTTCTGCCCTGGGGTATCAGGCTGGTTTTGCTTGCCATGCTGCATATTTCCCCCTCACATCTGTTTCTTCCCTCCTCTAACCCAACCCAAACAATATGAGGTTTTGTCTGCTCTCAGCACCCAGCAGCAGTTTCTCAAGCCCCTTAGCCCTTATTTTGTGTGCGTGCCCTGGACTTAACCAGAACATTCCTGCCATAGGTTAAGCCCAGGCATGGATAATCCAAGAAATTTTTTTGCCTCCAGATCCAAGTGACCATGATGATAACAGGCTCATAGATACCATTTGCAGCTCCACACTGGCCCTTCTCCTGCCTCTTATCTCTCTCCGAGGCAGGCCGGCCTTAGAGATGGGACAGAGATCCCAGCTGCAAGCCAAGAGGATTAGGGCAGTGAAATGCCTGTGTTCCTGGCTTGGCTGTGCTGAACCATTTATCTCCTGTGTTACAATGAGGCGGCTTTCTAGGGCACTGTGGGCGTGGATGCTGTGCCATGCTGCCATCACTGTCCTTGCAGTGCTGTCATTTTGAGCTGGCAAAGCCTCCCACCCACATGAGACCAAAGCCAAGAGCAGCTGCAGAGTGAGCCCCTGCTACACCAGAGGGCTATGGGGAAAGCAGTGACCATCGCATGAAAGCAGGACTGGAGATAGCTGCTGGAGCTGGAAACGGGATCTTTGGACTGAAGGACTAAAGGGTTATGGGAAGAGGGGACATTAGGGCACCACAGTGCCCACAGCATAGCAGCGCTCTTGGGAGAAAACCAGGAAAATTAGTGCTTGGGCAAGGATATCCCTCAGGAAACAGGAGCCAAGCACTGGCTTTGGCAAGGGTGAGAGGGGAGGAGAATTGATTTTTTTCTTCGCCTCTGAAAACTGCCCTTTTTCCCTTTTTCTTCTCAGACAGTGAGACCTTTGCTGTGGCACCTGACCCACAGTGAGAGGGCTTGTCCCCCCTCCTCATGTGGTTAGTTTCTTTCCTGATTAAAAGTGATTAGGTAGCCCTAAAGCCTGTAGAAATGTGACCGAGGGGAATGGAGACAAAGAGTCCCTTCAAGATATCTTAAATCCCCAGGACAGTATTTAGAGAGCCCTGAGGAGAGAACTGGAGCAGAAAGACCCTGCCAGGACCTCCCTGTCCTTCTTCCTCCTGCTGCACCCTTCGTTGCCAGCATCTCCTCCACCATGTCGTTCTCTGAAGCAGAAGTGCAAAGTGCCCGCGGTGCCTGGGAGAAGATGTATGTGGATGCTGAGGACAATGGGACAGCTGTGCTGGTCAGGTAAGGAAAGAGCCCATCCAGAGGGTTGAAGGAGGAACAGCAAGAAGGATGGAGTTAAGGCCTAGGAGCATGAATTGATGTTTTTCATGCAGCCCTTGCTGGTAATATTTTGATCTGCTGTGATTTATCCCATCTCAGGGAGGAAAAAGGGAAGAGGAGTAATCCACACAAGGAAAAATAAAAGGAAATGAGGAAGGGGTGGGAAAAGAAGAAGAGATAAGAACAATTTCTTTACCCATTTAAGGTAAAGAAAAGAAAGTGTGGTATGAAAGAGAATGGGAACAAAACATGGGCCTTATTTCCCTCTTCTCTTTCCCTCTAAACTCCTTTAATGATTTTTGTTAACTTCTCAGTATTTCACTTCTGATTCTCCTTTGGCCTTTCCAGTCCATCTGTTCCATTTTATTGCCCCCTTCTGTCACATTAAAAATGGGAGTTTAGATTTTTGTCTGTTGGTATCCCCAGGAGAGTCGAGACCCTGGTGCCCGACAGTCAGTCAGACAGCAGTCAGTCAGCATCTTGTAATGATACCCTTCACCAACAGATTCACAAGATTGGAGGGTACCTCGACCTCCCTTGTTAGGGGGAACTCACCAGAGCCAAGACCCCTCAGCAGGTCCTGCCAAGGTGTTATCTGCTGCTGGCGACTGCAAGGACTCACTTTAACAGTTTACAAATAACACTTTTTATTAATACAATTTGTGACAGATTAATAAGGTTCGAAGGTTGTCAGTGATAGCGTCTACTGCAAAAATGTTTTAAAGCAATCTACTGGTACATATATTAAGCAAGCACAAGTTCTCATACGAAGCAATCTAATATGCTATGGGGTAAGCATAAGCAAAAGCTCTAGTCCTAAGAGCAGCATTTAACACACATGGAGTATATTTCTCACCCAAGGCATCCCTCTGGGGTGGGAGAATATGGACTCAGCCTGTCGACTGATCCCAGCAGTTTTGGTGCAGGTTTTCTCCCACTTTCTCCCTATCCTCAACTTACTTTTGTACTATTTTCTTTATATTTGGGTGGAGTTTGAGTGGCTCTAGTCATAAATACTTTTTATTTCTGATTGGTGCATTTAATGGGAGGGGGGCAGTGGTCATGGTTTGGCACCTGAGGAGGGGGTTCACCATGGTTCCTGGCTTCAGCAGCAGAACATCTGGATTCTCCCTTATCAGACAGGTACTGTACGGTCTCAGTACCACAATGTTCTTCCATACTGCTGGGATTAGAATGGAGGGGGACCACGTAGGCTCCACTTCGTTCCACACTCCGTTTTGTTTCTCTGAGCGGTGTACTGAGGAGTTGCACTGAGTCAACCTCAGTCCATCCAGGGAGCTGCAGCTGCTTTTTACCTTAAAATTCCGAATACCCTCTAGGTTTAAATCTATCCATCACCCCACACCTTCCTATGGGCTTCCCCCTCTGTTTTCATCCTGTTTTCCTCTCTTCTCTTCTGTTCACCTTTCACATACCCCTCACTCATCTGGGACTTGTATCACCTCCATGAGCATTGATCAGTCTAAATACTATTTCAGGTTATCAGACCTCTACCCCTCCCTCTGGCTTTCTTGCATATCACATCTTATGCCTGCATTACCCTCAAAAAGTGTTACACACTGCTCTTTCCTTCTGCAGTCTACACAACCTGAAGGCCAGTTAGGGTCAGGAATGCAGCCATAAAAGGCTAATAGCATCCAGTAGCTTGGCTCCCTGGGGTTATTTACTCTAGAAGATTTTACTTTAGAGTCCTACAGCCCCAGACCCGTCTATAGAGACGTTCAAGGCTCCCCAGTACAAGAGAGACATGGGGAGACCAGAAAGAGTCAAGTGAAGGGCCAGGAAGATGATTAGGGCATTGGAGTATCTCTCCTATGAGGAAAGGCTGAGAGAATTGTGACTGTTCAGCCTGGAGAAGAGAAGGCTCAGGGGGAGATTATCAATGAGTATATAAAAATCTGAAGGAAGAGTACAACAAAGGCAGAACCTGTCTCTTCTCAATGGTGCCAAGAAACAGGACCAGAGTCAATGGGCACAAACTGAAACACAGGAGGTTCTCTCTGAATATCAGGAAACACTTTTTTACTGTGAGGACTGCTGAGCACTGGTACAGGTTCCCCAGAGAGGTTGTAGAGTCTCCATCCATGGATATACTCAGAAGCTATCTGGACATGGTCCTGGGCAACCAGCTTGACCAGTGGGGTTGAAGCAGATGACCTCCAGATGTTCCTTCAAGTCCAACCACTCTGTGACTCTGTGAAATGCAATCTGGAATTTGCTATTGATACTTCAGGGGGATAAATGGTTTACCTAACAGAGTAAACTGCTTTTTTAAGAGCTTGATGAAGATGACTGTACTTGATTAAAGGCAATTCTAAACATATTGAATTGTGTTACTTTTGAATAAATGAAATGAGCAGTACTCAAACTATAGTCAAACCCATAGTCAAACAGCAATCCATCACAGGTAGGAAGAAAGCTTTGGGATGGACTCTAGGAAGGGGTTAATTAACAAAACCAATAATATATTTTCTCCATTAAAACACCCATCAGAATCACAGTGGTCATATCTGCTGTCCAGAACATCTTTGGGAATATTATGCTGTCACACTTACCTTATGTGAACATGTTCCCACTTCCCTGTGGAAGTAACCTAACACGGAGTTAACACTGAAGAAAAGGTGAGGGAGGGGACAGGCTGCCGTGGGCATGGGGCGCTGTGGACAGATGCAAAAGGCAAAGCAGAAACAAGAAATGCAGAGGACAGAGGTGTCTGTTCTGATAAAGAGAAGGTAAAAGGGCAATAAATGCATAAGATGAGGCCTGGAATGTTTAGCCATATCTGCATTAATGCCTGGGTTCACAAGTTAGGATGTCTCTCATTTCTCAACAGGATGTTTACTGAGCACCCAGACACCAAGTCCTACTTCACACATTTCAAAGGCATGGACTCTGCTGAAGAGATGAAACAGTCAGACCAAGTCAGGGGCCATGGCAAGAAGGTTTTCACTGCCATCAACGATATGGTGCAACACCTGGACAATTCCGAGGCTTTTCTTGGGATAGTGAACCCACTCGGCAAGAAACACGCCACTCAGCTGAAGATTGACCCCAAAAACTTTAGGGTGAGCCAGTAGCCTTCTTCCCAAGGGGTGTAATTGTGAGGGGAGGATGTTTTCCCCTTTGAGGAGTAGAACTGAGGAAAACAGGCATTTCAAAGTGTACCGCCTACCTAGTGACTGTAAGGACAAATGAACCTTCATTGCTAAGGAGGGCTAGATAGTTAACGAGCAGGAAAGACCAGGAAGAAACTTAGCCCCTCAAGCCATGTATTCCATAAGTGTCCAACATGGGGCTCCTCGTGGCCTCTAAACATTTGGGACCGTCCACTGATAGGAGAAAGATTGCAATGGATGGACCAAGTGAATCAGTCCTGTAAAGCCATCTTTAAGTGATAGGTGCAGTCGACAATAACTAGATACATAGGACAGTTTAAAAAAACAGCAGCAGTGACCGCATTTTTTTGTGAATTCTATAATGCACCATATTTTCCATGCCCTGTTACAAGCTCTGCATGCAATATGCTGCAAATAGCTCCTGTACCCCTTTCTGCCTTCCAAGAATCCCAACTAAAGATACATGCTTTGCTCTTATGCATCTAATGTGGAGGAAAGTTCACACTGGTTGTTTCTTCCCTTGTCCTTGTTTAGATTATCTGTGACATTATCTTACAACTGATGGAGAAGAAATTTGGTGGAGACTGCAAAGCTTCCTTTGAGAAGGTAACCAATGAAATCTGCACTCACCTGAATAATGTCTACAAAGAGGAGGGTTGGTGAGGAAGTGCACCCTCCATGCTCTTCAAACATCTTGATGGCACTGATTTGCTGCTTTTGGGCCCCCAGCCCCAGCTGGAAGAATGAAAACATAAAAATAAAATAAAAAAAAGGCAAGAAAAAAGGCTTATACAATATAGATATCAATGTCAATAATTTCCTTAGCAAAATGAGTTTCTACAGCTAAACAAAACCCACAGATGCATCAAAGTCGACCAACAAATCCTGATGTGCTTCACAGTTTCAATGCTCCAGGTGGGTTCCTCTGGCCACTGTCCTTTAAGATTACATTTTAAGATGATGACTTTAAGCTTGCTATTCCTAAAAGAAAGACTTGCTCCTTCCAGCAGCACCAGCAGCTCTTTAACTCATCTACCACCTCTCCATCCTCATGAATGACAAGGAGGCCATTTTGAAGCATGGAACTTGGTAGAGGTCATTGTTTAAGAGGCATGAGTGTTGTTTTGTGTTTGACATTAAACAAAGGGGAAGTGGTGTATGGGAAAGACTAACAACTGGGAAAGACATGGGGAAAGTCCCTTCTTGCATGAGCCAGCAGAGTTTTCTAGTCTTGGTTTCTCAGGGCAGTTTTCAGCACAAGGGTTACAGCAATGAGTGTGATCACCACTGAGTCTCTCTGGGCAGGTATGAACATCTCCAGGGCGTGGATTTCACAGTGTAACTCCCAGCAAATTACTCTGGCTGTGTTCCCTGGCGAGGGCAATAGCACCGAGCTCACTGACTCCTGTGCTACTCAAGAGTGCACCCAGCTGAGGGAAGCTGCTGCCTCGCTGAGTGGGTGACATGGTGGGCTCAGCCCAGCATGGAACTCATCCTGCCCAGTTGCACAGCCTCGGCCTCCCTTCAGTGGTAACTGAGTCCTGAACTATTTAATTGCTTTTCTTCGTATTCCTTAGATGTGGTGAAACAATCAGCTAATAACTGCAAATAACCACATGCTGGTTTGCTTCAGTGTAACACAATAAACACAGAGAAAGCAGATGCGTCCTCTTGTTTGTAGCACAGAGAAGGCGATGTGCAAGTGGTAGCTGGTTACAGTGCACAGTTACTGGTAGTACAGCAGGTTTTACCAAAACCAGCTCAAATTCCCACCTGGGCACCCATCACGCTCACAGCAGTCAGGCTTCTCAGGTGATGTGAAGGGAAGCCTTTCACTTGACCATGAAGCGACAGTTTTGTAAACAGCTAAAAATGCAAAGCTCTCCTTCACTCAACGTGTAGTTTTCCTCACCCACTCCATTTGTTTGGCAAAGGATGCTAAATCCCAAAGTCCAGAAGATGAACTCTTGCCAGAGAGGGAGGACGGGGCAGGTTGCTTTATTTGCTTTGCTATTCTATTTGGCTCAGGGAGAAGGGAAAGCATATTGCACAGCATTATCAAGGATTGTAAAAAAAGAACAAGACGTGTAAAAAATATTTATAGACTCAAATCCCTGTGAGGGAGTACAAGTAGTTAAAGCTCTGAAAAGCTCAAAATAATTTCCCCTTTTTATTGACTTGCCTTAATGCATGTTAAGAGCACCATTTACCATGAGGGTGGTTGGCTGTAATGACCTGCTCTTCATTGTCACAGGCACCCTGGGCTGACGGGGGCCTGCAACACTGGCCGATGATTTAAGGCTCTTGTGTTCCCTGCTCCTGTGATGCAGAAAGGTGTTGCAAAAGCAAAGCATGTGAAACAAATCTAATTCAGGCTGCAGTAAAGAGTGGGTTATTTTGTAAATCCATTTAGAAAAGGGGTATACATTACATTTTAAAAGTTTGTGTGACGTGTGTGGTTTAGGAGTACATGGCCCCCCTTTTTTTTTTATCTGAGATTTCAAAGGATGGCAGAAAGCTTTTCCAAAAGAGCATAGATTAGACAACATCTTGAGATGGAGAATAACTGAGTTGAGTTTCTGGTTTTCCAGTAGCCTCACTGTTCAGTCCTGTCCAGCTTTCCTTGCACCTCACTGTGCCTCTGTAAAACAGCAACATTCACGTACTTGGGAGGCAAACCAAACATACTCCTTACTTACTGAACTGGTAACTATGCGGTGCTGTGCATACTGTATGCATTCTTCTGGAAAACTGATTCCGTGAAGAGAAACAGAAGGGAAACGTCATACCTAAGGGTAGTAGGAAGAGATTTCCTGTGGAGCACCACTGGTGAGTGGGACCAAAGCCCTCACACCAAGCTTCATGGGTTTCTTACAACCTGTGGGACGTCAGAAAGATCTGTGAGATAACCAGTCTGTGATGTAGCATGGGTAGTGTGACAAGTGGCTGTGACATGTTAAATCAGCCAAATGCCCTGGAGTTATCTTTGTGTCTGACCTAAACTAGAACAGTGAAAACATATGGAAAATACTGAGAAAGGGGAAGAGGAGTGAGCAGAAGCTCATGCAGGAAGTTCATCCACTCAGCTAGTTAAATCAAAGTGCTTTGCTGGTCATGTTGCTGGAGAAAAAAAAAGCATTCCCACAAAAAAAACTTGACCTTGTAGAGACTCACTTTCCTGATTCAAAATATTACTTAAACACTGTTAAAATACATATGTACTTGAATTTACCTTGAAAAACTACAGTCACCCGGGTGACAAAGCAAAAACTTACCCAGAGGAAGGTGCATTGCAAGGCATAACCCTGTGCAAATACAAATCAGTGTTGGGATAAAATCCAAGCGTGGCAGCATCACCAAATCACTCTGAGACAAGGGCTACGAACATACCATGGCAATTTGAAATGACAGGGAATGTTTTACAGAAGAAGCTAACCTAGCTGTCAAGGCATTTGAGCCCAATAATTTTCTTGCTAGAGTCTGAGCCAAGCTGCCTTCCTGTCCCTGCCTTTATGACAGGCAGCAGAGAGGCTCAGTGAGGTGAGCAAGGTGGGGAGGTCATCTCAGATACCCTGTGACTGCCCAGATGGGGGACTGGAGACCCTGCAGAGAATCTGGAGAAGCTTCTAGGAAATCCTCCTAGCTGGGTCCAGAGGGAAACCCTCCAATGTGTCCACCCTTCTTGTATGAAGGCTATTGGTATTGTTGGTGATTGAAGTGAAGGGCTGTTTGAGCTCTTTTGCCATAGAGCTGTGGCTGTAGGTACAGATATGTCCCTCAGAGGTGTTGCTTTACACTGAAAGTAGGGGCTTCTTCAAGATACCATTTAAAACACTGTTTTGCAATCTGTTTTTCCCCAGGAATGAGGATGAAGGAACACAGACACCAACTTTAAAGAATAAGTGTTTAAGTTTACTATAGTGCAAAACAGTAAAGAATTACAAAAGAAACAGTGGCTTATGAAAGGATACACTTAGCAATGCATCTAACCTTTACTACAAAAGTGTCTATAGTGATTAGGAGAGAGAAATACGTCACCAGTTACCCTATAACACTTTACCATCACCCAGACCGCACTTCAGCTGGGGAGGCCCCGATCACGGTGAAGGACTGGAGAACCTCTTCCCGGTAACTGGGAAATCCTATGCAGTCCCTCCATCTTTGCTGTGAGAGGGTCTAGAGGGTCCAGCTTATATAGTATTAAACAAACCAGCTTACATCACTCAATCGGTGTGGAAAACAATCTGGCTTTCTTCTCTTCTTGGTTTTCCCCTGCAGCCTGGCCAGGGCTCAGTGCAAAATCAGGGAGTCAGTTCAGACTAACTACTGTCAGATACCCCCGTGGCCTTGACTAGTCTCTAAATACAGAGCTACGGCTACATTTATATCTCAAATATGAACCAGCTGCGACCATGTGAGGCCTACTGCTCTCCCGGCCTTGGCTGAAAAGAAAGGCACATTTATAACACATACAAGTCTTACTAATTATTAATAATATGCTGTGCTAACAAGCACAAATATGTACTTTTAAAGCATTACTAAGGATTATACAGCATCTTGGTTAATAAGAAGATATATGGCTAAATACAATACTAGGCTGAATATAATATTAGGTTGGAAAATCAGTCTATAGGTCAACCTTGGCTCAGGGCCTGTTCTTCAGGCCCCAGCACTACAAACACCCAATGATGGGTAGAAGGCAGTGAGGGTACAGCCCAGACAGGAACATGCTGGGAGCAGCAATGTTTCTACCCCATGCTTGGTACCAGGGTCATCGCTTCTGTTAGAACTGGAGAGGGGCAAGGGAGCCCTGTTATACCTTCAGTTCACTTTCCTGGCTAAATAAAAGGCACCACAAGGCTTGAGATGGCACAACGTGTGACAAAGAAGGATTGCTGCCTACAAAAGATCATACTGAGATATGAGAAGTGAATTGTGATGTCTGAATCAGCACTAGGAGCCAATGGTCCCTGGAAGAACAGAACAGCCACTGAATTCAAATGTCTGTACATCCAGTGTGGCACTCAGATGTCTCATAAAAGCAGAGGTGTGACTCATGCTGCAAACCAAACCAAAAAAGCCCCCCAACTTATTTTAACCTTCTCACTTTTCAATATTGCAAAATATATTTTTTTTTTCTTTTGTGACAACATCTGGGTTTAGGGAAAAGGGGATGAGAAAGCAGATTCCTTTTTTCTTTACCTTTGCTAAAGCTAATATTGAGATAATGGACATGTGCAATTAAAATAGCACTGAGTCTCAGTTAACCTTTTGGGCCATACCAGAGCACTTCCGTCTTATGCAGTGAGGTGGGTTTGAGCCAGTTCAAGGCACAATTACACCGGTCAGATTGCACATGGGCAGCATCAAACAAGCCTAAGACACACAGGACTGACTTTTTCCTGCTGTGAGCCAACAGCATCCCACACTGAATCATTTGCTTACTCAATAGAAATGTCAGTCCTGCTGTACTGTCAGAATATTTCGTGTGCTTGCCTTGGAGAGCCCAGGATTCTGCTTCTGAAGTTCTCGGATGTGCTTGCTCAGGAGGATGCACTGTGGTGTGTCTCTTGCTGGCAGCAACATGATGCTTCAACTCCCCTCTGCACAACCACAAAAGTGGACAAATTAGGGACCTGCTGCTGGTGATGGTGGTGCTGCTGATCTCCATACAGCCTCCACAGGCTGTCCAGCAAGGACACCTGGCAGCCACTGACCACAGCCACCAAGCAGAGCAGGTGGAGATCCCAACATCATGCTTAAATGTCCCATTAGCACAGACCATCAGCAGAGATTTGCATGGGCTTACAAGCAGAAATAAAATTTTAGGACAAGGAAGAACATTGGAGCTGACATCTGCAATATGGTCCCACCCTCCATCAGGGCGGTGGCTGCCCCAGCCTGGTGGCAGTTCTTTACTCCCATTGTTCTGCTACAAACCAGTATGAGTTTAGGAAGAGGGCAGCAACTTGAAAAGTTACAGTAGTTCCATGCAAAGTCCCCACCCACTTACCACCTTCCAGTGATGGAGACAGAGAGCCCTGAGCTGGCCTGATGGTGCCTGACAGCCAGTGCTGTGAACTTGCCTTCTTGGCAGCGTCTCTGAGCCAGCACCTGGAACGATTTCTAACCTTTGTGCTCTTAACTGAGCATCACCATCAATACTTTACTACAGTCAGCATTTGTCAGATCATTTCAGCCTGGGAAAGGGCTGTACAGCCACAGCAGCTTCTGCTGTCTGTCGTGCCCTTTCTGACCTTGCCTGTGTCCAGCTCTGCTCTGTTGGTAGCTAATCCTGCCTCCCTGATGGTGCATCTCTAGGACTCTGCTTGCCTGCAGTGCCCTGGCAGCACCACTGAGCCTGGGAAGGGGGTTTGGGACTGCGGTTTCCCCAGCAACAAGAGGTGAAAAGCCAGAGCCAGGAGAGAGAAGTCATGAGAGAATTTTCTAATTGCCTGCTGACTCCATTATATCCCCACAGATGGGAAAGCAGGGATAAAGAGGAGAGCCAGGGCTAGAAACAAACATTTCTTCTTCTTTCCTTGTATTTCCAGTTGTTGATACAACTGCCCAGCAGTCTGCTGCTTCCCAGTTTTGCAGGTTGCAGTGAAAGCTGGATTTGAGGTCTTACTGAAAAGAAGAATTAAAGAATTACATCAATAGTAACAGTGCAAGAATTTATTAAGAATCAAGTGGAAGAAAATTATCAAAGCAAAAAGTCAAAAAACCTCCCCAACCCTCCCCCTCTCCAAAACAAACAACAAAAAAACCATCATGCAGGACTGAATGAAGAGTGCATTAAACATTTTTTATAAGCCACTGCATCAGGAGAAACTAGCCTCTACTGTCTGTTGAACAAAAGACAACTATAGTGAGGAAGGTGGCATGTGAAATACAGGACAGAGAACAGTAAAGTAGGGGGTAACCGGGTGCTGCAGGCCCTCACACTGCACATTGACATCACCTCTGGTGCATTTATACCTAATTTAATGATGACTGCAATCCCAAACTGCTTGAATCTGTAACAGTCCTGGCGGGGACAGCACACGTCTCACTGAATCGTTCGTTTTCTGCACCATAGGAGCGTCTTGTTGAGATACTGTGTTCCTACAGCTAAAACCACCCATTCAGATGTACTCACCCATGTCCTTAGCAATCCTGCATTGGCCCCAGGGGTCTCAAGATGAATTGCTACCATTCTCTTTTCAGCTAAATAGACAATCCCTGCTAGGAGGCTATTTAACATTTGCACAATCATCCACTTGCATCAGTTCAGGGAGCTGGTTCACCTATTTTCCCCCACTGCCCCTGGGGCAGGATGGATGGTGCAACATAGGCTGGACAGACAGATGAGCTCCAGAGCAGAGTTTGCATTGTAGCAACAGGATGGTGACTCCCAGTTTCAATACCTGATGGAAGGCAAGAGGACAGAGATGAACAGACTCCTCTGCCAGCTTCATTGGCAAGTCGGATGGCGGGTAATGGAATATGGTGGCACTAGGCCAAGCACCTCTTTGCTTGGAAATGTCACTGTTCTACTGGGAAAAGCAACTCACATATGTCATCCAGCACTGGATCAGACTGTGGATGGAAGCTGCTGAGTCGCCATCCCTGGAGGTATTTAAGAGGTGTGTAGATGTGGCACTTAAGGACACCGTTTAGTGGTGGACTGGGCAATGCTGGGTTTGCAGTTGGACTTGATGATCTTGAGGGCCTTCTTCAAGGTAACCAATTCTATGATACTATATTCAGGAGGGGATCTCATTTCTGGTAATGTGCCATCCTCTAGCTGCTTCCCATCTTTAACCTTCTTCTGTTTTATGCTCCCCTGACTAACCCGGAGTGATTCTGGTAATAATGCTTGCAGGTTCACTGCATTTTCAACACTTTAAATCAGTGAAATAATCTACTCTTTTTGCTCAGTTTGCACTCTTGCAGCCTGGTAAAAGCGGCTATGGAGCTACAACCGCATCAGCAAAATTTCAAAGATCTCAAGAGCTGATGCTTAGCTGCAACACCCCTAGGTTCCTTCAGAAGCTCCACTTCTTAATCTTTTTGACCATGAAGACTAATGTCAGTCAATACCACTCTTCAGTTGTCCAGCAGGAAATTTAGAAGTGATGAATATCTTGGTTTTGCATTCCTGGAAATTAGGTAGTTGGGTTCTGATGAGAGGGTAGAAGATCCATACTTAGGCACAACCAATAAAACAGTCTCCCTTTCTGGCAGACGTTCCAGACCTCTTGCATCCTAAGTGTGTTTCATCAGTCCCTTTAATTCAGTTTTCTTCCTAACTGCACTTCAGTCCTGTACTTCCACGTATAATTCAGATTATTTTATCAGGAAATCAAAGGTAAGCCTCACCTTCCTTCTGCTTAACACTGGTGTGGTACTTGGATACTATGAAGCTCACCACCCCATGAAAACCTCTAAATAAGGGAAGGCCCAAACCCAATCACTGTTTTGTAATTAAAAGTCATTTGTAAAATAAATGGCGTATTATCCAAAATCTGCTAGTAAGGAGTCTAAGAAGTGTTATGTCACAGTCTGCAAATTTCACCACCAGTCCCCCCTTTTACAACACAAAATTTCTAGTTGCTGGCTGCAGGGGGAGACAGGCCCTCAGTATTTCTGGAATATTGTTATTCCAGACAGGAATTCCTGAGGAATCACTGGCACTTGTGCTATGCAAGATGTATCTAGAAATGACTGTTCACCTTTTGTCACACCACTAGAATTTCACTTAAAACTGTGACAACAGATGTTATCAACCACTGACAGTATGGTCAGTACTAGAGGGACAAACAGTGGTAACTTTCATTCATCAAGCACTTGGGCCACTCAGGAAGTCATAAAACATTCCCAGGAAGGAAACTCATACTCAGAATTCAAATGGGTAAATAATAAAAAGTGTTAAGTAGTTAGTCATCATTAAAATGGAATCAATTCAAAGTGGAATGTGCAATGCTGAATCCAAGTCCTCGCAGAGGTGTAAAGGTCCTGTTCTAGCTTTCACTGTCAGCCAAAATACTGTTAAATTATCTTACGCATTAGAATTATCACCCAAGTGTTCTGACCATACTGAAGATGCTACAGAAAAGACACTGAGAGAAAATGCACACAGTGAACGGTATTACACACTGATGATTAGCAGGCCTACAGAGACACTGCACAACCCGCTGAAAATGCCAATAAATCATGACAAATACTGCTCTTAAGCTTCAATGTTAGGTAACTCAGTGGCGAGAACTCAAGGACAAAAAAATTTACCTATGTTTAAATTCTTCTGTGTGGGAGCAGAGCACATTTGAATAGTTTAAATACCCCAAAGCACTTTCAATCCAACAGAATGGACAGCACCCCCTTTATGTTTTGTCGGCGACATGGACTGGGATCGAGTGCACCCTCAGCAAGTTGGCTGATGACACTGAGCTGTGTGGTGCAGTCAACATGCTGGAGGGAAGGGATGCCATCCAGAGGGACACTGACAGGCTTGAGAGGTGGGTCCATGTGAACCTCAAGAAGTTCAACAAGGCCAAGTGCAAGGTGCTGCACCCGGGTCAGGGCAATGCCAAACACAAATCCAGGCTGGGGGATGAACAGATGGGGAGCAACCCTGCAGAAAAGGACTTGGGGATGCTGGTGGATGAGTGACTGAACCTGACCCGGCAATGTGCATTTGGCAGGCCAGAAAGCCAAGTGTATCCTGGCTGCATCACAAGCAGCCTGGGCAGCAGGTCAAGGAAGGGGATTCCACCCCTCTACTCCACTTGGGTGAGAACCCACCTGCAGTGCTGCATCCAGCTCAGGCATCCCCAGCAGAGGAAGGACATGAATCTGTTGGAGTGGGCCCAGAAGAGGGTTACCAAGTTGATCAGAGGGATGGAGCACCTCTCCTGTAAGGACAGGCTGAGAGAGGTCAAGTTATTCAGCCTGGAGAAGAGAAGGCTCCAGAGAGACCTTACAGCACCTTCCAGTACTTAAAGGGGCTACAAGAGAGCTGGAGGGGGACCTTTTACAAGGACATGTAATGACAGGACACAAGGGAATGGCTTTAAAATGGATATTAGGTAGAAATTCTTTACTGTGAGGGTGGTGTGGCATTGGAACAGGATGCTCAGAGAAGTTCTGGATCCCCCATCCAAGTAGGTGTTCAAGGCCAAGCTGAACAGGGCCTTAAACAACCTGGTCGAGTGGAAGGTGTCCCTGTCCACAGCAGCGGGGGTGGAACTAAATGATTTTTAAGGCCCCTTCCAACCCAAACCATTCTATAGTTCTGACTCCACAGGTTTCTGCTTTTGAAGATTTTAGGACTTCAATCAGGACTGTGATCAGAATGACCACTTCTCCTAGAGCACATATGTATGTTAAAAACCCTAAAAACCAGATGTCAGTTTTTAAAAGACTGAACTGCTAATTAACACCTTAAAGAGACCAGTATATCCTTGTTAAGTTATTGGACAATATGGTTTCTTTTTTATTTTTTTTTATTTCTTTTGTTCTTAATTTTCGCTTGTTGTTGCTGGTTTTTTTGTTTGTTTTAATACAATTAAGGATGCATCCCACAAGAAAAAGCAGAAAGAGTCCTTATGGAAAAAAACAAATATATTGAACACATACCAATCAAATGGTACAGATATGGGACTGGCTTTGATTTCAAAATTTAAGTAGAAATAAAAAAGATGTAATGCAACAGCTGTTCAATTTCCAAGTCTAAATAGGCACTGTAAAAAGACATTTTGCTTTCTCCAGCACACATTCCTGTCTAAATGCTCCCACTGTAATCAACTCCTAGGATCCCAAACAAAAATAAAACCCAACATTGGGAACATAACCTTAGCGAAAAAGTTAATATCCATCCACCCACCCTCTTACAAAAAAGCAAACAAAAAAAAAATCCCCCCAAATACAACCTTTCAATGCTGCTGTTTTGACTGGAGCAGAATCGGAGAATTTATAAAGGTTCAAAAGCACCCAAGGCAAGTAGTACAATATAATTTGTTCACTAACTTGTATTGGAAAGGAGATTAAAAACATTGAGATCTGCATCTTGGTACATAAAACTGTTGTCCTGAATAAAGAGAAATCTTTCAGAAAAGTTTTACAACTTGGTGGAAGTCCAGGACCCAGCTTTAGGCATCATTAATTGATGGGGTTTAATTCTGACTTTGTTATAACCACTTTTATATACTGTACATCTACCCTAGTTGGATCAGTGTCTCGAACTGCTCACTGGTGTCCCTTTGAACAACTGTAAACTAAACCAAAGTATGCAACTCCATAGGAAGCTAGAGATCAGGTGAATATACAGCCAGTTATATCTCCCCTGCTTCACGCTCCTCTGAGCTCCTTGGGTCTTCTGATCTGCCATTAGCACTTTCATAAGAACGTTTCTTGTCTTTGAAATCTCGTGGTGACCTCTCTCTTGAGCTTCTATCTTTATCACGGGATGTTCTATCGCGGTCTCTTGAACGTTCTTTGTCTCTGGAAGATCTTTCTTTAGAGGATCTGAAAAGTGCAGTACATTTGAGAATTTGAGTCAGTCATGAACTTTTAGCTATCAAACAGCACTTGGATTTTGTATTTTTCTTCTTTTTCCAACCCAACTTCAGATTTTCATAAATAGAAGTGTATGAGAAGACATCAGAAATCATTCTATTCTTCTCCCTTTCCTACTTCCGATTTCAAAAGACAAATACTTTGAGGCAGGATTTAATCTACATCTACTACAGAGCCCAGATTAAGGGCAATGTGCTTCACTAAATCTCTTATTTTCAACCTCCACCCTCAAGTTTGTATTAACTGAAGTTTAATGGAAATTTTTCATCTGCAGTTTCTATCTTAAGAATTTCTAGCCTTTCTCAGACATATAAATTACAAACTTAAATGTTTAAAAATGGGAGTCTGATTAAAAGCAGGGGGAAATTAACTCGTGTTATTCTGGAACAAGACTATTACATGACAAATACAAACTAAACCAAACTGTGCTACAATTATATTTTGTTATAAGAATTAGCCCTTGTGTGATTTTGCAAGGTTGGGGTGGTATTATTTTTAGATATTTTACTCAGATAATATGCATTTTTTAAATGATAGAGCCAGAAAAGGGATGTTATGTTAAACAATCCATATTGTTTTAAATTGAATGAGCTACCTGTATGGGAAAAAAACGGATTAGACATCCTTCTCTATATTCCCTTATAGATGCACTTAAGTCTGTTGTTGAAAAACATTGCATTTTCATTTTACCATGTACTGCAATCATAAAACAGCTTAATACAAACTTTTACAGAAAAAACAGCATGCTACAAAGCTAGTCACTCGTTTCCTTGTCAAAAAAAATTTGGTGTACTGGCCAGAGACTGTACTCTCTCCCCTTACAGAAAGTTACTGTCACTTCACCTCAAAGCTTCAAAACTAAGGTCTGCAAAATGCTCCTGGCACTAATTTCCTTTTACAAGCTTACAAAGAAGTGACCTTTCATCTTAGTTCCTCAGCTGAAAAGATTACTTTCCCTACAATTTTGCAAGACTTAGCATTTGCAAATGCTAAGATCCAGAGGTATTATTCCTATTCCACAAATCACATGTCACAGAAGAGAAGCTACATGCCAAGTAAGAGGTTAATCCCAGAGTTAGTACAGCTGTTGAGCAAGTATCTTGTGCTGCAAGTCCCCTGCAGAAGTAACAACGCTTCCAAACTGGTTGACTCAGGCTAACTCTAGCAATTAATCCTAAAACAGACAGACAGATAGGATATGATGCCATTCACAGCTTTGGCTTTTTAATCAATGCATTTTTGGAGGAATATTAAGATGCATTCATCCAGCTGTCCCCTCTCTCTACAAGTGAGTCTCTAATCAGCAGACAAGAAGAAGGACTGGGTTTATAATGAATCACAGCACAGCGATGTGAAAATTTATACAACTGCCTTAGCAAGCAGTATCACTACCAAAAGACTTAGAAATATCACTACTGTCTTTCTCAAGGGCAAGGTACTGCCCTTGACTTACCTTATCTAGAATGCTAGAAAGCATTACTACCTAACTGATCCTTAACAGTCAGCAGAAGAAAGAGATACTTTAAGGCACAATTTGTCTCATCTCAAAATAGACACAAAATTATGTCAGATGAGTCTGTAATGAGACTCATGAGACTTACATCTCACCTAGTCATCTAAAGCCAGGTGAAATGAAGCCCCATCTTATGACTTCAGGTATTCATCCATACAATGTCTGTATGGGAGCAATCATCCCTTGTCACATGAATTCTTGTAAGTGGGCTCAAGCATACTAACAAAACCTTCTCTCAGTGTACCCATGTTTAGGTCTGTGTCATGACTGACCTTACTGAGTATGCATCTTAACATCTAACTGCAAACACTCACTTTCTCGTTGGAAAGTAAAATGCACCAACTACATAGTTTGTTTCTAATGAAACAAAAGACAATTTTATTTATTTGAAACTTATGACTACCAGCAAGAAAAAGTAGGACTTCATTTAGATCTGCTCTTAGTAAGCCAGTAATCCAAGCCTGAGTAGACCTAGAGTTCCTATTACCTTAGGCAGGTTGCTACTATTACCAGATCGGTTCTCATTATCTAAGACACACTGCTACTATTGCCTGACACTTTGTGTAAGTTCAGTTGAACATACATAGAGTGTGGAGGTCTGGTCCTTATACTGATAAATTTGAAATGAGATCCCAGTCATTAATAGATTTAAATCTATCCACCAGTTTCATAGGTGAATGGTAGTGATACGGAATAAAAAAAAATGTATCTGTCAGACAAATGTATGTGTTTGTAGCATTTCCTCAGCTATAGCACACAGTAAAACATCCCTTTGCTTTCAGAATTAAGAAGTACCTGAGAGGTGACACTTTTTCATTTAATGTGAGAGGCTCTTCAGAAAATACTTTCTTATAAAGGGTGGACAGGATAAACCAGAAGGAACTGTGTGGTTCGCTGAAAGCAGGAATACTCTGCACATTTGCCTGTAATCACGGCACACTTCTCTTAAGGCCCTAGAATTACTGGCACCAGGGGCTGCCACTGCTGCAGCCTTCAGCTGCCTTTCTACTGCTTGTGTCACACACTGCTCTCTTGCAGGAGTTGGGTAAGAACACCATGTTCCCCAGATCTGAATTTATTTGGTTATTCAAAATCAAAATGCTAGGACTCCTTCCTGAAGAAGTTAACTTCCTGGAGCCTGTCTTCTATTTTCCGGAGTATTCTTGGTCAGAATTCCTTGGACAACTGAATGTTATGAGCTTAAGACACACAGGCTTGAATAGAAATATTTCATATGAGGATTTTAAGAAATTCCTTCTAAAACAAATTTAAAAAATAGGATTTGGCAATGAGTGCTTCCCTGGAATAGAAAAAAAGAGTTCCTAGGAGACAAGGACATCAGAGCCTGTGAGTTCAGGTCTATTTTGCATTCTGGTATCACCATTGGTATGGTATTCAACAGAAAGACTTCTCTGAAGTTCATGTGGAGAGCTGCTCTACTGACTAGAAGGGCATCTCTAAAAAGGAGGTATCCAGCCCAGGTGCAAGTTCAACAGCCATCCTGGTCCCAGTGCAGCAAGATCATAGTTCTACGGATTCTTCAATCTCTTGAAAGCACAATATACGTATTTTCAGAGTAAAAATTTTGCTTCACCTCAGAGAAATAAGAGGTATGAGCTGCTAATGATGGCACAGCAGTTTTTTCCCCCCAAGTCAACAGTACTGTAAAATTCTTATTTGTACCAGGGATTCTTCCAACACAGGTGTGTTGCATTCCTTCAGGGAAGAAACTGGAGAAATATCTCCAGTACTGAGGTTGAAATTTGCTCCCTGAGGTACATTATATTTTTTTTTACTTTTAACATGCTTACTGTTACATGGATAGCACCAGGGGTCTATACCATTTCCCTGTTCTTACATATCTCTCTGCATCATTTGCATTGTGCTAATCATACTGGAGAGTCTGAACAAGTACGATCAACCAGAACAGTTTTCTTCGAAGGATGGAAATCGAGTCTTGCAAAGATGGAAAAGCTGAAGCAGTAAAGGCAGTCTGAGCACATACTCTACAAATTGGTTTATCCAAATTAACAAATACATTGATTCAAAGGAAAAGCCTGTAATAAAAACTACAGGTTTGAAGATTTGCTAATCTGCTCTTGTGAATGCCATGAAGGGGCACGCTCTTCGGAGATGGAAACTGCGAAGTCTGAAATAATGACTTTAGAAAACTGAAGTATTTTAAATACCAGACACTACTGCTGATATCAAGTAGAGTGCTGAACTTATAACTTTTATCCATCTGCAACAAAAAGAAAGAAAAGACTTGGACTAACCCTGTCTTCTATGCTCTCTTACAGAGCACAATGCGATTACAGTCACCTACCTACTCTATGAAGAAAAAAGCTCATTTTTTGAGCAAAGAGCCCATGAGATCCTTGAACACGTTCAACGTATTTCTCCATCCTCGGTGATTTAACTCCTAAAATAATTGAACGATAAACCTTGCATGTGTGGCCGCTTCAAAACCAGACCTTTTACCTTCCTGCAAGTCAACAGTCTGTCAAGGCTTTAAGACTGAGCACCCTGACACTGTACTGCACTCAAATGTACACCATGGTGGCTGACCTATAAAAGAAAAGAATCCTGTTTATGAGTAGGCCTCCCTGTCAAATGCCTCGTTGTGCAATCCCATTCTAAGTTATGTTTAACTCATCTAAAAGAAGCCAGCAAATCCTCAGGGGCAGACAGCAATCGAATAATTCAAAAGCAATAGCCCCATCTTGCCCTCTTCAGTTACCCTTTAACGAGAGGTTCAGTGACTTTCCTTGCAAAGCAACATGTTCAGATGTAGTGCAACAAGTTTATTTTCAGGCATACCTAAACTTGTTTGTATATGGTGCAGTACACAACAGATGGGCTCTGGTGCTGGGAACAAGAGCCCGAGGGAAAAAACAAATGTATGACAGTAAGATGACTGCTGATATCCCTGGGGTCAAATGAAAATGAGCTGTTTTTCTACACTGCAGGAAGCCTGTATTATCAACTTGACACCAGTACTCTGTAGCACTCATCCAAAACTGAAATAATGTAACGCTATTATTTTTATAAAAAATAAATAGAAAAAAGTCACTCTGGTACGTCAAACCATAATTACGCTAAAGCTGTAATTGAAACCTGAGACAGAGTCAAAACGTGTTTAAATTGCCAAGTGGTAACCGTAAACTTAATTTAGTGTGAGAATTCTCATCATGCCTCTAGGAAAAGCCATTTATTTCTAGGGCAACACTTACCTCTTTTTGGAGCTGCGTTCTCGGCTTCTGTCCCTGGAACTATGCCTGCTTCTATGATGGCTGCGACTCCGGCTGCGGCTGGTGGAGCGAGACCTGTGACGATGGCGTTTCTCACGGGATTTGGATCGAGTTCTTCTCTTCCGTTCCCGTGAGGCTGAGCGAGACCGGTGTCTGCGGCGATCTCGGGACCTAGATCTAGGAACAGAAAGGACTTAAACCAGACACTGCATTCACCCAGGTACTCTTACCAGTGTACTGTGAGTATTATGCACTCTATGCATAAGCAAATCTGCACACAGAATGGTCTGCAGCGTTCAGAGCTACTGCATTGTCTGATCACAGGCAAACAGGGGAAAGCAACATTAGAAAGGTCAATTCAAGCCTCTGAAAGCAATTAAAAATATGGAAAAAAATCTACTTTTTAAAATTTCAAAATCTTGTCTTTATTAGGCAAAGTTGTAGAACTCCCTGATGCAGTGATACAGGTTATCTGCCAGAATCTTTGTATTATGATGTTCTGAAGAAACTGGACTATATTGTTCCCCATTGCTACAAAAAACAAAACTAGCCTGCAAGGTTCTAAACACCATAAAAATTCAGTCTATTCTTTCCTTTTTTTTTTTTTTTTTTAAATCACTTTGCAGTCATACCTCACTGGTGACTTGCAACAGTGTAGGTTTGGAAGAACACTCATACTATTGATGGATGATCTATTAAGAGTTAACCTGGTGCTTAGGATTTTAAAAACATGGGGGTTCACAAAAAGGTATTAACCACAAACTTCTGTAAAGAAAAAGCAATTATCTGTGTTTTAAGTGTTATTTGGGACACAAGGCTGCATTGCAGGAGCCATAAAATAAATGTACATGTATAAACTCAGTAGCATGGTATAAAATCACAGAGAGATGACTATGTAACAGAAAACTTTGTTAATAAAGATGGATGTCTTAAACCAATAGTGCTACACAAACTTATAATGTTCCAGCTTGTGAAAGGCTGGCTTCACCGCTAGTATTCCTTGTCTGCAGATTTATATACCTTTTGGCATGCTTGCTGTGGGATCTGGACCTGAAATAAAAGGAAAACAGTAATTTTTCTTATAGAATCTTATTATTATATAAGGTACAATTTAGTAATAATAAACTAGACTAGTTGACATGTAATTGTATTTCTTGTTTTAGTAGCAATTGTTTAAAGGCCTTTTATTTAATATTAACATCTTTACTGCTACATGTTTACCAGGAAACACATCCCTGTTTTGTGCTTGTGGGTTTTGGGGTTTTTTTCCCCCCCCTTAATTCAGTTTTGAGATTACCATACTAGAAACCCAAAAGAATGTCAACTTTGCTTTTTAACTCCCACCCCTCCTATAGAAAAAGCTTACAGTTCAAGCCAGTATTCCCTTATTTCCTGACAGGCAAGTATTATCAGACTGCAACAGATTTCAAAAGTTTACACTGTTAGCCTCTGAAGCTAACATGTTGAGAGAACTGCAGTTCAGATTCCATTCCACTCTAGCCCCACAAAGCCTGGAAGCTACTATTTCACAGAAGAACAGGGAATTACTTTCCTTAGTCATACATTCAAATACTTCCAATAAGGAAATTTTCTAACATCTATGAAGAAAATAGCTATCAGATGTTAGAAAATCACATGTGTATAAGCTCACATTTATCAGGTCTCAAAACAAGGTACACACCTGAAAATTATCTCATTTAAAGGCCATTTGTTCCAATATGTAGATGTACTACTATCAGTAGTTTTTAAAAAGGTTTTTTATGGAAACAATTCCAAGTTTTAACAGTTAGACATGAAATTCCATCTCAATCCTTGTAAGTTTTCAAAGAATGCAAAGTATTGTAATTCTGCAGATTTAGAAATGTTCATGAACTACATCATAGGTTTCTCATTAAACTTAAATAGGTCATTATGTACATGCAATTAAAATAGCTCCCTACCTCCTTAGTTTCTCCCTTTCTTCTCTTTCTCTCTCCTCTCTACGTTTCAGACGTTCCTGATTTCGTTTCTCCTGTTTATCAGCCACAATCCTCTAAAAGCAAATGAACATATTCATTAAGTTATACTTCAAAATTTCTCAGATGAAGGTGCTATAAAAATGATCTAGACATTAACATTCAGTTCTTTTTCTCAGGTATATTCCCTTTCTCTTGTGTATATTATTCCCTCTCTCTTCCTCAGTATATATGTATTTTTTTCTTCAAGAAACAGAAGTTATTGCAGAAGAGCTGCAGCAAATAGATGGGTGTTACACGAAGACCTGAAATATGCAGAGTTAAACATTAAGTTTTTAATAAAGGGGAATTCAGAGCAGCAAGTCATGCCTTTAATGTGAGAGTTTCCATGCCAATCCTATCATATTTTGGCCACCGGGGAAAGGTAGAAAGAATACAGAACCGGGAGAGTTAATTGTTTCTTAAAGGACTTGGTTGGGCTGATACCTAGGTTTTGAGGCTACTTGTTTCTGTATTGTGACCATGAGACATAATTAGAGCAGATGCTTCAGCTGTTAGCCCCCAGGTTGAACTCACTACTACTGGGGACAAGGCACGCTCAGTAGAGGGCCCTCAGATGTGGAACTCACAACTGGAGATCTGGCCAAACCCAAGTCTTGCCACCTTCTGGACATGATGCAAGAAATTCAACTCTTTGTAAAGACCTTCTTCTGAGAGGTGGAATTGCCCCAGCAGCATCTTGATTAGATCTCTGAGGAGAGCTCTGAGGAAGGAGGGGATAGTTATTGTTTTCTTCTTTTGTTAACGAAGCACTTCAAAAGATTATTTTTTGATGCTTTGGGAATGTGAAATAAGTTATCCATGCATAGTTTTTTTCCGAATGGTGTAAATAATCAGTCAATTCAATCCCTATATCAAATTATATCTATACTTCCTTGTACAACATCACTAATTTAACTACAAGCTAGGCTTCTCATTCAAGTGACTCTGTGCATAATTTCATGGAGGGATGAGAGGAAGCACACGTGATCTGTTCTAGGCATCTAAGTTACACCAGCTATATTAGGAGCCTAAATTGCCTATACAGTCAACAGAAAGAGTTGGGCTCTCCAAAGAGTAAGTCATTATCCATGCAAGACAGCTGGAATATTATGAAACATAATACAAGTCAATTTACTCAAACCCACTAGCAGCATTTTCTGCTGTTAGGGCTTCAAGTCCTTTAGCTATTGTCTTCAGTGATTTCTACAGCTAAAATGCTTAATTAAGCTGGGAACTCCATAATTTCTATATCAAGGTCATAAATGGCATCAGTGTCCAAATCCATTCTCTAGAATACCAGAAGACCAGAATACAATTCCAGTAAGTCTTTCTTCCAGCACATGATTTCTGGTCAAGATAGGGTTTAGGATAATATTCCAACTGGATTTCAAATTTTCAAGCTACAAAGAACATGCAACCTCCCCATAACAATTATTTTAACAGCTAGCCTGACTTCAAGATATCCATCATTCTGTATTTCCACTTTGCATAGCTACAGCCTTGAGTTGTTGGAACCTGTTTATTTCATCTATTGTCACTTAAGCTTAAAAGCCTTGAAAAATTACTTAGAGGAAAATTCAAAGTCACCTCCTAATCTTTATCCAGATAAAATAAACAAAGTGAGTTTTAGTCATTCACCATACAGCAGGCTGTCTGAGCTCCAAGCATTTCTTTACATTTTTTTGAAAACTTTTCCAAGTGTTATCATCCTCCTTAATCCATGCTCTTGTATTTTTAAGTCTCATTACTATTTTTAGTCAATCATCTGGCTAAAAGCAAAGTTCCTGGCTATCTCCTATGACTGCTAAATATATTTTAACGTTGCTGCTGTTCGTTCAAAATACAGTTAATCAATTTACAAGTAGAATCACACTCTTTGTTCCCAAGATGTATTACTCTACATGTGTGTTTTAATATACCTCAGTACAAAAGAGGTCATCTTAGTAAACTATCTGGGTAATTGATGTTAAATTAAAATCTTTTGTGGTTTTTAGGCTAATGAAATCTCAAATTTTAAAGTGACATGAAAAAATCCCACACATCCAGAAGGAAATATTCAATTAAGGCTGCCTGTCAAATAATTAAGTAGGACCACACACACAAAATATAGGAATGATTTACCCTGAGTTCCTCGAGCTTCTCTCTTATTTCAATAAATCCCAAATGTAGTTTTCCTCCAAAATGATCAGCAAGTCGTCGGTCATTGTCATGAAGACCAAGGTAAGCTGAGCACACTTCACAAACCCGTAGCTTCTGCTGCTGAAAGCTGGAGGCAGGCATAGAATTCCTGTACACTTCCTAGAAAAAAAAAATTTGCTGTTACTTCTCAGTGCACATAAATACAAGGATAACACTTTACCAAGCATATGCTAGAAATTAATAACCAAATTCAATGTACACCAGCACACCCTTCAGTTAATTCACACTATTCATAAATCAACTGTTTCATTAAGATACAAGGCACGTTTCCTTATTGAACATATTTAAAAGCAGGACATTAGCAAATGGTTTTGTGGATTTGTGAATTAAAAAAAGTGAGGTAATTATTACCTTTACATAAGACTATATTGCACAGAAAGCTAAACAATATTTTCATATCCAACAACAAATACACATTAACACTACAATTACTATGTTGACATACTATGAAAATATTACACCAGTTTTAATTCTGAGTGCAATTTAAAACAGTGTTAGTTTCCCGAGAAATCCATCTACATTTTAGACACTAATTAAACACATTATCTGAACAAAATTTATCTACAGACACTCAGATGACAGACCAGCAAGACTGCCAGCAACCCTTCTGGTACTATTAAAACAACTGCAGATGTTTGTTTCTGTAAATCCCTGTATCTTGGAGCAACACAATATGAAAAGCTCTTGGTGCGTTCTGCCACCTGAACATTACAAGGACCATTTTGACTGGGCTGATACACAAGACATTAAATAAGTATCTTCCAGAGAAGACAATGGTTCACTTCACTGAAGCTTTCCAGTACAAGTCACATCAGCACACCACAGCAAAAGAAAGCCTTGAGAGCAAACCAGGCAAGTCAGTCCAACAAACACAGACACAATGGCAGTGTCCACAGACACAACTGACCAATACAGCTAAGCTAAGATGAATGCATTATTTGTGGAAGGGAGTATAATTTTCATTGTATATGAGTGTATTTAAGGGTACAAACTTTGACTGTACAGGATGCTGCAAAGCAATTTCTTTAGTTTTATATGATGCAATTAGCTAAGGAAGTGAGAGCAGATAAGACGTCTTGCATTACATGGAGGTCAACCAATTTACACAAAGGCCAACCAATTTAATACTTGACCCTGCCCTCTCCATCCCCCAAGCCTTACACAATTCAACTTACTTCTGCTTCTCTCTTCTTTACCCGAGCTTTCTCCACTTCATCCATTACTTTCTGAGATTCTTCCACATTTCCATCAGCTCCGAGCTGTTCTACTTTGGCTAACAGTTTCCCAATTTCTTCATTCAATTCATGGACTCTTTCAGCCTTGAAAGACAAGGAAAGGCTTAACACAGGAAATGCTTTTACTTATGGAAAACAATCTGAACTACTGCTGTGTGCAAAATTGGTAGGACAGAAAAGAAGCATGCAGAGAGCGCTTCTCCAGGTGTTAAGAGTGAAATAGAAAATGACTCACTGAAAAACACACAGAGAAAGGCTGAGTTACCAGGTGTATGTACCAACTCCAGAGAAGGATTTTGTTTAGAAAATTCAAATAATTCACACTGTTGTCCATACCACACAGTCTTGCAAAATTAGTATTTGTATAATCATTCCTCCTAGCATGAGTATATATGTGTACAAAAATTGTAGAAGTTTTTTTTTTCATTCGAAGATCTAGAGAAAAGCACATCAATTTTGGTTTAATTTATGGGTGAAGTTTTGATCAAAAAGTGTAAGAATTACTAACATTTGTATGGCATGGAATCACAGTGTCAAGTTTCCTGAGGTCAAAAATATCAGAGGTCTCTTCCCTGTTCTCCTTCCTGTGCCTTAAGGGCAGTTTTGGGAAGAACAGAGAAAATGTGTTATTTTTTCCCTCTCCTCAGTATGAATTCTGAGATTCAACATCTTGCCAAAACTTGAAGTTGGCTCTTTGGAAAAACAGACCTTCAAAGAGACTTCAGTTACTAGTTTTCCATGCTTACTTTAGCTGCAACTTCAGCACTGATCTCTTCTTGGGTTTCTGCTAGTCTTTTCTTAGCCACTTCTGTTCGCCTGTCACAGTCTGCAATAAATGACTGCAGGTGGTCCATTGCCTAAAACATCAATAAGAACACGGGTCAATGTTGTCAAGAACATGGATATTTCATTAGCTGTAATGCTTCCTAAGTTTATCAAGACTTAACTTTCTTAAGTTTTTATTAGTGAAACCTTTGTAAAATGATACTCTATCAGTTTATGGTGACACATAATGTAAACACATATATTAATACACAACTTTTCAAAAATTATAGCCTACACATTGTCATGGTTCTAAGTATTTGCAGAAATTTGGAAGTGAATCTATGTTAAGTCTCCTCTGACAAGAAGCGAGTATTTCTAGCAGGCATTAAAATTCTTCAAAGGATATTCAGGATCACTTCATCCAGCCATTACATGCAATACTGTAACTTTTTTCACTAGGGTTTTAAGCTATTAAACATATTAACATCATCCCTCCAAATAGCAATTAAAAAACCAAACCTCTTTGTCCTAGTGAAAACTACCTTCCTAGTTGGGAGTTCAAAACTCAAACTATAGTGTATGGAGACAGTATATGATTTGTTATCAATACAGAACTACTTTCTTCATTAAATAGAGAATTTAAAACTCTCTTCAAAGCATACACAGCCTTAATATTTGTCTGCTATGTGATAACACTAAGACAGCACCCACGTTTATGATATTTTGTTCTGTGGGAGGCTGTTAACAGTTCTACCTAGAGAGTGACAATACAAATTAAATACTTGCATATATTCATGAAGAGGCATGTATCTTTGCCAAGGGTTTCTCTGTTTATAAGATCCTTCTGTGTGTACCAAAACTTAACATCTATTGCTCAGTGTATTGACCTTGGTATACAAACTATGCTCTCTCTCCAGCATTAAGACAAAATACATACATCAAGCTCAAAGAAGAAATCTTGATCTTTAGATGCTATTTCGTAGTCTGCCCTTAATGCCAGGTCATGCACCTTCAGGCATTCTCCAAGGTCCATTCTCTGAAAAGAGACAGAGGCAATGTGGTTTAACTTTTCAGAAATGTTACAACAAATAAGTTAAGTTAGCATGATTTTCTTTAACAGTCAAATACTCTGAAGCAAATCAGCTCCCCTGAGGGAACAAAAGGACAGTTTAACAAAGCTATAAGATGATACCAGGTCTTTAAAAGAAATGCATGAATCAGGAAATAATAAAAGCAGAGAGAATGAACAGCTTGTCTTATCATGATAGCTGTTTGGATTACAAAGTATCATTAACGTCTCCCAAAAATGTTGTTTTACTGAAAGTTTAAAAAAGTGACTGAAGTGGAACATCCTGTATTGAATTTAAACAGCTTAGCAGAATCAAGTTCTATGAAAATAACTGGCAGTTAAATGGTCAAATTCTTGACCTGAACTGTCTGCACACTCTATGGTGCTGTGTTTCAGTTATATTCATCACCTGACACAGCTACAACCACAGCACCACAGCAAGTGCTGTTTAAAAAAACATTCTTGAAGCATTCCAAGTGAGAGAGTCAAAAAATCAAATCCCAGCAAAACATTTTGCATATGAGTGAAGATGATCTGAATGTTGGATTATGTTCAAGAATCAGGGGAGAAAAATTACAGATACTTCACTTGTAATTTAAAACTCTTCTTGGAAGGGCAGGAAGAAAGCATGGACTTAAAATAAGTAAGTAGGGTGCATCACTAATCTTGCATACAATGCCATTGAGAAGAGTGTCCAGAATCTTATGAGATAACAAACACTGTTTTTAAATTGAAATTTGCATAATACACAGCATAAGAAATTCTAATTCTGTGTGTTCACCACAAGTCTGGTGAACAAGACAGACCAAACCACCCCCCCCAAAAAAAAAAAAAAAAAAATCAAAAAACTAAACCAAACCCCTCCCAAAGCCAATTTGAAATGCAAACAAAATTGAATAAAACCAAGGTAGCCTCTCTGCAAAAGCACAGGCTGATGTATAATCATTGAAATTGATTATTTGCATCATTTAAAACCGGCATGGTTTCAGTTAGGTCTGCTCTTGGCACTGCTCACTTAATATTAAGAAGAGTTAATCCTTTCTTAACACTGAAAACATATAATGCAAATTGAACTCTGATGGAAAAAGCTATTACTGCTGGAATTAAATAACGCTTTTAGAACCAAACCTAAAATAATTAATAACCTGTGTTGTGAGTTTTGTAAATAGAGGATGAGTGTTAACTCAGAAAGTACTGCAAGTCATTTGAATGTGAGCCAAATGAGTAGGGGTTTAGTTGGGTTTTTGTTTGCTTGCTTTTTGTTAATAAATAAAATACTTGCATTTAAGTAAACAATTCAAGCCTCGTAAGTAGAGTAAAAAACCCAAATATCAATTACTTTTGTCTTCTCATATCCCCATTCATTGATGTTCCAATGAATCCATTAAAATAATTTTTATGGAAGTTGTTAATTTATTTCAAATGTTAGAAACAAACAAACAAAAAAGATTGTTAAAATGAAGAATTTTGAACTTGAAAGTTTTTTATAAACTGCAGTTGTTTAAATACCCTTCAGCCACCATAAATCTGTTTTCCAGAAGAAATTTGATTGCAACAGAGAACATCTGATTGCAATGATAAAGATTAGCTTTTCCTGTTGCAACTATACAGGCCCTCAGCAATTTTGTTAACTGATGTAAATCCACAAAGCCCTTGAAGCTGAGCAGTGTATTATACATGTCTATTTCCAAGTCATCAGAGGCTGACATTATTTAAACTGAAGCATTCTTTCAGGAAAGTACTTCAATACTAGGAAAACAATAAGAAAGAACATTTTGAAATTATCTGAAAATTAGACACGTAAAAATTCTCCTAAAATTGTGAAAACATTGTGTTTATGCTCGTTCATTTCTTGTACTGATAAGGTCTTTACGGCTAAACTGTAGAACTCAAGGCCTATCCTGTTTGAAGTACTTTAAAGCTAGTGACATTCTAATAGGTCTGAATACAGTGAGAAGCAGCCTGAAACACATTCACCACATCATTACAAACCCACTATTTTAATATACGATCTGCATACATTTTGAATAAATGCATGAAATAAACTTCCATCACACACTAAAACCCCACAGAATTCACATAACACCACCACGGCACTCGGTTCACTATTTTATGTGCTTTATGTTTCTTTTCCCTCTATTTGGGTTGGATTTAACCTCTACAAAATAGTACATTTCCTGATTTCTTTTCTTCTTACCGGGAATTTTAAATCCATAGCCTGAAAGGATGGTAATTACTCTGAGACAGCATTACTAGTGAAAAATTTTCTGTCCTCCCTTTATCACTGTGCTGTGCCACTCCATGCTGACACATCTGCCTATGCACGATCTGGGTATACTGACTGGGTAAAACATATCTCAGCAAACCAAAAACAGAGGCAAATTTTTCAGCAGTCTTTTTGTCCAACCTGTTGGGCAGCCACACAAACAACATGCTGACAATATGCAGGAACAACATAGTAGGGGACTAAGCAGCTAGGATCTCTTACAGTATCAAGATGGCAAACAAAAACCTTTGAATAACTTCAGTAATATTAGCAGAAATTTTGAGAGACTAGGTGGCTGTTACAAAGGATTCACTTTTTTTACATGTCTCAATCACAAGAGAAGAAATTTTGACTCCCCTTCTCCTCTTTGATCCAACAGTGTTGCCTTATAAATATTCATGTGGCATAACAGGGAGCAAGAACAAGCAGGTACGAGAGAAAAGGATTCTTTATCATTAGCTTTGCTGCTGAAGAAATTACTTCATTATTGGAACTGCTGCTTAATAAAGCCTGTGCAAGTTCTGGGCAATCCTTTGTGAACCTTCACAGACAATATCACTTTAAAACATCTTTCTTAAAAGTTCTATTAGCAAACTCCATTGTAGAGAGACATAAAAGACCTACCACATTTAAAACTCTCAAACCACTTTGCAAATTATATGTAAAAACAGGCTAAAAAGTACTTCTGCTGGTGTAAGCTATGCAACATCAAGTGAAGACAACTCATTTTGGGGACGATTCATTGCTGCCACAAGTCTATGCTGGATCAGGATTGTCGAGGACTTTAATAAGCACAGAGTAGCTCGTATTATAATCTGGCTAATATGGCCAGCTGCGGAGTAAATGGACAGCAGATGGAAATGGAGAGAGGATACAGCAAGACACGTTATTTTCATTTTCGGCAAGTGCACCTTGCCTTTTGATGCCAAAGCATGCCTACTCCAGAGGCAGAGAACAAGCATTTGCAGTCAGCCATTTAAAGATCAATCGCAGTTGAAACAGATGATGGCTAAGAGGGAGACTCATGCTCACACACTGAGCTGCTAATGAAGGCTTAAAAAGAACACAAACTGTTTTCACAGTCAATACACTGACTTTCAGACAGACTCAAACTACTTAAAGTGATTTACAGAGGAGTTCTGATAAGCAATGCAAATAAAGAAAGGTGAGAATATCTAAGTCCCCATGCTAGACATAACTAAAGTTTATGGAGTATGTTAAACCACACTTTGAGGTCTTTTTGCAGTTTTCAGCACTTTTACTGAGATTAAAGCCGAGAAAAAACCCTTACATATTTGGAGAATCTTTAATACAGATAAAAGCTATTACTGAAGACTAGTCTAGGTAACCACATGCAAAGCTGCATATCAGAAGTACTTTTGCTATTCCAGAGCTCTGCATAAGAAACTAGTGCCTTCTACTCTAATTATTTGCTAACCATTTTCTGCAATACTATTTTAATTCCTAACTGTTAGATGGACAATTAGAGCTGCTTGATTTCCTAGAGCTAAGGTTTAGACAACTGTCTTTCATCCTAAACAACCTCATATTGAAATGATTTAGTAATAATTTTTGTCATCCTATCCACAAAATAGATAGAATGCCTTTGGAATTAATACAGAAATACGGATTACAAAGTTTTGTTTGACAAAGATGCATAGCTCTGCTTCAATCAAATCAGGTACAAAAAATAAAATAATCACATGTGTTAAATATGAGTAGACAAAGAAGAGTTGGCCAAAGAATTGGGCAATACAGAATCTGAAGAGTTTATCTGCAACATAAATATGCACTCAAGAGTAGCTGGCACTAATAACTGATTTGGAAAGTAAACTCTGGTATGATGCTGTTTCTGGAATATGAAATTAAGAAGGCTTTCTTTTTCTTCCAGATCTTGAGCCACCTACAGCAAAATTCCCATTCTGGCACTTTTACAACTACTACACATTCTTTTGACATCAGAAATTTGGTTATGGAATGTACTCTATAAGGAGTGCATAAAGAGCACAGAAAAGCCAAAGCTACTTAAAACACAGAGGGCTGATATTGAGCCAAGTGTGACATAGTAGCACAAACAATCAAATGCTTCTAAAAACAACATGTGTCTTTGATAGATTTTTGAAACAAGATACTCTGGACAATGTTTATGTAGAGAATTCTTTCTAAAGATACCCTTACCAAAACAGTTCACATTCAGCAAGAGAAGGATTTTTTTGTTTGTTTGCTTAGAAAGATCTGATGTTGCTGATAAATTGATATTGGAGGAACCAGATCTCCTCCTTTGTCAAATTGTTAAGGCAACTACTAGGGTCTGTGTGAGAACACTTGCTACTGATAAAAAGAAGCTGCAGATAGACTGTTTGCTGACATCTTCCTTACAATGGAACTCGCTTTTTATCTGCATTAACAATTTTGTTTCTGACATATTTCTACACTTGCGATGAAGCCCATCCTTTCTTGTAGGCAACACATATTCAGAAAGGGAGCCTTTAGGATGATGTAACAATGTGTAATTTAAGTCCTCTGACCCCACTAGCAGGACTTCACTAGCAGGAAAGAAATGCTGACCAAAAAGGATGCAAAAATTATTAAGTTGAAGTCCTTAGTAATCACTGAATTCCAGGTATCTTCAGAAGTCTTTTTAAAAGACATTTCTCCCTATAACCATACTCTCACTTCTGAAGACTTGAAGTCCTTAGAATAGATCTTTACTTACAAAGCTAGCAGGTCTTTCTTATTTTTAAATGAGATAATTCAGTGTTCACATAGTATTTATTCTTATAGTAATTTATTCTTATAGTAATACACTAAAACTGAAGTTGATGACCGTACAGAAAAAAACAAACCCTCCCTTCACCTAGATAAATCAAACCCATTAAAATGGAATATGGTACAATCAGTTTACTTTCCTGGCATTGTTCAAAAAAATTAAGAACACATTTCAAGCAACTGACATGATCACTTGAGAGGGCAAGAGACCACAATTCATCACCACTGGGCTGAAGGCTACAAATTGAGGTAGCTTATGCAAGCCTAATTTAATTTGATTTGCTAAGCTGAAGCAGTTCACATGATCAAATCAGTCCTGAACTGAAAAGCTGATACCCTCCAGCACAATGCCTTCTAACAGCTTCTAATGCTTTTTCTAACAGTACAGCAAAAAAATCACAGTCACATCTCAAAACACAAGTTTTAAGCATGCAAATAGTTCCACTGAGCCAATGGGACTGCTGGCAAATCAACCAACTACAGATTAAAACACCTTACTAACACCTATCTGCAGATGTGTGAACTATCCAAACTTCTCTTCCACAGCAGGAAAAGGAGACATAGACAGTACATTCAGTGAGCCTAAATGGATACACCCCACCTTGAGAGAGATACCCAGCGGGGAGGTGAACTGAATCCCTTCCTAGGCTCCATTGCCTAGATACCTTCTGACTTCAGAGCAAGCTTCAACACCTAGCTCCTCAGCTGAAACCTAAATTTAGATGTCTTAATCTGGAGCTGAATTCCACCACTAACAAGCTTAAAGTTAATCAGGAATTCAAGTATATTGCTAAACCAAGGTCTTGGTCAGTATGGTTTTAGTCAGCAGCAGTCCTGAAGACTAGAGTGTAATAAATTCATGAGCACCTGAAGACAGGCTTAACTGCAGGGCTGAGCTGACACAGCATACTTTCATGTCAGTATAAATAAAATGCAAGAAGCGATTTTCCTCAACAAATACACATAAACATAAACCACTGAGGAGAAAGGAGTTTCTCAACCATGGTTTGCACAGACCACATACAGTATTTGTGAATTTTTTTTTTCATCGGGGAAGCACAATCAAGCTAATAAGAAAGCCAGATTGATGCAGAAGTATTGAACTGTTCTGGCATCTTTAAAGATAATTACTGGGTTACCACAAATATTCAGGACATTACTACTTTTAATCTTATTAAAGGTAGTTGTTTTAAGTCTTCCCATGTTGTAGTTTTCATTAGTACTCAGCTATTCATTCAGAAACATACCAAGATAGAGAAAATATGCTTATACATGTTGTAGAACCTGCAGAACACAGCACAGACCTTAATTAAATCCAGAGAATGTTGCCTAATAGGTTTGTACCATTACAGAGGAGTTATCTGACTCCTACATATGCAGCTTCAGTCCTAATATCATAATACAGACAAACAAACATTTTTTTGAAGAAAAAAACCAAACACCCACAAACGAAAACTCCAAACACCCACAAAAAAACCCCTACCCAAAACCAAAGCCACCAAAAAGCCCACAACAAGCCTGATCATCAGCAACTCTTTAGGATAAATGTAACAGTGTTAACCCTCTAAGGCCAAAAAAATGAAATAAAAATTGCTAACTTTAAGTGGCAAATTATTCAGTGTCCCAGTAGTCAGGGTTTACAAAGACTTATTAATCTCTTATTATAAAATTTTCAACTTGAATGAGCAAATTCTTAAACCACTGATTTATGCATGTGAACTGGCACCCAAGTAATCATCATGAAAAAGCAGAGCACCAAAATATGAAAAAGTGACAGTTTAAAATAGCTTTGGAGAGAGTCATTGTCAAAAGCAAGTTCTGAACACTGTTCTACAATCTTGAATACAACTTCTGTGATCTTACCAATTAGTTTACTATGTGCCTCACACAAACTTCAGAACACATTTCAACTAAAAAAAAAAATAAATCACAGAGCAGTAGAGATTTGGAACTGGTATTTAATAAACTGAAAGAGGATGCTACAATTTTATCTTTGTTTGCATTTTTTGCTGTTGAGACTCAGAATTCTACCTATGACTTCCATGTAGCCCATTACTCCCACTGCCCTTAGCAGGTGGCCACAAAAAATCCAAACCAATATTCTCCCTATCTCTCCCCAAAAAGTGACACAAAATCACCTCCAGCAGGCAGACACACCTCTGACTGCTTCACTTGGAATTTCCAAGTCTACAAACCCAGAAACTTGGTAGCACAAAAACATATCCCTAAATAAAACCCCTAAACCAAAAGTATTCACACAGTACCTTTACCAAAACACCCTGCAGCCTGAGGAACATGGTTTTTATTGTCAAGGGAAATCAACACTTCAGCAGAAATTGGGGGATTTGGCCATTAAGGGAAAGAACGAATACACTACATTAATAGCGCCTACTCATATGAGTCACTTTGTCTTCTGTTATCTGTGAATGTCCTCCTTGAGTGCTTTCAAAAGAGTGGGTGGACTAGAATTGTACAGAAGCCTGCATTTTGCAGACAGGAACAGTAATATGCAGCACTTAAGAATCACAGATTATCTTGTGATGCAAAAAAAATAGCAACTCATGTCCAGTATTTTACTGATAATCTATCAACAAAGAGATTTAACCTCATAAAATGTCCCCAGAGAACTTATCCTTTCAGAAGCATTCATGGATTTGAATTTAAAAAAAGAAGTGTCACTCAACCTTCATTATGTATAGATCTTGAATGCAAAAATCAAAATTTTCCTCTCAAAACTCTGGAGAAAACTTCACAGTCATTTTCTAAATCAATGATAAACTGTTCAGTCAGATTCTACACTTCTTGCCCTTTTAAAAACTGCTCTTAAAGAGAGAAGGTCCACAGCAGAACATCGCATGGGCCAGGTAAAGCCTGCCTCTTACAAGCCCCTTACTACTAGTCTCACTAAAAGGATTAAACCAGTCATTGTTTTTCTGGACCTGGATTTACATTGTGAAACACATTCTGTGGTATGATGACTAATTGCATTATGAGGAAGGAAACAGAAAAGATTGATATCCTCTGAAGAGGCAGTTTAGTTTAGTTCTACAAGAGCAGCAGCAGAATCCAGTATGAGACAGATGAAACTTCCACCTAAACTGAGTAAGCTCTCTCAGCTGATGTGATTGACCTGCACCATCAGAGGCACTACTGTATGATAACTATGACTTTTGTAGTTCTGAAGATAAACATTTCTTACTTGCTGAAGACAGCTGTCCTAGAAATCTTTGTTTACCGAAATTAGACACAATGAAGAGCTGCCAAACCAATCTTTGAAAAGTCTCTTCTTGTGGATTATGACCAATGACTTTGTATGTTTTTACAGCATACTGGTATGTCCAACCCCCCCCAGCAGAAGCTATTTTTCTCACCACACAACCAAAACACTGGCTAACCTAATAGATGGATGAAAAGAACACATTTGTTCCCCCTTTTCCCCATGTTGTTTGGACAGTAATGCACACAACAGCTCGAAATAAAACTAGATATACGTTGGTACACAGTACTACTTCAAATAATCCTTAAGACAGGTTTTCCAGTACTTATATGTGCTAACATGAGTAAGAAAACGTACAGAAGTGCATCATTAAGACCAGTAGGCACACGAGACTCCGCATATCATCACATTACATCTCTCTACTATTAATTATTTTAACATCACTGAACATCAGGTTACATAATCAATGAAACACAACTCACCTGCCATTCACAAAAAATAAGCTACTTAAAATAGGCACTCCAAGGTAAAGTACACACACACACTGTCAAAGCCCCTTGTTTGCTATGCTCAGGCAGTAGAACTTTGGCTACAGAGTACACAAAAATCCAAGTCAAACAACTTATTAATATGCCATAAATGGAGATTTAATATTGGCCTTAGAATTTATGAAAATGGCACAGTGACTGGATACTGTATAGTAAGTGCCACTATCATATTAAAGGTATCTCAGTTTCTAGAAATTTAATTATTTGAACTTTCAATTATTTTCATTAAATATTTCTGAAGAAAGAAAGATGACCTCTCCCCTTCCCTATACAAATGTATCTGCAGGATACTTTCCCACTACCACATAATTTAAGAAAGCAACTTCATAATTTGTGCATAAATTATATTTCTTTTTTTTCTACTACTTGTAACTGTACCAGCTTAAGACCACTTTGCTGCAGTGCAATTCACGTAGGCAGCGTTATTTGGTTTTTTATGTAATACCAAACAGTGAAATTTAAGTAATAATTAGCATACGGAATTCTACAAACTAACTTCATAACCCATAAATTAGTCATTTATAAAAGTTCCTCTGAACAACTGGAGAGCACTAGATAGATACTCACTGAAAATTATGAAATTAAAGGAAATATTACAAAGAACAAATATAATTCAATTTCTCCATTCTTATCTAAATAAAACATGAGATCAGCTACATACAGTTCCAGAGAGCACATCATGAGGGCAGCAGTTGAGAAGGTGGCTCTTGCACACTCTGTCATCACTGAATTTGATTCGCTGACGGGTCGTGTCACCTGCAATATAGAAATCAGCACATTCCAGGTTAGAAAACTGAGGAAGTCAAACATGTTCTCCAGGTTACATGCAAAGCGTTAACAGTGCCCTGTCACATAGTGAACGTCTATGGAAACTAGAACTTAAAACACTCTATGCTTCTTTGCCAAATAACACAAAAAACACAAATGTGTGTTTTAGTGCTCTATAATGCTATTTAAAAAAACCTCTCACACTTCCCCTTCAAAAATGCGGTAGGAAAAGTGCTTGAAACCAGAAAGTCAGTATTAGCTTAAACACTTTGATACAACAGCATTTGTTAAATGAGTTATATAATGTTCTATTCAGATTTTGCATGAAATAGTGATGTATTTGTATGCAAGAATTAGCATATAAAAGCAGCCTCATAAACACAAAATGATACACATTGAGTCTTCACCAAATCCCACCTGATACTTATTTTATGATTTTGCACCCTCTTACTTCTGATGGGAATAGCATAAAGAGTTGGCAGAAGAATGATTTTAAATGCTTACAAACCTGAAAAGAAAATCAGTCAAATATACGGGCATAGCCTATATGCAAAATATCTTACAGGTGTTTGCATATCTCCATATGATAAACCTTTTTTTTTTTTTCCTTTTCTCTTCTACATGCTGCTTGTTGGGCTGGAACATCTTAATTAGATCTTCATTGTGGTAGGTTGTAGTTCCTGCATCAGCAGAAACATCAACCTGCCCAGATACTGAGGTCCAATTGCAAGGTTAAATAACCTCTTCTTGGAGCAAGACCTGAAGTCTTCCGAACAAAGTAACCAGTTGGTATTCTGGGGATGAGGGCATATGTTTCCCTTTGAGTCATAACATAATTATCACTGTTTGGAATTCAGAAGAGAGATCACAGCAATGGTTCTCTTCTTGTTAAGACACAGGCATGATAAAACACCTTAATCTTGCTCAGGATGTAGCCAGTTATTTTTTTAAACATAACAACTTGTTAAGATTTCTAATCATTGAAAACCTACTGGTGAATTACTGAAGCAAGGATGGCTGCTGGGAAAAAACCACAACATACGATGAGTTCAGATAGCAGCCTCTTCCATTTCATTAAATAATTTAAAGAGTGTAGATATATTTTGCAATTATTAAAGTTTTTTTAAGGCTTCATGATTTGAAACTCTAAGACTTTTGAATCTATTAAACAATTCAAGAAGCCAAATTCATTACTGAGGTAACTATAACAGAAGGGAATAACAAACCCATATCTTTACAGATTACAAGCCTTTCTTACCATTATGTAATCAGATTTTTAAATATCAGTTCTATGCATAGGATACTAATATATAACATTTTCAGATGGGCCACGTTTCAGATTCTTAAGTAAACAAAAGTTTCCATAAACAACACATGCTTAATTTGCCTGCGGGATACAACAGTTAAGACCTGTAACCCACACACCAAAGAGCTTCAAAGCAGTTCAACAATAGGTTTTCTAGAGGACAACCTTACTGCTTAGTTATACTTACACTACTGAAAATTTAGAGTAATCCCTTTATAATCATGCCTGCTACTGCAGTAAAGAGTTCTGCTCTTCTTATTTTTTTTTTTTTTCTTTTTAGGAGGTGGATCCGTATTTTTTTTAAACACATAACTGCGTTTGTTCCACATTCATTAACACATCTGAAAAGTTATTGATAACTCACGGCTCGGCGAATGCGGGGCCTTTCTGACACTCCCTTGCAGATTGATGTAGGCAGGCAAAGATACATTGAACCTTTATAAATAAAACAAGGGGCCAGATTGTTCAGTTTGTATAGAATAATAGACTCTGCCAGCAATTTTAACACAGCATCTAGAAATACATGTTGACTGTAAAGATTCTTCTATATAAAGACACATGAACAAAATAAAGAAAAGTATTTAAAAACCCCCACATCTGGCAGCCTAAAAGCACTAACCTAACAGAAGTCAAGGAGTTATCGAGACCAGAAAATTGCTGGAAAATGGTGGTTCTTCATGTAAAGTTGGCAAGCAGTATTTTCACAGACATTACCTCAACATCTGGTCATAGCTTTTTTTCACACCTCTACCACAACTAGGTATTGATGCTACAGCTGAAACATAATCTTTTTTCCACCAAAGTGGCTAGCATGATAATCACAATTACCAAACCGAGGTCAGACAGCATGGGGGGGAGGGAGAAAGAGCTGGCAGAAACTAGTCAACAACAGCCTCCAGAACACTTTACACATTTACGTTTTAAACCTTTGTTCTTTCTGCACTGTGCCTTTGGTATAGTATTTAAGGGACTTTCAGGAAGGCTTCCATACACAGATCATTTGGGTGTTTACCTCTTCCTTCCTCTGAAAAACAGTTTCATACCTTTGCATTTCTTCTTAATCTATGTTGTTTCAGAAGGAAAAACTTATCAAAAAGGTGTCATATGCCACGTCCTAACAATGACTGAATTTTGTGTCCCTCTGGCAGCTCATTCGCAAGTCTGACAGCCTCAGAAGAAAATGCTCTTACTTATTAATGAATTTTGTGAGCTCCAATACTCCTGAATAGTGCACACCTGTTGGCAAAGACAGAAGATGCATTCTGCTGCTGACCCACAGATGAATCATCTTGAGTAGGGGATGACCTGAGGTCTACATGAGTTGCTGGGGGGAGGGCAGAATAAAATCTATGGATCCACTATGCACCTGACATTCTGCCTACAGCAAATAAAACTTATGCAGATGCCTTCTAAGAATTAAAACAACATAAACAGATGTGTTCTTAAGCCAAGGACTTCCACAGTACATTGATAACCAAGACACTACTTCTCCTTGTCAAACTGTACATAGGTTGATACCCTCTTTGTATGGTCAAACAAACAAGAGAATGCTAAATAATGCTTATGAGTGTTTAGAAAAAAAAGGCTTTATATATCCTGTAATAAGAAAGTAATACATCTAAAACACCAAGTAGCTGCATCATCTAAATTTTAGAAGTATTCTTAAACATTTGTAAAGAGGACACTGATATTTCAGACCTTATTGCAAGTTGTATTTTAACATTAATTAAATTAGCTCAGAATAGCAACTTATTTAACCCTGCCTCTGAAAAAGAGCAGAGTATCCAACTACTTGATCTTTAGGACTCATGAGTATTAAAGAAATCAAAGTAATTTACCAAGGTATTACAGGAGTCAACATCTATTAAGCCAAAAGAAAAAGGCTGATAAAATTTATATGGAAAAAATATAAATTAAATTTTCCTCAAGAAGCAAAATCTTTAGTTTACTTAACATACCTGTCCCAAACCACATTTCTATAAGAGATTAGTTTCCAGGTGAACGGAAAACTTTGAAACAGAATTGAAACCATTCAAGTAAAAAAGCAAAACGTTAAGGAAACTTCGACACTTGCACATGTCCTATCCTTTATAAGCATAAGGAATCTGCACACTAGAGACACAAATATTAAAGACATTATGGCAGTAACATAAACTTTCTAATGGAAGTTTTCTATTTTGTATGAAACATGCTGACTGCAAAATTTACATCAATATTCAAGACTAATGCATACTGCTGATTAAGGAACATCCAGAGGTTAAGATCACAATGTGCACTTGTACTATACAATTCATTTTGAACTCCCAATTCTAACCTATAAACAAGCCTCCACAATGTCATTCCTGTTCAGTACATTTTAGTCACAAGTCATCAGAATGAACACTTAGGCATCAACAATGCTTAGCATTATAACGTGCTCATATCAATGACTTCTTTGATCCATCATCTCTTACTATTCTGATGCACCCTAATACACTACTATCAACAATCCCAGTGCACAAATGAGAATCACCCTTTATAATCCAACTGTAACCTCTAATTGTAAACTAATGGTGCAATCTATGCAAAGAAAACAATGAGCATTTGAATTTTCATGCTGTTGACTTCCTGCATTAAGCTACATCAACAAAAAATTGTTAACTTTCCACTCAAATTTTTGAAGCACAAGTCCCAACATATTGGCCAGGGACTCTGAAAGCTTTATTCAAGAAGAGCTACCAACTGGGTGGAGTATCTGGTTAAAAACTGTGTATCAAATTTCATTCGCAAAGTAAGCCCTCTATAGCAAATATTCATCATTATTTAAGCGAAGCTTAAGCAGTCACAGAAGATCCTGTTCCTGCTGCACACTGAATGGGCAGCTAATTCTTATATTTTTGTCACTAACACTGGATGCATTTTTACCACAACACCTTTAGAATAATACATATTTTTAAGTAGGACTGCTTCTGGTTTACACCATGACTGAAGTAATACTTGTGAATGCAGAATATAATGAAATAATTTTTTAGCTAATGCGTTACAAGTGGAACTAATATATGAATGAACATGCCTATTTGCTTCTTCACAAACACCATTTCATAAGGTGTCCCAAAGAGAGAGTAGAAAAATTCCTCAAGTTCTTTACTGTTCTCCTCATTTTCAAAGGCTAAACTACCAGAACTTTGTAACAAAGCTAGCAATTACAAACAATTCGCTAAACATGATCGTTGCTCTTAAAACCTTCTGATCACTCCTGATTGACAAAGCATCTTTTCATGAAGTTTATGTGTTGCAACTATTTTCAGATTTCTGAGCTGATACCAATTCAACATTTGGGGCAGGTTTTGCAGAAATTCCTGTATATGAAATACTTTTCTCTGCCATTACTGCTGATCCATATTTGAAAGCCGAGCTCTCATCCTTCCACCTCCACGTGTAACGCAAAGTGGAAAACCAAAATCTATCTATCCTGAAAATACCAACATCAACCCATTACGCATCATTAAGCACACAGATACTTCAGTAATCTCATACAGAAACAAAGATATTAAAAAATGGGTTACATGTCTGGATTACACCTCTGTTACCACATAAAGTGTGCCACCAAACACAAGATGGCTAAAATTAGCGCAGGAGCGTCACTTCAGCTCCTCCCAAACAACGAGGACAGAAAAGTCACACATTAGTAACCACTGCTAAGGATAACTGATGTATAAAACAGAAAAAATGGTTAGGATGTGAATAGATGCAAACAGAATATTGTAAGTTTCAAAGCCAGAAGAAGATGATCTACAACAAGAAAAGTGCTTTGCTAGTAACAGCTGAAGAACCAAAGACTTTGAACACAGCAGCTCAGCTCAAAAAGCTAGCAGGTGAAGCCAAAGAGGTGCTGACTGGCACTTCATACATATGAGTTCTGTATATCTAAAGGCTGCAGAGATTTTTCTGCTAGTCACATAGCATAGTATTTGTTAGGATGCTTGGGAGAACGTTTTCATGAGCACATCTACATCTCAGAAGCATGCACAAATTCACCTGTCCTTACAAGAATCCAATTAACTTTGCTAGCTTTACATATCCCTAAACTATACACTAATTTTGAAGTAGCGGCAATTATTTTAAGAAACCCAAACCACCACCACCACCACATTTCTTTGCAACAGTCAAGTCTTAGCAGTTTCAAGATGTGTGGCACCAGGGCCATTTGGACCTGCTGTGTCTGCACTACTGTCAGAAGCAATGATCCTGCTTCACCCCCTGTTTCTAACCAATTCCTCATGCTCTCACTCCTGTAGCAAGGCGAAGCACATAACTGACCTGCAGGAAAATGAACTAGTTGGGCAAGATAAGCTGATTTAAGATAAAACTGCATCTTTTCAACCAGGCCTTTAAAGAAAACTTGTCAATCTTTGCCCATTTCAACTATATTCTGAAAAAAAAAAAAAACAGCAAAACCCCCCAAACCCTGGGGGACTAATACCAATTGTTAACATTTCACTCAATTTGTAAATGACTTGATTTACAGTTATGATTCTATCTGTAAGGTTCACTTCTGTTTTCTAGAGAACAGGGATGGCAAAAACAGGGTTTATCTAAGCATACTATAAAAAAAATGTAATACTATAATGTAATACAATTAAAAAAATGTAATAAAAACTCCTTTAGTTTAACTGCTAACAAGAAAAAAAACCATGAAGAAAACATTCATATGTAGATACATAAGATTAGCACCTGATCTTCAACACTTCCTATTTCTCATTGTTTGGGAACCCCATGTTGTATCTTCAGTAATTTATATTTAAGCCTCTCTAAGTATGCCTGGTTATCAGTGCTTGAAATGACATTTCAGAGAAGATTTCTTTTAACCCGTAGTCATAAGTATATTAAATGTAAATGAGCCCAGGCTTTTACATCAAAATCTAAGGCACTTTTAATTTTTTTTTTAATTCTGGCATGGTCCACATTCAATTCAGTTTTCTACTTCTTGTCAGAGAAGCATGCAAAAGAAGTTTAACTTGGGTATATTTAATGTATTAAAAAAAGCCAGCTTCTTTTTAAATGTGCTTTTTCCGAGTGTGTAACAGAACCATACCTGCCATTTACAGAATTATTTCATTGTATTGACATTAACAATACAACCGCTTTTTAGATGACCCAGACATATTCTAAGAACTGCAACTCACTGGAAACTGCTGAGGAGCACCTGCCAAGTGCCTTCAGGTTCACTCTGTCAGGTGTCTGTCACATGAGCAAAGGCAGGCAGGGAGCACCAGGGCACTGGCCCAGGCAGCTGCCAAGAGGCTATGCCAGAACCTCACATCCTGGCAGGTACCGCCAGCGATGCCGTGTGACCACAAGTGCATCTATCCTACTGCCAAAACTCAGACAAGGGAGGAAGCAGGTTGCCAAAGCAGGACAGGAGGCTCTCAGTTCTCCCTGTCCACGAGCATAGGGCCCTCTGGGAAAGGGCCCAGCAAGGGGCAGGCCTGAAGCTGCATACCTGGTTCTAGTTGGCCACGTGTCTGGCTGCTCTGTTCGACATGAGAAGACTCCTGTCTAACACAGTTTGTTTTCCATAAATATTCTTACAGCTCAGTGGGTATTTTCTGAATCAATTTGACCAATATGGAGCTGTGCTTTCTAGGGGTTCTTAGAGCTTAACAGCAAATCCATAAACATTTAATAACTACGTCCTCCAAGCTTCTCCATTCTGGCCCTAGGGACACCATTTATAATGAGTGTGCACATGCTTCCACAAATTACAGCCTACAGCTCATCTCCTAAAACCATGTCTGAGCATCTCATTGTGGAATTTTCAAAACCATTTTCAGAGCACATTCCTGTTCTCTATAAATGATACTATAAGCGAAAAAAAATAAAAAAAAAGACTACATATATTCAGGTATCACCACTGGTTTTGAGTTTACCTCATTTACCTCTGAGTTTTTTCTATTCCCACTGAAGAGACCAAATGTTAGATCTACCGTTTCTAAAATAGGTTTAAACTTGTATATTCTAGGTTCCTCAAAAAAAACCCCCAAAACAACCCAACAACAAAAAACCAAAACACCCTCAAACCCAAACAACACAACCCACCCAAAACAAAACAAAAAACCCCACCAGACTGTGTAAAGTATAAAATTAAAAAGCACTTCCCTAATTTTTAACAATATACAACACAAACATTGCCCAAGAAAGATTATTTTTTAAAAAACATTTTAAACTCCATTGTGCTGCCAGGCAGAGCAAAATCAAATGGGGACAAGTGGTGAAATGAGAGCTATCTCCTACCAGGAATTTAAAAAATTGCCACATTCTCATGAAAAGCTGCAATTTGCATATTACTAGAAACAGAATATTTGTCAAAGGTAATAGAAACATAAAAAACCCCCAATGACCCCAAATCCCACTACTCTCAAGGTTAGCAACATTTCAATGACCTTGAGCCTGGCCTTGAATTTAGTAAGTACCAGCTCTGCAAAAAAGGCATATTTTCAATCCCTGTGCACACTCCAGTTTAAATAATACTCCACTGGATTTTTAATTTTTTCTTTAAACTGGAGTGGTGTTCCATAGAGATCCTTAATCCAATAATGGAAGCCAGTTTTGCAAATGGTGTTTTCTTCTTATCCTTCCTCATCCTGCCAGTTCTGTTTAAATGCCTCCTCTCTAGCCAGTTTCTAAACAGCACAGGCGGTTTAGGAATTACAGAGTGGGTGGGAGGGGGGAATACAAACATCAATAAACTAACTGCTTTCTCACAAAGCTAAAAAAAAAACTAGTGACTTTTCCTGGTTTAGATGTTAGTCACAGCATTTTTGAGCTGTCACAGGTAAATCACACTCTTCTCCCACCGCCCAACAGAAAATACTTTCAGAAATTGCAACAGCTCCCCCATCCCCCTTAAACTTTCTGTGTAGTCTTAGGCAGCTCTGAGACAGCGATCTAGGTGCCAACACTGGGAAGACTCGAGTTTCATAAGCAAAATGTTACTTTGCCAAGCACTTAGACACGCGCAGCCACAACAGGAAGTATTGGAAAATCTTCTGGAGCAAGACAAAACCACCCTAAATTAGATCCTGCACGATGACTACTCACTAACCAGCCTTACTCTGGAAGGCAATCTTTGCAGAACAAAGATTAGAACTTAGCGGAAAGCATTCATAGTATATGGGGTACGCGAAAACTAGTTACATCCATTCAAAATTCTATATTATACTAAATAAGCTGTCAGATCACATTAGCCCAGTACCAACAGATGATTGGCACACACGAGATACATCCCACTTCCTACATCCTAATCGGTGCACAGGGAAACAGGTAACGATTAATTCCGCAGGAAGCTTCAACAAACATGTAACACATCTGCAAGAGCGAGTACGACATGCAGAACACTTAAATCATCTCTAATTGCTGCCTACCCTCGGGTGCAGTATTCTTTTGCTTATAAGTTAAGAACTGCACAGTGTAACAGGAACTGCTCTTTCCCAGCAGCATCCCAGTTATGTGGATTTATGGTCAAGTGCCGGTTCAAACTTTCGAGTTCATCGCCACGCGCCCTGACAAAAACTGTGAGCAGCTTTACACAGCAATAATCTTCAGTTCACTGCGCGACCACAGAGCGATCTGAAACCCGGCCGTACATCTAATATCTCCCTCAGGGAATTACTGCCTCCAGATGTTAAGCTTTCAGTTAGCCGTTTGGGGCTTGATTTTACAAGACCTTGTCCACTTGGGTCAACCCCACTTTGCCTTTCAGAAAGCAACAGCCGTACCCGCCTGCTAACTGACACGATGGCTTGGGTCGGAATTTACACAAAAACTACAATAACATAAAAACCCACCCTGCTCTATGGAAGGGGCTGTTGGCTTACGGGGGATTTTCTGGTTCGCTGTGTCCCCCCTCCCCACGACCAGAATGTCGCAGCCGCCGTGTCCCTCCACGGGACGGCGCGGGAGGGCTGCGGGCACCGCCGGCAGCGCATCTCCCTCCGATAGCACCGGGAACGGCAGCGCCCGGCGCCGACAGCTCCGCTGGGGGAGGCGGTGCCCAGCCCCCCCACCCGCCGGTGACCGACGGCCCCGCCCCGCGGGGGAAGCGGGGAACGGGCCCCGGGCCTGCCAATCACGGCGAGCGCCGCCCGGCCCGCCCGGAGCCGCCGTGACCTCCGGGGCTGCGGCGGCTCCGCCCCCTCCTGCCCGCCCCGCCGCGGCCGGGGGGCACTTACCGTCCCGGGACGTGCCCATGAGCTGGTCCAGCATGGCGCGCATCTGGGCCTGCGCCGACATCCTGAGCGCGGGGACGGCCGGCGCAGCCCGGCCGAGTCACGCCGACAGCGGCCTGCAAGGCCCGAGGCGCGGCGGGCGCTCGGCCCTGCCCCTCGCGTCACGGGCGGGCCCGGGCGGGGCCGCTCCCCCGCCGCCGCGGGGGGAGGGAGGGGAGCGGTCGCTGCCTCCGCCTGGCGCTCCCAGGGGGAGGCGGAGCGGGAATCCCGCCTCGCGCCGGGCCCGGTGCCGCCGGTGCCGCCGCCTCGCGCCCCCGCACGCGCCCCCTCCGCGCGCTCCCTCCCGCGCCCGCCACGCGCGCGCGCCGGCGGGAACGGAAACCCACGCGCAGGCGCCCTACGTCTCTCCGTCCGCTCGGCGACGTCAGCGCGGACGGGCCGCGGCGCCCTCCCATTGGCCACGGCCCGCGGTGCTCGGCCGGTGACGCACCGCGTGGCGAGGCGCCTGATTGGACCGCCGGGCTGGGCCTCTGGGGCGCGCTGATTGGCCAGGGGGGCCCGCGTGGCTGCTGTGACGTCATGGTCTCTGGGTCAGCGGCGGCGGGCGGGGCGGGGCGTCTGGGAGCTCCTGGGGGACGGTCCCATTTGGAGACAGTTCCCTCACTGGACTCATGTCCAGCACCGCTGCAGTCGCCCCGTGCTTCGCTCAAGCTGCCGGGTGCGGTGGTGGTGATGAAAGTTACTGTAATACCCCGCTTCTTGGAGAACCTCCCTTAAAACTGAAGCTTCGCCACGTGCGGCAGCAAATTCAGCTTGCGAGGCGCTGAGATCCAATTTCAAAATTGGATTCACGTTCTCCGTTCCAACGTCTGCACTTTGTGACTCTCCCTTTGTCAACCGTGGTGTTGCCATCTAGTGCCCAGGACCCGTCATGGATATCAGTTCTAATCGTCCACCAGCGCGGTCGCGTTCAGCTTTTGAGATTACCTCAGTACGAGTGAGAAAAGGCAACACAAACCACCCGCTTAATTACGTGTATTTCACAAGGACTTGCAGAGAAGATGAAGTGCTCTTCTATCACATGTCCACGGAAAGATTCTCTGCCCGGTGCCCCTCAGCTATTTAGAACATGTCCTGGCATTGCTTTTTCTTTAAAATATAAATTTACTTTTGTTGGTCATTTCTTTGGATTGAAGGTGAAGTAAATGGAAGAGATACCGAGTGGTTAAAATTTTCTCCTTTTTAATACCTTAATATGCTTAGGGGAAATTGAGAAGCTTTAGCTATTATTCCTACCCACACCGTACAACCTTTAGTCCATTGGAAAAGTAAATTGCATGAACGCAGCAGCTACATGAAATAATTCAGAACAACCAGTATGACACAGCTACTCTCAGGGTGTGGTGACATCTCATAACTTAGATCTACTATGCTGAAAATAGGTTGGTACTTTCCCACCTGTGATATCAATGTTTTTCAAAAAACCCACTGCTGTTGAACTTGTGAGACACTGTAAGTCTTGCAACTGGAATCTGGTCTACAGAGCACTAAAACCTGTAGTTCCCACCTCCTTACCTTACCTCAGTAGCCCAAATCTCCTCAGTTTTAAGGATCTATTCTCTATGTGCTGTACCGTGGGGATTAAACCATCTTATCATTCTATTTGCAATGCTTTTCTGACAGAATACTTTGTTTTCCCTGGCAGTAAAAAAAAAATCAATAGTTTTGTTAGCCTTGCTTAAAGCTCCTCCCCATGTAAACAAATCTCACATTTTTTGCCACTTTAGGTCATGCTTATTACAGATTTCTTACGTATCTTACCTACAATTCAACACTCTTCTGAGAAAAGAACAGCAACAATTTGAGCCCCTTTTTCAAAAAGAAACTTGCCATTTCAGATTGCAAGACAAATAAGAAAAGGCAGTGCCACGTATGTCCCCGGTGCGACTGGAAGTGGCTAGTTCCCCTTAGCTTTTCTGAGACTTGCAGTGAGTGAGGGCAGCACAGGAGGTTGGAAGCCACATGAAGGACTTCTTGGGGACACTGAGAAACACATAATTCATCAAGAAGAAACCACCTCTGTGAATCGCCAGCGCTTGCTCACCGCCGTGGAAAAAAATAAGACAGACGTTTGTGCTACTGCAGTGCTCACCAGAATCCACGGATGTCCCACAGAAGGGCCTTGTTCTTGGGAGAGTAGGAAATTACACACACAGAGAATGTGCCTGGAAAATGCTACAGTAAACACTAGGCAAATTCACTTACCTACTGTTTTTGAACCACGAACCCTTGCAACCTCTCAGACAAAGCAGTTCAGCAGTGAAGGCTTTTATGTTTTTCCACTAAAAGCCACCTGTCACCTCGTGCAGGCTGCCCATCATACCACAAGCTCAGACGGACGAGGGGTCTGGGAAGCCTGATAAAAGGAGAGAGGGGTTCCCAGTTATGGCTCTTTCACACCATAACCTAAACTGAGGAAAAAAACCCTGCTGGAGAACGCAGCCTGTTCCGGTAGCCGTAGGATATTTATTGAGGAATAATGAGTTTACACAGCAGACCCATGTCAGCCTTTCCCCCCCGGCTGCTGGGGCAGCCTGAAGCCCACCAGCCCGGCGACCTCCTCGGGCGAGCGCTCGCCCTTGCCGTGGTACTCGCGGTGCAGGGCCTCGTGCTCGCGGACACTGCGGAGCAGGCACAGGTAGGTGGCGGCCTGGAAGTGCAGCTCCTGCTGGGCCCGGCACAGCTTCTCGCTGGTCACCTGCGGGGAGCGGCGGTCAGGGCGGCCCAGAGGCCTCGCCGAGCCCCGGGGCTGCTCGGGCAGGAGTGAGTGGGTAGGAGGGAGGGAGAGGGGACCTGCGCGTACCCGGTGCGCGCGGAAGGCCGCGAGCACGTGGCGATAGGCGGGGCTGTCGCGATAGTGGCGGCCGGCGGCGTGGCGGAGCTCGCGCAGGAGCGCGCGCAGCGTGCGCAGGGGGGTGCCCAGCGCCGCCATCTTCCGCCCCCCCGCGCGCGCGCGCGCCCGCCCGCCGGCCAATCGGGCGCCGCCGCCTGGCTCCGCGACCTCGCCCTCGCGCCCTGACAGTGCGCGCTGCCGAGAGCCGAGCGAACGATCGCCTCCTCGCGCACCCCCCCCCGCCGCCATGGCAACCAGCGCAGGTCCGTGCCGGTGGTCGGGCGGCCGGGACGGTCCGTGCCCGCACCCCCCTCACGCTGGGCCGGGGGTTGAGCGGCCCGCCGCCGGCCTGTGGTACCGGAGCGGGGTCACCGTGAGACACCCGAGGGGCCCATCTCGCTGCGGGAAGCCGAGCTGGTCCGCAGCCGCGCCTCGCGCAAGTTTTTGGGGTCTCCGGATTAAAAGGGTCTGCACGTCTCGCTAGGGCCAGCAGGGGACGGCCAGCAAGAAGTCCAGGAGCCGCACACTCGCGGCAGCCGGCGGCTCGCGGGCACCCGGAGAAACGGCGAGGCTTGAGGAGGAAAAAAAAGCACCCACCCCAGATGGGACTCGAACCCACAATCCCTGGCTTAGGAGGCCAATGCCTTATCCATTAGGCCACTGGGGCTGCCGCGGGAAAGAGTTTTCCGCGCGTCTACTTGTCTCCTGTCCCCGCCCCCTTTGCCTTTTATGAAGCACATCAGAAGCCGCGGACTGGGCAGCGCCGCCCCGCGCGGCTGCCGCGCGGCCCCCTGGGAGCCGGGGCGGGGCTACCGCGGCTCATCACAACGCGCCCCGCAGGGGCAGCGCACCCCGTTGTACCCATCCGCTGGAGCTTTAAAGCGCTGTTCCTCGCACCCTCCCCATCCCCAAAACGGAAAAGCCCTACAAAACGCCCCAAGGGAGGACCCTTCAAGTGAAACCTTTTTACATCTTTATTTTTGTGAGAAATCACAGAGACAGGACTAATATGTACATTCCTCTTTATTTAATACAGCACAGACACGGGACACATAAAAAAAGAAAAGTACACTCATGAAAAAGCCTGTCGCGGTCAGGGACAGGGAACAGCTATGCCGAATCGAGTAAGGCTCCTACTGCAGAACAGGGGTCTGCCGGCAAGGGTGGATCCCAGAGCAAAGTCTGCTGCCAAAAAAAAAGCTTTGCGCTCCTTTCAGGAAAGCAGAAAAGGGCAAGTCCCTTCCGGAACAGGTGAAGGCAGCATTACCTGCAGGGTGCAGGATACAAACCCCATTACTGTGTTTGGATCAAAGCACTGATAAAATGAAATGCTCTCCAGTTATTTTTGCAGAGGGGCAATAGTCCTGACCTCTGAAAGCATTGGACTGCTCAGGGATAGCAAACCTGAGTACCTGGAAGGAGTGAAAACATCAAGTAGTCACACAGAAGAGAGTTAAAATTAGCCTCCCTGATAGGGCTCTGCTACCCACAACTGGAAACGTGCAGGGGAACAAACCAGCTTCCCAACTAACAAAAGACTAACAGCCATTAAACTGACCAGAACAATATACGTATTTGGAACTGACGCAGGCTTTTGTGGCAGCAGCTTCTTCCTTTTCCTGCCTCAGTTCAGGATGGAGATAAAGCAGGCACCAGTTCCTCTGGCAAAGAGCCTTACACACTTTTAAAAAATTAAAATACAAAAAAGGGAGACAGGTGTTATTTACAAAATCCATGGCTGGTACAGTACATCATTTTTAAGACACACTAAATGCTACAATCTTTCAGGTCCTGAGATTATTACAAAAAAACCCCCAACAACTCAAAACTTGTGTTCAGGTCCAGTTTTATATGGAGAGAGGAAAGAAACCACACATTTAAAACACAGTATCCCTTGAAGTTATTGGAACATACCTCCCTAAAAATTCCAAATGAAAGTGGTGCTAACCGCCCAAATGTAGCTGCATTTGGTTGTTCAGGCTTGTTGTCACAAGAGGGGAGCATTTCACGGGGCAGTTTCCCTGGAAAGCTCATCAGGTAAGCACAAGGCTGTTGAGATCCTCTCTCCATCACTCAGCCCTATAATCCGAAATGTGCGAGTATTAAAAAAAGGAAGGTGATCTTGTACAAAGTCATGAAGGACTGAGTAAAGCATCACAGGAATCAACAACTCAAACAGGTTTGCCATCTTGTAGTAACTGTGCATTCCTTTGTTTGAAGCTGAGGAATGCAAAGAATTCTCGCACTGATTTAACACTCGTTTATAAAAAAATAAACCTCGGCCAGCCTTTTGTTCTGAGCTCCCCAGTGAAAGGCAGCAAAATGGTTTCTCAGCCCTTCATTGTCTGGGGGATCACAGCAAGTCAGGTAGAGTTAAGCTGGCTACATCCAAACTTGCTAAAATATTTATATACTAAAAGTGACACCAAGCAAAGGATATGGAGGCCAAACTGCTGTTGAGGGGATGATCCCTACTGCCATTAGCTGTGCAGGGCACTTTTCTTCACTTAGCCTCTTTTATCAGGCAGAACCAAAGGGACTTGCACCCACACCTGTTTTTTCTTCCAATGAAATATTCTGAACATAGAGATTTTGTACCATCAGAAGTTATCAACCCAGATGCCCTTTTTATTATAAGCACCTGATCTTAAGCTAGAGAATGCCAACATTGTAAGGATTACTAATTAAATGCTTTTAACCCTTAGTAAAAGAAGACTACAAGAGACAAATCACATAACAAGGGTACTAGTTTAACTGCTAAAATATAGCGCTGCTCAGTAGACTTTTGAGGGTAAAAAGTAGGAGTTAATTTTGTTTTTTTTTTTTAAACAGTAGTCCAAAAATAAAATTTCTCCATCTATTTCCAATACAGATCTTGAGAACTATGCAAGAACATGGTACTAATTGCTACATGATGGAATCACCGGCAATAAAACACACACTACAGTTCTCATCTCTGAGCTAAATTGTTATTTGAGTTACATACAACAAGACTAAAAGACCAGTGAGAAATACCTGGGGACTGTGATTTAGCTTTTACTTAGCTGATAACTCCCCATGTTTAGAAGCAACTTCATTTCAGTGAAGAACTAATTTAATTCACTCCTGATGCTGGAAAGAAACCTGGGATGTCTCATTAGTTTCTCCCCAAATCCAATCTGTACATCAAAAAACATTGCTGCAGCTTCTTAAACCAATTGTGAGAGCTGAATATTCTGAGAAACTCTCAGACTAAAACCTGTCACAAGAGGTGATTTTAGCTTCCCTCTCAAAGCAACTTCATGACACTTGACACTACGTGTTGCATCAGTGAAAGGGTTTCTTTTTTAAAATACAGTTTTTTTCTTCATGTTAGCAAAAAAGTTCTGCAGTACAGACATTCAAAAATATTCCATTTTCTTTGGGTAAAATTTCAGCATGTGTTAAGAGGGGTAGGTAGGAAAAGGAATGCATGTAACACTGAAACACATATACTTATCTGCATAGTTGATATTAGTGACTACTAATCAAACTAAGGCTTTATCTGGAAAAAGCTGAGAACACAAGACAGTTTCTTTCCCCACTCCTCTGGTGAAATCTGCTAAGTTTTAATGTAGCTCTGGCTGCCTTGGCAGCTACACAGTTTGGCCTACAATGATAGCATCTCCTGACTGGTTTTGGTTGATTCTCCCCTGCTCTTTTTCTCTTGGTACTAGACAGCAGCAAACATGACTGTCTGTCAATAAAACACTTCTGTACACATTACTAGGAGGAAAAAGAAGAAAAAAACATAAAAAACCCTTTTAGCATTGCACATGATAGGAGTCAAACATAGTGTACATTGCTTGCTTCTGTAGAAGCTTCTGAAGAAACTGTACGTTTCTTCATCATGAAGAAAAACTTACTAGTTAATGGTTGTTATTTAAGCAGGAGATGACAGCAAGGGAAGAGACTGAAATGTGTTTCTAGATACAAAACATGGTTGTTGGTGGTGGGGTTTTTTCTTCTTTTTTTTTCCTCCTCCCCAAGTTGCTCTGTAGAATTATAGCTGTCAAAAATGGCTACAAAATACACACCTATATCCTTGACTACTGACAAGATCAGTGCAGTGTTGTTTATGAGTGTGCAAAAACAGCTGTGGGGAATCTTTGTAATTCCCCAGTTTTGGGCCAGTTCCAGGCCATACTGATCTCTCAGCAAAACTCATAGCAGCAGCAGGGCTTTCTACGGACCCAAAAAGCTATTACAGCAGCAAGGGATCATCAGGTCATAGAAAAAGGATGATGAAGCCACAGTGGAAGTTTCCACAAACAAAACGTTCCCCTACACAATGCTCATCTTTCCAGTGGCCCAGTAATCATACTTCTGGCTGCTTATTTTGGTAGTGATTTCTTAAGCAGCACAGATTTTCACAAGAGCTGCATTTGTTAGAAAAGACTGCAACAGTCAGCCATCATCACTAGCTGTAGATTCCCACAGATCAGCCTAGGAAAAAGAGCATTTGCGACCAAAATTAATTAAACAGCAACACAGGTGGGTGTGGCAAACTTCACTTAAGTAACTTCACTAATGCATCTAAAGAGATTAAGAAGCACCCTCAACTATCACTCCAACTGGCTGAGCTACCAGCAATAGTCCTATCTTTGACTGGCACCATTGGATTGGTAGGAGAAATCCGCCTATGGTCTAGTTTACGTAATGGGTTTAGTCAAATATGTGAAGACAAGCCAAGAACTGAGGCTATTCTCTGCCACAGGAAAGATGTTGTATTTGGTATCATACTTTGTTTTCCAGTCTGGTTCTCCACTCACGAAGGACTCTTCATTCCATTCCCATTTGGTAAAATAAATGCTTCCTTTTCATACTGCAACTCAAAATTAGATCTTCCCCAGGGGAAGTACATCACAGAACTAGAACAGTCTAATGATGCATACACGTTACCTTAAGTTTAGCACTTGGTCAACAAGTGAATTGCTAATTTCAGGTATTCTTGTTTATAATAATCACAAATTAGACAGATCCTCAGCACAAAGGTGTTGAAATCACTAGATCATCTATTGCAGATAGCTAATTTTGTCAGAGAACAAGGAAACAAGCACAGAGTATTATGAGGGTTCACCTGCAGCTAACAACAGAGTCATAAGAGAACAAACCATTAATAAAATCTCAATAAATTAAGAAAAATACAACTAGAAAAGTACTTGATGGTGAGGAACTTAGGCAGCATGTGAAGCATAGCCAGTTTTAAATTCAATTAGCACCTGCACTCTTGCAGGTTTTACCAAATTTCTTTTTACATATGATGGACGGTGGAAAGTGACAACTTTGGTGAGAATCCTTGCAATAACCGGTGTTAAGCAGATGTGACTAGCTGCACATAGGATGCCTTGCAGTTCATCTCAACTCAAACTTATTTCAAGCTCCTATTTTAACTCTCTTTCCCCCACATGTCCTTGGGGCTATCAGCCACACATCTTTGCCTCAATAATTGTGTGAAACGGTCCAGTAGCTAGTAAGGTTGCCAGACAGGGCTCATAATGTTTTACTGATGACCTAATTAAGAAAAATTTAAAACCTTCAGAGAAAAATGCAAGAAGTTTCATTCCCATTAGCCATTTCCTTTCTCTCATGCACATTTACGCACACTCATGCACACGCTCTTTTATTGTACTGCCATCTTTGCACAAACGTTCACCATTAAGTAGTTTGACAGAGCCAGGAGAATGTAGAAGGACGAACAGGTTTCAGAAATATTGCTGTGTATGTGTGTGTGTGTGTGTGTGTGCACGTGTGTGCGTGAGAGAGAAAGAATGCACAAGCACACAGAACCAACGCCATGGTACAGCAGCATGAAGTTACACACATTACACGCTTGGTTGTTTTTTTTCTTTACAAAAGGGAAAAAAAAATAGTATAACAGCATAAAGCCATCTTGGCAAGCTTAAGATTTTCCTCCAAAATGCCTTCTAGCACTTCAGGATCTCTGAGAAAAGTTTAAAGAGGATAGGGAAATAAAATAAAAAAAAAAAAGGCACTTAAACAAAGGACAAAAGCCTGAATCAAGTAAGTCATGGAGGGTAACAGCCATTTCACCAGAGCTTGGACCAATCAAAGTCTACCAAACCTTTTTTTAATATCTATAAAATTAAAATTGCATAAAGTGTTAATTAATCAGTTGTTTACCTACTGCTTTTACCTTCTGGTTCATTATGGAAAAAAACCCAACAAACCAAAACAACGAACAAGCCCAAACAAAAAGCAAGTGTCCCTTTAATGATTTCCCCCCAGTTCAGCAAAAGATGAAAAGTTGATGTGGGAGGGAGCCTTCCACAGTTTGGCTTGGCTGTAGGTTTTCCCTACCAAAAAAAAAAAAAAAAAAAAAAATCCAAAACAAAAGCAGAAGAGGGACCACTTTGCTTTCACCAATTCACTCAAAAACAAAACAGAAGTAGAACAAAACAAACAACCCATCAACCCAAACACCCCAACATTTCTAATCCATCTGTGGGCAAAAACTAATCAAAAGAAAACAAAAAAACCCCAACCTGTAAACTAGATTAAAATTTGCTAATAAATACAGCCAAAAGTTCATTTTACGAATGTAGCAGCAAATGTGATAAAGTTAGTTGGAGTCCAAGATGACTCCCAGAGGGTTACTGGTTCGCACAACTGATGGCAGTTTGGGAGAGTTGCAAGATTTCTCTGTTTTCATGTCCTCAAGGGTCTTGCACCAAGTGGAGAAGGAGTGTGGAGGAAGGGTCAGATGATGGGACTGCAGGAACAGGCTTTTTTAACACCTGTCCCACTCCTAAATCTGTGTATCAGACAACTTTGATCGGATTCAAACAAGAAGCAGAATCCAAGTAATTAAAAGTTACTTCTGATTAGCAGAAAACAGATGTGAAACCCACAGCATCCACACTTGTGACTTAGTTGATCAGTATTTAGTCATGTTTCTCAAATCAACAGAGAAGGCTGGACAAAGCGGCCTAGGCCATTTGCATCTCCGAGTGGGAGAACACTGCAGTTCTAGTCCAAAGTACCAGGAAACTTTGCAGCCTGTTTTTCATTTAGCCTGCCTTCTTTCTTTGCAAGTGTCTCTAAGGATTTAAAATAGCTACTGCGACTTTAGGGACTTTGGATCATGTAGCAGAAAATACTACCCAGACGGTTTTAACATCTAAAACCTATGTTTGAAGTTATTGCTTGCATTTGTTTGGGGCTTTCAGAGAGCTTGACATGTTAGCTCATATACAGTCCCCAAACCAAGTTCAGCCCTGCTGCCTGGAAAAGACAGCTGTACTTGGCTTTCTTATTGCTTGTGAATACTGAGGGTTTATTTAGTATGTACAACTACAGTTTATTTATTAACAAAGGCCCTTAAAAAGTAGTAAAAATCTGGGGGGAAATGTCTTCAGAAGAGCTGCTGTGCAGAAGATAGTAAAACATTAACCTAATTTTGCATTTGGACGCTGCAGCAATCTTTCCCTTCCCCATCCTGTCTATGCTACCTGCAAAGGTCTCTGGGAATCACCCTATTATTTCCTTTGACTCAGCCTTGCTAAGTTTAACCAGGGAGAATAGGGAACAGCAATGAAAGGGTCTACATTCCCTATGTTGCTCATTCCAAAGAAGTTCAGGAGCATAATGACTGAAAACAGTTACCTGCTGGGGGGCTGTTTGAACTGAAGTCACAAACAACATATGGTCATCTTTATTCTCATCATCCTACTATCTATTTCCACAAGAAGTATTAGTTCACTTGTTTCCCAAGACTGAGAAGCTCAGTAGGACACAGAGGCAGCACTGCTCCTACCCTCATGATTTAGAGAGGATGCTCTTCAACTGAAGATGAGGCATACTTCCAGGAAGAGAGGAACACTGAAAGGGAATTTGTGCTGTAGTTATAAAGGGCTCCAAGTCTCCCAGTCTAAAATTTCATTAAGTATGAAGACAAAAGATGGCAATTTGAATGAGATGCCTTGATGAGGAAAACATAGAAGAGGTAGAACTCTTAGGACAGGGTCTTTTACATATATTGCTGCCCAGTGGCTCACTGCCGCAACTCCCTTAGCTACATGCAATGTTAAAATTGTCAGGTTTGACACAGTTCAGAGAATTAACATCCTGCCAGAACCACTGGGCCTCAAAAAACAAAAGTTGTCTTCCTTCAACCCTTCCTGGAGAAAAGAGGGAAAAAAAACCAGATAAAGCTTGCATTCTAAATAGTTCATGGTATTTTGAGAGAATTTGTGCAGTATTAAGAATGCCAGGGTCTACACAGCTGTATATTTCAACTCTTAATAACCTCAACGGAGATGCAAGCTTATCTAATCAACACGCCACATACAAAACATTAGCACTAGCTAAAAAGCATTTAATTGGCAGATGCTGTGGAGTGAAATTAATGAACTAATGCATCTTAATTCAATCTGTCTTTCACAGAAGTGTTGTGCAAAAACATTTATTGCTGAGCTCAACCCAACATTTTTATACTAAATACACAATATATATTATTTTAAATTTATGTATATATATTTATATAAAATTAAAATGAGCTCTAAATAGAAAAGAAATTGTTGTCTGATCTAAGAAAAATAAATCACATGTAAAAGAAACCTGCAAGCTCGAAATAATCTAGCAAAAAACATTGAAGATTAATTATTCATGGGTCAAAGTCGCTCTAAAAGGTGTGAGATAACCAGTAGTCTCTGGTTCAATCTCAAGTCAAACTACTGGAAAAACTATTTACTAGGAATTTCAGCATCTCTGGTCAAAGGAATGTTTTAGGGCTGAAGAAGGGCATCCTACTACTTTATTTGCTCCTTTCCCCAATGACTTATTTAACTTTCTGCCATTCTCACCTTTTATCTGACAGCGCAAGGGACGCAATAGCAAAGTTCTGTCCTAGTGTTGAAAGTGCAACATGTGCTGGATACTTTCTAATCTTACACGTCAACCAGTTGATGTATTGCTATCAAAGAAAAAAAAAAAGCCAGCTTTGCAGTCTTGTGCTACCATGTAAGAAAGAGTTCAGGTCAGACACTCCCCAGGCCAGCAGGGGCTGGAAATGCTGGAGACAACCCATTCAAGCCCCCAGAAGAGAAGGCACCTCTGGTCGCTTTTGAACGACTCCTCTTTGGCTAATGCCTGAAGCAGTATTAACCTGACCCTGGAATAGGTCACAATCAGGTTTCTTTAACTAGGAAATCAGTATAATGCATGGCTTTTGGGAAGAGTTAGATGAAAAATGAAGATCAAGAATCAGCAAAGAACTGGTTGTTGTTTATGAAAGACATGAATAGAACATAATTTCAGTAGCAAATAAGCACGTGGCAGAGGTAAAAGAAAGTTTAACAAATGGAAGGACTGAAACATTAGCATGCCTTTAAAAATATAATGTTGGAAAGAAATGCTAGTCTGACCAATCAAATGTGGGTTTCCTTTTTGTGTAATGAAAAATTTTCCATCCCCTTCCTCCCAAGAATTCTTGTACTTTAAAAAAAAAAAAAATCAAACAAATAGTGTGTGTCTCACATCTTGATGTACCAGGAGATCTGTTTTTGAAGACAATTCTCTAATGAGACTGCATACACCTGTAGGCTCCCTAAGCCAAACAGCCTTGTAAATCTGGAAAAATGCCCATTATCAAAAACTGCATTTGTGTAAAGGTTTAATTATAATGCAAAGTATCCCAGCACCACCTCTATTCTACATAACCTTTGGTCCACAACCGTTTAATACACTCAGGACCTACACATAATCTTACCCTGGGCACTCTGGGCACTAAAGAAGTGAATGATTCCACCTTACACAATGAATGGAGAAACCTATTCTAGCTCCTCTCATGGTTTCCACTTTTCATTGGACTTCACCCAGACAAAAATGTTGGTGCTGCTGTGGGTTTGACGATCAATTTCTTTTAAGAGCCAATCAGAGCAGATAAAAAACGTTGTTTCTTTAGGCAATATCAAGCTATGACCAGTCTGCATGACCAGGAGGACCAGTCCTCCTTTTCCTTCTCTCTTTGATCAAGTATTGTTTTATTTTTCTTCTTCCTCTCACCACAGTGCTTAGGATCAGAATATGTAAACATCGACAGAAACAGCAGCCCTGTGACAATAAGCACTTTCCCAACTGGGCAGATTCTGTCAGCCAACCAGAACTGCTTCAGCTCCCTTGCTTGTCCAGAAGTCACTGGTTTTTCCGCTGTAACTTAGTGTCCCCTTTACTTTGGCCTCCATCTGCAGTAGAGAGACAGGAAAAAAAGGGAAGAATAAAAGCATGAGTGAACTTTTGGGTTTGTATCTTACAGCATGAGAGACAGCAATGTGCAAGGTTCAGCTTCAGCATCACTAAAAAGTACATTGTCTTTACAGAGTGGAAGACTTTGCATTTTCTCTGTAGTTCATTTATTAGAAACAGCATTGTTGAAACCTGAGATATCAAGCTTCATTCCAAAACACTGCCCAATGTTTTGGTGCTGAGAACTCTCAGACCAATAGGAAGAATGCCCACCAAGCCACTGCCAGCCTTCCCATTCCTTCTCCTGGCCCCCAAAAAATGCACTGCAGGTGACAAAGAAAGGACTACACTCTAACCCTTCTAAAGCTTTCTAATACTTTTTCAGCTCTAAGTCTTACAAACAGAAAAATAAGATATTCTGCTTCAAGTTTCTCTTAATCAAAATACGCAATTCTTATCAAGGATAAAATTCCTAGGGAAAGCAGATCCCCTATTAGGAAACCATCATACCATTCACACATATGAATACTCTCTTATAAGATATGAAAAAGCTTTTATCTGGGAGGTCAGTTTTCACCTTCAAAGGAGAAATGAAAATTGAGTGGAAAAAGACTTTATGCAGCCTCTAAACAATCATGTTAGCGTCCAGTAAGTAATATTCCTTTTTTACTCACTAGTTGAATTTGTACACTTAAGTTTCTAGAACTGCTACAATAAAGTACTGGAATTTTTGAACTTATTTTGTTCCTGACTTTGAAGAGAAATGGAGGGAAAAACAATTGTTCAGGTTTCAAAAACAACCGCTACAATAGAATGAGTACCGCCTTCTGCTACCAAAGTTTGTCCCTGTGTTATCTCTTCTCTAAACTAACTACTGCTGTACATTTAATTTCAGTCGATGGCAGAAATCGGACTTAAGTTCAAAATAAGTAATAAGAAAAATACAATGTGTTTACCTGTGTAAGCTTGCTGCAAGTGAGCAGGCAGAGGTGAGTGAGACAGCGTCGCTGCATGCTGAGCACCTGGCTGTAAACCCTTCAGTAAGTCTGAGGGGAGGAAAACGAAAGCAAAGAAAAAATAAATCTTGAGGAGAAAGGCAGTCTTTGTGAAACAAGAAGTTTTCGTAGTGCAGCTGTAGTAGGGGTTAATTTCCACAAATTTCTGAAGATGTATCTCCGCAACACAAAACAAATATCAAGCTGATATTTACTCTGATTCCAGCCATCAGAATGCTACAAGTCAACAGAAATAAACCTATTCAGATACAGTTAATCAAAAGTCAGAGCAGGGACCATGCCTCACTACTGGGATGCGACCCTTCATATTATTTCCTTCGGCACAAAGGCCAAAAATTTATATGGGTAAAAAACATAAATAATTTCTTTTTAAGCAATCAGAAAAAATAAATGCCATCTTGGTTGATAGTTCCTCACAGAAGAGCTGTTGGATATCTGCGATTACTGAGCTAAGGATATTTTGATGGATCAGCATATTAAGTCTCTTATTTGTATTGTGACATTTGGAGACTTTTAAGCTATTCTCCTTTCTAAAGGTAAGGTATTAAAAGTTAACCCAAAAAAACACATTCAAACCGAAAAATATACTGTGAATGTAACAATGAAGTTAAATTTACCAAAAGTGATTTATAACATTTAGGTAATTACGTAAAGAAAGTTTTTACCAGAGGAGAAATCACATTTACTTTCCTATAGGGATTTTCAAGAACCAGCTTTGAGCGTCTCAGACCTTTACTGCTTCCCTTCTCAATTTTCATGTTAAGGATGCATCTTCCCTCATGGGACAGTGTGATAACTAATTCCACTCACTCTGAGTTAGGCTGTGGTGGAAAGCCGCTGAGGTAGATCCCGAGGTGGTTGTCGCTCCAGCTGTGTCCGTCCCAAAGCCAAGCAGCTCCAAGGGAAACTGGAAGGGCACAGTCACAGGAACAAGGCCACCCAGCATCCCAAAAGGAGTTAATGGTGCAGACGTCACATTCTGACTGGTTACAGACAGGGGTGATGCCATGAGAGTCAGAGGTGAGGCGTTAGCCAGTAACGATGCTCCTGCTGTTGACTGTACAAAAAAAGCAGTACTTCAAGATTTTTAAACTTTGAGTTGTATTCTTTAAGGATATAAAAATTGACTATTCCCTGTTAAGTGTTGCTCTGTTGAGAAGTGTACTAAACTATTAATAAATATCCACTTATCCACCTAGGTCTTCCCAGTGTTCATCTGCTAAGCAAGCACAATTATATCTGATTCAGACATGACAGTACAGCTTCTCTCTCATGTTTTGCTCATCAGCCTTACAGATCATTTCCTTGGTCTCATTTCTAACTATGCACTGGGTCTACAGTCACAATTTAGAGCAACATCTTCTATTTGATTAATATGAAGTTATCAGAGGTTGATCTGAAGTTCTTCAGATGTACAGTATTACTCTTCCCTCTCCAAATCTGGGTCTTAACAGAACATTATTTCTTAAGAGGCTGTTGAGAAGCAATGACTTCTGAAAATTAAGATTCATATGTAAGAACCTTCACACTTCAAGAAGTCAGGTTACCCAAATGCAGACATACATATGTATGTATATGTGTGTATGCACATGTCAGAGGAAAAGGCAAAGGAAAATAATCTCTCCACTCCAGATATGTCAAAATGAAGTTAAATTCATTGTAGTTTAAAAATAAAAATGCAAGATCAGCCAGAATATTCTTGCTACAACATCTCCCAAATGGCAACTGTTTGTTGTCTATGCAATCTAGTAAAGTGCAACAAAATAAAAACCATAGTTATGTTTTGCAGTTGTGGATTTGTAAATGCCTGAAAACAGAAAAACAACTTTGTTTTGAGCTCTGCCAAGACCTTGTTTACTCTCTGAAAAAGAAGGAGAGAGAAGAACAGTGGTGAAAAGAGCTACAGAGCTAAAAGAGCTGCAGTTCAGATGTTTCTATTTAACTCACGTACAATATTTCATAAAAGGGTTCATCCTGGTCCTGTAGATCTGAGTCATTAAGATCCTTAAAAGTCTAAACCAGATTCTGCTCACAAGTACTAATGGTAGGTAGAGCTTTTTAAGGAAATCACATGTGTACTCTTTGGCTTTGTCTTCTTGAAATGTAACTTTCTTCGAAGAGCTTCAGCAGGTGTAAACTTACATTCTGGTAAATAGTTGTGTCAATCAAAAGTGGAAAGGAGGGAAACACTTATTGGAAACTTCCTAGTTAGGAACATCTTTATTACCAAATAAAATTATCTAGTTTGATTTTCAATGTAAGCAGACCAAGATATTCTAATGAGCAACTCAGGTACCATTCTCACCTTCTGACTAACAGCATCTCAAACAGGAATTAAATCGCTAAGGCCTTAAAGGAAAAGAGATTCACTTTCAGTCTTACGTGAAGTTTTAAGAGGGGGAACTAATTCCTTAGTTCACTGTACCTAACAACAAGTCTGGAACTCATTTAAGATCAGCAGCCAGTCATTAGACCTTTATGGCTAAATAAAGCCCTCAGTGATCACAAATATTTTCCCCTTCAGTGTACTTGGACTGGGAGGTAATTTGATTCTAATCTTTTCTTGAATGTACTCCACTGACTAAGCTTCAGTGTGCACAGCACCAACAGCCTTATTCCATGGTTTACCTTCCTTGCACCATTCTTCAGAACCATTTCTAGCTTAAAGTAATTTCTGAAATGTCAAAAAACCCACATGCACTAATTATTTTAGCAATACCATACGTGTTCAGCGCCTCTAGCTGATTTGCCGCTTTCTATACAACAACACACCTTATTTTACCGCATTATATATACAGCATGGACTCATGTTACCACACACCCCCCTTCAGTGCTCTTCAAAATCACTGTGGCCAAAATGTATTTCATTACTCAGATGATCATTGTTACTTGCCTTTAACTACAGGATGGTTTGCCAGAATTCATCTCATCATCCAGCACAACACTGCTTACTTCCCTTGACTTCCCCATCATTTTTAAGCACTACCACACCCATTTCACATTTTCTTCTACATCACAGTGGTTGTATTCACTGGATTCTGTTGACTGCACCAGGAGTAACAAGTCTCTTCCCAATCCATTCACTGTGGCCTTTTTTGTCTCCTCCAGGCACCTTCCAGAGTACTCAAACTGCATGTACCTGGCTCAGCTCTTCTCCAGGCCTTCTGTGGTACCTCAGTGGCCCTTACACAGCATACGGGTTGTGAATATCTTTTTATTTCCATTCAAAGCACCCAAAGTAGGAAAAAGCTGTGTCAGAGCCTGCCAGATATTTATTGTTGACTGTTTCGGTACAGTAGGACAAAAGGCCATGGAAGTGTCTTGTAAAAATCATCTTCCTCCTGTTATTCAGCTGCATTAATAAAAATTTGATGGCAAGCTAAAAGATTATAAAACATTGCTAAAGTCAAGTATACATCACTCCCATGCAACAGCAATGTGCGCTATTCAGAAAAATACAAAGCTTTTCATTTGCTGTACAGCAAAAATATAATTTACAGCAACACTGCTTTTCTTAAGTAGTGAAGACCTCAGGATAGAGAGTGATGGAGAGAGGAAGACATGAGATCGTCTCACTAATTAAAGCATTCCCAATAAGAACAACAAAACTTGGGAAAGCAGGTTGTCTTCTGGGTAAATAATAGGTTTGCACGGGGTTTAGAACAGTATTTTCAAAATGTTTGTTTTGCTTAACTTGTTTTATCTCTAATGATACTTATAAGCTCTCAATTTCTAGGGCATCTATATATATAAATGAGATGTCTCATTTAGTTTGACTAGATCCTACAAAATAAAATACATAATCACAAATACAAAAGCCCTTGCAAGTGTTAATTATAAATAAAGTCTTGAATTACACTCAACCACAAGCAACTGAGCTCTAATTTTAAAGTTAACCATGCAACCTGACAACAAATGTACGATGACACTTTTTTACACAACCACCATCACTACAAATATGTAAATATGCATGAATACACAAATCCAATAATGCAAGAAAATACCACATCCCTTGAAAATATTTCCACATAAAGCTTACCTTTTCCAGTGCTCTTAAAAAAAAAAAAGTGAATTCTGTTCCACACTACAGACCAACCAACATTTTATAGTGAGGATTTGTTCCACACTGATCCTTGCATTTTATATCAGCTGGAAACACCTATTCTCTAGTGTGACATTTTTTCATCACTATCAGCATTTATGCTTAGGAAAGTATAAAAATTAAATTTATGACATGTACAAATGAAGATATTTTAAGAATGTTTACAAAATGTATGTGATAAATATTAAGATAAGGTTCAAATGTAAACTTGTAAGATGCATACCTGCACGCTGGCTGCTACAACTGGAGACCCTGAGGCAGAAGATGGTCTGTGTGGAGTTGACAATTGTTTAGTAGCACCCTGTGTTCCACTTCCTGTTCCCCCAGACAGACTAGTCCTACTAGCTCCACTTGAGTTAAGGTTACTGCCTCTGTTGGCAGGTACATTCATTCCAACTCCACCCAAATTATTTTTACCAACAGTTCCAGAAGGAGAAGAGTTGGGTAATTTTGAAGAAGCCTGAGGGTTCTTTGCAGGCTGAAGGCCTGAGGTGCGATTAGAGGACAGCAAATTCACTGTGGGAGACTGCCTGCTGATATTTACACCACTGGTCTGTTTATGAAGGGGGTTGTTGCTGGAGTGACTACTCTGGGAAACTAGTGCACTTGAACTGGAAGAACTGGGTGTTGTTGCAGGCCTGGGGGATGAAGTGGACTTCGATGAAAATTTAGGTGATGCATTGGGCTTGGGTGTCACAGAGGGCTTAGATGAAGTGGGCTTGGGAGAGGCAGCAGGTTTGGGAGAGGCAGCCATGGAGAAGGGAGGCTTGAAACCCTGGGAAGAAACTTGTGACACCATAGCCTTGGCTAAATAGTTACTAGAGGTAGAGGTGCTGGATGTTGTCCGAGAAACCAGTGGGTGAGACACTTGGGAGCCGCTTCCAGATGAGGGATTAGACAAAGGCAGGCGATATACTACAGACTTATCTTGAGCCTTGATGATTGGTGATGAGCAAGACAGTTTGGGATTACTACTCAATTTCACCACAGGATTGGTCTGTGATTTACTAATAGTTGCTTGCAAAGGAGATACATATTTCTGCTGTACAGTTGAATGCTGGTGCACCTTTGTCACTTGTGATGTTGAGGAAGTACCACCTTGAGTCTCAGAAGATGATACCAAGATACTAGCATCCTTGGTTCTTTGAGAGGAGGTGGAAACAGCTGCTTGGGTCTTAGAGGAAGAAACATGAGTCTGAGAAGAAGAGGAAGCAGACTGGATCTGACTTGACCTCTGTAGTCCTTGCTGAAGTAGTTTGGCTGGCAAAGGCTCTAAGGAAACCTTGGGATTTTGAATTGAAGATCCAGCAATAAGGCCTGAAGAGATACCAGTGTGAACTAAGTCCTGGGGTTTCTTTGGTACTGGCCCTGTGTGACCAGCAATAAGACTTGAAGAATGGGATGTCTGAGTGGGCTCTACTTTCTTTGAAGTTGCCAGAGGCAACTTACTCATAATGCTTGCTAGTTTCTCTTCCCTCAGCCCAGGGCGAGGTCTGGATGTCGGTGTGTCTATGGTGGACCCAAGAGGTGATCCCTTGGCACCATTATTGATAACTGCCAGAGCATCGGAAATAGAGTCCAGTGAGGGTGGATGGAAAGAGAGGTCTTCATCCAGTGAGTCATCCAAGCAGATCGTCTCTGGAGCTGGTGTGCAGCTAGAGCTGGCTGGGGTGCAGACAGGTGTGCTGGAGCTCAGCACAGTAGCACAACTTGAATTGACTGAAGACATACAGGTCTTCTGTTCTTTTTTTGGACTGGAGTCCTGAGAACAAAGAGATAGGAAAAATCAGTTTTAATAGTCTTTCTGGAGTAGATTTAAAGCTGTCTTTAGTGTATTACTATTATTCTGTAAATTCAGATAAACCAAAAGATCTACTATTGAAATTTCCAAACTGAGATAACTATGATATCTAGGTGCTGGAGTCCTGGTACTAATTCAATATTTTTATTTGAAAACCTACTGCTCTTGCTCCACATAACTACAAGTGCCCCTACACAGTGAAGAACAATCAATGCCGTGCAGAAAAGAGTAACTAATCTGATTGTCAAATAAAATTGTTATTGAATTGACACCTAGTCATGTCTAATGAGAACCTTGATCAACTTATTATGGTATCTTCCCAACGACACTTTCTTCCAGTGTTGCCAAATTTAATAAAAACTGAAAACACACAGATCACACATTAAGAGATGTGAAACTTTACTGGAACTGGTCCCTCTTCATAATAATTTTTCAAAAAACTAATACAGCTTAAAGTAAAAAAAAGCTACACAGAAGTATTTTTTTACTACATTCTTTAAGTAATGCACCACCAAGTCAACAAGCTCTCACAGCATAACCTTCTGCAAGAATTTTCCCAGATCAGCGGCAGACACAGGTTGTATTAAATGGTCATATTGGACCACTGAATGAACATTCAGATATTTAAATAGGCATTTACCTTCACTTTGGGTTTAGGGGCCAGAATCACCTTCTTCTTTGCCCTAAAAGAGGAGACAGATGCACATCAGAAGACAAAAAAAAGGTAAGTAATTTTTGTTTTAAGTGTTACCCTGATTATGTCCCTGTAAACTAGAAGGATGACTACTAGAGTTCAGCTTTAATAGTATAACATCCTTGAAATAAAAAATGGGTTAAAATATAGGGGGAAAGAAAAAACATACACTTTCTAACCATTTTTGGTCATGTATAGCTATGTAAATTACTTGCAAAATCAACTGAATTGCTGATATAACCTGACATATCAGGAGACCTATTTTTTATTTTTGTGATTTAGAGGACCTTCAAAATATTAATTAATTTCAGCATCTTAACGAGTTTGTCTACTTAGCAGAGCTTTGTCTACACTGAAATCATCTAGAGTAGTAATACAATTTCACTTTATGTTGATGTTTTTGTCCCTGAGGAAGATACTTCCTGTTCTCATTTATTTCAAACCAGATAAAAACAGTTGCTTCTCCCCACTACAAAAAAGTGTTTTGTCGCAAGAAGTCATTTAACAAACTTCCAGGTTTTCTTTTGCAGTGTACATGAACACCATAGCACCAACTGCAGCTATGCAAGCAAGGACAGCATTAAGGATTATTAGTCATCAGCTTCAACTTAGAAGCTCAGCATTTCACACCTTCTTTTCTCATTTCTATTTCTTCAAGGAGATCAACAGATTTACATCTTACAGGTAATTTTTTCTCCTTTCCTAAGCAACTAGAAATATGCATGGCTAAAAAAAAGCCTTACTGTAGGTGGACCATGATTCAGTTTTGCTATTATGTAGAAAAATATCCTATGTTAATCATATTTAACACAAAGGTTGCAATTTGGATGTTATTCAAAGTCAGAATAATTTGTCTGAATTCTGGCTGAATGTGGACAGCTCCTGAGAGGCACACAGTGTTGTCTGAAAATCAAGAAGATAAAATCCACTAAGATACACAGCCTTCTGTGATTACAGAGATATTTATGAGGAAAAGAAAAAAGCAGCCTGAGTTCATTTTAATATGCTGCACGTCAAAATTTAGGCAGTGTGCAGTGCTTTGAAATACTTTGAGTAAAAGGCATTAATTCAAGAATTAATATCCCCTTGAGTTACTAGCCACTTCATAAGTGAGTTAAAATATAATGCCAGAAGAACATTACAATTATATGCCTAAATTAAAGCATTAAAAATATATGTAAACATCATTGTAAGTATCTTCAAACAAATCCCAAAATACCTCCCTTTTTCTCCCTCCATCCAAAAAGAAGTAGCATGAAGATGAGGAAAGATGTTATCCACCATCTAAAGACCTTAGTAAATTGTCACTAGTATACTCACGGAGCAGAAGTGAGGTGATTGTGAACACTTCGGCTTTCTTTAAAAAGCATCCTAAAAGAGCGATGAGAAAAAGAACATGAGGTGATTCTACTGTGACAAATGGTGCTTGACCACCAAATACACAAGTATGCTTTGATTTTCAGAACCACCCTTTGATTATCTGTTCCCAGAGTAGCTAGTAAGTAGTTTGTCTGTATTGCTGTCATGATATAGGTCCAGGTATCCATAAACAGAAGAACGCTAAACAAAAAATTATAATAATTTAAGTTTACATTCAAAATACCTCAGTAAATGGCCAAAGAGAAGTCAACATAAGAGAATATTACTTCTTTCAGCTGGACAGAAGAAACTCATTTTGAATCCTCTCTCCTCAAAGGCTAATTAAATATTTTAAATATCAAAGTAAGGATTATTGTAAACTCTTCACACTACATGCCCAACACAGTGATCATAGGTTTGGGTTTGTGGTTCTTAATCTGTTGTGGGTTTTTTTCCTCTGTGCTTTAAAGAAAGTCAGAACACAGTAGCCAAGCTTGTTTCTAATTTTCTTCAGTACTCTGTATAGGCTATTCTGAACCATTTCTGTGACTTTAGTTACACTGGACTTACACATACAGCTTTACTACAGAGCCAAGGAATGGCAAGAGCCAGGATGACAAATCTCAGCAGTTCACATGCTGTTATTTCAATGTTATCGGGTCCCAAGCTGACAACTGGGAAGTGAAAATGATTCCTGACCCGTACCTATCCTACAGCTTGCTATCCAAATGCAGCTATAAATAGACAATTAATGAAAACTTGGTCCCCTTCCTTGTTTCCAGGTAGGCAAACCAGAACAGACGAGATTTTCCTACACCACTGCAATCACACTACCTCACCACATCATGAACAGCTGTCTAAACAAGACCTTTTCACCTGTAGAGCTGCAATAATTATGAAAAATCCAAGTAACCACAAATCTTACGTCATCTGGTAAAAAAAACACTGACATTCTCTCACTACAGTTCAGTGCCTTACTTCTCAGATTCCACTTCCAGCTCCATTTTCACATTTTCTTCACCCTACTAACCTCCAAATCCCCCTGTCAGAGACTACTGAATGCCTATGAAGAACATGATGGAGCAAAAATAACATTTCTGATTACATGTTCAATGTGCCACTTTCTGACCTACACAGCTTCTCCAGAATATTTCCCCACCTCCTTCTTGATGCTTTGTCCATTCCTCAATCTTTTTCATTTGGAAATGAAAATTCAAAATTAATCACAGGCCCCAGTAATTTGCAGTATCATCCTTAAAGAGAAAAGGGTAGTACTACAAGAACAAAAAACAAAAATGGTACAAAGAAAGGAGAGCGCAGTATATATTCCAAAGCAAGAACATGCTTGAAAAACAATCCCTCTGTTGCATACATATATTTAGATATAAAAGTTCATGAGAGAGAGATCAGTACGAAATTGTTTCTCTCTGATCACGATTTCAAGTCAAATGTGCTGTTTGACCTGCAAGCCTACTTGCATGACCACCTGCAAAGATGACAATCTTCTTGGAATTAAAGGAAAGACTTCCTATTCCTTACACTTCGGTATTTTTGAACGTACACCTATTTGGGTTGCAGATTATTTTTAGACACGCATGGAATTAATATGCAACCCAGTTACAAAAAAACAGTTACATTATTTGAAAAGGCTTTGGGATCCTTTAAGATGAAAAAGTATTTCTCTAAATCCCTGGATATTAATAAAACAATATCCTGGGGCACAGTACGGAAGTTATACACATGGGAAGTTCATGTGACAAAGGTAATTGCGATACAAATGAACAAGGTGTAAATTCACGAGTTTCATTTCAACATGAGGAAGAACTTCTTTACACTGACGGTGGCACAGCACTGAACAGGCTGCCCAAGGAGGTTGTGGAGTCTCCCTCTCTGGAGACATTCAAAACCCACCTGGACACTTTCCTGTGTGACCTGCTCTAGGTGATCCTGCCCTGGCAGGTGGATTGGACTAGATGATTTCCAGAGGTCCCTTCCAACCCTAACAATGCTGTGATTCTGTAATTTGAAGTTATGATCAATACCTTACTGCATGCTTCTTTACAAACCTATGAGAAACATTAAATACAGTTAACTTTGGAAGAGCAAGAAATTCTTTCTCTGAGCTGAACCCACAAAGGTATGGTACTGACCTACTCTGATTAGTAAGAATTCCTTATGAATATATAGTCAGTAGATCAGTTTTAGCATTAAATGCCTACTAATTTTTGTTTCCATTTTACATAGCTCCTTTTCACTTGAGGCCGCATATAAAAGTGAAAAATTGTAAGCCTTCAGCATGATAACCTCTACCCTAAAGTCCCAACAAAACGAGCATCCAGAATATGAATTTTGTGCCTTATTAGGAGTTACCACTGCCAGACTGCAGGAAATACTTTCTTTTCCTCTTTGCATAACTGTTTGCCTACAAATTACAATACATCGCTTCCTAAACAGAAACCAGGGAATTGCCTCCCAGTAGATACAGGACAATTTGTAAATCATCATGGTACTAAAACTGCCCAGTTGATAAATGAAGCCTTGCTGGTCAACAAGAAGTTAACATCTGTTAGCTCTTGGGGTTTGTTTGGTTTGTTGGTGGTTTTGGTTTGGTTTGTTCTGGGGGGCTTGGGGCTGGGAGGGCATTTTGGGGGTTTCTTTTGGGTTTTTTTTATTGAAACCAATTGTATAGATAGTTTAAAAGCTCATAGAAATTTTCAGTACACTTGTTAAATAAAAAGGAGAGAACCAAATATGTTATACGGCTTTCAAATGCAAAGTCTGAACATGCTTCACTTCTATGTATTCTTGAACCATCTCACAGTATCTCTTGGCTATTTCACCATTATCATCAGTGATCTCCATATTTGTTCTTAAACTAAACTGGGATTCCTTGTCTCATCTACTTCAGTAAAATCTTAATAATATCTCACTCATCAGCATACTTAGTATACAAAACTAAATCCTTGAACGGAAATAAGTCAGCTGTATACTAGGAAGTGTAAAACTTCATTTGTTCCTTTCATTACCATTTCACCAGCAGCTCATTGTCTACACATTGTCTATTCTAAGAAATATCTCAGTACAGTTATTTTTACACCTTGATACAGATTTGACTAATCTACAATCAAGGTATTCCTGAGCAAGTTGATGAGTATTGTTGTATGATTTAGCTTTTACAGTCAGGTCAAGATTTGATGGGAAATTGTCTTTTGCAGTGGGTGCTACAGGAGGAAAGAACTCAGGCCAAATCGTATTTGCTTCTCTTTCACTCCAAAGCATTTGAAAACTTGGTCAAACTTGTATTTCACAATGGTTAATATTGCTTCCATTTTATCCCCCCCCCCTTTTGTATGGTTGTTTCTTCTTATGTCAGTAGGAAGCAATTATAGAAACTAGTGTATTTTTAACTGCAGTATCACAGAGCATCCCAACTGCATACAGGAAATAAAAGGCACAAATCTTAAGTGTTTTGTGAACACTAGTGTTGAAATTGCAGCTTATAATTTTAAAGTCTACGTAAGCAGTCTGATAATGCAGTGTGACAACATACAGGCAAAACTGCTTTCTATATCACTATCACTTCTTACATCACAAAGAACTTCCCAAGCAGTTACCCTCCTGCCTCATACTTGCCCCTCAAATGAAGCATCATGCACTATGTTCTGAGCTTCAGTAAATTCAGTCCCCAGCAGATGACAAAAATCTAATAGTTCTCCAAGGAAAAGAGTGGGTTTTTTCACTCTCAGGCTTGCAAACAAGACAGAAAAATTCATTTTGGAAAAACATTCATTCTAAAATATTCCAGCTTCACGAACATACTCTAAAGTTCTAACCAATATTAATAGTACATGATTGAGGTCAAATGTAAGACAATAAAAAAGATTCAAAAAATAGTTAACACCAAAATGAATAGATTTAAAAAGCAGGTATCTTACCTTGCCTGCATCCAGCCTTTAGGCCAAAGTGGTTTCACTTCTGTTTCCATAAAGGTTTTGAGGTAATCTTCAGCAGACTGACTTCTATTTGGCTCTAGCTCATAGCATCCCAGCTTGATCTTGACAAGATTACACAACAGAGACCTGCAAAAAGAAACAAAAGAAAAGAAACAACCCTTTCAAAAACTCAGTAGAAAAAGGCTGAGAAATGAAAGCTGCTGTCCAGTGATAGTTGTAGGAAGTGCTCAGTTTCAATTGTGTTTTTGGATGTTTGCACTGCACAAATTTGCTACTACAAACCGGTATGATCTACCACTGCCACTTCTCCTCCATTTCTAACAGACCGTAATGGCTCTTATTTTCATCCTACTATTATTTTGTAATTTGTTTTATATTTTTTGTGGTTTTCTCATAGCTGAAACATGTCCTCTCACTTTGCTCACAGTAACCTCTCTCTCACTTATCTGAAAGGAAGTGAAATCCATTCTACACTGAGTATTTCAAAGAAGATTCTTTCTGACAGAGATTCTCTTTTATTGTCCTAGAAAATATAAAAGTGCACACAGTTAAGTAAATCAGCCTTTCAGAGCCTCTTGAATGAAAAAAGCAACAGATTTAAATATCTCTTCTTCAAGTATGGCTCCCTCCAGGCCAGTCCAAGGTATACTGGTTGTATATATTTCATGAAAGTTTCTTACCTGTTGTCTTAACATACTAAAAAGACTTATCGCGAGAAGTCCACCAGCCCCTTTAAGTAATATATATACACATTTGTACTAAAATTAGCTTACATCTTGCATGAGAAATATTTAGAATGATCTGCTTGCTTAAAAGCCTAGATTATTTAAATAATAGTAATCTGAGTTTTCAATAACATCTACTTTAGGAAACATAACTCTAATAATTGATAATTTCAGACAAGAATCTGCTTTTGAGAGTTAACATTGAATTTGTGTTCACAGGGAATAGAAGGGGTTAAGATTCATGCACTCTAGGTGCTGGTGTGCCGAAGGATTGTGAGGCTTGCCAAAGCAGCATCCCCAATCTTGATGGCCTGTCCTACTGTGGCAGAAATCTTTAGTGCTCACTGGTGTTTTCTAACATATTCCTTCCTAGACAGGTGGGAAGCAGTTATAACTCTGCTTACACATCTGTTCTTTGCTTAAAGAAGCCTGAAGTCCTGGAGCCAGAAAATCCTCATGTATTTGGATAGAGCAGAAAAACAAGCAGTGGAACCTGAAAGGGTTGGACATAGGATGATCTTGCCTTTCAAGTTAAAGAAAAAGGCTTTTCAGCACTACAGCATTCTAGCACCAACACTTCCCAAAACTTCTGAGGTGTAATTCTGGGAACAGTTATTTTTTATAAAGTCAGCAAAAATCACTGGTGGAAGAGGTAGTTTTGTCTCACCTCACTGTGTCATCCCAATGAAACTTCTTTCTGGGTCCCACAACCCTCTTTCCGGGTTTCTCATCATCATCTTCCTCTGATCCATTTTTCTCTCGTTCATCTTCCGTTTGCAACCTACAGTTGGAACCATTGTTTTCTTTATAGGTATATTACACAGATAAAATATTTCATTGAAAAACAGTGTCATTTAAGGCATTAGGAAAGAAACCCACAAAGGACCTCTCTTCAGATTCTCATTATACTTCCTGAAAGGATAAACAGTTCATCTTCCTCTCCCCACTGCTTTATGGTCCTCAGAGACAAGTAAACAGGACACATTGTACAGATGCTATCATGGATGCCACTATAAGCTTTATGTAGTGCCTTTGCTGGGAAATAGCAGGATGCTTATCAAAATATTAATGCTTCTCCAAGTCTAAAATTAGTTAACTATAATGGAAAAAATTACAATGAACAAGGAATACACCATTCTCCTCCATCAATCCACCAATTTAGGAATTGTCCAGTAACCCTTCAGATTTCTTTCTCTCAAGACCTACCTCATTCAGTTAATGGAATTTCTCTCAAGAGTCAGATGATACTTACACAAAACTAAGTATTTTGTACAATTCAAAACAGAGACACCTGTAAACTGGAGCTGAGTGCTTTTCTGAGCTCAAGGATGAACAACGTGCATAAAGACTTCCATCTGGACTCTAGAACAGGCATGCACAATCTCCAGAAATACCTACTTGGCATTCTTGGCTTGATTGCGGGCCTGACAGTCCTCTTGATACTTGCATAACTGTTCAGGCATGACATTACTGACAGCCAGTTTCAGCTTTTGCAATGGTTCTCTCAAGCGGTCATCCTGCAAATAGAGAAACACCAAACCGGTCCTGTTAGATGTAAAATAAAGAGCATTTCAGATCATTTCGAGAAAATTATCTCCCGCTCACTCCTAAGGTAATATTCCCAGTACTATGTATTGACTTCAATAGCCATATTCTACATGGCACTTGAATCCTGTTAGCAACAGCATTATATAAATACACATATTTCTCACTTAAGTCTTGAGACCAGAAACAGCAAAAGGTAGTCACAAGGAATATCATGAATAGTCCAAAATATTATGGCATGATCTCATTAAATACCACTTTTAAATTAAAATAGGGAAGGGGAAAACCCTTGAGGGGAAAATGTGAGACGAACTGACCAATCAGTATCTTAACACCTGCAAATAAATATCCAGTTAATCATGTTTCCAAACCCTCTGTGGTATTAAAAAAATCCTAGGTAATGAACAAAATATAAATATGTATTATATTATCTGAGTATCAGATTGTTATTATATGCAATTTATGTACCTCAAAAGGTAAGGACTACATATTTAGAATTGTCTCCAAATATTAAGAACTGCAAACATTAAAGTAATACACTATACACTTCCCTACATGTTTTAAATTCTGTTCCTACATCTTCTAACTTTACATTGTTAATTTTAACTGCTTACTGAGAAGAACTAGAATATTCTATAAGGTCTATCTGCTTAGAAATAGCATATGAATTTGTTTGCCTTATTAGCAAGTTCCAAGATCTCTGTATTCATCTTCAGATCCTCCACAAGATTTAGTCCTGGATTTTATCTAAGGAATCTGGTCACAATACTTCAGGTCACAGATAACTTTTTTATTCAACAGTAAAAACATTCTTCAAGAGAAAAGTGACTGAAAATGGCATACAAAGTATTTGTAAGAGAAATTTGCACAAAAAAATAGAAGCTGGGTCACCTATTATCCATCTAGCCTTCCTTTTTTCGTGACACAAAAGTGAATACAAAAGTAAATTTTTTTTTAGCCTGTCATAACCATAATTATTGTGGCTCTCTAGTTCTGCTACTTTGATATGTACCCTGTGACTACAGAAATAATCACAGATGACAGCAGAAACACTCCTTCATAGCCTGTACTAAGCTTTCAAGATGAAAGCACTTCATTCTCAAATAAAGGCTTTGAAATACTTTAAATATTTGTTCCTAATGTAGCAACAATAGCCGGTATATGGGAAAAAGCTTTTAAACTGGCCTAGCAACTGATCCAAAATATTTTTATTTATTTGAGACTGTGTTACTATTGTTCTACTCTCCTGCACTGAGTTCTCATCAGTGTCATATAACTGACTTGTGCTGGAGCGAATCTCCCTGTCGTTACCTGGACATTGAGGTGTAACTTTTTCAGACGCTTTATCAGTGTGTCCTTATTGCATGGCACAAAAGCCTCCAGGTGAGAGTACACTCCACTGCGGATGGCAGGATTTACCTCCTGTAACTGTAGCTCAATACTGACAAACAAACAGGAGACAGTCAATCAGTGAGGCGTTCCAAGATGACAACTGAACAAAAACCTAAGAAAGCTTTGTAAGCATAGCATATTCTACTATGCACACTAAAAACAGCAGCTTGGGAAATTTTCAGATAAGCTTCTTTATAAAAAGAGGAAGTCCCAATTGATGGCAAGAAACCATTCATGTATGTACTTGTCCAGCAATGTTGAACACTCATTCAAATGTTGTTTACACCCACCATTACAAATCAAAATTGATACAATTTTGTCTGCTACAGTCTTTCTAGAGATTACTTTTGTTTCATATTCTATGAACACAGAATCCTCAATATTAAACACTAAGCTGAAAATTACAGAGGAAAAAAGCCAGCATTTTTCCCTCATGAAAGCTGAAGGTGTTTTGAGTTACAAAACTGGGGACAGGAGCAAATAACAGCAGTTTTGTTGAACTTTACACATGAAGTCAAAGACCAGGGCACTACAAAACACTTTACACTGGATAAAGACAGATAGTCATGACAGGAATTGTATTCATATATAAATCTCTTTAGCTAGTAACTGGCTTAGACTGATCTACCTTCATTGACTTTTAAGGGCTTTGTTGGAACAACCTCAATAATACTTCCTCTTCTGTACTTTTCCTTTTACCCCCTTTCCAAAAAGGGAAGGTTGTACAGATAAGCACTTACTCCAGAAGAATATTATTCATGTCTTGCGTGAAAAACTTCTTCCTGCCTTCTTCATCAAACATCTTGGCAGCCTGAAAATACAACAGAGTATCCAAGTTCATACAGTACTTTATCCCAACAGTCTTTGTATCTTTACTTTTACAGCTGCATCACATTCTTATTTTCCAGATAATGTTACTTGGAAAAGAATAAACAAAATCAAGTTATGCTCGGCTGTCTAGAAAAAATTAGGGTTGTTACTGTTATACTCAAATAATCACCCGCTCTAGGGTAAACAATCATTCTACTTACAATTTGCCTGGATCACTGATGTTAACACATTCATCGTTTCAACAACCATGAAGAAAGGAAATGGTAGAGATGTTTTATTATCTCACCACCAACAACATTCTGCTACTGTGAGTTCTAAGAAGAAGAGCATTGCTTGACAAGTCAAGCATGCAAGAGCATTAACACATTTCTACTCCATCTTTTTCTACCTGTAATCTGCCTTACCCAGTTACAACTTCCCAGTTTTCTTAGATCCATCTCAAACCTTCATTGCAATTTCTACAAAAGGATTATGTATGCTAGAGGAATACTTCATTCCTCTTTTCTGGTGCCATCTTTAGACTATATCTCTAATATTTTTGTCTGGTCTCTTCCTGAGTCTGTTTGTAGTGCAGGGGAAAAAAAAAAAAAAAAAAAGACAGCCTCATATACATATATATACACACACACACACTGATCTCACAGGAATTCCCATGCAGAATCCCTTTATCTTTGTTCTTATTGCCTAGATGCTTATTTTCACAAACAATGACAGCTTACAGTAGAAAGCCAATTCCTTGTACCATTCTACAAAAACCACTAGTGTTGATCTACCCTGCAGATTTTTAGAAGTCAAGAGAAAAAAAAGAGCCCCACTTTGAGAGGCTTATTGTCATCTTATATGTTGGCACTGGGACCAGGCAGTGAATATCTAGAGAAGCTGGAAACTGGTACACATGCAGAAAAGTGGGCAAGTGTGGTATCATTATAGTGACTGACAAACATTAAGGGCAGCCAACATGCTACAAGGCTGAATATTCAAATAATTAAGAATCTCTAATTCTGTCTTTAAAAACTACAAATAAATGCAAGTGTTAACTTGATAAAATGAATTTATTACTATTAAATACTTACTTTCTTGCTCTTTGTAACTGGTCCATTTAAGTTTGAAAGAAAAATATTTTCTAGAATTGTGAACTCTACACTGCACAGGAAAACACTATCAAAACCATAAGGTAGCCCATTGTTCTGAATGTTTTACCACATGAACATTGATACTGGAGTTTAAGCTCCTGCAAGGACTGCATTCCACTCACTGTTTTCTACCATAAATTCAGCTGCTGAGGGGATGGTACTATCTGTTTAAGAATACTGAAGTATTTGTCCTGCTAAAAAAATTAGAAAGGTTATAGATGTTTACAAGTGATAGGATACCAAAAAGACAAGTTTGAAAGTCTTAAATCCAGTATCTTCAAGCATAATTAATATAAGGATTAGCATCATCATCTGGTTTATATAAAGTGGAAGGAAATACATGCTTTGACATTTCAGTCCCAGGTAGACCTTAAAAGGCAATTCCAGTACTATGCTATCATACTGGACAGTATTGCTAGCTTTTAAGAGAGCAACACTGGTAGATTCAAAAACTTCATCACTATTACTGAACTGTGGTTGGTTTTTTTCCCCACAGATATTCTCTTGACAGTTACCTTCAAAAAAATTGAAAAAAGCCCTTTTACTTTCCCGCTTGTGTACAATCTTGCCTTCTGTCATGGTAGTTCAGAATTGCCCACTTAGGGAACTAGAACACATTAATCTACAAAAGTAAGTGAGGAAGTTTTTATTAAATTTATTTAGTGGCTAATTTTTTTTTTTTTTTAATCTTGATGTATTATACACCATCCATGGAACACTGGCTTTTTCCTACAACATTATAAACTTATCTGTCTTTGTGCTGAAGAGCTCTAAAGCTGTGAGCCTGATAAGTATTTGAAAAGACACATTTATTTTTAGTGCTTTTTGGAAGATTGCAATTTGCAGGAGGTATGGAAGTTGCAATCTTAAAGTCAACACACAGTCTAGTTTCTCCCCCAGTGTAAGAGTGACTTATTCTGCTCAGCCAACAGACTTCCAGAAGACACTGTCACAAGCCAAAGACAGAAGAGTTCCCACCTGGTCTGAGTGGAAGGTGTCCCTGCCCATGGCAGGGATGTTGGACTAGATGATCTTTAAGGGCCCTTCCAACCCAAACCATTCGATGATTCTTTCAAGAGTTATGTTTGCCAAGAGCCACCAAATAGAAGATTTCTTTCAACTGTTTGTGGATTGTTATAGAGTGAAGCAACATGAATTTACTGGGGGCAAGTCACAAACACCTTCTGACTTTTGGCCTAATCCAGTTCTGCAGTTTTGCTAGAAGCTTGTGTTGATTCCTAGCAAAATTAACCTGAATATTCAAAGGTAGACAGAATCTCTTTTACTTTAGTAAATATTAATCCCTTGGCTGTATTTAGCTTGGTATGTTGAAAAATCAGTAAGAAAACAGAACACTTTACATACAGGAAAGATAAATATCACGTTTTATCATTACCTATCCTGCAGCAAAGCAAGCTCTGCCATTGTTTGAAATATTTTATTTTTGTCCAAAACAGGCAGTAACTTGAACTACTTTTACAAAACTTACTCTGCATAAGGAAAAGCTGCACTTTATTCTAAGTAAGGAAAAGTTTTAATATCATAATGTGGACAATCAAACAACAAATTTATTCTCAATTTAAGATAACATCCACAGCTGAAACAAGGAGTATATGACACCTTAATAGCCCTGATCTCTTTCAGTAAGATATTGTGATATTTGTAACTTGTTGACTTAATACCATTCATCACCATTTTTGAAAAGTCTGGACTCCATTCTAACCTTCCAGAAGAAAAAGTTCAGTTTTAAGGTTGGTTTGTTTGTTTTTTGTAATTGGGTGGTGGTTTCTGGGTTTGGTGGGGGGTTTTTTGTTTGTTTTCTTTTTTCTTTTTTTTTTCCCCAACTGGCAAGTTAAAGCCAAAAATTCAATACATGGATTTGTAAGCTGCAGGTGTATTTCAGGTTTCCTCCTCCAAAATAAGAAAACACCCATCCCTTACACCAACTAATAATTCAAGCTAAAGTAACACTGATACTTCAATTATGGAGAAAAACCCAAATAAACATTACAAGTTAGTGTACACAGAACATTGAGAAAACCTTGTTTCCACTGTGAAACAAACACTGCTTGAACAATTGACCTGCATCATCTCCGTGCCTATTTTCACCCGAGTATAAGTACAGGCATTAAGATGGACATTAAGATCAATTCTTCATTTTTAAAGTTTCAGCCAGCAATTCAAGGATGACACCCAAGGTCTTAATTGTTCTTCCTTGCTCTCTCAGATTCCTGAATGCAATCCATTACCAGTGAATTCATACTTACTGTTCGAAGGTCCCCAATGCGCTTTTCAAGTAGCACAGGCAGACCTTCTGGGAGGGCAGGCACCTGCTTGGGTGTCATGACCTGAGAGGTGTAGGTTGCCTGAGTGACATTTCCATTTTCTCCTGACAGCTCAGATACCGGGCTGCCATCAGAAGTGCCATCAAGCAACTTGTCAAAGTCAATGTCTCCCAGCATCTCCAGGGCACTTTCAGTTTCTTGCAGGAGCTCAGGTTCATTTGTGCTACCAAAAATGGAGAGGACAGGATCGTTGATCCTAAGATTCAAGTCAGAGATATCGTTTCCTGCACTGAGAGAGGAGGAAGGAATTTTACTAGGGGTAGGGGTTGCAACAGTCACTGGAGGTTTTGGACTAGATTCCTTCTTCCTCATGGCTTCCTTCTCCTTTTGAAATTTACGGATCATGGCAGCCAGAGAAAGCGAGTCTTTATACAATTTCTTTTTCTTCTTCTCAGACTTGTGTGAATTTAAGGCCATTACTCTGCAGAGGAAAGAAATCTTTCATTAGCATGCACGTGACTTTTGAGGCCCTAGTAACCTTTAACAAAAAACTCAAAGTTTAATACAATTAAAAAATTATCAGGGGGAAGAAGCAAGTACTTGGTGCTTCTGTCTTCAGACTATTTTATCAATTATCATAAAGTTTTGGTGGTCATGTGATTTCTTGCTGTGAACTGATTTGTTTTGCTAAGTTTCGCAGACATTAGGTTATTTCATTTTGACTTCTTAATTTCATTACAGAGAAGTTGGCACAATTGTTAAACTCATAGCAGACTTGTGCTACTAAAATACTTAAACTTGCCTCTCAAGACTCCTGAATGATGGAAAGTTGCTTTAAGTTTAGGCACACCGTGTATATTAAATTCTCTTCACTGCTAAGAATTTTTACATGCAGACTCAACATCTATATACTACTTAAACTGAGAATTTTCTGCCAGTTCATCACCTTGATGAAAAATAAGATCAATAAATTTTCCATACCAACGCGAATATTCATAATAAGACAACTTCCACTCAGTGACAGTTTTCTAAAAGCCAGTTAAAAAACCCACCACCCTAATCCATCTATGCTAGTCTAAGAACTCAGGAAAGCACACACAAAGTCAGTAAGAAACACGTAGAATAATTAAGTTGTATTTATAGTTTTCCAGATTAGAAACAAGAGGATAGAAAGAAGATCAGTTTTCATTAGAAGATGTAATTCTTAGCGCTACCTAAGATGTTGGGTGGGACAATGAAGCTTAATGTTATTCATAAGACTCAAAATTTTTCTTCTGTGATTTGTCCTTCCTTATTATTCCTTGTTCGAAATTTCAGGGGACAAAAAAAATTAGCTTTTAGGACTGATCCATACAAAAACCCCACACAAATTCTGAAACAAAATCTACTAGCTATTAGTTATAGTTTGAAAGTACCGTATTCAAAAGAGCTGTAATAATCTTGCTATGGCACACAATCTGGAAATCAAACCTCACATATACTTCAAGGGTTCCTATAAAGAAAGAAACCTACCCCAACTGCTTAGGAACTTTCATTTTCCGAGGCTTCTTCTCCTTTTCTGTCCCTTCCTCTTTCCGCTTGCGCTTCTTCATTCCACGATCTTCACTTTCTTTTAACTTTGCTATCTAGAAGAGAGATAAAATAATGGACAATGATTCTTCCATCCTAAAGAACTTTTACAGTAAGAAACATTTAGTTTTCTTTACACCTTCCAATTCAGAGCCACGAAAACCACCTCAAGTGTGCATAAAGGCAAACGGTATGACTGGGTTCCTAGCAGCAACTGCAGTTACTGATGAGTGTCAATCACAATAATTTTTAAACAGTTATTGAATTTAGAGTTTTTAATAAGAAAAATAAGGGGGACACAGACTGATGCCCAACCAGCACGAGCAATGGTAGCCTTGGAAGACTGAATACCTCCACCTTCTTCTAATACCACAGTTTCATCGCTGACTATGAAGTTGCACAGTGTGGACCATCTCTGTTGGCCAATACAGACTGGCTGTCTCCCCTTCCAAGCTCTTGCTGATCCTTAGACTACCTGATGGAGCAGCATAGGGAAAAAGAAAGCCTTCACACTGTGCAAACATAGCTAGCAACAGGCAAAACTTCGGTGTAGTTATCAACACTATTTTAGTCATGCTCCAAACCATAACACCATATGGGCTGCCATAAAGAAAGTTAACTGCATCCCAGTCAGACCCACTACAAGAAGCTTAAAATTATGTTAAATTTAAAGAGTTATAGAGCAGGAAAGGACATCAGAAAGCAGTACGTTCTTGGAATGGCATGGAACTTGTGAACGGCCTATGTAATTATGTTTGCATTGATAATAACTTGTTAAGGTTTATAGAACAGCATGCTGTTTGGGAAAGATTGTATATGTAATTTTTAATATAGCTATTCTTATGTACTGAGTTAATTTTACCATATATTTTGGTTTAAATGTTATTCTGAATATTAGGAACAGTTTCAAATCATGCGAGCTTTGTGCAAAATCATAAAAGCAGTACTGAAGAATTTAAGTTCTCACCTCATAATGAAATGCTTATCAAATTACAGAATCATCTGTCAGTTCAAGATGGGTGGGCACAACTTGTTAGTTTGCCTAAACAGTCTGTTAGCCTTACAAGACTGGACAGCCTGCAGACATCCTGAGTTATTTCCTGAATGCTAGCACACTAGCCACAAAACAGAAAATGCAATACAACAGTACCATGCATCATTCTATATTTGGTCTCTTCATCTGAACCATTCTAAGTGTATCAAGTATTTCTGATGTCCACCTAGCTAGTTGTTCTGTATAAAAGCCTGATTAAGATCACTCACTTTAGGTGGCCTATGTTTTTTGTCTTCTGCAAAGTCTTCATCTTCTGATTCAGATGCCTGTCGGAACTGCAGAGTACCAGTGTTGATATAAAACCCTCCATATTTGGTTGTCAGGGATGCAGGAACCAATTCATCATACTGGGCAGAAAAAAAGATTAACTTGTCAGCATTTCTTAATAAAATGAACATGTAGTTCATTTACCAGTCCCTGTGCATGAAAAATTATATACCAAAATACAGCACAGCTTGCTAGAATAGAAATGGGATAGCATTTCTATCTTACTGGCCAATGCATACAACGTTAATTTCAGAGTAACCTTTTAATTTTCAAAACAACGTCCTTTTTTTGTAAGAAAAGACAGGATTACAGCATTAAAAGTACTACTTTCTGAAGGAAATGAGGATGGGCACACATACATTCTCCCTGCCAAGTGAGGACAAAAAGCCCAAAAACTTTCAACTTTTTTCCACCCAACATTGTCTCTTACAGCATGTTACATTATGCTAAATGTTAAATCTCAAGATACATACACCATATGAACAATGATGCACCAGCAGTTTATGAGTAACTTCAATTGATTATTCACTGGTTGGTTTGGCCAGAAAGTAAGCAGGCATATAATGAACTATTTGTTTTCATTTCTGACAGCCTTACAAGCAAGGCAGCAACATCTCTGGTTGAAAACAAATTAAAAAACAAAACAAAACAAAAAAACCCTCCAAAAACCCCAAACAAACAAAACCCCCCCACAAATCCAAAGAAAACCCACCAAAAGAAGACTCCAACAAAAACCACAAAACCAACAAACCTGCCTCTATCAATTTAAATTTTAAAGCTCAACATTTCTATTGAACCTTCAATTTTATGACACAATGTGCAATTCAAATTACCTTCTATTAGTCATATACTTTTACCACAGGCCCTTTAAGTTATCTATAAGTGATTGCTAGAATGTATTTCTTCCAGATTTTGTAAAAAGATGACAGTCTCTACAATGGCTATACTGCAATGACAGAAACCTGATCTGTATGAGAATTGTACAGAATCGGATATTATAACCAGGAACTGCGACTGAAAATAGCAGAGATGTTTTTGTAAATTAAGCATAAAAAACCCTCCCCAGATTATACACTTGGTTTCATTAAGACTGCCACAGTTTTCATTAATACCAATCTCTGCAGTGCATTTCGTGTTCAGAAGCTCCAACACATGCTACATTTAGTACCAACTCTAACCACACTGTCCTTTTCTCAGAAAGTTCTCTGAAATTTTCTTTTGTTAAAAATGCTATCCCAGACATGACAAACTTGGCCATGGTATCTGTTAACTTATTCCCAATTTTAGGTGTTTAATACAACATTGCCTCTTATACAAATACCACAATGCCAGGACTTGTTTCATTTGAAGTCAAACATATTCTCACTCTGTTCAGACAGTTTTAACACCACAAAATGTTTCAAACTCTTATGAATACTTTATTTTGAAACGTACTTCATATTTATGAAGAAATTTCCAGGTTAGAATTACAAAGCTGTATCTCAAAAATATTGAAAGCCAACGACAAAAAAAGAAGTGGTCAATAATAAGTATAGTGAATGACAATATTAATTCTATTATTTTATGACCCTCAACCTCCTCAGAATGACATTCTCCAAGTTTTAACAGAAAACTGTTAATCTCTAGGAAATATCTTGTTAACAGCAAATTCTCAAAAAGGCTGGGAGGATGAACATATTCGTTCTAGCTCTATGCATAAGTGTCAACAAGGCAAGTCATGGAAGTGTTTGCAAGAGAACTGAGGCAGGATTGCCTTGACAATGCCATTATCACCACACAGTAGGATGATGTCCCGAACTACCTGGGTCTTAGCTTTTAAATATTGAAAATTGTAAGACAATATTCTTAATATGCAACAAATATAATCCTAGAAACTATACTCTGTGGAAGCATAAACAGAATGCTTGAGACACATACCTGCCAACAAAGATCAAGGAGGAAGCATTTACAGGACTAAGAATCGATTTCTGCCCTTGTTCTAAAACAAAGGATAGGATTTTGACACACCTCAGAGGTATGAACTCTGGAGAGGAAAATGCCAATTCTGAGTAACAACTGTAAGCAGTAAACATTTGGTAGCACAGCCAAATGATTAAAAATTGAGATACTTGCAAAGGAAACTGTGACTGTTATTTTGAAGTTTGAAGCAGCAGGCCTTCTATTGCAAGTGTCAAGATGAAATTCAACAGGTTGAATAAATAAATAGACAAATGTAGCTGCCACAGCACGATCTGAAGACTTGAGATCACCTACACAAAACGGACACACACAGAGTGCAAAGTGGAGTGTCAGCTACCAGCTTATTTCATTTCCCTCTCCATGCCAAGCAAAATATAATGAAGATAAAATGATCTGAGAACTGAAATGTCTGGGCTACCAAAAACATTTAAACAAGAAGGAAAGTTATCCAGAAGAGTAGAATAGTAAGTGTATACTTCAATAAGGAAGCTGGTGAAGGAGCCTGAACTGGAGACCTACATAGGGATTTAATGAGCTAATAGGTAGACACTTTTTATCTGCTCAGAATGGAGGGCTCAACAAGCAGTACAGAAAGACAAAACAGGAAAGGAAAAGTGGTGACAGGATTTATGAAATACCCTAAGATGGTATGAAAAGCTAGCACAAAAAAAGCAGGAGAATCTATTAAATGGACAAAATGAAAGCAAAGTGGCTTAGTTGTGGACTTGTCATTCACCTTGAGAGACCATGAGGATCACGTAAAGTAAACTTGAGAGTGGAGGCTGGGTAAGAATTTCAGAGAAATTTAATGTTTTTTCCACAGTTCTCAGAACTACCATCATTAGGTGCAAGGAAAATGAAAGAAGACAAAATAGATTATTATCCACAGTGCTAAACAGACAGAGCAGGCGCTTTCTCCATTTGAGCTGACAGGGTGTGAACTGAATTGGCAAGGCTGTGGCAGTACAGGATCAAAAGAGAAGAATACAGCAGTTGCCAAGTTTGAAGGAGAAAGCACACAGTCAAAGCTGGGACCATTATCGTATGAAGTGAAGAACAAGCAAAGGAAAACACACTAAAAACTTTGATGCAGAGCAGTAAAGAAGGCCTGGGTAACACACAAAGAAGGACTAAAGACAGTCCACAAATGAGGAAGCTATGAATCATGGCAAATTATTTGAAGGATCAACATGCTGTGTAGCACAAATTGATAGGAACAAGGCAAACAGAAAGGCAAAATTCATTCAATATACAGACTGAATGTATTCCATAACAGTCAACAGGCAAATAAGATCAGCAAGATGTGGATATGTAACTAAGCACTTGAAGTTTCAACAGCTTCTGCTGAAGACTATGAATTTACTCAGACCTTCAGAAATTTTTTTAACCCTTGAGTGAGACTTCTTTTCTTTACCAAAATCTTAGCCTACTGAACAGGGTATAACTTATAACTCAGTGTTTAATTTTATAAATAGGGGCCTGCAGACCACAATGTAGCTAGTACCCTCTCCTTTGAGCTAAGCTTAGTATTTTCTACTACCTTAACTGAACAGAAAATAAGTATGTTTCTATAAGGTATTGGTAACAGCTAGATTAAGCTTCATTTTAAAGTGCCTTCAGGACTCTCAGTTAAAGGGAACATGGCTCCTGCAAATTCTAAATCTTCTCATGAATTGGTTTTGCTTTGCACTACCTTTTTCCACATATGAAATCGCAGAATTATCTTATTAAGGAAAATAAGTTTGAAGTCCTTTACAGTGTTCTGCTCTTCCTTACAACATTCCAAGACTGAGAATCAAAAAATCTCAGACCTACAAACAGACAGGAATTGATATATGATTGACTCCTGTGAACATGGATTTGTTCTACAAAATATTATGGAATCATTCTGCAGATAAAACAGTAAGACTGATGTACTGTCTGACCATCTAAAAGCAGGTACATATATAAGTTATTTTAAACTGTTGTCCTTGAGCTACATTACTATACTTCTAGTGCCATTAATCTAATTAAATGTTTTGGTACGAAAGATAATTTATTTTTTTAAAAAATAAGTTAACTGGTTTCAACTTCATTATTATACCAAGAACAGTGCAATTTTATGGATTATACCAATTTATTTCTGAAATGCAGATCCACAGCAGTATTTTACGTTAATACTGTCTACTCTTGTATTTGGGTATTTTGACCACAATCCTCAGATATTTTGACTGTGATCCTCCTCATTGACCCTAACCCTCTCCCTTCCAGACAACAATCTACAGAAGTACACATGTGAAAAAGTTTTTTAGCATTTCTGTACTAATTCCTGGAAATGCAACTTCCAGGTGCAAACGTGTCTAGAGCCTTTTAACAAATGTAGCTTGCTATTATTTGTTGTCAAACAGGTTCAGTTTATTTTTGAGGTAGCTCTAACCAGCTTGGGATGGGGGCAGCTGTTTAGTTTTGATCACCATTAGATTACAGAATAAAAGCCAAGCAACTGAAATTATGTCAAATGTAGTTGCTTCAGTCAAACGGACTGAATATTCACACAGTTCACTACACACTTCAAGATACTTTAAATATACACAGCAGACTGATCTCTATGCTTCTTAAAGATGTAAAGAACTGAAACACACTCAGGCTTTGCTCTCCTTTAAGGCTAAGTTTTCAAACAAAAACACAGAACCATCATTCCAAAAATACAGCATAATGGAACATAAAATGAAATCCTGAACAAGGTTAAGGAGGAACAATACACTGCTTTGCTAATCCAAGGTGACTTCAAAAAGCAAGCACAAAGAGCTTTCCCATGGTAAAGAAGGTTCCTCTTCCAAAATGCATAGGCAAGTTGGGGGGGGGGGGTTGTGTTTGTTTTCCTTTTAACCCTGAGACAGAGGAGAGCTGGCAGAGGTACAGAAAAAAGTATAACAGATTATTAAAGATATAATACTTGGCTCAGGGTAGTCGAGTAGAATAGGATAGTCCTGTAGGAGAATCCTAGTTTAGTAGTCAGGATACTGCAATCAGTCAGCCTACCAGAGTACCTTGAAAGAAGTACCAATACACATCTATTGTCCTGTTTTGTTCTCATCAAACCTTTTACACCTTTTCACCACTCACCAGTGTTAGGCTATTATCTTAAGTGACCTTCAGTGCAACAAGATGACATTCTTATCACCTTGAAAACATTTCAGCTTATGTTATAAAACCTATGACCTCTCACGTGACCACCTTTATCTGTACAACTCAATTCTTTCAGAGCTTGAGCTCTGACCTGACCCACAATGAAAATCTAGTTCAGTGTTAAATAATTATGTAATGTATTACTTAATCTCTCCAGGTTTCATGTTACAGAGTTGCCAGAAGATTCTGTAGGAGCAAAGTTACACTTTCCTTTTCCCTTGATTTAACATGAAGGGCATACGTTCCATATATCATACTACTTAGGACAAATGTTCTTATCAAAGATCTGTTATTTTGGCATATAATAAACCTCCCTTTATATTATATTAATGATCATACTGTTTGTGTATTTTTTTGAAAACACTTAGGTTCCTTGTGCTGCTTAAACAAATATTCATGGAGAATAGCTGATCCTAGGCCATGATCTACCCCTCTAACAGCTCAAGATTACTTTGAAAAGCGATTTTGTGCTCTTCAAAAAACTAAATTTGGCAAAAAAGAAGGAAGTTGCTATACCCATTATTCTTTCTTAGTTATTTCTTACTCCTACATTCTTGATGTACACAAAGTTAAACAGTGGTACTACAAAGGTCAGATATAAGTCTCAGATTTTTTCAAGTACCTATGCAGATCCAGAATTTTCAGTTTCACAGTTGTTCCAGAGGTCATTAGACACATGAGCAGTCCTAAACTACCTAGCTGAAATCTAGGCCAGACATGGGATTAAAAAAATTAAGAAACTCTTTCCTAAAAAAGGGTAAGATTTTTTGCAGAAGAAGCAAGAAAACATTACTATTACTTTAACAAACATCAGATGTGCTCTGCAATTTCATTTACCTTTGTTCCTCTAGCTATCGTGGTTCTTGTATCTGCTTTATTTATTTCATACTCTGCTTTACACCTTAGTGTATCTTGGGGTGAGGAGGATAAAAGGCAAAGAATACCCTAACTGAAATTTGCCCTTGTACTCACTCAAATGCATATGACATGTCAGGTGCTAACCAGCGGATCTACCCTGGAGATACCCAGGAATCATGCAAGACATTTTATTAAAGGTGACATGGTACACTCGGCTAAGTGAGCACTATTCCCCAACCACATAACTTCCAGGACTGGGTGAAGTGACAATGAACGAGGAAGACAGTACTAATACAAAACCACACAAATCCTCAGCCAATAAAACAGCTGGCAAGTGAATCTCCTACAGAAAGGATGCTTTAATGCACCCGCACGTATTCAGTGTGGATGAGGTTTGTTACTGAGGTCTACAAAGGCAGCCTTTTCCAGATGACAAAGGCCACAGTGTTCAATTTCTCTCTCAATGCAACGAAAGCATGTTTAATACACACTTCTAAGGTTTGCAGGTTGATAGTTTTTTCAGTTTGTTTTTCTTTTTGGTTGGTTGGTTTTTTAGTTTTGTTTTTGTTGTTGTTGGGTTTTTTTGTTGTTGGTGGTGTTGTTTTGGTTGTTTGTTTGTTTGGTTTGGTTTTTTTGTTTGGTTGGTTTTTTTCTTTTTTTTTTCTTTTTTAAAAGACAATGATCTTTCTAAAGCAACTACACTGCTTTCCATAGGTATGCATAAAACAAGTTCCTTGGAGTAGCAAGAACAAGAGAACACTATCAAGTTGGCCTAAAACAACATCTGGCCCAGAGCGCCACAAAAATGGTAAAAATTACCACTGACACAGCGAGCTCTGCCACTCTCCAAACACATACCATTCTCACTGGGAAAAAGTATCTCAGATGTTCAAGAATCTTGACTAAGATGGTCTTACAGGTAATCCATCAGCTTCAGATTTTAGAGGCAGCCAGGGTGGGAGAGGATACTAAATCTATTGTACCTCTTATAAGTCTAGAGATTACAAGATGAAGGAAGCAAAATTTATCCCAGAAACACATAAAAACTGTGTATCATGATGTAGAATTTTTGCAGAGACTAAGCCTTTAAATTATGGAAAGCATTCTAGGGAACCCATATAGAAAGGGAGCAACACTTCTGCTAACGTACTAAAATTAACATACAGTTTTTGAAAAGTTGTCTTTTAAGAGGGTCTGAACTCTTGAGGCAAGAAATAGGTAAAGAAAAAGCAGTTCTTCCCTTAAGCTGAAGTACTTGTTTTGGAGAAACTTTCCATGTATGACAAACCGGTGGTAGAATGTTCTCTACCCAGCAGCACAGGACTCTTTATATCAGTGTATAGAAGGCTACTATGGAACCATGAATATAGCAGACTGGGTCAAATATTGACATAGGGGCCTGGATGTCCAAAGGATTGAAATGTCTGCTTCCCATTGCTCTTGGCATTCATGTTTTGATTCAATTCCTGACGGTGTGGTTACCTGGTATTGCTGCTTCAAAAGACAGATTGCACTGCTTACAGATTTCTAGGTGGATTGTTCTTCCTCTGCATTCACCTACTCAGTATGGGGGAAGTCTATGGTTTGGATATACAAGCCTTGTCACCTCTGACTAAGAGAAAACTGCATACTTTTTCACTAACACCATATATTACTTCAGATCCCTGTTCTATATTGCATAGCAAGAAGTTCAGAGAGCGCTGAGATGCCCTTGGAATCTATCTATATAAAGCTTACACTGTCAGGAATGCATTCAACCAACCAAATAATCAGAGGTCATCACAAGAGCAAGTAATCAGCCTCGTTTGTCTAGACACATGCGTGCACGTGTGCATGCAGGAAGAACAGAGGGGACATAATCTAGAGGAATTCCATTCCACAAAGAATGTAATTCTGCGTAGTTCACACTATAGCAAAACCTATTTTCAACATCAAAGCAGTGGAAACACTGAGAAGGAACAGCTTTTTTTGCAAATTATGAACATTTTGTATAGGTTCATTAAGATAAGCAAAGATTAGGACTCACCATCAGACTAACTGCTATATAGCGGATATAAACAATAGTAAGATGGTCTTGATTTACTTTTTTTCCTGAAATTATCACAACCCACTGAGTACAGTCAAAATGCTCAACCCAAAAATATCTGCTTGCCTGCAAATGCATTCAGAGAAAAAGCTACTTTTTCCAAACAGGACCAGCTAAAAGTTTCCCAAGGAGGACAGCAAGGTACCTACCAAACAGCATATATACTAAATACACCAAAGCAAGCAGCATCCTGAAACTATGTACTTTTTCCTTATTTTCTGCAATATTTTCCTTTAATTGGCTCCATGTCTGAATCCACTGAATTGCTCTTCAGGAGCCCTTACTTTTCTGTTTTCACAGGGATTTTGATGGGTCTTAATGCAGCCTTTTGATGGGTCTTAATGCAGCTGTGCTGCTAAAGTCTTTACCAGGCTGTAGGAAAGTACTGATTCTTTTCAGAGTAAACAGTAACAGCAAACCTGTAACAATTTCATGCATGGCTTTCATTTTCACAGAAAGTAAACAATGGCAATCTAGCCTACCAAGCTGTCCCAAACTTACCTCACTTCATCAAGGAAGATACCAGTGGTCTTTGAGGAATCTGAGAAAAATCTCTTTGCTCAGGAGAAGTTCCCCTCTGTCATCACTTTTCAAGAACCTTCCTCTTGAAAAGCATGTCCTGTACCTGTCTGTACTCCAGCCCCATTAAAATCCACTACTTAAGAATCATGCCATTAGCAGATTCTCTGCACTTGTGCCTGATCCTTACCCTTGAGAAAAATCAACAGAACAATGGTCTTCCTGGATCCTTGGAGGACCCAAATGCTTTGTTACATGTGCAACATGCAATGTGCATATGACACATATGCAAGATGCAATATGTATCTATGTTACATGTACAAAACTGCTTAATTGAAAATGGATCCAAAGGAAGCATAATTCCTAAACTCAATTACAAGGCCTAATAAAACCAGGCTTAGAGTTTTATTGGTTTGATTTCTTGAATAATATTTGATGGCATGATCACAAAAATCTGTTTTTAGAGGGAAAATATCTCTAAAGCTATGGAATTAATCTGTTTCAATGCCAAAGAGCTCAGTATTTCTTTTACACTCGTGACAAGAAAAAAGACTAAAATTCTAAGAAAGCTTTCAATTTTTTTTCCTAGGATAATCCTGGAGCAATTAAAGAGGCACTCATACTCATTTTTCAAGTGTTTGTGCTCATGTTATTATAGCTTTCTATGTGTAAGAAATGCATCTGCCAAAAAGAAGTAAATCTAGGCTGGGCTTGGCTCTGACATTTCTCAGGGTACATGGTGATTTAATAGCTGGCCACACAGAAGATAAGCAAGCCAGACATGTAGATTTTCCATCTGAACACTTCCCATTTGCATCTAAGATGGAATGAGAGGTTTTGTTGAACCTAAACTCCTACACTACAGGACCCTTAAGCTCTGCAACAGCCACTTGGACTGCAGCTGGTACCCTATTTTTTCTTCTCCTTTTCTATATAGAAATGGGGATAAAAGCAAAACAGAGATGGCCTCTCACTGGTCTGCATTTGTAATGCAGACACAAGGCATAATGATTGTTGAGGAAAGCGATCTTTAGAGAATACACCATTCTCCCCAACAGCTTCCACAGCTAGCACATGATGCAACCATCTGGTCCTCTAACAACTGCCTTTTGTATGTTTTTGCAAGGACTCTGGTAAGAGACAGCAGAAGTAAATGCTCCTGCAAATCTAACGGATCTGCTGCTGGCAAGAAGAAGGCACAGTATGATAAGTACTAATACATCAGTGAGTGTTCAACTCTGCTAGACTTATGCACAACTTTGACAGAGACCTGTGCTACAAGTACTACAAGTGCTCCAAATCTCATATCAGATCTGTGATAGGTCACAGTGAATCCAGGAAACTCAAGACAGAACTTGGGTCCTGTATCGTAAAATTTCAAAAGTGAGGATGGTTAACTTAGGCAACAGTGAGAAACCATATACACCTATCGGCTCAAGTGGCTTCTTAGCAGAAATGAAGCACATCTGCTCCTACCAAGCTGAAGATCAGAATCTGACTTTTGGAAAAGATATACAAAGGCTTAGGCCCTAATATTGCTCCAGCAACAGTTGCAGGATAATGATAGGACAGTTTAATATTGGCAGGTTCAACTACAGTTTTCATCTAGACCAAGAAAAAGGACAAATTATTACAGGTTACAGTAAGCATCTACAGTAAACTCACTTTTTGACAACTTGAGACCTACTTCAAAAACTACCTGTACACACAGATGAGCTCAGCCTGCTATGCACTGTGGTTAACTGCTGAACTTCTTCTGCTCAAAAAGGTATCAGTTCTGCAGCACGCTTGCTGTGCAATTCACACAGTTCATAAGATTGTTCACTGCAACATCTATATGCTAGAAACCTCACAGCTCAGAGTTCACAGTTCTTTAGTGTAAAGTTTTAGAATTTAAATGTAGGCTTGAAATAATGTATGCTAAGCAATACATTCGTGCTTTTCTTACTCGTTTTTCACAACTCCTTTTCATAATCTCTCCTCTCCCACTCAGACCTTCTAGCTCCCTCCTTCCCAGAGCAGTAAATCATTGCTGCTTTGTCCAGCGTCACTCAGCATTGGAGGAAACTGTAGGCTGGCAAACGACAGCTGTTATTTGTTGGCGTTTTTTTTTTTACTTGACTAAACCATACACCTACTTCTTTCTAACATTTAATAAAGGAGAATTATAGGAGGTTTCTGTGCTTTTACATAATCCACTCCTTTTTCCAAGTTTTTCCTCATTTTCATCATTTTACATATCACCTCTAAGATATCTTCAAATGCCCTTCTATAAACCTCCTGATATTCCTGATACTGCCTGTACCCAACTATTACCTTTTTCTTTTACCCCGAAATGTGCTTTCATTTCTGAAAAATATGCAGACAAAATAAGCTGTAATATCCTGCTGTTAAACCAATCTGTTTTATCTCAAATTTTTCAGACATACTCAGTGAACGTTCAGAATAACCCTCCTATTCTTACTGGTTTTTAAGAGCAGAATAGCTTCCTGATCTAATGCAGGAAACCTAACACCAGTAATCCACTAATAATCTAGAGAACTAGTACAAGAAACTAAAGAGAGCCAGTGTAATTTCAGTCAACAGTAAATGAAAAGCACAAATAAAAATAATTTAACTTCTAAAGCTGGAAAAACACGTGATCTAGGAATAACTTTCTTAATTCTTGCAGTGCATAACGATATGTGAATAAGACTACAAATACAATAATTCATTGGACTCCCAAAGTAGTATGCCCTTTGAATTCACACCAGTTATACATAGGCACAAAGTATTTCTCCTTACCTTTCTTCTTTATCAAAAAACCAAAGCATTATCCTGTTATTTCTTGCAGCTTTGCTGAGGCTTACTTACCGCTTCAGAATTATCAATGAAAGGGTCCGTTTCATCATAACCATAACCTATATCGATTAGATCCTGCAGGCGATCTTTCCGATGTTTGTGAGGCTTTCCACCCTGAAAACAAAGAAGGTGTTGTATCACTTGAGAAAAGCAGAAGGCATTGGAGGAACAGTCATTCAAGGAATTAGCAGTTTTGCTTCCTTGGATGCTTTCTGGAAGATGGTCTAGATGACTAATGAAAACTTCCACACAGGGATGAGTTCTGGCAAACATGCCTCACCAGAATCATCCCTGAAAAGTATTAACCGGCTACCTCCTTTCTGCATGACTGAGATCTTCCTGACATTTCCCACTCAGAGAAAAGTTTCACTGTCCCATGGTTTTAAAGCACAGTGATAGGACTGTTAGTGATAGAAGAGCTGTGATACTTTAGGAAGTGTTAAGTTTTTCACTATGTTAGTATCATTAGAAGGGAAAATACTGACAGCCTAGTATTCAGTAAAGTGTTTCCCTACACAGGCATGATTGCTTCTCTAAAGTCAAGTCAAGCCTAAACAAAAAGAAAAAAATACTGATCTAGTACTTGTAGATATGGTGTCTAAGAGTTTAAGAAGTTACAGCATTCATATGACATAACTGTAGAAAAATATATTAAGATAAAATCCTTTGAAATGCAAGATCAGTCACCTCAGTTGACAGGACTGAAGATAAAACATTGAGTTTTAAAACATGAAAGTTACTTGAGCCAGAAGCTGCATCACAGGCTATGGATGGGTTCACTTACCTCTGGGAAGCAGTAAAATTAATCTTATTCTGTAAGTATTTTTTTCATGTGGAAGTTCCATTGTTAAATCAAGTCAAGTAAAAACTCACATCCAGCTCAAACATTCAAGAAATCTAAACTTAAGTTTTTTAGCTCACATATGTTGTCAAAATCATCATTATACAAGTCTTACAAGATAAAATTCTCCAAAAGGCACCACATTCACTAAAACGGTAAATTCTTCCATGAGTTCAAGAAGACTTGCTCCTGAAAATTGTCTGCCTGCACTCTACAGTTCTGAGCATGCTTAGAGTAAATATGAGTCTTTCCTGTTGTGACATCCAAATATCACAGCCCTCTTGTTAGTAAGAGTATGCAGATACTGTTCAAAGGAAGTTTCATCTTTGGTCTTTTATGAAAAGTGTAAGCATCTGAACACCTCCATTTTAACAACGTTTTGCAAAAATTCAAGATTGCAATGAAGTAAAGTATCTGCTCTTGCAAGCAAACAGGAATCTCTCAAGTATACTTAAATAAATAAATGCCACAGTCCTAGGAGAAAAAACTCAAAAGTGCATTCTATTTTTAATTCAGGTTTCCAAGCTATATTCCAATCTAAGCGTTCTATCAGTCCTGTTATCTCCTGCAGTCACTCATCTGGCAAAACATCTGAATGACTGCACATTCCCAAAACATATTCTTTTTTTTAAACAGAGGAGTCTGAATAAGAGAAGAAAAAAAATAAAGAAAAAATGTTGTAAAAATAAAGGCAGAATTCTGATTAAACTCCAGTGCATCCAGTACAAGAGCTTATGTAATTCATGCTTCTGACTTAAGTGCCAGCAGGCTGTATAAGAATGCTTCATAAACTACACTTTACCTCTTCACCTGTACTGCACTCACTAATGTGTAGTGCAATCCACCTCCATACTACATGTCTTGCTAGGCCCAAGTAACCACCAACATCCTTGTTTGTGAGTCTAAAATCCTTTTGCAATGGTTATCCTACGATTCTATGATTTCAGTACAAGGGGTTTAAAAAAAAAAAACACAATTAAAATTTCCAATACATTCTGGCTGCCTGACAGTCATTAAAACCAGATATGGAAAAGAGTTAATAAAAACAACAAAAATAAGAAGTCTCATAACAGCTGAATGAACAAAAGCAGGATTAAAACAGTAACTCATATTCAGACATATGAAAATACCCAAACCACTGTGTGTATAGTTAGAGATTTTCCTTCAGGCCTGGTTTTACCCAGGTATGTTTAAGGAACTGTATTGAGAGCTTGTATGATCAAGATGTTAAGGATGCAAGACTACAGCAGAAGAACTGAAGGGATTATCTCTGTCAGTGTTTACTATACAGCAGTTCAAGGACGTTTTACTACTGAAGCTTTCCTCTAACCTTTCAGTCCCAGAACATAAGTCATGGTACCAGAGAAAATTAAGATGTCTAGTTCCTGAAACTGCAAATACGACTCATGCAAGTATTCAAAAAAGCCAAATAAGACTTCAACAAATTAACTGTGACATGTAACCTTGGGTTTAAACAACCTTTGCCCAACAGGACTAGAAGGTGTGTGGCAAATACGATGCCAATATTTGAAGAATCTTACAAGGGTCACAGCAGAATCCATAAACCAGTAAATCTGGTCTCTGCATTGGGTAAGTTAATAAAAATTCTAAACAACAGAACCAGCAGGCATAAGAATATACATTACAGAGCAGGAAGGAATTTTGGTAGAAAAAAGTAGTACTTTGAGTGCTGTAAAACAGGTCCAAAGATCTTTAAAGACAAGAAATTGTCATGAGATAAGGAGGGTCCACTCAAATTGATGCCTGATTTAAGACTAGGAAAGAAAGGGCAGAAAAAGGTATTTCATTTTGGCAAAGAAAGCAGTCAGTGAAATCACTAAGGAATGTGTATTCCCATTCATCTTTAGAAGTAACAGAGAGGTTTAACAGTTTGGGGAGGGTGGGGGTGTAAGATGACAAATTACTGAGGATAGTAAAGAAAAAAGACAACTCGAGAATCACTGAAAGATCTCACAGTTGCTCTGAATTTAATATGGTTAAGTAGTCAGCTGAATTCAGTATCAATAAAAGCAAAGTAACCCACGCAAAGGAAGTACAACCCAAGCAAGAAAAAAATACAGTAATCTCCAAATTTGTTATGCTACCCAGGAAGCACTGGAGTTGTTACGCACAGTTCTATGACATTTGCTCTACAGTCACAAGTGGTCAAAGAAGTAAGAATTGGAACTGTAGAAAAAAAAAAGGAATGGAAGAAAAAACCCAGAAGTCATCATTATATCACTGATAAATCAGGGCACCATACCATTAATATCCTTTCATTTAAAAAAAGAAATTAGAACAAAAAAGGGAACAGTAATCCAACAAGGATGTTTAAAGGTAAAAACTACTGCTTCTATACAATAACAGAATGTTAAGACACTACAGTTGGAGAACGAAAGGGCTGAATTTAGATGACAGCAACAAAATCACATGCAATGTGCAGGAAAACTGAATATATTTCACTGTTTCTTACAATACAGAAACTATAGAGCACCATGTGAGCTCATCAGGTTTTAACACAAAATATGTTTTTATATGACCACCATCATGGTACTCAGTGCCATGGAACACACAATATCCAGTAATGATCTGCCACATTCATGACAGAAAGCTACAAAAAGGTTAAATGTGCAGCCTTTGGCTTTGGGAGAAATTAAGACACAGATTGCCAGAGAGGCACAGTGCACACTTGCTTGGTTGTACTTTCAAGTACGAGATTTCACTAGTGTCAGAGGACTATGCTACCACCCATTAGATGGACCTTAGCTTTGAGCCAAGAAAGATTCTTACACTAGGTACAATACTGTCTGAAGTTCAGTATCATGTGTTCACAACAGTGCTGGATTTTGTCTAGAGAATAACAGCAAACAAAACACTGAAAATAGGAACCCTTCAGAGCAGATTTTTATGCTGGTATTTAAAATGCGCTGCAATTCCAAAAAAGGGCTGAATAATCAAGTAAACAAATGGTATGTTATGCATCTCGTTTTACAAAAACCCATTTATTCGTAGGCTTTTTCTTAGGATCTGGAAAATACACCAAATAATATACTGATTTGATGATAAGTACAGGAATTTATCTGAAAAGAAGTAAAAAGTCTTCAAGGTAGACTGTTCCTCACATACCAAATTTTCCAGAAGTACTGCGCACGTGCTACGATTAAAAACATTGTCTGACTCCATTTTAAATGGATATAGGTAAGTAATACCTAAGTAATTTAAGGAGGATATAGTACTTCCTGCAAATCAGAAATAGAGGGTTGGGGTTTTTTTTTTTTCCATTCTCATACAACCAGTGATTACTTTTACACTAAAGCTCTGTTAAGGAGTGTCGTGGCTTAACTCCAGCTGGCAGCAGTACCACGCAGCCTCTCATTCACTCGAGGAGAAAGGATATCTACTACATGGGATCCCTGCTCTAGTTTAAGCCACAGAGCAAACATCTCACAAGAGTCAGAAGATGGCTGGATGTTGTCAGAATGAGCAGTTGTACTGGGTCAACATACAGAGCTGCAATTCCTCTGAGCATCAGTGGCAGGTAAAGATGGATGATTCTCATATTGGAAGAGAGAAAGGACAGAAAATATCTAACACAAGAAATCTTAATCCCTCACCACCCTTCATGCTTAGTGGCCCTAACCTAATAAGTTGTTCTTTATATAGAAGACATTACCTTTTGTGGGGTTGAGGGGCGTAAGGTAAGGCAGAGAATGAAAGGGAAAAAAAAATCAGAAGTGCAAGTAGTAATCAAGATGCAAGTGCACCATGAATTTAAACTGTTGAAAATTGTACATTTTTGTTACCTTCTGCTTTCTTATAGTTAAAAGCATCTATTTGCCCCTTTTTATGACTACTGAACATTGAGCTTCAGTTTTCTTCACTCTGATAACATGTTTTGTCCACAAATGTACACGTTTAGCTTTGATGTATGCATAAATGTATACGTTAAAGTAGATTACTTCCACTACCACTCCCTCCTACATACACTGTTTTACATGGTTACATTGACTTTCATCTACTGTAGTTAAGCAACTTGTTTCAGGACATCATAAGTCCTCACCTTGTATTATGGAAATGAGTTTTCTAAAAAAAGTACAGTTGAAACAGTTTTCTCTCACACTGAAAAATTATTTATCATTCAAATTAAAAGCAAACAGTATTCTAAAACTGCCTTCTCAATTCACTTCCTATATTGCTGTCAATTCCTCCAAAAGATGAAAATTATTTTTTTCAGTTTAAGAGTTTGTTACATATTACAGCTAACATGCTTTGAAATAGTAATTACTGCTACAGAATGTATAGATTGCACACTCAGAAAAATCTGCCTCTGTTAGAAAAATAAAAAAAAAAAATCAAAAAAGATAGATCTTAGTATGTGTGTTAATAGCAAAAGATACAAATGACTGCTCTTGTTTCCCTTCTTTATTACTGAGGTGCTCTATTAGTAATCCAGAATATCAACATGCCTCAGCATGATGATGAGCTTTGATTGCCAGCTCAGAATTAATCACCCAACCCTACCCATATGAATTCTTAAAGACCTGTTTGGGTGTGGCTTTTGTCAACATTTTCTGATTTTCTACCTTCATTTACTAGTGTAAGCCTCTTTATGTTACTAGCTAGCTTTATTCATACTTTCAGGAGTCAGCAGAGTATCTTTAGGCAGCTAGCAGCTACAAGAAATTCATCGAGCAATGTCTTACTATTCAACAAGTAACTTCCTATGGAAGCATTCCAAACTAGTCAGAAATTCATCAAGATTCATCAGTATTTAGCCCAAACAGAAAAGCTGTTCAATAGTGCACAACAGCACTACATAGAAATTCTTTCCTCCAGCACAGTATTTAGCATGAATATCAACCTGCATCTAATAGTTGTATTTATATAGGAAGCTTTTCTAAGAATAGCTTCAGAAGCTATAACATCTATAGACAAATCTATTTAGCAGACTTCTCTGATAAGCTTGTGGCAGCTTCAAGGTGCTTAAATGAAATACAGTGAGACAGTCATCTCTGAAACGTACAGAAGTCATTTGACACTACACCAGCAACCTTAATCAGGAAAAAAACAACCCTGTGATATTAAGACCTCTACAGCATCATAACTTAGCACTATTAAATATTTGTGTATTTTAACAAAGCAGAGTAACTCACATATTTTGCCTCAAACTTCTTGGCAAGCATTTCTACTTCATGTCGCTCACGTTGTTCATCATTAAATGGATCTTCCAAGTGAATCAATTTCTTCTGAAAAAAGCAGAAATTACATATTCATTCCACAAGAAACACAGAGTGTGTCTGATAAAAACCTGTTATGCCAATAAACAATGCTCTGATGACTAAGTAGCCAGAATTTATACTGTGTTCAAATACTTACTTTGGCCTATAAAAATTAATTTGACTCATTCAATTATCATTCAGTTACTTTGCTTCTGATGAAAACACCAACAGAAAAGTTGAGAGAAATATTGAGATTTGTATTTTCCCAAGCATTCCATTACAACCTCAACTGAAAGTGTAAGAGAAAGAATTATAAGAGAGAATTATACCCATTTGAGGTTCAAAGAAAAAGAACTCTCTAAGTATAACTCCTTTTCACTTCTGCTTCCACTGGTGCATCTTACACATGTTGTGGTCCTTCTAGATACAACAGACTAGATGCACCTGGTAGACTGACCAGCAGGGAAGCAGCCAGAAGACTAAAAACCTCAGAGTTATAATCATAACTATAATAACTTCTTTATCTAAAGAAAAAAAATAACAGTGCAATAGTTAATTTCAGTGATAATAGCATGAATTACAGAAGATTGCCACTATGTTAGCCACAAGGACAACAGAGATTTAATATCCCAGCTATTTACGAATAAGCAGGCAGTACCTCCCTTTTTTTTTTAATAGAAAGAGGTTTTCACTGACACAAAGTCAATGAACACAGTGATTTTTATTGAATAAGTTACAGCAGAAAACCAGGGCTGCCTCCTTCAAATTAGAGTTCACATAAAATACAGTAATTGCTGTAAGGGGGGAAGGTACTTGGATGCTAAAATACAGTAGAATGGAGTTCCATTTTATAGAATTTTATGGATGGCAACTAACTTTACTGCACATGGACCACTCGTCAATGAGTAAATGAAGATTTATAATAGACTAAGAACAAAAAGTAACATTAATTTCAGAAAAGCAACTTCACAGTATGAAAAGCCAGTATATTGACTAAATGGTAACCAAAGTAGCTCAGTAGTACCAAGACCAATATAATGAGGAAGGTAAGCAAAAATGCAAACACCACATAATTACCATACATTTTCTAGACTGAGTACTTAGAGAAGAAATTAACAGAGGCTATAGTTAGTCCTGAAACATAGGTTAAAGTCATGTATTTCCTGTGGGCATAATTAAATATCAAATACAGCTCAATTCATGAAACACTGTTTTCTCTGCTTTTAGCAGGGAAAACCTATTCCACATCATCTGCTAGGCATATGTGGCTTTTTTTTAATTGTGAAATGAGATAAGGTTGAGGCCAAAGATCAAGTAAAATTTAGTACTTAAGTGTTAACCTACCTCCCTCCACCAAATTCTCAAAGCTGTAGCTGACTATCAATTTGATTAGTTAAGCACTATTGCAAACTCAACTTCAAGCAAATTTTAGTTTTGCCTGTTTCTGAGGGATGGATGAGTCTCAGACTAAGGCATTATTACTTCAGCACCTTTACAGCCTGTTTGACAGAAGCCAACTTGGGCTCCTGGCTCAGCCACTTTGACTTAGGTTTTATGCACCAAGCCTCAGTTACACCAATGGAATCAAGAGCACACTTTGACCTCCACCAACATTTAAGAGGCAAATGAACTCTTCAACCACACTAACTTATTACTCACATCCAAAAACTTTACATAAATAATTCCTACCAAAAGACGAACTATACAAACAACTCTATCAAAGGATATTCTTTTATCAAGGCAAAAAAGGAGGACAAGGACAGCACAAGTTCGTAAAATAAACATTCCCACTAGCTTCTGATTCAGGATAGGAACTCAAATTTGGAATAAGAAAAAAAAAAAAACCTGAAGTTGCACTGTCAGTTGATTTTGGACATTCTCTACCATTCCATTAAGAGACCTATTAAAGCAATGCTTGAAGTTATTCCTGTGCACCAGTCCTTGCCTTCCCAGAACAGCCTGCCTCTGGAGAACCTTTCTTGGTTGCTTCAGTTCCAAACAATGCTACAAGACAGAAAGACAAGCTCCTGAGTTTGTAATGTTAAACTTTAAGGGGAAATGTTGTAAGTTGAGCAACTTCTTATAACGGAGAAGTCAACAACAACTTTCAGAAAAACAGATCAATCTTCACATTACAAGAAGTCTGCATGGCAAAAATAAAGTTTATATGACCTGTACATTTTAAACTGAAACATTACTAAAACAACAAATTTGTAACTCTAAAACTCCACTTAAAACCACAACATTAACTGCCAACTAGTTACTCTCTCCTTGGAAAAAGCAAATCTCAAGATTTTAAGTCTTCCCTATCCTATTAGAGTAGCTCTTCCAGCTTCTTCATATAGCAAAGAAGAAGTTAAACTGACAGGCCAAGTATATATCAGTTTTTAAACATGAATCGCTTAAAAAGATTGTAATTTATGACACTGTTTTACATAATCAGCTGATTGTTCCACACAGTCCAGCAACTGACAGGCCATTATGATCCATTCATTTCAATATGGACCCTACAGAGCTGAGAATCATACACAGTTTCTTATAAAGCATTTCTATCACCGGCTCTACCTTAAAAGCAGTCTCTGACCCCAGTTGTAGCAAAATCTCCCAAATCACTGCTCTCCCCCTATCCCCACAAGACACAGAATTTGCATCAGAACTACATCAGAAAAAAACATTTTCCCCTGATTATGTGATTAAGATACTGACAACCTACAAAAAAAGGCAGTTATGGAACTGGGAACTGCCAAAGGGAAAAGTCAGTCTCCACCTACTGAACCACTTCTATCCACAATTTTCACAAATTTCTATCCACAAATTTCTAACCACAATTTTCACCTTCATACAAGAACTGCTCAGAAATATTGCACTTCACAGAGCAGCATGATTACGCTACGCTAATTCAGAGGAGTCATAACTGGCACTGTTTGTTCACAACAGCTGTAGGACAGGATGAACAGAAGAAACTTTTTAACTTGCATCACAAGATCACAGAGAGATTAAAATCAGCCACCGATTTTTCTGTCTTCTACATTTGAACACAATCCAGTGTGTACATCCCTCCTACTACAGAAAAAAAGTGAGCAGGATGCCAAGTATAGTTACGGCATCATCACCACCCATACTCTGGTTCATAAAACAGAAGTTTTAACCACTCTTGAGTTTGTGCTGAACGTAAAAATGCCATGGCAGTATCAATACTGGTATTTGAGACTTACTTCTATCACCAGATCTACCACAGACCTTCTCAGTAGTAGTTACTGACTTGCCCCTTACCTTTTCCACTATGAGGTAAACTTTCTCTAAAATTCTGTACTGGAATTAAGAGGAGCCACAGCTATTTAAATCAAGTGTAACTTCACTGGTATCCTCAACTCACTAAGAACGAGTGGCTCAAGTGTAACCAGCTTAAGGACACGCGTCTCTCCTTCCTACTTGGAACACTGGGTCCTGTTGATTGGCTAATGCTGCTTACTTCTTAAAGCTGCCTACACGAGTTTTGTTCCTTAATAAACAAAGTAGTTCAAGCACCAAACATTTTCTGTTTGGGTGGAACAGAGAAAAAGAGAGTACTTTTTTTCCTTGAATTAAGTTCTTAACAGTTACAGGTGAGGTTAGTGTTTCAACATTAACTCTCATTTATCCCCAACCCCTCCAAGACTGCAGAAACTCCTCTCCAACTCTGCTAATGCTCACTTCACAGCTTCTCAAGGCTCGTAGCATAGCCAGGCTAATAACTCTTCATTTACCTGCACACAGCCTAGAAATAACCCTGACCACAGACCGGCATGGTTACAGTTTCCTTCTCGCCGGAAAAAACCTTCCAAGAAGCAAGGATGCAACAGCACTGCTCTCCGAGGACAGAAGGGGAGCGGCGGGGAGGGGAGCCGGGGTAAGCAGGGCACAAGACAGTGGCGCTCCCCCGCCTGAGCCCGCAGCAAAGGCCAGGAGACCTCGGCCAGCTCAGGGACGACAAGTGCGAAGCCTCCCCTTCCCCCACGGGCACAGGCGCAGCCTCAGCACCAGGAGGAGCCCGCAGCGGCAGCGAGGCCGCCGGACTTCCCTCCAGGACACCGCCCCTCCCGCCGGGCCGGGACCACCCCTAAGCACCACGGGGTGACCGATAACACTATCGGCGAGGCCGGGGCCGCCTACAGCTGGGAGGTGGAGGAGGATGATGCGCGGCGGGGCCCGTGCCAGTGGCAGGGGAGGGGAAAAAGCAGAAGGGGAGGTCCCGTACCCTCGAGTCCCCGCACAGCAGCAGCTCCGGGTAGCTGAACTCCACGCAGCCCTCCTCGGTGGGGTCCTTCAGCACCACCTCCAGGCGGACCGTCTGGCGGAGCGGGAGCGCCTCCCGCGGCGGCGGCGGCTCCTGCCGCCCGCTCTGGCGCGGCGGTGGCGGCGGCAGCGGCGGCGGCTCGGGCCGGGGGGGCTCCCGCTGCGGCGGCTGCTCGGGCCGGCCGGGGTCGCGGGGCGGCTCCGGGCGGGCGGCGCTGTCGCGGGGCGGCTCGTTCGGTGGCGGCTCCGGCGGCGGCGCCTCGCGGCCCGTCGGCGGCGGCTCCGGGTCGCGGCCCGCCGGCTCCCGCTCCAGCGCCGGGCTCTCGCCCTCGCGGCGCCGCACGGGTGACAGGCTGATGAACGGCACCCGGCGCGGCTCCGCCATCCTCCGCCGCCACCCCCCCCCGCCCGCCGTCCGCCGGCCCCCGCCTCACGCGTTCGGTGACACCGCTCTCTGCGCTCCCTCCCACCGGCCCCGGCTCCTCCCTCTCCCCTCCTCCCCGCTCCGCCGCCCGGTCGGAGCTGCCCCCTACGTTCTCCTCGCCGCCCCCGCCATCTTGGCGCCCCCCCACATAAATAGAAGCAGCCCCGCAGCCCGCGCAGGCGCACCCGGGCCCGCGTCGCCGCTGTTATTGCTCAGCTTCCCCCGGACGTCAGCGCGGCCGCCGTTGCCCCCCCGCCGTGGCCGCCGGGCCCGCCCCCGGTTGCCGGGGCGATGCGCACGCCGGGCCCGCCGCCCGCCCCGCGCGGGGCAATGGCGGCCGCGCCGCAGCCGCCAGCGCTCGCGCTCCTTCTCGCCCGAGGGCGGCCCCGGCGGTGACCTCACCCTGCCCCTGAGGCGGGACGGGAGGAAGGGGCAGCCCCGGCCCGGGATGCTTCGTGCTCGTTGGGATCGGGACTGTCCCCGCTGCTGGCGGGGCTGCGCAGCGCTCGTCCTCTCGGGGCAGCGCGGGCCTGCTTGGGGGAAGGTGCGCTGAGGCCTCTGAAAGTCGGCGGCTGTGGGTCAGTCACCAGAGGAAAACCCTAAATCCTGCCCACGATCGAGGGCTCAGTGCAGGGGAGAGCGGCCGTTCCCAGCCTGAACGGCGCGGACGCGCCGTGTGTCGATGACATGAACCCACACTGAGTGGAGCAGCTGAGGACATCGGCGTTTGACAAAATCGCGCCGTACGGGGCTGATCCCAGCGTGCTCCCGCAGAACAGCAGCCGCTGCTCTGGGTGCCGGTCTATCCTCGGGGGAAAGGGAGCTTTTTCAGTGACCATTCCCAGTCTGTGGTGTACCGTCTTACAGGCTGCAGGGAGCAGCTGAGGATTGGTGAGAAGGAGTTGTCCTGTAGAGAGGGGACAACGCGAGGAAGGCAGGGTTTGAGCAGCAGAGAGACTTCCGTCATGAGCAGGAGCTGCCTGCAAACAGCGCAAGTGTTTCAGTCTGTCACCACCTACTTTGACAGACTGGTAGCTGGTATTTCCAGATGGAGGTGTGCCACCAAGGCAATGCAAAGTTTCAGGAAGCTTATGAACGAACATCATGTACATTGCATCCTTCAGCTTAATTGGGGCAGAGAAAAAGAAGTTGGATGGGGGTTTTTTGGTAATTTTTTTTAGGCTCAGAAATACTAGGTAGGAGTGGTTTTGTTCTCTTTTTTAAAAAGTACTCATTTTATGCAAAGCAAACAAATAACACACATCTGTGTATTATTATTTTGGATGATTACAGCAGACCATTCTCTGAATCACATTACTCCACTTTCTAAATTGCGTTCATCACCATGCTTGATACTTTCCTCTTGTTGCATAGGAGTTTTTTTGACTGGACTGTTTACTTTCATCTAGACTCCAGAGAAGATCCGTGACGCTAGAACATCATTAACAGGGAATGGAGAGCATTCCAGAATAGTGCTTGCAGCATGGAATCACTGGAATGACTGACCTGATCTGAGAAATGTAAACCGTCTCCTTTTGAAGCTTGAAAGGCTTTGTTGAGCTTTATAGTCAAAGAGACTTGCTTTATCTTAATGACACTCACTCAGTTTGAATCCAGAAATACGTTGCCTATTATGTACATCACCAGATAGTTGTATGAATTCTCAACAGGAGAACAAGTGGGATCACCAAATGATTTTATTATGATGCTGAAATTAAAAACATATTTGAGGAATACCTCTACTGAGCTTGCTAGTCATACTAGAACATACAAGGTTTTAAGCTCCAGACCTGCAGATCCCGCCAGGAAGATTCTACTTCTCATTGAAGTCCCTGTGTAGTCTATGTCATTAAACTCTGTGATGATAAAAAGGGGTCTTTCCTCAGGAAAAGACCAATTTATTGCTTCTCAAACAGAAATCTTATGTGGAAGTCTCAGGCTCTTCTGCAGCTCTGCTGAATGCTTGCTTTCAATTACAAAATAGGAGACTAGACATTGTTGAAATAAGTACAACAGGAATACAACAGGTATTTTGTTCACAGGTAATACTTGGATATATCCACGGAAAGTGATGAAGATAAGCTGTGCATTTTAAGTATCCAACCTAAAAATCCATTTTGTGTTTCAGTCCCCTAAGATATATGGGACTATATTCAGAAGTAATGAATGTAGGACAGGTACACCACAAGAAAATGAGTTTTGCAAGATCTGAATCCAGTGTTTCAGATTGTCTTGGTTGTAGTGTAAAAAGCGTAGGGCAATAACTGGAATATGTTAATGTTACATTTGGTCTAAGACACTAGAAGCACTCAGGAAAGACTCACAAGAAAACAACCAAATCTAGTAGATCTTAAGGAATTTAATTTTGAATACACCAGGAGTGTTTCAGGCTTGTGCCATATCAAACAGTTTCGAGAGGAATTAGATTTGTAATTTTTTTCATAATTTTTTTTTCTGTTCTGATACCTGTTTTATTCTTTGGCATCAAGCTCTGTCTCAGGTATTTTTCTACATAGCATAATGTGTTGCACTTCTCAGCGCAACACAAAACAGTAACATTTTAAAAAAGTAATTAGAGATAGATGTTTTGCCAATTATTTTGCTTTCTCTCAGGATATGACCATGCTAATGTAGTCCAACATCAAATACGGATTTCTTCCCTTTGTATGTTATCTGAAGAACACAATAATGGAAGTGTCTCTTGAAAGAGGCACATTAAGAATTACAAAAACTGTGACAACTGCAGAAAGAGTAAGTTTGAGGTGAAACTGAAGCTGCTTTTTATTTCGCTAGTGAAAGCCAGTATGAGCAGATCAGACAGAGTGGATGCTTGGAACTACAGATGCTACAGCCACTTCAGTGAGTGGCAGTTTGTTGACCTGACTTTGTTTCAAATACAGAAAACAGAGACAGCACAGCAAGCCACTAGAGGCCTCTACCCTGGTGCAGGTGCGATCTCCCTGCTCTGCTTTGGGTTGGCTTCTCTGTCTGTAGCACTCTCTCTTCTTTTTGGGCTGTTACTGTTGGTTGTGGTAGACTCAGAGCTGCACCCTGTTTCATTATAGACCAGTGCTCGCTGTTTTCCTGGACCTAATGGAAGCTGCTGTGCTGCCTCTGTGGCTTCTCTAGGCTGGACACTCTACAGCAGCAAGCCCAGGGTCCCATGAGAAGGCAGAGCTGTCCTTATCGGTTATGTCCGTCCCCAGGGAGCTTTCAGCTTCAAAGGCTGAATACTTTACTTCCATGAGCTATGAGCTTATTGTCCTTGGACAGGAATGCGGGAGTAAACGTGTTTTGCTCATATCAATAATAAGCTTAGGTGGCACAGGATGGCAGTTTGTCTTCTGCTTCAGCTGAGCACTGGGACCTACGTTTTTCCATCGGTTGCTTCCTCACTATATCCTCCTTGGTTTCTTATGGTCCAAAAAGGCATCTTGTTGATCCTTACGGTCCGTTCACCAAAGCTGCTGCCACAGCACTTGCAACTTCCACTGCTGTGTCAGGAGATGGTACAGCTGCAGGTAGGATGGTGTTTGTGTAGCTTTTACTAGAACTGCTGCTGCATCACAAGAATCCACTGCACCAAAAACATGGCTGGCATTGCTGGTTTTCTTTTTAATGATGCTCTCTGAATTCAAGTGTGCCTTTTTTTTGTTTTTTAACTTCTCTTCCCTCCTACAACTTTATGAAGTTGCTTCCTGCCAGATCCAGAATCAAGGAATAAGCCCCCCCCTTTCTTTCCAAAATCAATGCCATTGAAACCATTTGGAAAACTAATTTTTCTGTGGGATCCTTCCCCCTCCTTTTTTTTTTTTTTTTTTAAATAATTGTTGTTCTTTAAAGTAAAAATACTGTTCCCTGTGGAACGGTTTTCTCTCCTCAGGCACATGTACTTAAATCATACCAGCAGCTTTGCCACAGCCTTAGAAAGTCCGAAGTACACTTTTCAGTGAAGTACACAATGTTTGGAAGGACTGTAAGCAGGTAGAGAAATGCCAGATTCACTCTAGAAAGAGTGCATTAGCTTCAGGTAATTATGATATCCTTTAGCAGGACAGTAATATTCATTTGTCACAATTTCAAAGCAGAGGAACCATGATTGTGAACTTTATCCCATGCACTGGTATAGTGCTCCCTGTGAACTAGTTAAACCTTACTTCTTGCAGAAAGTTTGAGCCTGTGAGACACTGGATTCCTCTCCACAGCTTCAAGAAAAGCTTTGAACAAATCTGATTAAAAGTGCAAAGTTTCAAAGGCAAAAGGAATTTTTAAGAGTGGCAACAATTTTTATGGAAAAGGTCGTTATTGCTCCTGTAACTGGAGGTGCTTTTTACCTCTAGAAGTGGATTTAGGTGCATCTTTTGTTCACTTGCTGAGATGAGGAGTGGTCTTCCAACACCATATTGTGTGTCAGGACAACATAAATGGCATGACTGTGGCAGGTAGCTGATGAAAACAAAATGTTGGCTTTTATCTCACATTAAAAATAATTAGAAATTAGGGCAAGTTTTCATGTGAAAAAAGTAAAGGAATTTACGTGAGTGGGTGTGTCATGGCAATGTGAGTTCTTCAATCAAGGGAGGGTGTGTTCTCTATCATCCATGCTGTTCAGGTGCAATTTCTCAATGAGAACTTCAAAACTGACACAACTTCCCTATGACTGGAGATTTTTATGCTCTACAGAACATTGTAACATACTTTAAGCTAATAGATAGGGTAAGACTGTTCACTTAGAGGAACCTCAGAGAAAATTCAAAGCCTCAAGTGCTGCGTTTGGACAGAATAGCAGGTTAGGAAGAAAAAGCAATGAGAGAAAAAAGAAAGAAGAAGAGCATCCTCGCCAAAGAAGAGCAAGCTGCTCGAAGAAGCTGCTATGGGAACAGCTTTTGATCCTGGAGAGAAGATGAAATATTGAGACATTAAACATCAGCTCTTAAGTAGGTGTGTTTACCAAGCAGAACATAGATAATTTGTTCCCTTGGATAACAGTCGCAAAATCAATTGTAAGTAACAAGAACAGAACACTTTTCTAGGTACAACTTATTTTTTACTTGTTAATAACTATTTCTGCTTCTGGTGTCAGAATTTCTGGCTGGAGCAAGCAGACAACTTTCATCTTTACACTTTCCTAATGTTAAGGGTGAACTCAGTTAAGGCTGACAAATAAGCTGTAAACTTCTGCAGTAGTAATGATTCCAGGTGAAGTGGTGGACTCTGTGTCTTAACTAACATTAATTTGGGAATGTTAGCCCCTGAGAGGTTTTCTCTGCCAAGCAGTGAAGATTAGTTAGAGGTCTACAATCCTTAGGAAATTCCTCTTTGCAGGTTTACTCTTTACTTTTCTAAGAAGGAGGAAAAAATGAAGGCAAAAAAAATATTAGTTATCTTCTACGTGATCACAAGAAAATTAGAGCCACTGAATTACCAAAGTAACAAGCGACAGCATAAGAGAAAATTGGCTCAAATTGCACCAGAGGGGGTTTTAATTGAATACTAGGAAAAATTTCTTCACCGAAAGGGTTGTCAAGCAATGGAACAGGCTGCTCAGGGAAGTGGTTGAGTCACATTCCCTGGAGGTATTTAAAAGCTGTGTAGATGTGGCACTTAGGGACATGGCTTAGTGGTGAACTGGGCAGTTTGGGTAAATGACTCAATGAACTCAAAGGTCTTTTTCAACCTGAACGATTCAATGATTCTTTAAAATAACATTTTAGCTTATTTTATATTAATCCTGGAATTTTTCTTGTAGCTATAAAGAATAGCAAGAAGGATTACATCAGAAATAAACAAATAAGGGATTTTGTAGAGGAGTACCCAGTAATACACACACACAAGTTTTTTTCATTAAAAATACAGTTGTATAGAAAGGGAGCAGATTTCAATGAACTGGTGAAGAAGCTTAAACTGAGGAGCATCTGCCTGTTATGTGTTGATTGTGACTAACAGTGTCACTTAAACAGTAGTTAAGCTGAGTTTAAAATTGAAGAGGAGCTGTCTTTGAAAATAATAGAGTTCCTTAATGGTAGCTCTTTTATGATTCACACCGGCTCATTTGAAAATGTAAAACCACCTAGATGTTTACAGAGATTGAGAAGGATTTTGTGCTCTGGGGAGTTGTCCCTCACTTTTTCTCATTTGCACCATTTCTTTAAAGATACTTATGGCATGGGATGTTTATTTCTGATGAAAAGCCTGTTCCGTCAGGCCAGCACCCGTGGAGGCAGCCAAAGATTACCAGCCTGTCTGAAACTTCGGAGTCAGATAATTTTCTTATCTCTGTATTGTTGTCTGCTGGTTTTATTCTTCCAATAGTAATTAAAACCGCACAAGAATGAGTCACAATTTCAAGTAGCTCTCCCACCCACCTGTAACATGAATAAGGAGGATTGCCCGGGTAGGGAGTTCTCAGTTTGAATTGCAGTCTCTACACTAAAAGCAGTAATGCTGTTTAATGAGGTAAAACGGTCTAGAAGTAATTCGCAGCAGTACAAAAGCTAACGTGCCACAGGATTGCTCTTGCTCAGGGTTTCTCTTGTGGGTGCTGACGTAGGACAAGACACTCTAAGTGCCCTTGAGTCAGGCAGACTATAAGCTAGACAAGCCTTGGTCGCTTGCCACTGTGATATTTTCTAGTTTTTAGAGAATTATAGATATTTTAGTAATTATCAGAAATTTATTTTTTATTAAATACTCTAATATATGAAGAATTATTATAGTTACTGTTCAGGAAACAACTGTCAAGCAACGTTCATCCTCCCAAAAAGGAGAATTTTATGTAATACATATATGTAGATTGCAAAGCAACCTTCTAGAAGTTATAAAGACATACAACATATTTGGCTGTGACCTCGCAGAATTTTTTTTTTCTTAATTCTTCCTTTCACTTTCAGACTGATTTTAACAAAACTCCAATTTCCTAACCGAGTTTTTCAATGCCTCTGAGCACTTTGGAAACTGCTTTTACTCATAAAGTTCTACACCTAAGTAGGTGCACATTATCACAGACATCTGAGGGTGCTTGCATATACAAATTGCAACATGTTTAACATTCATATAAGCTTACGATCAGAATAGTCAGAAGGATACTTTGCATGTGCATTTCAGCATTTTCATACTTCCATGATTTTATTTCCAAGCCAAATTGCCTTCAAAAAGCAAAGCACATATTTATCACCGAGAATTAACTACATACCGAGATTGCAGATTCAACACAAAGCTGCTTTTGAGCTGCCACAGCATTAAAAATAGCATCTGAAAAATTACTTACAAAATACGATTTTCCATACATGAATAATTTAAATAGACAAATGAAATTTTGTAAAACTATTTTCTTCCCACCTCAAGTTGTATTCTGTGAAGACATATGAAATGTAAAGTTTTTTGAGCATATTAAAACACATGTAGAATAGCAGCAAAAGCAGTGACGATTTTAAGAATAGAGTGGATGGTACATATCAGAATTGCTTGTGAAAACAAGCTACATTTTCTGTATAACAGTTTTATTTCAAATGTCATTTTGCCGACCTTAAAAGAATGACCCCTGACACTGGTAAGTAATTGTGCAGCCTATTCTTACCTAAATTCTTCTTCACTGTTTCAAGAGACTGAGTTACTTCTTAGTGTCATGCTGATTTCTAGTCTTCCATAGGACTTAGCATTTTACAAATCAGAAAAAATCTTGCTTTGAATGCCTGTAAAGTGGGAGCAAAGCAAGTCATGTTCAGAGGTGGTGCACAGGGAGGAAGAGATAAGTGGAAAACAGCAGTACACTGGCAGTACTCCGTGGTAGTCCTGTAAGGCCCATCACATTACTGTAGATGGGAAGGGAAAACACTCAGTAGGGAAGGAGAATGTGCAGAAATGAAAAGCAAACACAGCGATAAAACCTGTTTGAGAATCTCTGGCTAAACTGAGTGGGGAGTCTTGTAAAACTTGCCTCAGAAATTACTTTGTTGTGACCAGAAAATAGCATCATAAGTCAGACAAAAGTAAGACTGAACTTGTAGAATACAAATGTTAGGATAATCATCAGAATGGGGAATATACCAGGCAGTTTAAGACTTAGTTTATCAGGTTTCATAATTTAATTTTTGTAACCTTTTCTTAGACACAGCTTTCACAGATAAATTGATATTCCAGAGATATATTGACTTCATGTGATATGAATTAATTCACCAGCTCTGCAAAATAAGACATTGAGTTTTGTCACATAATGGCTACTCATATAATGGCCTCACCCACTATTGTAAGGCAAGAAAAAGATTACTAGTAGTTTTAGAGAGGATGGGCATAATGATCGCGTTGTGCTTAAAAAGGACAAATGATGAAAGAAAATCGTAGATGTTACAATGAGCAATGTAGCTATTAGAATTGAAGCACGGTTCTTTTCTACGTGATGTAAACAATCTAAACATTATTATATGTATTCTGAAAATGTTGCTGTATATTATATAATTCTGCACTATTATGTGTGTCTTGTTACAGAACTGACTACGTGGAAGTTGCTTACAGTGATCAAGGAGCAGATGGTGGAGTCTAAGACTCATCACTCATCCCCAGTTAAGGGCCAGCTTAAAGTGTAGTTTGAGGACTTCAAAAAAAGGTTCATAAAAGTGCAATTCAGACTCAACAGCATAGGTAGTATCCCACATTTTAGTTAGATCCAGCTGTATCTGAGAACTGCTGCAAATTATCCCATGGCATATTTCCTGTCAAAATAACTGGAGACCCAGGGTCTTGAAGGTCTATTGTAAAATCATTTTAAAGACCATTACTTATTTTACTGCATTCCTTATTTTAAACTCTCCTAAAGAATTAGTAATAATATAATGTGGAGCAATTAAGCACAATTAAATGTGTAAGTATGAACTGAAACAGAAGTTCTCTTTTTATTTGAAGAATACACTCTGTCTTCTAAAAAGTCACAGCTCTTACTAAATATAGACTTTTATTTTAAAATCTATAAATAGATGCTAGTATAATTCATCAGTTGAGCAAGATCTGTAAGGAATTTGGGAACCATCCCCTGCTCAGAGATGTGAAATGTCTGCTTTATTTGTTTCAAATTAAAGTTTTTTAAAAAGTAAGCTTTTAGTGTGTGGCTAGATGGGATTACAGGGACAAGAAGAAAATGTTTCAGATTCTGCAAAAGGACTTGAACTGCTGGACTCCATCAATCTCTCTGGGATGCTGTAAGGTTCATTTAATAAAGAATGAATGGGAAGTATTATCTCCCATTACATGGATTTTGTACAAGTTTACCTGAATACGACAATACTGCAGTTCCTACAAACACAATACATACATTTCTGATGTCATATACCTAATTTAAAGTAATGGCATAATACAGTATTCATAATAAGTTGAGAATGACAGATGATGAAAAGTAGCTATCAGTCATCATTAATAAAATGTTTTGGGGCCCCTGGAAGGATGTAGGATCCAACAGACCCCTTGATAATCCAGATATCAAGCATTAATAAATGTCTGCAGAAAAACAAACTAGTAATTGGTGAGGATAAGATAGTCAACCAGTGTGGTTTGCATAAGATGGAAAACTGAGCCCATTTGAACAAAATATAGTTTTGTAGAACTAAAAGTAGGCTGTCTCTTCCGAAGGATAGACTGGGAAATACCAGTTCTGGAAAAGCCCTAGATGTCATGTCACAGTCGAGAAGCAATTTAATGCAAACTTCCCCTGTGATAACATGACAAAAAGGGTGAATGCAGTCTTTGAGTACACATGTAGGAGAAAAGCAAGCAGCAGTATGGAGGAGCATATTCCAATGTCTTATACAGTCATAAATTATGCCCACTGTAAACAGCCATGTTTTGAAAAAAAGTCTGTTGACAAACCAATTGCCAGTTTTCCAGTCTGGGAAATACCCTTACAAGGGAAGCTGTCTTTCATACAGAGTTGACTTGCTGCACTTTATGCATACCTAAAGATGAAAAGAAAACCCTAAAACTGAAAACCACCGAAAAACCCAAACCAAACCAAAGAATGCCAGGCTTTAATGGCTAACAGCAACAATGATTGTTGGAAGAATCAAATATTAGAAAACAAGGCCAAACAAGTTCAATTTAGAATTAAGGTACAATTTCTAAAACAGCAAATGTGATTTAACCATTTGAATAAATTGCAAAGTAAAACTATGGATTTTCCATTATCCACTTTCAAATTAAGACTCTTAAGTTTTTCTGGCAAATATTTTATGGTAAATCGAGTTAGCTATTGGATTCAACACAAAGATTAGCTGATGAAATCTACCATCTTGCACTGTGTAGTGTCAGGCCAGTTTATCTAGCTGTTGATTAATGACTTGATTTTAAGGTTACTGGTAACACTTTCATGCATTTATCTACTTATTCAATGATTGTATGAATAGATAAAAAGGGGAGAAGGACGTCTGGGAATGAAAATCCAAAAAGAGTGAGTGGAAATTATTTCTGGAGATAATACAGGGAAAAATGGGTTAAAGAGTAAACCAATTGGCAAAACCCAGATGTTTTCTTCAATGTATGTATAGCTCCCATGAAGTGAAGCTACACAGCTATATATGTAATTGTTTACTTTGTGTCTTACTAGCTAATGGCCAAGTTCCTTAATCAACCTTAGACAGCTTAAGAAGATCAATGAGCAATCTTCAAGTTGAGGGAGCCACATAAACCTAAATGCCTGCTACAGATCAGAGCTGGAATGTGACATGACTTTTCTTTCACAATGAACTTGCCACCTCCAGTTTAGTATATTACTTGGCTCCAGGTGTTACTAGAAGTTATATGCTGGATTCCAGAAGTAATCCAAGAGGGTTGCTGCTATATTGGATCAATTCAGATACTGCCCAAAGCAGATGTTATCCTAGAACTTACTTACAGCAGCAGATAGGATAAATGTCCTCCTCTGCACTGTAATCACTTAGATGTTACTGGCATAGATGTTGTTCAGGTATTACCTGAAGTTTAATTCAAGGTTGACTTCATTATCTATCAGGAATGGGTCAGCACTCAACTAAAAGCAGTTACATGCTGTTTTGGGTTTGGCTTTCTTTACCGGTCACTGTTAACGATATGATTGCTAGCACAGTACCTTCTGTGCATTCTCTGTAGCTTATTTTTCCAGAATCAGATGCTTATTCAGAGTATAAGAAATAACTGTAATTTCCATACTCTTCCTTGAAATTCTAATGATGCAGCAATTTCTTTCTGCCTTAGTCTCCCTTCCATTACATTATCTGAAATGCCACTGTTTCAATTTTTTTTCACTTACTCCTGACCCAATAAACTTACCCGTTCCCTGACTCTACCCATGCATTCTTCACTGCCTGCTTGTTCTGAATGGGTTACTTTTGTTGTTTTCCTCCATATCTACCTTCAGTACTAGCCATCCTATTTAGAGTACCTTGACTCCTTAAATTTCTAGTTTAGGGAAATATGGAAATGGGCAGGGATAAAATTTTGTTAACTCTATCTGAGAAAAAGCTTTAGATATACTTTATTAAATTCTACTTCTGTATCAGCTAAGGCATCTCCTATTCTCACATCTGTTCTTTGAATAAGATCTCAGATTAAACAATGAGAGGTACATTCGAGACATATTTCTAAGGTAAAATAAACACCAGTATTTCCGTACTTTTCTTGTTCTGCATTTTAATAGTACCTACATATCTGTTCCATTACCAAGACCTAAATGCTAAGACAGTATGTATCTTTTATTTCATCAGTGCTCAAGGCAAAGCTCTGCATTCCCCTGTTATATCTTAAATGACAAAAGCTTTATTACCAGTCAATAAAATGCACTGTGCTAAACCACATATTATGTAGCATATCAAATATGACATTATGACTACAGTAAAGAAAGGTGAGGTTTTAAAAAACTTCTTCATTGGTCACAGACAAGAATTTAAAATTACTCCCGAAGCCCTTATCCATCACACTTATTTCAAAAGATTCGACCAATAAGTAAAATGGTCTGTAATGGATTTGAATGCTCTTCAGCTCTCCTGCAGGTTAAACTTCAATAAAGGGAGTAATTAGATGCATTTAACATCTGCTACAAAGCCACCAACATGATTTTTTGAAGCTTTGTACCAAGATTCATAATTGTATTCGCGATCTGTTTCCAAGTTAATTAAACTGGGATGGAAAAGAAAAATGCCATTTACAAGTGAAACGTGTTTTGTAACTGCTTTCAGTGAAAATACTGCTCCTTTCACACCTCTTTTGAATGAGTGTAACATTGCTCCTGCCCCTGCTGAAAGGCTCTGGTATTGTTGCTATTATGATGGATCAGTTTCTACATGTAAATGCAAGTAGCCACAACTATCAGTGTACTTCTAGACACCTGAATGATGATACCCACATTTTTTGCTTGAAGCAGTAAAACCACTGACATGTCAAATGACAGAGAGGTGTGTATGTTCCATATATACCTATCTGCCTTATTTTCAGCAAACTACCATAAGATCAGGACCAAGGCCATTGGCTTGCCTTTGACTGATTAATGAACTTGCACTTAACGACCAGCCTCAAACCTGCTCTCTTCCACAGCAAAATGGATACACTATTTCAACTTCTGCAAGAGGAAGCAACACAGACCAACCAGACATTCAATTAAGAGATTTAATCAATGCACAGACAGTAGAGAATATGGTATTCTGAATTCCCCTCAAAAGATAAAAAAATATTTAAGTATTTTACAATACTTAATTATAAAGTTTCCTTTTATAAATAATATACAAATGTTTTTTCACTACATGGTTCTGGTTACAAAGCCAGGGGGTGGAGCTTCAGCAATGAATATTCATACACTCGGAACTGACTGCCCCAGGGGTGGAAACAGCCCATTTGCCATGGGCTGATCCAGACTGCACTGGAAAAGGGTGAGGCTCCACAACACTTACAGTTGTCAATGACATCACTGTATGGGAAAACATGGCAGACAAGGTTTTTAAGAAAGGGGAGAAGATAATCCAGATTCTTCTGAAAGTTGGTTTTGCCATTAAACGAAATAAGGCCAAAGGACCTGCCCAGGAAATTCAGTTCCTAGGAGTAAAGTGGCAAGATGGACACTGCCAGATTCCAACAGAGGTGATTAACAAAATAGCAGCAAGAAGGAAACACAGGCTTTCTTAGGTACTGTGGGCTTTTGGGGAATGCATGTCCCAGAGTACAGTCAGATTGTAAGCCCTCTCTGCCTTGTGACGTGGAAGAACAATTTCAAGTGAGGCCCTGTAAAAAATGTGCTCTACACTGCAGCCAGGGAGAAGGGTCCTTTCTGGAGCCACTGGCAAAAACTGCCCGGGAAGATCCAAGGAAAACTTCTGGGGTTGTGGAGTCAGGGATACAAAGAATCTGAGGCCTGTTACACTCCAACTGAAAAAGAGATACTGGCAGTTTATGAAGGGGTTCGAGCTGCCTCAGAAGTGATTGGCACTGAAGCACAGCTCCTCCTGGCACCCCAACTGCCACTGCTGAGGGGGATTTCAAAGGAAAAATTCCTTCCACACATACCACTGATGCTGTATGAATTAAATGGATCACTCTCATCATACAGCGAGCACGGACAGGAAATCCTAATCACCAACCAGATCTTGGAGATCATCATGAACTGGCCTGAAGGTGAGAATTGTGGACTATCAGGAAGAGGAGCAGGTGACCAGTGCTGAGGAGGCCTCACCAGATAATCAACTATCAGAAAATGAAAAGCTATAAGCTCTCTTTGCTGATGGTTCCTGTCATACTGTAGGGACAAACTGAAAATGGAAAGCTGGCATATGGAGCCCTATGTGGCAAGTTGCAGAAGCTACCAAGGGACAAGGTGATTCAAATCAGACCCAGCTGCAGAGCTCAAAGCTGTCCAGCTGGCTTTAGATGTCGCTGAAATAGAGAGAAGTGGCCAACACTCTACCTCTACACTGACTCGTGGATGTCAGTAAGTGCTCTGTGGGGGTGGAGAAGTTGACCATGAAAGTTCTTCGTGTAGATGCACGTGTACTCAAGAGTCAGGCCAACAAGGAGCATCGTAACAACAAACAGGTTAAAGATCAAAATGTCTCAGGTACATCTGGACTGGTAACATAAAGGTGAATTATTTGTGGTTCAGTGGGCCCATGATGCCTCAGGTCATCAGGAAAGAGATGCAACATACAGATGGGCTCATGATCGAGGGGTGGATTTAACCATGGACACTATCTCCCAGGTTATCCATAACTGTGAAATGTGCTGCGATCAAGCAGGCCAAGAGACTAAAGCCCTTGTGGTATGGGGGGCGATGGTTGAAATATAAATATTGGGAGGCCTGGCAGATCAATTATGCCACACTCCCACAAACAGGTGTAGGCAAGCGCTACATGCTTACAATGGTGGAAACAGCCACTGGATGGCTAGAGATGTACCCTGTGCCTCTGCCCAGAACACCATCTTGGGCCTTGAAAAACAAGTCCTGTGGTGACACGGAACCCCAGAAAGAATTGAGTCGGACAATGGGACTCATTTCAAGAATAGCATCATAGACACCTGGGCCAGAAAGCATGGTATTGAGTGGGTGTATCATATTCCCTATCAAGCACCAGCCTCTGGGAAAACTGAATGGTGCAATGGACTGTTAAAAACCACATTGAAGGCAATGGGTGATGGGACCTTCAAACATTTGGATCTCTATTTAGCAAAGGCCACCTAGTTAGTCAACACTAAAGGCTCTACCAATCAAGCTGGCCCTGCCCAGTCAGAACCCTTGTGTACCATAGATGAAGTCCCTGTGGTGCATATGAGAAATATGAAAGATAGTTTGGATTACTCCTGCCTCAAGAAAGAACAAGCCCATCCATGGGATTGTTTTTGCTCAAGGACTTGGGTGCACTTGCTGAGTAATGCAGAGGGACAGGGGAACACCACGTGTACCTCAACGGGACCTGATTTTGGGTGAAAACCATCTCTCATATTGAATTGTATGTATAATACTTGTTGCTGAATGATACTGCCATTTATACCATACATCCCATGGACTAAATGAACTCAACAAAACATCTTGGGGGAATGATCGGTGATCACTGAAATAATACCATTGTTTGTATAATTATATGTGCATATATAGAGAGCTTAACACAAAAGGGGAGTGACCTGTTTGGAGTCTCAGTCCTCTGGTAACTGACCAAAGCCATCACAACTACCAAATATATAACACGTTTTTATGTTACAACTCGCTTTTTTTAGAATTACGTATTCCCTGAGCTGTTCTCCTTACAAAACAGAAGAGTCTAATAAATCCAAAAGTATAATGAATATGGTTGCTCGTGACAGTGGTAAATGCTGAAGAAAATGATTCAGAACATCTTTTTATCCACCAGATTGCTAAACTAAATAGATTTCTCATGTGCACTACATTAACATGAATGTTTTGAGTGTTAAACTTCAAAACAAGATTGAACAATACAGACCAATAAATCTCCATGCTTTGAAAAAGATGATAGGAGAGAAAACAAGCCTTAGACAAAAACAACAACAAAAAAGAAATTAAGATATTAGTTACTGAAATTTATCCAGAAAAGGCTAGTGCTCAGAATATGATTTGTATTTTAGCCCAGAGAGGTAACGTATAGAAGTCCTACAAGAAAGATGGAGAGAGACATGTAGTGACAGAACAAGGGGAGATGCTTTCAAACTGAAAGATAGCAGGTTTAACTTAGATATTAGGAAGAAATTCTTTACTGTGAGGGTGGTGAGGCACTGGAACAAGTTGCCTAGAGAAGTTGCCTCAACCCTGTTAGTGTTTAAGGCCAGGTTGGATGGAGCTCTGAGCAACCTGGTCTAATGGAAGGTGTCCCTGCCCATGGCAGGCGGGTTGGAACCAGATGATCTTTAAGGTCCCTTTCAACCCAAGCCGTTCTATGATTGTATGATTCTATAAGTCTTCTGTAATATCTGATACCCTAGTAGCCTTTTGGTCATCACCATTACCATCTCTTATTTGCCATATTCTATCACTTGCTGAAGAAGGCTTGTCTCAGTCATGTAACAAATAATTCTTCTCCAGAGGCCAGAAGGCTTGCTGGAAAAAAACAAACCACAAAGCAGTTTGGTAACTCTTGGGGAGAAATCTGGGCAATATTTGAGAAGCACTTTACTTGTGGACAGTTAAAATTACTACTGAAAAAAAGAAACATTGAGGAATAGGGAGTGGTGCAAGATATAAAATGTTTTAATTAAAAAAAGAACCAACTTGAATGTTTTGCAATCTCACTGCAGTATCATCTTCCTCAGCTGGGTCAACCTACTTGAATGTCTAAAGTCCTGCAAGGAAGGAGATAGTCAGAATGCACAGGAGAAACCAAAACCCACATCTTGCAGCCAGACATACAGTAGCAACTGACCCAGTTCATTTTGTGGTACTGACTTAAACAGGGACTCGGTTCTCCTTGGCCCACTTTTTCATGATGCGGACAATATATTCTACTTGAGAGTTACCATCGCTCTTCAGAAGATGCAGTACTTCCCGCAGAGTCTCTCTGCAAAGGTGGAAACAAAGATTTAAATGAGGCTAAGACTCAACTGATACAATAAACGACAATAAACAATCAAACTATTTTGCAAAACATGGACCTCCTAGATGGAGAGGTCCGTTCATCTGCAGGGTAGAAAGAGGTTAAAATGCACAGTTGATGAGATCCCAGGGACAAAAAACAACCAACCAAACAAAAAAGTCTTCTATACAATTGTATAGAAATTAAAAGTAAAAAAACTCCAGCAAAATCTAATCAGTTTAGAGCTTAGTGTGTGCATGTGTGTGTGTATTTATATATAAATCTTTACTCTTGCAAAATAGAACAAAGCAACCTTTTTTTTTTTAATCTTTAATGTTATTTGCTAGTCTTTAATATGGCAACATCTAGCTTAATACTGTCAAAGCACCTTACACATAAACACAAATAACATGGAAATGAACATTACCAATAGGCTAAACCAGTATTCTGCTGCAGTTAGCCAGCTAGTTTGCAGTAAGAACTTGTTTGCATATTTTGAAAAACAGAGAAGCTATATGTATTTTACTGCATCTGCTGCAGTGATTGCTAAAAGGACACTTGTAAGGTGCTATAGTTAGTGAGATTATTCCAGCAGAAAAGTGAATGGAAGGAAGGTGTAGAAGCCAAGACACACACCTGTCAGTCACATAGGAAACAGCAACTTTGGCCTGATGGACGATGGCCATCTGGCATCACCGCAGAATATTCACAAGGGAACAGTTCTTAAATACAGCCTCACTACTCTCTCTCATTCGCCCATCCAGTGAAATGGGCCAAAACCAAAATTATCAGTAACATGGATGATTTCCTTTAATCTTTCATCAAGTATGTATGTTTGTCTCACATGGACAGTGCCTTCAGAAAGCAAATTTTAGTGAAAACAGTCTCATCTACTCATTGTTTGGAGAAATTGTGTCCTTCTTACAGTGTTGAATAAACATTTCCTTAGTTCTATTCTATGAACCCTAAAATGTGACAATTTTCATTCTTATGCCATCGATATGAAGTAAAGTTGTTTTCCCCCAGCTCATGAACATACTACTACATTTATAGCCTAACTTTTCTTGTAGTATGATGACTAATGTATTTTGGTGTCTTACAGTTCATAGCATTTGCTGATAAGTTATTCTTCACCATATACTGTCGTGGAAGATACACTTCAAATTGAAAACTGCATATGGAACCACTGGCCAGAGTGTCTATTCTCTGAAAGGTCAATAATGAATTGGAAAAAGATATGGAGTCCTAAAGCTAAGATTATGATTCTGTCTTACAGCTAACTGAAAACAGGAAAAGAGCAAAATAAATTCAAATACAACACAGAATACTCACTTTGCTTCTCGGCCAGCTAAGATCATTTGAAATACACCCACACAAGCACCTCTCTTGCCTTCCCAGTATTCAGGATTATTGTCCAGTCTCTCCAGAACATCAAACGCTTTGGCTGAATAGTAAAACTGACCCATCTGCACAGAAAGTGAACATTATTCCTGACTGTATGATCATCTTTCAGAAGGAGATTAAAAACATTGAGCTCAAGTTTTCTGAAATGAGAAGTAAGTCATAGAAGCAATGCACATTTTCCTGTTTTTCTGCAGGCATCAAGTGACACAGAACAGGGACATTTCAGTTTTGTAGAGGAGGTATTATAACATCTTTTTTGAGGTGCCCTTATCTAGTGTCGTACCAATTATACCAAAGCCCTTGACCAAATATCAACCTCAAACTAGTCCAAACATTTGAAAATAGAATCATATTTCCTCATGTAGAGATGGTCACATATTTGTATGTCTTGTGGGTTTAACTTAGGAGTTAAAATGGTTTTTTTCACTGTTACAGTACAGTACAAAAGAAGATTCAGTGATTTCATAATCCAAATTTTTTCTGAGCATAGGAAAATCCAGTGTGTACTCTAACTTTTCTGCTTTAGGTTCTCTACTTTTGTTTAGGAACCAGAAGCAAGTTGCTTGGCAACACTCAGTGCAAAAAGGAGTGACCATATTAACTGTGGATTTTGAAGTCAGCATAGCTCGTGGGCTGCATCTATGACTGTGAGTGTTCTCCACTTGGGCAAGCCTGAATAGCAATGTTGTTTGTGAGTGGCATCTTCCCATGAGAGAGCACAGAAGGTAGACTGAGCATAACCTCCCATCCTTTGGTAGCTGGAAGCCTCTGCAGAGAAAAAAGGGTAGGCTGAGGGAGTTACACTGGGAAACTTTAGTCAGAGAAACACTGGTACTACAGAATGAGTAATAATTCCCTTTTCTTCACATAAAAGTTGATTTGAATCACTGGTGACTGGAAAGCACTTAAATGGATGGGAATAAAGATAGCAAAAATAAACGGTATCAGATGTGTCAGCTAAAAAGAAAAAATTATTACTGATCTATCCAAATTAGTATCTGATCTGGTTCCACTAAGCAGATATAGGTTTAATGTCCTCCTTCTATTGGACATTAAAGTAGGAAATGCTTCACCCCAAGTCATGTGCTGTTCCTTATATGGAGAAGATGGGCAATTGCATAAAAAGCATCAAGAAATTAGCCAGAAGTCCTTTATCCTAGCTTCCTCACTGAACAATTTCTGTCAGCACAGCAATGGGGCATTCGGCTACACCTAGTCTAAGGACACTGTTGACCTTGCTTTATCCATGCTCATTCTGCTTTCTGTTGAGCAAGGCCTAGTGCAACTGCCTTCTTAAGTTACATTTCTGGTGCTGTCTGTGGACCTCTAATATAATGTAATGTTTCAGAAACAACTGAAAAATGCCACATAAACTCAAACAACATGGACCTTGCTATTTAGTGGAAGAGGTACAAGCAGCTGCTAGTGTAGAAAGACATTTAACACCATAGTAACAATTCTTGAAATTAAATTCCTTGGCCTTTAGAGCATTTATGGCTATATGCAGACACATAATTAGGCTGAAAAATTTAGTCCTTTAAGTGCAGTTTTTCAGAGCTCTGGATGAATCCAAAATGTGGAGCTGCTTCTCCTCTTGAGTACAATAAGGTTTTCAGAAGAATTTAGACAAAGCAATCAACTGATTTAAGTAAGACTTTAAATGGTCTGGAGAGAGTTTTTACATGTCTGTTTTCCAACCTGCTTTCATAAATTGCAGCTGTGGGAAACACCAGAGGCATAGTCACTTGCCTGAGCAACAAGACTTCTAGGGTGAGATGGTGGACTGAGTACTTGAAAGATGTGCAAGAGATAATTCTCTCAAGTTTTAGAATAATGCTTTTGAGATCACAAGGAGTATCTCTCATTGCCACTACAAACTTTAAGGAAAACATAATACTGTCCCAGGAAAAAACGCAGCATGAGGCTCCTCGCCAAATCTATGCTAGATTTTTTTTTCATTAAAAGTTTTTTGTCAATTCTACCCATAAGGAATCCCTAGGAGGAGAATAAACTGTTATTATTGATAGCTCAAGCATGCAGTAATTTACCAATGTTTTAATCAACGGGTTGTCTATCAAGCAGGCCTGTAGGTTAAAATACTGACTAACCCTTGCCAACTCATCGACATTATTAGACATCCTGCTGTTATAAAAGAAAGTTCACTAGTGATGACAATGATAAAAAGTATCCAAAAAATGACTACTGGGACAATCAGTGAATTAACATGTCATACACCAAGCTCTGAAGAGAAAACTCACTTTGTAGCAATCATTTGCAATGAGTTGTAACAGGTTAAAGGAGTCCCCTGAGGTTTCCATCTTCAGATAGAGCTTCCAGGCCGACTGTGGTTTCTTATTCATAATATCTGCAATAAGAAGAAAAAGCTGAAATTGTGAAAAGAATATGCCACACACAATACTCAATGGCAGGTGGAATAGATGTTCCTGTATTTCTTTGCTTAATGTAAATGCATGCCTCAGCATGAGCATGAGCCTGGGAAGGAAAACTTGTCCTTATCTTCTGCCTTACTAGTGATAACAGCCAATTCATCAGAGAACGTCAATGTCAAGAGGAATAATTATGGTGTTTACATCTCAATTTATATTTCACAGCAATAAGAACAACTCTCATGATTTCAGGTGTGATTAAGGAACAGAATAGAAAGCATTATAGAAATTTTTTATACAAGACAATGCATTCAAGAACTGTTTGGGCAATACTCTCAGGCACATGGTGTGACTCTTGGAGATGGTCTTGTGCAGGGCTAAGAGCTGGACTCAATGATGCTTGTGGTCCCTTTCAACTCAGTGTATTCTGTGAAAGATCATGTTAAGAGATGTTTACTACATCTGCAGTATGGCATAATGTCCCCAAACCTACATATTTATATTTCAGGTATAACTACGGAAAATTGTTTGATATGGAACATTTTTGTATTGAGGCACTGTAAGGAAAACAAATTAGCCTAGGGAGTCTCAGACTTGAGTCATTAGAAAAGTCCACCTCTATATTATTTTGTATGTGGCACTGTAGCTGTATCTGTACTGAGGTGTACTCTGCAATGTTTTAAAAACTGGTTCGGAAAAAGTAAATAAGATTTGCTATAGAATAATAAACACAGCAAAAGTTTCCAGTGTTCAAGGAAAGAATAGAAGAGGTTTGTGAAATAAAAAACATGCTGGAGATTATAAAGGATATCCCTCGGGCACAGGAGTTTGGACAACATGTGGAGTAATATGGTAGGAATCAAAATACCACATATGCTTGCCTGATTCTTCTCTTCCCTAGACATCTGACGTTGGCCACCCTTGGAGGCAGACAGACCCTTGGGCCTGACCAGTATGAATGCTTCTATTTCGTGTTTTACTCTGAACGTTTTAGAGCTGTAACTCAGTCTTTTAAGACAGAAAGCCTTCACTCAAGCAATTGAGTAGACAACTGAGAAGAAAGAGGGTCACTGGTCAGGACAAAGCTGCACTGACAGTACTATAAGAGCATTGCACTGAAGCAGTAATTGCTTATAAAAGCCAGATGTACGAAGGTGCAATAACCACCCACACTATAACTAGTGCAATCAGCTTTTCACTTTCATAGTCCAGAATCCACCTACAACATTAAATTCAATTAGGAAAGTGGATTGCCAGGACTGACGCAATAGAGGAGGATCTGTATTCTGCGATGTTGAGAGTAAAGTGACTCACAGCAGCGAGCTAGCCAGCTAAGGTAAATAAAATCACTCTTTATCTTCTCACTCTGGATCAAAAGGAACACCTGCAGGAAGAAGGAAAATGGAAGATTATACATGCATGTACTTTTAAACAAACAGAAGGCAAACCTACCTCGTTTCAACACGCAGCTAAGGCTTAAGCCACACAAACTCTTCGTGGCTTAAGTGCAGTGTAGGGACATCCCTACTCTGTGTGGGGTAGGTGGAAGATTCACACAGTGCCCCGCTTGTCGAGGGACTTGTGCAGTTTCAGAGTGCCAAGCTGAGCAGAGGGTGCGGCCTGCTCTGAACAAGTGCCAGTGGGCGGCCATGCAACACAAACAACACAAAGGAACACTGGGCCTGTGGGAAAAGCTATTTGGAATGTGTTTGTTTAGAAAGCGATGCAAGCAATTACATTAGCATCTTCTTGAAATACCAGAAGTTTCACATATAGATGAGCCTTTCCTCCCCACACCTCAGAGATCATTCCAGGTCAGCAACAAGCCATTTCTAACCGTTTTGGTTTCAGTAAGGTTCTGAGGCAAAGCATTCATCTTTTGTAACTTACCGTACAAATACAGGTTTATTACATTCTACATCTGAAGGGATGTGCGTGTGGGAAGTTATACATTTTAAAATGTACTCTGGCTCTGCTCACAGATAAAATAAGCTATTTATGTGTCTCTCTAGTATATTTGTAACTATACTGGATACTACTGGAAAAACTCAAAACACCTTTATAGGAGCAGATGTATGTACTGGAACAGTGAGTTCCACAAATTACTAACATTTGTATTGCTTAAACATTGCTGAACCCCTAATTTTGGGGGGAGGGAGAAGGAGTAATAGGGAAAAAATTAAAAAAAAGCAGTATTATCACTTTAAGTAGCACTTTATCATAGGTTTTATTTCATTATGTCCAGGGAGGTATGCTTTTATATAACTTAATAAGTGCTATGTCTGGAGATGTTTTACAAGTTTATGAGACACTGGGGAAGGCTGATCTTTATGCGGAAGTGTCATCACAACCAGAGATCAGACATGAGGCCAGATGAATCAATCTAACTACATAATTCTGTTATTTAAATGCATCAGCTATATGACACAAGTTTCTATAGAACAACTTCTAAAAAACGTAAGAGAAAAAATGTATATTAACAGCAGCTACACTTTTGTTTTCCTTTGTTGCCTGGCTGCTACTAAAACTTACTTATAGCATTATCCTTTTTATGAAGTCTCAGGAATCAGGATAGCCCATTAGCATAGTTTTGAAAGATTTTCATTAAGCTAGGTGAATTGAAAGCTTGGTGAATTGAAATATCTATCCATTTCCCTGACAGTCTTGGAATATTTTTCTTAAAGACAGATGAAATTTCAGGTCACAGAAATTAAGGAGTAAGGGTGCTGGGTGAGGGGGTCAGGACAGTGGGGAGACAAACTGTAAAACCAGGAGGGTTCTGTTATTGACAAACGTGAAGAGTTAAAAAGTTAGAGAGACAGGAAAAACAGAACAAAAACATAACTCCCAAACCAACCAAACCTATATGATTCACTTTAGACTATGTGGTAGGGATTTTTTTCTGTGGCTTGTCTTCCTTCTGGTCTTGTGGAAAATGTTGCTTCCATCTTCATAATAACTATTTGCTTTTGCATATTTTAGTTGTAATTAAGTTTCTGCTGCACAGACATAAAAAAGTACTGGGTGTAGAAGTTAATCTCTTCCAGCTGCATGTGGATGCTGCTGAATAAGATAGTGAGCACTTCCTCTTTTCCTCCCACATCTCCCAGAGGAAGATTTTTTTCTTTAAACAAAAATTTCTAGGGACACCTAGAAGCTTTTAACTATTCAGTGTCTTTTACTCAGCATGCTCTAATCAGTCTGAACAAAGAGTGCCTGGTATCCCAGACAAAGCAGAGGAAATCTGATTAAGAGGCCATTCTTTGATCAATTAGAGGTAGCTGCAAGCACACTTATGATGCATCACAAGCAGCATGACTCCCCATATACCTCACATTACAAGATTAGCAAGATAATCTTTTCTGAATAGTATTCAGAGAGTTTCAGTTCCTCTAAGAAGGGGAAGAAGATATTCCACACAACCTGCTTATTTTCAACCAACATGAAGATCTGGAGGGAGAAAGGGAACGAAAGAGTGGAGCAGGGGGGAAATGTTTCCATTGCTGTTTTTTAAAGAAAGTAAATACATACCTCTTCAGCCTCTTTAAAATTGCCTGTTGCAGCTTTGGCTTGAGCATAGTTGAAGTTAAAAGTGTCATCATTGTAGAAGTAACTCTGAAAAATAAGACACGTGGATAAAGCTCAAATAAATGAAACAAAAAACTCCTCTTCCTGTGATATAATAACATTAAAAATACACCCCTCACCCCCAGTCTGAGTCAGACCATATAAAGACAATGGGAAGGAAAAAGAAAAACCCACATTAGGAACATACGGTATTTATAAACACTGGGCAGAAAAATTATGGACTGGCTTTCCATCCTACATTCATGACTACAAACACAGCTGAAACATTCCACAATATTAACTATGCGAGACCTGGAAAATGTTCCAAGTTCAAAATTGCAGTGGCAGCCTTTGTGGGTATAATTTTCACTTGGGGCAAGTGAAGACATGCTGTGCTGCCATGGTCTCTTTCACCTCCCAAGCACTTATTTCACCACTAGGGTGGGTAAATAGGCAGTTGATTCCCTGAAGTCTTTAAGGAGATGAACGCTTTTGTTTTTCCAAGACTTGTCAAGGTTCATGAAGAGATCCTGTGGATCCGGTTACGTGACAGATGCTAGTCTGACACACTGGATCGCATGATGGAGGTGGAGCACAGTACTGGGCTACAGCAGGCAGCATACCATGTAGTAGGACTTCCTTTACAAGTCTTGCTTACAGGTACCCTTCTGTCTAGTTGAAGTGCAACAAAAAGTTTTTCTCTCCCATAATACCAGACATGACACATTTGGTTTAGGACACATCAGGTTGATCTAGCTGTATCTTGTTGAAAAGCTACATGGGTCAAAGCAGAAAATGTAGCTCTAGGTACAGGTACCAAACATCTAGCCTGATGTTTGGGTTTGACCTGAAGAGCTAATATTTTATCATGGTCAGATATCCAGAGTGAAGTATAACTCAGATGTCCAAAAGTCAGCCATGTTCTACGTTCAGCACTGTCCCACACTGCTGCATCAGTAGAAGTGGTAGAGATAAGATAGAACACAACATCACAGTTACAAGCATGGATGGGGATTGATGATCCCTGTCCACTAGTTGTGCACTGCTTATGAAAGAGCATGGGAAAAAAGGAGGGTGGTTTATCCACTGTAGTTACTGTAAGAAAAGCAATGCATTTATAATAAGGTGTCCTCTCAGAATTCTCATGCCTAAAGCGGTTTTAACTGATCAGGGATGAACACAGTGTTTCTGGAGAGAACATCATACAAATAATCTTCACAGAGTGCACGCTCCACTTTAAGAGCTGCAGAGATTCTACTGAAGTTTATTCCTGTGAACGAAACACAAAAGGTAACTGTAAAGCCACCTACACCTTGCTTGTAACATGGTAAAGGAAGAAATACTTGCATCCCTGTGAGCTGAAGAGAAGGGAAATGACTTAAATAAATCTGAGCATGCTTAGTCTCAGCTAAAAAATTATGAGAATGATCAATTACTTCAAAATGACCGCGCAAGAAAAGTTGTAAGAGGGAGTAAACTTTCGTCCCATATATCTTGGAGGTGGTTTGTAATCACATTTAACTTTGACATTTTCAGGTTAGAACTACCTTTTTAAGAACCTTTTAATGGAAATGGAAAGAGCTGAGCATATCTGTGGGGTCATTCACTGCTCTGTAAATGTGAGAAATATACAGGATGAATTTTCTGGAAATTCTATACCCCCTGTCTGTAAACTGAGACCAGATGACAAGTTCTAACAAGAAATATGACTTTTAGATGGCTCAAGTTAGGCAAAAAAATTTTCACCCTTAGTTTCCTTTTCTTAATTACACACATACTCCACTTTGGGGTGGTAGTGGTATGTCTCTTCATTCCACTACACTGGAGCCCTGCTAGTGGCTAGAGCCACTGGGATTTCCTCAAAGGTCTATTTCCAGACAAAGTTTAAAAACTACACCTTCATAATTTTTTCACTCATCAACTGCTTTTGGCACCATTACAATCATGTTTTTCTTTAGATCTCACCCTCTTTAGAATATTGTCATTCTGCTCATCTTGTGTATCTCCCAAATAATTTCTTGTTATAACTCTAGTTTCAAATCACTGGAACAAGACTGCAATTATTTAACCCATAATCACACTCCAGCCTCCTCTTTCCTCACATCTAACTGTGTATCTGTAAGTTATACCCATTTTATCCATTGAATACTGGTGATTTGATAATGCTGCATCATATTGACTTCAAACTTCTCTTACTTTGAAAAAAGTAACATTGTCTGCAGGGTACCACTCAGATAACTTCTGCAAAAATAACATTCTTAATGTAATATTTCCCTATTTTAGCCCTTCAGTGACTGGTTTCCCTGTAGTTATAACCCAGTTCCCCGAGTTATTATTTTCAGAGTCCCTCACGTCCTATGTTCTTTACACACTATTGTTCATTAAAATGTTGTCTCCCAACCATTGACAAGAATCTCCACCACTCATTTGATAAGTCTTAAGAAAACATTTGGGTTTTTTCCCTCCATGCTGCCCACCCCATAAATATCCACAAATTTTTTCACTGTCTTCCTTTAATTATCTTCCTCATCTTCTATGATGCCACCAGAAAGCCTGATAAGGGCTAAATTGCAAATGTGATGAGACCATCACGCCCACTATGCTGCATGGTGCTATTTTCTAAATTGCTTCTTTACATTTTGATCCATTTGCTATACTGAGCACTTATGTCCCACTGTCATTCCAGTGTTTTGTTCTTATTGTTGTTTCTGCATCTTTTTATGTTTCCATTGTGTCTCACATAGTACAGTCTGTAAATAGTGATTCCATGCATTACAGTACTACCAATACTAAATAATAATACTAACCTTGATTGAGTTGAGGTAAATTAGGACATTAGGAAACTGTCTAAGAAGAAAGAAGCAGGAGGACATGCACTGTCTCCCTGGAATGGTATCTAAAATTCAAAAGAGAAATGCAAATTTGTAGAATTAAAAAACACACAGTAATGGAAATCACTGCCAAGATTGCTGGCAACTATGAAAGCAGCTAGTTTCTAAAAATAGTGTAGCTTGCCTTTTCAGGCAAAGGACCATACTAGAGGTTAGAAAAAACTATTAGTTCATCTTGTCATCTTTCTCTACAGCATCCAATAACTATTGCAAGACTTTAATCAACAGCAAACTCTACAGAGACAAATGGTTTAAGTAACAAGCCTTTTCCATGACACAATTTATGTAGCTTAATTTTATCATGAATTATTCTTACTCTTAGGAAATGACACTTCATACAAACCTGAGCTTGTTATTCTAACCTCATTAACCTTCTTTCTTTAAAATTATGCTTTTCAGTTATCCTGGACAAGAAACTCTACATATTTTAATATTAGTTCAAGTAAGACAGTAAACTTGATAACACTGAAAATATCATTATAAAAAAAGAATTAATATTGGAACAGGAAGAATACTCAGTGATACCAGATAATATGAAAATTAATGCCCGTGCTTTTGGGATTACCACATTGCTCACAAGTGGTAAAGGCATAAATAAGTTAGACATATCAGTTCAAATGAGAGTCACTAAATTTTGCTGCTATCTACGTCATCATAACTTTGCTGCAACCGTATTATGCTGTCATCCACTCCGACAGTGTAAGCTGTGTTACTGAAAAAATTTCAAAGCTGTTTTAAAGATTCTGAAGTAAGCTTACTAGAACTAATTTTTGTTAGACCCAACTAGAAGAGATGGATGAACCCAAGTGCAGCTGGGAAGGCCTAACTGCAAGTGATTTCAAATCACTACTATTTCACTACATGAAATGATCATTGGAGAGCACGTGCAGTTTGGAAAGGTGTTGAGAGATAAGATCCTAAGGCTACCAATATCCCTGAAATAATCTGCTGCTGGATGTTAGTTACCATGAATACATCTGCACTAAAAATAACTTTTCTATATACAGAAATTTCATGTAACTGAAGACTAATATTTTGACTCCATCCACCACAGAAAATAGAGTATTCCACTGGAAAACTCCTTTAAATAAGGTAGAGTAGTAATTATTCCTGGAAAGCACTATATAAGATCTCAAAATACATTTCAAAGGAAAGCGAAATAGTCTCATTTTTTACCTTTTAGCACTAGGAGATACTGAGCTTGGATGTCCTGTCATTTCCATATAGAGACAATCAATCCTTATCTATGCCTGAACCACATCACTCTGTTCTCCAAATTCAGAAAATTATTTGGTTATTTATGAATTGTTCACTTGTGAGCAAAACTGACCTGTATATTTATATGTTCTTTTTTACATGCATGCATACTTTTCATCACAAATACATGCCTCTACAGGACAATAACAGAAACAGTTTTGCAACAAAAAAAAAAAGTGAAGAAACACTGAGTAATGACACTGAAGATAACTTGAAAATGCTCATTTTCTCTGACATTCAATTTTTGAAGTTCATAAACTCACAACAATTTATTTTAAACAAAATTTTAAAAATGCAAAACTTGTAAAGAATACTTAAAACTCAGGATACATTTTTAGTAAAAATGAATCACAGTAACAAAATATTACAAACATAATTTTCCCATATATGATTCAAGAGTTTCTAAATTTTAGTATTTATTCTTATGTCCACATTTTGGCAGAAAATTTTATTATCCCAGCACACCATTCTCCATATACTTTTAGTGAAAGATTTCATTGAAAAAACAAACGTCTGAGTATCTTATACAACTCAGCAATGACTACTACTGGAGACTGAAAAACTAGAGTTTTACAGTTCTAATTCACCGCATGTGACTCATGCAGGAAGAGGAAAAATTTGTCATTTAAAAAAATTACTCAGGGTGACCTAAGAGTACCTCAAAGAAAAGACCACATGAAGTCCAGAAGAAGTGTTTCATTCCTCCCACCCAGCATCAGATATGCTTGACTTGGTCCTAAAGGAGGACCACTGAAAACAAAAGGAGTGCTGCTCTTCATTATGCTTGTAGTGGTTTTGGAGTAGTTTGTAACACTTACATCAAGCACCAGAAGGACTGCATTTAATGGAAACGTTAATGTTAATTTACTTTCACTGATGTTCCTCTTGTCCCATTTCCTCCTTAACTTATCTTAAAAATCTGATCTGTTTAATTTTCCACTCAGTTGAGACCTTGGTAGAAGAGCATGAGAACTAACTATAAAAATCTAGTTATATCCTCCTTCATAATGTCAGTTCCCTTTCATGTCATTAGGACTAAGAATTTCTATTAAGCTTAAAAAAAACCCCAGTAACCAAGCTGCTGTTCTGGGTGTTATTTATTGCTGCTAGAGGATGAATATTGACTCCTACATTGTAAGTGCTTCCTGAACTTTTTTTAGTTTTTGTTTTGGGTGACCCTACTCCCATTAAAGTTTATAACATCCATCTTGAGACAAAATCTGTACATTTATTGGAACAGACTTTCACATTAACTCAGTTTGCTCTATGTCCCTTGAACCTTCAAGTCAGAGATCTAATTAAAAAGAGCAAAGGCCTTAATTGATAACTTCAAATGACTTTACAAATAAATAATACTATACTTCCTGAACTGCATGTTGCTGCTTTTGCCTTAATGCAGTCATGGGATTACTACAGTTAACAAAAGCAAGTCAGAAAAAATATTTCATATCTTCATTTTAATCCATTATTTTTTGATAATCCATATTGTCAGACTGTTGTGACTGTTGTAGTTTAACACCAGCTAGCAACTAAGTACTACTTGTTCTATCCCCTCCCCCTAAAAAAAAAGTAAAACTTGCAGGTTTTACTTTAAGAACGGTTTAATAATTGAATTGAAATAAAATAAAATAATAATATTATTAATAATAATAGTAATGAAAGTGAGAGAGAGAAAAAGAGAAAGAGGAAAAAAGAGAGAGAGGAAAAAAGAGAGAGAGAGGGAAGAGTAAAACTCAAGAGAAACAAGTGATATACAATTGCTCACCACCCATTTACCAATGCCCAGCCCACTCATGAGCCACAATTAGCCCCTCCCAGTCGACTCCCCCCCGTTTAGGTACTGGGCATGATGTTCTACACTATGGAATAACCCTTTAGCTCATTCAGAGCTGTCCTGGCCATGCTTCTTCCCAACTTTTTGTACAGCTCCTCACTGGCAGAGCAGGGGAAACTGAAAAGCCCTTGACTTAGGGTAAGCACGACTTAGCAACAACTAAAACACTGGTGCGTTATCACCGTTATTTTCATACTAAATTCAAAACACAGCACTGTACCAGCCTCTAAGAAGAAAATTAACTCTATCCCAGGTAAAACCAGGACACAGGCCCAGCTGCAAGCAAAGGATTTCCTCACTCTAGCAAGCCCAAACCTACTTCCGTATTATAAATCTGCAAAGCAGCTAACTTGATATCTTCACAGACAGTCGAGTGATACCAGCTCCTTGCAAGGACTGGCTGAGTGGGAAGTGCTGAAGCAAGACTTACATGCTTGAATAGCATGGCTGGCTGCTTTGGAAAAGCCCAAGTATACAAACAGCAAGAATTCTGTTCTCCATTCTAAATCCAGCAAAACGAAGGGAGCAGATCAAAAATGATCACAAGTATACAATACAGGGGCTAAGAACATAAAAATTATCATATTGGATCCAAAGTTTGTCTAGTTCAGAAGCTTGCTGAGTAAGAATATATAGAAAGAATATGTTCTGATTTCACATATAATACATACTGTGGCATGTAATGCTACTTCCTCAGAAGTTTCTCCTAGCTTCCAACAATCTGCACTGAGGACTTTGTCACTGAAAAATTTGTGTTAAACAGCTAATGGACTTTTAATCTACCAATTTTTTTTTACCTTCTGATTCTCACAAGTTTCTCCATCAAATAAGTTGTGTTATGTGAAAAAGTAATTCATGCTGTTTGTTTTATTTGTCTTGTGTGATAGTTTATGTCAATCCTCCTTGGTTTTTGTATTGTACAGATATAATTCTTTTCTATTCCTCTTTTCCTTGTCATTTATGATGCACATAATCAAACTGAGTCATCATTTTTCAGCCCATGTATCCTCCTTTATTTAATCTCTCCTTGTTCAAGAAGCTATTCCCTTTCTTTGATCACCCTTGCTGTCTTTATTGTGTCCTTTCTTGTTCTACAATTTTTTAAGAAATGTAAGAACCAGAACTGCAAACAGTATTCAAGGAAAAGAATCACATATGTATACAATGATGCAGTAATTATTTTTGGTTTGTTATCTCTTTTCTCATCAATTCCTAAGATTCTCTTCAACTTTTCTGATAATTTTGCTAAATTTAATTTGCATATTATTACCCAGCCTTATACAGTCTCTCATATCTTTCATCATTGTGGAAACTTTTACTTTTTTACTACTATGGCTAATTTTGTACCATTGGCAAACCTAGTCATGTCATTATTTGTATCCTATAGCTCATTAATTATGAATACGAGCCCTTTAGAGAAACAAAGGGTTCTTTCAAGTGTTCAAATCAGGTGTATTTTATCCTTTTCACTGCTATTTCACTCTAATTTTTTGTCAGAAATGAGAAAGGTTATTATGTAGGTTCTTTTCTTGCAATTAGTACTGTGGAAATTTTTTTAGGTATTTGCTAACACATGTATGTAGAATTTGATTATACTCAGATGACTGTAGCAGAATTGGAGTTTCATCATAAAATTTCAAATCTGGTTCTATGTAATCTCTATATTGGTCCAGAGTTACCTGTTCACTTGTGCCTTCTCTAAGAAAGACGGAAACAGCATTTAAAAGTTCATGCTGTTTATCATGCCATGTCATTGCATTTATTAGGTCAATATGGGCAGAACAGAAGTCTCCAACTATTATTTAATTATCTTTCTATACAAAATCTCTAAACCTCTTTAATATGCCAGTTCCCATCCAGGCTGGCTGGTGAATAATTTGGCCTCATTATGGTGAGTTGCCTATCTAAACATATATTTTAAAAGAGTATTATTTCACTCACTGTTAATTATTTTCCCCCCCCTCAACCATAGAAAGGTTGAAGTCTCAGTCTTTCCACCTTATTTTGCATACGGGTTTAAAATTATTTCACAGTGAAATTCAGACCTTTGTCTTCCTAACAATTTCAATTTTGCTTTTGGGCTATATCTTCACTACAAATCCTTTCAGGATACGTTTTCTCAGACTATCTCCATATTATTTTTATCCATGTATGCAATGGTCATTCATCATATGTGCATGACCATCACAGGCATTAAGAATCTATCACCACTGTATCAGTCACCTTGTGATTTTACTGGTATCACAAACCCAGGTAGCTATATTCCCTCTAACCAAGTTCTCCACTACTGTAGTTCATACTGTTCCTGTTATCTGGGATCCCAACTCCAAAGGGATAGCCTCAATACAAAAGGAATGAGTTAGGGAAATCTCATCTATGGAACCACTTCCAGCCTTCCAACATAAAGCTCTCTGCTGCATGTGGAACAGAATAGAATGACTCAACATTATTTCTGAAAGTTTCATCAGTGCTGCCGCTCTCTTGAGCTCCTTCTCTTTAGTCACCATGGACACAAGAGACAGCATTCTGTCTCTGAGGACCATGACCTGTCTGCACCAGAAACATGCACAAGTTACCCACCTAAAGAAACAGTACTAAGTGACAATGCCTAAAAAGGAAACTGGGAAGCCCTATTTCATCTGAATTTCTGTGTTATACCTACCAGCTTTTTTTATTTGGGATTTTTGACTTTGGCAAAGGGAAGGGAAGATAAGGTCTTTGTTTGATCTATTACTGAATAAATAAAAGTAAATATTTAAAATATGCTGATTTTTTATTGGGTTTATCAGGGTTTTTTTTCATTCAAGCAAGGAGTTAGTCCCAGAGCCCCCATTTTTGTCTGTAGCCAAATTCCTCCTTACGTTTTTAGCACCCTCAGTTTCAGTGCACACTGCATGCTAGGACTCTATGTACTTGATAGGCTTTCATTAGTGGTCCTAGATTTGTACCTAGATTTGTGAAGTTTCTGTACCTGTGAAGTTTCAGCCACACACTTCATCTAATTAATTAGGCTGTTGTCTTCTGTTTCTATAATGGAGATTATTAGTCAAAGGCAAGCCACAGTCTCTCAGTAAAGACTAACAGTTTGCAGTACAGCCTCTTTTCCAGTAAAAGTCATACAGTAAGGTTTGGAATCAAATGAGCCCTCTAATGTAAACTTCCAAATTTGTTTTATATTTCCTGATACTCATCCTATAACAACAAAATGCCTAGCAATAGTCCTGCCAGCAGTCAGGAGTTGGACACAGACAGGATAGTATGATAGTATGGATATTTTAAGATGGGTTACATAATGGAGAAAGAATATTTCAAACATACCACATTCGCTGGCTGATTCCCCAACCAACTGGAAGAACTGCTGAGCAATTTTCAGATGATCTCTCTGGAAGAGGAAAAAAATTAACCCAACATGAGTTCCAGAGTTGATGCTACAATACATAATGAAACTATGCTCTGAGGAACAGATGGGGAGCAACTAACAGACAAACCAGGGCTGAAGGAAAAACAGAAAAGGTAAATGTGCCACTGTATGTGCCTAGATACATAAGAATACTGTAGAAAGTGAAGTTTTTTGGAAACAGGATAGAGAAGCCAAACTCAGCTTGATTTACTGTCAAGACAGCAATGGAAATTTGCATTTCACTCATTCTGGACTGACTAGTGTGTGGAAGAAGGTTGAGAGACTCAGAGATCCTACAATCTAAATGAGAAATGACTGTCTCTTTCACTCCATTCTAGTCCCTAAAGATGTGTTCACATTCTGTTGTTGGAGAAGCTGAAGAACTTCATAGGCTTCGCTTACTGAGCCAACTTCTTGTCCAAGTGCTGCATTTACAACTCCTTTGAGGATGTACTCCTGAAAAAAAATTGTAAAAAGGATCAGAGAAGATAAGGTGAAGATTTTATAAGGCACATAAAAGCCTATGTGTACATTATTTTCTTCATAAATTCAACTCTATCCCAGCTCAGTTTAGTAGGTAGCTGGTTACTGTGATAATGCTTAATCACAGTAGTACTAATTTAGCCCCCCAAAATGCATTCTACTTGCTAGGTAGTCACTTCGACCAAATATGTGGGATGCAAAGGAGTACTATGTTTTCTGATAAGTCTTATGGTCAAAGACAATGCACCAGAAGGAACACGATAACATCCTTTCATGCCCTCTTCACCATCATATGACCAATAAGTACAATATTTTTATAATAAAGCACAGATCCCATTTCAAATATGCACATTGGTTAACCATAACCACTAACATCCCTGCTGAGCAAGATTTTCTCAGCATGCAACAGTCTCTTTTGTCTTATCCAAATCTTAAAATTAAAGAGTTATAGCTATAAATCTGTTTTGTAGGTATTCCTGATAAACCTGGACAGCCTTGTCACAGAGGTAAACACAGAAAAAGAGAAAGACACATCTACACAGACCAACAATGAATTGCAAGCAAACAATCTGAGAGTACTAGCCAGGATGCTAAGTAATCATTTTAGCACACCAACTTTCTTACAGGTGCCAAATTATTATCCTACAGGCATCGTGATGAAGTATTTGCGAAGTACTCAAGGAGGTTATACAAGTAGTTTGGCAAGTCTTAGCAGGGAGTTCCTTACAAGTGTAAGTGAAAAATGGAAAAAGAAGCACAGAGATTCTCATTTAAAAATGTCATAAAGAATTATTAGACATGTATATGGGGAAAACAGAGGCTAAAGGACCACTGGCTGCAGAAAGCTGTTCAAGTGAGTCTTGCCATACTGAAGAACGTAAGAAATGTAAAGCAACATCAGAAGACCCTCCTCAGCACAGAATCACCAGATCTGTGTTCTTGAGGTTTTCCTTTTCCCTCCCTCCATATAATTCCTCATACAGACTCATGAAAGGTTCCTTTCATGCCCAGCTATGTGACCTTTGGAAAATAAACTGCGAAGAGGAATAAATCAGAGACTAAAGCTGCTGGAACAACCACAAAAGAAAATTACAGTAGCAGCCAAGGGATGCTGCAGTTTTCACTCATGGCAGTCAAAGTGTGATGAGATTAGAGAATACCATTTATTTAAACTGTTTAATCTAATCTAGCCCATTTTTATTGAAATGGCTTCAGGACAAACCGTACGAGCACCTGAGCTAGCAGATCTGAGGGATGGTAATCATCGTCAGGGCAGAAGTGATTAAGTAGCTGTAGTTGGAAGAGAGCTTTTATCTATGCACTAATGGTCAGCTCCCCAAAATGCTGAACACAACAGAGCTATATTCCTAGCTGACCCCAGGCAGTACAGTAATAAACAGGCTGAGTACTCATATATGCATATATATAATACTTTATGCATGCATATTAAATCTACTGTTCATGAAGGGATGGAAAACACAAAAATTTTAGGAGTGGGAATGGGGCAAGCTGTCCTCAGGATTGTATGTGGCAGATTTCATATCAATTTATAACCTCTATCTATGTGCCATGACATCAGTTTCTAATTACCTGTGGAGCTGTAGGTTCCAGGTCCTTAATCAGGTTATAAGCCTCCTGCACATCATCTGAAATGCCAGACATTAGAATGCATGACAACCCATAGCACACTGTATTAGAACAAGTCACTTATCCTCTACAACATTCCCCAATAGTCATAGACTAAGAAATAAACCATTTAGACAGGAGGAGAAAGGTAACTATAAATCATTGTGAATTCCTATCACAACGGTGATGGTTTTCTAGAACTTAAATAACAAACATGGAGTGAGTAATAGCTTCTTTGTTATTACAATTTTCCTAGTAAAGATGATTTGGACCCCTTGTTCATAACCTAGTGGCTGCCTTCTCATCAGCACAAGGTCAAAATCATAAATCCATCATCTTCCTGTATTTTCTTTTCTCATATTGATTTACCCCTCAAGGAAGATAGGGTAACATGATGCTGTAGGGAAACTTCATCTCTTCCTTATCAGTATTTCAATATCTGTCCAGCAGCTCTTACCTGATCCTAATTCTAACAAGGAAACCACTACTAGTATAGAAGTTTAAATGAGAAGTTTGAAATCAATAAGCAACTTCCTTCCCACACAAGCATTATATAAACTGAAAACATCCTAAACCTTACCTAAATAAAAGATGTTGGCACTACGGTTGGCTTTGTAGAACAATCTAGTGAAGATAGTCTTTTACTAGCAAAATTCTTTTAATACAGCATTATACCAGGTGCCCACAAAAACAAACCTTATCAAACAAAACCTTTTTCGCTAGTATATACCATCCATTCAACCACTTAAGGCAATATACATTGGAGCTGCCAGTCTCCCACCCAACACCTCTGCTTTCTTACCCATTCCCTTGAGCAGTCACATAGTAAGGCAGCACAAGGTACTTGCCAAAAGTCATTACCTTTTCTTTTTTTCTTTTTTTTTTTTTTTTAATAGAAATTGTTGGTTTGGAGGATTTTTTGACATTTTTGGCTAGCTCAGACCACCACCACCACCAAAAAAGAAAAATGACAGCAGCCCTTATTTCCATCAGTGGAGACCATCAACACAGAGCTATGCTCTTCAGGCTCCAAAAGAAGCCTATAGCAAATCTCATGGGAGCAGATTATAACCAGATACCAATAGGCCCCAAATCTTGCTGAAAGTCACTACCCTGAAGAACTGATAAAAATGGGACGCATGTTTGTGCTTCAGACATTCCAGTTCTGAGCATGTATTAACACCAACCTACCTTTATCAGAGACATGTAAGTTTTAGAGAGACAGTTGTAGTCATTAGAAGTAATGATTTCTCACATTCCTAACTGATGCTGCTACCCTACCAAGAGTTAAAAATGGAAATTTAGCCAAACCAGGAAAGAGATTTTAATCCTAATTCCCCTTGACCTTCTTTGTCAGTATGCAAGTCATTTGTACACCAAAGTGAAGAGTAGAACCTAACTAATTAAAATTACTGCAAGGTTAATGGCAAATGAGTAAACAAGACTGATTTTTAAGTGATGCATGAGATGTACTTTGTTTCTGTGTAAGTAGAACTTAATTTGACACATGTGTATTATTATTAACAATATTATTGGGCAAGGTAATTAGTAGTAATACCAATATTGCCTATAGTGAAATTGGCAACAATACTGGACAGAAAGGTGGCTGGGAACAGCAGGCATAGATTTACCAATGCCAAAGTGTACTGACTAACCCAATGTGTGACTGGTTGTATGGATAAGGGGATAGTAGTGGATGCTTGTATACCTTGGCTATAGCAAGGTCTTGGACATGGTCTCTCATACAGACTTGAAAGATAGGACTGGCTAAGTAAGACTATAAAGGGATGGAAAACTGGCTGGACTATCAAAAGACAGTCATCAGTTGTACAAAATCTATCAGGTGGCTCATTACTAATCAAATTCCCCAGGGACTGATACCGTTGAATGTCTTATTTATATTTATATTAATGATCCAGATAGAGTACTCTCAGCAAGTTTGCAAATGATAAAAGATTGTGAAGAAAGCTCCCAGCTATTGAGAAGCAGCTCAGCAGGCTGAGTAAATGGGCTGAAAGAAAGAAATCTCATAAAGTTCAGCAGAGGCAAAATGCAAGTCCTGCATCTTGCTTGGTTTGAAACATGCCTGAACAAGTCAGGTGGGGAGCTGACTGGCTAAAAGGCAACCTGGCAGACAGTGCAGTCTTGCAGCAAAGGAGGCCCACTGTACACTGGATCATATTAGCATGAATGTAGTCATCATGGCAAGGGAAGGAATGCTTCTCTATTTGACCCTTGTGAGATTGCACCTGGAGTAGAGTGTCCAGTTTTGGGATCCCTCAATTAAGACAGACGATGAAATACCGGAGTGAGCCCACCCAAGGACTCCCAAGGCAAGAAGGGGGCTGAGGAGAGACGGAGAGAACTGCATTTCCTTAGCTTTCAGAAGAGAAGGCTCAAGGGAGATCTTATCGCTGTCTACAACTTACTGATAGGAGGGTACAGAGAAGATGGAGACAGGTTCCATAGAGTGAGACGAAAGGCAATGGACACAAGGTAGAACAGAGGAAGCTGGGACTAAGCAACATGACCTAATTGGACCTGGCTTGAGTCACACAGCCAGTCAACCCATTGTTGAATAAAAGAACACAATGGGAGAATAGTAATGGCTTTGAAAAACTCAGATATAATTCAAAGAAGCTGGCAAATGAAGGAGAGATACTAGTACAAAATCCTTTCCAACTGATTCTGGCCACATACTTGCATCCTTTAAGAGTTGTAAAGTAGATTTTTAACGCAATGTCTTGTTCACAAACTGTAGCCTTGTTCACAGTCACTTAGGCTCATATCCTGTTTGTGCTATATTTACAGAAACGGTTGTCCTTGCCTTCAGAGGACATATGCCTACCATTCTCACACATTCAGGCAGAAGAGAGGTCATCTCACTAGAAGCAGTTAAACACAACCGTCCCCAAAGCCATCTCCTTCAACCCAAGAACCTGCAATATTCTGCCAAAGTAGGTTTATTTGACTGCACACAACTAAAGCCCTTCTCTGCAAGCCATGGAAACTCTTACTTCACTATTTTCTGGAGGAACAGCAAATGACATACACTACATTTTCCTGCAGAGAAAAAAAAGCATTTCATTGAATAGTCAGTTGAGATAAGATGAATGAATGTCATCCCTGAAGGTATGAAAAAGCCAGAGGAAGGTGTATTTACCTTGCCGGAGATAGTAAATCACAAGATTCAGTCTTGCCTCAGGAATAACATCAACCAAAGGAGGCAGGACCTGCAAAGCCCCTTCTCCTCCTCGGAAAACCACCTGCAGAGAAAAACAGCAGATTGATAACCATGTATCAAAACCTTTTCTATGATATCTTAATTTAAGGAAATTAATCCTTAAATTCCTATATTGAGAGTAGGAAAAGGTCAGTGGCTCTGGGATTAGCATAATCCCTGCTTTAATACAGCTATACAATTACTAAGTGTGACAATCTTTATTCTGAAGAATATAAAGTGTTTAATCCATCAGTAAAGATTAATTTATTTCAACTTTTAGCAGCTCAAAACAGTGGTACATTATATATCACAGATTTAAAAGAGTAATATTGTCTGAAACAAGAGTGAAGAGAACACATACAAAATTACTATTTGCTTATGATGTTTTCATATGAAAAAAATGAGACTAAAAACTCTACATTTATTTAGAAAGATGTTAAAATGGTCAGGAGCAGTTGATTATACTTCAGTTTCATATGATGGTTCTTCCAACAAAATCTAACATAGTTATTCAATAAACCACTGGCGAAAAGACCAGCATACAAAATAAACAATGTTAACTCACAAAAGTCCAGTTTGAAAACAGTTTTACCTTTTGGGGAAAGAAGCGTTAGCTTGTTATGACTGCTCTTGAAAAACGACAAAGCAAGCAACTGCCCATCATTAAATAAGAGCAATCTGCTGTTACCAGCTGTACAGCAAAGTAATAATACCACTGAAGGGAAAATTAACTAGTGATTAGTGACTCTTTTTCTGCAGACCACACAAGTATTTTGGCTTTTATCAGCAGCTTTTTTCCTAGAACTCTTTGTTTAGTACTTTTCGGATGAAGGCCATTTTCACTAGTTGTCTTAATTCCACTCACGTTGAGTTCAGGGTCATACATTCTGACTTGTTTCTACAGTGTCCTTATTGAGTGGGCTCCACAAAATATCTTGCAAAGGTATTCTTACACAACATACATTATTTTAATATGCCTTCAGGTCTACAAACAACAACATTATTATTTTTCTTGACACAGTCTCACTGTCAGGGAAAAATTCCAGGGGAAAAAATAAATACACTTGATGGCACATTCATTATACAGGCAGGATTCCTGGAATGGGACTTGCATGGCAGTAAAAATTCAGTTAGGTCTGCAATTACCAAAATATTCCATTTTATGAATCATCATGAAAAGCTCTACAAATGAGTGCTGTTTATATTAAGTCCCAGAAATGCATTACTTACCAGATTGTGTTTAATGAGCTCCTTGCCAAACTCAAAAGATGATGAGGCACTGTCAGTCAAGTTCTTGAGCTCTGCCTGGAATTACATACATTCTAAAATTTTACCACAAAACCAAAAAAACACAGAAGCCTAAGTGAAGCTTCAAATGAGCTCCAAAGCTGACAGAAATACATCTCCATCAGTGGTAGGCCACTGGAAGATTTGGCTTTCTCACTTCTATGTGATAATTTTAGAAACTGGATAATACGTATAAACACAAGATCAAAAGTGAACTGGGAAAATGGTAAGACCACTGTGCACACATGTGGACAGATGGGTTAATACCAGGGAAACTGAAAGTGTGACATTCCTAAAAGAAGGACACAATGACAAGACAAAGGCCATTATCAACATTACTGATTAAGACAGATAACGAGGAAAAGAAACATGTATGGATTTTTAAACTAAAATAAAGGTGAACTGAGGGACTGTCCAACAGATACCTCGGCAGCCTTCCCATTGTAAAGTCGGAAATGGTTACAAGCCTTAAGGTTAAGAGCAATGGTGCTGTCAGGAACTTGCTGAAGATAAACAGCTAGCACTTCCTGTGATACATCATAGTAATCCAGCTTGTAATAGCATAGGGCCACATATACATTCAGAGCCAGGTATTCCCTGCAGGAAAGAGGATTAAAGAGAACATTTAAATCCCACCAGATAGTTTAACGTTTCCCATTACAGAGCATTAAAATCAGTAATAAAGCTCTCACATGTCTATACATATTTTACAAGCACATCAAAACTGGGGTTTCTGAGAAATGCTTAGAGCTTCTCTAGTTTGTTGGCTAAGACTGCACAGATCCAGATTCACATTATTTATTTTTTCCACAGAAGCTACTGCAGCTTTTAAGTACTACCTACAAAACTTTTCATTTGCAAATCTAGGAAATGGTGGCAACTTCACACCAAGGAAACACACAGAACATGAGCATTGTATCCGACCTGGCAGAACAGGATTTTCTAAGCAATATATGCAAAGACATTTAATATGTGCATAAAAGTTCGCACCAAGTACAATTATTTAAAAAAATCCTTGTCATTACAAGCTGTCAAGCCAGAAGAACTAGATACAGAAATAAGACAGGCATTTGTGGAAACTGTAAGTAAAAGGATAATTGTTATGAAGGTTACTCATTTAGCTTTGAGTGATTGCTTCTGAGGAATTGGAAGTTAAAATCTCTTCCCCAAGCATTACATGACATACTTATATACATTATGGTGGATTTCTCTGAAATGTTCAAGAGGAGATACCACCAAAAGAGAGCTGTATTCTGGGACAGCAGTTTCTATTTTATTAAACAATACTTCCAGCCATTTAAGAATTCAATTTGTTTCTTCCTAAATTGTGAATTAAAAATTTGCAGAACACAATAGGAAAAACCATCAATAAGTGTCACAAGGGATAAATAGAAAAGGAAAGAATTTCAGACTTGAAGGAATGCAAGGAACTTTACATAAACCCAACAACTGAACCATTCTTAGAAAGGCTAAGAGGTGAAGAAGTCAATAATTCAAGCAAGGATCACCAGACTGGCCATCAGAGGGGAAAAAGGAAAAAGATAAAGCAGGTACATAACCATATATCATCTCAGAAGAAATAAGTAACAAAACCAAAAAAGATATCAGAATGAATTACACAACAGTAACACTAAAAAAACCAACAGAGAGCAGATTTCTTTTTAAACATTCATTTTTTAAAAATACTTTGCAATGAACAAAATTGAGGGGCTGCAACTGATGCACATTTTGCGACACGAAAAGGACATAGCAGTTGTGGAAAATGCCCATGCTTGGTTTCAGAAACCAAGCAACTATATGGAATTTAAATACCAACAATAGCACAGACACTGCAATAAGGCTTAGAGATGCCCACCGATTCTCAAGTAGAATGCGTTTGTAGATATCAATTGCTTCTTGGTAGTGGGACCGCATGTAGTGGATAGATGCCAAGCTAAGCTGATCTTCTGTAATATCTTGCAGATTCTGGTGAGAGCTCATCAATTTCTTTTCATCACTGAACTAAAAAGAGTGTGACACATCCTCAGATGAGTTCAGCAAGAAAACTATTTTAATTAGCTAGATTAGTTTTGCTGGTAAACAGCAGGTGATTAATATCAAACATGTGGAAAAACTCTGTTACTTTAAAGTTTATTTGACCAGTGAAGAAAGGCAAACATTAAAGAATGAGATCAGTTCAAACTGGATAAATGTTAGGCTAAAATTAAGCACACATTTTTCTTGAAGGTGTGATTTAGATATAATTAGATGTCATGTGCTTTGATGGATAAGAGGGAAAGAGCTGCATTAATTATTTCACAAACAGAATTTTGCAACATAAAATTTGACTGTTATTCAAGCCAGAAAAAATTCTGCTGTTTGTAGATCCAAATCTAATTTCTCATGGACAGCAGAAAAATGCAAGCCTTGCCAACACACAAGCTCTAATTTTCACAAGACATCTTTACAGCACTAACAAATTCTCTTTCACTGGCCCCTTAAAATTTCAGTTTAACTAAATGATATATTTTTAAAAGCATTGCTGAATAGCACATAATACACACACATAAGATAAAACCAAGGAACAGAGTTAAACATACACATTATATTTGTATTACAATAGTAAAGTTGAGGTTATTTACCTTAGCAGTCTACTCAAGTCACTTATTCCAGTGCCTCCCTTTGCTGGTTTTGCTGTTTCAATAATAATTATGAATTTCTCTTACACACAAATTCTAATCTTATGTATTTGTTTTCCTACCTATCAGCTCAGTTTTCTTCAGATTCTTTTCCTCCCTCTTTGAGCCAGTCACAAAATGATACTCCAGATAAAAGGCAAGACAAGTTGCTCAACAGAACTAAAGGCAGTGGGGTTCATAGTTTCATAAAACCCTTTATTTCCAATGACTAACTAGATGAAAAGAAGTTGATTAATTCCTAGCTCATCACTGACATCTGTAAGTGCCAGCGCCATTACAAAAACGGTTTAAGGTTTCTCTCTTAAAATTAAGAGAGATTTAAGTAAAGAGAATCTGACATCAAAGCTAACATTTACTTTCTTTCAACTCAGTGTCCTCAGTAGCAGAATACTTGTTAAATATAACACAGGGTGGTACAAAACTTAATTTAAGGGAAGATAGCTATGTGTGGTAAGTGAAATAAGCTATTAATTGTTGCTGAAATTAAAGTAAATTTCATGCTATTAACAATATGACTTCCTGGATACTGAATTACTTAGGAGGATCAGTAATAGCATATACACCATTTTGGTCAAATTGCCAAGTATAAGAGAGCTGCAAGTTTGGAAAACTTGGTACACTTCCAAAAAAAAAAAAAAAAAGGTAAAAATAGTGGCTTATACATTTCTGATTCTGGAACATTAATATTCCAGGCTCCTTGTGATCAAAAATGCCATCAGGCTCCTGTTGTACAACTTATGTGAAGTGTACTGGTAAGACTTCCCTTAGAAACTTGCTGAGGGTATCTATTCTGAGATCATGTTTTCACACTTATTTTCTCCTCCAAATTTTAATACAGGAGGGTGGTTATGGAAAACATTTGTTCTTCTGCCACAACAGACATTTTAATTATTCAGTCAGGTTGCCAGCATAAATTACACCTTACCAAACTTAAAAGAAAACAAACAAAGCACGAGTGAAGAAAAGACATCGTACCTTATGTGCCAGGTGAAAGAGCAGACGGTTCTGGAGACCACTCTTTGGTGCTGAAAGGAAAATTCAGTAAGTACTGCTGTAAAGAACAACTCAGGATGTCTATTTTTAACTCTCTTTCTCAACAGACATCAATGCACCCATATTCTTTCATTAAGTAGCCCAAGTACAGTCCTTCAATAAAAGCCTTTGCAGGTCATGCCTCAGGGCAGGTTCTACCAATTTTAGAGTGGTTTAAAGGTCTTCCTCCTTCCTATCTTCTTTCTCTGGCTGTTTCTTTTGAAATCCCTGTTGAAAATAATTTTTCATTGGCCTCTGTCTTCCATGAAGCTTAAAACTTCTAGGAATCACACTATCATTTCCATGCAGGGATTTCTGGATAATTCTCTGGGGGTTTTTTTGTGACACACAAGCATAACACCTTTTCAAAATAAAAAGCAAGAGATAAACTCATGATCAAGATTCCTTCTATCATAAGTCACATTTGAAGTAAGCTGTGATTTATAATTCAAGGAATCTTCTCAACTTCCAGTGTATTGAAAAACCCAGTGCTGCTACCATTTTGTTATGTATGCACCTTATATTATACTTTGACACTAAGTTGAATATGAGTCAGCAGTGCCCTGGCAACCAGGAAGGCCAACCGTATCCTGGGGGGGGCATCAGGCAAAGCATCACCAGCCAGTCGAGGGAGGGGATTGCCCTGCTCTGCTCTGCACTGGGGTGGCCTCACCTTGGATATTGTGTGCAGTTTTGGGCACTGTAATATAGGAAAGATATTAAGCTGTTAGTGTCCAAAGGAGGGGAATGAAGATGGTGAAGGGTCTTCAGGGAAAGCCATATGAGGAGCAGCTGAAATCACTTGGTCTGTTCAGCCCAGAGAAGAGGAGACTGAGGGGAGACCTCATTGCAGTTTACAACTTTCTTGTGAGGGGAAGAGGAAGTGCAGGCAGTGATCTCTTCTCTGTGGTGACCAGTAACAGGACCTGAGGAAATGGCCTGAAGTTGTGTCAGGGGAGGTTTAGGTTGGATATTAGTAAGAGGTTCTTCACCCAGAGGGTGGTTGGGCACTGGAACAGGCTCCCCAGGGAAGTGATCACAGCACCAAGCCTGCCAGAGTTCAAGAGGTGTTTGGACAATACTCAGGCACATGGGGACTCAGGACATGACTCTTGGGGATGGTCCTGTGCAGAGCTAAGGGTTGGACTTGATGATCCCTGTGGATCCCTTCTAAATTGGCATATTCTGTGATTATGTGATTCTAGTATTTCTCCTGTCCTTAGGAACAAAAGGTATACAAAAGAATCCTACAGTCAGAGCAGATAAGACTCAAACTAAGATACGGTGAGAAATTTAAGGGAGATATCTCCTTTCTGAAGCCAGTAAAGCTCATGAAATTTCTCACTCTAGCAGGATTAGGAAGTCCAGTAAACTCACTCCCTATGACAAAAATTGTTAACTGAAGAGCTTTAAGTCACTAGAGCCTTTTGCTTCACTGAGAGACAAATATCGTCATCCAACAGAGCTGTTAATTTCTGTTGCAAGCAGTCTCCCAAAAATCCTTCCCTTGCTTCGTGTATTTTTGTTAGCCTACTCAGTTAATGAGCACTCTCGTTCCTGCTCAGACCAACTAGCTGGCAACCTATGTTCCACAGAAAGGGTGTACATGGAATCTTTAAAAAAAGCAGAATTACTTACTGTGTTCATAAGGCCATGAAAGTGCAGAGTTAGCAAAGCAATAGCCTGTAATACAAGGCTATAATTCTTCTGATGTCCTAAACCATGAAAGAGGGCTCAAACCACCAAACCCTCTTCCCCACCACCCCCCTGAAGATGGATTTTTTTTTTTTTATGCAATTTAGGGAGAGACTTCCAGACTTCTTACTCTTTCTCCACATAGTAAGTAAACTTTGTAACACCGTGGACAATGCCAAAACCCGGGCCATTCTGATCAGATTGGCGGTGCAAGGCTGCCCACCTACTTTAACAAGTAAAGCAACTATTTCTCCCCTTTCCTCTTTCCCAAGCTCTGTTATTTAACCACGTTCCTAGAAAAAAGAGGACAGTGAATTGCATCTTTAAAAAGCTGCTGGAGCAGAGAAGTCCCAAAACACAAAGGCGGTATGAGAGCATTCTCACAAAACCACATCTTGTAAGATACTTCTAAGAGAGCATCAAGTTATTAAGAAGCTAAATGGTCTTCAGTCTAGGATATGTGTGGGAATTCTCATTAGACTAATTATTAAAGAACAGAAAGTTTTTCTGATCTATAATCAATATTGTATAGGCAGCAGGAGCAGTAAAACTGACATGATAGTATGGATATTTCATCCACTGAGTTAGAAAGCGAGAGTACCTTAATTTAAATGCATATTCTTCACTCCACATGTGCCCCAGCTTTAACTGATACGTTTTAATATCAAAATTTAGAAGGGTTGCACATGGACTCCACATGTGCTTTTGTGTGAAACTTAAACCACAACCATCCTTTACAATTCAAAACATTTGGTCATCAAAGATTCCAAAAATACAAGCATGACAGATTGTGGGATTTACACTGAAAATAACATATTGTATAATCACAGTGCTATGGATAAAGACATCAGTGTTCCTCTTTTGAGTAGGTTTTCCTTTTTTTTTCCTTTTGAGTGGGTTATAGCATTAATTTCACTGTGAAAATGGTCACTTGCAAGCAATACTCCCTCAAGAACCTAAACCAAGGAATTCTTGTTTCACCAGTCAACCAATGACTGCAGGCTGCCTTTGTAAACCTGGCATCTGATCTGACATCAAAATTATTATTTACTTCTTGGCAAAAGCTGGAGGGTTAGACCATGTTATTTACACCTAAAAACAGGCAAAAGATGAAATCTGAGTTTTGATGGTGTGCATGGATATATGGAGGGAGGAAAAAATGTCCCGCTTCATAAGATATCATAAGATACTATCTATCTGATATTCTTTAAAATAAGATGCTTAAACCCCCCCACAAATATAGCCCTGTCGATAGAGAAAGCAGAAATATGGAAACATTCAATATCAGCAGTTTCTTTTCTCTCAGTGCCAAATGCATTTTTTGAGGAAGACAAGGAAATATCCAAAACGCCGAACAAGGACAGATTAGTTTCCAGAAAGAATCTGGTTATGAATATTGGATAAAGATGTTGTCGATCACTGGAGCAGGAAGTGATATAACTGCCTCATCAGCAATAATGATTTTTAAGGGACATTAGGCTTGTTCTTTTATTACTCTCTGCTGCTACAGAATTTTATTGTCACTGATCTATTAATGCTACAATGAAGCACGATATTCTTTTTCTGTTCTACTTTTTCAAGGCAATGACTGTACTTTTTTTTTTTTTTAAATCAGTACTATGCAATCTAGGGATCATAACAAACATGATGACAATGCTGCATGACAACAAACTGGATGCTGCTCCAGGTCTAGTACTGACCTCGTGCTGAAGCACTGAAGTAGCTGGATTGGATATATCTCTTTCCATCTATGAAACACACCGATAGTCCTACACTAGAATTTTTGTCATGATCAGCGCTGTTTTTCCAGGCGCTAAAGTCATAGCTGTTATGGATCTTAAAGATGTTCTGTATATTTTTATGTACTGACACTGACAGGCACCTAGTGAAGTATTTGTTAAAATATAATAAACAGCTACAATAGGAATGAAGACAATTATCTTCACTAACTATTAAACAAAAAGTTAAACTCACTAGAAATGGCAGCTCAGACTCTAGGTGGATTCCATATTGCTGCCTTAGGCAGTAAAAATATGATGAAATAGAGTCATGGACAGTGTGGCATTGGTGCCCTCTCATGAGAGTGCAAGGCAATGCTGGTCATGCATCCAGCATTAACAAATCCCATCTAACAGACATAATGCATATGCTATAGCACCACTTCACACATAGACAGGCATGGAATACACCTTAAACACACGGAGCAGGAGCTGGTAGGAATGGAGCAGAGCTGAGAAGGCTCCATCCTGACAGTAGAAAACATGACCAGAGGAAACCTTATTCTCCTGTCCCTGAGAAACAACGCCCTGCTCACCTGAACACAGTAGCTGAATGAAGCCCTCTGTGCCTCAAAACCACAGCTTCACTGGTGGAGAAAAAATGCAAGGGTACGGGAAAAATGTTCAAAAAAGTCCGTGGTCCAGCAGTGAGGTTCACACTTAAATGCACTTGAACAGCTCAACTGTTCAGAATTTTCTTGAATGAAATTTACAGAGGACATTCACTGACATTTTCCCATTCCCACAATACTTAAAAGGCATTCAGCTATGTTCAGTTACTTGCAATATATACACATTTCATGGCAGTCATGTCTAAGCACAGTAAGTTAAAGATCATCAAACTAATTATTCCTGATCTGTAATTTTGACTATACTTTAAAAAACAAAACAAGGAAACAAGGCTAGTAGCTTTTAAAGTTTAAATATGTGATATTTTCACTTGTGCACTTTGAAAGTTCCATATATGAAACTTCTGGTTCAAAACCACAGCTAAAATGCACTGAAAATAACCGCTGTTCTCAAGAAATACAGCACAAGCAGCAAGGAGATAATTTTGCATGTAGGTGAACATGCAATCCTAAGTAAAAGAAAACCCAATAACTTTTCCATGCCCACTTGTATCCGCACATTTTCACTGGTGACAACCATCTGACACCTGGCAAACATTACTACATGCATAAGTAAAACTGGTTTGGAAAATGTCATTGTTCTTGCTAACCCATCTCTGTTCTGCTTTTGTACAATATTGCTCCTTCCAGTATAGGCTGTAAAATGAGAAGTTCTCTGTTCAGTTAAATCACATTCAGATCTGACACATGCAGAGTTGTGAAGCAGCAAAGCAACTACAAAGCTTTTCCCATCAAAAATTAGAAGGGGTGAACCCCCCCCCCCCCCAACTTTAATGACTGGTTCAACAATACAACCCTGTCTGTGCATGAATCTTAAATTGTAAAATTCCATTTATCCTAAAAAGACTGCTTTTCATAACAGACTTAACTGCAGCCCCCCTTAGGTGCACATTTTGTGGTTTAAAAGAACACTTTGAGTTCTTACATCTTAATGCAGTGCAAGCCAACAGCTTCTAAGAGCACTACCAGGCTTCTAAATACTTGGATCAGTTGCCAGGATCACAGTCCCAGTGTGCAAGGCTGAGTTTCTGTTCTTTGGCCTTTACAAGGCACAGGAACCATGAGTGCAACATAAGAGCATTAGCTTCTATAATTAAAAAAATAGTAACTTGTTATAATTATTATTAATTATTAAACCAAGATGAATACTTTCAGCCTCATTCTCTCAAGACTAGATGGGCTACCATACAGCATGGAAAACATATGTTCAGCCAACGTATGAGAGCACAGATGCAAAAGGAGTAAACAAAACATCACTTGGTAGCTTCACTATGGGATGACTACAAAACAACAGTAGCTGACTTGGAAGTAACTCTACCTTCACCTCAGATGCAGGAACATTAGTGACTGTAATGTAAGCAGACAGCAGGGAAAAAGGAGAAGCCAGAAATATCTGAAAGAAATTTGGAAGAAAGCCTAGAAGAGGCAAAATACAACAGTAATGAAAAACCTCCAAGGACGGATTTTTCTTTATTGCCTTTTTGCTCTACTTCTTAGGTTATACTTGCAGTAATTCTTTTTTATATGACTTTTGATATACAGATTTATTCTCTCCTAAGAGAATCATAGAATCACAGAATGGCTTGGATTGGAAGGGACCTTGAAGATCACCTAGTTCCAACCCTCCTGCTGTGAGTGGGGATACCTTCCACTAGACCAGGTTGCTCAAGGCCCCATTCAACCTGGCCTTGAACACTTCTAGGGATGGGACATCCACAACTTCTCTGGGTAACCTGTTCCAGTGCTTCACCACCCTCACAGTAAAGAATTTCTTCCTTATATCTAATCTAAACCTACTGTCTTTCAGTTAAGAGCCATTCCTCCTACATGCCTTTGTTAACAGTCCCTCTCCAGCTCTCTTGTAAACCCCCTCTAGGTACTGGAAGGCTGCTATAAGATCTCCCTGAAGCCTTCTGTTCTCCAGGTTGAACAAATCCCTATTCTTTCAGCTTTTCCTTGTAGGAGAGGTGCTCCATCCTTCTGATCAGCTTGGTGATCCTCCTCTGGACTTGCTCCAACAGGTCCACGTCCTTCCTGTGCTGGGACCCCAGAGCTGGATGCAGCACTGCAGGTGGGATCTCACCAGAGCAGAGAGGCAGAACCCCCTCCCCCAACCTGCTGCCCAGGCTGCTTCTGATGCAGCCCAGGATACACTTGGCTTTCTGGGCCGTGAGCTCACATTGCTGGCTCATGTCCAGCCTCTCATCCATCCACCAGCACCCCCAAGTCCTTGGGCTGCTCTCAATCTGTTCATCCCAGAGTCTTCATCAATAGTGGGGTTTCCCCCACCCAAGTGGGCCCACTTTCTGAGCTTACCCAGATCCCTCTGGATGGCATCCCATCCTTCAGGTCTGTCACTGCACCACTCAGCTTGGTGTCATCTGCAAACTTGCACTCGATCCCTCTGTCACTAATGAAGATGTTAAATAACCCTGGTCCCATACGGACCCGTGAGGGACATCACTGGTCACTGCTGCCCATTGGGACTCTGAGCCATGGACCATTATCCTTTGGATGTGACCATCCAACCAATTCCTAATCCACCAAACAGTCCACTGATCAAATCCATCCCTCTCCAATTTAGAGAGAAGGGTGTTGTGGGGAACCATTTCAAAAGTTTTGCAAAAGTCCAGACAGATGACACCCATAGCCCTTTCCTTACCCACTGATGTAGTCACTCCTTCATAGAAAGCCATTAGGCTGGTCAGGCAGGACTTGCCCTTGGTGAAGCCCTGCTGGCTGTCCCAAATCACCATGAACTTTTAATTAAGTAATGAGAGAGAACAGTTCACATCTGTTATAAAATAAACATAAAACCTTGATCCACAAGAGATTGTGGACTATAAGTGCAATAACTAGCTCATGGCTTTTAACAATAATTTCCTAATTTTTAAGTGTCCTGCATATTTTTCCTCAGATGGTTAACAATAATTTTCTTAAGTAACAGCAACAGTACACGGCAAGAAGGAATTTCATTTGATTTCTAGATATTTATATGTTTGTGTGGAAAACCTATTCCAGAAAGCTAGCTGACATTTATGTTCCCTTTCACACAGAGATTCTATTACTGTGGAAATTCAGAATTATCACTGAATTAGTTCTCCTTAATTTAATTTTAAATTTAAATTTAAATTAGTTCCCCTTAATTTGTTTTAGTACTATGCTATTTTTAGGGGCTTAGCATAACTGCAGCAATAAACACTACACAGTATGCAAGAATTCAGACAAAATAATCCCAAAATAGCAATGGTAAGCAGCCTAACATTAACACCACCTACAATTTTTTCAGCAGTATTCAAGGCAGCATTGGAAAAACGGTATTCTTTTAAAGACTTCACCTGTTGTGTTAATATTGAAGGAAATATTTTGCTTCTTCAGGATCTTTGCAAAACCATGGAAGAGACCACAAGATGATATGGCCTCACTTGTCAATAATATATTACAAACAGCCATCATTGATGCAATCCTAAGATGTTAAAAAAAAAACTAAAAGAGGATCCGACTTCAACAAAAATAAAATAGTTCAAACTCAATACAAGAAAGACTGAAGTGATGGGAGTGGAAAGGGGAATATAGCACACTTGGAAGCTTTCAGTGGAAAAAGGACAAGTGTTATAAATCTTCAGCTATGACTCCTAACCACCAAGCTTAAGTAGCTAGAAATCATCAGTATTACAGTAGTCACAAGAAAGTTTTAGTACCTCATTATAAAAACTGGGATGCTGTTCCTTCTCCAACAATTACATAAAATCAGGAACTGACAGAACTAATGTGAGCACTCAGTTATTTTCTGTTCCCTCTCTCAGCTACACTCCCTATGTCTTGCACTCCTTTCCCGACATTCCTACCCTTGCCTCCAGCACCCAAGTACCACCAACTGCACCCCCTACCCTGCCACTCATGAGGCTACCATTAACTAATCTGAAGGGGTATGAAAAGAATAACCTTCCCTCACTCACAGCTCACAGTTAATCAAGCTGCAGGCCCAGCTGTGTATATGTCATGTCTAGAATGGATTACTGTAAATCACATGACGTGAAGCTGATGACAATTACTCCAGCTGGTACAGGATGCAGCTGCTTGCTTCCTCCATGGTTTAGGTCACAGTGACACATTGAGCTCTACTGCCCATTTATTTTTAGATTTCACTTCAAGTCCTAGATTGCAATCTCAAAAGCTCAAATTTTTGGTACATTGAAGATTAAATTATTTGTGAACACTAGAAATTTGCATACCTCTTGAACAATACAAATCACAAAGCTCTGTATGAGATTTTTTTATAGTTCGAAACAAAACATTTTCAGTTGTGGGATTTCAGCTCAGCATGAGCTCAATCCTCTTTCTGGGGATTTTAAAAAGATATGAGAATCTAATTATTTTTAAAAAATACTACAAAGCTGTCCTTTTGGAAGGCACTCCTTCACAGCAGAAGAAAGTACATATTATTTCCTCTCTACTCTATTTTCAGTGCAAGACAAGTAGACTAATGAAAGAAAGGAGAAAACCTTTCTTCAATAAGAGTTTTATCCTAAAAAGGCAAGAGTCAGAAGTTGACTGAGCTATCACTGAGAAAGCACTGACATACTATGGTTATGGGAAACATAAATCACAAAGATATATAAAAAGTGATGGGCAACAAAATTGAACTACAGAAACATTTTTAGGTAGTAAGAATTGCCTTGGAATCTAAATTCCATTCCTTTAAATGATCCCATGCATGTTCAGATTAAAGCAGAACTGTAATAACGTGACTGCAGTGAACTCCATGCCTTGAAGAATCAGACACCTAGTATCTGACTTATAAAGCAACAAAACCACCCACTAAGTCACTCAAACTACGTAAACAGAGTTGTTGTCCATATCAGGGAGAATGCTGAATTCCCTCAGATGCTTATTTTTTTATAATTTCACTAGCCTAATTTGCTTCATCTGCACTGGCTCAGAGACACAGAATCAGTCAAAAGAAAAGTAACTTCTTGTTGCTAGTCGATGTATGCTGGGTTTTGTATTTAGAAATTAATAAGAGGAATGATTTTCCAGATGCTTCTTTCAGTTCCCGCTGCTCCACATGCCCAAGGTATTTTTAGGAAGCAAACTGCATCACAACTGTCCTGTTAAATGAAAGTTAAAAAACCAACTCCCAAACAAAAACCCGAACCCAAACAACTTTGGTCACATGTATCCTTTATTCCTATGAAAATAAAGCATTGCATACTTTTTCTGGAAATCACTTTCAGTGTTCAGGTCAATAAGCAGTCCTTTCCAACAGAGACATACATCTCACCTTTCAAAGCTGCTTGTTCTGCTTGCGTGTACATCCCCAGAAAGAAGTACGTACAGGCAAGGTTCACCCAAACATCTGGATTGCAAGTTGGTTGTTTGGTTAAGGCCTCATACTCCTGTAACAGAAGAGAGGGTTGATTTTCAAAAAATGTGTAATAGCACACGTATTTATTAAATATCATTCTTTCTTCCACCATTTTACAATGTATCATTAAATTACCAAGATCAAACAACTTATTCTGAAGTTCATTGCAGTTCTTACAACAAAACTATTACATCTTAAACCTAAGATATGTTCCTAACTCTTTTTTGTTTACAGCAATAGAACAGACAACAGGGACAAGCAGTGCTATAAATCTCCATTGTGTGAACATGATTTCAGTCAATATTGAAGTTATAGAGATAAAAAAATATTTATATTGTAAATATGCTGCTTACATTTATAAACTCCAACATATCTAAGTTATAAAGACAGCAATATAATCAACTTTTCTTCAGTCTCTTCTGATGCTTTCCTAAGTCCTCCTCCAGTCAAAGCCTGAAAGCCATAAACACCAGGGAAATCTCTTTGTGAATATTTACTGGAGTAAGTGTTAAACAAGTCTTTGTAAACCTGTAGGTAGTGTCTTAGTATATATTTAAGCTGTGGACTCCAAGGTGTATTCTAAATCTGAGGTTATGAAATATAATACCACAATTGCAGGAAGAAAATTTGTTTTGGTATTATTAATAACTAAAATAATATTTTATTTATTTATTTATTTTTATTTATTTTTAAATAGTGTTTATTTAATCTTTACCTCCTTATTTTTTTACTTTCTGTTTTTGTGTATGTTTTATAGTGAAATATTAGTACAGTAGTACAGGTATGTAATTTATAAATGTATAGATGTGCATACATATTGGGGGTGTGCACTCAAAAATTTTTTATTGATAGGGATGCATGAGCAAAATTGTTTGGAGACCACTGCATTAAAACACAAGCCTATAAGTTGGTACAGGGCAAATTCAAGATTTCCTTATAGATAAGATTAGTAAATTATAGTAAATATTACTAAATTGTGCCTAACTTTACCATTTTCCATTTTAAGATTTACAGCCAACAGCTATAGAAAGCCACTAGATACCATATTCTGATATTTCTTGCACATCCACATTCATTCCACATATTTTACAGAATATTCTGAGTTGGAAGAAACCTGCAAGGATCAAGTCCAATTCTTAAGGAAACAGCCTGTACAGGGATTGAACACATGACCTTGCTGTTATTAGCACTATGCTCTGACCAACTGAGCTAATCTCAGGTACATATCCTTTAATACTGCCAGACAAACTGCTTAGTTTCTTGTTATTGTGAAACAGCAAAAACTTAACAAATCAATCTTTCAATCTGCTTTTTTTAAACAAAAAAGTTTTTGCAGCTACCAAACAATGACATTCCTGAACATAAACATCTTTGCTCAGCGTAACAGTAGGTATTAAAAAAAGAAGCAAGGAGATCTCTCAATGCCATTTTTTTTTCCTCTCTCACTTTCTGATAAATTACTAGGAAGGACCATCCCAGTGAAAGTGCCTGTTGCTGGTGCTCCTGCTCTCCATCCATCCACATCCACCAGGCAGATAAGGCAAAGCAGGCAGAGTCACACAATGTTCTCATAAGACCTGCTGAAACAATGTCATCCACATACTCCCAATTACCATCAGCCTCTCATCCCTCCCAGCAACACAACCCCTTGCTGACTCTATACTTGTCCTCCAAACATATGAATTGGAATTTCCCTCTGCCTAGAGAGAATTTAGCAGATTGAGCCACTGGGGGTGGGAGACTTCTTACCTCTGGGAAAAAAAGACAGATATGTATATATACACAGCACTAGATAAAATAAGCCATGCCCAAAGGACAGTGAATCCCAAGAGCAGAAATATGCTGACAACAACAAAGTTTATAGTTTGCAAGCAAAATTAATTTTTTTTCTGTTGCTAAGTGAAAGTAAACCGCACTCCCAAACAGAGAAGGTACTGGTAAGGAATGCCCTTAAAAGCCAGCTCAGTCTTGCTGGTACTTCAGGGACTAGCTATCCAACAATATTTCAAATAAATAAATAAGTAAAAACAATTATAATAATAGAAAACTTTTACATAGAGGCCAACCTTTCCTACTGAGGCCAGTTTAATCTTGACATAGACCTGTCATGGAGCTCTGAGAGACAGGCCACTGCTGTTTATTGGGACCATCTGGAATCTTTCAAAATCCATTCAGATTAAATGCACCCAAAGGTCTCTTTCAGCTAGGGCTTCAGGCAGATTAATTAGAAAAGACGAAGTGCATAAACACAAATCAAGTTCTGGCTTAGCCTTTCAAAGCAAGCAATAAATAAAAAGTGCTCAAGCTGTACCAACGTGGATCTATAGAAACACAGTAAATAAAAATTAGGACAATTAGTGTTCCTTATCCTGTAGTTCTGGGCCTTGCACCCAGACTCTGTGCTCTTGCCCCTTTCCTCACTGAAAGGCATTCAACATCAGTTGCTCAAAGACTACCTCACAAGGGCTTTACCCTCTCCTCTCCAAATTAACCAACAAAAGCAAACAAATGAAATACTCTGAAAGTTTTCCCAACAGTCAACCTTGTGGCATACTTTTGCCATCTAGGAGCATAACACCTTCTTGCTATTCACCCTGCTCCACCTCACCCCCCCCTATCACAAGACACATGCAATTTTCCTCAAAAGCAGGCTGCCAGGATGATTGCCTACATCTACAGACACAATGCTGAGGCCATTCACTGCCCTTATTACTTGTCTGGATTCTCCAACCCTACAAACACAGATCCTGAAAAGCCAATAAACAGGCCAACTATACAGCTGCCCCACAAGTGCTCAAAGGAGGTGTGGAGATACCCATCATAACCTGGCTAGAGTCGTAACAGAGAAGTCTAGAGAACTCCCAGAGCTAAAAATCCATCTTCTAATTTCCAGCTTCAGCTGTCAGTAACTTGAGTGTACCTGTATTATTACACTTCCCATAAAAGTACTCAAGCAAGACCAGACACTGTTCATGGACAAACCTTTACCCAAGTACAGACCTGTTCCTTCCATGAGTTACTATTTGACTGAAATTATCCTTAGCAAAGTCATGGTGGCAAGAGGTCCTGTCCATTGAAGAGGTGGAATGGTTCCTACTTCTCTGCTAGGAGGGAGGTGGCAGATTGGAGAGTCTGTCTGTCGCTGGCTACATGTAGTTTGCAATATTTTGACAGAAACAATCCATTGAAGGCTCTGGCCCAGGGATCATGCTTTGCTCTCATGTGTGCAGCTGATGGGCCAAAATGGCATTACCATGTCCAACAGCTGTACCGTGCCAGAATCTTGTGTGCCTAAAGCCGAGTCAGAGGGTAAAACTTGTTCTTGAATCCAACCAAGCACTGCATCTGCCCTTGCCAATTCCTCTCTTAAATGTTAAATATCTTAAATATATGTATAATATTATATAGATATAATAATACCCTCCCTTTCCTAGGCCTCAGCTGCTTCAATTTACCAGATCAGGCAGCTTAGAAACAGAATCATTGGACTGATGCTCTGATTCTGGTCCTTGGGTGACAGTGGGAAATTTTTTAGGAAAGGTTTAAGATCAGAGCTATGAACAAGTCATGGCAGAAAGATAGGTGGGTTTTTCCCTATTAGGGACAATAGATGTGGAAGACTCCAGAAAACTAACTAGATGCTGCCATCCACTAGGGAAGCTCTGGTTGTGATATGATGCCAGGAAGACACAAGCCACTGAGTGTTAGTAAAAATAAGTTTGTCAGTGAAGAAAGTTAGTCAGTCCCCAGGGAAGGGCTGTACTGTGGCTGCTGGAAGAGTCAAGCCCAGTGCAATACCATTTGTAAACTGGTGTACAGCAGTAGGAATGATTCCACCAGACCAGTGTCAGTGGCACAACCTTTCAGAAAGGCATCTACTACTAAGAAGGGGAAAGTGTGACCCTAGTGAAGCTGAGGTTAGTACTCTACTTAGAGCATATTTGACTGTTGTTTGTGTGCCTGTGGTAAGAGAGTGTGAATTCTCTCACATGAATGTGACAGCAATTTTACTGTCATTCTCTCTGGAAATATTCTTGGAGCTGAAGGTCTGTGTGTTTTTCACTTTTTCCTCATTTCTTCCAGTGATGGATGATGGCCACCTCACCCTAATTCCCGAGCTTGTCCAAAACTTGCTACGCAACCAACACTGCAAAAGTATCATTATAAATAAAAGGATTGAACAGCATAATTTCTGAAGACCCTCATAGGTACCCCATAGGTATATGGACTACAAACCATGAACTGTGAATATAGTGACACAGACTATGTGCTGTCACCACAGGAGAGTAAAATCATTTAGATTGTGTGCAATGTCATTCTGGAGAATTCTGCAGAATCTTCGACCCATAGTATTTTATTTATAGTGCTCTTGGCATTCCCTAAAGAATGCTCCAAGATCTCAAGTGTATAGATAATCAAGGAATTTGCCCTTGAGAATACAGCAACAGTGCCTTTGTAACACGGCAGAGGAGATGCAGCATTATACTTCAACCTTGAAGCTAAGTGAAAGGTAGTTCAGTCTCCACAGTCAGCGGAGTGATTCCCGCAGGCTTAGGAATTACATCTATAATGGTCAGTCTCCAAAGAAACTACGCTGAGATGCACAGGCTTATTTCCCACATGTGACCACAAAAATAAGAGAGCTATCAGGACTCATCACTGTGCCAAAAATCAGTCTTAAATCTGAAAAGATAGGCCCTGTGATCTCTCGCTTAAAACACCCATATCCACAAACTTTAAACAATCCATAAACCATTGAGACAAATCTTTTATTGTCCCCACTTGGGCAGAGAAACGAAAAAAATGGGAAATAGACGACTACGTTGCAGTTTTTAAAAGCCTGAATCAACAGCATCCCCTAGTGGTGAATCAAACACCACATGCAAAACCGAATTAAAAAATAATAACCTGCTGCTTTTTCTTTGAAGGAAACATATAAAATTCACTCTGGCTCTAAAAGCATCTATTGGGCATTTCAAAGAGCAGAATTTATTTCAAATTTATTTTCAATTTATTTCTTATTTCAAAGAAATTGCAAGCTATTTTTTATTTTTATACAAATATTTTTCTTTTTTAAAAAACCTTCACTCCCTATTAACACCTGATGCCTAAATATAAATTAACTACAGCAACTGATTGTTACATTCATAATCTTTAAATTCCACAAATTTAAGCATGAATATTAATTTACCATTAGGTCCTGTACTACTCTTCTACATTCTGTACTGTGTATACTGTCAATTTAATTACCTGAGCATCTCTAACATCTCGAATGGATGTTTCCTCTTCAATTTTTAAAGGGCAGAGTGCCTTGTGAACTTACTTGGAAGCTTTAGAGTTTTTACCTCATGTATGCATCTTATGCACGTGACCACATATTACTATAGTTAAACACTTCATTTTATCTAAGAGAAAATATCATCATTTTTCTATAATCTATTTGTTTTCTTTTTATATTTTTTAATACTCTAAATTATCATCTGTTTTTAATATTTCTTCCGGGGAAAGCAAATTAAAAGACTGCAAAACCAGTTACACTTCACTTATACTTCAGTGACTTGTGATGGAGATGTCCCCCAGCTGACTGACAGAAACCAATAAGCCTTAAACAGTGCAATACAGCATCGTAGGGGCCCAGCAATTCACACCTCTATCAACAGCACAACAGAGACAAACAATACTCAGGCAGACTGAGTTGTTCTCAAATCTTCTCTAGTTATATGCAGCTTTGTGGCTATCACCACACCACTCCTTGCTTTGGTATGCACAACAGTTCCAGCCCTCAGAGGTACAGGGCAAGGCAGACAACAAAAATTAATTAATATTTCTACAGAGAAATCTGCTGGAACTGCTAAGAAGATAAAGGGATCCCAGGAACACTGGAAACAAATTGTTTGGCAAAAGATTGAGCTTCATGGGAGACATAAATGGACACAAGAGAAAGAACTGTTTATGGACTCACACACTGAAAGAGACGTGACGGAATTGTATTATACAAATATTAAAATGTATGCATATTTGAATAGTCAACATGTATTTTAGTGACTTAAAGCTTTTGGAGAATGTCTCATTTACTTGAATTACCTAATACAAGAAAACATAAAGAAGAACAATAAAGTACATTATAGAATCACAGAATCAACGAGGATTGGAAAAGACCTCTGAGATCATTGAGTCCACCTATGACCAAACACCATCACGTCAACTAGACCAACTAAGTGCCACATCCAATCTTTTCTTAAACACCTCCAGGGACTGTGACTCCACCACGTCCCTGGGCAGCCCATTCCAATGCTCAATCACTCTTTCTGTGAAGAAATTTTTCCTAAAGTCCAACCTAAACCTCCCCTGGTGCAGCTAAAGACTGTGTCCTCTTGTCTTGTTGCTCGTTGCCTGGGAGAAGAGAATGACCCCCACCTGGCTACAACCTCCTTTCAGGCAGTTGTAGAGAGTGATGAGGTCTCCCCTGAACCTCCTCTTCTCCAGGCTAAACAACCCCAGCTCCCTCAGCCTCTCCTCATAGAATATGTGCTCCAGACCCTTCACCAGCCTTGATGCCCTTCTTTGGACTCACTCCAGCACCTCAATATTCTTCCTGAACTGAGGGGCCCAGAACTGGACACAGTACTCCAGGTGTGGCCTCACCAGCTCTGAGTACAGGGGAAGAATCACTGCTTTGGACCTGCTGGCCACACTGTTCCTGATACAGGTCAGGATGCCAGTGGCCTTCTTAGCCACCTGGGTACACTGCTGGCTCATGTTCAGCTGGCTGTCAATCAGCACCCCCAGGTCCCTTTTTGCCTGGCAGCCACCCATCGACTCTGTCCCCAACCTGTACTGCTCCATGGGGTTGTTGTGGCCAAAGTGCAGGACCTGGCACTTGGCCTTTTTGAATCTCATATCATTTAATGGCCAGGGGCATCAATCTCTAAAGAGAGGATTTTATCATGCATATCACAAATAAGCTTCACAATGAAGACAAAATCATAACTAAACATGAAAAATAAAACTATGGAAAGCTAGCTGCAAAAGAGATGGAAGAATGGAAGATTTAGGACACGAACTACGACATACAAAAGGGTAAATTAGTCTACTGAACCTAGTATTAAATCAGATAGTAGATAACTTTAAAAAGCTCTATTTTCATAGGTAAATATCTTTTTTTTTTTTTTTCAATCCAAACTGCTTTCCACAGCATCTGCCTCATTACTGTACATTTGTACCTTAACTGGCCGGCAGAGCTGTTCCCGATTACAGACCATCTTCCTCTTGTCATCGCTTTATCACTACATTCCGATTTCCAATCTCGGGGAGTGGGACTTCCCCACTTACCTCCAGAGCTCTCTTGTAGTCACCCAAATGAAATGCACAGTATCCAATCCAAAGGTTGGCATCCTCCTCCTGCTCACCCACTTGCTGCTTAAACTTTGTAGAAAATAAAGAACGTAAGAATTTTGTCAGCTGCCACACAGTTTCTACAGCCCCACAGATAACCAAAGCAATAGCAGGCTATCATATATAGCGGATGCTTTGACAGCTGTGGGTGCTACTTGGGTGCAGCTGCTTTCACATTTCTGAGGGCAGCAGCAGGCAGCCCTCTCAGGCCAAACCAGGCTCTGCGAAGCGAGGGGCCGCAGCTGCCGCGGCAGGGCCCGGAGGGTGCGGGAGGAGGCGAGGGGGACGCGAGGCAGGGGAAAGGCTCCCCTCGCCCCGCAGGCATCGGCCTGGCAACGACGGTACCGCTCGGAGACCGTCACCTCCAGCAAGGCGATCGCGCCGGTAAAGTCCCTCTGGGCCAGGAGTTCTTCCAGCTGCGGCACCTCCTTCCCTTTCTTTCTTCGCCTGTCTCCCGGCGGCGGGGTACCCCCCACGGCCGGCTTGGCACGGGAGAGCATCTGGGCAAAGAGAAAAGCGGCGTCGCGTCAGAGCGGGCCCTCGCTCGGCGGCGCTCCCCGTTCCCCGCCCCTCGCCGCCACCCTCCGCCTCCCGCCCCGCACCATCCCGCCGCCCCGCCGCCCCTCACCATCCTGCGGCCGGCCCGGACTCCGCGCTCCCACGGCGGCGGCGTTGCCGGGGTAACGGCGGGGCGGCGGAAGGCGGCGGCGAACAGGCGCCGGCTGCCGACCGGGTCCGCCCCCAGGGTTCCGCCTGCGCTGCGGCGGGCGGCCATCCCGCAGCGGCCACAGGACTGAGGGGCGGCTCCTCGGTCAGAACTGCGCTGGTTCCTCCCTAGAATTCCTAGGCTCTTCCTCTCCCTGCCTTTGGTCCTTCTCTTGAACATCCGGGTCCCACATTTGTGTCACAAGAGCCCCATGCAACGCTACGGGCTTGGGGCAGAGTGGCTGGAAAGCCATTGGAGGTGTAGATCGGTTATTAGGAAAAAAAATTCTTCACTGAAAGGATTGGTCAAACATTGGAACAAGTTCTCCAGGGCAGTGATGGAATCACCATCCCTGGAGTGTTCAAAAGACGTGTAGATGTGGCGCTTAGGGACATGGGTAACTGATGGACCTGGCAGTGTTAGATCGATGGTTGTACTCAATGACCTTGAAGGTCTTTTCCAACCTTAATGATTCTATGATTGAAATTACAGGAGGGCCAATACTTTAAACTACTGCTGACAACTCAAGTAACTATAAAACACATGTCCATGGACAAGACTAATGAGGTATCTGTATTTCTACCATTTTCCTTCCTTGAGAAGAAAATCTTTCTGACTTTACCAGAAAAAAAAAATAAAAGCAGCTAAAGCAACTCCTCTTTTATGTTTTTATGAATACATATGTCTTGTCATAGTGCAATCATCTGGAACATAGACCAGCAGTAAAGAACTGTGTGCTGCTACTTCAGAGTGTGGGTTCCATATTCACTGTTTCACAATAATTTAAACTTGACTCGACCCAGGAATGATGCACCCAGCTTGGAACAGTCTCCAAGAGGTTACTCTGCAACCAGGAGCCACTGGAACACAACACCACCATGGCAGTGCCCCTTGTTTATATATGTGCTTTCATACCACAGGCCATGAAGAAGGAAGGCAAATAATCCACTCGCTCACAAAGGACTTCTCTGCAAGAAATTAGTTTTTAGTTAGTCAGTCAAAGTGATAAAGAATGTGTGCCAGTGATTTGGTCTCCTTTTAAAGCTCTTCTCTATTACACAAGGTATTATTTCTGTCAGGAGAAAACAAGCAAGCAGATAGTACAATTAGGCAAGATTCTTTATTTTCTTTTTTTAAAGAAAAAGTAACTGAAAATGTAATCTCACTACATCACTTTCTTCCACATTTTTTTTTAATATACATTCTTTGACAAGATCCTGCTGTTCTAAGAATCAACAGCTAAAATATTAAATCAAATGGAAGAAAGCTCTCAGCTGCTCCACTGGTTTCTCCAGTGGCTCCTGAATTTGTATGTGGTTGATCCGAAGTTGGGCAATGCATGAGAACTAACAGATGTGTGGTGCCAGTGGGTTAGCTGTGGGCACAAGGAGGACACTGTCAATAGAGATAAAAAGTGATAGCAGTATGAAGTTGATCAAAATATTTTTAGCATGTCTGGTGTAGAAATTATTATTAAAATGCAGAACAAAGTAGGTGGAGATGTTATAATCTTTTCCTTACATGAAACACTAAGATGACAATTAATAAATTAAAGACGTCAAGAAGTTTGGCCACTCTATTTTAATACTGGAAAACTGCTGCAGCTCTTACCTTCACCAGTGCCATTATTTTAAAGGCTGTGAGCTGTAAAATGATTAATGATCATGTTTATTTCCACACAGAATTGTTGGGAGAATGGGAATTGACTTACACTGATGGCAGCAAAAGGGAAATCACGCACCCATGACTAAACACCAAGATAAGCATCAGAGAGCGCAGTCAGCATTTAAATAAAAAATCAGAGAGTGGAAAGTGAGGTCTAAGAAAAGGTGAGGAAGGAGGGGAAGGAAATAAAAAAAGGGAGAGAAAGGAAAATCAGGAAGTGAGACAAATTCATCATATAACCAAAACAAGAGGTTATGACATGACCTTTACATCAGCGACAATCATGTGCTTGAATTTCAGTAATGTGTGGGTAAGATGATGTAAATTCAGTAATGATGCTTCACCATGTTCTGCATCTGGTACCTTTGAAAATGCATCTGACAACATCTCAAGATAAATGATATGTAAAAGTGAGAGCAATTAAATGCTCCCCTGCTAAAGGTACAAAGGCAATCCCTTGCAATGAGAAAATGGGGAATGATACCTTTAAAAGCAAACAACTGGAAGAATACTTGCTTCTTTTTTTATGGCGTCAGCAACTTCTGAGGCTTATTCTACCCTGGATAGACCACTCATGATGAGAGAAGGTGAAATGCGTAAGTTGACAGATCATACGCACCTTTAATGCTTTTGTCTGATCTCTATTGCCCAGCTCAAGACAGCAAACAACACCCATGTCGGGTAAAGACCTCCAAATGATGAAATAAAGATTCATATTTTTTATCTGTATTTTGGAAAGGGAGACTCTTTAGTTTTCACTGGTGTTTATGATTTTATGGATCTGTGGGAACTGCACCTTCAGAATTTTTCTGATACTTCTAGCACCCAACGTGTCATAAAGATTCAGTGAAGTTAATAAAAGTAACATAAAAGCTGTCCTTGTATTTGCTTTCAGAATCACATTTAGGTAAGTTTTTAGAAGTTTATGTGTGTAGAATCAAGGGAGGAGTGGCAAGACAATCCACTGATTGCACAAGTCAGTGTCAGAACAGAAAATGCAATGCATGGTTAGCTGGATCCACACAAACTTATCCAAGGCAGAAAGCCACATCACTGCAAGTGCTACATCCCAGACAATGCAGTTGTACTGGTTCAGGATGCATGCTGATATATTTGCACAGTATTCCGCTGCCATCTGGATTTACAAGATCACGTGTGCACTAGCTAGAAGATCTCATAACTCCATCCCATCACATAGTATAAACGTATTGTGTTTAATAAAGAGAGTTTAAGGAAACTGAAGTATATGTCCAATACATAAATTATTACACACTCTGTAAAATTTACCTCTGTAAAAAAAAACAGAAAAGCCATTTACCTCTGTAAAAAAAACCAGAAAAAATGTTTGCACGTTACACGTAGCTTATTTTTGTCACTTGACAGAGCTATATCCTGCTGAGTCTAGAACAGAGGCAAACCCTTATGCTGAAAAGAAAAATATGTCTTGTCCCTCTGGAAACCAAGTCCTTTAGAGAAAGAAAATAGTAGTTAAGAGGAAAGACTTCTTACTATTTATTTTGGTAGAAGTTAGGTGGATGAATAATATTCACATCACAATGTGTATGTGTTGGGAAAGGGTTAAAAGGAAGAAGACTTTCTTAATTGAGCTAGATATTGATGACACATCACATATTTAGCTTCATCTTCTGATATGTGCCAACATAGATCAATGGGAGGATGGGGCCACCGCCCAAGCTTCTGGGAGTATGTTGCAATTCCAGTTACAACTTTTCTTATCCTTGTCTGTAGTTTTACTTTTACTAGATTGGTAACTTCTAATGAGAACAGTCAGTGCTTTGCAGTGTAATTTTATTGTAATCTGTGTCAGCAACTGAACTGTGTCAGCTAATTATGGCAGCAACCTAAACTCTCAATAACGCGTGGGAATGGCAATATTATCAGGATCAGGCTGTACTATCAGGATCATGCATCACATGACCCACATGTTTATAAGATGGTTTACAGGCTTGTTGCTAATCAGTAGATGGTTCCGGTCCCAGAGAATAATGCTTGGAAAATATTTCTTTATATTCTTGTGTAGTAAACGAGAGAAAAAAAGATCAGTTCTGAAAAATCAACATAGCTGCTATGCAGCTGCTATACATGTATACTATATCCATGTATACAGCTGCTATATATGTATATTATGCAGCTACATTCATAATAATTTACATTACTGTCTTCTAAATCTGGATAGTAGAAGTATTGTAAAAATATTTTAAAAGACAGAAACACATTATTTCATGTCCTCAGTCTTCTCTCTAATACTGAAAATTAAAGAAGACATTTTTTATACTCTTCAGTTAGTTAGGATATTTGTACCAACTACTACAAGTAGCAGGCTGACTGACTGGGGACATCTTATACCTTCACCTAATTCTTTGGCTCCTCTGAGATTTCTGGAATTTTCATTCCATATCTTCCATTTTCTTTTCTATGAGAGGTCAAGTGGAAATAATGAATTGCATCATACAGTTGCTGTATAGGCAAAGGAACTCTGTGGTGCCCAGGTTGGTCTATCATTCCCATTTCTGAGGACTTTCAGACTCAGCACAAAAAAGAAGCCATTGAAATGAGGAAAGCCCTGTCACATGCACCTTTAAAAAAGAACTGGAAAATGTTCTGTAAAGCACTATCTTACACAGGCTGAAAGACTTAGAGGAACAAATCTTTGGAATTTTTTACTGTTTTTTTTCTGTGTCTGAGTGTCAGAGTCATTTTAGATCAGGAAGTCAGTGCTGATTACCAGTTTCAAATAATATCTGGTTGTTTATTATCCAATAAAACAGAAAGCAGAACAAACACAGTGCTTTAAAGTGCTGTAGAACTAGACACTAAAAGTCACTTTTCACTAAAACCAGTGATGCAATTCTCTTCTGGGTTGAGTTGGTATTTCTAATCTAACTCAGATTGTAACACCCACAGAGAACTATTAAGTGTTTTGTACCTATGCAATATATGCACAAGTAATGTTGTTGATGGTGAGGGACTGAATTTTGTCTTCAGACAAATAAATACAGGGCCTGCCTATCTGAATTTTAATCGTCCCTGTGCTTCTGAAGGCAAAATAAGTGATAAACTACAGGGTTTGTATTCACTGATTTAAGGGGAGACCTCCATCAACTGTTGGAGCTGTTGAACTCAATCTGTTCATTATGATGTTCATTTAAGATCTGACTTTTTGGATAGACACTTGCACAGACACTGAAAATATGTAATGTTGGGATCTTTTTTCCCTTTCTGACAAGATAATAACAGTAGCTGATACCTAGAAACCACAGATAGAAAGAATGCATTGGGGATGTCAGATGCAGTTTCTTAGCACCTTATTCATTAGAAGATGATGAAACCCTGACACTTTTAAGAGAGAAAAAGTAGTTCTAGAAGATGTGCTTTGAGGATGATTTTGGGATAAACTTTGTGGGTTGTCAGGAGAGGTTACCTTAGGCAGGATATTGCTGGTGTTTGAATCTCTTGCTCTGCTTCTCCATGTCATCACATTCTTTCAGGAGAAGGCAGAGTTATTTGCATGTGCCTTCAGGATACTCCCATTACCTGTAGTTCTGTTGTAAGCCAGGATTTCTAGTTAAAGCTGCTGTTGCCTGTAGGAGTCAAAAAGCTTCCCCCTCCCCCCCCCCCGACACGTATTTTGACTTATGGGTTTCTGAACTGTATCCTTCACTGACTAATCTCTGAAGTGTGAGAGCTGGCTCACAGCTGGAGAAAAGTTACTGAGATAGTGGAGGCAGTGCCCTGGAGAGATGTGGAAAATAGTTTTGGGTATCTGTCTGGTTTGTATCACTGGTAACCTCTTGGGTTTATAAATGGATAGATTGGACATTATAAAAGAATTACAGGAAGTTGTCTGGGGTCCTTGGGGACCCCATAGTGTTCTGCAGACAGAACACTATGAATGGACTGGCATTGGTGTCTCATGTCTTCTACTTCTCAGGGACTAAACATCCCTCTGGCACAGGCAGCAACAGACACAAACATACAGAAGCTTTTGTTTTGCTCGTGGCAGGTCCATCAAATTTTGTGCTTTACACATCTGAGTCATTCATTTACTTTTTCTTCTCTCCACCCTCACGATCATCTATAATATCAGTAACTCTTCTGTTTACTGTACAGTGCCACGGCTTTTCTTTGTCTCTCTTATCCCATGAAGCAGATGTTACTGATCAGTCTGCCAGGCAACTGTGTTTGATGTCCAAAGCCCCAAGGTACACGGGACAGTTCGGCAGGTTTCAGGGACAGCTTGCTTCATCCCAGCTGCTGCCTTGTGCCGCACCCCCTGCCACTCCACGTCACTGGATGCTCAAGGCGTGCTCCCATCTTGGGACTTGGCATTGAGAGACTACGCACACCAGGAAATTAAGAAGTTGAGAAGTCAAAAATTAATTCATACCATGTTCTGTCTGGGGACTCCCTGTGGCACTGTGAAGGCATGGGGCAAGGAAGAGAGTAAAAAGAAATGCTGTGCTAAGGCTATGGTTGATTTCACCTTTTGTTTTTAAAGGACAGTTTTAAGCTGCTGTGAAAACCAAATAAATACGTTAATAGATACAAAGGCAGGGAGACCTCAGTGCCATTACATACTCCCTGTGTGACCAGCAAGGTAAAATACTCAGTTCTAGTTGCATTATCCATGCTGTATGTTTCTCTCAGATAGGCTAAGAAGAGTATAAAAATGCAAATCATGCTCTGCTGAAGTTGATGACAAATCTTTTATTGACTTATATGGCCTAAGTTTCAAGGACTTCGGAAATACCTATAAAATGGGCCAGTGATGACATGATCTCCACTAGAAAAGCTATATTCTATTCTCAATCTGTGGCTCTAGCCAGTCATACTAGTCCAGATGTTTACATGACAGACTGCTAATTTAGAATTACAGTATTACAAATTACAAATGCTAGATTAGATATGATGAGGTGTTCAAGATCTACTTTTAAATGCTGGCTTATAGTCTTCTCTGGGTATAAGAAAGATTTGAGCAATAATAATTCAGTATCAAAATAGAATCACATAAAAAGATCTGTGCAAATATATTTGAAGTGCATTCACCACTTTTTAAATATAGGCTTTGGAAGAAATCATAAAATTGGTATTGTTGTTTTGGTCTTCTTTTCATTCTACCTACCTTTCCTGAGACCATTCTCAGGAAAACTACTCAGGAAAGCCGTACTTGGGAGCAACACTGTGGTGTCCTTTAATGTGTGCCTTTTAGTGATGCCATTTAAAATTTAGTTTGGTCACGCAGGCCTGAGATGCGACCTTCACCTTTGCCAATCCTTACCTGATGCAAGAGGTTCATCACATAAAGTATTAATAGTTAATTAATAGTATTAATTTGAGGAGCCATCTGACAAGGTGGGAATGGGCAGTGAGACCCGTGCTGCATGGGAGCAACATGTCTGGGGCAGACCTGGGGCAGTTTGGCATGCAGTGCTGGGAGAATGTGAGTGGACAAGCTTTGTGTTGAGTCTGTAAGTAGAAATGAAGGCTTTGGTCTGAAGGACTGCAAGTTGAACATTTTTGCCAACACAAAAAGTACTTCAATGTTATAAGCTAAAGGAACAAAATTGATAACTTATCACAGAAGAAAATATACGCTTGATTTACGAGCTCAGCCTGCAGAGATGGTGTGGCAATGTAATCAGAGATGTAGGACAAATGCAAACGTGAAGTAACTATCTGTTTTCCTCTAGGCTCTAATAGAGTTTATATTTTATTTCCATTTTAAAGAGTTGTCTTTACAGTCCATTTGTCCCCTCCCCTTTCTCATCTTATCCCTGTGATGAAGAGTTAGTGCTCTTATCAGGCAAGGTTTCTGGTAATGTTTCAGTTTTATAGCCTCAGCCTTTCCATGAGCAAACATTCACAGCAACCTTTAGCCTCTCTCCTTTCCTGAGTTTTCCTGTTGCTAGTTTTTCACCTTGAAGTGCCACCTAGTACGCCGGAGGGGCGGGCATAGGTGAAGGCAGGGAAGGGGATAGGGAAGTGCCAGAGAGAAGGATCGTACAGCCTGTCTTTGAATCTATGGAGTGGAGGTCTCTTTCGTTCTGTCTCTGAACAAAACCGCTGTAGAGTATCTGAAAGAGAGCTGGAAGAGAAAAAGAAATGAGAAGGAACACACAATGGGTCTAAACTGAGCAATATGAAGCAACGGATGTTGATTCTGGCCATTTGGCCTTTGTTTTCCTCGCTCCAGCTGCTGCAGCAAGTTGGTTCAAACCGGTGTAACGACAAGAATTATGTGATCAATGTGATGCTCATGAATTACTCAGACTTCCCATCAAGTCCTGAAAGTTTGAAATGTGCTGTGAATGGAGCCTTGAAATGGGTACAAAATGAATTCCAGACAACAGGTAAGGCAATGGGTGTTGGTTACCCCTCTCTTGCTATGGTTTCTTGTCACACTTGTGTCACACCATCTGACCTTCAGCAAGATGTTCCTCAGACAGGCTTCTTGCCTGTCTGCTCATCTTATAGAGATCTTACAGAAATAATGACCTCTCTCTGTAAAAATAGAAGTGCTCTACAGATGGGCAGAACCATATATGTTTTCATGGTGTTTTGGGAGACTCTTCCCACATGCTTTTCTGGAGATGTTCAGCTAGATTTGGGAATATGGGAATTGCTGAACTGGATCGGACAAGACCAGTGATCAGTCTAGTGCAGTAATTGGGATGCCCTTGCTTCCTCTCCTGACTAGATTAGTCTCTACTTTCTGAAAATAATTTTCCTCTTGATCCCATCTTTTGATCACATCATGACCCGAAGTGTGAGGAATCTGCAGTCCATGTGTTTTTCCTTCATTTAGAGTCATGATGCTTTTATTTATTTTGATAGATTACCTCTCCTTTCAATATCACCAATCTACTGTCACCCTCTAGAATATTATGGGGAAAAAGAGTTTTCAAAGAAATATTACTTCGCACAGAGCCTTAAAAAATGTCTCTAGTAATGGCCAAGACTAAAAGTACTTTGTACTGAAAGTATTAACACTCATAAGAAGTCACTCATCAGAAGTCAGCAGTCCACACCAGAGCAAATTTTTTGTGTGGTGGACTCACATCCACAGTAGTGGGGGTTAGGTCAGAGGTGGACTTTGTAGAAGCTTTCTGGTAGCAGATCGCCTAGTGTAAGACTGCTCAGACCTGTGTCAGAAGAAGTGGGATAATAGCGTATTAGTTGTTTTCCGCAATTCATGACACTGTTTATTTTTATGTTTGCATCAGGAGAAAATGTTACAGTTGATGCCATCTTCCACACCTTTGCCTCATCACTCTATGTCTCACAAGGCTGTCGTACTAGCACCTGTGAAGGTGTGGAGCTCATCAAGACAATTTATGTGAGTAGGAGATTTCTTTTGTTCTGCCTGTGTACTCATGTATGTCTCTGTCTTTCCTTATTAACTTTTCATTCTCTTGTTCAGTTCCAAACAAATCTGACAGGGAAGTGAAGTTTTCAAAGAGAAGATGTTCCTGTATGTTTTGTGAAGGGAAGGAGGCAAATACTGGAGAGAGATTCTATGAATGCTTCCCAGAAACTGTCAGCTTCAGCTTCGGGCTCCTTTTCCTATGCTTAAGTTGTTCTCTTTTTTATATCTGCACAGCTCTTTGTGTGGACACATAGCCAAAGCAATCCATTAAAAAACATCAAAAACCAAAAACCGACCAAAAAAACCCCCCAAACCAACCCAAATGCTCAAACAGCCCAAGCAGAGCAAAAAGCTCAATTTCCAACTGGATCAGAGCCTGATCTGGTTCACCGTCAGTTTACACAATACACAAAAGAAAGAGCTGTGGTGAAGATGGGAACATGTGAGCAGAGAAATCATTACGCTGGCACTGTTACCGATGAAATGGGTATGGAACTATGCCCAAAGGGCAAAGATGAAGTGCTTGCTTCTCACTAAGAGATCACAGAAGTCACGTGAGAGAAACTATGCGAATACCTTAATATGAGGAAAAGCTTCAGTTAGAATTGGTGCACTTCAGGAAGCTGTTTCAGTGGATTTTCTCACCTTTGAGTGAAATTTTGTCAATCCCATGTGAATTCTCAAGTCTACTGATCAATGAGCACATAATATAGCCTTTGCTAAGAAATTGTCCCTCATGACTGTAGTGGGTTGACCCTGGCTAGATGCCAGATACCCACTAAAGCCACTCTCTCACTGTCCCTCTGCAACTGGACAGAAGAGAGAGAAAAAAACCAGCTAAGGATTCATGAATTGAGATAACATCTGGGAGATGTCACTTACTGATTACCTTCACGGGCAAAACAGACTCAAAGTGGGGATATTGCTAACAAGATAAGAGCCAAAGAGTGAGAAATAAAACAGTCTTAACACCTTCCTCCCATCCCTCCTTCCTTCCAGGTTCTCCCTCTTCCCCCCCAGTGGTGCAGGGGGACAAGGAATGGGGATTATGGTCAGTTGTTGTTTCTGCTGCTAGTCAGGGAGAGGAGTCCTTCCCCTGCTCCCATGGGGTCCCTCCCACGGGAGACAGTCTTTGATGGACCTCTCCAGCGTGAGTCCATCCCACAGGCAACAGTTCTTCACAAACTGCTGTCCCGTGGGTCACTCCTCCATGGGGTGCAGTCCTTCATGAATGAGCTGTACCAATGTGGGTCCCCCACAGGGGCCATGAGTCCTACCCAGGAAAAACCTGCTCCAGTGTGGGCTTCCCTCTCCATGGGCTGCAGGTCTCTGGCAGGACCCCGCTCCATCCTGGGCCTCCCACAGGGTCACAGCCTCCTTCCTGCATCCACCTGCTCCAGCATGGGCTCCTCCACGGGTTGCAGGTGGGTCTTTGCACCCCAATGGTCCCTCATGGGCTGCAGGTGGGTCTCTGCACCCCAATGGTCCCTCATGGGCTGCAGGTGGTCTCTGCACCCCAATGGTCCTCCATGGGCTGCAGGGGCACAGCTGCTTCACCGTGGTCTGCACCATGGGCTGCAGGGGCCGCAGTAGCTGCTGGAGCACCTCCTGCCCCTCCTTCTGCACTGACCTTGGTGTCTACATTGTTATTCCCATGTTCTCACTCTGTTCTTCCCTAGCTGCAATTCTTTCTACGCAACAACCTTCTTTTCTTAATATGTTATCACAGAGGTGTTACTATCACTCCTAATTGGCTCGACCTTGGCCAACAGGAGGAAGTCCGTCCTGGAGCCAGCTGGCATTGGCTCCACAGGAAAGGGGAAGCTTTTAGCAGCTTCTATCAGAAGCCACCCCTGTAGGCCCCCCCCTCCCCCCCCCCCCCCCCCCCCCCCCCCCCCGCTACCAAAACCCAGCCACAGAAACCCACTACAATGACACACAAAGATACTAGTCAGGCCTTATTTGGTGGTCAGGAAAGGATTTTTTTTAATACCAGCTCTATATGCATGTAACTAATAATTTTTCTGATACGCAGTACCTTGTAATTCCAGCCACCCTGTCTTCTGCAAATGCAAACACTGCTGGAGTGTGTAATTTCAAATGTGCAATTGTAACAACATTTCAATCCTAACTCACTGTCTGTCTCTTAATGAAGGTCATACTCACAGGAACTATTTTGTCCTCTGCCTTTTTTTGGCTTTCTGTGATTTCTTCCTTCTCCACTCTTTTAAACTTTCTGTAGCCCCTTACCTACTCTTTTCTTGCTTTTTCTAGATATATTCTGTGACTACTCAAATTCTAAAATTTTCTTCATTTTCCCATCCTCCTCTCTCTTGCCAGTTCTCTGCACTGTCCCCATATGACCTTTTTATCCCTTGCAGGATTCTGGCACACTTGGCTGTGCTGTAATAGGACCCGCTTGCACTTATGCCACCTACCAAATGGTCTCGTAAGTACCACCTCTTTCCCTTAATATTGTGATGTTAAAGATATCAGTTGCTGAACAAAGTTGCTTTGTGAACAACAAACCTGCAGAGACATTGGGGTTTAGAATACATCAGAGACCTCAAGGTCTACAATAAGGCAGTAAGACTCCTATGCATAGCCACTATGTTTGGTAGGGTGAAGAAAATCCCCTTCCAAAGCCCACTGATGAAATCCCAGTGAAACCAGGGAAACTTCTAATTCCAGACAGTAAATTGATCGATTGATTGATTGATTGAGGATTCAAAAGGTGTAGCTCCTTAGCAACTGCAGCAGATAAGGGATGTGAGCTTGAGGCATGTAGACACTGCAGTACTGCAGCAACAGGGCTCCTTCTGGGTGAGTGTTCAGTCACTGAGGGAGGCCTGAGTTATATGTGCCAAGAGAAGATCCAAAAACCCCAACTATCTTCAGTAAAGATTGTTTAGATGGGGAGCAGACAGTTTCATCCAAACCCTTCTGCCTGAGGAAGCACTCCTGAAGAATGAATCTCTCTACTATTGTCTTAGACGTGAACATGTATAATTCTATTCTATATTATACCATACATTAATATGTTCATTCTCAGATGTTAGCAAAAGTGTAAGCTGAATCTGCAGACTTCTAGCATAAATAATTTTAAAACCTCCAGTCAGTTATGACATACAAATTCATATGGTTACCCAGGTGAATCACTTCTCTTTCTAAACTTTGGTAGCTTTTGGGTTTCACTGACAGAAACAGGGAGAATTGAGACACTTTTATCTCAAGATTTGTCTGCTTTTAGCTCTGTACTTTTGAGTGGCATGACCAGAAGTGAATGCAATGTTACTGGGGAATGCATGCGATTGATTTATAGAAGAATCTAAAGCATAACTCATATATATAGAGCACCATGGTAGAATATTGTGCAGTATACCCCATTTTATTCACTGTGCCTCCTAACTTAATGTTTGCTTTTCTATCTGCTGGATATGGAGATGCCCAGAATGATGCCAAACTTTTTTCCTTGGACTCTGACACAGTTAAAAGTGTGAATAGCAGAAGTTTGTGAAAAGCAATAAAGAACAGTAACTGTTGTGCGATAGCCTTGTGAATCAGAACAAGTGCCTTACTTTTATAGAATCATACAATGGTTTGGGTTGGAAGAGCCCTTCGAGATCACCTGGTTCTAACTCCTCTGCCCTGGGCAAGGGCACATTCCACCAGACCAGGTTGCTCAGGGTCCCATCCAGCCTGTTTTTGAACACTTCCAAGAATGGAGCATCCACAACTTCTCTGGGCAGCCTGTTCCAGTGCCTCACCACCCTCACAGTAAAGAATTTCTTCCTAATGTCTAATCTAAACCTGACCTCTTTCAATTAAAAGCACTTTACAACAATTTAAGTGTGGGAAGGGCGCTGTGGGTAATGCACCCATGGGAAGTGGGGTGGGAGTGTGCAGAGCCGATGTCGGCCCAGATGCTGCCTGCACTTGGCCACTCTTCTAGGTTTCATGTTTGGCTTATCAAATGGATATTAAACAACACAGTGGAAACTGCAAGAGGTCTGTAAGTGCAGCAGCTGTGGGGATGTTGCAACAGAACAGTGGAAGTAACAAGAGTGGTTTGGGATTAGCCGGATTGTCTACCTCAAACTTCTTCACCATTTCTAATTCAGGAAATCATTGAGCAATGATTAAAGGGATGAAATTTGACAAGTCCAATCCAAATTCTGTATTCTGTTCCTGGGATCCTGAGTAACGTTGGACACAAATATAAATTGTGCAGAAAGGGATCTGGGGGTGCTGGTTGGCAGCTGGCTTGACAGGAGTCAGCAGTGTGCCTGGGCAGCCCAGAGGGCAAATCACATGCTGAGGTGCATCAAACACAGCATCACCAGCTGGTCAAAAGAGGTGATTATCCTGTGGTACTCAGTGGTGGTGCAGCCTTACCTTCAGCACTGTATATAGTTCTGGGCCTCACAATTTCAGAAGGATGTGAAAGTCCTTGGATGCTTACAAAACGGGTGAAAGGGCTGGAAGGCATGTCCTCTGATGAGCAACTGAAGACACTGGGTTTGTCTAGTTTGGAGAACAGGAGGCTGAGGGGAGACCTTGTTGCTTTCTACAGCTTCCTGAGAAGGGGAAGTGGAGAAGGAGGTGCTGATCTCTTCTCCCTGGGGTCCAGCAGCAGGACATGTAGGAATGATTCAAAGCTGTGTAGGGAGAGGTTTAGTCTGGACATTAGGAATCATTTTTTTACTGAGAGCATGGTCAAACACTGGAACAGGCTTCCTAAAGAGGTGGTTGATTCTTCAAGCTTGTCAGTTTTTAAAAGGCATTTGGACAATGCCCTTAATAAATGGTCCAGTGGAAGGTGTCCCTACCTGTGGCAGAGGGTTGGAACTGGATGATCTTTAAATTCCCTTCCAACCCAAACCATTCTACAATTCTATGAATAACATGCTACAGCTTTTGGTCAGCCCTGAAGCAGTCAAGCAGTTGGACTAGATGATTGTTGTAGGTCCCTTTCAAATGAAACAGTCTATTCTATTCTGTTCTATTCTAAGTCTGTCAGAAAAATGTCTGTTTAATTAGTGAAACAGTCTCCTGGCATTACTTATTACATCATCTCTGTCTGTTTCTGTTGCAACAAGTATAAACCCTGTAATTTGGTAAGTGTGCTTCACCTGGAAAATAAGGTTTTGTCACAATAATGCCAACAACTCTTATGGCCATGATTTATGAAGGCAAAATTCCATGACATAAAAAAACCCCATACAAGAACTGAAATATTTTGAGTCTAGTCTGATAAGATTGCAGCATCCAGGAAAATTCCTTTATCTTATTGTCTCTGTGTATAAAATCATCTTTGTTTAACAAATTCCTTGTCAGCAGAGGGTTGCCTTAGTTTTTTCTCCCTGACTGCTGCTGTTGTACAGCTCCTAAAATATGCCATAGTGAAACTGAGGAATTTTTCCTTTGAGTTGTAGGAGTAAAGCTTTTTTGATGGAAAAAAGCTGCCACCCTGCAGCACTGTCTCAATAATGAGATTAAATCCATCCCATGTTAATGGCAGCCAGGGAGCAGAAGCAGATAGTTCCTTGAGCCTTTGGACTCCTGTCACGACCCTTGGGGCTGAAATGGTGCATGATACTCAAAAGGGCATGAATAATTGGAGGCAGTGAGAGAAGATGCCTGGACCAGTTCAACAGGGCTTTTTGATGCCAATACAGACTTGAAATCTGCTTGTGTTTTTCAGGAGCATTCTGTTTCAGGTTCAAATTGCTGTTAAACTAATGCAGGGAACAAGAGGAGAGGGACTTGAGGATGGACATCAGGTGGTAGCTGCCTTGGTGCAACAGCAATCTGTTCAGACTTGTCCTCTTATCTCTTCCTTCAGACTTGACACAGTACTGAGCCTGCCTCTGATCTCTGTAGGGAGTTTTGGACTGTCCTGTGACTACAAAGAAAACCTAACCCGCCTTCTGATTCCAGCCAGGAAAGTGAACGGATTCTTCTATTATTTTTGGAAAGATTCTCAGCTGCCATTCAAAACCATGACCTGGGAATCTGTCTACATTTACAAGAGGACTGAAACCTCAGAGGCATGCTTCTGGTAAGATCTGGATCCACCTCTGAGCCAGCTGTTGATAAATGCTGTCTCCACCCTTGGACATGGTTCTTATGAGCTGTTCTTTGAGCCCTACACTTTGGGAGGTGCCTTACAACTACCAAGGAATGAGAGAAGGAAAAGATGAATTATACCCTTTAGCTGTAGTGCATATCTGAAGGTTTCAATCAGTCTATTTTAAATATTTGCAGGCTTTTCCTGTGGACAGCATTGCCCACGTGTTCTCTCTGATGGAAATACCTGTTTATGGCCTCTTTGATATAAATAATGTGTCATGAGAGGCTCCTCTGTCATGTTCTTCATAGATGTCTTTTTAGGTCAGGGGTCTTACCAAGCTCTTACAGTGTTTCTCCACATTAATGGCACTATTGTTGCTCCAAAACATTTCCAATGTTCAAACTATATCTTTCTTCAAACAAAATAACCCCAATGATTGCAGAGTTTAGGCTATGCTCTCACCAGTTTGGAGCAAAGGAAACAGTTTTTACTTTGTGACCCAAAACATCAGCCTGTGTTTGATTCTCAAGAATGCTGGGATTTCTCCTTGTCTGAAAACAAAGGCTGGTTTTAGACGAATAGACTCTGTAATATACTGATATTTATAATTACTTTTCTACTAATGAGTCTTATTTAACTTTAAGCTCATTTTAGTGTTTTTATGCTCCTTTGAATTTTTTCCCAATTTTGAGATATAAAATGCTGATTAATTAAAAAAAAATCTCATTTCTCCTATTAATTCTATAAATGTAGCTCAAAGGCAGCAAAGAGTTCATGGAAATAACTGTTACATATATTTCTAATTAATAACCTTAGGAACTTGCAGAATTTCAAGTAAAACTTATGACTGTATTGGCTACAGAGTGATATAAGCATGTATTTATGGAATATTTTGGATACAGTATTTAAAATATTTTTTTCTGAATTAAGGGACCTAAAAACTGATTTCCAGTTCACTCTTTTGTAGGTATTTAGGGACTTCTACTGTTTCCTTCTTTCTTAGTATAGATAGCAACTTGATCACATGATGTAATTGCCATGATTACCTCTCTTTGATGTTTTGAAATATCAGTACACTTCGCTTATCTCTTACTACAATCCCTATTCCTCTATGTTTGCAGCTATAATTGCCAGTGCACTACACACACTAGCTAAATCCCTTTAATCCTGCAGGTTTCATACTTTTCTTACCTTTCCAAGCATTTCTTACCTTGCTTTTATTAATAATTCTGTTCAGGACCTTCTTTATGGCTTCAGAATTGTTCAAACTCCTATACTGTTGAATTAACAAAAAAAAAATTAAAATTAATTTTGTATATCTGCCCATTTTTCATCCTAATTTAGTTGTAAAAATGCATCTCATTCTCCTTTAATAAAAACTGTAAACTTGAAGGGTTTTGAACTGTCTAATTTGAAAAGAACCCTTTTGTCTAAAGCACAAGTAACACTACATGGGCTAATTGTTTTTCCCATATACGTATAAAAACAAGTGAATACTCAGTGATAGCAAAATCAGGTTATGTTTCAACTGTGCATATGTTCCTGTAAATTAACGGTTAATGATTATGTTCCTGGAAAAAAAAAAAGGAAGCAAAAGATATTTAGTAGTTCTTAGGACTGGGATTTCAGTGCTGGTTGATCAAAAGTTATGCAGTTTGAAAACACAGAGAGTTCTTTTAGTTTTCCCTTTGCAGTAACTTTATTTCAGACAGAATTTTTCTTCTCAGACACAACATGTTGAAGCAAGAATAAAATTTAGGAGTTGACTGTTTTTCCTTAATCTTTTAGCAAGCTTTTACTCACTTTGTTGGGTTTTTTTGCTGTGCTTATTTTCCCCTTCAAGTTTTATCCGACTCTGTATAGGCTTTTTTTGTTGCTGCTTTCCTTCCTTTGCTTCTCTCACAGTCAGGGTACATGTGTGCTTTTTATCTTTGTTCTTTCTGCAGCTCCTGTTTACTCAGTTGAACCTCCACACGTCTTCTCAGATTACCACTTCCTGGCTCTGCCTCCCTGTTAGTCTGACTTACTATAATTTCCCCATATCCCTTTTTTTCCTTAATTGTTAATGTCTTGTTACCTCATTGCATTTTCCAAATCCATCCTTCATGTACAAGGCTGAAATACCTCTGGTTGACTTTCCAAGCACTTCTGCATCTTTCATGCCATGTATTGATTTTCTTGCTTTTATTGCTGCAGAAAAGGTTTCATACCAGCTTATAAACACTCTTGTGTGCCATAAATCAGCCTATCTTGCCCTGTGGCTGATTTAGGAGAATGTGAGAAGTTAGCAATTTTCTGACAATATCTTTGCTCCCTTGTGTCAGGTACATGAATGCTTTAGATGCTGGAATCACAGAGTTCTCCGAAAAACTGAAGTTCAAGGATATTTTAAGGACTCCAGAGCAGCTGAAAAGAACTGTGAAAAATCCAAACCGGAAAAGCAATGGTAAGGGCTGACGGTGCACTGTCCTTGCAAGTAGGTTGCTTTTCCCAGGAAATCAAACCTACCCCTTAGTTAGGTTTTAGGAATAGCCTTTCACCAGACACGGTGGAAACACTGATATACCATTTTATATGGATGTAAACATAAAATGGCACAACATTCCTAGGTTCCTCTCTCCACCCCCATAAAATATGGGGGAATATCCTGGTTCCAGAGAGCTTCTGGGGTGAATTATCCCCTGTAGGCACAAGCTCCTTTTTGTGAAAGATTCAGAAATCCAAGAATCACAGGTTCACCTGAGAAGGGTTTTAAATACTAGAAGAATATAGATACTATAAGCTCTCTATCATTCATGTGTTTGCAGCCCTGGTACATATATGGGCCTCATTTTGCCATCAAGGGGCACTTATTCTGGAAATGACTGATCTAAACTAGAAAAACAGATCAATAAATACCTCATCTTCTCTTAAGACTGAACACCTGGCATCAGCAGGCCAAATGAGTGTGAGAGTAAGCAAGCTAATGAAACTATTACTTGAATGCCATTTAACCTAGAATGTTCATATCAGTAGTCCATATTGCATCAGAACTAATGCTTACTTCAGTGAGATAATAGTAATGCTCTGGTGCAGTCAGATAGAAAATGTTGTAGGTGTTGAGGTGCCTTTTACTACTTCCCGTCAAATGTTCTGGTCTTACTGCAGAGAGGCTGTAGCTCTGTGCCTGCATCCCAGCACAGCACAGGACAGATAATATGTCTTAGCCCAGAATTGCTCTACTGCCTGCTACTCAAACATGAGGGAGCAGGCAAATATCCTCTCCTTGTCGGTACCTCTCACCAATCTGTTTCCATTTTTTCCCAATCTGTAGTGATCATCATGTGTGGCTCTCCAGAGGATGTCAGGACAGACCTAGGGACGGGGAAAGTGGATAATGACATTGTTATCATCCTGATAGATGTCTTCAAGTAAAGTATCACCTTTGCTTTTCCTCTTTTCTCTGCAGTTTGCTGATGGATACAGATAACGGAAATAGTCTGAGTGGAACTGTTTTGTTGAAGAAATGCTCTTTCACAAATTGTGCTTTATTGCCATATTTCCTCAGGTCTTGGCATTTATCTAAGCTGCTTAGTATTTAATTCATGGCACATCCTCTACAACATCTCCTGTATTTCATGGAATATTTTTCTAAGGCAGTGACAGAGCAGGTTGGGGTAGTTCCTCAGTGTAGGAAGCCATGAGAGAAGCAGAGTCCAAAGTCAGAATGGTGATAAGCCGTTTATATGAGAAATTGTACGTTTTTCATATACTCTGCCCAACCAGACAACTATGAAAATATGATTTACAGATTTTTCTAGGCTCCATTTGTTCAATTTTTAAATTATTTAAAAGACAGATACAACTGTTTTTCCACTTTATAACTCTTGCACTTTATAACCATCTCTTCAGCATCTTTATAAGTACATAAATATAACTTTTCAGAGAAGTTTCTTAGTATACAACCTAAGTTTTCTGTTGTTGTTCCTCTTTACATTGCTACAGAAATCTTTGTAGATGAGGACTGACATAAACTGGCCTTATCAATGGTAGCCTCAAAAGCTTTGGCTGTATATGAGAACCAAGAGCTGATCTTTGGCCCTAAGCCTAAGTGACACAGCACAGCTCATATCTGTATAGCTATGTGTAGATGTCCAAACTGGGTGTTTTGGATATGCCTCCAGTTGCCATAGCAAATCACACTCTGGGAGAAAGTTAATCGGCCCAGACCAAAAACATGCCTGGGACTGTGCTGGCAGTGTAATAGATGGATGATAACAAGGCAACTTGTTATGTGCCCATGTCTTGATTTTAATTATTTCACTGTTGGTGTAGCAAAAAGAATCCATGAACCTCTAGGGCCTGCGGAACTTCCCAGCTCTCATGTCTAAAGCTGACCTTGACAAGTCAGGGCTGAGGAACTTTGGATTAATGACTTCAGATACTTAACCTTTGGGTCCAAACTGAATCCTGTGGTAGAATCTTCTCTGTCCTGTACACTTTGAGGTTCACCATATATGTTTTTCAGAAGTATGTCTAAAAGCTTTAGGCATTCCACCATTTTATCCAGGCTCTAGGAATCCCCACTTGCTTTTTTTGAGTCAACTGGCTACAATTCCTGTTTCTTTGCAAATGCACAATAGGGACTCTGTATGTGGGTGCTTTAACTTACTGGTGTTGCATATATAATTGTTGCATTAGGTAAGGGAGATTAGGGGCTTCTCTGCTGTGATACGCATCTTTCTGATGCTACCCAGCCACCTCAGCCTGTTTTATATGCTGCCCTCCTTAAATTTGCTACATACCCTTGATTTTGCTGAGTATCTCAAATCATGTTATTTTTCTTAAAACAGACAAAATACAGGCATGTGCTGGATGAATACTCAAGCTGTAGATGAGAGAGTAGGCAAAGTCCTGTGCTTCTCCAGGAGTGACATCCCTCTGACAGTGATAGATTTACATTTTCTTCAGTTTTGAGCCATCTAGCAGCCAGCACATAAACATAGTCTTTAAGCTGCCCTCGGGAAAGGTGGGATGCTGTAGGATTATCCAGCCTAGTGGAGTCTAATGAAGTGTCCTTTTCAGCTGGCTAGTTTAGTCCAAGCCTGGATGAAAAACACTTTGAAATTCTTTAGGGTGAAAAGTACAATGTAAAAGTCAGAAGGTTCACAGAAAGGCAAGGATGGGGCTCTGGAGTCAAAATCCCGCTAGATGACCATGGAGCAAAGCCTGTGGTCTCCAAAAAGTCTTAATACAGTATTGACTGAAAAAATAAAAGGATGATCAAACATGAATAATGAGAGAAGGCTCATACAATTATCTTCTTTTTATGGATCTAGCTATAGCAATGCCAGTTACTGCCATGTGACACTAATATCTATTGCTAAATTCCTCCTTAATATGTGAGTCCAGTGGTGGCCAGTTTGTGAAGCACTTCCAGATGGCACCTCAAGGTGATGAAACCAAAGATGCCTGAAAGCTACATCTTCTGCTTGCTCTAGCATAGTTTTCAAGTTCACACAGTTTCCTCTGATTTTCCTATCTCACTGAATTAAACAAATAAATCAATAAGCTGCTCTCTGCACTTCTCTGATTGTTTCATGCCCTCCTGTTAAATGCTTTTAGTGCAAATCTGCTGTGCTCAGTTCTAGCAGAAAATATCAGAATTAGAGGAACATGCAAAAGAGTGCAAAAGAGGTCAGAAACAGGCATAGTAACATGAAGAAACTATGATTGCAGTATTGTGGATTCCAAGAAGAGATTAAGTTTTAATATATATAAATTCTGCTTGAAAAAAAAAGAGGAAATAAACAGGGCAGAAACCAAACAGTTACAATAATAACAATAATTTGCTGCAACCCTTGAGTGTTAGATTGCCAGATGTCTTTAATATTACCTTTTAATATATTTAAGCACAAAAGCTGGCATCAGGGAATAAGCAATATAAAGAGCTGTATGCATGATGAAATTTTATTTTCAGAATTACTGTTTTAACCTGTTAAATAACAGTGCCATTGGGAAGAGGTGAGTGATTCTGTCGTGGATACCACTGGCCCTGTTGTTGAGTGTTCATGGTGTTCTTGTGCTTTGCTTTGCAGTAACACGTACTTCAGGAAGAACAGCTCAGCTGACTACATGCAGAATGTACTTGTCCTGACTCAGTCACCAGCTAATTACAGCAACAATACTGTAATTAGAGACTACACAGAGTGTGAGGACAACACCCTGGTAACTACACTATTTTATATCTGATTATTGCATTCAGTTCATTCATGTTCATGCACTAGGAAATGAAACCTAAAAATCCCCTGTCATGCTTCCATGCTGGTATTTTCTTGCAGTATCGCAGGATGACATTTTGTCTTGATGTTATGATGTAAAAATATAGTATTGTAAGGCAAACATGCAGGCTGTCATATTCCTACTTTGTGAAATTCAACTCAAGCTTTTAATTTGGTCTTCAAGCGTCATATTCACAGGGCATGAGGGAGACTTATAGGTACATGGCTTTCCGACTCCACTTCTGAGTGACTGACAATCTTACAGGCATCACTTAAGAAAGTTCTATATATGTAATTGAGATGTGAGCATTGAAAGTTCAGAACTAGTAACTGTTCACTGATTTTTTTGTGCAGATATGTCTAAGAGGTGACAACCATTGCAGTTTCTGTCCAGGGGCTTTCCAGATAAACTTCATAAACAGGAACCTTTTTTTTCTGTTGGAAATACGTATTTTTTTTTAATTTCCAGAAAAGCAGAAACTGTGGAAATGCTGTATCTGCTTAGTGAAACTGATACTCCTGCCATCTGCCTAGGAACCAGGCCCTTCATGTAGAGTTCCTCCCAGGATTTGTGGCTTTGAGCTCCAGCTCTTCAGCAGGCAGCCTTAAGCTTCTGGCTGGATTTACATGGCTTCTAGATCCCCCAGCCTGGGCTCAATGCTTTTTGGGTGCCAGCTCTGTGGCAGGCTGCTGGAAATCTGGCACAGCTCCTTGCCCCTTAGCTGTGGCCATCTGGAAGCCCAGACTTGCTGGCACTGCACCAAATTATCTGCACAGAAAGTCTAATCCAAAGCCAGGATCTTTGGGACACACTGAGCAGAGCAGACCTGTCAAGAACCTAGAGTGTAGGATTTCTTGAATCCTTTGCACCAGGATCAGCATGCCAAAACTTTATGTTCATCTCTTGTAAGTTTTCATGACCCCCCTGTCTTTACACACCAAACATATATTATGTTTACCTTTATTTTTCCAAGTGAGAACACTGATGTGGCATTGGCCATCTACTCCCTCAGTTTCAGCAGATTCTTGTCTTCCATGCTGGAGCTTCTGCCAAACACAGACAACCAAAGTTATTGTAGCTTTAAGGCAGAATCATGAACTCTCAAACTGCCGCTTTTCTTTTTCCTTTGTTCTAGACGGAAGATGACTTTCTTGTTGGCTATTCTAATGCAGTCTTGCTGTTTGGGCATACTCTCAAGAAATTTATTGTCTCCCAGAGCCCAGTGTCACCTCTCAGTTTAATCAATGAATTCCGAGATACCACTTTTGAAGGTAAAATAAGTGCAGTCCTGTGCAGGGTTCATTAAATTGATGAGGGGAAAGAAATTTGGGTTTAAACGCTCCTAAGATAAGTCATTTCTATGCTAAACAAGTCCAAGCCCTTCAATGAGTTTTTTCTTTTTATATAATTTTTACAAGGATGTTATCTTCAGTATTTGATGTTCAAAATTCCTCGGAAGTCACTTAGCTGAGCTTTAATGAAATAGTTTCAACCTTTTGCAGTTTACAAAGCCATGTAGGCCTGGGTATCTGCATGTGAGTGTAGGCCAGCTGGCAATGATTTGGCTCTTCTTAGTCAAGTTTCTTGTTCCTCTCACAGGTTGTCTAGCACCAGTGGGCTTTTATTTTGCAGGCCATGGGCTTAAAATCACAGAATTCAATCATTAGGAAAAGGCAGAGGGAAGACTTACACAAAGAAGTGACAGCATTACCTCTCTGGGAGTATAGTCCCAGCTATTGCTTCACATCAGAGATCTGTACCTAAATGACGACTCAAAGTTTTTTGTTTATATCTCACCTACGTTCAGCAAACACATGTGTAGAAGTTTCTCAAATTTTTCTAAGAGGGCCTAACAGGTTTTAGGCTTATCTTTGTTTTAATCACGGTATCCCATACCTAGCAAAATATGGTTTACTAACTCCTCCTGGAGACAGCATGCCTTTTTGAGTATCAGTAAACTTATCTCTTCAGTTTAACTCTAAATGTGAAAGTTAAATTGCACAAACTTTTTTACTTATCTGAAATACTGCACTGTAACGCTCTTCATTATTAGTTTAGTTTAAAAAAAAATATCCTAGAAGTGAGAGGTGTTGAATCACCCTCATTCTTTCTTGTGAAGGAGGCTGATAGTAGTGATTTCATACAATAATTATTTTGGTATTAAAAAGGTGGACCATGAAAAACTTAGCATCAGTTTTTGAGGTGAAAAGGGAGAAGGTAATTCCTGAACTAAAATAATGATGACACTGAACTTCAGGAAAAATAAAAGAAGTCATCATCAACAGCAGCAAAAGAGCAATCTGAAGCTGATCAAAAAGACGTTCCCGTAAAAAAGAAGGGGGAAAATGAAGGTGAGACTTTCAGGAGTGGTGGGTATTGGCTATGCTTGTGCTCCTGTTGAGACAACCAACTTCATGGGAGCAAAATCAAGCTGTGCTGAGGGACTTGGGAACCTGGTTAAAATGGTATTATTAGAGAGCCAAGCAAGTAGTTTTCAAAAGACTAAGGGGAATGAAAGTGTCCTTGTACTTTCTTTCTTGCTGATAGATTCAAACTGCAGGTGGAAACAGACTATTTCCTTTCTCACTTCTAAAATGGTCCCTTCAAGGGAGGTTAGTCTGACATTCTTGTTATGCTAAAGAAACCTGACAAATACATTTTCTTATAGCTAGAGGGAGACTTTCCTCTTCAGTGCAGTCAGTTCAACACATTTTATTGAATTTTGTAGAGAAAATGTAGTGTTGTATTAACAGAGAAGTAGTGCCACACTGAGTTGACACATATTCTAGCCTATATATGAAGAAGAAAAATATCTTGAATATCAGAATCCTTTTTTATCCCATCCTCCATGCCCCATTTGTGTTTCTGAGAACACAAGCTCTCTGACTAATTCCTTGTGTCTGCAGGTCTACTGGGTCCTGTGACTCTAGATGAATTTGGAGACATTGATACCAATCTGACCCTGCTGTACACATCACCAACTGCAAAGCATGTACGTATGTCCAGGGAGCAACTGTTTGACCTTATATATGAAAAGAGAAACAAAATGTCGTGTACTATTGCATAAGAATGATGGAAATAACTACAGCAGGAGTGGTGAAGTGCCAAGGCATGCTGTGCATGCCAGAAGGGGGTCATGCGAGATGTGCTGGAGACTGACAGGATTGATGTCATCTGGTGATTCAGTAAGTGAAGTGCAGCTGGTATTTTCTGGGATTGGTAGATTTATTTTCAGAGAGAGGGGAGGAATGAGGAAGAATATGGCAGCCGAACATATGGCTATGCTGAGAAATGCACCACTGTAGAAGAAAGAGCAAGAATTACTTTGAGTTTGGGTAATACATTTAGTAAGGGTAGTCTGAAGCAAGGGACAAAAGAAGGACAGCACAGCTGCTGACTGCATTTCTTCTCTCCTACATCCATAGTTCAAACCTCTTCTGTATTTCAACACTCACAACAACGAGACATACACGGCAACTAACAGTCCGGATTTTATCTGGAAGAACCACAAGCTGCCCAGTGATACTCCAGGCACTGGTGAGACACCCATTAAATCTGCCTCTACTTTGAAGACAGGATCCACCTGCTGTGCAATCCAGCATGTTACCTTCACACTGCCCCCAGACAGTGACGCCAGGAGATGGGTGCAGAACAGCATCTTTCCTTCTCCTGCCCCATCGCTCCATGGTCTCTGCATCCAGCCCAGTTCTAAACCTTCTTTTCTGTTTAGGCACTACTACTAAGTCTCTCATAGATTCCTTACTGTACCAGTGATTGTGGGGAATACCATGGGATGTTTCAGAAGAGGTCACCCCTGCGCAAATAATCTTCACTAGAAGATGGTGGTGATGTGAATTGCTTGAAAGACTGTTCAGGAAAGGCAGCAGAATTAAGGTCATGATGAGTTATCTGACTCTACATTTCTGTATCACTGATGGAGCATGGTGGCTTCTGCTTGCACCTTTATCCTTGCTGTAGGGAGCTGGGGAGAGGACACAGCACTGTGCAAATTCAGGGTGCATCTCTGGAGGAGTCTCTGAGAATAGCTGACTCTTTGCAGAAAGACAGTGGGAAACTATGGTTATCATAGAATCATGGCTCTATCTACACCCAAACTTTAAATCCGAAATCCCAGAAATCACCACTTCCTTTTCTTTTGAGTTTTTGGTGACACTTGAATAGAATGGATGAAGGCCCTTGTTATTCAGCACGGTAGGGTACAGCCTTATCAGTCTGATCAGACTGAGATTTTTTTTCCCCTTTAAGACTGCTGCCACATGGTGATTGGCAATGGAAGGGCATATGTTTCAGAGTGTGATTTGCAGAATAAAAATTATTGCAGTGGCAGTGGTTGCAAGAGTTAGTACACAGTGGGTTAGTGTTCACCTGAGTCATTTGCATCAGTGAGAATCCAAAGATGCTGCTGCTAAAGGTCTCTGCTAAAGGCCTCCCATTATTTTGCTGTACTGCATACCTTCATTAGGGAATAGGCAAAGCATAACTGGAGAAACAAACACCTTCTGCTAACTATGAGTCCATTCACAGTAAAGTGGTAAATGGATTCAAACATTTTTATTCCTCGGTAAAGTAAATCAGACACCCTCAAATTAGGTTTTACCCCTTCTAAGAAAAGCAGGAATAGTGGTTTATTGGCAGGGATGCACAGGAGCTGCCAGGAAAAGGCAGCAGCTCTGATAAGGCTCCAGTTAGACAGTTCTGAAAAGAGCAGAGGGAGTTCACTGGAGCTTTCATTTTTCATCTCTGGTCAAATCTCTGGTCTCCCTTGGTATGACCATGAGTCCTGCCTGTGCAGAGACAGCAACACTGCACAAGTCAGCCACAGGGTCTCCCTGCATCAGGTCCCTGAGGAATGGGCTTTCTGACTCCAGTCCTATTCCCATCCATTCCTTGGGGCCCACAAGATGCTGTCTTGTCAGTGGATTTTTGTATCTTTCAAATATTTTCTTCAGTATGTTCTTGTTTGAAGCTGCTGCACAAGGACAAAAAAAGTGGGAATTGCAGAAAGCCAGTGTCTGCAAACCAGTAGTTTAACATCCAGTGCTTAATGAAGGCCTGACACTGTGGCCAAGCCATACTAAACTAAAGTAAAACTTCCTCCCACAGGCACTTGATTATTTTGATTTGATTCACATTTTTAAAAAATAAACCTTTCTTCAATGTGATTCTAAATAAATATATTCCCCCAAAAGAAGATGGCCAAAGTTGAAGTAATCACTTTAAACTTGCCAAAGCCAGTCAAAACTTTCCAATCAGAAATGTGTTTTTTCCTCCAGGGAGGTGAACAAACGGAGCAACCAGACCCCTGCTCCTTCCTAAGCTGTAACTGAGAACAGCTGAACTAGTTCTGCTGCCTATCTTCCTCCTGGTATCCCGTGATAAACAAAGGAGCTTCATCCACGTTTTCCCATTATTCAGAGAGTTTTAGCCCTCACTCTAAACTTGGATAAAATTAGCCTTGAATACACAAACGTTTCTGGTTTCAGAGGATCAGGTAATTTGTGACTCTCTGTCTACGTGTTGTAATACTAAGAGCCAGGAGGTGGTAGCAGAGCCTCAGGAAAGGGAAATTACGGTCCCATAGCGCTTTCATGGGAAACTACAAACTGCTCATTGTTAAGCTGCAAGCCACGATTCACAAACCTTAAGTTTTAGAGAATTCGTACAAAATGGCTTTGCACATTCTCATGTATCTGTCATTTTATGGCGGTGACTTAACGCCCTTCCTTTAAAAGAGTAGTACTGATGGTTTTCAACAGAGAGGATCAGACTAATACTAAATTCCTAGGAGAACCTGAGACTGATGCTGGGATGAACACAGAGAAAGCTGGATCCAAAATCCAGAGAAGTTAATAAACTGAATTCTGTGTCAGATACAGACACTTAAATTGGTATGTTGAAAATCCTTCCTCAGTTGCTGCCTGATTCTGAAGGCAGCTAGTGTATGTAATTTTGGTTTTTATTTATGTATTAATTTTTTTGTGTGCTTTTATTTCTGTTTCTGGGCACAGACGGAATTGTGTTAGCCTCAGTAAGGCTGAGTAACTCGCTCTTTTACTATCCATAACCAACATGTCAATCTGCAAAACAAGATTCTGCTCTGCCTTCTTTGCCTAAGAGAGTTGCTCAGTAGAGTAGGTACACTCTAGATGTGTGACCACCAGCTGCAGCTCTGCACTAAAGGCCTGTTACTCTTCAAAGGAAGTTGGTGGCCACCAACTTTCCTTCCCAGTACCCCTGAGCTCCAAGAACAGACAAAAGACAGGCTTCAGCTCACTTTTCTACATTAAGACAATGAAAATTACAACCTTAAAAAGTCAGCTCCCAGCCTTGTTTGTCTTGCCTTCTTGCTCAGGTTTAGAACCCTTATGTGCTCTGTGGTTTTTGGGTCTAAGTCCTCAGATTCCTGGACAACAAGATTTTCAAATTGTTTGTCACCTGGCAGCTTCCAAGGACACTTGAAAAGCTTTGCGCTGCCACCATATTTATTTTCCTCTATACCATATTAATTTCCTACTGAGGACTACAGCGCTCAGTTGCACTTTGTCATCTCAACAAAGTGTCTACAGAAGGGTTCAGAAATGAGTCCACAGTCTCCAAAGCTCTGTCTACAACTACAGAATTACTTTAAACAACTGGATTAATAAGGGGAAAACCCAGGTGTGAAACGTTGAAAAGTCTGTGTATGTTAAAAGCTGTATCATGATTTCCTTCCTTACCTCTTCTTGGATAACAAATTTGTGTGGAAAATGCCTCTCAAATCCATAAGTGGTTGTACCCTGTATCAGCTGAAATTCTGGGTTGAAGCTTCAAGTGTATCCCATCCTGAAGCAAATTATATCAGTAAAGACCCATGGTGACGAAGGTATGGGTAGTTGTGGAAAATTCACTGCCAATAGTTCATTGGATGGGTACCCAGCAGAACTGAATCAGAAAGTCATCACTAAACAACCTTGATAAAAGGATCGAACCCTTGTTCCCCATTTCAGAGAAAGCCTTATCCAAAGGAGTCAGTGAGGACTCTATTTTGCATTAAACCCTGGTTATGCTGGAGGAAAACAATGACTGATTTCAAATAGCCATCTGCTTACCCCATCTACATCTCTATCTCACAGAGAGCGGTACACAAGGGTTGCCTCCACCATCCACTCTTACAAAGTTATTACAAGGAGAAATTTGGTTACTTCATTTTAAAAATGTAGTTACTAGGAAAAGTCAGCTTTATTTCTGGACTGTCCTAGTTTGTTTTTAAAAAGGAGAACACCTGGAAACTGCTGCTGAGCAGATGTGAGATTTAGCGCTGTTGAATTCACCTCCCGCCTGGGTGTCCCTACAGAGTGCCCATGCCTCAGGTGGGGATTTAAGACTGCACTGCTCTGGGTCATGCTTCATCCTGCATTGAAAGAGGCAGGTGCATGCCACCTCTAGGCTGGACTTTACCAAAGCCTCTCAATTTGGATGTGGCCAAAAATTATCCCTGGTCAGCTACTGTGACTTGCATGTGTGAGTGAGGGTAATTTCTTAAACTCAATATTGTTTTTCATTATCCTCTGTCAAGTTGTTTATTTTTCATTTTTCTTTTCTGCAGGCCCCCACGTCTTGACTATTGCTGTATTTACACTCACAGGAATTGTGATTTTGGTTCTGATCATCTCTTTGGTGATTCTAAGGTACCAACCCCTTTGTCTTTCTGTTTGTTTGTCCTTGAACAGTTTTCCTCCTAGGGCAATGCCTTTGATCTCTCCAAGAGCCATTCATTAGCTTACCTTACATACCTGCGTGGTTGCCCTCAGTGTGAACTCTTTAGTATATGCCAAGTAGTGCTTGCATCTGTAGTGTTGTTATGACAGGTTAATAATGAAGGGAGAAGGTACAGCAAGGCTCAGTGTTCTTGCATGTGCTAAAAATCTCTGATTCCTATACACAGAAACATGTGTCTCAGACCAGTCTTCAGACTTTTTCCACTTTACTGCCCATCTTTTGCTTTCTTGGGGTTCACTTTGTTTTTTTATCCTATTGGTGACATAAAAGTTCAGTCTAGAAGGAAGTATTTTTCTTGAGTCACTGTAGAAGTCAAAACGCCATGAGATTTTGGTGTTTTCATTGCACGGATCTATTCCTTTGACTCAGTCCAACTCCTTGCATAACAATTCTTCTAACAGCTTGGAATTTCATGAAAATAACACAGTCCAGCTTTATCATGATGGGAAAAGCAGAAATAGAAATCAGTGATATCTCCTTTTGATGGAAGAAATCCCACCCTATTTCCAAAGTATATGGGGTTTTTTAATCTTTAAAAAATTGTCTTATCTGTGCATCTGTTTTCAGTTTATATCTTTGTTATATATCAGAGAACTTCAGAAAAAGCAAGAAAATCAGGTCTTAAGGAAAGTTGATTAGAAACAGATGCTACCCAGGCTCTCTTGTTTTGAGTAGACCAATCCGTCTTGCTAACTAAAGCAAGGAAAAAATCAAAGATGAAGATATATAACTCTTACACATCCAATTTTACTCAAGAAATGAAGGAGCTAATCATTGCCACATCTAAGCACTAACGCTTTAAACAGGTAAAGTTTGAAATGGCTATGAAAATAAATAAACATTTGTCTTGACGATATGGACTTGTAAAAGATTCTGTACTTTTCCACATTTGCAGAAGCATAAAATCTAAAGATTCTGTTTAGATTATTAGATTATTATTGTATACACATCATTGCAATATTCCCAGGCATCAAATATAGAAGAGATTTCTGGGAATTTTTTAGAATAAAGCTTGCCCTCTTAGTGTCAAAACAATAGTAAACTTCTCAACTATAATTGCTACCAAAGATTGTCCCCTAACAAGCAAAAGAGAAGAGAAACTCAGCTATGAAAATTGGCAAAATGCCTCATTATTCCTTCTTTATCTCCCAATTTTCTAGGACACTCAAACTATCCCACAACTACCTGTGACTGCAAAGTAAGAAGGCAAAGTCCTGAAAAACATATAACTAAATATTTGCCTAGTAGATTTTAATTCAGTTTTGTATGTTCTTAATCACCAGGTGACACCAGTTTCAATTGCAGTATATCCTGGTGACACACACACACCTTACAAGACAGAACTGAGAAATTATTGGTCTTCTTTTTCTTGTGCAAATATATGCTAAAAAGATATTGGAAAAGGGAATGTTATTAGGCAACAGTATGGGTTCTCTCATTTGGAGCATTTGCCAGTTGTTATCAGTGCATTAGGATTTCTCTGCAGACTCTCCGGTCAGTTCTTGGGTTTTAGTAAAGAAGGGACTTGCATGAGTAAGTGGGTAATTTGATGAGTACTAGTCTTCTTGCAGCTTTTCTCTACTTCTCTAAGAAAAGACAGTGCCTGCTCTGAATTTCTGCAGGAAGGACAGCAGTTTGTTTCTCCCTGTTCCAAGGGCTCTTCCCTCATTTTTACAAAATGTGCAGAATACAAGGGACATCCACAAAAAGGCATCTCATCTCAACACCATTGTTACTTCCTCTCCTGGCATTGTATTCACACAAGTTCTTACTATCCACTGTTGATGGCAGGACTGCCTTTGGCTTGCATTTCTTTGTGGGACCTCTCTTCCAAGTACATTCAATAACATGGAGGAGAAAACTATATAAAATCCAGATGGCTCTTTGTGCTTTAAATTGTGCTGACAGCCCCTGAGACTGGCAATTGCAGCAGTTGTTCTGCTAAATCTGTTCTGTTTTCTGCTACAGAATTGAATGAGCATTTAGGCTTTCCCAAAGCTAGGGGAATTAAGATTATCCTCAAACTGGAAAACTGTGTGAGAGCCAGAGGGCTTGTGCTCAAGCACTGTCAACCTAACAAACCATTCCTGTGTCATCCTGACACTAGAAGCTTCCCTGTCCTAGCCTCCTGTTGTGGGTTTCGGTTCATTGGGAGGATATTCTGAAAGACTTCCCTGGTTTTTCAGGAAGTACAGGAGAGATAATGAACGCCGGTGGAAGAAATGGTCCCATATACCACCTGAGGAAATCTTGCCTCTGGAGACCAGTGAGACAAGTCATGTTAGTCTGAAGGTAAGAGAAGCACAGTGCCCAAAGCTGGGTCTTGGATTCTGTCTTCTAGAGACCATCAGTGCTGGGGTGTTTAGAAGCTCTGACTACAGTGCAGACTCTGGTTCTGGTAGAACTAGGATCTGTTAATTTATTTTTTTTTTCAACTCTCACTTGCTATATTGAAGAAAAAGATTATTCCCCATCTATTGCTCCCTGATAGAATATACCTGTTTCTGTCAGTAAAGCTCATTTTGTGATGGGGGAATGGAGGGGTATTGACTTCCAGTCTTTCTCTGTTACAAATGATTTCCCTGTGCTTTGTTATGCCTCTGTAATGTCCAAGAGCATGAAAGCAGCAGGCAGAGGACCTGGGAGTGGCATGGATGTCCAACACTTTCTGTGGCATGTAGTGGCCCTCCCTAGAGAGAGAGGCTCATGCTTCTCTGTGTGGCACACACAGACATTATTAATCTCTCTGGATCTGTCAGGTGGGGAGTAGGTGATAATTGCAAGTTAATTATTCTTCTTTGTTCTCAGATCGACGAAGATAAGAGACGTGACACCACCCAGAGACTGCGCCAGGGCAAATATGACAAGAAGGTAACCTGACTGCAGTGTCCACAATCACTTCCTTGCCCTTATGAGGGCTCTTGCTGGGAGGAGGTTGTTCTACCTCCTCTGACCTTGCAAAATGGCTTGATCTTGTAGAAGGAATAAGCTATTTATTCCCATCAGGTGGTTTGTATTTTGCTTCCTGACAGGAGGCAAAATATTAGACTCCATGAACACCCAGCCCAGTCCAGGAGCACAGAAGCAGAAACACAGGGACCAAAAATCTGATACATTTTGGTACTGCGGAGATTAATAGATTAAGGGAGGACAAGCCATTTACATAGCAATTCTTGTGCTTTCAGTAGAGCTGCTTGCCTGCCTGAGGTATATTCATGTTGAGTTAAAATCTGCAGAATTGACAGTTCTAAACAGTAAATCCTATGAAGAAAATATAACTCCAGTACTTATTAGCTGATAAACTGAAACTTCAACAGTGAAGCAGTAGGCAGGTGTTTCTGAAGTATTTCTTTGTATGGACATTTCTTGGAAAAGAAGTACGAATTGCTGTTGTACTAAAACTATGACTTTTTTCCCCACTGGTATTTTTCCTTCAGGTGGTGATCCTAAAGGATCTCAAAAACAGTGATGGTAATTTCTCAGAGAAGCAAAAAATGGAACTGAACAAGGTACCTGTTACAATTAGCAACTGGACACAGCAGGATGGGATGGAAACTATGAGTGAAGTCATTGCTTTCCAACAGCCGTATGCTTGTGCACGTTTGTGAGATGGATGGGTAATGAGTTCCTCAAAGGATATTGTTTGAGGAACTTTCTCTTTGTGTGTGTGATCTCATCAACAGTTCAGAGTCTGAATAGTATACCAATGAAGCTGAAGATGAATGAAGTAATTCATGTGCTGTCATATGGCCTTATTAAATACATTTTTATAGCTGATTCCAAAAGGCAGTGCACTCTTTTAGCTCATATCCTGCTAAGTCATGAATAGCAGAACGTTGTAGTTAAATCTTATTATTGAATGCCAAGTGCAGCTCTTAAAATATAAGTAATACTCTGCTGGCTTGTGCATACAGACTCTTCCAACATGGGACATGAATTTGGATGCAGTACTGCATATTTTTTTGAATGGTTTTCTTTTCACACAACACAGCTATGCTGTGAATTCAATAACCTGTAAAAATACCTCAAAGTAAACTATAGTTGTCTATTTAAATGGACAAAGTCCATAATATCATGCAGCGTAAATAAATTTTTATTACTTACTCATTTACTGACTGATTCTCAGCATTCTGTCACTGTCAGCTGGGAGGTTTGAGAGGCAATAATGGATATTATAGGGGGCTCTGGAATTGACTTGCAGTATCCAACAGCAGCCACTTTTATCTCCCTAATCCAGAAGGCTCTGGAATAACAAACATCTTCAAGTACTTCACTCAGTGCGTTAGTACACACTGGTTTAAGGGAACCTCATACATCTTATCAGGGCCTGAGATAGAAAGCCATGTCACATAAGTATCTGTGACCTGTGTTTCTGTATTAACAATGATTGCTTTTAAAAACAGATGAAATGTTTCTGCTCTAGCTCCTACAGGTTGATTATTACAATCTGACCAAGTTCTATGGCACTGTGAAGATAGACACCATGATCTTTGGGGTGATTGAGTACTGTGAAAGAGGTTCTCTGCGGGTAAGGAATTCTCCTTAAACCCCCAAATTATCAAATTTCAAAGTAAGAAAAAAAATCCCCACCTCTGTGTCTCTGGCCCTCATGCAGCAGCTATGGACTGAGCAAGTGGTGGCAGGTTTCTGACTCCCAAGTTTTCTATCCCTTGCTTGGTTCTCTCCAGCCTTCCTCAGGTGTTGCTGTGTCAATTTGATGGTTCTCAAGCCAGGAGAGGATGAGGTGAGGTGGAGGCAAGGATAAGTACAAGTAGAGCTCTGACCAGGCCACAGCAACAACATTTGTATTGTGTCCCCAACTGGAAGCATATAGGATATAACTTTATCTTCATTTTCCAAGTCGTAGCTGTTGTCTCTGCTGATGCCCTCGCGGACCCCAAAGTGCCTCTAGAGTGTGCAAGGATAGAGAAAAGAATATATCCATACTAATAAGGGACAACTATGGCAAATTCCGTGTTGTAAGGGACAACACCACTTTATTTTTGTTTATAAAAGAAATGGTAAATTGATGCCTGGCAAAAGTTATGAAAAGACTTATGGTTTATTATTACCAATATTATTTCAGTGCTAATCATGAAATGATGGTGGCATCAACTCTTCTGTGGGCATATATTGTCTCTGCTTCTGCATTCATACAAAGACTCTCCTGTAGCAGCGAGGTCTCTGGAACAAACTCACAGCCAGGCAGCAAAATAACAGCTCCCTCTCTGAGTCCTTTTCTTGTAAAGTGGCATACTCATGGAAGTTTACTTTTAGCAGTAAAGTAAGTGTAAGTGTAAAGTCAAGTCATAGTGTGACTGGCAGGTTAAGATAAAGGAACAGTCTACTTTGAACTTATAAGGCCATGAGTAAATTGGTAGGAAATGGATTGCGAGCACAAAACATGAAAAATCCTCTCCCTTTCCCTTGCACACCTTGACCATTTGTGTCTCCATTATTTTGTTTTCTTAAAGACCTAGCTTTAAGAACAATTTCACAATTTATCTTTAATTGCACAAACCCCTCCTTTCTGGAGTCCCCACTTTTCTAGTGTAAACTTAAACTATATTTCATATTCCCTATTTTTGAGTCGACTTCTGTTCTAGTGCATGTACTCCCTGTAAAAAATAAAGTTGCTGGTTAAAAGGCTCTGCAATTTGGATACTCATATCTCATCTTCTGTTTTCTCCCCGAAAAACTTTTTTTCTCTTGACAGGATGTTTTAAATGATAAAATCTCCTATCCTGATGTCACGTTCATGGATTGGGAATTTAAAATCTCTGTCATGTATGATATTGCCAAGGTAAGTGGGCTGCTGACAGTGTGATGGGAATCAACCAATCTTGTCTTGCAAAACTGATCATCTGAGAAGTGTAGCTCTTAAGGTCTTCTCCTTCTTGGCTAGAGCTATATGTCCTTCCACTTTTTTCTCCTCTGGGGACAAGTATATGAGGCAGGAGAAACCAGTGGCTCTCAGACTGAAGGAGAAAATAGGGGCCAGAGCTGGCTTTGGGCTTTTTATAAATAAACAAATAAAGCATGCCTCAAAGAAATGTGACCCAAAGATCAGAGGGTTACAGTCTGTTGACCGGTGGCTCTGATTAGTAGGGCTTAGGCAGTCACAAGATCTGCAAAACACACTACTTTCTGGCCTCAGGTAAAGCATACAAAGCAAAACTGTATTTTTTCAAATGACAGAAGTATTCTAATTTGTATCCAGAGATGGGATTAACTTTTTCTAAACAAATTGTTTATCTACCATCCTGACTTTTTCACTAAAGTGAGAAACTCTAGTTTCTCACAACAGCTATCCATTTCAAGCAGTTTGAGAGGGAAGAAATTAATCTTTTATGGAAATCAAGGCTATTTTTCAGTAGCTTTCAACAGATCTTTGCACTTTAGGTCCTTGTTCTAGGAAGAATCGATATGCACGGTAAAGAAATTCTATTCTACACTGGAGACTTGTAACTGGTAGTTAAGAAGCCTTTGTAATTCGTGGGTATAATAATTCATTATACCTCTGCAGATAAATGTAAAGAATCATCTCTGTCCTTTGGCTAGCGCTCAGCTGCTCTCCTCTTCCTACTGCTGGTTTGCAATTGGACAGTCCTCCTGTTTCCCTACATCCATAAGTTCAGATTTAGTTTCCAAGATAAATGGCTCCACTGTGTCTGTTCTAAAGAGATATTGAAAATCTTGTGCTTTATTAAAGCCCTCTTAATCCAAATTGCCAGAGTTTGTTGGCCTTGTTAACGAGTTTCAAGTTCAGTTAACGTTCAGCATTAAGTTTGACTTTAAATAGTAGCAGTGGAGTTTCCCTGCCTCCTCATAGCATATCAAAAACCCAGGGTATTTTTAACCCTTTTCAGTTCACCTTCAGATGTTTACTTAGCAAATAGGGACTAGTACTGTCTCCGTTTATGAGGAGAGAGAAATCCCAGTCCCTCTGAAGGGAGTGACCAAATGCCAGTGACTGCGCTGGTACCAAGACTTCACAACCAGTCATTTGCTGCACCATTGGTAAAGGGGACACAGCACCTGAGGATGGATTGGTACACTGCATCTGTTCTCTGGAATGGCTCCTGAGCCTTATTAGCTATGTTAGTAGAGATTTTTTGCAAAATCTCCTGAAAACTTGTATGTACCCAGGAATATCTGGAAAATTACTGTAGTTTGGATAATCTGCCAACCTCTCCTATTCTTAGACCTGATACTGTGGTGAAGCTTCTGGGACCTAGACACTTCCATGAAATTCTTGTATTGCTATTCCCAAACCACAGCTCCAGGCACCCTGTTTATTTTGACTTGAATGGCTTCTCTCTTTACAGAAGTCACTTTGTGGCTTTTCAGCTCCGGTTCCTCTCATCTCAGTATCCATCCTCTTCAAGTCCAGCCCCAGCTCTCCAGGCTGTTAAAATCCCTGTGACCAGCTCCTGTGATTCCTTTGCCTTTTTATATGCTTCTCCCTCTCCACACCACCACTTTCCTACACTCTGCTTTTACCAAACAGTCCTAGTACTTTGCCTGGTCTTCATCTGGCACAGAAGTGCTGCATCTGTTTCTGAACAAAGGCTGGATCATTTGTATTCCCTGGTACAACTAGCCAAGTAATGACTATTCCTAGAGCAGTCCCTAGTTCACTAGAGAAGGTGGGGTGGACAAAGGAGAAGGCCTGAATCTACTCCATTTACTTCCATCCCTCTTTGTTCTTTTTCCTGTCTTAGCTGTCTCTAGGATTGATGGCATCACCTGTAGCTACATGGATTTGGCTATATGTGACCAAAGAGCTCTGATGAAAAGTCTGCCAAGAAGGAATTGCAGTAATCAAACCTTGCAGTTATTAGTGCATACACTTGTCATTGCAACACTATTTATTAAATAAGGGGCTGCAGCAGGATATTGTGCAAGGGATTGTAATATTCTTGCATTGTGTCAGGAAAAGGGTTCTCAGTCAGAATTAAAGCTTCAGAGCTCCAGAGCAGAGGTTACAAGAATGCTCAAGTATTTAGAAGTATTGCACTGAAAGTCATAAATTTTGAAAATCACACTGTGAGTTCTTAACAGTTTCTCGTTTTCAGGTAAGTGCACAGGATAGTGGTAAGGAAAGAGGAAAATTTTATCAGATACATCGACTTCTGCCTCCAGAAATTTTTAACAAGAAAGCCTTGGGATAAGGAAATCAAAATTACTTTTGCCTGTCATTTGATGCTGAGAGTGATTGAGAATTCTGCTGTAGCAATGGGTACATTTCCTGGCTGATGAAAGCAGGAGCTGGAAGAAGGCACAGCTGGAGGAAATAGGGCCTAAATGAGGCAAAACATCCTAGGTACTGTCATCAGGGCTGCATGCTAAAGGCTGCTTAATCAAGAAATGTGTTCCTTGGCTACAGTGTGCACACAATCTCTGTAAATTTGGCACGGTCTAGATAGGTCGAGGATAACCAGTCCAACAACATTCTCCAGAGATTGCATCTTTTGCAGGCTGCTTGTGTCTCAGACATACATCTGCTGTGCCCAAAACTCAGCTCATATCTCAGTGATCTGTTGTTGCATTTGCTGATCCATTCCCAATTATGCGTAGCCAGTATTTGAAAAGAAAACCCGGCATGTCATACTGTGTATTCATGACCACATGAGCTATGTAACCCTGATTCAATTCTGTCTTTCAGTTATGCAAAAGGATGAGCTATACATGTAGGAGTCTAAGTGGAAGATCATTTAGAGAAGAAGCTAAACAGATATGACATACTTCTGGCTTCCATAGGATATAGATTGTGCTTCATATACTGAGCACAAAGGAAAGAGGACTATAGGAAGAAAAACAACCAGCAATAGACTATAAGTAGGTGTGAGTGTAAGTAGTTCAGAAGAGAGAGATGAAACAGAATAAATAATAGCAAGAGGGTGCAAATTAGCATACCTACTCCCTTCTTCAGTTTACGCCCACTTAATAATGTTCTTTTCCAGCTGTGCCTCAGTGCTAGCCCCTTCACATGTATTGCAGCGTATTAGACTGTCTTAGACTAAATGAGACAATTTCAGATGTGATAAGTAAAAAGAGGCAAACTACACACCTTTCTATGCCTGTGTGTATTGTGAGTCAAGAGACTGAATCTCAGGAAATAAAGATGGAACTGCATTGGCCAGTCCTCATGATGCTGACTTTGTTGTTTAGCTCATAGATAGCTGATATGCATTCACTTGTACAAAGAAAACCAGTCAGGTCAGAAGAGACCTTTATGATCTTCTAGTCTTATTCTCTGTGTGATATAAGCCCTAGTGCATCATCTAACACTCTGCATTGACCCCTCTTTAGCCCTCTGATTTGCAGAAGTGGATCTGCTGCAATGTTTCAAATTAAGTCTCTGGTGTGTGATAATCTTCAAAGATATTTATAGATATAAGGAGCAATTCCTCTAACACCTATGGATGTCCATTGGATGAACATGTAGTTGGAAGCACTTTTTTTGCGTGACATTCTAATAAATCTGTATTAAATTTATCAAAAAAACATTAATTGCAAGTGAAATTAAAACTTCTGTGGGAGGAAATAAACTTGTCTAATTGCTTTATTGTGTTCTAATACTGTCAAAACCCAAGATGTTATGTCAGACTACTGTTAACAAAGAGAAAGGGTGGTCTTCCATGACATGATCCATTTCCTCACTTCTTAACATTGACTGTTCCTATCATCTTGGAAAGTCTCCTCTGTAAAAGAATATAAAAGGGAGTTGTGATTTATGCATATCCATTGCAGATGAAGGCCATTTAATTACTTGGACAGACATTAGCATATTCACATTCTTGTTGAGTCTGGTAACAGCTAAGTGTCTCACATGTAGTCATGCTTTCCTCCTCTTTTATTGTCAATCATAGGGGATGTCTTACCTGCACTCAAGCAAAACTGAAGTCCATGGTCGACTCAAGTCCACAAACTGTGTAGTAGACAATCGCATGGTAGTGAAGATCACTGATTTTGGCTGCAATTCAATTCTGCCTCCAAGGAAAGGTAAAAACAATGCCTAATTGAACTCTCCCTCATGGTTTCCAACCCACTGGAATTTTCTTAATTTCATAGACCGCTATGGCCTACAAAATGTACAATATGATTTTAATTTATGTAGCAGTCATTATAGAAATGATATCTGAAAATACTGTCTTAACACAATGAAAGAAAATTATTAGAGGTAGAGAAAGAAATTAGTGTAAGTGAGAAGGAAAGGAAGGATGAATATTCAACTTTCAGTTTAGAAAACAGAGATTTCACATGCGGCTGAGGTGCAAGAAACATTTTCAGCATCCAAGTCCTTCATGCAAACAGATCTCTTCAGCAGTAAAGCTGAACTTGTGTGAAGAAAAAAAGGAGTTAAGTACAAGTAATCTTGTCATTGATTGTGTTACCACAGTGCCATGCTCTGTGATATCATTTGAATGTTAACAGTCATGACTGATAATCCTTAAAAAAATCTGTAATGATATGCAATGATACCTTTGTTTTTCATTCCTTAGGTAGGAAACTAACAGTATGTGTGCAACCAGATTGGGATAATTTTAATAGTTTTTCTCTACATTTTCTATTCACCTCACATTCATAGAACAATTTTCTAAAATAGAAAATTTTCTAATATAGAGCACTCTTTTCTACTCATCTTTTTTTCTTACTTGATCTGGAGTGAAAAGATGAGCCCATCTGAAATGATGTCATATGAATCTGACACAGAGTAGAGCTTGGGGAATAATAAGCACAGCACTTTGCTGTAACTGCAGCATGTGACCTGAGAAGAAACTGTGGTTGCAACTGAGTTGGAGAAGATTTTTACATTCAGACACAAACATGCTCAAAAGTAGCAATAAATACATAAAAAAAGAGTAAGCAAAGTGCACTAAAGGTAAATGCTCTATTCATTCTTCATTTTACAAATTTCATATTTAAATTTATATTATTATTACATTTTAATATATCTATCTTCTTTCATTGTTCATAAACAACCTCAAAATTTCTGGCTACTAGATCTCTTTCCTTGAAGAAAACTTAGTGTTTCACAAGAGATTGCAGATTCAGTGAGGCTGGATGTTGCAGCCTGATATCATAACTCTGTTTTCAGGGTTAATGTTATGAAACATCACCAGCATGTCACAACAAACTGTTGTACCATGGCAGCATTCTGGTTTTGAGGTACAATAGTGCTCGTTGCACTAGAAATATAGATTAATAAAATCTATAGAAAGTAAGTGGTTATGAGCAGGTAATATCATGTCAGGTTCAAAAGCACTTGAGAATTATTTCAATAGCTTCATGATATCAAAGCCATTGGGAAATACCGCAGTCTTCTCATCTGACACCTTGTATAACAAACTCCTTGCATCTAGCTCAATAATTTATGTCTCAGGGTTTTTTTTATTATAGCACTGGCATTCCTTGGTCTTATACAAATGCACAGGCTATTTCTAAGAAGCTCATGAAAGGTAGCCAAGGAAAGCAAGTTCATTGCCAATAAACATAACATTTTCTGAAGGTGTGAGGATCTGCATCTACAACGGAAAGGGTCAGCAAATCCCAGACTACTGAAAACTACCACATCAGAGGTTTATCTAACTGTACTGATGTCAGCTTCTCAAGAAAAATGCTAAAGTAGAAAATAAACAGTACCCATGGGCTCTGGGTTGGATATGGAAAGAGTAAAAGGAAATATCATTATAGCCAGTGGATGCTCTGAGAAGGATCACCTTTTTTTCAATTACTGCTCTCCTTTCCCCTTTTCCCTCATCCCCTGTTGCTGTCTGGATCTTCAGACTTGTGGACAGCTCCTGAGCATCTCCGTCATGCTGATGTATCTCAGAAGGGTGATGTGTACAGCTATGGGATCATTGCCCAAGAAATCATCCTACGCAGAGAGACGTTCTACACCGGACACTGCCGGGACAACAGAGGTAAATCCACAAATTTCTCCTCCACTGCAGCCTTCTAGGATGGTGTAGCTGTAACTGGCCTGTTCTCCATGTTTTGTGAAAGGTACTGTCTCTGATAACTGCTTGAACTGCTGCTTCTTTCAGTGTGTGATGAATGAAAAACCTGTTTGAAGAATCTCACTGTGGGGGCAAGTGTCCTTATTTTTCTGTAAATAAAATTTACATTGAGTTTTCTTGCCCTTTCTCTTCCCTCCTCACTTGGGCCATAGCATTACAGAAGTTAACATTATACCATGCTGTCCAGTCTTACTGTAACATTTAAAGGCCACAAAGGTCTTTCTATTATGACTTGTGCACAACATATGTCACTCATTTTAAGCAGCATAAATCAGAAATGTCAACACAGAACAAGAAAAACTCAGCAGCATGACACAAAAACAGTTGACATTTAAAAACTGGCAATTCAGATTTTATTCAAGCCAGTTATAATTAACTTTAGCAATTTAACTTCTGTCAGAAAAATCATATCCTCCTGTAATGCGTCCATTAAACCACAGACTGTGCATTTTATGACATTGTTTTTGAGTGGCTAACAGCCAAGTCAATCCCAATTCCCAGAATCCAGGCATTATTATATACCAGAACTGACATAAAAACATGTGTGGGTTTGGGATTCTCCTAGTGACAGTTACTAACAACAATTTAGACACTGCCTTTACGTCTGAGTCATTCTGTTAGATCCGCCTCACATTTGTTAAAACATCTAGAGCAGCAGCTCAACAGCCTAATAGCTCTTTTCCTGAGTTACATTTGAGAATAATTTCTGGGGCATGTTCATCATCCTACATTATCTCAATTCTGTGCTCATATTTGGGGAAACACAGTATTTCACATCACCATCTCTTTAATATAAATGTAGATCTAAAATATTAGAAACCCCATAAACCAAACTCTTCAGGATTCCATGCTTAATATAAGGTAGAGAAAATGAAAGTTTTTCTATTCTTTTTTTCTTGGGAAGAGGTAGGCACAATCCTCATGAATGCAAGGATTTTACAAGTATCGCAAACATAGGTGGAGAAAGTGCAATGCCCTTCCTTCCTCATTTTGACTTGTAAAGCAAATCCATAGCAAAATATATTCTTTTAACTACTTGATGAGCAGTTATAGTCTTTCTGTGCTGTGTTAGTGGCTATTAAATTAGCCTCAGACACAGTGTTTCCTGGCTCTTCTGAGATGTGGTGGCATCCTCACTGCTCTGTATTTGACCCTGGCTGTCATAGTCAGAACCTTTTTTTATCTTTGACCTGTTTCTTAAAATTGCATTTTGTCCTTTTGGAAAGACTGTCCCTTTCAAATAGCATTAGGTTAATTCATCCAACTGAAAGAATTTTTAGCATCTAAGCTAGGTACCTAACAGCACCAAAGTGCTGTTGCTGGAGATGGTCACATATCAGCATATTGGGTAAGACAGCAATGACCTCACTGGCCATGAAGCCTGTTTGGTAGGTCTGGATCTGCTTTGTAAATTTCAGTTGAAATTTTAAGTTTTCCATTCAGTGAGAAGATTGTTTTTTCCACAAAGCTTTTTTTCCTTAAAAGCATTAGTAGATGTCTAAGATATATACTGCTGATCTAATGGCTTCTGGTATTATCCTTGACTATTGATTATGCAATTTGAGTAAATGTGTTCATCACTTTATCAAGTTTCATGTAAAAGAAATAAGTTTTATTATGTGTTGCTGAAGTGGCTCCTCATTTAAATGCCTGGATTCATTCATTAGCCAAGATGAGCAAGACAGTGAACTATACTTACTCAAACACCTCTGAATTCTCTTTGTGGCATCATCTAACTTTGGAAGATAGTAGCTCAAACTGGGGGTGACCATTAATTTACAAATTTCTAAGATAAAAAGAGAAAAGAACACCAAATTAGAGTCAATGGTAATGGACAAAGAAATGTTCTGGTTGCATGTTTGATTCATTTGGTTTTTAAGTCACCTGAAGAGTCTTTCAATGGCTAGGCTCTCAGGAGTTAGCCTCTGCAAGTTAGAAGACATGATACTGATATTTCAAGACAACTGAACTGCTTCTCCAGGACTTCATTGACAGTAGCAAGGGCTGTGTTTAGATTTTAAAAGACTTATTAAAAACCCCATACCTAGGCTCCATCGACCAATTTAGAAAATGGAAACTCAACTTCCAGTTACTCAGTGAGCCAATTTTCTCAACCTGCAAATATGTATCAATCAACTTAATGTACAATAATTTTGCTACTAATGAAAGAAAGGAAGTCCCATAGGATGACAGGTATACAAAACCGGATTTCTAATGTATAGAAGGAACTAGGTCATAGTCCTCTTCACTGATGTCTCTGTGAGACAGCTGTTCCCCATCTGGTTACTCCACTCTTCTGCAGAAACACCTCATTCACTGCTCAAGACTGTGAAATCTTGTCACGTATGAATGCTCAATTCAAGCTGCCTCCTTGTTCCACTACGTTCTGCCACTGGCTAATTGCAGTGCTGCTAATAGCTGCTGTTACTTCCTCTCTCAGGTGTGCGTGCAACATGGAAATCCAGCACATTCCTCTTGCATACATGAGCCCTACACAGACTTTCCTGTCTCTCTCTCTTCTTCTGCAAAGAAGATTTCTTTGCAGTCTCTCCATTCCATAACATTTGGGACACTTAAGTCTCCAGCTCCTTCTCTAGTCTTTAATTTCTGTACCAAAAAGCTGGAAGCTGCTGCATCATTTTAGGGTGATCATGCATGCTTAGGCATCACTAGCTGCCCTAGACTTGCACTTACCATCACAATTACAAACCTTCCTCATGTCATTATATGTTTCCTTCAGTAAAATTGTATCCCAAATATAACCAGACATTACTAAAAAAATGTGTTTCATGCTTGTTCACAGATGCCTTTCATTTTCCCTTTACTCCAAAGTTAAAAAATTACTTCTGTTTTTTAAATCCCTCCCCATCTGGAACTCTTGAGATCTTCCGGAGAAAGACAAAGAGAGATGTTTTTGCTTTAGCTCTCATTTACTGTGCTTAAGTTGAGATGTGCAAATGCAGCCTGATTTTGATGTGTTCAGAATCCAAATAACTTTCATAGAATGGTTTTCATGACTAAGAGGACAAATGAGCTAACAATGCAATGCTTTTAACCCATATATATTAATATCTTAGTTTTAAGAAAGTTGAGCATCTGCAGGATGATTTGTACTGCTCTGATGGAGTTGTATGTCTCAACACTTTTGATCAAGTTGCAATGGGCTTTTCACATTGTTTTTGCTATAACTATACTTCATGCTGAGAGGCACACTAATAATGCCCAACATACATTTGGGAAGATGCCATAACCACGTCTACCGTGACCAATAAATACTCATGTACATTTCTATTCATTTTGCTTTCAGGGGCCTTCAAGACAGTCTGTTTTGATCTTGTGCCATATATTTAGAAAACATCCAAAGCTGAAATTCACATCAAAATGAGGGAACTGTCTTCAAGAGTTTTGTTTGCACAGTAGCTTGTAACCATAGAATTCTATCCACAAGCAATGTCCTTCTTACGCTTTTTTGTTTAAAACTTTGATCTTTTCCTGTGTTAGAGAAACTTTACAGAGTGGAGAGCGGCAAAGGAGTGAAGCCTTTCCGACCAGATCTGACCTTGGAAACAGTGGGAGAAAGACAGGTGGAAGTAAGCTAATAATTAACTAGGCCATTTTCTGGGTGAAGGGTGGAAGTTCTGGCCAGACTAGAGCCCATGATCATGGGAAGGTGAAAACCATGCTTTTTATGCCAAATACCCTAACCTTGTGGGAAGAAATGGCATTCTATAGTTGTTACCAGCAAAGTGGAGTACCACTCATGGAAATTATTTCACTAGAAAGAAATAGCCACTTATATGGTGCCACTCTTCTGACCTATTTTAGATATCTTTGAGATGGGATGAATCACACCTTGAGTATACCTCTCTCCACTGATTTTACAGCCCCTAAGGCTTCTTGCACAGGTGGAAATGTCTGTATTGTAGACATCCACATATTCAGCAATGAACCCCATTCTTTTTGGCTAAATCACTAGTTTCAGAAAAATCCCAAACTCAGGGTATTGGAAATATGATTACCACAGCATTTACCTCCATGTCAATAACTGTACCTGCCTCCAGCTACAAGACTGGATCCATTTACTTGCCTTTCATTTATGTACTGCAAATTCAGGTTAAGATCATGTCACTAGTCATCACAGAGTTAAGTTTAGGATGCCTGCAATGAGTGTTCTAACCATAGGTTCAAGACAGTTAGTCACATGATTTAATATGCTGCCAGTCAAGAGTAACCAGAAATTCCCTAATGAACTAGTGCTATTTAGCACTACTCTCTGTCTATATTCATAACTCACATGGACTTTCCTTAAATTTTTGTTTGAAGTTGTATACACTAGTGAAGAGCTGCTGGGAGGAAGATCCAGAGAAAAGGCCTGACTTTAAGAAAATTGAGAGTACTCTGGCTAAAATATTCAGGTGAGCAGCAGGGGCTCTGTTTTAAGATGCTCCAAACTCCTCCTAAGTGTTAGAAAGCTCACATTTTTAAGTATGTAAACTGCTGTGATAATGATTCAGTCAGTGGAAAAATCTAGTGTTGTTCACTTATATCTTCTTTTATTCTTTGGCAGAAAGGTAGGCGAGCATGTGCATGTGTATACATACATATGTGTGCAATGTACTAGCTGAGTGAGGGTAAGGCAATCACCATACCTCAAATTGGTACATTGTGAAAGTAGCAAGCTGGATAATTAGAGATTTAAACTATTCAAGTAATTCAATCCCTGTCTCTAGTCAAGAGTTGGATAGTGACTCATGTCGTCTAAGTTTCGGGAAGTGAATGTGCATAGATGTTTGGAGGATGATTTGAAAGTTTGGATGGTCCCAAATTAAGCTGACTAGAAATGCTGGGTTGTAACTCATGAGAAGTATTAATTACAGGGATTTGATGGTACAAAGTTGTGGGAAAATAATAAGGGCCATAGCTGGATAAACCCTATGGGGTTATACAGGCCTTTCACCTGGACAATGCTGCATTGTTCCTACAGAGTTTGGTATGAGTTAATTATTTTGATGACCAACAGTGAGCTTTTAATCACTTCTCTTGGGCAATTGCTCCCCAGTTTTTAAAGCTGTTGCCATCAACAAACCCCAATAGTACTTGCATTATTTTCCATTCTACATGGGCAGAAGGACAACCGTACTATACATAACTGAATGTATCTGTTGAATAATATTACTGCAGCTGAATAGAAAGGCCTCCTAGTTCATCTCCTAAGCTTCCATCCCACAAAAGTAAACAGGTTGCCTCTTGCCACACTCAATATGATATTCTCCTCATGGGGGTCTAAGATGTCGCATCGCTGACATTACTTTAAAGTAAGAGTGATTTTAAAGTCCAGTTGGATACAATACTAATCTGACTCTTCCATTCAGCCTGGTCCCATCTACTTTCAGACTGCTTTGGCAAGTGCAGGCTGCCTAGACAAACAGGGGTTTGAGCAGCTCATGTTACCATACTTCTGCATCCAGGGGTTGTTAGTAGGCAGGAGTCTGCAGGATCTTGTGAGTAAGACTAGCTCAGGGGCTCCTCTTTGTTTCTAAACAGACAGCCCCAAATTGTCTTAATCTTTCTGGCTGAAGTCCCCATCTAAACATTATATGCAATATTCTACCTACTATTTTCGGCTTCCTCTCAGAATTTGAGCTTCTCAGTTACTTTTTACAAATGAATGTTCATGGATTACCCAAGGTAATCTGGAACTGACAATATTATCAGGGCTAGGTGATGGACAGGTGCTTTAAGAATTACCAGTTGCAACTGACAAGCGTGGATCACTGACTTTCAACTCATATACATAAGCCCTCCAAGCAAGTAAAAGAATGGTGCACTTGAGGCATTTTGCATTCTAACTACACGGAAGTCAAACACTGGAGAAGTTTTCCGTTGTTCCTTTCTTGCCTCTTTTTGGCTGCTCTCAACAATGAATGTCTATGAGTCTTTCTTCTTCAATCCTGTGTAATTCTGTTACTTGCAGTAACTTCCATGGCCAAAACAATGAAAGCTACATGGATACCCTGATCCGGCGTCTACAGCTGTACTCCCGGAACTTGGAGCACCTGGTGGAGGAAAGGACAGAGCTCTACAAAGCAGAGCGAGACAGAGCAGACAGGCTTAACTTCATGTTACTTCCAAGGTAACTGGCTGGGAGGATTTTCTGTGGCATTTTATTTATATATATCACCTGATTCTTGCAAAGTAGAGGATGGGATTAATGTTAATGTTCTATTTCCTTCCCCTCTAATCTAATCCTGCTAGGAAGGAAAGAAGCAGCAGCTGTCCCTGTGCTCTCCACCCCATGGTGGAGTTTCATGTCAAGATGGTACTGGGACCCATTATCTTTCTCAACATTTCTTCATGCACAGGATTGCCCTTTCCAGCACAAGCCTCTTTTTCACTGCTTTCCTTGGAACACATAGATCTACAGTGACCCCACATCACGGAGCTCTGTTCTGCTCCAGCACCTTGCTAGGTAGAAGGAGTGTCTCCAGCTGGAGAGCAGGAGTGCAGTCCGATTTTAGGCTGGGATTTAGCAATGTACAGAGGGGCTGAGGTTGGCTGGGCCATACTAGGCTAGATGGATTCTTCAGAGAATGAAGAATACTTATCCTATCGTATAGAATAAGTATTATTGATATTCTAATATTGGTAATGTCAGTAATTTTGGTATTGCATACATTTGCAATGGTAAAAGTGCCCTATCATTACTATATTCAAGGGTATTTCAGTAGTCAGAGTATTGATTTTATCTTTAAAAAAGATAAAATCTTTTTATTGTCTCATCTTTAAAAAAAATGTTTGTTCAATCCAGTTTTGGGGAAAATTTGAAATGATCTGGCTGTATAGACAGTGCAACAAGGAATCCACGTCTTCTTCCACTCTTTATTGTTCCTACCACTCTATTTGTCCCAGTGTAGATGAAACATAGCATTGTGCAAACCCTATAATTTTCTGCGTCTCTTTCAGTTATTCTCTTCTAATATCTCCACTAGGAACAGATATTTTCCTGGATTTAGAATTGCAAGAAAATGAAGGTCCCTTTGAATAGATATTGCTGTCATGGTATTGAATTTTTTTCCGTGAAATTATCAGACTATGATACGTCTTCTGAAATCAGGAAGAGGTGATTTAATTATCAGGATGAAATTACTTCTACACTGCAAAAACAGAAAAATATGTTTGTTCTTACTTATTGTATGGTAGAATGTAGGTCTACATGTCAGAAATTCTAGAATTTCAGTTTTAAATTTGACTCAATATCCCTGTTTCTGACCTTAACCAAGCTCAGTTGCCTGTGTCTTAGTTTCCTCATGGTTATTAACACACTTAGATTTTGTAAGGCTGTAGCACATTAATTACCATTAGTAAGTGCTTTGAGGTTCCTTGCTGAAAGGCATTATGGGCATCTAAAATGCAATTACAGTGGCAGTTTTCAGCAAACTATTTGATGTTTCCTACACAGAAAGCAATGCTGTGGTTGGGTTGCATGAAAAAATACCTTTACTAGAAAGCACTACTCATCTGTCTTCCTGCCTTCTCTTCTTCCACAGGCCAGTAGTAAAGTCTTTGAAGGAGACTGGCCTGGTAGAACCAGAGTTCTTTGAAGAAGTCACTATCTACTTCAGTGACATCGTTGGCTTCACCACACTCTGCAAATATAGCACCCCTATGGAGGTGGTAGATATGCTGAATGATATCTACAAGAACTTTGACCACATTCTTGACCATCATGATGTTTACAAGGTGATTAGCTCTGCACTTTTGTTCAGTTAACGACCAGGGGACACACAAATCAAATTGTATCATATGGTGGATTTGGGAATCTGCCTTCTAAGCAAAAACAGAAGAGAGAAAAACAGGTCAGGATTACCTCATTTCAATGTGCTTTCAGTGTGCCTGCTTATACCAAATTTTCTATACAGAAAATACAGGTTTGTTAACAGGAATGCAGGGTATAAACACTCATATACCCAAATGGTGTCAGCTACCTTAAACTAATCAATCCTGCTCTCCAGGGATGAAACGTTTAATCATGAACAAGAGGATCTGATAAAACCTTTCTGCTTTTAACTAAGTATGTACTTTTGTGTGTCTGCAGGTAGTGAGTTCTAATTTTGTTTCCACAGGTGGAGACCATTGGTGATGCCTACATGGTGGCGAGTGGTTTACCAAAGAGGAATGGCAACCGGCATGCAGTAGACATCTCCATGATGGCTCTGGATATCCTCAGCTTCATGGGATCTTTTGAACTGAGACATCTGCCGGGTCTGCCTGTGTGGATTCGCATTGGAATTCACTCTGGTACACAGTAGTGCTAGATCAACGATGACAATATGTTGTTGCCTTGTTTTTGAAAAGAACTGACTCCCATACAAGGTCTGGTAGTATATCATACCTGATTGCTCTCCTCATGGGAAATCAGGTTGAAAAAAATGTACCTAGAGGAAGAGCAACAGAAGTAAAATGTCCCTGCTTTGCTCCCCTGTTGTGAAATAACCCCTACCCATTCATTCACAGCTTGAGTCAGTAGCTAGGATGAACAACTGCCACTATTCCTGGTATGGTTAAACCAGTTGTATCAAATAAGCCTTCATAGATTTTTCCTCCCTGACTAAAGTGGAGATCAGTCATGGCCAGCTATGCTTACCTAGACAAAAAATGAAGACCTGTATTTTATGCTTTTGGAGGCAAAAGTTTTGTGAAGCCTATGCAGGAATTAATATTTTTATTTCTCTATAAAAACACTTCTTATCAAAGGGGAACTCCAGATAGTTCAACAACTTTGGGAAATTCATCAACCACCTAAACACCAGCTGCCAAGGGAGGAACATATCAGAGAAAATGGCTGAGGCACTGGGAAACTGCTTGAGGCTCCACTATGCACCCTTTCGTAATGAAGCTTATTCTATTTTTCTCTTGCTTCCAAACCTGACAGTTAATAACTGTACTTTTTTTTCTGCATAGAAAAAATTAATACTGTGCAGCTGTGTCCTTTTCACGCTCTTATTAGATTATGCAAGACTAACAGAGCTAGGCTTGGTTTGGAGGAAGGGGAGATCAAAAGATATTGTGGGAAGTGAGGTACAGAGTATTGCCATTGGTGAGGAATGTAGAGCTCCAGCAGGCACTGCACTGCTCTGCAGTAGTGAGACACCTCCCAAACAAAGAGTCTCTTGATCCACCGTTTCTTAATGCTCTGCATCTCACTTCTAGGTCCATGTGCGGCTGGTGTGGTTGGAATAAAAATGCCTCGTTACTGTTTGTTTGGAGATACAGTAAACACAGCTTCGCGGATGGAATCCACAGGCTTGCGTAAGGATTTAATTTTAGCTGTCAGTGTAACGGGACCAAAGGCTATTGCTTAGTTTGTGACCACAGTGTCTATTTTCAGCTGAGAACAATTTATTATCAGCTTGCAGAAGTTTTAGAGATAAAGAAGCCCTATTTGTTTTGATTACCAATTATTTAACTGTCCAAAGTGACAGTGGGCACTTCACTGGGCAATGAAGAGTTGTTCCTTGTTCACGCTTCAGCGCTGGTAACGGGGAGTTTGTAGACTGGTTCACTGCCTGAATTCCTCTGGAAGATATGATACTCATGTGCCTGGATTAATTTTACTCTATGAAGTGTAGATTTTAGTCTGCCCTAAAATTGTATCACAGCTTTGTTGAGTAAATATACTGACTGTGTATTTTAAGTTGAAGCAATTATGTCTTCAACTTCAGCATTAGGGAACTGTGCCAAGAGCGGTTTTTTTCCTTCTACCCAGTGTTTTCCCATGACCATTCCCTATATAGGTCTCTAACAATTATGCTTTTCCCTTTTGGCATCTAAATACTACAGATACCATTGTCACCTGTATTTCAGATCAATGGCTGTACCAGCTCCCTAGATATACCATGTAGTGGAGTCAAATTTTTCATACAGCAGTGTAATTGCTTCTCATTTAATTTAACTCTCAGAATTTATGTTGATAACAACTGAAGGAACTTCTGCTATAGCACCAGTTTTCACATATACTTAATGTGATTACATGGTAAGTTTCCAGGTTGAGCTTTCATTGTCTCTTTATTTTTTAGCTTTAAGGATTCATGTAAGTGGTTCCACTATTAACATCCTGAAAAGAACAGACTGCCAATTCCAGTATGAAGTGAGAGGAGAAACGTACTTGAAGGTAACCTTTACCATGCACATGCAGGAATACAGAGAAGAGGGATAGTAAAAAGTATTATACAGCTGAGAGTACCACAAACTTAATTAACAGCTGGGGAAAAGGGTTACAGATAATTGGTATCACAGTCTCTAGTGGTTGAAGAGACTTCTATAATAAAGACGATGCAGGCAATGAAGAGCTCCCTAAGTCATAAATAAAATTACAACATAAAGGTGTGGAGAACAAATGAAACATACCACTTGGAACAGAAAATTGTGGAGTGAATTCATCTGATGAAAGGGAAGCTGAATGTACTGTTAATTTGCTTATACTCCAATATCTGACTGTCTGTCTACAATCCATTTATTTCAGTCTGTTACACTTGTCTGTCCTTGGGAGCTGATGGCAGGCAGCACAGCTCACCTCTCCCATGGTGTGTGTTTCAGGTCACGGAACAAGGAAATGGGTGTGCAGCTGCATCTACCCCATTATTTTTCTTCTCACATCTGATTTTTAATCCTTTGCCATCAGCACCAGTTACTGAAAACAAGCAGAGGCAAACATGGCAATGTGTAATACAGTATTATTTAAGTAAATTAACTACAGGGAATTCCATTCTAATCCCAAGATTGTGCTTTCTTTTCTTTGTCATACATATTTAGGGCAGAGGAACAGAGATTACCTACTGGTTGACGGGTACTGAGGACAAGAAATACAATCTTCCAACACCTCCTTCTGTGTAAGATGGTCTTTATATCTGTAAAGGGAAGAGAAATCCCCGTTCTTTGTGCTTTAGCCTTCATTGTTGCTCCCTGGCACTTGTGGATTTTTTATACTATTGAACTTATCTTCAGTAGTTAGAGGCTTAACAGTGTATATACATATAAACATGTAAATATTCATGACATGGGACTATGCGTGTGCTGAAGGTTATTTGTCCATATAAGCATTTAGCAGGTTCATTTCCTTGGAAGGGAAGTAAGACTTACAGGACAAGTTGCTGATATAAGGGCAAAAGATGGACAGAAGAATGAAAACCATCAATATTCCCAAAAATTTAGTCCTAGTGGCACCTGTGTGTCACAGTATGGGAAAAGGATAACCACAACTGAATGTGCAGCTCTCTCTAATACCAGAAAAGAGCTGGTGAGCTCTTGTAGGGAACTTTGTAGGAGGAATGAAACTTGCAGGATTTTAAGCAGTATTCTGCTACAAGAGGTGAACAAAGTTACTGTAATACTACCCAGGAATAGTCTTTAAAAATTGAACGAGAGGTTACCTTCTAACACACAAGAGAAAAGTTATCAGGAAAAAATACGAAGTTGATGTCCTGGAACTGAGCCATAATTTTACATTAGAATTGAATAAAATACAGCAATAGTGGAAGGGTTGTTTTTGGGAAACTATGCAAAATTGAAGTCAAGATAACTTGTTGCATTTATTTAGTATGTATTTTGCATACGAGTACTGCATTATTTCCTGCAAACTCAATAAATGTGCAAGTTTCTCACTTGAAAGGCATAAGTAAATGTTACAGATTACGTCTACTACAAAAGTTTTCAGTCTTACTCAATGTGTCCATTGCATGAATAAAATTCTCTGCCCATTTATTCCTAGTACATTAGAGAAAAGAGGAGGCTAAGCGAAAGATGAGGGTTTTATCAGGGCATTAGCAAAACAGAAAAATCAAGTTTTTAATCTACTACAGAATCTTATGAACTTTGTTATTTTTTTAATGGAAAGTACAAGTGTTGGAGCTGAGCAGGAAATACTATCAAGACTACTTCTATGGTACATCTCTTTCATAAATTCAGAGCTCCTTTTTTAAAATTAATATGATCTGTTGAGACTATCAGAATTACCGAATTGCCAATTGTTCTGGAATTCAACTAGTGAAAGTCCCTCTAGAGCTGGATCACAGTGATGTTTTTGTTTTCACTTCCTCATATAGGACTGCCCCTTAAAAATTGTCATATGTGTGGTACTCCAGCAAAAGCCAGATATACCGAAGAAATTTCCGAAAAAATGGCAACTCTGTTACTAAAGGCTGCATGAAGTTGAATAGTGGAAGTGCTGGTGCCAGTAATGGTGTTGAGCGCTAGAACCTATTTTGATTGGGATTGAATCTAATTTGTGTCTTCCTTTTCATGCAAATGATCATGATTTTTTTGGAAGGTCAATAATGACACAGATCTCCCGTGCAAAGACACTGATCTATACTATCTGGAAAACTCACAAGGAAATCCTGACTTCTATTCCCAAATTCAGAAGCTGAATTTGGTCCTGTCCACTATTTTTATCAGTAGTGTGTGAATGTCATTAAGACAGAAGTGGGATAGAAATATTTTAAAAACACTGGGGACCTGGCGATCACTAAAAACGGGACTCACTGAATGTTTTTTCCATCCTGTTGCTTTCAGGGAGAATCAGCAGCGGTTACAAGATGACTTAGCAGAGATGATAACCAATAGTCTTCAGAAAAGGGAAAATGAAGGATCCAAGGCGCATGAGCTTTCACGGGTAGCTAGCTACCGATCAGGTACCCTAGAATACCTGCAATTGGTCAGCACAGAGAATTTTACCACATATGTTTAAAACTGGATGTCTAGTATGACTCAAGAAGCTGCAGCAACTCTCTGGAGAACTTCATGTGAAGGCTGGAGGCTTACACTTTCAGCTAGAGGAGAAAGAAAATACCTTTCCAAGCATCCTTTCTGCCGTCTGACCTGCTATCTGTAAATCAAATCTCTCTTCACTGTAACATTGAAATTGTTGGATGACTTCAGTAGGACACATGCAGCCTGATTTGAGGTAAATGAAAATATCTGCACTTGAGTCTGGAAAATACCGAGTTTTTTTGGTTTAGTTAGTTTTTTTTAACTCTGATAGCCTGTTCAATAATCCACTTCTGAAAATATACACAGTAAAACCTTAATTTGTCACAAATTTTAAATGTTGTATTTAATTTGTACTTTTATTTGAAGAGAGATTTGCTGTAATATATTTGAAAATAACATCAAATATATCATATGTAAAACCTGGATATGTTGCTATTTTGCTTCTTCTGTTGTTTTCCCTGTGTCTCACATGTTTTGTTTAATCAAGCTGACTTTGTTCAAGAGGCAACACTTCTGTTATTTACATTGGGAGATTACTCCAGAAATATGGTTTCTAAAGCTTATCTGAATTTCCTGGGCCTGAAAAATGAAACTTTCTTCCAAAACTAGACACTTTCATATCTCTTTACCACTTCTGCTTCTGTCCCCAAACCAGAAGTGAAACAGAAATTAAGGAAATAAAATTATCTGAACTTATTAACCTCAGAATCTTTCAATTCAGCTTTTGGATGCAGTTTCACAACCAAGCAGGTTTTACTCAAATGACTCATTAACTGACACCATGGCATTTATATTAATAAACAGCTTTAAAAAGCAACAAAAGCAGAGGGAATGCATGTAAAAGAAAATCAGCATTCATATGAAGAAATAACATCTACCGAGTGAAACTTCTGCAAGGACTTTTTGTGCATTGGTGGCTTTCAAAGCAGAGCTAATTCTTCCACCATTGCCAAACATCGGTCAGTATTCAAACAATAAAATTGGTGCAAAATCATTGGTTTTAAACAGCATTTTTTTCAAGTAAACATAAAATAATTTAAAAAGAGCGAGCCAATTCCTGTGTTTCTTCTTTGTCAATATAAATTGGCTTTGTAAGAACACACACGCACAAAAAGAACAATGTAGATGTAAACAGATCTGGAATGCAAAGATTCCTGGAAAAATTAAATAATGAGGTGCCAAAGGGCTTGTACTCTTGCCTAATGAATGTAAATTCCTACACCCCAGAGCACAGTAGAGAGAAAGACCAGAAGACGCGTAACCAACAGCCATGGCTTTCACATTATATGTAACCAATCTTAAACTTGAACTGGCACTACTACCACACCATCTTCTGTCTGTGACCTAATGAAAGCATTCGTCTGGAGGAGGATAGAAAAAAATTATTGGTATTCTAAAACTGGTATGTATTAGAAACAACATCAGCACAGTAAGAAAGTATAAAGACTGCTACTTCCTGCCTTGTGGTGCCAGTCGACAAGCATTGTCTATTCTTGGGTGTGAGGGCTCTGCTGCTGGGCACCACTGGGCTATTACTGCATCTGATATGCTCAGCAAGTGTAGCTGTAATGCAGTGACAAGTGCTGGACTCATCAAGCCTGAAGAAGCCCACTACTACTACTATCTCAAGCAGAGCTGTTCTGACCTTTGAAATGACATAAGTCAATTTTTAAAGAGGAGTTTTATGGGTTCCATCCTTGACACCTCAACAAATTATTTTAGAGCAAATGTCTGCTAACATTGACTGAGACAATTAATTTAAACAGTGCTTAGTTTGCAACAGCCCTTCTCTTTCCAGCATTCTTCAGATAAAAAATTTCACATCTTTTTGTGAAGATAAATAGTTGCCTTAGCAATGAGTTGATGGACCCATCCTCTGATAGGTTTGTTTTCCACATGGTTCTGTCCCTGCACATATCTGTCACCTATACATCACAATAAAATCAAGTTTGACTACTCTTTTAAAAAAATTATTCCTGAATTCTGGTTTGAATCTGTCTTAGATTCAATGTCTTATCATTGCATTTTATTATCAAATGTTAGATCAAAAAGCACTCTACCACCAGAAATCTATCAGTGAAAGTCCAGTCATCCACCTCTCCTAGTTGTTTTTTTTTAAGCAATGAAGTGTTATATTAAAAACCTAGTGTGAGAAATAATTTTGTTGTCCAAGGGGAAAGGACTTTGGCTTCATCACCATTCATTTGGACTTAACTCACACACACACAAAAAAGGTTTTCTGAGAATCCCTGGTCCGGGAGCATGTGGAAGCAAACCTTTCCAAACACACAACAAGACACTTGTAGCTTTGGGTCATATTCAGATTCCTTCCCACTTCATTTTTATCATACATAGAATCATAGAATAGTTTGGGTTGGCAGGGACCTTTAGGTACTGGAAGGTGCTATAAGCAGCCTTCTGTTCTCCAGGCTGAACAACCCCAACTCTCTCAGCCTGTTTTCATAGGAGAGGTGCTCCAACCCTCTGATCGTCTTTGGGGCCCTCCTCTGGACTCGGTCCAACAGGTCCATGTCTTTCTTACATTTGGGGCCGAACAGCCAGGTGTGTTCTCACGAGAGTGGAGTAGAGGGGCAGAATCACCTCCCTTGACCTGCTGGCCACACTGCTTTTGATGCAGCCCAGGATATGGTTGGCTTTTCCGGACTGCAAATGCACACTGCTGGCTCATGTTGACCTTCTTGTTGGCCAACACCCCAAGTCTCTCTCCAGGCCTGCTCTCAATCCATTCTCTGGCCAGCTTGTATTTGTGCTTGGGATTGCCCCGCCCCATGTCTAGAACTTGCACGTGGCCTTGTTGAACTTCAATAGGTTCACACAGACCCACCTCTCAAGCCTGTCAAGGCTCCTCTGGATATGTCATCCCTTCCCTCCAGCATGTTGACTGCACCACAGCTTGGTATTGTCAGCAAACTCAATGAAGGTGCACTCAAGCCCAGCCCATGCTGCTGGCAAAGATGGTAAACAGCGCCAGTCCCCATAGTGACCCCTGAGAAACATCACTTGTCACTCATCCACACTCACCTCCTGTTTCGGCATCATGTATTTGCGTTCTCTGGCCTAGTTCTCACATGACTCCAAATCCTGTTTTAAATACTTTTTTTCTCCCATTATAATCCTATACAGGGAATTCGATGGAAAATATAATTTGGTTTTTCTTCACCAGCATAGTCAAACTGAGAGAAGTATGTGACAGAGGTGAGTTTCTCATTTGGAAAAAACTTTGGGAAATATTCCTCCAAAGCAAACACACCATCCATTCATGATTAGACACTTAAAAGTTAATTTTCACTGGGAAGGCAAAAAAAAAAAGTAACAGCACTGTGTTTTATGCTTATCTGTAAGAGCAGCTCAGAACAAAGCAGTGATGGGTATGGAAGGATCCCTGCAGCCAGCAGTGGTGTTTCAGTGCTCTTACCCTGGGCTTGAGGCCAAGGCTTGCTACTAGGCCTGAACTCGTTGGCATGTGACCTTGTTACATGAGGCTATTACAGGCACCGGTATCAAATTTGAACTGTCTTAAACAATTACTGAAACACAAAGTCCAAATAATATCTGGTTTAGGACAGTTGTAGAATATCCAACACTGCAAGAGACAAAACGATAGTGCCAAAAAGATGATCTGAATCAATGGGGTTCAGAAAACAACAGTGCCTAAAAATGATCTGGACCAATGGGGTTTGAGGGAAAGCCCCATGGAAAGTTGTTTCTACCTGTAAAATCTAGGAAAAGGTCTGTCCCTCATTTTTTCTGTTGGGACACACACGACAGTTGCTGTTCCCAACAGGGCTGAAAGCTGCCTTTCCTGTGATGTAAAACGCGTAGTTTGACAAGGCACCACCCTACTCCTGCTGCTTTTCGGAGGCCATTCCTGATAAAGCTTCGCCCCTTTTTGGTTAATCACCGTTTGGAAGCCCAAGGGCGCCCGTAGGCGCTCGCCTGGGGCTCCCTCCTCAGTGTCTTGCGAGGTCGGACCTCGGCCAGGAGTGACCCCCGCCACCAGCCAAACAACTGCTGGGTCAAGAAAGTTGTCTCCGAACAACTACTGGGTCAAGAAAGTTGTCTCCAAACAACTACTGGGTCAAGAAAGTTGTCTCCAAACAACTACTGGGTCAAGAAAGATGCCGGCCGCTCCCGGGCACATTCCGACGCACCTCCCGGCGGCCGGCGCGGGGGAAAACCGTCGCCCCGTCAGGGCCACCTCCAGCACGGGGCACCGCGGCCGGGGCGGGCGCCGGAGGAGGCGGGAGCAGCGCCGAGACCTGCCCTGAGCGAGGGAACTTCTTAAAGTCCCGCCGCCTCCCGGCGCTCGGAGGAGCGCAGGATGGTCCGGCCGGGTGGCGGCGTGTGCCGCTACTGCTGGGGGCTCGTCCTGCTGTGGGCGGCAGCGGGCGGCCGCGCAGGTGAGGCGAGCGGGGTTCGGGGGGGGGCGGCCGGCACGAAGCCCCCTCGCTGGGGTGGGCAGGACGGAGGGAGAGAGCCGGGCTGCCCGAGCCCCGCGAGTGCCCCGGCGGTAGGTAAGGGTAGCCCGGCCCGGGCTGTGCCGCGGCTCCGGCGGAGGCAGCGCGGCTCGCCCGGGGGACCCGCCGGGCTCCGCGCCCCGCCTGGTGCGGCCGCTCCTCGCCGCGTCTCCTGCCCGTGCTGCCTGGGACGCGGGTGCGAGGCCGCCAAGTCCCCGCTTCCCGCGGCGGGACCCGCAGGCCGGGCGGGGTCTGGTGCCTCACGCTCTCCTCCGGGAGCACCTCGTGTCCCGGCGGCCGGGCAGGGGCGGCCGGGCTGCCTCGTGGGTGTTCGGTGCTCGCGCTTCCCAGTTCCCAGAAGAGGAACCAAACTAAGGAATCCAACAGATGGGAAGTTACCTTGAGCTCCCACCAGTGCTGGCTTTCCATGTAGTATGCAGGCATGGGAATCATTTAGGATGATTCCTTTGCTGTGGTGCTGTGGCCTACAGCGTGCTGTGACTAGTGACTAGTGCTGGGTATATACTTGTTGGGTATATAGGTCTGGTCTGTGTTTTGGATCTCTTAGAGAATCACATAATGGTTTGGGTTGGAAGGGCCCTGCCATGGGCAGGGACACAATATCTCCCTCTTCTGCTGCTTTCAGTGAAGATCTTAAGGGCTGGATTACGTGCTTATCATTTGGGAATTTCCGAGGTAATTTATTAATTGCCACAAAACAAGGAGAAATTCAGCTAACAGTTGTTTCAATGTTTGCAAAATGTTACAAGCATGTAATTTTCTGGACAGTCCCACCTCAGCTCGCAGACCTAGTTTTCAAATTTTACCTGAATTGGCAAACACTTCAGTACTACATTAGCAGGATAGAGAGGTCAGCTGTGAATCATTCAAAGGAATTGGAAGTAAATTTCAGGTATGAAGTAGAAATCAATTGGGTATTAGCTGAAACTAACATCATAATTGAAGTACTGGTAGAAAACTACTAAGGAGCAAATAGAAATGCCTTTAGGCTATTTAATGGAGTAAACATAGCTTTCAACATTGTGAATTCGCTAGATTCCTTATTTTTTTTTATTTGGTTCATTGTTCTTCAGCATTTTGAATGCCTTGAAGATACATCATACAGTTTGGAAACCGTTTCTAGAGAATGTTCTTTAATAAAAATGGCTTAAATTGAGGTGCTCCGAGATTAGTAAAGCTACTTGTTGAATGATTATTTTTGTTTCCTCTGTGGTTGACCTGTACTGGGGACCTATAACTGTTTTGGCAAATCTGTTGTGTTAGCTAAGCTTTACTAGTAAGTATCCTTGTGAACATGAAAACCATACAAGACTGAAACTCTGAATTGATAGTTCACATTTGAATATTGCTTTTCTCTGATGTAAGCACAAATCAGGGGATTAGGCTTCAAATAATGACAGGCCTGTTGGAAGCAAATTGAAAAATTACTTAGACCTGAAATGCATGAGGAAATAGAATGAATTAAGGCCAGTAGAATAGGAAACACAAATAGCTTATATTCAAGCAGATCAAGAAAGCATTTACTCCTTTATTTGAAAATTACTGGGCTTCATGCTAATTTCTTATGTGATTTAACCTAATCTCTAAAGAAGCCCTGAAATACTTGATATTTGTTTTGTAATGGATTCCAATCATAACTGTATTTTGAAATTTCAATTGTCCTTTAGATGTATACAGCCTTTTTTAAATAGTTAAAAGGATGGTTCTTAAAAAAAAAAAAAAAAAAAAAAAGAAGACATGGACCTGTTAGAGCAGGACCAGAGGAGGCCACAAAGATGATCAGAGGGCTAGAGCACCTCTCTATGAAGATGGGCTGAGAGCTGGGGTAGTTCAACCTGGAGAAAAGGAGGCTTTGGGGAGACCTCGCTGTGGCCTTCTAGTACCTGAAGGGGGCTTATAAAAAGAAGGGAGAGGGACTGTTTACAGGGGCATGTAGGGGCAGTAGTTTCAAACTGAAAAGAGGGCAGGTTTAGATTAGATGTTAAGAAGAAGTTTTTTACTGTGGGGGTGGTGAGGCACTGGAACAGGTTGCCCAGAGAAGCTGTGGTTGCCCCATCCCTGGATGTGTTCAAGGCCAGGTTGGATGGGACCCTGAGTGACCTGGTCTAATGAAGGGTGTCCCCGCCCATGGCATGGGATTTGGAACTAGATGATCTTCAAGGTCCCTTTCAATCCAAGCCATTCTATGATTCTGTAAAATTTTTAATGGGAAAATAGGCCAAATTACAAAATTGAATGGAAACATCTTTATTTCAGGTTGACCTGAAACATTTAAATTCTACACTGTGATAATATAATCTTTACTACTGAATCTTAGTTGTAGGAGAGGATATACTGAAAACAGATGTGTAAATTTGTTCTAGATTTTTTTGTATTTCAAAGTGATGCAAAACTAGTTTTCAGTGAAACAAAAGAGTGATATCTTGTGGATATGTATTTAACAGAAAATTTGATGTATCTTTAAAAGCAGACAGTTTGAGGGAGGATTTCCTCCAGACCTTACTGACTGCAGAAAGGAGAAGAAACTCTTATTTCCAAACTTGTTCTGTCATTGCACTTTTCCACTTCTCTCTCCCACCACGCAGTGCACTGGTGGTTGTGCTAGAACTGTGTATTGCTGATGCTGTGCAGTTCTCCTGGCTGGCTCATTGCAGGGATGGAAAGAATGATTCCACTGACCTACCCTATCCCCTGGGATTTTGACTCATTCGTTGCAGTAAATACTGTGTTCTTTGGTGTGTTATTTATAGTATTCCAAGCAACACTGTTATGGAATAGTCACCCATTATCTTTTTTTTTTTTTTTTCTTCAGAGCCCTAATAGGTTGCACACTCTGAAGTCTTAACTTTGATGATAAAAGGATGGTTTGTAGGTTCATGGAGATGTTGCATTTGATTTATATGCAAGAATTTACCAATACAACTGCTGGGATAAGAGATGCTAGGGCCCCTGCCTCAGCCTCCAAAAATAAATATAAGAATGCCAGTATTATTCAAGAGAAAGGCTCCTTTTGTTTCAGAACTCAAACAGGATTGTTTGGAAATATGCAGTTGCTTCTTGTGTATCTGTATTCCATACTATACTTCAGTTCTGTGTCATACTGTTCTTCAGTTTTCTTGGGAAAGGTAGCCCTGCTCATTTAGATGAACACAACAAAATTGTAACAGACTAGGTGATAGCAAATGCTTTGATTACATTGAGGGGTAAGTGTATTTGAAATGTACACAAATTTATAAGCTTGTTGTTTTAACTCCAACTGCATCAAGGTGAGATGAGATGATGAGTGACTGAAAAAAAGAGTCAGTAATGGGAAATAGTGTTTTCCAGCATTATTGTTAAACTATGTCTATGACAGCTACCTTGATGCTATTCCTCTAAGGGCCTCTCAAGGTTTGTTGGAAATTACCCTGTAATTTAATGTTTCCCCTCCTCTCCCATTCTCTTTGAGTCCTGGTTTTCTTCAGTTTAAATTTGTCATGTAGTGAATTTGGGGCAGGGCAAACTCCAAGGGTAATTGAAAAGTTTGTTCTGACTTTTGAAAATAGCTCTGCATGTTCATGCTCTGGCAGAGCATAAAACAAAGAAACCCAGCCTGCCGTGTTAGAGTACCTGTGTCAGATAGGTCTGTCTGGCATTGGCATCAACTTTCTTTTACAAAAGAAAGGAACAGCTATTTTGCTTTAGGCAGAAGAAAGTTTCTCTGACATACCTATTTAGTTCGTGGGCACTAATAACAATACCCAGCCGCCCTGGTTCCTGTTGACTTCCTGCCACCTTTCTACAACCTCCTGAAGAGATGGGAAGATGATCATGCTTTGCCTTGCTTTGTTCTTGCTCTTTCTACCCATTCCTCAACATCTTTGTGTACTGGGCACATGGCCTGCCTCTCCTCTGCCCTGCAACGGGCCTCTTGGTTGGAATCAGCCTTTCCATTTGCTGCTGGAGAGGCAAGTTGTGTTCTGCACTGACCCCTTGCACCACTTCTTCTCAGGACCTCCCTTTCCCTGACTTTTTTGCTGTGTAAGCTTTAGCTTTGTGAGGTGACCTTCGGCTCTCTCCAGTGATGAACCTTATCAGCCTGTTCTTCTGCTTACAGATTTTTCAGTCTGCGTGATTCCCATGTTTACCCTTAACCTAAAGTAGAAATTACTGCATGTATTACTAGAAGATAGTTAAAGAGACAACAGAAAACTAAGCACCTAGCTGCTTGAAGAGTTACCCAAAGTCTGTCATGTTTCAGTCCTTTAAATAGCCTCAGTACCTGGCAGATGAAAAACATGTTTTTAAACACTGTGTTCCAAGTCCCTGAAATGACTTAATCTCTAAATATTCATGTAACACTTCTTTTCATAGAATGGGGGAAACCCCAAAGTTTTTTCACTACTAAAATTCTTGTTCTGCTAATGTGTCTTCTGTTACCATGAGAAGTGTCTCTAGTATATCATGAAGACTGACCTAGTGTGCAGTGGTACAAAGTCTGGCTGGAGACTGGTAACAAGTGGTATATGCCAGTGGTTGATACTGTTCAGCATCTTCCTTAATGACCTCAGCAATGGGGCAGAGTGTACCCTCAGCAAGTTTGCTGGTGATAGACCAGAGGGCTGTACAACCATTCAGAGGGACTGTCTCTGAGTTTATCCCTTAAAACTTTTCAAATAATTCTAGGAACTCTGACTCATAATTTTTAAACTCTTTTCACTTAAAATACTGTATTAGTGATTTGATCACTCTTGAATAAAGAGCTAATGTAATAATGTTCCATTTTAGGGAAGGTTCAATTAAAATTGTAGAGTGTGGGGTTTTGTGGTTTTGTTTGTTTGCTGCTTTGGAAAGCAGCGTACCTTTCTCTTTGTTCTTCAGCTCAGCAGGATTAAAACATCAGTATGTTTCTTAAAACAGCAGTCCAAGTGGAACTCTGAGCAGTCTAGTGCCCTTACTTCCTGTTCATTTTACACTTGGGATTGATTCTGTTCCAGATGGGTGATGGGCATTGTGTGTCTTAAAAAGGATTGCATATGTGTGGTGCTTTTGTCTTTAAGCGTGTGATCCACTAAGTCCTAGTGCTTCTGTTATGCCGTCTCCAGGATTAGTTGCCCAGAAAGTCAGTTTTGAAAACTTTTGCAATTTTTTGAATCTTTAGGTGGAAAAGAAAGTCAACAAGAGCTTATAATCCTTTGCAGTTCCTAGGGCATGCTGTCTTCTAAAGTTGTTTTCAGTAAGGTTTGTATAGATTGTTTTCTGGTAAGGAAATTCTTTTCTGAATTTTATGTCAACACTCAGCTATGTTGGAGCTCTACACTGAAAGAGTTGTAGATAATGTCCAGAAGAATAACATGAGAATATTTAGTTGTAAGGTTTTGTAAAGCTCCAGTTGGTTTTCATGCCTTTTTTCAGTACATTAACATTAGCGTTGATCTCCACAGTAGAACTAAACGTGATGGAGAGCTGTAAAATTAACTTTTTTAAATTGCCAAAATATCGCCTAGACATTTCAGTATTGGATAGGAAATACCTACTTATGTTTGTTTGTTTCCCTTGCCCCCTTTCTTCTCTACCACAGAAATCCGCTATGCAACTGTGTACTGGAATAAAGCTGAAAAAACACTTCAGGTCAGGAACACACTGGACAGGAGTGGAGATGCTTATGGTTTCTACAACAACAGTATACAGACAACAGGTTGGGGCGTCCTGGAGATCAGAGCAGGCTATGGCAGTCAGACCTTAAGCAATGAAGATATCATGTATGCTGCTGGCTTCTTGGAAGGCTATCTCACAGCTCCGTAAGTATCTCAGGAAGCAACTCAATTTATGACACTTCAGGTGGATTTCTGTACTCGTGAGGTTTTTTTGTTTGCTTTAATTTCCCTGAATACCCATCCATTTAAACTAACCATACGTTTTGCAGTTGTACGCTGTTCTTTTAATTAGTAGCAGGCATGAGGTATAGCTTCTTCATTAAGGGATCGAAAATGCCTTCCGCTTCTCATTCTGCAGGCTCTCCTAACACCTTGGTGAGATAGATGAGTACTGCATCGATGTTACTGACTAATGTAATCACAAAATAGTGTATGTGTAAGGAAGTGCATAAGCCCTGTGTTGTAAATAATTGCAAAAGGGGTAGCAAAAAAAGTCCTTACTTCCCCAGCGTGTGGTTAGGTGACTGACCAACAGTAGATGAGATAGTTGAGAGCAGATCAGTCAGGGAGAAATGTTGCTAGCAAAGTCTGCAGGGCTTCCTTAAGGACCTTTTTCAGCAAACACTGTCAAGAAACTGCTGGGGAGCAGATACCAAAACTTCACAGCATGGGAAGTTGTTTTGGCCAACTTAAAAAAAAAAATAAAAAAAAATATACTGATAAACCTGAAGGCAGTCTGGTGTATGTCCAGAAGGGTCAGTGTTCTCCTGAAAGCTCTGAGGGACTGAATTTCTCCCACTATGAAAACTGTCTGAATTTTGTACTTTTTATGATTCCAGAGCAGGGGTTTTTTTTTCCCCAGATAAAACAAAATTAAATAAAAAATCCCCCCTAACCCAAAATACATAACCCCAAACAACAGCCAACCAAAAAAAATAATCCCCAAACCATACCTTGTTCTTTCCTTGACTCAATTGCAAGACAGAAGGACACTATGAAATATTCACTGGTAGTAGATGGCAGTGCTAGGTTGGACTTGATGATCTTAAAGGTCTTTTCCAACCTAAATGATTCCGTGTAGCTGGTGATGTAGCTAAGAACATCACACGTGGCTTGTTGTTCAACCAGCTCCATCTTTACCTATGACTAAGTTGACAGAGGAAAAGAAAAATTCCAAAATTCTGATGCATGGCTGGGGAATAGTTGGGAGAGGTTTGTGATGGCTGCAGAGACATGAATTTGGCTTTGTCAGCTTTGCTTTCAGAACACTGAAATAAATACCCACAGACTGTGTTGGACAGGTCAGCAAGGGGAGGTTGTCTGAATGTCAGATATGGCTTCTGGATAAGATAATATTAATTTAATTAAGAAGATAATTTAAGATCAGTTAATACTTATGGATAGTTCTCTGATCACATGATAATGTCACTCTAGTAAGTCTCTGCTGGTGAGGTGGCTAAGTCTCTGGAAGCATGCTAGGGAAATTTAATAAAGTAATACTTGTCAAAAACAAAACACTTCTGAGAGGAAGAGTAAAGGAATCCTAGAGTTTTAAGCACATAACCTGTACTCCAGGCAGGAAAATACATGAAATACCTGAAAATGAAATACATGAGAGATCTGAATGTATATTGTTGGATTATTTGGCTTGAGAGGTTCCTGTTTTGTGCTATTCAATCAATTTATGTAAACTGTGTCTGGATCTGGGCGATGCTAGCGTAACATTTAGAATATTGTTAAAATTGGATATTGCTCAACAGATTTTTTTCATTAAGGCTTTACCTAGGTGTATTAATCTCTTAAGTGATTAAGCTTAAGCTTTGTCATACTGTAGGTAGCTCAGGCCATGCTAAGCCCCATTAGATGTCAGGTAGTGTTCTAGTAGCAACAACTCATACCCTGTTGCTCTTCTGCCTCCACAGTAGATTTATGTGTCTTCCTGGCTTTTAAACAAACATAAGTATGTGCCTGTTGCTTTAAATGTGATTTGAATGTGAAACAGTGTCTGCAGAGGCTTATTTGCTGTCTTAGTCTATGCTGAGTTTTAGAGGAAGGAGATTTTCCCCCTTGGGGTTTTTTTTCCCCATGGGTGTTAAATGAAGATTCACAGAAGTGAAGTTATGCAAATTATTCTGCTCAAGGCTTTCACCTTCTTCAGGTCAGGTGCTTACAGAGGTTGGTTCCTAGTCCTGGCTGTTGTTGCTATAGGGCTACCAGCACTGGGTGGCCTTTTGTAGAGAAGTGAATATTGCAGAAATAGTAATGAACAGAGATCTTAAAGTCTATGGAACTGAAGCTGAGGGTTTGTATCAATGTGGAAAAGTAGGGCTTGAGACTTTGGCTTTTAAACAAAATGGGAAATTGAACTGTTTTAAAGGAGATTAAGTGCGAGAGTGGGTTAAGATGCAAAACCAGAAGTAGCTAAAGCCTTTCTTTTCTGAGGAAACTTTTTGAGAAAATCCACAGAGAAATCCTCTGACAAGTGCAAGACCCGAAAATGCTCACCATCACTAAAATGACTATCAAATATTATACATACCATTTGAATTTGGGTTTTTTGCTATGTCTTTGCCCCGTTGTACGTCTGTAAATGCAGTGGAAGCATATTTGTCACTGGGGGTGATGAACATAAGCTTTTCCTGTCAGGTCATATAAAGCTATTTTGGATAAAGAAGGTTTTTCTGTAAACTAAGAATACCTTTTGAAAATGCTTCAACTAAGGAGCAGAGATGAATTAGTGATGTACTCTCTTGACCTTTGAGAAGACAGAGAACCTTATTACTTCAGGTTTTAGCTGCACGACCTTGGTAGATTTTTATTTGGCAAACTGCAACTAATGAATCCTTTTATATGCTGTGTTTGCAATTTCCTGAATCGCAGGAGAAGTGAGAACTCTCTAAGTCTGCAGATGTTAATATTGCTCTCAGAGCTCCATTTCTCCTTCATCTTGCCTAGAAATTCACAGGATCCTAATTAATATGCAGGCAGAAGTTCTATCTTTGGGACAGTTAAGTCTTCTGAAGTAACACCAGGAAACAGCCTTTCTCAATCTGTAACTCTATTCCCATCGGACTTCTTGGCCCATTCAGCCTCTCTTCAGGGAAACTCTCCAGCACCATCACAACTTCCCTTATGAGAAGGTGTCTGTAAACATTCTCATTCCACTTTTGCACACATTAGTGCCCACAGTAGTTGCACTCAGCTCAACCTTCCTTTTGAAGGACTTGGTAACAACAAGGGAGACTGTAAATATGCGTTTAGTTTTGGGGAAGGTTCTATTTGCATTGACAGCCACTTAGCTGCTGGAGTGAAGACTCCTGTGTCAGCTACCTGTACAAGCACCTCAGGTGGCTCAGGCACAGCCCTCCAATGTGAAAACATTGGTATGCTTGGTAATTGAAGAGGCCTTTAGCACATGGCTACCTGTTGTCTTAACTCCAAGGTGTCAAGCTGTCTTGCATCCATATGCGGTAATGACTCACCCTGAAATCCTACTAGGAAGAGCTCTGATGTGATGCATTATTAGGAAGGAAAGGTTGTGTGCTTGATCCCAGGTTGAAGCACAGGTTCCTGCAGAAGCTGTTGGATGAGCAGGAGCTGCGGCTTGACAGTGCCTGCAATTTGGAGACCTTCAGGAATTCTCAGCTAGCTCAGTTCTCACATTACACCTGAGGGCATGAAGGAGAGTTTTAAGACACAGCTAGGCCTTATCATGTAAGCAAAAGAGTGACCAAGTACCTTTCTTAAAAACATATGCTTTGTCCTTAGTAGGAACCTAAGCAGACTGTAAAACAACCACACTTAAAAAAAAGTGAAATAATTCTCTGCTGATTTCCCCCTTTTTATTTTTAAATTTAATCAGTGACTGAAGAAAAAGAATTAGTTAAGTTTGACCCAAAATTAAGAAATGTTGAATTTCTGTTTTGGTTTGAATCAAACAATTACATTTCACGTAAAATGGAAGGATGACTTTAATATCTGGATTCTTGGGCATTTTTGGTAGTTGATTTCATCCTGAAGGACTTCAACAAAACAAACAAAAAAGCCCTAACCAACTAACCAACAAAACTTTTCAACCTTTGTTTCTATTAGCTAATGGGGATGAAATGGCTACCCAAATAAAAAAAAAATCACAAGAATTTTAGTCTCCATAAAGCTGAATCTGTTTAGGGCTGGCAGGAGTGGGAGTTTCTGTGGGAACATATAGGATCAACTTATAGTGCTAGTAATGCCAAGATTGTGGGTTTGATCCCTTGGGCCCATTCATTTAAGAGTTGGACTTGACCCTTGGACTCAGAATATTCTGTGATTCTATACACGCTTTAAAATGGGGAAGGAAGGCACATGGTTAATGGCAAGTAAAACCTGCTAGGTATCATGCTGAAATTATCTCTCCAAATAATGAAATTGCTGAATTGGAAAATTATATTATCTTTACCCTTGTGGGTTTTTTGGTTCCAAATAGAATAGCTTTCCAGAAAACTATTTTTGTTGTGCTTTGAATTAATGTGCTAATGCTTTCAAGATGCTTCTGGCCTACAAATATTCCCTGAATGTGCAGTTTTGCTATGAAGTAGTTCAGTCTCATTCTTGCTTATCTTTGCATTGTGCAGCAGTTCGAGCAGGCATTGACAAGGTCATTTATTTTAAGTTAAATTTCAACAATCCATTTGTGTTACCTTTGCTGTTTGTCATACACTGGAGTCATTTCTGCGAGTAGGAAAAGCTTACTTTGTGGACTGTGTTGCTTGTCTGTCAATGCTGTCATTGTTGATCAATGGGTTGGTAAACTGAAGGAAGGAAAGATGCAAAAGAATAACTCCTGCTATTCTTATTCTTTCAGGCACATGTATGACCATGCTGCAAATATGTACCCACAGTTAATTAAGAATCCCACCGTCCGAAGTGGAGTTCAGAATTTTATGGCGTATGTATTTAGTTACTAAAAATAAATTATTCAAGACTTGAGGTTGGGGGGTGACAGAATTTTCAAGGTGTTTTTATTCTCTTCCTATTGGGATAAAGAAAATATAAGTTTCCTTTCCTTCTGATTGAATGTCATTATTATTAAAAGAAATTCTAAGTATACATGAAGAGGGGCAGATACTCTTCCCCAATGCTGATTCTTTCAAAGAAATGTTTGAAACCATTGCTACAAAAGGGTGTGGATAATGTCAATGAATTCTGAAGGTCATTCTAGTAAAAATCCTTTTCTAAAAAGCTGGTGTTTTGAATGTTACTGAACAGTGGTCTCCTGGCACCTTAATCTTTTTAGCATTGTGTATCCTTTTCTTCCTCTGTTAGGTTAGTATCTTATTCTACCACTGATGTAAATTCTGTTCTAATCAGAAAAGTCCTGACTCACTTTTCTCTTCAGCTGTATAAATCAAAAGTAATTCTGCTTGAATAATGCAGCTACACTGTTGGGAAACCAGAAGTGGGAGAAGAACCAAGCCAGGTACTGGAAAACTCAGCTCTGATTAACAATTATTTTATCTCCTTAGACTTATGGTTTTTTCCATTACAAATACTTCTGTGAAACTGTCAGTTCTGGGGACTATTTTTTTCCATCTTTCCCTTGTTTTGTGCTTTCTGCAAGGGGTGATATATCTGACTAATTCTGTTATTGGTGCACATATATAAAGTTGATTGGTTTTAGCTTATCTAAAAGGTAGGCAAAAAAATCTTAGCGCTCCCTTGCTATTATTCTTCAGCACTGCTGTGCTCCTCCTTGTGAGAAAAATCTGACAGCTACCATAGCAATGTGTATGGTTTTTTTTTCCCAGAATGACTCAGCTTAGCAGTTTTATTCCCTAAAATGCATTGTTGGATGGAGGGGGGCAATACTAGGTGACCTTGCATCATTTTTCTATTGCATATATCCTCAAAAAAACCCAAAGCATTGCTGCTTTATGGTAGTTTTGCAATATGAGTTGCTGCACTGTCTTGGAAGTCTTTAGCCCTGAATGCTCTGACCATATCCCTGTTTCCTCCAACATACTTCTTGCATCTTGATGCTTCTAGAAAGCTAAGTCTGGTTGGTTTTATTATCCATATACCACTGGAAGAGTTTGCTTCCTTGACAGGTTCTTTCTCTCTATTTTGCTACTTTACATAGTGCTGGATGGATAGATACAGGAGGATAGAAGAGGCCAGAATCTCATCCTGATTTCCAAGGGTTCTTTTGTGGCTCTTTGTGTATAGCAATAGAGGGAACTCTGAGAGATCCTTGTAATATTGGCTGCTCCTGCCCCTAGAGTCTGTTCAGCTTGTGCTGCCTGATGCTCTAAACCTGGATTATTTGGCTCTTGACCGAATTTGCCACATGGCATAGTTGCTTGGCCTCCCACCTTTTACTAAGAGGAGCATAACAGTGGTTCTTAGGCAGTGTTTGAGCACCATCAGCAAAGCCTTCATTGCACTTGTAAATAAGGGAGAGAGCTAGGCTCTTCAATTGTCAGTCTGTTTCTGTTCTTAAATAGGCATTTAAAAGGGAATGGTTCATCTGACCTATCAAATGCTTGTCTCCTTTTACTGACTCTTTGGGGATGCTAGACTTCCTATAGCAAAGTCCGCCACAAAGGTGGAGTCCAACTCATTCTTTGATACTAAAGACTGGTAGAAGCATGTGATGGTAGGGTATGTTCCATGAACCTTTACACATGGAGGACGTAATGTTTATATCTGCAGGATTTCCAAAGTACGATTTGCCTCAAAACACTAGTAAGGTTGGATCATCTGAGTCATAATATATTTGTCCCTTCCCTGCATTATCAATTACACTCTAAAAACCCCAAGAAAACCGCAACCTGTTTGTTCCTCTGCAGGAAGCAAGATCAATGGACAAGACAGCAAATCAGAAATAATAAGGATGACCCATTTTGGAGGCATGCTGGCTATATTATTGCACAGTTGGATGGTCTGTACATGGGAGCCTTCGAGTGGGCTAAACTACATAAACAAACAGTAAGACTATGCATCTCTTTTTCAGTAGCTGGGGATGGGATGTCAGTGGACAAACATGGGAGAAGGGAATCTGCTGTCTAAAAATAAAAAGTAGATACTTAGTGGCAAGCACTCATTCTGCATGCCAGTCTACAAAATCTTTAGTGGCTGTTCAGTGTAGATAATGTGACTGAGCATTGGGGTCACATAACAACAGATCCTTTGCAGTGGACTTGGAACCCTGGACTCATTAGGTTGGGAGTGGCTTTTGTATCCATGTGTGAATGTTGGAAGGACAGACACTTTTAAAGTGCTTGTTGCTGTCACTTTACAATTGTTATTGAGCAAATGACCCTCTGGGTATATAGAGTACCTACAACAGCATGAATCAGCACATAGGGAGTATATTAAACCTTCTGTTCGTATTTCCAAGCATCAGATTTGAAATTCTAAAAGTCTCTCTATTTTTTTATATTGCTAAATGTCTTTTCCTTTTCTGTCTCTTAAGTCTCCAAAACATATGGTTACAAAATACATGATCAGTGCTGTGACAGGCCAAGTGGGATTGGTTTGGGGGTTTTGTTTAGTGGTGGTTTGTTATTTGGTTGGTTTATTTGTTCTCCTTTTTTTAAAATTGAATTAGAATTGTTTTCCAGATCATCAGATTGTATGTAATAGCGGAGGTCTTTTAACTCCTGTAGAACATATGCTGTCCTAATGTCTAATAGATTTTTCAGTGTGAGAGGGAGGACTTGAGTAATTGTAGTTGACCCTTTTTGCCTAGGTTTAACTATACCAAGAATTTTGAGGAGCTGGGAGTCCTGAATTGTAAACAATTGCATTTTAGTAAAGTGTACATCTTTCTTGCATAGAATTTACTCTGAGACTTTCGTGAATGGGGACTCAGCTCAAACTGGAAAAAAAAGGTGTTCACAGTGATGCCTTAAACCCCTAATGGTTTTTTATTTTTCTAATATCGATAAGCCTTATAAGTTTTATAAGTAGATTCTAAAAGCAGCAACCCTCCCTCCTTTATCCCTTGTCCCTTATCCCTTTCCCTCTAGCACCCTTGTTTACACATTCCTTAACCCTCTTACCCCATTCTATGCTCCCTATATCAATCCTACTCCTGAAACCAGTAGAAATGTTTAGTCTTTTGTCAAGGCAAGGCCTAGATTGTTGACAGAACAGCATATCAGGGCCTAAACCACAGAACACGGTCAAAAACTGGGTAACTGTGTACCCTTTGTGCTCTGAGGGAGATGAAGGTGGGATGAATGGGGGGTCCCGAAATACACCCCAGACCCATTTTAAGGGGGTGGACCCGGGGCAGACCAGAGTAAAGGCCACAGGGTGGACACATCTGGGATTGGATGGATGGTATTACAAAAATGTAACCTCTTGGGTACAGGGGCGTGCGTCTTGTAACATCTTAGCCTTGGCAAATAAACCCTTTCTTATCTCACCCCTAATTAACTGCTCTGGAGATTTTTTCAGCACCTAAATCCCACGGCAACAACAGCAATGATCCATCCTGAGGGACCTGAGTTTATAGGAGAAAATACTAGAAACCTTGACTTTCTAGGAGAAGAACTCATTAATTCCCTTTTGTAACACCTGTATCTGAAGAGCCCTGCAAAGCTCATCAGTTTTTTTTTTGACTGCTTCAGAATCTTTTAGATTCAGGTGGGGAGAGGGGAAAGTGCTAGGTTGTGTCTGAGTTATTTCATTGTAATAGGCATGTCCTACCTGCAAGGTGTGTTCCCTGATGCTTACTTATTTAACTGTATATTTGATGCTAAAAAGCACTGACCTCTGGAGTGTCTGAGTAATTTTATCCTCTTTTTAGAGGCCTTATCAGCATGCCTATATAAAAACAGTGCGCTTAGTGAAAGTTCAGATGTGTGTTCAGGCTGAAATATTTGTGTCTTCCACTCTTGAACTATATGCAGGGAGTATATTTTTTTTTCTTTTCCCAAATATGCCTGCAGCAGTTGGTGAGATTTATTTTGACTCTTTTCTATGCCAGTCACAATTTTGACTTTGGACATTATCACTTACATTGAGATCCATATCTTTTTATTCAAAGCAAAAATGTTCCCTGTGTATGTATTTCTCATTTGAGATGTGCTGCTGTTTCCTCTGTGTGCCAGAGCCAGTAAGTTAGCATCAGTCTCTTACCTTTGAGTACATTTTGGACAGCTGCTCTTGCACCTAGGTGCTGGTTTTCCTTGGCATCAAAGTAATACCTGACAGCTCTGCAAAAGTACAGGCAGTTCATTTTGTTGGATACCATGCAACTTTTCAAATAATTTTGGGAGATTAGGCTACACCAGTGCTGTGTATGTACATATTTACTGCTGTTAGCATCTTCTTCAGGAAATAGATCTTGAAGACTGTTGTTCCAGTCTTACATGGGCAAGGAAAACAGGTGCAGATGCAAAATTGCTGACTAATATTCTAGCTTCGACACATCTATTTGTCTGAGCATCAACTCAGCTTCTGTAAACTGTTGGCACTTAAAAGCCCTAACTAAACTAACAAACAAAACAAACAAGAAGACCAACAGTATCTTCCTTATTCCTTGTGATTAAAGAAGTCTGCCATCCAAAGAGGCTGTTGTCAACTTTCCTTTTCCAGTACATATTATAAGAATTTAAATCCTATTTAAATCCTTTAGATTGTTAGTAAGTAGAATGTTTGGCAAATAAATTCACCTAATAGATGATTTTTTCTTATTCTTAAGAATTGTACTTTGGTTAAATTAATCCAGTTGTTTTGATATTTTGTTGGGTGGCAACTGCAGTAACAACTATGAGCTATTTACATTACTCAGTTCTCACCTTAAAAAAAACCCAAATTCTGCATGCTTTTAAAAGCAAATCTCATTCCAATTGCATGTTTTCCTCAGTGCTTTGAAAGTCTCTTCTTACACCTATCCTTTGGTAGATACTACTTTTGTTTAATTAAAAAAGAATCCTTTCCATGTGTTTATTGTTTTAGGATTATCATCATCAGGAACAAGTTTCTTTTGATATCTAGTAGTGCAGTAGTTTAGATTCATGGTTGTAATGAACATTAGAAATATTTAAAATACCTTGTGTGTGAATTGTGGTGTTTTCCTTTTTTACCCACACACAAACAAAATAAAAGAACCCACAAAAACCCCCAACCAAAACCCAATATGTGACAGTCTGTATTTTGTTGCCAGATGTTCTACCTGCTGTTGGGAAAAACTGTGTACTTCTGAATCCAACTAATTGCTTGGTATGTGCAGAGGGCAAATTACCCATGGCTTAAAATAAGAATAAATACTGTAGAAAAAAGGTTGGGAAGCTTTTTCCCATAACTCCCAAAATATCAGAGACAGGAGAAAGAGAAGGGGAGGAGGAGCTGGATTTCTAAGTTCTTACATTTCTCCCCTGCCCATGAATTATCATACATGGACAGAGTGCTCTCCTGAACACTGAGAAGTTGGTTGGTTGACAAGGACAGACTAAAAGAGATAAAGGGGATGAAGAAAAGGAACTGTGTTTACAAGGCCTGTGGATTTCAACACTAAGCAATAGGCACAGTTGTATAAAATTGTTTCCTTTTCAGGAACATAGAAACAAGCTGTTTCAATTGCTAATCTACTTTTAATTCTACGCAATTCATGCTTTCAGTTTTCTCATCAGCATTACACATAACCTTTTCAAACTTGTAAGAAGCTGAGTTTTACATTTGGTGGGTTAGTTGATGTGCACTTACTGAGGAAGACAACTGAAAGGTCTGACTTTCTGTTGTCTGTTATAATGCATGGTAGTTTGAAACTATGCCAAATCCACAGTGCTTAAATGAGAGTTGGATTATGTGCACACAAGTCACTCTGAAATGTTCAATTTTTCTGCTGTCCCCTAAACTTCAGGTTTACTTCACTTGAATATTGTAGAACAATTGTGTCTGCCACATATAACTGAGCCTTACTGCAAAAAGAACATTTGATTTGGACTCTGAACTGTTTGATAGTAGTATTAGTATATAATTTTTTATTGTTATTTATGAAGCAAATGTTTTGTAGCGTACAGTTCTAAACTTTGTTTTGAATTGCATGGAGTCTGTTTTCCTGCTGGGCTGTTTTAGGTAAGTGCTTCCATTAAGACCTGCAGGAAGGAAATGTATATTGTAAACTTCTGTATTTTGAATTTGATACTTGCAGGTATCATTAAGAGTGATGTCAAAATCTGAATATATTTTCATGTTAAAATGTGACATTATTCTAGCTGGTTTAGCAACATTTTATATCCAGTAAACAAACCCAACCCTTTTGTTAAGACAATTTCTGAAGGAGGGGCACTCAAAGAGCATTACACCTTTTCATCTGCCTAATGCTTTACCAACGCTGTGATTAATCTTGGGCTTGTCTATGCAGGGATATTACTCTTGAATAAGGAGGTGTCAGAGTTTTAAATACTACAATGACTCCAGGACAGCTCTCTATTTGCACTTCTTTATTTTGTATTGAGGGTACTCATGCTTGGAGAAGTTACTGGAAAATAATGGTTACAGGTGTCTATTTTAATGTCTCATGTAGACAAGCCTTTAAGGCTGGTTCTGTCCTGTCTGCCCCTTATATGTTTATTTCTCCCTGCTGCTTATGTAACTGGAACTCAAATTGATTTTTTTTTTGTTTGTCTGTTTTGCTATTCAGGACATTACCTAGAGGAGCCACACATTCTAGCAAAGGGACTCTCTCTTGTGGCTGTACCACCTCTCCATGTCAATTTAGCTCATTCATTCCCTGTTCTTCAGGATGTAAACCATGTGTACAAGGAGTTTTCCTGATATTGCTCTGTGAGATAGGAGAAGGTGATTACAAAAGATTGTAATATGTCCTCTATTATGCACTTGTTATGATGCACAGGTTTTTAGGTCTAATTATTGCTAGTGGACACTGATTAACTCCTCATAGAGATTTCTTCACATATCCTGGAAATCAGCTGTAATTTTTCCAAAACTGAGGCTCTTGGCCTTAAGGCAGAAGCCTCAGACCAGTCCTGAAATTCCCAATTTGGCCTGCATTGCAGATACCCGTGTCTTCTGTTTCAGTGCATTGTTTTACTGAGACTCCAGAGAAGCTCTGTGCTTGTGTGATTTTGCTGAGCATCAGACAGTCTTAAACACAAAGTCTGGTTTATTCAAGGAGAGTAATGAATTCTTGGAAATAAACTGGAACAAAATTTGCTTGCCCCTCAAAAGGGAAATGAAACCAACCCCCGTGGGTGCTTAACAACCTAGATCCTCATTTGCTTCTCTGATATTTTGGCTGGCTTTGGTAGCTGGCAGCCTAATTTCACCCAGTGGAGCCCTAGGAATTTGCATAACCTGTACTTTGTTTGAGCGGGTCCTTCCTCCTGCTTTCTGACTACTTTTCTGTGCTTGTTGTTATGAAAGCATTCTTACTTGGCACTTTTGTTCTAAGTTGAATGGACTTCCTGATAGTTAAAAAAGTTTCGACTTGAAGTGACTGTAAGAAAGTGCAGAAATGTGAAACTTAAGAAATATACAGGCAATTCTGACTGATGCTGCAGCAGGATCAACGTAGCTACCTGTAGATGTTGCAATGAAGGCAGGTTTTATGAAGGAGAATATGGAGTTGGTAGCAAATGGATGTCAAGTATAATTAAAATGTCTTGGGGCTGGCTGAGCATTCTCATATGTAATCCTGTTTGCTCCCTTCCTGGTATTGTACAGTAATGCCTGTGTGAATCAGAGATTGGAAAGCAGCTTCTCCTTATTGTGTGGTGGGCTCACAGACCTTTCAAATTGTGCTGAAACACTGCCAAGTCTCTCTGTATGGATTCCAATGAGATAAAGTTGTTGGGACGGATTTGTAAATGATTCATACCTCCAAGTTGCTTAAAACTATGTAAAGATATGTCTCTTGATGTTGCTCCCTGTTTATATCCTTATAGCAAAACCATGATGAACTAAAGCATTGTAACATATATGAAAATTTGCTTTGGATTTCTTCCTCAAACTATAGCTGCTGTTGAGGCCTTCTGCCATTAATGATTTTACTTGTGAGAATGACATATTTCCCTCACTTGTCTTGGTAAGCACTGTGGGAAGTTTTAATTCCTTCCCCTGGGATATATGGACTGACATTATTTCTGTTTTTCCTGTTGGTTATTCTCTCTGCCAAAACAGCAGATGAATAACACAGAATTGAGCCTTCTTATTAAAAAGTAAATGGATTTGGCACTGTTTATTTTTAATGTGTCCTTGTCTCCCCTTTTTGGGGTTTGTAGAGAGGTCAGCTATATGGTTTAATAACACTGATTTATATTGCAAGCAATGTGTTTCTTTGCTATATGATTATGTACCATTCTAAAATTACTGTTCACAGCTCTATAGTGATGTGTGTTCTGACTTCTTTTCCTTCAGCTTTGCTTAAACTAAAAGCATGGTGGAAGCAAGAACAGGAAAGATTTAGAAAACGGTATTTGAAGGCTGAGGCTAAACCACTGTTAAGCTCTTTTTTTTTTGAAGGGGCAAACTAAGAGGAGGTTCTGAAGAGCATGTTACACAACCAGCTGTGTGTAGTTAATGCTGTCAACTCTGGCTAGCTCCAACCATAAGGAGTTTTCAAAAGCTCATAGCCTTTTGCGTGACTTTCCTTCTTCAGGTACTTCTGCCTTGAATGGTATTGCTAACAGGTCTTGTTTTCCTCATTTGTTTCTTCCTCCTCAGTCCTAAGGATGTCTTAAATTTCAGTGTTTATAAAAATCTGAGAATTCCCAGGAGTGTTTGTTAGTGAAAGAAAAGTTCTAACAAGGGAGACTGTCTTGATGCTTCTCTGTCGCAAGCTGTTTTTTGTGGTCTCTCCTTTTCTCCTTTTCCTCAGCCACTGAGCAACTTTGATGTCCAGTTTCTGAATGCTGTTGGAGACCTGTTGGACCTTATTCCTGCATTATTTGAGTATTCTGCACGGGGTGGACAATGCAATGTGGAGCCAGGAGGCCATGGGAGATACCAGTGGGATATGGGACACTGCTCTGCACTGATCAAGGTGAGCGCTAAGAACTTTATTTCCAGTGACTGTGTTGATTTGCAGTGTCACGAGTCTACGTTTCTAGAGTCTTTCCTGTTTATGTTGCATGTGTATAAAGGTACTTCTGTTGATGATTAAGGTGTATTTATGCAGTTACAACTTGTGCCTCCATAGGATTTTGAGTCCAGTTTTTTTCACTTGTGTTCAAGGATAGGGAAAAGACCAAACCAAACCGAAACCACAGAGACGGACAGTGAAAAGCTACTAGAATTACTAGGGAATGAGAAACTACCACGAAGAGGAGACTGGAAGAGAGTAACTTGTTTCACCTAGCTAGCCAAGTGAAGTCTGAAAGAAGGGGTATTGTGAATGACTACAAATACATTGGGCAAAGAAGCAGGGAGAAAGGGAAAAGGATTACATAAACTAAAGGACAGTGCTAACATAAAAATAAATGGGTGAAAGTGGCTGCTGTTTTCTGTTGATAGAAATACTCTGGAATGGCTTTCCAATGGGAGTAATGACAGAAACCCCCCCATGTTTTTAAGATAAGTGTCTGCTACATCATGGTGGCAGTTACATTTTTCAGTTAAAATTATCAAGGATTTAATTAGCATATGGAGACTCCAGGTATTGCAGAGCAACAATATTCACCTTAAATTGTGAAACATTCATTCAAGCATTTGCCTGCAGCAAGAGGTTTCTGTCCTAACAACAAATCTTAGAGCTAGGGAAATATTTTAAAAAGACATAAATATATATATTTACCTTTTCAAATTGAATTTACTTGCATTTGCTTCTGTACTTTAAGGCAAATCAGAGTTATTCTCACAGAAACAGCATGTTTTAAGTTAATGCTGGATATGCTTGCAAAGATCCAATCTGAATGTGTGAATACAAGTATTCAAAATAAAACTGGGGAAAAAAACCATTCCATGTGATGCAAGTGTCCCCAGTAACCCTAAACTGTTTTATTTTGAGAACAACACATGGGCAAGAATTGTTTCCGAGGTTTTCAGAAATTCATTAAGTGCACAGTTAAAAGCACAAGAATCTGCTCTTTCTTCAATAATGCAATTAATCTAACTACTTAAAACAAGTTGTTTTCCCAGCTTCTATCAAGTAAAAAGAAGGCAGAATATAGTGGGGTCATCTTTCTGTTTATGTTTTTCAGGTTCTACCTGGATATGAGAATATATATTTTGCCCATTCCAGCTGGTTTACGTATGCAGCCACACTGAGAATATATAAGCACTGGAACTTCAATATAGTTGATCCATACACTAGCACCAGCCGTATCTCATTCAGCAGTTACCCAGGTAAAGTCAAGAAAACCAAAGCCATGTAGCTATTCAGTATGGCATGGACCACCTTGCTGTCTTGTCTGTGAAAAGAATGATACCTCAGCAAGCACTGGCTTCAATCTACCTTAAAACTTCTAGCCACCAAGAGGACAAAATGCCATCTTCAGTTTTCTGGTTTGAAGATGATGTTGTCATTGTCTTTTGTTGTTGATTAATCACTTGCAGTGCTCTAAATAGTACTAGTTAAATATTTTACCTCTGGCACAAACATGCTGCTTTGGATTCTACTCGTGTAGTCTGCAGTCATCTCAACTGTTGAACTCCTCACCTTGCCTGTAGCGTTCACATGTTTGGTAATAACAGTTTTGAACACTTCTGTTTACCACTGTGACATGACTCGTGCTGTAATGGGATTATTAGCGAGTATCAAACACTAGCTGTTTGAAATTGTATTGACTTCTTTGATGTTGGGTTAACAAACCTTCAGTTGTTTTGTTGTTGGCTTGTTTTTTTTTTTTCTTTTCCGCCCACATCTTCCTCTTCCAGCTCCTCTATAAGCTGTTGCAGAGGGCAGTATTTTTTTATGCTTATTTCATGTGTTAGTAATATAGTCACCATAATATTTAAAATCTCCTTTGGTAAGATTAGGCCAAATGTTAGAAATTGTCAGCATTTAATGTTTCAGTGGTAAAATATGTACTCTTGCATATAGCACGAGAAATGTGAACATGAAAAACCAAAGTGTATCTATGACTCCCTCTTAGAGTTAGCATTGCTTAGGTTTTTAAAGGTGAAATTTCAAATTAAAAAATACCCAGACACTCAAGAGTCTTCATAAACCTTTTTAAGTGACCTGTGTGCCACAGGAGACTATCTCATTCTGATGAAATTTTGTTGGTTGATAATTTCAAAACGTTGAAATTACTGTGCCTTTGTTGAATTACTGTGCCTTACTGCAAAGGGAAGGGTCTTTCATGGGAGGGACTCCTGAGACTGTGACTGGGAAACTTTTGAAAAGCAGTTGCGTTCATTTCACATTGAAAACAAGCCTTTTTCCGTGGGATTCCGACCCTCCTCGGTGACCCTCAGGAATGCACTGTTTTCTGACAACTGAAATTTTTTTTTCTTTGAGGAAGTAGTAGAGGTATTCTGGCAAATATCTAAGTGTGCAGCCTTTCAAGAGCCTGGGTTATCTCTGATTGCCTTAGAGGAATTTCGCTTGCTCGTTGAAAGAAATTTTGTAGAAAGCAAAGGTTTCTGTCTGAGCTCTGTTCATCACCTGAATGTTCATAAAGTTATTCTGGCTCTCAACAGTAGTACTGAGAATAGTACTGTCCCTCAGGAGAATGTGGCTCTGTTCAGCAACTGTTGTGTGCTGCATTGTGCTGCAGATTCAAACCCAGGAATCAGGATCAGCCATGCAGAGCATTTATTATTTTATTGTAGTGGGTATCTGTGGTGATGTCTTTGGGTTGCTCCTTCTGTGGATTCTTTGTATAAAGTGAAATACCAATATTTGGTTTTCATGAGACCAAGAAAGCACACTGTATGGGAAAACCATACAAAGCTACTACTTCGCGCTTGAACATGACTGGGGTTCTGTTCACTAGTGTACAAAATCCCAGTGTGCTTCCCTGAGATGTTGAGGTCTGCAAAGATGGCTTATTTTAAAGCTTGCTTTGTAGACTCTGGCATAGCAACGTGGAAAGGTGTACTTCTACCAACAAAATTGACTGAGAATTGATTGCCAAGGTATAGTTCCCATGAAGTTTGAGAGACCTGTGGTTATGCCAGTGTGCTCCTTGGCTGCCTGAATTACAGGGTGCTATCACAAGCACTGGACAAGCATGGTCCACTGAGCTGCAGCAAATTGCATTAGCTATGGATGTATTCACAGACTTGCAGTTTGCCAGGGGATGAGGTAAGCTCTAAAGCACTGGCCTAATAATGCTCAAGGGACATCACGTAGGAAGGAAGGAACTGCCAAATTCCTCTGTTCCATGTTATGATGAGATGGTGTTTTTCAGGACATCTGACTCTGGAATCTGCAGGTCCTGGCCATGGTTCAACTTGGACAATTTAACCGTCCCGCATGCAGGTTCCCACTCTTATTCTCTGTCCTTATAGACACTAAGGACCAGTAAGAAAGGCCAACCTAGGAATCTCTCCTGAATAGTAACCTAATCCTAATGAACACAGAAGTATTGACATTTGGAGGAAGGAAACGCATTAAAAGGGCAGGTGTCCTTCCAGGCTTCCAGTGACACTTAACTGAGTAATTTAAAGATTGCTGTAATCCAGTAGACTGTATATAGTCAGACTGTTCTGCTGTCCAAAAGCTGTGTCAGAAAAACTTCAAGGAGTCATTTGGCTTTTGAGAAGGAATGTGCCAAATTCCTGATTTCTCCTGGGGTCATTGAGTAAAATTGTCCATGTTATTTGGCTTTTTTTTTTTTTTACTGAATTTCAAAAGACATTCTACTAATTTGCAAAACTTAATATTTGTTGTGACTCAGTTTAGAGCTTCTGACACTGCTGAGTAACCATGATGTGTGTCGGCGTGTGCATTGTACAGCTAGAAGGCCTTGGGCTTCTTTGCTCCTGCTGTGCCCAAGCAGGTAGGAGGACAGGCAGGGATTGCAGAGTCTTTCCCAGCTTCCCCAACAGTTATCCACATTCCTGTCAGGATGTTCAAGTGTCCACTGTTAACAGCATGTCTTCTCTATACTGCTTTCTCCCCTTCAGAGCAGCAGTAGTGCTGCAGAGGCACAGTTGAGTGGAATTTAATGGGAGTTGTAATCTGTTTTTGCAGAATTATTTCTTCACTTGCTGCTCATTTCCACACTAACCCACCCCAATCCTCACTTGAGCTCTGCTCATAGTCTTAGCTGCTGCTTCTCTTGAAAGTGTCTGTGTGCAGAGCTGCATGTATGACAGTTCTGTGAATCTTTGGGAAGGAGAAATGTCTCTGAGCTGAATGCTTGAGCATGCTTGACTTCAGTGTGTTCTTCAAGCTCTGGACATAAGTGCTTCATGTGGCTGGTGAATCTATGCATAGCAGAGAGAACTTAAATTGTACAGACACATTACTGTTGGTCACAAATGTTGAGGGAAGTTGTGCTCATTTGGGGAGTAAGAAATGTGAGGATGCAGACAAGGTGCTAAATTTTGCACTACATATCTAGTAAAGATTAAAGAGAAAGCTGCACCTCTCCTCCTTCTGTCCCTCTCCTTTCCTCCCCAGTCACTTCTCTACACCGCCCCATTGAGGCATTCAAAGAAATGAGCCCAATTAACTGATAAAATTTGCAGTTTTCCTTGAATAGCTGGGAGGTTGCAGCTCCCAAGATTTCCATCCATTTGAATAGAGCTCTTCTTGAACAGTAAGTTTTGAACTCCATTTGAGAAAGGGAATCTACCATTTGGGCACTCTTTTTTGGGTAGTGCACTACCTTCTCTGGGCTGAGACACAGTCTTTTAAAGCATGTTACTTTGATTTTAGCCATTTAAGCAAATCAATTGAGAAGAACTCTACTGCTACCTTTGCTTCTCTGGTCTGCTGTTGGGATCTTGCTTGGTTGAGGCAGGCTATGACATGGGAATATGATGGCACAAGTTGTCTTATGAGTGTCTATACATGTGATGCTAAGAGAAGTAGTATGTGTCCCTTGCTTTGAAGTAATCTGGTGTTAATGCAGGATCAGAAAGTGCAGCATTATTCTTCCTGCCAGCTGGAGCAAGACCTAGGAGGAACAGACCACGAGAAGGCCAGTAGACATTGTTCTCAGGGGACCTGCTTGCTCATGAGATACTGCCAGACCATTTCTTGCTTCCTTGCTTCCTCCAACATCTGTTTAAAACCTGGATGGAAGCAAAGGATGTGTCTGAACTTAGGAGATGAGAGACCAGAGCTGTGGTATGGAATGTTCTATTTCTTAGTGCCTGGGAGACATCTGCAAGTGAAGGAAGGCAGCTGTGAAGTGAAGGAAGGTGTTCAGTCTTGCGAAGCAGCTGCAGATAGGATCAGGAAAGATAATCCAGAGAATACCTCTGCTTTTCCATAGTCTGTTTATAGACCAGAACATTGAGCATCTCGGTTGGGAGCTACTCCCATCCCTGTGGGATAGGCTTTGGCTTCCAGCCTGTAACGCTGGCCCTTTCTGTACTTGAATGAGCACAGTGACCTTCTAAAACACCAAAAAAGTTGATGCTGTTTCAGAAAGCAACAGCCTACCTCTTTAGGAGCAGTAGCTGCCAGAAATGTGTTACCACCCACGTGTTCTTCAATATGCTGCCTTTCTGGAGAACACTGTCACTCAGACTGCAAAAAATTGCTTTGCTTGGCTGATTAATATTGACATGATGAATGAAACTCCAGACTCTGAAACCTTCAGTTTTCCAGTGGTGATTGGAAACTGAATCTAAATGGTTCAGACCCAGAAGATGCAATCGGAAGTGTTTTTGCTTGTTTCTATGTAGGAAGAGTCAGGTTCATCAGAGGGAGGGGTAAAAAAAAAGAAAATAAATGGTTTGAGTGTTGCTGACCAAAATGGGATATGGGTTTACAGAGATGGTTTTACAGAAGAGGTGAACTGCGGCCAGAGGTAACACTTTCAATTACAACAGATTATCATACATACTTAAAAATAGAAGAATGACACAAAAGGACATCAAATATCTGCTGATATCTCTAGACTTCTCTGCCCAGGTTTTATTTTTATGAATGTCTTTACTCTAGGTAAATCTGTTGTTGGTGTTTTAACTTCCTTTGTTTCAAGGATACTTAAATCAAAATGGTATATGCCATCTTGAAATAATTAGGCTAGCAATGGTCTATCATGGAGGGCATGTTGTGTTATAAAACATTGCAGGATAAAACTTGGTAAATACTAAGGCCCAGAAAGAAATCCCCTTGTTTTCAGCTTAGCTGAGCTTTGCAATTTATTTGAATTACAGAGTTCAAGCTTCAGTTAATTCAACATCATTTCTTGTGTTGACACTTGTTTTAAGTTTTTCTATTTTATCTCAGCTGTTTATTGAAAATGAAGGATAAAAACTACTTGATTTATTTTGAAGTAGGGCACTTGGCATTGTCACCCACAAGAGAATCGGTGCTTAATTCAAATCACAACTGCTTAACAATTTCATTTCTTGTCTCCATTTGGGCAAGCACTTGACTTGTTATACAACAGTTTATCACTGGATGTCCTATGTCTTCGTATAAAATAGACTGGCAGAGCCAGGTTTAGAGTGTTTCTCTTGTTACTTATTTGAGAGAGATCTCTACTGTTGATGTACATAATTTATTGATATTCTTTTTCTGTCTCCAAGAATAAAATACCAGCTGCCAGGGTTCTCTGCCTGTTTTATACTGATATATTTTTAGAGAACAGGTGACCACAAAGTATATTTTCACAAATCTGTTCTAATTTGAGTACTCGATACTTTAAAGAAATTTTGCTGAAATTGAGCTCTCAGACATTACTTTTGCTTGAATGAGGTCTGTCTTTAGATAAAGTCCAGGAATAGGAGGCAGAATGGAGTAGTCTTTCTTGCTGTCACAGGTTGGTGACCTTAGTTTGTTTTCCAGAGAGTATTAAAAAAACTTGCTGTAGAAAATTTCATAGTGGAACTCGACTATTGTGATGTTGTACAGAACTTTAGCATTTTATACTCTTTGAAGACTGATCCTATTAAAAACTTGTTAACAAGAGTTGAGGTTCTGGATGACTTCCCCATCAGGAGCTCAGTTAACAACCTTTCTTCCCCAGCCTGGCAGCCATGTATCTGCTGAGTAATCTCAAAGTCAAGTTATTTCTGCTTTACAAGTAGTCACCACGCTATCCAAGGCATTATAGCTGACCTTTGCAGCTCTGAATGGCACCTCCTGGCGTGGGATCTGCAACTGGACCTAGTACTTCTGTTGGCATGTAACCTGGAAGGGAGTCCTGCCCAGAGATCCATCACTGTGTTGACTTTGCAGAGCTCGTAGGCCTAAAAAAATCCAGTGACAATATGTCAGAAAGAGGAGTAGGAAGAGCTTTTTCTCTTATACAGACTGAGGTTTATGATTTAAGAGATACCCATTTCTTGGAGATGCTTTTAAGAATAGTTAAACTGGAACAGATTAAACTAGAAGGAAGATTCTTCTGCTTAGCTTGGTTTAATACAGAAGGGATTAATTTAAAGGAATTAATTCAAATAAATTTAATTTGTTTTTACAGAGTAAAATCTAAAACTGAAACTGGTTGATGAAAATCTTTGTGGAGTTTGTACTTTGGTTGGGCTTTCACTGTTGAATTTTTTTTAATTAATTTCTTTGTTAGAAACCAACATGCCCTAGGCATTTACAGTATGTAATCCTCAGCATAAAAATAAGACATAGCTTGGCATATGGAGAAACTTCCAAGCTTGGCATGCAAACATGAAGCAAATGCTCTAGACAAAGAATTAGGTGTGTTGAGAGCATGACAATTTCTCATTTCAAACTGTGTTGACAGGTGGGCTTAAAGCTCTTGCAGAAGTTACCCCTCATCTTTAATCTTTGTACAGTTTGATTTCAAATGCGCATGTGTTGACTCTTCATGTCCTCTTGGCTTGTCTCTCTGTTTTCTTCTATGAGTATATCAAAGGTTCCCAAAGATAACAAATTTTGTGTTGTTGCTGTTTAAGGCTTTTTGGTGTCCCTGGATGACTTTTACATACTAGGCAGCGGCTTGGTAATGTTGCAGACTACCAACAGTGTGTTCAACCAAACTCTCATTAAGCAAGTGGTGCCTGAATCCCTGTTGGCTTGGCAGAGAGTCCGCATTGCGAACATGATGGCAAATGATGGCAAAACTTGGGCAGAAACCTTCTCCAGGTGCAACTCTGGTAAGTACATTTTTATACGACTCTTGGGGGAAACGGATGTGTTCGGTGTACCTGTTACACCCTTTTCTTTTCCCTGGCAGGACATGTAACTCTCTCTTTGCTTTCATACCCAGGGACCTACAACAATCAGTACATGGTGCTAGACCTGAAGAAGGTCAAGCTGCAGAGGAGCCTTGATGATGGTGCTTTGTACATTGTTGAGCAGATCCCAACCCTTGTGGAGTATTCTGATCAAACAAATGTTCTCCGGAAAGGTAATAGCTCCTATAGTAGTTACTGGCTTAGGAAAACCGTCTCTTTGTGTCAACTGATGGAGGATTGTGTTTTGTAACTGGGAAGGGTTTATTGCACACTAGTCCTGAGTTTAGGAAAGTTTTGTGTGAGCAACCCTCAGAAGGCTTTGTGTGAGCAGCCCTCTGTTGCCTTGTATTCATTTATCTGGTACGCTGTGGCAGAAATGGGGTGAGCATCTGTGTTTCTCAGAAGCAGAGGAGGGAAAAATAGACTTTGTCTCCTTTCTTGCTTTGCCTCCTTACCTTTTTTCTGGTATTATTTTTCCCTGAGACCCATGAGGAAAAATATGGGGTGTATTTGAAGCAGTGCTAAGTAACTGTGATGCTGTGGGCTACTCAAAATTTTTGAGTGGGTCATCCTGAAAGAAGATGACCTTTTGAATAGGAAAGAGTTCTATGCTTATATTCGTCTCCTGAACTTTCCTGGAGGTCTGTTTTCTGATAAATATTTGCTCTTTAAAAGCTTCTTTAATTCCTTAGCAAGACTAGCAACAACTTGAGGGAAAACAAAAATCTTAGTGAAGCAAAACACCCACTGTCTGGTTTAATTCACAAGTGTTTACTAGACACTTAAGTTAGCGACCAAAAGCCTGAGCCTTAAGTGTGTATCTGGTGCTTTGTGCTCCTTCTTCTAATCACATGCTGAGGGGGTGAATAGATGAATTGCTTATCCTCAAAATGACTGGAAATGTATTTATGTTAGCAGCTGGGGTCGTTTCCCTTTGACACTTTTTATTTGCGTCTAGGTCCTTAGGAAGTTCTGGCTTATTCTAAGCATTGCCACATTGTCATTATTGTTTTATGTTTCTTATTGATAATTTAGAAAGATCCCATGTCTCTCACTTACGCATCTCTGGCTCTTTTGGCTTCCTTTGCCTTGGGCTTCTCTGTGAGTGTGGTGCAGACAAACTGATAGAGACCCTTTAGCTCTGGCACTTGAAACATTGCAACTACATCACAGTACTGTTGTACCTGTGCAGAGAGGACAGGCTTATCAGGTACCCTGAGTTCCTTTTCAGCAATGATTTGAGAGCTGCAGTGTGGCATTCCCTGTAGGACTGAGCCCAACTTCAGGGCTTGGGCACACAGTGACCACTTCTTCCCTCGGAGATCTTGTGGCTGCTCTGTTCTTGAAGGTGGCATTAGAGGTTACATGTTACTTCACGTTTACAGTGTGTTTTTTCTCAGATATCTAAATGCACCTTGTGGCTATTGGATAACACAGCAGTTGGTCTCTGGGAGTTTAACCATTAAAAGGACAGGGTGGGCTAAGCACTGCCAAAGTGCTGCCTTGGAGACCTCAGCTGCTATAAGCCAACACTGCTCCTGTAAGCAGCAGGAGCTACTCCATGCCATGCAGGACACCAGACAAGTCCTGTCGAGGCCCTAGCCCTGTTCCCAGGTGCTTGGAGCAGCCTAGGTGAAGGAGGTTTACCTTTCTCAAGAGCAATGCTGGTTTAAAGTGTTTATAGAGTGGCTGATCCCAGCACACTCCATCATTGTTTTGTAGCTGGTGTCCAAAGATAATGCCCTTTTGACACTAGCTTGGTCAGAGTGAGTTTGCCACCAGCACTGGCTTTTTAAGTCTCTTTCAAGCTTAAACCTAGAAACGACAGAGAATGAGAATTGAAATCTCAGGTGAACAAAGGCTGATATTGCTGTAATGAGCCTTGTGCTGAGGAAAAAGGAAGCATTTCCTTATACAGGCTTGAAAATTGAAAAATTTTTTTCTTTATGGCTTCTGTCAGCTTGTTTTGTAGGCCAGTGCAGGTGAGTTCTCAAAACCACACATTTCTTATGTTGCCCTTTTCAGGCAAAGACGTCCAGGTGCTTTCTGTACGTTGACAAAGAAAAGCCAATCCTTTAGAGGAGGTGGGGGAGGGCAGCACTGTCTCCTGTGAAGGAACAGGTCACAGGACTGAGCTGCAGTTCATGTTTCTTGATGATGAATGAGTTCATCTCATGAATGAGATACTGATTTCAATATCGAAGGCAATATGCCAGAGCAGAACCTGGGATCTCAGTGTCTTCTACCATATGTGCAATATTCTTATTGCTCTACTTCTGGATATTGCTGAGACCTTTTGCTCTTAATGGGCAGAGAAGGAAGGCATTTTGATTCAGGGAATTTTTGCTGCCTTCGTGCCATCCCTGTCTCCCCCCTTTGAGCCTTACATTCTCTCTGACTTGTTTTTTTTTTTTGTCACTGTGCACCCTGCCAGGTTTCACTGGCTTATAGCAGCCCTCGGGTAAAGCCTGGCTTAGGCTGGCTGCTGCATGGGATTTGCAGTCTTGCAAGAACCTGAGACACAGAAGAGCTCTTGCTGGAGGAGAACTTCAATAGCTTCCTCTATTATAGCAATTTTGACAAGACTTTTCCAGGTTCATGTGAGACAATAGCACCTTTTTGAATCACAACTAAACCCTACTGGTTTGGAAGCTGATGTATCTGTATCCTCTGGCTTGCGTCATTAGAGTCTGTCAGGTGTGCTTATTTCTGGAGGACACCTGTATTACAACACAGCCTGTACACAACCTGTTTTCTTCAGGTTGGCTCTAAGTCACATAAGCAGATGCCAGTAGACAGGGTATTCCTGTCTTCCCTATCCTAGGCAGGACCCAAGCTGGTAAGGCCTCCACTCAGGCACTGTTCCAGTGCTTATGCTGTCTGTGTATCTGTCCTTCAGGAAACTTGGTTTGTATTTGTGTGCATGGCTCCCAGTGAGTTCCAGTTGATTTTCTTGAGCATCTTACAGCCAGACTCCTTGTGTTATGCTGGGCTAATGTTAATACATGGAGTACTGCATTTACCAGTGCCTAAATGGTAAATCTCTAAGCCAGATCCTGGTGTGTGTGATTTGAGAAGGAACAACAGGGAATGTAAGTGCTCTGGGGAGAACCTGCAAGTGTACTGCTCTTGGGACTAGCTCATGTTATACACTCCCTGCTTAAAAACTCCTTGGTGCCTGCCTTTGAAGAAAAAAAAGTAAAAAAATTAAATGTTAAGGTATAGGTATCTATTCTTATTTATTCCTGCACCCAGATTCTGACCTGGATGATCTCCTGGCTCTTTACAAGCGCTTCTGCTTTCTGCAGTAGACTTGCTTCAGGCAGTTTTATGTTGCCTACCTAAAACTCTTCTCTGGAGTTCTGCCTGGCATCCTTTGCTCTTTAGAGTTAAAAAAACTGCAGGATTCACACTTGCTTTGGGAAAAGTTAGTGCTGGGCTCTACTCTGCTAATCAATCACTTCCTAACCCTCAAAGGCAGCTATTGGCAAGTGTGCAGCAATCCTCCCGTCTTTTCCTCATCACTGTGTACAACTACCACTGCACAAAGCATGCGTGTGCTGGCCTGGCTCCTGTTCACCCCGGGTAGCTCTCGTGGTCTGTGTGTTTGTGTGTTGATCCATTCCTGCCATCTCAGCATGGTGTAGTGTTCTGCCCTGGTTAGATAGGAAGGGAGCAAAAAACGGGAGTGACTTCAAGCCTCTCACTGTGAAGTTTGGTGGAGGTAAGTGATCTTGCACTCCTCTGAGGCTGAGCAGAGAAACCTCTGCAGGAGGGCTGTGGCTGTGCTGTGTGTTCACCTCCGGCTCCTGCAAGTCTGATCTCAGCTGTTTTGCAGGATGAGTCCTCAGGGTGGATGTCTGGGGGCGGGTTGCCTGGGTACAGTCTCCAGTGGTGTTATACTGGGAGTCAACCCCGGTCATGCCAGTGTTGCCTTACTGTGTTCAAACCAGTTTGCAGTGTTGTTCCTTGGCATGCAATGCAACATGGAAAATTGTTTATTTTCCTTTCTGATATAAGCAAGAGCATCCAGCTTTTCTAAGTGATTAACAGATTGGAGTTTGTCTCTGGCAGGTTACTGGCCTTCATACAATATCCCTTTCCATGAAAAGATTTACAATCTCAGTGGGTATGCGTCATATGTTGTCAAGTACGGCATGGATTTCTCCTATGAGCTTGCTCCAAGAGCAAAAATCTTCCGTCGAGACCAGGGCAAGGTGACTGACTTGGAAAGCATGAAGTACATCATGAGATACAACAGTAAGACACGTATTTATGTACTGCAGAGCTGATTTCAGTAAGCACTGTTACTTTTATTTCTTGGATTATAGCGGGAAGCTGCAGCCTCACATACGGATCAGTTATATTACCCTAAATGCAGAGCACAGTCAAAGCAAATAGATAACACAAACTTACTGTTGAGTTAGGAAACCAGGCTAAAATTGTTCTATCAGGAACAAGGGCCCTTGGGCTTGCTGTTTGACTTTTCCAGAGTGCTTCTTGACAAGAGACATTGTGGGCTGCTATTACCTAATACATCTACAACCTGTCAATCTTGAGAGCCTTAAATCCTAAGGAACAGTTAGATGGATTAAGTATGAGAATAATGTTGATAGTTTAAGCATTAATTAACACACTAATGTTTTAGTTGTTGATAAGTCAAAGACTTTTCATTTTCCCATGCCAGTGAGCAGCGCACAAGAGGCTGGGAGGGAGCCAGGACATCTGACCCGAAGTGGCCAAAGGGATATTCCATACCATTCCATAGTCTAAACTGTCATACTCAGTGTATGAACTGAGGGGAATTGGCTGGAAAGGGCTGATTGCTGCTCAGCAGGTCGTGAGCAATTGGATTATGCATCACTTGTTTCTCTTTGGTTTTATTACTTTCTCCCTCCCTCTCTATCCCTTTTCATTATTATAATTATTGTTTTATTATTGACTTTATTTCAATTATTAAACTGTTTGTATCTCACCTCATGGGTTTTCCTTTTTCTGATTCTTCTCCTGGTCTCATGGAGGGTGTTGGGTGGAAGTGGGAGAGCAGCTGTGTGGTATTTAGTTGCTAGCTAGGATTAAGCCAGAACAGTAGGTAATGGTCTGCTGGTTTTTTTCCTGACAATATTCTCTTTAACTGGATTAAAACTAGCTCAATTAACTGCTAGTTTAGCCCATATCAAAGTACAAATAGCTGTAGATGCTACATTTTTATTCTCAATTATAGGGAGCTCGCTGATTACTTGGCTTGAGGTTTGAGAGGCCTCTCCCAGGGTGGGGTATCGTTGTTACTTTTGGGCTGTGAGTAGCGGTGTACTCATAGACCTTGAGGTTTGTCCACCTTCCCCTCCTTGTTTGCAGCTACTGCAGTGGGTGTTCGAAGGTTTTGCTCCTTACCACTAACTTTAGTCCAGAACAGGAACACAAAGGCTCTCATTGCTGCATTTCCCCACCTACCCACCCACCACTTCCCCTTCTCTTCTGCTTTTCTCTCTTGACAAAGTTTCTATAATTCATGTGGAATTCCATCATGTGTAATTGCAGATATGTGTGGTTAGAAGTTGGCAGCGGTGCCCCTGGGATGCAGAAATAGCTGTATGGCCTTGGATTAGGAGTTTGTCTACTTAATGTCTTCTAGCTGGTACCGGGGGAGGAGCACGAGAGCAGTTCAATAGAGTGCACTTACCCAGCTTTTAGTGGCTCCATTACTTTGCAGTGGCTTTTTGTGAGGAGGCTAACTTATTTTCTTTTCTTCTTTGCTCCCCCCCCCCCCCCCATTTCGCTCCAGACTACCAGCGTGATCCTTATGCTGAACATAATCCTTGCAACACCATTTGCTGCCGGGAAGACTTGAATCCTTCTTTACCAGTGCCTGCAGGCTGCTATGACTCCAAGGTAAATTATCTCAATTTTAACATCAGCTGAATGTTTGCTGCAGCCTGTTCATGCTCTTGTCAGACCTGTAGTAGGTTTCCCTGGCCTAGAGCAGGCAGGGCCAGGCATGTCTGCTCCCTCTTTTCATGCTGTCCCAGTGCTTGGGCAGATCCTCAGATGGGAATTCTGTGCGGAGTCCTATTTCCTATCCCTGACATCAGTCCTGGCACAGTGGTAGAGGATAACAGGGGGATGTGTATGAAACAGCCTTACAGCAGTAGGAGCCTAAAATAATGCTGAAATGAGTCTTCACTTCACTCAGGGAAGGTGACTGTTGTACAGACTCAGCCTCCTGTTCACGGGGACTGCTTGGGTGCCTCCCCAGAGCCCAGAGGAATGTGTTTTCAGTCTCAGTTTAGATTTATCTTTACAACAGGCTTGCTAGTGAGCCACCCTGTTCCAGGGCTCCACCTCTCTGAAAAACTGCTTTCTGAAAAGTTTGGGGAAGACGACTTTGCATTTTAGAGGGATGTGGGAAAATCCTTAGACTCACTGTCCTGCAGAAAGCAGCATTTATTTTGGGCAGGTTATGTGGTATTTTCACTGTCAAGGGCAAGGCCTGAGTAAGCAGCTGTCCAGCCCTGGTGTGCTGGGAAGTTGTTCAGTGTTTTATCCCGTGGGGTGTGGCCTGCTGTGTTCCTGGATTACGAGTTTGGTTGCTAGGATGGGACCTGTGAAGGCTGTTTTGGTAGTGCCAGTGCTGTGTGTTCAACTTGCACAAGCCTGGCCAGCTGTCTGTTGCAGTGGCCAGTGGGAGGCTCCTCAAGCTGGTTAATACAAGAGGAATGCAGAAAATGGCTGTGTAGAGGTGTCTGGTAAGGGAGTGGGTCAGTGAACGCTGGTTGTGGTGCCTTAGCCAGCACGGTTAGGCAAGGGGAATGGGCTGGGCTAGGGATAGACAGGGGGACCTAAGAGGGGTATTGAGAGAAGCAGTCCAGAGCAGAGATGAGACCTGTTTAGTTATAAACCCTACAGGTAATTTTAGTGTCAGAGTTTGGGAAGATGGAGCAAGCTGGGAACCTCTTAGGAGATAGTGAAGGAACAGGGTGGAGTCTGGGCAGAAATATTAACTCTGTGCTGCCTTTCTCCATTCCTGAATTACCCCAACATGCCCCAGGGAATGGCCTAAGTGTTGCATGCAGTAGAGCTTAGGTCAGAACCCTGGTCTGCCTGCTGAAGCCTCAGCTCTTTTGGAGACACATAAATCAAGGGAGGATTGTCTTGAGGGCACTTTCAGCCTGGCTAGTGCAGGGGCTGGAGGGCAAGTGTGGGCTTGTGCTTTGCTGCTGCCCTTCAGCACTGGCTGGTGCTGGCTGAAGATGCCTCTGTGGAGGGGAGAAATGCTGCCTGATCAATGTGCATTTCCCCTGCTCACTTCTTTCACTTCACTGTTACCAAATCTCCCAGAGCTGTCAAATCTCCTGCTGTCCGGGATGGGGATGTGTCAAACACCATGCAGTCCTTTTGCCCTGAATTCCTGTCCTTTGTTACAGGTGTCAGATTTCCGCCTGGCATCAGCGTTCACAGCCTCTGCCATCAATGGCCCTCCAGTGCAGGGAGGGCTCCCTGTCTTCACCTGGAGACGGTTTAACCGCACGCGGCACCAGGGCCTGCCGGAATCATACAACTTTGATTTTGTCACCATGAGGCCCATCCTGTAAAACCAGCATCAATATCCTCATATGGATTTTTTTAATGAAAATTTTATTTCTTGTGTGTAATAAATTGATCTGAATGTCCACATCCTTGTGCCTTACCTGCTTTCCCCTGTCCTGCCTGCTAGGCACTTGGTACTGATGTTGGCTGCTTCAGTGCAGTCCAGTGCATGTTCCTTTCTTCTGAGTTATTTGGGCAGCCCTTCCTCTGACTAGGATTGATGGGAAGCAGGTAGCACAGCTGTCTGTTGATCTGAGCCATCATCAGCTGTTCCCAGAGCTGGAGTGAAGAGCAGTGCCACCAATGAGAGTGATCTGTCTCTAGGAGCAGCATGGGACCTGTCTTCAGGGCTGGGCTGAGCCAGGTGGCTGCTGTGGGCTATGGTGGCCTTATATGAGCATTAGTTTTATGTCTGCCTTTTGTCTGAGGAGTGCCTGCAAGGCATGCTGCAAGATTTTGCTTCCCATCCAGGAATGTCACTAGTGGAGAGAGTCAAGGCTGTGTTCCCCATGGCAGGTTGGTCTGTTATTTACAGGACACGGCTTTCAGTGGTGTTGGCAAGGTTTTCTTTGTCTGGCCAAAGCAGCTTGCAATGATCAGTCTGCCAGAGGGGGTGAAGGGCAAGCAGCCTGATGCTTTTGGAAACATGCCCCTGCCCACAGCTGCAGCATAACAGCAGGGACAGAACTGTGGTGCAATGGATCTCTTGCAATGGATCCTTTTTGCAATGGATTGGCCCATGCAGTTGGTGACATCTTTACCTGCTCCCTCAGCTGTGGCAGTGGAATGTGACAGTGAGATGGATGTGAGAGCCAGGGCTGGATGCATTACTCTTAGTTACCTGTGTTTATGCTGAGGAGTCGAGTCACTGGGCTGTTTTGTGCTAGATATTATACGTGTAATTAAGTAAAACAAAATAAACAGCTCTTTCCACATGTCCTTGATGGTCCAAGCTAAACAGTGCACAGCACTGCCGTGTATTATGAAGGTGAAGAAGGATGAGCAGTGTGAGGTTTTAATCAAGCCCCTGGAGTTTAGCTTGTGTGATGGGGAAGGGAGCGAGTTACTGCAACATGGGTCAGGTTCTGCTCTAAATATCCATTTGTCACAGTAGGGCTGATTTCTGCCAAGGAAAGAGGGAGACCAGAAGTTACAGGAAAGCTATTGTTAAGGATGAAAAATCCATGCAGGGACTGAAATGGTTTGTTTGCTGAGGTAGAAGGAGGTAGGTGTGAAAGGCTGGAGAGAGCATCTTTGCATGTGCAGGGTTAGGGGAGCACTGTTTAAAATGACTAACTGCTGAAGTACTCACCACAGAGCTGTTTTTTGCTTTTCAGCACAGTTCTTTGGTAAAATTTACTGAGCTAAATGACTCAGCTCTGGTACCTACACAGATGCAGTGTAGGCATTGGTGTCTGTGCCAGTTGCAGCTGTGGCTGTGCTAAAGTAGGATGAATGTGTGATGTTTGCTTGATGCCCAGGTGCTCTCCACCTGCATATATGGGGAGGAGTCTGCCATGGTCACAGAGTTTTAGACACAGCACTCCCTCTTACTCCTACCTGAGTCAGTGAAGGTGCCTTGCTTGCCCACAGCTGGGACTGCAGGGACCTTGGCCTCTGTGTGAGCCCTTGCTCCGGGTGCCTCATCCCTGCCCCAAGCTCTCTGTGCAGAGACCTCCTTCCTGTGGTGGTGGAACCACTGGCACAGATTGAATTGAATTGGATTGAACAGACTGTAACAGGCATTAAGGAGCACACTTAAAAGATGGAGTGGAGCTGGGTCACAAAGAGCAGCGCAGGGATCTGAGCTGCCAGCAAGCAGAAGACCAAGAATCAGCTGCTTGTTTGAAACTAGAAGCACAGGGGGGCTGGAGGATGGTTTGACTTCTCTGTCACTCCTAGAAAACGCAGAAACATTGCAGGTTGTTTTTACTGCTTTTTCACACAATCTTATATGAAAATGCTAATGGAGGAGTATTGTTAAAGTTGGTTCCCAGGGACCAGGAAGTTGCCAACTGATTTGTGTTGAACAGTGTTCTTGATCCAGGGCACACCTAGATGCTTCCCCCCTGCAGGGAGTGGAGGTGCGTGGCACGTGACGTGCCCATGACGTGCCAAATATGCATGGAAATAGGAGCTCTGCTCCCATCTGGGTGTCCTACCCTGAGGCAGGAGCTGCTGTGTGCTCCAACCCAGAGTTGTGGGAAAACAGCTCTACTTTTAAGAGTCCTTTTCTATGAGTAAATATTTACATCAATGGGACCTTGTGAGCCTTAGGACTTCAGTCTGTGTGACTGTGATTATTTTATTTTACCTTTGATGATTGTGCTGTTAAAGGCCACTGCATTCCTCTCACTGTGCTTCCTTTGTTGGCAGGGCAGCCCAGGTTGATCTGCCAGCCATGACCACAGCAGCTGGGTTGAGCTCCTCTTCCCTGCACAGCTGCACCAGTGACCAGAGGAGAAGGCTTTGAGTAGGGCTGCATGGCCCTGCAGGGGCAAGAGGACTGACAGCATAAGTGTCAGGCAGCTGCATGAAGTTTAAAGGTCTCTTTGAATATCTTATTCCCTTTTGCAGATCTCACTTGGGAAAAAAAAGGGGGGGAAGGTGTGCTCCAAGGATTTGTGGCAGAAGTTGCCCCCTACTTCCAGATTTTTCCAAGTCCTGTAGCTTCTGTCTCCTAAACTTCAGGTTTTCAGGCTTGGCTGGAGAGACACTTGGTAGGGAGATGGAATTAGGAGGTCGTTGTGAAAAATCTCTCTTGCAATAAAGAAAAGAAACCTGCTGTTCAGTCACTAGGCAATGCCTACAGAGGAAATGACTCCTCCCAGCAGGACCACCAAAATTGCCACCTGTAATGCAGGCTTTCACTTCCTTTGCCGTTCCCCTTTTCTGAAGTCCAGTAGCAAACGCACCTGTCGTGGTTGTATTGGTCATACCCTACACGGCCTTAGCTCTGACAGGGACCACAGTGTGTCACAGCACCCTCTGCCCTGCAGCAGGAGACACCTGTGCAAGGTCTAACCAGTGCCTGCCTTAGTTTAACAAGATTACAATTTAGAAATTAAGAAACTTCAGGTGGAAGTGTGGAAAAGAAACAGCTTTTTATTAAAAAATCTGAATAAACAAATGGTGCAATCAAAAAACATTCAGAAGAAACAAAACAAAGTCCCAATTCCCCAGATGGGGGGGGGGGGGGAACAAACCCGCGGCAACCCGGGGAAGGGGGGGAAGGCAGGACTGTCCCGGCAGTTCAACAGCTGCTCGCAGCCATGTGTGCTCGCAGCCAACACTGAAAAAAAAGTCCTTTTTCCCACAGGCAGTCCGAAGGCAGAATACCTCGCTCTGAGATGGGTTGGTCTCTCTCTCTCTCTCTCTCTGTCGTTCTCTGCAAGGTGTCCCGTGGGGAAAAAAAACTTCCTCTCAGGAAAAGGAGGCGGCCGAAACTGGGCTCCCTGCTCTGTCCAGTCCGCAGACCGAACCCCAAACCCCCCCAACCACAGACTCCCAGCCGTCCCCAACCGCGTTTCCCAAGAGAGCTCCCTCTCCCCCGCTCCCGCACTGCCCAACACGGGCGGCCTCGCTCTGTCCCGCCCCCCCATCCCAGAAGAAACGGATTGGGGGGCCGAGGGGGACGGACATTGGGGGAAAAATTACAACTCTTTTCAAACCTATGACACGGCCCAGACCAGGCTCCACAGCACTTCCTGGGGAGAACCCAAAGCATTCCTTTGTCAGTGTCCTGGTGCTGTGCTGCTGGGTCAGATTACTTCTCAGCCTGCTTCTGGGGGTTTTTTTCAACTTCCTTAGTAGGAGTGTCGGTGGTGTGCAGAGGTGCACTTTGCTGTTTGTACATTCTGCTCTGAGGCTGTAAGTGTAGAGACCTACCACTGAGCCTGTGCCAAAGCCACCCTGCAGCAAAACAGTGAGTGCTCTGCATGTTCACTTACTCACTTCGCTTTACTCCAGCACAAACTGCAATTACAGCAGTGCTTGAGCAGAGTGGTTACACTGTATTTGATGATAAAACTCATGTTCTAAACTATGTGCAGTAGGTATACTCTTAGTCTAAATAGCGAGTTTGAGAAACTCAGGACTTTGAAGTGGGATTGTGCTGAGGCATCACTTCACAGGAGTCCATTATTTTCTGCTCAGTGACTTGAAGCAAATTTTAGTAAGTGCAGGGAAACTAATTATTACCATCACAAATTAACTATATGCCCTCGAAGTACAGGGTCAGCCCTAACTTGGGGTAGGCATGTCTGTAACTCCAAGTTCTAAGTACTTTGAGTTCTCTACAATTTGGCAACAGAGTTGGGTCCAAGAAGCAGCTTTTCCCAGACTGCCATCTAGTCCAGCATCTTATTGGTCCCAACTGAGTTGAACAACATATGTCATGGTGCCATTCCTGGCTTCTACCCTTGAAGCAGTAGGGTGGGGAGCAGAGACTTGATCCCTGCACTGAAACACCCTTTTCATTTACCCCTTATTTCATTACTCTTGACCAATGCAATCAGTGCTGTGCACAACAGCTGCCCCCTGGCTTGAGAACCAGGGCCAGTTGAGTGTGCTGGGACCACTGCTGCGGGCTGAAGGTGCTGTGAAAAACCAAAGTCACATCCAGTACTTTGGTCAAAGCCCCTTGCTAAGGGTGACTGTTTTTTCGGAGATCAAACCCGGCACCTTGGAGGAAAATTGTTTTTGGAGTAGCACCAGCAACTGGCTTTCCATTCCCTCTGTGGCAACTCTGGGGAGCAGGTTACTTGATTTTGTCTGTCCAAGCTTTGCAGAAGTGCATGGCAAGGTGGCTTCCCAGAAGTTACAGCATGCCTTTGTTTCTTGCTTCTGTGAGGGCAGCACCATGCAGTTGCTGCCCCGGGAATGACGAAGAGCCAAACTATTGTGGCTCAGTGTTACTTAAGCAAAGTGGCTTAAGAGGAGCCACCTCTTAAGAGGTGAAGAGGAAGAGCAGGCTTTGGGCTCTTTTTTGAGAGAGTTGTCTCCTGAGGTGTCAGGAACTAAGCACAGATGACTCAAAATGTTAAAAACCCAAAAGTTTATTTCAAAGTATAAATTTCAGGCTTGTCAGACAAAACTCCACTACAATTAATACAGACACACACTAATCTACAATATGGGGAGAGCTGGCAACTGCCCAGTTTAAATTGGACATTAAATTAGTTTTTTTGTATTTACAAGTCCAGCTGCAAAACAGAACAAGAAATCAGATGTGGAGTTTCCCAAAAAAGGATTTTGCATGTTTGACTCCCAATAGTCAATAAATTACTAAAGCTGAAGAGGACTCCCCAAACAGCTACTACCCAGTTATCTTATTTACAACTACAATTAAGACAGCACTTCAAATATATATATATGTATATATATATGCATGTGTATATGTATATAAAAGAGAAGAAAAGAATACGTAGCCTGCATAATGATAAGAAATAAAGATGCATTTTTAACTTAAAAGGAATGAAAAGGAAAAATCATTCATTTGCTTTCTCCTAGCTATCCTTATTATTTTCCTTCTCCCTTCAGAAGATGTTTTTAAGGGAATACAGACTTGGGTAGCAGGGCTGGCTCAGTGTCATTTGAACTCCTCTCCCTCCAGCGTTTTCATACAATGCCCAGCCCAACCCAAATCAGCAAAACTAAAAAAATATATATTTAATATATCAAGCTTCTATTTAAAATATCTGCATAGATATTTTTGACTAAAGGAAAATACTCAAAAGAGTTTATAAGAAGGCAGAATCACAGCTTGATTTTTTACAGTGTATGCAATACTCATCCTGGGGAATGGCTGTTTAGGGAGCAGCAACAAACATGACTCATTCCTACATACAATACAGATTTTAATTTATTGGACATTTAAGACAAACAGCATGAAGGGTGGGCTGAAGTGACTGTTTTTGTTACAGTACAAAATGGTGTTCAGATTCTACTACTTGGTCCAATCATGCTCCCAGTGAAGGCACAAGGGGTTTTGCCTTCATTTTCAAAGGAAGCAGGGTAAGACCCCTTAATTTTACAGGGAAAACACCATGAGTGTTTCCAGCCTAGTGCTAAAAACCTTGGGAATGGGTGAGTGTGTCAGTGCTTGTGCTCAGTGACCTAACATGGCCAAAGGTAGTACAAATAATTCAAAGGAGCAAAGTCTAAGCCCAACTGCTACTCCTAGGGAAGCTGCTCAGAGCATGGAAATAATTACAGGCAGAAATAATTACAGGCTGAGGGAAAGCTGCCTCTGCACCCTTGTGCTTTCTGAAGCTACCACTGCAGGCGCAGTACAGATGCTACACTTGCAGTCTGCCCCATCCACGGCTTTAGTTTTTTGTATGCAATAAAGCTTTTTTAGACATAGAGCAAAATAAAAGAAGCCAGTGAAGCTGCAACTAGGAGAAATGCAGTGGACAGGAATGGCATTTTGCCATCAGCACTGCATAGCAGGGCTCCTCTACAAGTAGATGGACTAACTCAAATTACATTCAGCCGGGACATTGAGAGGCTGTTGTGACACACAACCAAAACCTAAAACACACCAGAAAGTAAATAATGGTGGAAAACACAGCTGCAGAATCAGTGCTGTGTTTGCTAAAACATGGGAAACTAAATCCAGGGCAGTACTGAGGAAATGTTGTGTACCCAGAGGCAGCAGCAAAACACACAATCAGGAACAACTTTATACCAGGCTACTGAAAGTCAGATGGAAAACCTTGCATCAAGTGCAGAGAAGAAACTAAAACCAACTCTTCCACTTAAAAGCCATATACAGCTTTTTAGCATATTTAAAAGTGTATTACTGGAAGGCTCAAGCAACTGATGCTAATGAAGAGACCAGTCTAGAGACACAGTAGTAACAGACCTGTAATGAGTGTTCCTGAATATTCTGGTAATACTTCCAAATAAATTCTAATAAATGAAACAAATTATTTCTGATTGTTTGTTGCTAGCAGAAATTTAGTTTCTCAGTAGCTTTATTCTTTCTAGGAGGTAAAGGATAATAAAATAACCAGCCACTCCACCACATGGGGTAAGTGCCATGAGGTAAGGAACTAAGCAATACCCGTGTTCGGTAGCATAAGGGGTCTGTTAAACCAGAAGCCAGTTTTCACAATCAGTTCAGTGAAGAACTACATCTGGAGTAAATAAAGATGAGTCTTCTTTCTCTAAGGATGCAACCTGCAAAACCTCCAAACAGAATGCCAGACCATCCCTAATAATACCTCACTGAAGGAAAGAAAAAATTCTAACGCAGGGCCCGCACCCCCTGCCTTTCCCAAACAAGACAAACCTAAAAACAAGACCTAAATGCGAGCACAAACTATAGAAAAGCTCATTTATTGTTTGGGCTGGAATCACAAATAAGTGCATAAATTCCAGGCTGTAGTCTAATTTTAAAACTGTAAATCTTCATTGTATTGATATGGCCAAGGGCTCTTTGGTACAACCTCAAAGACACGTTAAAAAAAAAATTGCCCAAGCAGGACTTGACAGCCATCAACTGGAAAGAACTGCTCTAACCTCTACTACAGAACTGGCTTTATAAGAACCCCACTTTAGACTAAATAGACTAAATGCATTATTAAGTAATTATTCCTTGAAATAGGCAGACAAAAAATTAATTAAACATAGAAAAATTCAAGGCATTTTTGATTATTGGCACCAGAAATACAGGGAGAGCTGTAGTTCAGAGAAAATCGTTCCTACATGAGAGTTGGTGTGAACCTTCTCTGATGATACTTGGATTTAGCCAGAATTTTTGGTTGCCCAAATCAACAGAACCACTATACTTTAAATGCAAGTTCCCATACCGAGAATAGCTGTTGCTCACTTGACAGAAGTGACAATCCCAGCTACATGGAGTGCAGTAAACCAGACAGAAGTATACAATGTCATTTCTTTCAGTGTTAAAAGTTCTCAAAAGGAACATAACTAAAGAACCCATAATCTCATAGTATATTTCACCAGTCCTGTTTTGGGATTTAATTTTTCTGACACTTTTTCAATTGCTTTACACTTTAGAATGTCGGTTGTAAGAAAAAGGGCATCAAAATGAAAAAATATTATATTCTGCACCTTTGCTATACGATGGATTAAAAAAAGAATCTTTCCCCTCTAAACCCATTGTTTGGTTTTGTTGGGCAGGAATGCAACTGAAAATTGCCCAAATCAAAACCTTACGTACACTTTCTTGTCCAGGTGAGTTACAACTTGGCTCTGCAAACAGCAAGTTTAACATGTCAATGACAGTGGGGCAGATGCACCAATTTTCTTTTCTCAGCTCAGAAGCATCATGAAAGCATCTACTAACATTTGCAATTACTCACAAGGTTTAGGCCAGTGTCTAAAATAGTTTCTAAACTCCTTTGGCTGTGTTGGCTTTCTGCAGAGGCAGGCAGGTGCTGAGAGAGAGAAGACAACTGGGAAGCCAACTTCTCTTTCCGTACTCACTGAACATCCAAACTGAGTGCCAACAGGCAGAAGCTTTCATAGTGCCGCACCAGAGGTTTCTTCTTTGGCTGAATTGCAGCATACAGCTTTCCCAAAAGAACAGGGAAAGGCTCGGGTGGAAAATACTGTCTGTATACTGTAATAGTCTTGACAGGACAAAAACAACTGCTCAAGAATTACAGTGAGGAAAGGCCTGAGTGATACTCAGATAGAATGCAGATAAAGACGAGTTCAGCATCAGCAGATGTTACACTTCCTGGTCTTAACAAAAATAATAATTACTGCAGGCCTGGAAAATGAAAAGCACTAGTGAAAGACTAGAAGGATAAAGGGAAAAATAACTCCAAGCAAATAAAAGAACACCACAAGGTATCTGGCTACGTTTTATTTTTGAAATTAGTCTTTAAGGCACAAAATAAATCTAAAAAATAGGGCTGGATGTATGAGGGGAGGGGCAGAGAAACTGTCTGAACTAGAGAGGTGTGAATGCAGCTCTACAATTCACTGTCAGATATGACCTGGGAATGCTCCCAGGGCAAGTGGGGGAAGATGGTGAAAAGTAGAGGAGCGTTCTTATTTATAAGAGGTGGGAGGTTGTGGGGTGATTTTTTTTCCCCCCACCACCTCCAAATTTACATACATATAGGTTCCTGGCCAGACTAGAAGTTCCCTTCCCTCCCCTCAGAGAGTTCATTCCAGTTTGTAAAGTAAGACCAGACCACTCAATCTTCCAGTACAAATGTGTGTGTTTTGCTTCAGACAAACTGTAATTTACTATTTTGTTCCCACTCAGAAGCAGAATCCCAGGCATTCAGGATGCCCTTGGATAAAGGGTACATAGGTATCTATACGGAACAGCTGTCATGGAAGAGAAAATGAAAGTTTCAAATGGCCCATGACATGAACTATTCAGAAAAAACAGGATCTCTTGCTGCAGGTGACACTTTATTTTTCTTTTGGTTCTGAATGCATGTAGTGTATCACACAACTGTCTAAAATAATTCTGCAGAGAGTGGATTTAAAAGTGAATTACATGCATGGGATCAACTCCCCCCAAAACTGGGGTAATTCTTGGTACCAGGGCAGGTTTAAGGGCTCCAAAGATCTCCATTTAACTGCTCTGAGAAGAGATCACATCTGTGGACTGGGGGTCACAGAACGGTCCAAAGCGTCCATAGATGTCCTTAGCCCGGACTGCAAAGTAGTATTTGCTGCCAGACACGAACTGTGTAAGAGTGCATGCCATAGGGAGAGGGAGGGCCTTCACCTCCCCGATCTTCTTCCACTGGGAGGGCATAGTGGCACTTGGGTCCTCATGGTAGGCGTAGAGATGGTAACTGTCCACATTGGCACAGCTCCGGTCCACCTCCATGACACTCCATGACAGCACAATTCCATTCTGGCTCTGTACCCGTGCCAGCTTCAGCTGTGGCTTTTGAGGCGGAGAAGTGTTGGCAGCTTCAGGGGGCAGACGTGGTGGCTGTGGTGCCTCTGGAAGTGGGGCAGGATGTACAGGGCGTGGTGGCTCCTAAGCAGCATAAGGGCAACAAGGGAAAGGTCAGAGTTTACAGCAGTTGGAAGGAGCCTTAATTCATCATTCCCCAGGTAACTGGAAGCAAATGAGCCTGCAATCATCCAGCCATCACAACTATCAGTCCTGTGTGCAGAGGCAAGGGAGCAGCAGCAAATGTTGAGAAGGAGTGGGACCAAGGATGCCATAAATTCTTAGGTTATTTACATATAAATCTCAAGCTCTACAACTGATCATTGCTGCAGTTATTTCCCTATATCCTCTTTGTTTCCCAGCCAAGAGGGGATGGAGTGAACACTGTGCTCTTTACCACAACTGAGCAGGCAGGTTCACAATGACTTTGAGCCAATCTACGTTTGAGCTGCTGTTCCCACATTACCCAAAACACCTCAGGCAGAGCATTAAGCTGACATTTCATCATCTTTTCAACAGACAGGTTTTCAGTCACAAACAGAAGAAAGGCTAATGGTGCTACATGGATTTTATCCCTTAAATTCACCACAAAAGCTCAGCCTCAGTTTCCAGAAAATTTTGAAATAAGGGCAAAAATATTTATTTCCAATGATATTTCTTTTTTATACTGCAAAACCAGCCCTAGGTCTCTTGTTTATGTTAGTTAAGATGCATTTAGGAACATGGTTACAATGAGTATGAAATTTTGTTATTTTTCAAGCCTAGGATCTTTCAGGTTGGAATCTGGGGTAGATTTTGGCATTTTAAGTGTTCTGTGTGATACTGGCTGGATTTAATCTCATTATTTTTCACTGGAGAATGCATGAAGTTGAATGGTGTTTAGACTGAAAGAATGGTAAGCCACCTTCTTGATAATATATTTACCATTTCAGGACACCGTAAGTAATGCAACTGCCCAACAGTGAGTGTGCAGGCAACATATTTGAAATGAAATGAGTCAGAGAAAATTCTCAAATACTTACAAAAAGGGGTTTGAGTCAATGCAGAAGTAATCACACCCAAGTGATTAAAAAAACCCCTCTGAAATATGGGAATTGGCAACCTTGGGGATCTTGTTTGCATGTTGTTCTGTTTCCTCAGTTTTGCAAACAGCTGTACTGAAAAGCTCGTGAGCTAATTCATAGCCAAACCATGACTAAATGTTTTTTAGCAGCAGTTCTTTTGTACCCTTTACTCCACAAGTCCGTGCAGACAATTCATGTACTATTTTTCAATATGCACTACTGGTGATTTGGAGAAGGCCAGGGTAAACTAACAGATTGCACAGCTTTTACTATTCTGGGCAGAAGTTGCTGTAGGTGATTGGGTGGTGCTGTGCACGTGAACTGGCTAAAAAGTGTCTAGAAGGCCCATCACTATTCCACAGTTCACACTAAGAAGCAATCTGAGAGGTACTAATGCAGAGACAGGCCTGTATATTGCATCCAGTAATTTCAAAAGCACCACTCACAGCATGCGCTTGCGGCGGTCGATGATGCACTGTCAGCTGAGGTGCTCCAGACCCGAGAGTCAGCCCGTTGTTCACGACATAGGTTGTCTGAGGCATTCGCACTGCCATACCTGTAAGAAGCACAAAGAATACTTTTGAGCATTCAATCAGCTAAACAGAACATTGGAAGACCAACTCCTTGGTTCAGTTGGATGAAACCAAATTTCAGACAGACACACTCTCCTCAAGCTTCCAGCAGACTGATGAAGCACTGCCTAACCATGGTATCACCTCCCATCCCCTGAAGCTGTAAGAGTGAGAAGAGAGCAAGTATTTATGTTTGCAGAGGGGGCAGAATGTCGCTTTAATAATTTGTAGCATGAAAGAAATGGGTGGGGAGGGGAAGGGGGGGAGATACAGGGAGCTTAAGTATGGAAAGAAAAACATCACTTTGAGATTCAGAAAAGAAAAGATAAACGCTGCTGCAGCAGAATGATATCCACTCAGAAAGCTGTGCTATAGGTGGCACTGAAAACAAAAAAGGTAAGTCACAGTCCAAGCTGCTTGTCCTCCCTCACAGAACAGACACCATGATGGATATTACTCACAGGCATCACCATTTCATTCATTCCCACAGCAAATTGACCTGACTGGCAGAAATAAACTAGGCAGTTTTATAGCCTTGTACATAATATCTAAAACTCTTGCAAGCTACCAAGTTTTCATTCATTTTATACTACATTTAATTCTCTTAAGTAACACTTTATCTATTCACTGTTGGAACATGTATGTTCTGTGAACTCAAAGCTTTTGCTCATTGTTACGGGTTGCCTAGAGTGTCCCTCCATTTCCATCTAGAAATACAAGTTTCAGGGCAATCTCTACCACTCCCTAGAGTTCCACACCTCTGTGAGATGGAAGCATTCTAATATTCCAGAAGATAAGCTCAGAGAGCAACACATATCAGGAAACCACAGCTATTGAATGGCAATTTCTTCTCTATATAAACACTCACCAAGCTACAATCACAGGGGATGAGTGTCAGAAGTCTATGATCTGCAACTCTGAGGCAGGGAGTTCAGAGTGCTAAACCTTAGCACTTTATAGTAATAGCATTTAACACTAGGTAGATGCTTCACATCTTTTTCGTATTGGCACATCTATCTAAGAAGCTGATGAAGCTGTGCAAAGTCCTGTAGGATAGACAGTCACCTGAGCTGGCTATTTCTCATCTATGAGAATCCTATCAGGTACACTGGTTTAGTATGACTGTGGTTCTGTCTCAGGAAATTACAATAATCTGAAGATGGTCAGAAATGCCTTAATAAGATATAAAGTACAAATGTAGCATTATTTCTAGGCATAGTACTTGTAGAGATCTTACTCTGGAAGCATCTACTCATCGCACTAAAGACTGTTGCAATGATAATATAAACCAATATACATCAGTAGCACCATTTCTGAAAGCTGCATAACAGAGACAGTGAAGAAGGTAGAAGAAACCAAACACTGGAAACTCATGATACCTAAAAGGAATCAAGAAACATTATTGTTTTTTTTGTTAATAATATGTGAAAACTCTCTACACCCAGTATGCAAATATGAAGCCTTGATATAACCCGCCCCCTGCCGACCAACACAGAGCACCGCAGGCTCTGCCCCTCCGGCGATCCAACAGCGCCCCTGCTGACCGTGGTTAGAATTGTGCCAAAAGGCAAAAAGTACTGAACTGTTTTTGGTGGGAACTCTGGGTGCAAGATTGTTGTTTGGGTTTTTTTTGTTCTTTTGTTGTGCTGCCTACACACATATATCCTTTAATAAAGGGCTGTTATCTTTTCTTTCTCCATATTTCCTCAACTGGAGCCTCTTAATTTTGGATTTACAATTGCTTAGAGGGAGGAGTTTGGTCTTCCTCATAACTCATCCTTTGTAACAAACACTTCAGTCTCATTAAACGGAGACAGCTGGGCACAGGACATAGAGATTTGTAAGGAATTATATTAGGATGTCTGAGAGAAATGTGACTTTTATACAGGAAATCGAACATGATTTACTACATATAAATATGTTTTAATCTTATACCATAATAAAAGAATGGTCTCCATCTTTCCATGGAACATGATGCCAAGCACATTACCTCCTGCTACCTTGTAAAGTACTCTGTATGTCATCCAGAGATGCTTAATTGGCAGAGTTAGTGCCTGAGATGACTTAAATACAGTTTTTCTTTATTTACATAGCTGCAGGTGGAATTTCTTAGTAGCCTAAGATTTTTCTCAAGTCTGTAAGCTGGAAAAAACCTCTTAACCTCTGTAACTTGGACTAGTATTGTAAAGAGACCAAACGGCAAACGCAAACCAAAAAACTAAATCCCACATCCACGAGGCAGCGTCACGGTAAGAAGTGCATGGAAGGAATCATCCCCTACCTCCAGCCTGCGGGTTGACTGGCCTTAAACCTGGATTTGTCATGACAGCTCCTCTTACAGGATTCTGAGCTGGTGGTGCAGGAATAGTGGTATAGACCACCTGATGGTTAGCAGGGGTTCTTGGTATAGGAAGCTTTGGAGCAGTTTGAGTCACTGGTCGATGAGTTACATTCACTGTTGTCGGAGCTGAAAAAAGACAGACAGACCCTGGAATCAAATTCCATGACATGAAGCTATATGCCTACTCCAGAGTGCACATCTCCTTTGGAAAACTGACTCATCTGAGTCATGTAAAATAAAAACTGGCTCTGTGAAATTCTATCTGATTTTGATAATGCAAGAAAAGTGAAAACAGTCTAAACAAACAGTATTTTCACCTGAAATGTTAATGTCAATATATATACAAATTTCTAACAGAAAAGATAAATATTATACCTCCCCTGCTCCCAAAGGTCCTGAATGTAAGGACAGTGGTGGAGAACCTAAAACCCACCACCAAAGAGCCTGCAGAACAGATCAGTCGTAAGACAATTTCAGCACCAACTAATCTTCAACAATCATATACAGCAAAATAGAGTAAAATAAGGGAAAAAAAGAGAGGATCTATGTTTCTTTATGTTAGAAAGAAAGGGAAAAAACTTAATCACACTACAGACAAAATAATATTCATCTAGGGACTGAACTTCAATGCCAGCCTTGCCACTCACTCAGCCAAAAGGATTAACTGCCAAGTGCACAGGGACAGACGTAGGAGTGATGTTGATAATATTTTTTCCCCATTACTTGTATAAGGCAGCTATTACAGGTTTTTTCTACTTCACTTTTACAAACAACAGGATATTTAATAACTTCCCGTCCACCCTTAGTAGGATTTCTTCCTCCCCATGGAATTAATTTGATCCTGAACTCCTTCCAAACCAATAATACTATTTTTCCCTTTTACTTCAAAATTTTTTTTGGGGAAAAAAAAAAGTTATGGGAAACTGACCAGAATGAAAGATTAAGAAGTAATCGAGACATTCTGAATATTCACTTGAAAAGATAAGCACAATGTAGAACACACGAGTCAAGTCTAAGAAAAAATCAGGCCCTGTATTCACACTGTGATGAAGTAAGACGAAGTTACCTGTAGGTAACACATGTATAGCGCTCTGGGAAGGCCCACTGGTCGGCACACCTGGCTGCTGCACAGGGTTTGGTTGCAAAGGCGGCAAATTGGGCTGCAAGGGCCGAGCCAAGGGCTGCGTGGGTATGCTCAGTCCTGTAACTGGTGTCTGGTTCTGCTTCTGCTTCTTGCCATCTGCTTTAAAATAAAATAAAGTTATAGACAATAGCAAATAGAAATTTTCATTTCTGAATCAAAATTTTAAACGTCACAGAGTTTTAAAATCTCTTTCCCCTGTCCCCCATTTATAGATTAGTGAGTATATTTCTGAGCATGACATTTCTTTGACCTTTGCATTCTGCAAACAAATCTGCAGAAAATTCATTCAACTCCCCTCACTTTCATCATCGTAATCTCCCCCCACCTCACTCCATAATGTTCTATCCTATCATCATGAAGTCTGCATATTTCAGTGCAATTTGGAAACCTGAATGTAATGGAACACTATGCCAAAGTCTTTAAAAGTTTCTATTAAAAAAAAAAAGAGATCCTAAACCCTTTAAAAGGCCTTGTCTACCTTTGATGCTTATATCTTTTTGTTATTTGCTGACTCTTTCATTTGTTCAATCTGTTAGTCAGTCCTGTTTGTTGCTGTTTTGAATTTTCATGCTATTTGCTTGAAAAGGGGAATCACTTTATTATTTGTAGAAAACTTTATAAAGAAAATTTTTCTCACATTGACATTGTCCTCAATGTGACTTACTGACTTGTGAAAAGTGACAAATAGTGTCTGTATCTGTAGTTTACTACAGCAACATTTCTTCCTCCTTTAGTTTATTTGTGACAACATAAAATATTCATTAGGGTGCAAGTCCATATCTAATCAAGCCTCTGCGTAAGTTGAATAAAAATAACTGAGAAGCTTTTGCCTGGATAGTTCAACTAGATTACAGTAACAGTGGGCAGAGAAGACACCATCAAGAGCTAAAAAGCACAAGATAAATGAGTAGGTTTTAAGGGCACTCATTCAAAAAAGATTTGCCCTAATTGTACATGCAGTAGCCACTAATTTAGTAAAAGAGCATGTAATATAAAAATACGTTAATACTCATTTTACTCTTGAGAAAACAATATAGTGAAGAACACCTTTTTGAAACTTGCAATTAAGTATACCAATTAGATTTCAAACATTAAGAACAGGGTTAATGGCAGCATAGTTCAAAATTTTGTGGTTTTTAGCAGTTTGAGACAATTTTGATGGTCTCAGTGAGCTGCCTTTAACACTAGCTACTAACAGCTTGAAGTAGCAGCACCCTTCAGAAACTGCTACAGGATTGTATGAAATGCAATTACAGAATCACAAAATCATCAAGTTTGGAAGAGACCTTCAAGACCATCTAGTCTAACTGTCATAATCACCCCTAAACCATATCCCCAAATTCAAGACCTCAAAAATAAAACAGTATGAATTGTAGACCTTTTCTGTAGACTCCAGAGCCAAGTTACTTCACTGAAGCCATGTGATCAAAATACAATTTTCTTTCTTTTTTCAAAGTCTATAAAAGGAGCAGTAAAGGGGTGCTCATTTTGAAAACAAAATGTGAGATGTTTCTTGCTCTTTCATCAACTAAGAGGCCTTGTGATTGGTTCAAGCTTCTTTTACTTTCCATGAGTATGATAAATGTCCCAGTGTTCAAATTGCTTGATTCTGAAGAGATTCATACAGAGATGCACACATCTGTTTACTTTAAATATTTACAGACTGATGCACATTTCAACTACCACTGAATAATTCAAGTGACATCAGTGCATTCTTAGTCATGACTTAGAAGATGTGCTTATAATCCAACAAGTAAAATCCCAGACACACTACTGCTGTAAAAATGTAGGTTTTTTTTCCTAGGAAAATGTCAGTCTGGACAAATGTGAGAGCTTTTTTAGTTTTACTTTTGTTTTTAATCTCACACAGAGCAAGTTCATTTATCCTTGACAAATCAAGAACCCTGCTGACATTCCAGCTGCTGGAAACTAGGTCAGGATTGCATGAGCCACAGGAAACGATGAAAGATAACCATTTGGATGTTGCTAAATAAATGGAAACAAATGGCAAAGGCTATGTAAATAAAAAAAACAGCAAGGAAAACAGGAAGACTTGGTGCATAGTAAGCACAGAACTAAGGTTAAAAGTAATTAAGAAACAGTTCCAATATTAAATGAACACAGCATCATATTCATAACAAACATGGAAGTACAGGAGATGGAAAAATCTGATTTATGGAAATGAGCATAATATGGAAATCATTACTACTGAAGGTGTAAGCAAAACTCCTAATCTAATACACAAAATGGAAAAGGGGCTAATTTCCATGCCAGAAACTGGGCCTACAACGCTGCAGTTATAGCAAGAAGGAGTTTTAAACACTGTACTAATTCATAACTGGCATAGTGGGATTACAGAACAGCAAACATGCCATACCCATGTTCAAGAATAAGAAAATAAAAAACATCCAGGAAACTACAGATTTGTTAATCAGATAAAACACCTTATAAAATAAAACCCCGCTACTATGTATTTAATAATTTTTCCTACGAAATAAAGTGGAACATATCTTTCTTAGATCACAAAGCCACTTTAATCTATTGTTTTAATATTCTTATAAAATAATTTGATGCCATCTGCTATACCAATATTTTATAAAAAGGTCCAAAATACAAGTATTATAAGATACTTGCAGACAGAAAAGTATCCAGATTACTTTGATGAAAGGTTGACAATTGTTCTGAACAGAAATTATTAACATGGTTTCTTGAAGGTTACACAGCATTTTAATTAACAATTTTTGCACACATCAGGTGTTATTAGATATTAGTAGATATTAATATCTATTTAAATACCTTTTACAAGTAACATAATTAGGTTTACTTTATATGTGGGTGACAATGTTTTAAAGAAAATAATCAGGATCTGAGTGTTCCCAAGAACACTATGTAAGTGTTGCTCTTCTACTTGCATTAATACTGAACTAATATTCCTGCAGAAAACACCATAATGCTTTAGGTATTTTCTGTTTTGAGGTTGTGTACCAATAAATCTAGAACAACATAAAACTTGCTCCACATTTTCTGTAAACAAAGTGCAGTGGAAAAAAACATTTAGCCAAAGATATACAGATATATATGATTATGCAAAAGCTGTCAGAAGCGTACTCTTCCTCTGTTTAACCTGATTATTATCAGCACACATTCCCAAGAAACTCACTCAAAAATCCGAGTGATCTGTTCTCACTGCATTGTGAAACTCAAGCTTTTACTAGGGTTTTGGTTCCTGTCTTTCTACAGCTTATGTAAAAAATACTGACTCCTCACATAAACTCTAAACATGAACTAATCTGCGTGGCTTCAGGCTATCGGTAAGAGTCTAGCTTCTGCTTTGCAGAGAAGAGACACACAGGAGCTAACCCAGCCTGGAAGTACCCCACTAACCTTCCTCCTAATGGAAGGACAGTTTTCTAAAATGTGACAACTAAGGGGAAAGAATCTCAGAATATCCCACTGGAGAAATTTTTAAGATATAGGCTCGAGCTCCAACAAAGAAGCTGAGGAAGAGTTAAGTTACTACACTGTAACTGAGCTACAACTCCATAGCACTCCTACCTAGAGAAGCATCTTACATGCAACCACAGTGTTGATCTTTTATGGCAATTGTGAGGTGAACATCTACTTAATGCAACCAGGGAGAAAAAAACTCTCTGGAAAATGTTACTTTTGATAGAAAAAGATTAGCTGAAATACATTACAATACTGTGACACACTACTTTAAAACATACCATAAATCCATTTAGATCTATCTGCTCGGTGTCTTTTATAGAATGTTAAAGCAGGACTGGGAAGCTTAACCTTATCTGACAGGCTTGCACAATCCCAGGGCAACCATCTTTTTTATCTTTTTGAGAACTAACACTCAGAAGAGGTAATAGTGGTAAAAACTTGATTGCCTGAGCTATCCTGCCACTCAGCAATTCAAAATCCTGGCTGAAAATGACCTCTGGTGGCCACGTAGTCCAATTTCTTGTTGAAGCTGGACTGTCACCAACACTTAATTCAAATGGCTTGCGGTTTTGGCACAAGAACATTTTGAGAGTGGAGCTTCTACCATCGCTCTGTGCTGCACTACGGCGATTTCTTTTCCGCTCAAGCTCAGCTTGAATCTCCTGAACTTGTAGTTCACGGCTCCGCTGAGAAGTTATGCTCCATCATCTTTGTAATGATCCTCCATGTGGTTGTAAGCTACTATTATGTTGTCTTTTGCTTTGCTCTTTGCCAAACATGCCATGTCTGTTGATCTCTTCTCACAGGTCATACACTTCAGGCCCCCACCACCCTGACTCCATCTGTGAGTCCCTCTCCAGTGCTACCACAACTCTTCTGAGCTCAAGGAAGGGGGAGCCAAAACTGGACACTGTATTTCAGCTGTGGTCCCACCAGTGTCAATATGGGAGGAGTAATTACTTAAACTGAAATGAGAACACACTGTTGGCTCATACTCAACTCAGTGTGCACCACATATTGTCTACTGATAAAAGAACCGGATGGTCAGCTATCTGAATTACATCATACTTCCCTAATACTTGTATACCACATGCACTCCACTTCTAGTGATAACATCACATGGAAGTGTTCAAGGTCAGGCTGGATGGGGCTCTGAACAACCTGGTCTAGTGGAAGGTGTTCATGCCCATGGCAGGGGGGTTGGAATGAGATGAACTTTAAGGTCCTTTCCAACCCAAACCATTCTATGGCTATGATTTCCTCCTCACTGAAAGAAATGCTACCACATGCCAATATGATTTTCTACATTTGTGTAATACAAATAAAGCAATTTAAGCTATCAAGAATGTTTGTGTAGAACCTGAATGCACTAGCTGGAGAAAGAGCTACTGAGGTTGTCCAGAGGAATCAAACTTCTTGGTGGCTGGACTTCAGAATGCAGTGCAGGGATATGTATTTAGGGACCACACAGAAAGAAAATATTATCTCCAATAGCAGAAATATAGGTTTTTTTCAATGAAGATGGCAGCACAATACATAGTCTAAGCACAGACTCTTATTTCTTCTCTGAAGTACTATAATTCTTCACTAATCCAACTATAATTAGATCTGCCTATATTTACGCAAGACTTATAAAATAAGAAAAGTATTCTTTTAGAAGATGAAGTGCATCCAAACTGCCAAAGGATATAAGAGCACAACTATATTTACTCTGATCTTCGCATACAGTTCTAAAGCAAACAACAGATTTGCATTTGGTCTTTAAACCCTTGCAACAAAGCGTTTTAGTTAAACAAAAGATTAGAAGTTGTAGTAATCTAATGCCTGAATACCAACTGCAGAATTAAATGGTCTTTAACTAATCAATAAAGAGAAAAAAGAAATACATCTAGAAGAACTTGCTAAAATATCAAGAACTCAAACGCCTCAAATTACTCTCCAAGCCTAACAGATTTAAGAATAGATAGCAACAATACTTAAATGAGGGGAAAGGTAAAAATCTTACAGACTTTTATTTAACACCTATCAATTTTTTTAACAACAGTTGTATTTAACTGAAACACCAAGGAAAAAATACACTATAAGCAGAAATGTAAGTTTATTACTTTCTGTCATTCACGTGATGAAATAATACTTGTAGTTCAGTTATCCTTGCAGTTAGCAAAATATCTTCCACCTACCTGGAGAAGAGTTATCATCCTCTTCATCCAGTGTAAGATCAATGACACCTCCTGATTCACTTCCTGTGACCTTCCCGCTCTGAAAGACAAAACTCCTTCATTTTGCAAAAGCAAATCCAGAGAACACAGGTGGAAAAGGGACACAAGCTGAACATTCAGAAGGAGAGGTCTCAAAATTGATACTTATTAGAAAGGAACTGATGAAATGAACAGAAGAAGGAAATTTCAGACAAATATCCCAGGACTTGAAGAACAGGTGACTGTACTGCAGTAACAAGTATCAAAGTATTTTTAGCTTTGTAAAGAGTAAAAAACCCTGATGACTAGTAGCATATTGTTTTACAGGTAAATGCTTAACAATTTGTTGTTATAGGGTATACTTCAACGATGACACAACATTTTAATCTGGTTATAATCTGTGCTCTCCTCTGTAGTAGTATAATCTTTTGACAGAACAGTCACCAGGACAATACATTACTTATCTTGAGACAGCCTGGCCTACGTGGTTATTAAGACACTGACTTCACAACAAGAAAAGGGGAAAGCTACACTGGAACCTGTATGCTTAAAAATTTATCAAAAGCAATCAGAAAAATCCAATTGTATCCAGTAATTTCATTACTGCATTCTCACTCATCAGCACAAATTTTAGCATTCTATTATTCTACACATGAATAATAATTCTACATATGAGTAGAGAGATGTAACCATCCCTTCAGCATAAAAGGATCTTTTAAGCTAAATGTTATAGCAAAAAGCCTTAGAGGACCATCAAACAAGATTTATGTTCTGGATCAACTGCTGTCCCTTGGCTGTTCAGACTGAAGGGAACACCAACATTTTCCTGTAGGTGATAAAAAAAATACAGAGGAGATCCTATATATTTCTGTGTTTTACAATATACTTTCTAGGAAAAAACCTTGAATGATATTCTAGTTCCTTGCTGCAAAAATTAGTGTGGTTTCTTCGTTGTTGTTGATTTGTTTTGTGGAAGAGATTGTCTGCTCTATGGCCTTTCATTTGGGTAAAACTAAGCCTTTAAGGAGGTCCAAAAGATGATTCTCGCACAGGCAAGGCTCTGAGAGGCAAAAGAGGTATCATATGATAACTAAATGCAAGCAAAAGTTGTGTATGAATTATCAGTCACTGAATTTGGAGTGCGTGATGTGATTGTTCTCTTCATTATGCATTATTACGGCCTGATTTCTTCTTGCCTTAAGTTTTGATGCTGCCACTGATGAAATTGTGCTAATAAACTATGATACACAATTTGAGTAAGAAATATCTAACTACTTATGTTCACAGGTGATAGAAGAGATCTCTATAGTGACTCTTATCTTTGCTATACATAAACATATTTCAGAATTATTAACCATGGAATTCTTCTGTTGAGTGGTTTCTATTTAAAATACTTTCTAGCTTCAGTTTTCTTAGTATGATGAGCTGATTTACCCACTTGAACCATAAAAAGCACATTAAAATAATCAATGATAAACTGATTAGCATCAAGTCAAGAGGAATTTCATTCCAACTTGATGATCTTCCCAGTCAACAATGTGTATTTTGAACTATGGCTCTCTCTGCCAGGGGAAAGAAGACTGAAAAATGGAGAGGGAGATTTATAAGGAACTGGAAAAAGAAAAAAGCTAACACCAAGATATTAATTTCTTTCCACTGTAAAATACATTAGTCTGAAGTAATTTCCTTCAAATTCTTCCTCTGCAAAGAAATACAAATTCTTAGGAAAATACTCTGTGTGACAGCTAACTGTTTTGAAGCCCTACTTGACTGTGCCAGTCAATAAAGTTCTTAGAGCTTCCAAGTGTCTGGAACACCAAAAATCTTGAGTTAGTTAAACAGGCATGTATTAAATCAGCTGACAAGGTTTCATTCATGCAATTCTCAGGAAGAAAGACCTTCTCTTATTCAGCCACACTATTCAAGGTTTTCTACTAAATGACCCTGACAGCAATCATCAGGAGCTATCCATCCATAAGCAGTTATATTCTTTCAGCAACCCACACTAGAAGCTGCAGATCAGCAGGGCAGCCTTTTGAGCGGTGCTCTGTGGTACATCCCCCAGTCCTAGTTCCAGGGCACACACTCCAGCTACTCCAAGCAGATGTTGTACCCTACACACAGCACTCCAGGCAGTGCTGACTCCCCAGCCTCCCCAACTAGATTCCCCCTTTGTTCACCAACCATGCATTTCCCTCAAATGAAATATAAGGGTACAGGAAAATTTTAAGGAAACTTGAAAACCCAAAAATGCTGAACACTGTGTTTCCTACCTAGGGGAGCACAGTGTAATCCCCACACAGAACAGACTGCTAATTATGCCTGCCATAAAGGCATCCACCTGCATTCAAAAGGAGGCGAAGTATCCATTTCTATATTCTGTAGTGTTGGCACACAGTTTTCAGATACCTGTAGGCATCTCAACTCCAGGAATGAAAAGGAAATTCAGGAACAAGTCTTTCAGCTCCTAATTTAGCAGGCATTTGGATAGAAACTGGCAAAGCAGAGAAGCAAAGTCAAAGCATTCTGGTCTACCATGACTTTTTAGTTATCTCCAAATACAGGAATCCAACAGCATTAACCTGCCTCAGTTGATCTCTGCAGAAGAGCAAGATGATGAAATCTTAACACCTTTTCATCAGTGCAGTCACACTAATGGAATAATTAAAATCATTTAATGAGGACCCCAAACATATACCTGGTGCTTTAGTTCACATATCTAGCAAGTCTTAATAAGAAGAGACTCAATCATCTTAGCATATCAAATAAACTGAAACCGAAACAAAATAACCACATCAATATAAAGTGACTTGTATCCATTTAAAATGCCACAGTTACAAAAAACAAATGCAAAACCAAAACCAAAGCAAAGCAACCAAAGCAAACAAAATCACAACCCCTCAAACAACCCTTTCATCATTTGTCAGAAACAGCTCACCACTCTCCACACAGACCACAATTCGCATTAAATCTGATTGTTTACAATAGCATCTCGGGAATTTCTAGTAATCAAGCAGAAAAAAAGTTTACAGTGAGACTGAAAAGAAATGTAAGCTACCAAACTCCCTCCTCCATCCTTCTGAACGGCTCATGTATCTTAATGTATATGCCCTTAAATTCCAAGTAAGTAGAAATCCTCCAAAATACTGCCATACTGCCATTTTGGACCTGTTTTATCCATAGCAGGTGAGCAAAGTTTGTACTGCCTGGAAGTAGCAATATCATAGACTGAACCATCCAATTAACCACAACTGTATCTGAGCTGCCTTCATTTAAATTTCTTTCTGCTTTCATATGGCAGCCAGCAGTGTAACAATCTTAACACAAAACAATGCCACGAAAAAAGTGAATTAAAAATGGAATTAAAAATTAAACCTAACAAACCCTACTCTGGAATGTCAGAGTTTTAAATATATATATGTGAAAAAAATATTAGGAAGAAAACAAGAAAAATACAAGTCTTCATATTTTCCTAACTTCCTAATTTTAATATAGTCCCATGTTTATTCTTCAGCTAGGTTAACTTAAATTTGCAATTGAGATGTTTTGCATGAAAGCAACGTGTGCTGTAACTTGAACATTTCATACTACCACAAATATGGGAGGATGGGGTAAGTGTACTGTAAAGTTACTTTGCTATTCCGTGTTGTGCACCTCCCCTGAACCAGCCTGCCAAGAAGGCCCTTCAATTAACAATCTTGATCTGTTTTGAAAAGTGTGCTCTTTAAAGAAAATCTTGTCAAATTGCAGCCCCTCTGTCACAGCTGATTCAGCCTGCAAAGTCTCGTCCGCACCTCCTGCCATTACCAATATGTAACTATCTGTTTGCGTGCCAAATGCCCCAGGCAAGCATCTAACTTGGCAAGTGTGAAGGAGAAGTATTTTAACAGCAAGCACATAACTTGTGAAAGCAGCAACTGAAAGACCCTAGAAGGGAGGGCAAAACTGAAAAAGTAAATACTCGTCCCTTTCAAATATTTGAGTGAAAGCTGCTAAGACCTGAAACAGGCAGACACCAAGTCATAACCTCTTCTGAACACCTCTTTATCAGTTAAGCTGAAACTGCTTTATAGTGCATATGGAAAAAAAAAGAATGAAAAGGAGGTATAAAATAAGTGCAACTTTTCAGATTTCTGCATTTTTTCTCACATAATATTAGAAACTGATACTTCTAGTTGCAAAACTTGCTCAAAAGTGATCTATAGTACTGATTCTTCTGAGTAACCATTTTCAGATTTTCTTTACCATGAAAACTACTAGAAACAGACTTTGTTTTAATTACTTATGTAAAATCTCTATTCATATTTCAGTAATTACACTTTAATTCAGAGTTTTCTACAAACGATCAGTAAAAATGACCTATACTCACAATTTCATGCATTTTCTACTGCACACACATAGACCATACATCTGCTTTCTTCCAATCCCAACCACATTCTTTTTAAGAATTAAAGAAAATACTGAGAAACAGATGTACCAACAAGTTAAGATATACTTATGGGGAGAAGCAGGAATAATACAGTTTTCCTTGAGAAAGAAAATAATTATATATCGACTTTCTGGGACCAGTATCATAGGAATATTATATAAATTTTAAAAAATAACTATAAAAGAGGGGTTCTGAGAGATAATAAAAATCCTGGAACTTGTAAAAAAATGCATAAATGCAGTGAATAGGGCCACCTGAAGTCACAATTAAGATTTGCAATAAAACCAATGTAAATGTTTTATAAATAAGAGCTTTCCTCCTTCTTTTGGAAGACTGTCATTATATCCTCTATGTCATTGACTGCAATATCTAATAATTAACCTACGCACTAGCAAATAGTAGATTAATAAAGGGGAATCAGAAAGGAATCAGCCTCACAATAAAATGAAGGGCTATCTCTGGTGTTCAGGTGATTCTGAAGCAGTTTCCTCATCTACCTCTAGAAAACTAGGGACACTGAGACAAGCTACTATCATTACATGTTTTTTCCCCATGCTGAACCATTTTACTGTTGTAAAATACACTGTAGTGGGAGAAAGAATATCACCATAGCTTTGCTAATCAGCAACTCTTTCAGATCGTTACTGCTGCAAATTAGGTTGATTCATCATTTGAATTTTGAAAAGAAAGAGAAAGAAAAAATGCTAGGGGTAGGTGTCTGTAAAAGAGTTATTCCAATTCCACAAGGATAACAAATGCAACGAAAGAGATGGGATTTAAAGGTCAAAGCACATATGGCAGACATGATATTGAGAAAAGAAGGTTATCTCTTACCACATCTACAACTGTGAAATTTAACATAGAAAGAAGTTACATCACCACAGCATACATACGTCAATGGCAAACTACTGTAGAAAACTTGGAAAGAAATCTCTAAAACTCAAACTGAACAGCTGGGTAACATGCACATGTACTGTACCACATGAAAAACTAAAAGCTACATGTTGGTATTTTGAAGAAAGTTCTGAATATGCACTTCTCTATTTAAATATGATGTATAAGATTTTAAAATTTTGATATTATATAACGCCACAGTTCAGTTCATCACATAGAGACAACAATGTTATTAATTGTAATGCCACCTGCTTTTCATAAAGGAACATTTCAGTATCTAAAAGTTAAAAATTAAGGGGAAAAAATGCAAGAACAAAAAATATATTGCAAACTAAGTAAAGACCAAAATTCTGAAGACTATGTGTGGCACACTGACACAGTGCAAGCAATTTTATTATTAATAGTTTCTACTGTAACAAACTAGAAAAAAATCTGGAGGTTGTAAAACAGACAATCCATGAAGCATCACACCACCACAATAATACATGACGCACCAAGGCGTTATATAATAGCAAAATCAATCTTAAATTATGGGGAGTGATGTTAAAAATATGTTTTGGGAATGATGTGTGTGTGGAGAGGGTGGCAATACTGTGTTGGTATGCATAACTATACGGTTGATATTTCATTTTCAGTTGTCCATATACAAAACTACAGATTTCAAGCACAGTCTAAGCAGTTGTGGAAATGACCTTCTTTATACATTTTTGAGCACATTTCAGTCACTGACTGTTCAATGTCAGAATTATCATTTCTTAACAGTAATTTTTTCCAATGCAATAACTCCCAAAAAATTGAAGTAATTATTTCAGCCTTGCAAAGATGTCATGAAAATCCACTCAACCAGGTACCAAATATATTTGTCATCTCTTACCAAAATAAAAATGAAAATGATAATGCAATGAAGTGAGCAGTTTACCAAGATCATAGTATACACAAACAAGATTTCACAGGGCTGCAATACATGTCTTGATAGTGTGTGGTTGCATACTTGTATAATACTCAAATACTTTTAACAGACATTTTACGTATTGTATTCACAAGACTCCTGCATTCCCCGTACCCTCAACTGGTACTGTGCAACACTTTCCACAGAACGAGAACAGTACAAGCATGGAAAAAATTAATAACCAGTCACAGTAACCCCCTAAGTATTATATACCCTCTCATTTCTTTGGTGCAAAGAGCAGAGGTTGCCTTAGCTACCCCTATTAACAAGAACACAAATAAGAGACTGGTTGCCAGAAAAGCTGGTTTTAGATGTTAGCAATCATAATTCCAACTAAAAGTCATAAAGAAACACTTGACACAATGCTAACAGTACTTTTCTACTGCTGTGATTTGCTTTTTCCTTAATCAAACAGTTAAAAGGGTATATAATAAATACATACATGCGTGCATGTGCACACATGTGTCTTTACTGGTTCTTACTCTTTGAAGGTGAAACATCTACCTCGTTTCCCCAAAGCCCAGTGACAGTTTCCCAACAGCATTATGTGGGAAGGACATCTTGGATAGTGGAAGACCATCTTACTAAACAGTAAATATATTTGTAATACTTTTTGGATTTGTTTAATGCAGCTTTTAAAAGCTATTATCCATGTCTGAAGTAATGATATAATCAGTTAGATTGTTTTAATATTTTTCTCAATTTTTTGGCCCCAAATAAGCCTACAACACACAAATATGTTTACTCATTAAAAGCTGCTCTCAATAGCTGGGGGTGGTTTAGGTAACACAGATATGATTGCAGGGAAAGACGAATCACTTTAAAAGTCACACAAGAATGGATTCACCTTAATTTTGTTCTTTAAAACAGTCATCCAATTCAGCTACATGATATCCTGGTAACATCTTTATAATTTAGATTTCTAATTAGCCACAGGCAAAGGTTCCACCTTGCAGATGAGAGCTAGTAGCATTTTAAACAGCATAAACATAACCCCAGGGTCAGAGACAAAAGTCAAGTAGCCCATTTTACATATATACTTATATATTTATTTTCAGTGACAAAACCATGAAATGCAAGGAAACATATTCATCAATAATGCTACAACAATATAGAATTAATAGCTACTTATAAACTGTAAGCTGACATATCTACTTTGCTCACATTTCTGAAGAGATATTCACAGAGTTTAATACACAGTGCAAAGTAAAGGGATAGGAGTTATAAATGTACTTTATTAACGTTTTACCAGATGAATTTCCAATAGTCAGAAAAATAGCTTAAATTAAACTGTAGTTCAACCAAACAAATCAAGGTATGTCAAAAACAATAGGAAATGGATAGCACACTGCAGACTTAAATTTAAAAAACTAATATTAGCTGAAAAGTGAAATGCACAGCTTAAATTTAGACTGAAAAAATGGTTTAATCCGTAAGAGGATAAGGTACACCTGGAGTAGAAAATAGGGGAAAAAAAGACTATTCACCTGACCTGGTGCTTTAATAAATATGATAAAATCATTCTTGAAGATTGACTTAGGCCAGCCATTTTTAACACATCCAATACTGTTCAAATTTGTTCACTCTTACTTTATGTTACAATATAATAAAAGCTGCTTTCATAGATTCTCTCAGTATACCATAGCTCTATTTATATATTATATATAATATATATAAATCCTGTATCTATAACTGGGATACATACTAAAATACTTGAAAAACCATTCTAAAGATTTGCTATATAATTAAAGATGCCTTTGCCTCTGTAACAATAATATTTACCCCAATACATTAAAAGTGCTTGTCATGTCTTCAGAAATGCAACTCTAGGACCCCAGACACCAGAATGGCTGTTGGTAAAACTTCTGGGACTGAATAACAACTCTTAAATTTCTGTGTATGCAAGAAAAGGTGAAAATAACAGACTAATACAAACATAGTAAGATGCCCCCTCCCACATCCCTGTGGCCACTCCTCTTGGAGCAAGAAACAGAGGAATGCAGAAAAGGAGAAACAGTTGTACAGCAAAACCATATCTCCAAGCTGCTTACTGGAAACTCTGACTATACTGACCCCTAAACAGCAATTACTGAGAAACTGTACAGTTCAGGATAACCAAATATACCAGACTAAAACCACAACAAACCCCAAAACACATTCAATTTCAAAGCATCCTTTCCGTGCCTTCAAGTATTTGACACTGCACAAAGGAGCTCTTCACACAGTACAGAAAAAATGCACAGATTAAAGAAAATCTCAGATTAAAGAAATACTCTCAGATATTGTGCCAAATTCATAAAAACAAAAAGTAATTAGGGTACCCCTTGAAGTAACAGCCCAGATTTTCAAACTTAACAGGAAAACACACAGAAAACAAGTCCTAGATTCACATCAGTAGTACCGAAGCTGAATTATGAAAATGAGATGCAAACCTAAATGTATGGATGTATTATTAAGGTTCCAGTCATTCCCCACTGTTTTCAGTCATCCCCATCAAGGGAAATGGAATTTAAATCAATAACATAGCTGCCAGTACTTAAAAAATTAGTTCAGTTGATTTAGGCAAGATTAAGTGCTGGGGGTTTTTTTTGGCAACTGAAATAGTCTTATTTTAGGGAAAGATCTAATTAGAAAATTCAAGAGTGATAGATGATAAATTTCTTTCAAAGAATATTTGTTACATTCAGATTTTTAAAGTGAATTTTAAATGATGATTAACAATTTTGCACCAAGTTTACAGTCAAAGTCTAAATTTAAGTTTAGATAAACAAACTGTATTTAACCGGGTAGCTGACCAACCAGGTTCACTTATAGTGGGAAAATAATAGGAAAAAAGGAAACTGTTATCTTGCTGTTTGAGGTTCTCTGCTGATACTGTGACTGAGGAGTACAATTCATGTCCATTTTGATACAATTCATGATGTTCACAAAGCATAACCTGTACTGCAATGAATAAAACTGACTTGAAACTTGACCCCCTGCTCCCAGTATTACTGTACACATACCCAAAGTTGACTTTTAAAAAGCAGCAAAACACCCATTCTGTTTGTCTGCTTCAGTTTTTCTAGAAACAAAATACATATAGGAAAGATTCATTTAACACTTTAGGTGGGAGGGGAAACCGGAGAAAGATTTTTCAGTTCTGGAAGGTTAGAAACATGTTCCATTAATAAGAATTAATTCGAATATTAACGGAAAGCTTAGTGAACAATGACCCCAGTTCATATGAAGCAATACTTCCTGCTCAAACTAGGAATACTTTTCTCATTAAAAAAACCCCTCTCCCATACAAAAAACCAGAAGCTAGCAATACTGCGGTCAGTAGCTTTGAAGTATCAGGTTCAAACTGAAGGTAGCAAGAGGATACTGTATAGTTGGTGCCAACAGAATTAGAATTTAACAAATGAGAATCCAAAAATACCCAATTATATGCCAACAGAATGGAAGTCAAGTTAGAAGCCAAATGATGATCAAAAAGAATCAGAGACATGCCAAAATTGGCCAAATATTCTCTTTTTCTATTTCAGTCACTGAGTAGATTTGTATTAAAGAACGAAGCCATCAGCAATATGCTGCTACAGTAAGTCACCCAGATACAGTTAGGACCAGAGCAGGGCATGTGCTCAGTATGACCACAGTACACAGCAAGAGGGAACAAAAAAGAATAGTCTTCTGGCAACATACTTTACTTGTTTCTGCAGGATAAATGTACAATGCCAGTATGCTGGAAGATGCATACTGAGAAAAAAACAGGAGTATTTTTTGGGGTGGAAAGTAATACATACCCATCCTGGTGAAAGTTTAGGGTGAATTTCTTCAAACAAGAAATTAAATTTGCCAGTGTGGTTGAATTATGAATTCTATGAATCCCTAAAATTTGGAAATCTGTGTTACCCTAAATATATACCTAGATTATATATCTAGAATAAGTTCTTGCATACTGTAAGAACTTTTTGCCCTTTGTTTTTTCACTTTTTCTTCTATCTAGCCATTAGAAGGGATTACTTTTTTACCATTTCTATTTATTTTAGGCTTGACAAAATTATAATTCTGGATCCATGTTTTCTTTCCTCTAGTCATTGACGCTGTAAGTTAATGCTGCAACTAAGGAAGTACAAGACTGTGCAGAAATAATTTTTGTATTAACAATTACATCTGATCAATAATCTCAATCATTGTAACAGTAGCAAATAAAAGTGACTGTAAATATAATACACAAGATGACTACACAGCTTTTAAAACTTAATTGTTAACATGATCCATCAGAAAATGGAGGATTGTGCTAGTCTTAGACTTTGGAAAATGGATGCATTAAGTATGAGTAACCTACTCAAGGCCACAAAGGCAAACATCATCAGCCAAGATAAAAACTCAGAAGTTCAGGCATCAAGCCCTCTGTGCAGACTATAGCAGTGTCTGTGTAGACTATACACTACAATAGAGTGATAAATCTCATCCAATATTTGAAAGCCTATGCCAGCAAGGAAGTTCTCCACAGAATTAAAGAATTTATCATGGTCAATCTGTCATTTCAGCTGAGATTTTTCTCTTTTTTGTCCATTGCTGAGCAACATAAACACTTCCAGTGAAGTCCTTAGTGTGACAAACCATGTGGTGCACGTGTGTACACACATTTGAAAAGGACAAGGCAATTCTTATTTCATTCAGTTAATAAAATGGAAAAGTTTAAACGCTCCACTGTTTCTTCTTCCAAAGTGGACCTACCATAACTTGTGATTCCTATGATCAGTTTTCTGTTTTTATTTACAGAAGATCTCTTATTTGTTAGAATCTCTGACAAAAATTATTATTCCTATATCCACTATCCTGAGAATTTCTAATCTGTAAAGATCTATGAGAAATTTAATGACAGGATCAATTTACTACTCCGAAGAAGTTAAAACCAAAAAAAATATTTGGATAGGGTTCAGTGGGGAAGAACAGGACATACTTCTCGTGAATTATACTATACTGACAAAGATTATACTGCAAAGATGATGTGAAATGTAATGAAGGCGTGGGTGAGAGGAAATACAAAAAAACCTTTTGCATGCACAGAGACAACACTTGGACTCTAATTACCTGCCATTTAAGCAACAAACCTGTCCAGCTCTTTTGAGAGTTTTCCCCATTTCATGCACAACTGAAGAGATCCTAATTTTAATACCATGCGTATCAAACAGTGCCTTTGGAGAACCGAATAACTGAAATCTTAAGCCAAAATATTAAACAGGAAAAGGAAAGACCTGCAATGCAAATCTGCAGCTCACAGAGAGGAATCAATTTAGAGGAATGGTAAAAAAAAAAAATAAAGGCACAATCCTCTGGTAGGTGTGATAACAATTTGAACAGAGGGCAACAGTGGTCAAGCAATTCCAGGTGTTTTCATGAATATGTATATATTTGTAGTGCATCTGCATCCATTTAATTCAGCTTCTACATTCTTGGTGCTCTTCAGTAATCAAGTATTTGATTTGTAAGATGCTACATCAGTGCCAGCAGGCACAAAATGGTATGATAAATACACTCCTCACAAAATATAAACCCCACGCTCTTAGTGAAGAAAGCACATCTTCAGCTAAATGGAAATCAATATTTCCCTTTAATATTTTTAAAATAGCTCTGCTCAGCCACCTAAAGAGTGCCACAAAAAGTCATACAAACTCCAAGCCCCGCTCTGTTTAAATTTCTGTTCCATAGCTCACATCGTGAATGCGAACAGGATTCTTCTTGCTTAACTAGACCATAAGAAATTTCTTTAGCAGACCAAGTGAAAAAACAAATCTGATAATTTTTCCATTTTAGCAATTCATTTGAAATCAGTTCCATTAGAGAAGCATCAAGTCATTGGTTCTTGTTTTATCACACGCTTTATAAAGACAGGTTTGTTACAACAGCCTTGAAGGGGACCGGCAGCTAGGTTCCCACTGGTCACATTCTTGGGGAGAAACACCTTGGAAGAACTGTGATTCAACAGGACAGGGCTTTTGCAATTTAGAGCTGGGTGTCCCTCGGGGACTAAAGCCACAGAATTAATGCCAGGTGGCACCGCTGATTTCGCAGGGAATAAAATTTTGTTTTGTTCTAGAACAACGTGTTTTACAGAAGAGGTGGAGGCACCAGATAGTGATTCTTTTATCACTTCATTTGGGATCTTGCTATATAGGTAATTGGGAGCATTATTTTCCATTACATCTGACCAGGCCCTGTAGCGAACCTCTGCAGATCCCCAGTAGTGTCTAATAGCAGACTCAGAGCGATGGCCTGTCACTGCCATTATTTCTCTAGGCCCCAGTCCTGCTTCACACAGCAGCTGAATGGTGGTAGTTCGGAGAGAATGATTGGTGTACCGCTGAGAGAGCCGGGCTGCCATACTTATCCTGGGCATCATGGTACCCAGGTAGTTCACACCCATTGGTTCTCTTTTGTACCAGACAGGCTGCTCTTGCATTTGCTCTGATGTTAGCTTTAAAGGGTGCAGATAAAAGGCAGGGGGTTCTGGAGGCAGCTTGGACAAATAAAGTTCCAATGAAAAAACAGGACAGTTTGGGTCACCTGGCATATCATACATTTTACCCATTTTATGAGGATCTTCTCCATTTTTTCCTTTGCCAGGATACCTAAACATAGCATATCGACGCCCGTTCTTGTCCTTCTCAACAACAAATGCATCCGGAGCCAGATCTCTCAAAATTTCCCTCCCTCTCTTGGCAAAATGCAACTGCAAATCAAACCACACCTTGTTGACGAGTGCCAGTGGACTGTGCAAACCCAGCACACCAGACTGTTTAATCTTACGCAAGTCCTCAGCAGCTATAGGAGGATGGTGGTGAGTCTCATCCTTCCCCTGCATGCGCAGCATCTTCAGCACGCTCACAAACACCATGTTTGCACTAGCAAACTCTTTGTCCTTCATTAAGCAAATCTGACGATTATAAGGTGGCATTTTGAGATGCCGGTTTAAGCCGGCCCGCATTGACTTGTAGCTTGCCACACTGTAGGTATTTCCATCATGATTTCTTATTGTGTAATAAAACTCTCTTAAGATATCATTAAGTTCACTTACTGGGACCAATTCAAAGCTAGGATCCTTGCCATTTTTGGCCAGCCATTGTTTTAATAGGTTAGCTGCCCAGCCAGTCTGCTTGTGGGTGTTTTTGATGCTCTTAGCATCCTCTTCCTCTTCCTCCAAGCCAAAGAGGACATCCTCAGGGAAGTTAAAATTCGTCTGTGCTGCTTCTACTGCTTCTTTATTTTCTGATGAAGACTCTTCCTGTTTCAACTGCTTTTCGAAACAATTGATCAAAGTTGTACCATCAAATATGCCACAGGTATACGGCACACAGTGAACTACTTTTTGATCTGAGAGTTGTGAAGCGTGGAGTAATGTGTAATATTTTGGATTTAATGTAACAAAAAGCAGGTGGCATTAACTGGATTTTTCAAATGATATGGTACGTCAATTCCATATCTCACTACCCAATTAAAATGTATCAGGTCTTTTTTAACCATGGCATTACACATGCTTTAACTGATTGCATGGAAAGCAAACCTAGAACATACACTACAACAGAAGACTGAAAACTGGAAAACATCCTATGTCTTATTTCCCTCCTCCTTGCTCATCTTCCATTGCTAAATGCCACTATCATACACATTCTGTTTTTCCAAATTTTTTTCTTGGTTTCAGACTCTAACTGAAAAAAATTCCAGAATATGCATCCTATACTGAAAATTAAATCTTAAAATTGCACTTCTGATGCAATCATCCATTCTGGTACTGGATTTCCTATGTATCAAGTACTGACAAGTGTTTTAATAGCTATAATCCACAGGTATCTTGTGAAGTTCCAAACAACCATTCTCTATGAAATGCCTTAATAAGAAGGTAGAGTGAGGTACAGTTTATACACTAAAATACCTTTAGGTAGTCTGGCTACCTTTGCCAGACTATTTCTGTGACAGGTGAAAACCAGAATATTGTCCAGTATATTTTCTTCTTGCTTTGAAATACAATTTAGATTTAACTGTACTTTGAAACACTAATGAATTTGTAAATTTTGGCTAGAAGAAATTAATTTTATTCACCTTAATAAAATGACTTCTAACAGCAACGTATAACTATGAGGTGATTTCTGAAATACCTATATACAGAAAGAAAATAATTTATGAATAATTCTAAATAGTTTAATTTCAACCTTTACATTTCAAAGCAAGTTCAACAAATTTTAGACAAGGAATCCAGAAGTACTACATTTTCTCCTTTATCATGAAGTAGCTATTCCTGAAGAAAGCTTCTTTTCCTTTCTGCTTTTCTATGACATATAGCAATCATACATTAGAATTCCAATTTTAACTTCTGGATTAGCACAGAAATGAGAGCACTTTCATAATGTATAAAGTATTTGTAGCTTTAAGTTCAAGCCCTTCAGACAAAGATGGGGCAGGTTTTCTTTGTATATTAGCTCTGTTTTATCAGACAAATTTTTAGTGTGCTCCTAATTTACTAACTCATCTACCTACACAAACCCCATCAGAAAACTTCTGAAAAGATTATCAGAAGCTCATGCTCCAAATAATACTCTGAATCAGAAGAAGAAAAATACAAACGGACAGAAACTAGAAAGGATGGCACAGAAAGAAATTAAAACTGTTTCATTATAAGCAATAAAGGTAGAGAACTTTTCTCCTGTGGATTGTAACTTTAGAATTTTATAAAGAAACAATCAACAACCTACCTGTGTTGTTCCCTCAGCAGTTCGCTTGTTTGCCGAAGTATCTGTTGGTGGCCTGCTTGTCTGGCTGTCTGGGGGGTCAAGAAATCGTTCATTTGCAGTATTTAATCAGTACTAATTACTGCTATCCACTACACAAATTTGGAGACAATATTCAAAACTGTTTGATACTAAACATTCAGTATGTGGCATATCTAACTTTTAGCCCTTATTTTCAATTATAAATATTCAAGTTTGATTAATGTGTTCCCTTCCTTGTAAATTTGACAGTGTATTATAAACATTTTATGAGCAATACTCTTGCCTATCTGAGTACAAAGTATAACTCCAACCTCTCCTCTGTCTGTATGCAAATTGACATGTTACTAAATTGAAAAAATATTACAATTATTAAATATTTTTGTACCAAAAAAACTGACTGAAAAATGGATGGTTAAACAGACTGCAAAATGTATAATTGAGACAATTTGTGCAGGAAGACTGAGTATCTTTACTAGCTCAGCCAAGTATCTAAATGTATCTAAACTTAAGAAGTTGCTCGAACATTTGATGTAAACATTTAAATCCAAATTCTCTCTCTTTTTATTTTAACCAGTGCTGGCCCAAATCAGTGTTTCAATTCTGGTGAGAAAACTATATACACTAAGGCTATGTGAATTGCATAAAATGGGATACATTTTTTGGACACACAGGTCCTTCTTTGTGTCACTGGGTCTCATCTGGCACAACCCTTTTTATGTTGTGTTAAATCATTTTTATTCGCTATAGAGCTAGGAGTCAATATAAAACATAAATGTCCAGCTCCATGGAAGACATATTTTAACACAGGTAACTTAGAGATGGGAAAATTAAAAGAAACCAGTTCTGATGTCAAGCTCTGCTTGAGTTTATTTTAACATTATATTGTGCCAATGACGAACTTGCTATAACTCCAACTCATAAATCTTGAAAACCTCTCAGAAAAAAAGAAAACAAGGTGTGTAAAACCAAAAGTGCAGAGAAACATCATGGCATGGACAAAGATTGAAAGAAAGTATTTTAAAACAGTTAATCTAGATACCATTATTTGAACATTTATTGTGTTCAGAGACATTATTTTAAATACTATAAGTGTACTTCTTTGGAACTAGGTTAGTATTCAGTTGTGATTTTCTCTCCCGTTTTGTTCACTTTCAAGTGTTGTGCAAATTAAGTTCCTGATTATACTTTCCTCTCAGTATGTCTTTGCTTAGAAAGGCAGTCAAATTATTTTGAGAGACTGTATTAAAAATAAATACCAAGTTGTTAATGGTAGAATAGAGGAGTTTCTGACTTCCTGCTAGGAATTACATAAATCAAGTTTCAAATAAAACAAAGCTTACAAAGGCACACTGCTGACTCCTTCTAAGGAGGGATTATTTTCAACAATGTCTGAAACACATCTACCATACAGATGATTTTCATCTTGAAAATTTCAACAGAAACGCAAACCGGAAGAATCATCTCTCTGAAACACACTAATAAACAAATTTCCACAGAAGTGCAGTTTTGTGTTTGCCTTTGACAACTGTTTTCCTTTCCCAGTGTTTAAATTCAAGCACAACTTACCAATCTTGGGTGCTACAACGGTGGGTGGTTCAGTAGGTGCTGTATTATTAAATGCAGAGACAGGAATCTTCATCTGTAGGGGCGCTCGACTGCTAGTAGCAGTATAAAGTCCTGAAGTACCCACTGTGGGCAAAGAAGTCCTTGTGGTCTGGGCAACAGGATGTGCAGTAGAAACAGCCTGTACTGCCAACGTTGTGCCTATTGACCCAGCACTGGCTGTAGAGTTCCTCTGAATACCAGGACTGGGCACAGGTGGAATGCTATTTGGTTTAGTTGTGTTAGTTGATGCCAAAGACACTGTAGTTTTGGTAAGGCTACCAACTGTAGATGAGTTTTGTACAGATATAAATTCAACATTGCCTGACTGCTGGTTAGAGACCAAAGTCCCTGTGTGGCCTTGCAGAAGTGGAGGCTGGGATGACACTGCAACAGGGACATGCAAGATTACGGGCAAAGACTGCAATGAGACAGCCACTGACTGAGTGCTTCCAGTGGGCACCTGGTTAGTGCCTACAACCGTAGCTGTGTTAGCTGTGGGAAGAACTGCTGTCGTCAAAGAGCTGGTGGAGGTCACTGGAGTTTGAAGCTTAGGATGTCCACTGACAACTGCTGGATAAGGAGCAAGACTGGAAGCTGGCACTACACATAAAAAAATTATAAAAAAAATTAAGTATTTGAACCAAGTGGGAAGTTTCACTGCAACACAACAAATGGAAATGATTTATCGTGAGGGCAGTGAGTCACTGGAAGTGGTTGTCCAGAGAAGCTGTGAACGTCCTATCATTTTAAGTGTTCAAAGTCAGTCTGGACAGGGATTTGAGCAACCTGATCCTGTGAAAGATGTCCTGGCCCCTGGCAGCGGGTTGGACTAGATGATCTTTAAAGGTCCCTTCCAACCCAAACCATTCTATAAAAGAGGTGGTGTATGATTAACCTTTTTTGCAAATAAAGGCTATAAATACTGTTTTTCTGTTGTACATTCTGATACGCAATGGTCTAGTTAAAAAACACAGTCAATACTGTACTGCTTGAAAGAAGTGGTAGGAAAAAAAAAGATATATAAGGAATTATGACAAACAGGTTTGAAGAAAGCTCTAAGATTTAACTGTTGGGAACATATAAAATACAGCATTTTAAACACTCATTACAGAAATGGTAGAGCAACTGGTCCTTCACAAAACACAAGAAAAACTATGTCAGTTATGACTAATTTGCCTTGTATAGGTAGGACCTTGTATCCAGAAGGTTCTACTGAAACCAAGTATTAATGTGTCAGAGAAAATACTCACTTTTATGCAACAAAATTTCAAGATTAAATCCAAAAATCAGGATACTGAAAGCCTATATATGCCTACTATTAGATAATTCTGTGGAAAAGATTCAGCATTCAATATTGAACTATTTTTAAAACCGAGGATGGTGAGATTACAATGAATGTAATTAATGGTGGGTTTGAGTCTACATTCCCTATAAAATTTTAATCTAGAAATTCCATTTTTCAACATGATTTCTTTAAGAAATGGGGTTTATAACTGCCATTTAGTTTCCCACTCAATTTCTGTAGCCATTAGGTAGAGGGGAAGATATTAGCATCCTACTATGACCAAATACAAAACAGGGCCTGAGCCATATGTTTCACTTCTTGGCAGCTGAAACTCTGCCAGTTTTACTGTCATACCTAGCGTGGAGTCTCCTGAAGCATCTAATTTACCCTAATCTAATTTTGGCTGGCCAAATCAACACATTTTTTCACAAACCTGGTAAGCCCACTGCACAAATATAAACCAGGAATGTGGTAGAGAGTTAAAAATAATGATTTTTTCATGTCAGAAAAAAAAGAAACAAAGTTGGTTTTGCTCGTTTTAGTTAGTTACTTCCTTAATGGAAAGCAATAAAACTTTTAAGAAATGTGTTTACAGTCCATAGGGAGTTTCTTACCTGCACTCACAGGTGCTTGAAAAGTTGCTGGTGTGCTCTCTCCTACGTTCCTCTTTGACTCAAGCATCTGCCTCACTGTGCCAGTATTTCTATGGAATGAAGTTTCAAGTAGCATTTCTCAGTAAGTCATGTCAGGTACATTTATGAACAGTACAATGGTGAAAAAATCCCCTTATTTTAGAGCTATTCTTGCCATTGAGATTTTCTAAACCCATTTTCTGGTCCTCATGGAAATTAACTTTGAATATTCTCCTACTAAAAAAGTGCAGAATTATTTGTACATTTTCAAGTGCTTTCACCAAGTTTGCCTTCCAGTATGAGAATTTTCTCATTCTTGAAATTAAACTTATAGTTTTATCCATAATTTTTAACCACTAAAACAACAGCCCAATTTACCTAAGAATACATTCAATATTGTCAATTTATGACTTCTGTGAAAGCAAATTGAATTTTACAACTGAAGAGCAATGAAGGAAAAGGAAGAACACTTTAATTAAAAAAACTCAAAATATTGGGATTATCCATGACATTAGGTATCTGAAGTATCCTACTGTAAATTTTAACATGGTCACAGCGATGTGGTTTGCTTACCTATACGTTGCATTGTTTGTATTTGCAGTGTCAGCTGCTGCTTTCCCTGGAGATGCAGGTGCATTTGCTGAATTCTACACCAAATGAGAGAGAGTGAAAGAAAAGCCGTAACAAAACAACTCTAAGTCAGCTTGCAAACTTATGTTTTCATTCTATTTCATATCCACTCACTTCTGTGTAAGAGATTCATTTTCTGAAGCCAACACTGCAGGAGAACTTTACAACCCCCTGAAATTTCCTTGGTCCTACCTGCCTCCCTCTCCTATATCCTCTCTTTCCTTTTGCCCCTCCACTCCAGAATCAAGGTACTGGGATTCACTCTTATTTACACTGTACTCTTCATACTAAAGTAAATTAGATTCAATTATATACAGTTTAAGGTGTTTTCATGCTAATAACGGCTAAAGAAGCTTCTGTACAAATCAGAATTACAAACAGATGTTGAAAAACTTCTTTCATATCAGTGTCTTTAACCAAACCAGACAAACCTACTTTGTGAATGCCACTGAACAACCAAATCACATCTTTCTGCATATAAATTTTCTTTATTTTTCAACACAAGGTTTAGGCTAACTCAGAAAAAGAAAACCAAACCACAACACTATCTAGGTTCTTACTTCCTGCCTCTTCTTCCAGTCCTCCTTGGCTGCTCCAAACCGCTTTGTCAATCTAGCAATTTTAGCCTAAATGGGAAGAAGATGAAAACAAACAAAACCATAAATGTCCTCCTCAAGAACCATTAAAGAAATTATACAAACTAAAAGATATACAACTAACACATCAAGTCGAAGGCTATCTTCGTATGAGGGGAAATTATTCTTCCTTGAAATACAGTACAACTGTATTATTTCAGAATAGCAGAAAGATACATCTGCATATCACAATCAAGCTCTCTTATAGGCAACTTGAATTATTTCCTTCCTATTCACAATTGCACAAACCGAATCCCTCTTTCATATTCACACAAAACTCTACATACATGAAAGCCTTACATGATGTTATTAATTTGACAGTGTAGCTGATGGCTAAAGACACTGGTACACAAGTATATTGTAAGCGTCTTAGCACTTAAAAAGTCAACATAAAACGTCTGGGGCACAAGAGGAAAGAGCTGTGTGGTAAGAACTGGTCTGGCAAACTCCATATTTTTTTTAACGCTAAAAGTATAACAGCCTTATTGTTTGAAGTTGTTATGACAGAAGTTTTTAATTGTCTTGTCACTTCAAAATTCTTTGATTTTTGTGATGTTCCTCATGTCACCACTATGTATGTATTTTCTATAAAGAATACAAGAAAGCATGCTGCATTCACCACTAGCTATTTGTTTCCTTGCTGATTATTTAGTTTCTGGGGAAACAACAGTCAGCAAAATTCTGGCTTCATAGAGGCATTAGATATTTTCATACCTAGAATTTATTTGAAAAATGTCATCTAACAGAACAGCACAGAATGGAAGAGGAGAATGGAAAAGTAGTTTACTAGCAGCTTATGAATCAGTTTGCCAGAAGGAAGATCTGCTTTGGGTTTTTTTTCCTGATTAATTGGTTGCATTCCTCTTTCTAAGTTGGAAAATACAGTTTTAAAACTCAAAAGGAACATTAGCATTTCCTGCTCCCCCACCCTCTTCTCCCCTTGTGGAGCCAAAATGGCTTCCCTACTGACAACTACAGGAGACTTACTACTAAATATTGAGGAACTTATTTTTGATTTTGACCCCAGTACACAGCTGAACACACACTCACCTGTAGTTCAGTAAATGCAGTTTTATGCCTCTTGGTACATTCAGCTTTCTCTATTCGCATTTTCAAGTCTGCCAGAGTCTTGTCAAATATCACACACTGTAAAGTGCTAAGTTTTTCTTCTAACAGTCTCTGGATAACCTGTAAAATTATTATATAAAAAAATAACAATGCAATTCCAAAATTTGGTAGACCATCTACAAAAATATTCTCAATTCTTAGCAAGTATCCTGCTATAAACAGAACAATGAGAACTGTTGTGCCCTATCAATCAAATAAATCTATAGTCACCAGTAAGTGTGTGGTTGCATAGTTAAGAAGTTTCTACATCTACTTTGGCAAATACAAATGGTCCCTCTTTGCCATTAATTTAAGAAATTAATTTCATTGCTGTATGATAAGTGCATAAAATCTTACTGAATATAAAAATAACCTTAATAACAGAAGATATTTTCTTCAAGTGCAGCGTTTACACAAAGTTTTCTTCTTACTTTTCTGGTCTTGATAGGGACACTGGCATTCAAAGAACAGAAACTAAAGACATTTAACAAAACCTTATTTCTGAGATGTATTTTCCCCTAGCAAAAATGCAGTGTTGCTTTTCTTGCAGAAGCTAAAAACAGAAAAAGAAAAGACTGATTTCCACAAATTTTGATAAACTTATTACTTAAATTTTTTCTCCCTTTTATACCTTTTGCAGCACAAAAAAAATGTCTTGGGAAACAAAAATAAATAAGCAACAAACGTGGTTCAGTTTTTGCCAACCTACATTGATGAAGTTACAACACACTAGCTAACTAATGGAAGAATAGCACAATTTTTTTTCTTCAAGATCATAGGCTCCTTACATAGCAATCAGCTATCAGCAATCAATTCTACAGAAATCTGCAAAATGCTATGTTGATTGTGCTCTTATTTGGAGACACTTTCCTTAAAGCTAGGCACAAAATAAAGCACATCACATATAAGCTTCCCAAGCTGAAATAACACCTTTACCAAGATTCTCATACTGGAGTCATATGAGACTTAAGAGTTTAACTATTTTATACATTTCAAATATAACTCCTGCAGCATAGTTTTCAAATGATATTTGGTCTCTTCTTAAAAGTAAGGCAATGTAGGACTTTATACAAAACAAGCCAACTTTTGTTATTTGAATTATATCCAGTGCTCAACCACAAAAAAGAGAAAGTGTTTGGGGGTGCAGGGAGTGGTGGGAAAGGACAGTTAATTCAAAGCTGGCAACACAAGTGACAGGTGCGCGGATGTTCTTCGCTCTGCAGCTCCGTTCTACCTTTTGTAATTTTTGGTCAACATCCTTTCTGGCTGTAATTTTTACTTGCAGTTCTGCCTCATAATCTTCTTCCATGTACCGACGATGTTTAAAATGTACATCATCCATGTCCTCAGATTTGGAACGCTTTCTCTTTAATGCTTCACCTGGAACAATCAGATACAACTGCTCGTGAGGAACTCTTGAAAAAACAGATGTCTGCAGAATGCCATGATTACTATGAAGTTTCATTTGTCTTCAATTTAAGCTTTTTCATTCTAAACCAGTAAGAATGCCTTTGGGAAAACAACATGCTTAATGACATCAGAGCAAAAAAACAGTCCCTTTGGTATCTATACATTACTGCCCTGTTAGTGAGTTCTGCTTTGTGATTCCCCAAATCACTACCACATATGCAAAATGGCTCTAGTACCACCATTCCCCTCTCCAGAACTTCCCTCCAGTTCTTCCTGCTCCTATCAGCACCATCCTATAATGAGGATACAGCTTCTGAGAAGTAAAACAAAATCCTCTTTTGAAAAGGGAATCATCTTCTCAGGATTCCAGCTCAATTAAACTGCATCTCATTCTAACTGTGCCAGCAGTGAACTGTATTTACCTGCCATGAATTTTAACCTGTACCTCCAACATCTGACTCAAAAAACATTCAAACTTTTTTCTTACTTCTTGGGTAAGAAGTAAAAATCTAACAAAAGAACAGGCTCAAAACAGAACTATAATATAAAAGTAATTTTCATCACAGTGATGAAGCACAAAAGAACCAAAGAGACCTCATTCACTCCTCCAGCTCCTGGCACTGTGTCCAGTAGAAGATTCCTGAGGACAGGAGTGACATTTGTTTTCACAGAATCTTCAAGAAGGACAACAAGGACCCAGGGAATTACAGGATGGTCAGCCTTACCTCAATCACTGGGAACATGATGGAACAAGGAATTCTAGAAATTATGTCTAAACCCATTCAGGTGGTGGTGATGGGGAATAGTCAGAATGGATTTATCAAGGGGAAATCATGCATTATCAGCTTGTTACTGAAAAAGTTGTATTTTCTTCCAAAAAGGAGTCTATGCAGCACTGGGGAAGACGTTGGAAAATTCTTTTAACTTTAGTACAAAAGTGTTTTGACCCCTACATCTGTGACTAATAGTCTTGTGTCAGCTATTGTTTCCCTATTTACCTCTATCAGTGACTAATATGTACTAGCAGATGTCTTACTTTTGAGAACAAGGATTGTGTGTCAGTGCAAAGAAGTACGTTATGACCTGGCCCCATATTTAAGATACTCTCAAGGAGAAAAGATTCATTAGAACATCTGCAACCATATCCCAGTAAGTCCACAGAACTAATTAGTATATATGCATGTATTCCAGAACTAATTAGTATATATGCATGTATTCAGGAAGTGTAATGAATATGTAATAGAATTGTGATGAATATGTATTAGTGTCATGAACATAACCTGGTCTGTTAGGTTGCTGGGTGTGTATGCTTTATGGAGCTATTCTCATGTGCCCAGTGTGCTGAATAAAGTAACATCAGCTTTCTAACCTAGCAACTGGTTGGAGAGTTTATTTCATGGTTTGCAGTGACAATCCTGAGAGAAGGCTATGGTGAGACAACTAGCTGGGTGGATGAGGGGAGAGCAATGAGTGCTGTTTATCTTGAGTAATGTTTTTGACACCCAAAACATCCTCAGAGACAAATTCATGATGTATGGCCTAGATAAATGGACTGGCACAAGGGAGGGGCTCCAAGAGCTGTGATTAGTGGCACATAGTCCAGTCACTAGTTAAGTACACCAGCAAATGCTACTGGTACCAACACTAACATCTTCATTTATGACCTAGACAATGGGATAACAGGACAATTTGCAAATGATGCAAGACTGGAAGGAGCGATTGGTACACTAAATGGTTGTCACGCCATTCAGTCACACTGACAAACTGGAGAAACAGCAAACAAGAATCTCGTGAATTTTAACAAAAGGAAATGCAAAGTACTGCACTTGGGTAGGGATGAACACATGTACTAGTACAGGTTGGGAACTTGCTGGAAAACAGCTTTGCAGAAAAGGCCTGTCTGCTCTTCATGCACATGAAGTTGAACATGGGCCAGAAATGTGCACTGTTGGCAAAGAAGGCCAACAATATCCTTGGCTGCCTGATGATGAGTATTGCCAGCAGGTTGAGGGAGGCAATTATTCCCCTCTAATCAGGACATGTGATACTGAACCTTGACTCTTATGTTCAGTTCTGGGCTTCTAAATACAAGAAAGATACAAGAATACTGGAGAGAGTGCAGTGTAGATTCACCAAGGTGTTTTACAGACTGAAGCATCCATCATCAGCTGGAATTGTTTAACTGGAGAAGGTCATTAGGGGAGAGTGAACAAGACAGAGCAAGTCTCTTAATGAGTACTAGTGACAGGACAAGAGAAATGGATGTAAACTGAAATACAGGAAATTCCACTCACACATATAAAAACTTTTTTACTGTGAGGGTGGTCAAACACTGGAAGCAGAACACTGGAAGGTTGTGGAATCCCCACCTGGGGAGATACTCAAAACCTCTCTCTGGACACGGTTCTGAGCAAACTGCTTTAGTTGACCAGGTTTTAAATAGGGGCATTGGACTACATAATCACTGAAAGTCCCCTCCAACCTCAATGATTCTGTGCTTCTAATACAAACCACCAACTGAAACATAATAGTTTTAACATTACGTACTTTTCTCTGTTTGTTTCTCTTCTTCTTTGTGGGCCTCTTCTCCTTCTTTATTCTCCTCACTCTCCTTTCTTCTCTCCTCCTTCACCTCTTCTATAAACAGAAGAAAGAACTCTATGTGTTACTTAGATGTCCAAAAGTCTTATAATCGTCCTAGTTTGACTAGCAAATTTAGAATACTTATTAAAGACCATGTCAGGGAGGGGAAATAAGAATGACAGAAAGGGAATGCAGATATGAAAAAATAAAAGAATACCCTCAAAACAAAAATTTGAACTATCATCTAACACAGTAAGATTCACTTCTGAATCTGCTTAGCAATAAAATCAGAATAACTGAACTACAGTAACTATAATAACTGAAGTAACATAATGTTTCAGTTACCTCTGAAACAAAAAGAATGTATTTTTAAACTTAGCTAAAGTTGTCAACAAACTATTTTAGCTTATTTTTCTGCATAGGGAAAATGTATAAAAATTTCAGTAACTAATTACTAATATGTTTCTCTATTTACAATTGGCAAATTCAACCATAATCTTTATGGTAGAAAAGGCCTAGATTCTTCTTTGGTTAAGAAATACGAATTTTCATTTAAAGTTTCTCACTAATACAAATCTTGATAATACAATATCACAATAGAGGACCAGTCATTTAAAATTATACATTTTAGGAAATGCGTAAATAAAGAAAAATCTGAATCCCCAAACACACAGAGGTTAAAATGAAAAATGCTAACGCATCCTGAAAAACTTTATTATCTGTTCCATTACATTCCATTATGTGTTTCATATAGACCGTATTTGCTACCTCCTACACTGGCTAGATATAACCTATAGCTATTGCTTTTGAGATTACATTAAAATCTATCCAGAGCAACTCAGCACTGTGCTACACACATCTTCTGTACACTTCTTCAATTTCCTGTACTTGTTTTGTCATTACACATCATTTACTACCTTTTCTAGGGAAAGTTCTGGCTGCAAAGGTATGCTTGATGTTCTCTTAAAATTAAATTTTACTTCTATAATGAAAAACATTTGAATGATTTAAAATAAATCACCTAATAAATCAGAAAAAGGAAGGAGTCAGAAAATAAAAATGTGAAATTATGACAATTTTTATTTTGTTAATTCATACAAGAAATAATATTCAGAAGATAAATTCAGCAAAGCAAAGCTGATTTACTTTTAAGGTAATAAAAATGGTATAGTGCCTATGTCACCTGCTTTTTAAGACTTACAGATAAGCTTCATGTGTTTAAGTGTTATGAATAAAATAGGACTCATTTACCTAAGAATCTAAAAGAGAGTAATTAAGTTCAAGAGAACATTTCCCACAATTCATAGATTTTAATATTCAGTTGAAAGACACAAATATTCCACGGAAAGATACACACACCTGGAATGTCTTTAACATAAGTTAAAAGCTTCAAAGTTAAGTTTTTTTCAGTTCTATGTAAAGGACAAGTAATGTCAGGGAGGAATAAGTCCTTCCTTTACAAATTTCCATCACTGTGAAGAAATCTAGCTCATTTAACTAAAAGTAGTTTAAACACAATGCCCAGCTAAACCTCTCCAGTTAAGGAGGAGAAAAGTTTACAACTGACTATCAGCTTATTTTTCACTGATAATTTGTGATCTTGTTATCCTAATGCTAGACAGGCAGAAGCAACGAATGCAACCCTTTAAAAAAACTGATTGTATCATCAAGTTATCAGTATATTTATTACAATCACAGTTGTCTTAAGTCACACTATTTGCTGTGCATCTCAACACAAAGGTACAAAGGTGTTTTGGGGTTTTTAAATTTTTTTTGACTGAGTGTCTGTTACTAAACAATTGAAAATACCTTGTGATAATTTATACAGCTACAAGCATTTATATCTGCTTAGTGACTGTCTGGTTGACTATTTGGATGTCAGTTCTGCTAAAATACATATATAAATGGAAATAAGAATAATCTGTAAGCCTAAGAGGATTTGAACAGTATTTGAAAGTTACTCTGGACTGCACAGTCATACTCATTATTTCACAATCTTGTGACTGCAACACTGTCCTTATAGACTGGTTAGAAATGAGGTGCACAGACAGCAATCACAAGAAGAACAAAAGGGCAGTCTTTCTAAGTAGTGAATCCCTGACCAAACTCTACACCAAAGTTATTATAATAACAGAAATACAGATTTTTCCCATAAAGCATGACAGAATTTGACTATTTTTGTTTTGGAAAAAAATCATAGATTTATGTACCTTCAACGGAATCATCAGGACTTAGACATGCTGGAGAAATGGGATGACAAACACTTTACGATACTTAACAAGGACAAATAAAGAAATCCTGCACCTGGGAAGGGAAGAACCCCTGCAATGACACAGGCTTGGGCCACACAGCTGGAGAGCAGCTCTCTTTTGAGGGCTCACACAGAGAGCAAGCAAAGCATGAGCAAAGAGCGTGCCCTGGCAGCAGAGGATGCCCAGAACTCCCTGAGCTGGCTTACAGGAACGGAGCCAGTGTATCATAGCAAGTAGTTATTGCTCTTTATTGGCAGCCTTATGCCATCTGTCAGTAAGGAGCAAGGGACTGCTTAGGGGCTGGGGACCTGTAAGAGAGGCTTGTGCAGGATGGAGAAAACAAATCTTAACAGGGACTTAAAAACTGCTTTCAGTGTCTGTTAGGTGGCTTTTAAGAAGATGGAGCCAGACTTATTGTAGAGGTGCATAGCAAAGAATAAGAGATAACACATGTAAGCAGAAATCAGAGATTCCAACCAATAAAAAGAAAAATGAACACATGAAGAAAGCCAGGTTGCCCAGAGTGGTTATCCAGTCTTATCAATTGAAGTTTTCAACACCTAACTAGATAAAGTTCTGAGCTACCTTGTCTATTTGAGAGTTGACCCTACTTTGAAAAGGAGACTGGACCTTTTGAGGTCCTCTTGTATATCATAAAATATATATAAAAAATAAATCAAGTGAATCGAATGCAAAGCAAAATATCCTTGTTTTATTTATTAACACATTTTAGTTGGGAAAAAAATATCCATAAAGGACTGAAAGATTACAACTGAGCAATCCAATATCCATTAATGGGTCCTTCAAAGTCTGTCAGACAGAAGTCTGCCTGATTTCTGGTTTGCAAAATCCAGTGGATCAAAAATGCAGCACCATGTCTTTGTCTGCTGCATTAAAGAAATCTTTTCCTACCAATATATTCAGCTACCATTTGCTGATTTAAAGACCTCCTTAATATTCCTTTGGATGAACAAAATCTATGTTCTTTTAAGGTTTCCAGTATGAAGTTTGTTTCCAAATGCTGAAATACTTTCTGCAGCAACTCTCTGAAAGTCTTCCAATATCCCTTTTTGAAGTAAAAAACAAAAATAGAAATACTATTGCAGAAGAGTGGTTTCATTGGTGCTACTTAAGTAGAACTTACTTTCCTATTAGTGAATTCAAGAATTTGGACAGCTAGTTCTATCGCAACATAGAAACAAAAGTTCATGCTTAGTTGTTTATCTGCCACTAACATGTTCTAAAATTCTCTTTTCAGAAGACAGGCTGTACTCTTTTAACTGTTGACTGCAGGTTTTTTTCTTAAAAGGTTGTATAGAAAAGCCTAGAATCTAGGTGTCTAGAATGCACTTGAAGCGCTAGAAATTCTGAGAAAGACAGACTTCAGATTTGCTCTGGCGGAGATACTTACTTGGTCCAACTTGACAGTGTACAGATGAGGTAAGAGACAGAACATAGCAACAGCTCCACAAGGCAAAAACAACAGTTCATCCAGTCCAGGATCCTACTTCTAACACTTTCATGTCAACAGCAGCTATCAAGTAGGGAGGAGTATAAGGAGGAGAAAAGAACAGTTACATACAGTCCTAGAAAACTTCCTCAGCTTTCCGAAAAACTGCTGGTGAAAGACCTCCAGAGCCTTAGGGCTTCTGTCCTTGATAGACTGCAAGAAAATTCCTCTTCCACAGAAGACAAATGTAGGTAAACTTCTACCAGTCAGTGAACTCCATATTTCTCCACATGGAAAATCACCTCTTCTTTCATGCCTTGATCCTGCCTCTCACTTTTTTCCTTTCCTCCATTTGATACATGTGGTTCTTACAGAGGAAAAGACAGGAAGTATCTAGACTCCATACCACTTGCTGTTTTCCATATCTTTGTCATATCTCTACTCCAGCTACGATGTGCGTGGAGCCAAAGGTCGAAAGACCCAGAACAAGAACATGATTGAAGAAAAGAAGAAAGTGTGTTGAAAGCTGATAGGTGCAAAGATGGACATTATTTGTTAATAGGTAGAAATATGCATACTGTAATTTTATAGGGCCAAGTATTGCTTGTTGATAGGTTGAAGATGCTTAGCTCACAGACCAGAAACAAAACTAGTTCCTCTATAAATAGAGGTTTTAAATAAAAAAATGATTCTTTGGTGACCAGCGGGGGTGTCTGTGCCACAATTGCTACAGCTGAACACTAATCAGCAGCGGGGAGTAAGTTCAATAGCATTTCAAGTCATTTTAACAAGAAATGTGTCTAGCAGAATGAGGGAAGTGATTCTCTTTCGTTGAGCTCTTCCTCCTCCCATCCGGAGCAGTATGTCCAGATTTTGGAGCCCTAATCCTAAAAAGGCACTGACAAAACCACAGCAAGTCCAGCAGAGGGTCACCAGAACGGTTAAGGGGAGGAAAAACACGGTATGTGAGGAACTGCTTTGCTCAGCCTCAATGAGTGAACACTAATTGGAGATTGTATCACTGCCTCCCATTACATAAAGGGAGGGCAGAGAGAAGACAGAACCACTACTCTTTGAGGTGCACACTAACAGAACTGGAAGCAGTGGACACAAGCTGGAACACAGAAGATTCCAATTTAGAAAATTTTTCACTGTTAAACTTGGTTAAATATTAGGCCACCCTGGAAGACATTATGGTTTATCCACCCGTAGAGAAGCACAAAAGTAAACTGCCAAGGTCCCTGAGCCATGTGATATAACTGGGCTTGCTCTGAGTAGGAGGTTGAAATAAAGACCATCAGAGGGTTAAATTAAAATTACTCCATGATCTTCCCTGTTGCTTTTTCATGCACCTTTTCCAATTCTGTGCTATCTTCTTTGACATGGGGAGTGGGAAGGAAAGAGAATTAACAAAAACATTTAAGACCTCAGTGTCTCATGGTAAAGTTTTCCTCAGCTTCTTAATTTGTTCCCAGCGTTCTTCAATTGCTTTCTTCAACTGCTACGCTATCAATATTTCCTCAAAGCTGCCTTCTATAATCCTGGAATATTTTTCTTAAGTGGTGAGTCAGTTCTACTTTCCTATCAATTTATGAACATTTTTGTACTCATGAGACCCATTTTGTAGATAACGACAATGAGTTTCATCTGCCATATTTATCCCTCAGTCATTCAGCATTGTAAAAATTCTTCTCCAGTCCTTCACAATATAATCAGCAAACTGTCACCTCACTACTTACCATTCATTTTAGGCCAATTATTAATTCTGTCACGCAGTGCAGTCTCTGGAACAGATAACTGCATTATTTCCTCCATGAGGACTTTCTATCTTACATGAAGACAATTTAATTTCCAAAAGTTCTTGGTAAGAAATCAATTGTACTTGGATATCCAAGTGAATTCAAATACATCAATCAGGTCTTCCTTATCACGCGCTTGTTTGCTTATCCAAAGGGCTCCAAGGTTTTCTAACGTATGATCTTTCGTTACAAAAATATGTGACAACATAGCTATTGTATTTACTAATTCCACCTGAGAAAAAGGTTCTCTTAATCTGTCCATTTGAATAAAATCTTCTAGTATCATTCTTCCATTGTTGTTTAGTCACGCTGGTTTTCATTTGGACTTCTTGATATCTTACTTCTTAACTGAACAGTTTGCACCTGTGCCTCCAATAGAGCATCTTGGAATGATCTTCATGTGGTCTCCACAGTTTTAATTTTCACAGACTCTTTCCAGAGTTATTCTTTATCTTCTAAGATAACTCTACCTGTTTTCTTGTGTAATTGTTTCCTGCCCATGCAACCTCTCTACTATTATCTTTGTTATTGCTTCAGGACAGTGACCAATTTTCATTTTATGAACAGTCTCAATTACTGCCATGCAACTGTAAAAGCCAAATTGTTATAGCTAATAAATAAAATAACTAGTCAAGAGAATTTGTCACTAAAGCTGAAAATCTGCAAAAATACCAATTCAAACTTCTGCAAACAGTAGTCTAGTATTTAATATTAACTTCAGCCATTTTGCTCAGAGTAAAGTCTTCTGTGACCACTGTGTTTTTTCATTGGGTAAGATGAAAAAGCAACCCTAATGTCTCCAATAACAGAACACTTAAACTGCAGTGAGAACAAGGGTAATCAATTAATTTGTAATATTCACTTTATAAAAGGGATTTGTAACACACTATAATTTTAGACACAAGTACACACATTCTTTCTCCCTGCCTCCTCCACCTCCAGTAGTTTCTGGAAGACTTTGACTGCACAACAATGGTATCACTTTTGCAATCTCAGTGCAACAATTAACACTTAAATAAGATCCTTAGAAAAAACTATGAAATCTGCCTTATCTCTGTTTAACTAGCACAAATTCAAAGGTAAATACCAGAAAAGCAGGAGTCTGAAATATGGCTGAAGAGACATTCTTACCTCCATTTCTCTAGCTGTTTAGAGACTGATGACTCAGAATGCCATCTCACATTAGTGAAAGAAAGTCTCATCAACAGTGAAACAAGACTTCATAGACTGTGGTTACTAACCTCCTGACTGAAAAACACTTGAATCTTGTTTAAGCTATGGAATTTCTACCCAGTCAAGTATATTTAAAACCACTTGGGTTAGCATGGTCATAATTTCATAAAACAATATGGGGGGGGAGGAAGAAGAAAGAAGAACAGCAAAAAAATCCAACCCCAAGATAATTTGAAACAACATCATTCTTAATTACAGATAGAAGAGCAATGTCAAGTTATCCATAAATTATTAATCTGTTTTATTTTCAGAAGTGCAATAGTATGACAATGAATGCCCAATGTAAAAAAAAGAAAAAACAGCTTACAAAACTCTGACAATAACAGACTATAGAGGACATCCATTCAGTTTAACTTAAAAAGTCTTCTGCTAACTACATGAAGAGATTAAAGTACCAGCTTCCTACACTTAACATTTAAAAGCATTAATCAGTTGCCACAGTTATCAAAGTTAGATAAACCCCACTATGAGTTAAATGAATAAAAGCCTTGCATTTTTCATGAAACTTTTCCAATACTGTCTTCTAATGAAAAAAAAAGTTACAACAAATAAGAGTTGTGGTATGCCTAGATTACAAATATGTTTTCCTTACCATTTATTTCCACATTAAAGAAGGCTGAAACCCTTTCTTCCCCTGAAGAGCAGTACATGAATGCATTTCTCTTCTCACAAACCCTTCTGTTCCATCTCTGGTAATTACTCATCCTTTCTCTTTTTCCACCTACCACCTCACCCAAGTTTGCACCTAAATTTGCAAAGAATATTAAAAAAAACCCCCAAAACCCCAAATCAAAACAAACCAGATGTCTAAGATGATACTTTTTTGGCGTTACTTTTATTTTTTCCTGGGCCTCAAATGCCACCCTTGAAAACTGCAAGACTACATAACATAACTGGAGGGTAACACTGCCTTTTTGATTCAGAAACATGAAACTTGTGTGTCATTCTAAGAAACGAACAAAATCCCAAAGTTGAATAGAAACTACCAATTTAAAAAATTCTTACCTGGAAGACTTGACTTGTTCGATACTACCCCTTCAACCCGTTCCTCTTTCTCATCACAGGGATCCTCTTCATCAGACAGTACTAAGAAAGCCTCTTTTGGTAGACTTTCATTGCTTTCCTGCTTGGATGGTGAACCCAAACAATTGTCTATTTTCTCTTCTAAATCTGGGGCTGTGTCATCCACTGGAAGCAGAGAACTTTTAGAAAAACAGCTCAGATCATCTTCAGCAGGGGCTAGTTTTTCCAAAATTGGAATAATTTCATCTGTTTCCATAGAGTCAGTATTGTCCAAGATACTTTGACTTGGCTCATCTAATGTCTTCGGAACAGCGGTTTCTGAAAGACCTGCACTGCCCTCTTGTTTTTCCTGGTCAGCTTCCATACTGCTAGAGATGGCTGCTTCTCCAACAGCCTCTTCAACAGTAACTACTTCAGTCCTCTTTTCCCCACTAGGTGAACTGGAATTAACTGTTATATTATTTGTTTCTCCCTTTTCTTCAGAAGAGTCAGTAATATCATCGACTGATTTACTTTCAGCTTCCAATGGGATGTCACTCTTTCTTTGGTCCAAATGATCTTTTGTATTATTTTGTTCATGGAAGTTGTCTTTATTGCTACCAAGCACTCCATTTTCTGCCTCACAAGCTACTGCAGTATCAGTATCTTTATCTTGCTCAGGAGTAGTATTTTCTGGAGACAGCGTCAGAGGTTTGGATTCTATGTCACTGACTATGTTTCCTGCCCTACTTTCAGGGCTTTTGGCCTCGCTAATTTCATCAGAAGCTGTTCTTTCTTCTTCAGAGTTAACACACAAGTCAACTATGCCATTAACTTCCTTCTTGTCCTCCATACAGTCTGAATTGCTTAAAGGGGAATTTAAATCAGAATCTCCATTCTCATGTTTTCCATTTAACAGTTTCACTTCAGTTGTCTTCAACAGCTCCTCTTTAACCTTATAGACAGCTTCAAGTTGTTGTCGATCACTTACTCTCATTGTTTTTCGCGCTTTAAAGACTTTTTTCTGAGGTTCATCTGTGCCATCCATCTTGACCCTTAAAAAAAATTGTGAAGGTAAAAATTTATCATCATTATCTTAGTACTACTCCTGTAGCATTTAGCACATTTTAAAGTAACCAGTTTAACCGTATCAACAAAAACAAAGAAACAACTGTCAACACAATTATAACACTACCTGACCCCACAAAAAGTGAATACAAGTTTCTATACATGTTGCACAAATACCTGTATGCAAAGATCATAGAAATCACACATTAGGCAGCAGTAGTCTGACTAGACATTTTTGACTAGATGTCTCAGATACTGTACTAAGGCAAGAGTCAGCAGCCTTTCTTCTCATAAAATAGTAAAAACAAACGGATGGACCAGGAATATTTTTATCTTTCTAAAAATATGTAATTTCACGAGTTTCAAATAGAATTAACAACTGGGGTAAATGACAGGATTTTTATATCAAGTTACTTTAAAAAAAACTTCATTATATAGAAAGAATTTCTGAACGTTTCATTAAGATACTTTCTTTTGTACAGATAAAATACACTTACATCTTCCCTATCTATACAACAGTTAACTGAACTTGGGTTTTTAAAGCACTTTCATTCAACTTGCAATAATATTTTACTGAGACTATTTTTGGCCATAAAAACTACAGGTGTTGCAGCACCTTACAGAAAAATTTCCTCTTTCAAGGAAAATGGGTGGGTTTGCCCTCTATACAATTATATTCACTCCATTCACTCACACAAATATTAAGAAAAACAAGAACATTTATTAAAAAAAATTAAGAAAAATAATGATAGAAAATCTATTTTATCAAATCAATAAATGGAGATAAATTCAGCATTACCTAAGAATTTATAATGATTTTGTTGAAATACAAGAAAATCTTACTTAATTTGTTTCCATTAAACAAAGCAAATCCACAGGGATTTTTAAAATAGTTTTCCCCCACATGGTCTTGCTTTAGGGCCTAGTTTTAAAGGATCATATTGGCAATATTCAGAAGCAGAAAGCAGTTAAGGAAGTTGTTACACACTAAATGTAACTCAACAACTAAGATCATGATTCAGCTGATGCTAACCAATTTAGCTCTACTGAAGTTACAAACCATCATAAGTTACTCCTGTTTGGGATATAGCTTTTATTAAGTTTCTCAAAAACATGCAAAAATTAACTTAGGTAACAGTAGTTAAAAGACAGAGCAAGTAGAAAAAAAAAATCTGGCAGTTATCTCTATATGATTTTTTTCGGCCACAAGCACCTGATAGGCAATGTTTATAACACTGAAACAGCAGAATTATTAGACAAATGATGCATTTTAAGTATTTAGGATGATTCATTTTGCATCATCCCTCAATTCACTTTCATTCACAGAGCTGAGAAATTAATTATTAAACTGCATTTTGTCTTTTCAGGTGCAATATAAATTATTTTTAAAATTTTATTGATAAAAGAAAGCAGGACTATTGAGAACATTAGCTCAAATCGATGGCTTTGTGTAATCACAAGTTCAAGAGCGTTTGGACAACCCTCTCAGGCACATGGAGTGATTCTTGGGGTTGTCCCATGCAGGGCCAGGAGTTGGACTCAATCTCTGTGGTCCCTTCCAACTAAGGCTATTCTACAATTTTATGAACCAAGTCACAAAATTCAGAAAACAGATTCCACAGCCTTTAAATAACAATTTGGCTCCACCCCATTTTGCAACCAACCTTTCCTTCAAGTTTTATTTAGGTAGTCCTAAGAGTGCCCTTTAGCCTTCTCTTGAGCGATTAAAGATGTCAAGCTCTCTCAGCATCTCATTGCAGGTCAAACGCTTAAGCTCCTACCATTTTGGTCTGCTGGATTTTTCCTAGTTTACTTGGAACAGTTTGCTTATGAAGAAAATTACTTAACATTTACCCTGAACTGCAATATTCTACATTGTACAATAAGAATATATATTCTAAGGTACAATATGAATTCAACTACCAAGACAAACTCTAAACCCCACAATCATGACGTGCCATACTTTACAATCATAAGGTTTCTTTTACGCTTAGTTAACATGACCTGACAAAACCAGGGACAAAGCAGAAAGCAACTTTTTGCACTTCCTATTAACGCAACATTGAGCTTCCCTTCCACTTTATTACAGTTCTTTTCTGCAAGACAGTCTGGAATTTCTGTATTTGAGTTACTGATAGTACTTAAACAACACTTGGACACTCACATTCAGGAACAGATCACAGAATCACAGAATATGCTGAGGTGGAAGGGACCTACAGGGATCATCGAGTCCAACTCTTAGCCTCGCACAGAACCATCACACCATATGCCTGAAAGCATTGTCCAAATGCTTCTTGAACTCTGCCAGGCTTGGTGCTGGGACTGCTTCCCTGTTCCAATGCCCAACCACTCTCTGGGTGAAGAACCTTTTTCTAATCTCCAACCTAAATCTCTTGGCAAAATGTTGTATCAGCTCTACTTATAGACTCTCAATAATACCATTAAGATATACATTTTTGCCAGTCTTAACTAGATTTTCTGAACCAGATTGTCTATTACTGCATGGTCACTACTGGGAGCAAAACATAACATCTATAGAAACACTGATCTGAAACATCAGTTTACTTGTTCTTGGAAAATGTTCTCATCACATAGCCATTTTCAGTCAGATGAAATATGAAATCCAGGTGAGCTGTTAATGCCTTTCCAGAGCTGCCTGCATGCTAAATACAGTTTCTTCATCTTTCTTCAGAAGAGAACATATTTAACACAGGAATTCTAGACCTGAAGTTACAGAATGCATGTAAAAACCTCTAGTGTTTCTGAAGTGCGCGTGCAGTTTTTGAAAGCACATCCCTTCCGTCTTCCCAAAAACTCAGCATGTAAGGCACATTTTTTCACATCATTATAAAAGCATATGTCACGTTATCATGCAATAGAATACTGACAGTCATACTCATGTTCCAGGCATATAATCCTCTACAACCAACATGTATGCTGTTACAGATTTTTGTCTTGTAGAGCCAATTTGGAAAGAAAAACAGAAAATGCCAGGTTTGGCTAGCCTTGAATAATTCCAAGGCTCCTAACAGGTGACTCATGAATGAGAGTCTACTGTTAGTATAGTACGAGAATATAGGGCCTTTGCATCAAAATTACAACAGACAAATAGTTTAATCTCCCAGACTACAATGCTTCCTTTTACAGGCATTACAAGAATTTACAAAACATACCACAGTATTCATATTCTTACTTTTCCTATCACCAAAAGATATACTAACAGATTAATATAACATTTACAAACAACTTAAAATCAGATTTATAAGTGCATCACTTTGTAATCAAAAATATAACTTAAAAGAAAGCAATATTTTCTGTTCTAATTTTCTTAACTACCTAAGCAGTTTTCCACTCGTATTTTTAACATAAGAGTAAATACAGAGAAAATGAAAGACACTTAATTTTAAATTTACCAAGAATAGCAGTCTTAAAAAAATCAAACATCAGAATACCTTCATATTGATGCATCCTTACTTTTTTCTTAAAAAATACTGAAAAAACCAGCTAAATTTCTAATATGTTTAAAAATTACGTTTATTTTTTATCTTAGGACATTATTCAAAATCTAGTTAAAAATAAAGCTCTTATACAGTTGTAGAAAGAACCTGCAAGAAAAACAGGCTTCTCAAAATTCCATTGTTAGATGGTTATTTGAGTAACTCATGCATATTTTCAGCTCAATCCCACAATCTTTTGCAACTAAAGAGCATTCAATAAAAGCTACTAAAAAATATTCAATAAAAGCTACCCTCAGTGACAAAATTACAAGCACAGATGAGACGAACTAGCGTTTAGTGCTCATCTTTTAACAGCGAAATATCACGTAGCACAGCAGAGCAGCCTTGAAGCGTTTCCAGCCATACCCACAAGGGAGCACAGTGCAGCCAAGGAACAGATCTCATGTGAGAGCTGAGTAAAAGAAACAAATCAATCGGTAACCAGTCCAGATAGGTTTGGTCACACCTGTGCGAGCCAATCAGGCGCCATCTGATAAACACTGCCTTCCAGCCTCTCAAAGGGGCGAGGAGGCAGCCCTTCAGAGAGCAATGCCAGGGCAAAGCTACCTTGCAGAAATAAAACATTTAAAATTACTAGTGTTCTAAATGAATGTATTTTGGTAGTCTCCCTTAATACTTAACATTAACAAACTTAAGCTACTTTTGCTCATCTGATGCTTGGGTGTTTTCTCTTTATTTACTCATCATGTGACCAAGTCACAAGGAGGAAATGAGTGGCCCAGGTACCAAGCCAATGGAGGGGCATGTTTTATTTCATTTAAAGGCATTTGTACAGAACAGCACAAAATGATTCCTGCATGTAGAGCTACACGTGAAACCTGTAAATAAGGTGGTAGGTTTTGGGCTGAATTTTTTGTTATGATTTTTCAAACTCAATACTCAGTTTTGGAGTATCAACATGCACATATTTTCTATATTTTTTTTTTTTTTTTGTTTAGATATGAAAATTCCCTTTTTCATTTTAGGCTTGAAAGTCATATATGCTTCAGCATGTGAGACACAAACAGCATTAGGCACCTCCCTCCAATACTTGAAAATTTCTTTCTCATGATGAAATGTGTGCTACATGGCACAAAATGCTACATGGCTGCCAGTGCAGCTAGGAATATGGGGAGGTCTCTTCTCTAAGCCAATTAAAAAGTTTTCCCTCTATTTCCTTATTTTTTACATTATTATTATTCTGCAGAGAGAGTGCAGCTCTAAAGTAACAAAGGAAGGTATTAGATGCTCTGGATCAGCCTATGATCATGTGCTCAGGTAAGCAGCCCATGAGCTGCTCTAAACGTTAAGCCAATCAGCAAGGAGCTGCCTGAATTCTGCCTAGTAACAGGCAGCAGACAAAAAGAAGGTCATGGAAACACGGGGGGTGGGAGAAGCTGCAATCTAAACAATAGTGCACAATGGGGTTTGCATAATATCATGGGTCTAGAACAGCACAGGTACAGGGTTCCTGGGGGGCTTGCAGAGCTGGCCAAAAGCACGGCAACCATAAAATGTTTGCCAAAGCACAAGAACTCCATGGATGAAGGAAAGTTCACTGATCATGAACATCAGTGCTCAAATGCGCAAATCTACTTAAAATCTACTTAAGATACGGCATAGCCAAATCAAGGAAAGTGAGGCAGCAAATGGTCATGAGTATTTTGTTCTAGGTGGAGAGCCCCAGAGAATGAAAGTGGTGAATAGAACCTACCTTTTAAGTTATGGTTCATAAAAAGCAGTTTTCGGTTGAATTCCTCCACGCCGTTGATATAAGTTTTCAGAAATTTAAAAATTATTTTCAAAGAAAAAAAATACTGTTTGTGACCTATTCCTACAGAACATGTGCTGAAATAACATGCCAATAATTTGTTTTCCTACCACTAATACAAGTCAACTGATCTAACTGAACGGAAGACAAACCACCAGCCTAATGATCTCCATTTACAACTATGCCTTTGCTTTTAAACGTAATAAAGAAAGCAGAGGCCATGATTATCATATGTGCAGATAATATTTCTTCTAGCACACCACAGGTGATTTGAGTTTTCCTCCCTTTTAGGCTACAGTTAGTGTTGGCTGAAAGTGAAAGAAGGATGTACAGTTATCTAAGAAAAAATTACGTCGCCATCCTGTCCTATTTCACCTAGCTGCACGGGCAGCAAGACCAGGTGAACGGCAATTAAGCAGCCCTCTAGCTAATCTGTCCCCCCCTCCAGAGGTGCGGGGCGCGGGCGGCGCGTTCCCCTGCGGCGCAGCCCTGCAGTGCCGCCGCCGCTCCCCAGGGGGCGCCGCCACACCCCGTCGGCCGCGGCACCGCGGGGGGACGGCCGCCAGCCCCGCCTCCCATTGGCTGAACGGAGCCGCCGCGCCGCAGCCAATCAGGCGGGAGCTCCTTAAGTTCTACCTAGCAACAAGCCCCCACGCGGCGGGCGTCGCGCGCGGGCACGGCCGCGGGGACGCGCGTTAAGAGAACGGGATTTTCCAAACGGCCTGATGGAAAGTTAAGGGCTTTCCGTGACACCTGGAGCCGCGCAACAGCGCTGACCCAGGCGTGCGAGGCACACGGTGCACAGACGTAATAAAGAAGAGGTGTTTAATGCGCAGGAGCATTTTTAGGCGGTTTTAAGATCACTAAATTCTGTGATGTTGACTGTTGAATCAAAAAAACTGCCAAGATCCAACCTGGGTTTAAGTACGGCAGCTGGAAAGCTTTCTTTTCTTCAGATGCCATGCAGCACTTGTGCTTTTCTAGTATCCCAGCAGAAAATTGGTGTTTTGAGACAAGTGCAGTATGACCTTCTGCCTTGAAAGCAGAGGCCGTTCTTCCCCACCCTCGCAAACTGCCTTCTGAAGTTCAGCAAAACACTTAAGTACGTGTGTGTATCTACGGCTAAGAAAAACACCCAAATCTATGGGTTAAAGGCTTCTAAAACCAGAGTAAACTCGAGGTACAGTTTCAAACAGGTTAGTCTTGTGTACTGTATGTGATGGACAACTTCATGTACAAACTTGAACTACATTCTTGTCACTGTGGCATCACTGTGAATTAAGCAGTTGTCTTGTGTCTCCTCTACCTCAAGAGAATACTACTGCCTTTGACATTGGCTTGTGAACCTGTTTCTCAAACCAAATTATTAACTGTAGAGCTTTTTTCCCCATGAGGCTGCAGTGCCTTGTGGGAAAACCAGATTCCTTTTGGGGGAAAAAAAATGACTGTCAGGCCCATTTACACAGCTAAGATATTTCATCTGCTGATGGTTTTGCAGAATTGTCCTTACGTGTTCATCAGGTTATGCCTTGATAACTATTACGTGTAAAACACATACTTTGGGGAACATGGAAGAATGGAAAACGTGGAGAGTCTTTCCTGGACAACTTTTACAAGCAATTCAAGTGCCTTAGAAACACCTATTCTTTAGCACCGGGACCTTAAGCTGATTCTTCAAGGAGAGTTTTGTCTTTTTCCGTAAACTAAATGTTAACAGCTGTTTAGATTATTAAACTAATAAAACTGCTTGTCTGGAACTCAGCAACAGGGCTGTGATAATGTGTTCTCTTACTTCCCACAAGTGTTAGAGACTTCAACTTTTTATCAACAAGTCAAAACATTAGCTTTCAATTCAACTGTGAGATCTCCAGACACTAAACAAGTACTGCTGTTTGAAATAGCAATAACAGCAAAATTCAGCTTTCTTATAGACTGATTTTTTTCAGCACAAGCTTAAACACTAAGTATGTTTCTTTCCATAGAAAAAAAAGGATTTACTGAATATCTATGAAGTTAATTAGTGCATTTAAGATACATTTGTGGAGTACTATTATACACAGTTTCAGTGTTACACTGCAGTTCCAGCTTTGGCATAGGATTAACAGTCACTGTTATCCTTAAATAGGAATAGGACCTAAAAATTCCATAAAAGTGGACACTAACTGCCAGAACACATCTACAATTAAAAACTTACCCAACTTCTGATATTCCAAACATAAGACCTGAACAACTTGAATTGTTCATGCACACGAAGACCAAAAAATACAAGAAACTCTGTGAAACACAAATCTCGAAAAAACCAAGGCAAGATGTTCTGTTCATGCTTAGGCTTTTCCAGGCATTATAAAATACAGTATTTTTTCCTTTTATAAGGAAATAATTTATAGTTTATAAATTCAAAATTTATAATTTCAAGTGAAAATTCAACAGGCTACAGCTTTGAGAAGGTATCACTAACGTATACAGATCTGCATCCTTTTGAGGCAGATTTCTTTATACGCCTTCTGTTAGATAAAATGCAGGATTATTGTAATGAAAAAAATTTATATATTTACCGCAATAGTCCATGTTTTCTAGACTAGTTCCTGTATCACTTATACAACTAGCTGCAGCAGTGTAACCTTGGTTTTCCAACACTGGCAACTTGGTGACATTGCAATTCAGAGGTGAGCTGCCTGATGCTGACAGTGGTCCCCTGAGGTCACTTCTCAAATGCCAGGAGAAAGAGAAGTGAGAACTCACAACAAAAAAAGGCGATGCTGTATTAAAACGTTACTGTTTGGCACGCATACAAGCGCCTTTTATGAATTCTTGTTTTTTGCACATTACATTTTCTCAGTAACAATATAGAAAGTTTAAAATGGAACAAAACCAGCAGTTGGGAGTTGGCTGTGGGAAGAGTTATCAGTACTTCCCCCGGGGAAGGCACGGTTCCTCAGGAGGGGCTCTGCACCTGCTGCCTCACCTGCACCCAGACCTGCCCAGCACAAGCGCAGCACCCGGGGCTGGAGGGGGCACATCATTTCATAAACTCATCCAACTGAAGCCTGATGGGGACTCTCAGATTTTGGGGAGCAGGGAAGCTATTTGGCCATTACCCACCTGAAAGGATGGGTTTTCTTTCAGTGGGTGCCTGAGGGAGGCCAGGACACCGCCCCAGCAGCCATCTTATTCCCACACCAGCTGCCTTCCCGATGGCGGAGACTGCCGGAGATTTGCATACCCGCTCGGGATTGGCTGCGGGAGAGCTGTTTTCCATAAACCAAATCTGCCCGGCAACAGGCTAAAAATAGCCGGGGCTGCTGCCGGGAGCGGGAGCAGCTCGGCCCACACGAGGGGCCAAGACACGCACAGCCTTCCTGTCGTGGCAGTATGGGCGGGCACGGCACACTGCACTTCCTCAGGGATTTTTTTTTTTTAATTTTTCAGTGGTTTTTTTTTTTTTTAAATGGCAAAAATAATTTCTGAAGTAATTCTCTCTTCAAATCAAAACATTAACTATTATAATTTGCACATTGTCTTCTTTCTCACTTTCATTTCTAAGCAAGCAGGAACAGAAGCCATCTTTCTTACTCTGTTTAATACCCCATGTCAGTTTGGTGAGATGAGAGTGGGGTGATCCACAACATCTGCAACAGATATCACCTAATCCTCACTACATATAGACTGTTACAGAGGCTGCTTCTTGGCTCCAGAGTTACCCTTCGGTACCTCACACCTCACCAGAGACACCCCCCCCATACAATTCCTCTACTGAAACTAAACACGTGGGATTTCGAAAGGCGAGCACCATGAACCAAGAAAAAAAATTCCGTAAGTACGTAAGGCATCTTGAGACTAAAAATTAAAACACAAAATTAAAGCACAAAATTTCAAAGTTATTATGTAAATACATGTTCTGTGATAACTCCACTTCTGTGATTTACATGTAGAGTATTTTAACATTTAAGCCTACAAAACAGGTATCATTTACAGAAGTTTAATTTTCAGTAGTACTGAACTGACAGCATAAACTCTTCTGACTGCAGCAGAAGCAAGTAAAGAGATTTCCACACTTTTCACCACATCCACTCCCAGGTTTCTGTTTCATGGAACTGTGTTATAAAGGCAGGTGAAAGCTAACACTATAAGATGAATTGAGCACCCAGTGCACACAGGACATGTACAGACACCTAATACAGGTCTTCAGCATCCTGGAAAGTGCCATCTGAAGTGTAAACTGTATATAAGCACCTTTGGTATGAAAAAATGCATTTTCTACAAGGCTGTCAAAAATTGACTAAGAAGAGAAGGAAGAAAAGTGGCCAAAGAAGATGGCCAGTGACCACTGATGAGACTTGATATCTTTTGAATGACTCAAGAAAAAAAATCACAAAAATTAACCAGAAATCTTAACAGGAAAGTTAAAGTGAAGTCAACCAAATATTTGTATATAATAAAGCTTCAAAATAAAATTAGAAAACCCACCACCAAACAAACCAAAACCCACGAAAGAGTTTCTTCTAAAAGCTAGTTTACCCAAACTTTATTACCTGTACCTAGTGTTACGATTATTTGTCACACGTATTCTTCATGAAAGATAGCTTACTCCATAGATGTTGGCTTGCTACCTAACAAATTTTACTAGCAACTGTGCCATGTACCACAAGACATTTATTCATTAATCAGAGCCTAAATATCTTCCAAAAGCAACTAATGGTGTGGAATAATGGGAACTGAAAAAAACCCTGTCAACCTAATATTCTATTTATTACTACATAGGAAAAAAAAAAATCATGTTTTCAGTGCTGGTAAATCACTGCATTAATATGCTAAGGACCCTAGACAATGAAGGTAATCCATGTTTTTACAATGATAAACAGTCACTCTAATAAAATTCCAAGGCAGTCAATTTCTTACTATGTCAAGTATTCAATAATAGAGTAAGATTTATTTACCCTAGTAGAAGAGTACAGTGACAGATCAAATTCTCTTGAGTCAATGGGTGGACAGTTATTTTTCTGTATTTGCTGTTAGGCAAAGATTTGTCACATCTCAAACTTGTAAAGACTTGTAAGAAAAATTACTCATAGTGTCACCCAAATTGCAATTGAAACGCTTCATAGTCAAACACTAAGCAACCATAGCAGAGATGATTCTTCAACTTATTCGTGATTAGAACAAGCTCTGCAGACACAGATATCCAGACTTAATTCTTTGCTAAGCTGCCTAAGGAACAGGAAGCAGTAAGCGCACAAAGCCAAGATGATTTCTTTATAGAGTTCTAATCATGGAAATAAATGAATAAAACTAGTAGGAATAAATTTTGAAATTATGTTACACTAGTTTAAGTGGCAAAGTTTTACTGATCTGCATCAGCAACACCTTAAGCAGCAAAGCACGATATGCCCTGTTAATTTCTGAGGTGCTGACCTACACCTAAGGCTAATGTACTTGTGAACTCATATACTCTGAGAAACAAAAATATTGGAACAAAAGCAAAGGAGGATGACAGTAATGTCCTGAAAGTAATTGCTCAGTTGATGGGAAAATCCTTTTGTACTTGGCTCTTTAAAAGAATAAAAAATTTACTCTTCCTATCAATGTTTTTGAATGAACATAATAACAAGGACTGCATTTGGCAACAGTCCTGTGCCATTTCTTGATATGCAAATATCTTCTATTTGGCATGTAATAGAAGCCTAAGATGAACAAAATATTCTCAGTTGTTTTTTTTACCATGGAGGGGTGGGGGTAAAATTTGGCTGTTATCAGTTGGTGGGTAAAGAAGTATAAATAGGAAGAACTTCCATGTCAATACAAGACACACTTTCTTTTTTTTTTAAAAAAACCCACAATGATTCTTTGGAACAGCTGCACCAAGGATGTGTGAAAATCCCCATCTTTGGAGGCTTTCAAGGTACAATTAGACAGGGTGCTAGATAATCTCTTTTTCCCAAGGAAGGTCGGACCACGTGATCTTTTGGGGCCCTTTCCAATCTGGGCTATTCTCCCAACTTAGCTGCACAGCTGATTTAACTACCAGAAGATCAGTATTACCTGTCAGATATTAAAAACCCCTCTAAAATGGGACTTTTGAAGGTGGTCAGATGACTAGTCCACCAGTCTTCTGAAGGACTGTTACATCTTCAGCAAGAAAGCAGCAATTGCAGAGTTGAGAAGGTACCTTTCAAGTTAAACAGTCTTCTACCAATAAGCTCAGTCATTAAAAACCAAAAAAATCCCCTCCTCTTTGAATAAGTTATTTGCATAGACACACACAAAAAATATATTTTATGTACTTTATATATTTTGTATTTATATAGATATATATGGTTGGGGAAAATGTCATCAGCTGGCTTACAATTAGAAAAGTCTAAAATGGTAATTAGGTTGTGAACTTAAGGATCTAGTTTTATTTGCATAGGGTTTTACATATAATTGTATATGGAAGCTGAATAATATATGCAAACAGTAGATGATCATCAGACTGAAATAAGCAGAAGTGAACTTATCTTTAGGCAACTTCCTCCCAGAAAAAAAAATTCATCTTGTTTGCTATCCTTGGTCAGATATGCAAAAAATTGATACAGCTGAAATAAGAAATTAAGTTTCAGAAGCAGAGTCTAATTCATATAAGGTACAGACTTCTATCAGACCTAAGATATGAATTCCAAGCACCTCACTTCCCTTTCTTTGGTCAACTAATAAAATTAGTACTTCACTTGGCATTTTTAATTCACTTTTTGTCTGTTCACTGTTCTGACATGGCAGTAAATACTGCTGATGAAATATAGAGGAATATACTTCAAGAAACTTCAAGGACTATTGAGTTTGACAGGATCTTAGAAAAGTATTTTCAATTTTTATTTAGGAATACCCTTTGTAACAATGTAGACAAACAGGATGTAAAATAAACACTACTATGAATGTCTTTGTTTTAAAGGCAAGGTACATTGCAAGGCTTTAAGATCCCATTCTAGAAGGGGAAGGTTATTTTCAGGAGTCCAAACTAGGGGACACTGAGCAACTAACAGACTTTAAAGTACCCATCAAAAATGTAACACTCTTTTGGGTGAAAACATCAGGATAAACCGGAACTGCAACACATTTTTTGAATCAGATCCTCACCCCTATCAAACTTGTTGATTAAAATGAGTACTCTTAAAATTTCCACAAATTTAGACCGTGTTTTCATACATAGGTTTCACCCTTCACATCCCATTTTCCACCTGCAAAATTTCATTTCAGAAGAATGATCAAAACAGTTCACAACTTGCATAAGTAAGAAGTTAGATTACAGAATACGATGCAACAAGAAAAAATACTGAAAGCAATTTTTATTGTTCAAATATAATGAAATCTCTTTTTCTCCCAGTTCTGCTACTGCAGCCTATGCACAACTAATCCAGTATAATCCTGCATCAAATTGTGAAGACAAGTCAAGGAACAGGAAAGCTGGAGCTTATTGCTGCTTTAGTACAAAACGCAAGACCAAAATATTTAGTAAAAAGTGTTGTTTATCACTAGGAAAACATCAATTTGCAAAATAAGTTTTATTGCCAGGTTTTTGTTTTCCATCCTTGACGAAGGTAGTTTGAAGGTTCACCAGAATGAGGAAGAAATCATTATAAAATTACATGAGGAGAACTAGGTTCTTTCGATATCCTGCTTCACAGACTCACTTTACAGCAGCAATGCTGCTGTAAACACTCACTGTATTCATCTGTGGCCACCAGAGACTACCACAGTTGCTAAGCAACATCTTAGTTTCATCTCTATTTTGATATTTGCCATTTCAGAATATTCATTGGAACCTTACATTCTTTGAATAACCCCGTCTCATTCCACCATTTAAGACACTGGTTGCATAACATCAGATACCTCATGAAAAAAATTAGCTTTTCATAGTGGTTTTATGAAATGTAATCAACTAGATTTTTCAGGGACCACTGAGTGGTTTTATTGTATATGTAGGAATCTGCCTATACAATTCCATTTTGGTGATTCTCTCTCATTGACTTTTTTCCCACCCCAAGTCTGCACATTGAGCCAAAAATCACAACGTAGCAAAATATGTGGGGGATTAAAAAAAAAGAAAGAAAAAGAGGGGGAAAGCCTCTTTTTTTTCCTATGCTTTTCTATATGTCTATGTGTAGATAAAATACCTAAGAATATTTGCATGCAGCAAGAAACAGTCACCATAGTGCTAAAGAAACCCCACTCAGTTTCAGAAATTCTTTTGCCTTTTCTGATTTCTAGTTTCTCCACTTAAGAAAGAGCGGGAAATAGAGAATTCCATGGTAAAAACAATATTAAAAAATTCAAACCACAGAGCAGTCACCGTGTTTATCTAGATTTATGGTACTATGGATTAGAATTTTACTCTCATAAATGAGACTGAAGTCTCTCAATGAAAGAGTGTGACACGTGAGCCCATACACGTTCACCAATCTTACAAAAAAAATGACCAATATAAATGACCTTTGGTGACTCTACCAATATACAGACATCAAGCAGCAGATTCCACAGTGTCAGGAAAAGAACACAGATTGCAAAAATCCATGCAGTCAACATATTTCTGTGGATAACATTGCTATGAGGTTACTGCTCCTTGAGAGACTGCCCCCCAAGACTGTCATCTAATCCAAAGAGGGTTTCCTATTGAACAGTATCTTACAGGACAGCATCCTATGCCCCACATAGTTACTCTGCACCCTTTGCATACAGTAATATAGTCAATAGTTCAGTCAGTGTTCATACAGAGTCCCGTTCTCATAAACTCTCTCCTGTCCTTATTAAGCAGCATTTAAGCATTAAGAAGTACTCCTGATTGTCTTGTTGTAAGAGTTCTGTTACTTGAACTATATACTGTGACATTTCCCTTTGGGTTGCGTAAGGACTGAGGAAAAAAGAGAGGATGAAATGCTAATAATTAGGTGTAGGCTCTCATGAGGAGAACTGAGAATAGCTATGTTTCTATGAAACACTAAATATTTGTAATCATGCATGCACTTCAGCTAACAGCTCTTCAAATCACAGCCCTAAAATGACCAGAGGAAATAAAAACAAGTGCCTAGTTAACCATTTGAAATAGAAGATGACAAACCTGACTAATATTACATAGATGTGTCAGACATGAAGTAAAAAAAAAAAAAGTAATCCAGCTATTGTACTTTCTCATCTAGCAATATGAATCTTAATAAAAAGGAGTCAATTAGGAAGTGTTTTATCACTTTAGCTGTTATGCAACTGCATCTGGTTTTTGTGTTGTGGGATGACCAAATGCTGTATCTGTAGCAAAACTCTAGTACTAGGAGTCTGAAATATTTTCTGTGAATTACACCTTACTGTTAATATTACAAAGGAACGTGGACTTCTAAACCTAAGAAACTGAAATTAAAATCTGTAATCTGAAGGCATCTCTTCTCCACGACTATGAAAGAATCCATCCTTGTGTTTCCTCAATTTCTTAAGAGTAAGGTCCCTTAAGCAGAAAAAAGTTGTATGCAAAACGTCCTCTTGACCACATTAGACAGCAGGTTCTCTCAGGCTAGGTTTCTTAGAGGATATAAATGCAAAATAAAAAGGAAGACTGCAGAGATGTTCCACTTGTTTAATAAAGACTCCTTTTAGACTAAGAAGCTACAGGCCTCAAAAGAAATCAATTTGCACTTCCAGAAGTATTTCTTACATTTGGTTACTAATGACCCAAATGAGGCTTGCAATTACGCAGGATGCACAAGAAACACTCTGGAAGGCTTCCCTGGCTTTAAACTTCACATCTAGGATGACAGGTTTTAATTTTTTTTTTCCTGATTAATGCTTTTCAAAGACAGCCATGAGTCCCAGTTTGCAGTTATTTAACACCATCAACTATGCATGGGTGCTGGCAGTGAACATGTGGACAGAAGTAGTCAGCCAGCAATGTTTTGTTGATGCTGACTGGTGAGATCATACATATTAGCCTAGTGAGCCAAGGAAATAGATCTAGATACATGATCTGCCTAGGACATGTGCCACCTTCTGCTCAGAAAGACCTGGGTCTAGAGCCACCTCCAAAGCCAATGTTGCATTCCTAAGTGGAAAGAAGTGAACAAAAAAGCAAAACACATTTCTTCCAGTAATGAGGTCATTGTATTTTCAAAAATAAAGAATACATTACAAATTCATGAAACATTAATAGTCTGCGTAAAACATTGAACTAGCACTCACAGTAGTATACAATATCAAAATAAGAAGCTGCAAGTTAACTATTTGTCAATGATTCTCCCAGAACAGCCCATAAAAAGTTTTTGAGCCTGGTACTAAAAAACAATGGCCAGGCTATAGTGATACTGCCAGCACTTTCATGAGTGGCTAATACTTCATCTGTAAAAGACTTGTCTAAACTGCTCCATGAAAAGCTCAAAGTAGCTCTACAAAAAAACATCCTTAATTTTACCATCTTGGGAGGAAGCAGATGATGAAGCAACTATCCAGTAACACCATTGTCACAAACACAGAAGTACATCAAGAATTTGTACAGTTATTTTAGACTGCCTGACTTCCCAAATTCCTTAAAAAAAATCATATGAAGAAAAATGCATCTGCACAGTCACTCAGTGACCACTGACAAGAAACTTCATTTTTCTTGTCTAGAAAGTTTCCCAAATGTCACCCAGAGTTACAGATGCCAGAAGCAGACAGTATGAATTACACTTGGGAATGCCTCCACTGACAAAAGGTTTAAAAAACTCAAAGGAAAGCATCTTAAATTTTGATGATTTAAGGTTATCTGTAATAAGTCAACCTCCAGAAAGGTTCTGCCCAGAAACCTTCAACATTAAAAGGAATGCTCCTTCACAGGCTGACTTCTACCTAATGAACCATCAAGCCAAAATGCTTGCTTGCGTGCTTCCTGGAAAGGACGGACTGCAGTTTCTCCTTATGCCAAAAATCAAAGGCTAAATTTCTCTTTGAAAGAGTGAAGACATCAATAGATATTCTCTCTTCATGTTCTGGCACATAACATAGCTGAGCTCTTTCTTGATAGTTTTTCAGAACTACAGACTCTCCCGATTAATCTGTATGTATGACCACCTTTCCCCAAGTTTGCATTTGTGATCATAAAACGATCTTATTTATATACCCAAAAGGTGATTATGACCAGGTCATATTCATTTGTTACCACAGGACCTTTCTTGGGGAAGAACTTCTCTAAATAATAGAACACTGAGGAAAGGGTAGCAGAAGCTACTGAACTGGTTAACCTTCTGAAAATCCATTTTCTCTGGAAGCTGTTAGTAGCTTCTTTAAAATCTTGTACAGTTCCAGAGAAAACTATCTGCACAAGAAAGTACTGATCCTTGAAGGGACATTAAAAAAAGCACCTATTTGTTTTGAGAGGACAACTGCATTTTTTTTCAACAATCAACAAATCCTTAGAATTTCCATCTTGTTTTCAAAGTGCACAATTGACAGAGAAGGCTGCTGCTCACAGTGTGATGGCCTTCCCAAATGATGTGGAAGCTCCAGCAGTATCACAGCAATCCTTCAACATGTGAAAAAAAAAATCCTATCATCAGTTTTGAGACTACTACATATGCTGCATCTGAACAGAACAGTTAATTACCACAGCTGCTTGGAAAGAGAAGTATCTTTTTCATTTGACTATAACTAGCATACTGATCACCAAAGTACTTTCCACTTACTCTAGGGAAATGTAGCAGCAAACAGGTAGTAATAAGTCGGGGATATATGCTGCTTTCATTAACAGGCCTGAGATTTTAATTTGTCTACTTCACATAGCATGAAGTTAAGCTTTAACATTTTAATTTTGATAGTTCCTATGATTGCTGGATTTTCTCTGCCAAATGAACAGTCTTGGATTTGGTTTTGCAATGCCTCTCCTCCATTATTGAGTTGACCATTAATCTTCTAGCCTGGAGAACACAAATTATTTACAAAATTTGTCTTACACTATCAGCAGCACTTCCTGGAACACACATGCAGTTCTTACATTGGCATGCAAGATTCTCAGTTTATCCTTACCAGTAGAAGAAAGCAGATGCAATTCTAAAGCTTCCTCACTTTGAGAACTAGCTCATCATGAGACATCAGTTTCATCGTCCCCACTGCCGTCAAATATGCAATAGCTGCCATTACGACAGTCAGCACAAAAAGCTGAGCTACACAGCACCATCAGAATTCCCTTCCCATCACATCTTCTTATAGCTGATTTTGGGGTGAGAAAGCTTAAAATTTTCCCCTTCCTGGCCCCATAATGAAACCAGCTGCATGCAGTGGAATTTGCTGATGCTCTACCTTAACTAAAGACGGAAAACTTATAACTATTTTCAGTAAATAACATATTCAGTGTTTGCAGCATAGATTAAGTGATCTTTTCTAAGAAAAACTCTAGTTCAGATCTACTTAGAATAGCTAAACTATGTTTCACCCTTCCCTCTATGAGGTTGCTGATGGAGAACACAAGGGACATCTTCCTCTCCCACCCCAGCACACACTTACAGAGCTCAGGCCTGTACCACAACTGATAGCTATGTTTGTAAATGATCTCAATGTCACTGAAGTTCTAAAATAAGGCATTATAAAGTCACGCTCCTCACAGTTTTAAATATTGTTCTCTTTGATTACACACACCCCCCCCCGCACCAAAAGAACCCAACATAACAAACCAACAAAGCAGTTTTCAGTCATCACATAGGATGAAATTCTAGAGTAAGTCTGACCACAAATAAAGAAAAAAGACCCCAACAAAAGAGAAATACATCTGTACATAAAAACAAGATAAGGTCACTGACTGCACGCCACTAAGGTGATTGAATTTTGCTAGGTATTTTACTTTTCTTGACCATAAAGGTTTGCATTCAGCAGTTAACAAGTTTTGCTGCATAGACACTAAGCCTTGCCCACTGTCCTTTCAAAAGGGAGGGAGGGAAACAACAAAAGTATCCAAAATCTCTCCAACATCTCCAGTGAAAGATACCAAACATCTATAATTAAGGAAGACACCATAAAGCATGAGAACAGAAGGAATTATTTCTAGGCTCATCAGAGCCTAGCTATCTATCCATTTGCTGAATCCAAAAAGGCACTTGGCTTTCTGGCTAATTTTGACTCATCATCTAAATATCTTTTCAGGTATGAGCCACAAGATGCGACAATGCAGACATTATTCTTGGGGAGAAGACCTAGACTACTTTTGTGTGGTCTCCTCACCAAATCAAAACTAGTAGGTTGTACCAAACCCTACTAAGTAACTGTATACAATAACTATCTTCGTTCGCGAAGCCCAGCCATGATGATGACATTACATGGAAGACTTCATGCAAGCATTATCCCATATAACCCAGCTGCTGAGCTGCCACAGTGGGCAAGCCATACATCAACTGTTCCAAATCCCTATGCTATCTAAATCCCATAGACTGGCCGTTCTTTTAAACCTGTCTTCAAATCAAAGTTAGGTGTCTTTCTGGAAGGAGACAAAACAAAAAGAAGTTCACTGCTTCCTTAACTCACAGCAAAACTAAAAAAAGAAAAAAGTAACATTTTAAAACATCAGCTGGTCTGCCTCTAACTCTCCACTGCTTTTATTTTTTCCTCTCTGGATTGGAGCACCTATTTTAGGAGTCATTTTTGCTTTCTGAAAGATTACATTCAGTGGAATTCTTTATACAATTTATTTTTTTAAAACTCAAGACTGGGCTGCGTAAGTAAAAACATAGCCTGCACATAAAAGGAAATTATTGTTCCACTCTGCCTGCCACCTGTGAAGCCACATCTGAAGTGTGGTACATCTACTTTTGGAACTCAATGCTCAAGAGAGATTGATAAGAAGGATCCTTGGAAGATCACCAAGATAGTTGAGGGCTGCAGAACACGAGAGATGAGATGAAATGCGCTGAATTTGTGTAACATGAAGAATAAATAGCTAAGCAAGGAGAACTAATTGTGCTCTACAATAAGCTAACTGGTGTTCATAGAGAAGATAAAGCCAGACTGTTTTCAGAGATGCACAGAACACTGACAAGGAGACAGATAGAGCTTGCAGCCAGAGAAATTCCTCATAAATACAGAGAATAATTTTTCATTACAAGGGTAGTCAAGCACTGAAACAGCTTGTCCACAGTGGTTGTGGAAGGCTCCTCAGGGAGGTGGTCACAGAACCAGCAAGAAGCATTTGGACAACACACTCAGGCACATGGTGTGATTCTTGGGGCTGTTCTGTGCAGGGCCAGGAGTTGGACATGATGATTATTGTAGGTCCCTTCCAACTCAGGAAATTCTATGATTCACCCTTGATAAACCCCAAAAGAACCTGGCCTAATTTTGAAGTTAACCTCCTTTGCAGAAGATATCAGACCAGATGACCTTCAGAGGTCCTTTCCAACCTAAATTATCAGCTTAACTTTTAAATTATTTTACAATTTCATTCTTGAGCCAGAGTGATTTTTGTGGCTTTTGACAGGACCCATCCTATTTTTCAACACTGTAAAAAACCAGTATGGACAATAGGAGTGCAACCTGTATTAATCCATAATTCACATCATCAGCATTTAGTATCATCTATAACCCTGAGTATAACTCAATGAAGAGTATGACTTCCTTAGTCTTTCTCTGTGTTCAACAGATTTTCAGACCCTCTGCATTAACTTTCTATTTTGGGCTTTAGCTAACTATTTTGTCTGTATCATCACCACTTAATTCCAGAGTGAAGTCTCCTGTCAAGCAGGTATGTTCTATGATGGAATGTCTATAAATGTACAACTTCAGGTTTTGGTGTGCAACAGTAGACTGTTTGAGTAGGTCCCACTAAGCAAATGATCCTGATGACTCTGTAAGAGTCCGTGTTTCTTCCCTCTGTAAGTTAGCAAAAGTAACTACTTGATAGTACCAATCATAAAGAAACTTTACTTGGAGCATGGATTGATACCCCATTCACTTCAAAAGCTTTGAAAGGCTTTAAAATCAATTTAATGTTTTACTGATACAGTGTTTGGTGTGGGGAAGTTGTCATTTAAGAAAGACTACATCGAAGCATAACTGCATTATACATACTGGATATTTACACCAAGGAACTTCGTTCTAAACCAAATTACATTGGAATATCTTTTTTATAATAGTGTTTTAACAATTAAACCACCTCAGCATTAATTGAAATAATATTCTTTCACGTTTGCTGATACACTCTGTTGTCCCTCCATTATTTTTCTTCAGGATTGATATGAAGCTATATATTATTTAGGTCATTCTGCCTGACCTTTATTTAAATAAGAAGTCTCCAAGGTCTTCTGGAATTTCCATTTTAGTTTGAGTTACTGTGAGGGACATCTCAGAAAAGAAGTATCCTCAGCCAATTCTTCTAGAACTCCTGGATGCAGATTACAAAGACCTGCTTATAGCCTTTGCTAAGAAATATTTATTATGGATTCTTTAGTATCTTCCTTGGAATGTCCAGGTTTCAAATAATTGATCACCTATGTAATGTTGTAATGTAATCTCACTTTTACTTAAAAATAAAAAAAAGATTTACTGTAATCTTCTGCCTTTTCTCTTTCACTATGATTCCATTTTATCATTACTACCTACATCACTGTTAGAATTACTTTTCTATTTTTAACAATCTCACTTTTGTTATTGTTTGCTTTACCGGTCAAGGTTTTCTCTCAGGAACATTTTGTTTATTTTAATCAGCCTTCTACATTTTTTAAGCCCCACTCAATGCCATTTCTCCTCTACCATCTTTACACTTACACTTCACAGAAAAGGAGGGATGGGTCCTGAATTGCTTCTTTAATGCAGCAATGAAAGCAAGACTGGGTCTAACAGAATTTGACATTTATGGACAACCTTTATAACTGTTAACACTGATTTTCAATGTAATTTATTTGGGGAAATCTATCATATACCTATGCTTCTCAGCCACTCCCCCCCCCAATTTTTCTACTTCTTGTACTGTGGACATGCATATAAATGAGACTTCTCAGTGACAAGCAAAATTCTGTCCATATCAAATCTGAAGTTACTACTAAAAAGTTATCAAAGGTTTCAAAGTAAATGAGCTAACTACAAACCGTGACTCATTTGGCCCATGTTGTTGGCAAGCAGCATTTTTCTCTGCCAGATCAATGCAGAAGTTTAGTTTTCTCTATTACCATTACATTCCCCCTCCTCAATATCAACCAGTTACAGTTCTCTTTCCTAGTGTATTTACTCAATTGGCCTTAATTCATGCCATTTCAGAATGGCTCCAATACTTTTAGTCCCAATCACTGCATTTTAAGCTCTAATAATCTACCTGTCTACTTTGCTCTTCTGCCTTTTTATTCTCTTTTATTAATCTCGTTTTCCTTCAACCAGAACAGGCTGTCTACTTCCAGTTCCACATCCCTTTCTTGAGGTGCTGTCTGCCTTCAAGTGGCCATGTTTTGTTGGCCTGTTCATGCATCTCAATTTCCTTTCTCTACTTCAGACACCTTCCTTATCCAGTAATTTTCTTTTACCATTTCCCCTCTCCAGAATGCCACCCTGTACCTACCTTGACTTGTAAAACAGAAACAACGCAAATACATTTGTGCAGAACCAGCACATCTGCGCCATGCAGCCATTTCATGCACTACATGCATAAGCACAGTAGAGCATATTATGTAATTAGCAATACAGTAATTTTGTTAAAATTTGCTGCTGTAAGGGGGTAGAACAGATAAATATCTTGATCTATTTCCCTATTTACAAAAACAACTTTTTAAAATGTACATATATGCACTTTAGAATGTATATTTATTCTAAAAGATAAATGGACAACAGTTCAGCATCCAATACTTTCAACAGCTTTGTAATCTCAAAAAGAAGAGAATTAAAACTACAACCAAGATAATGAAAATCGTTCATAACGCCATGAAGCCAAAAAACCACAGCTGGTGGGTTCAACTTTGTTAATTCTGCACCCTTTTCAGGGCTAAGCTCTCAGTATTGCTAAGCCTCCATGTGCATCAACTGGTGTCACTACAGAGACAGAAATAACACAGTAGCAAAACAGTAGAGGTTTGAACCAAACAAAAGCAGTAATATTATCAACAGAAACTACGTACTCAAATTTCTAATATTTTTTAACGTATTTAGTTTTACTAAAGTAAACATTTTGCAGTAAGTTCTCGTTAACATTCCGCTAACAAAGGCAACCCAAAAATAATTAGTCAGAACAAATGTCTTCTGAGCTTCCCAGAAAATGCCATGTATATTTAAATTTAATTCTTGGCATTGTGCCAAAGTGGGGGGGTGGGCACCTAAGTGGAAAAATAATTTCAAAGGCCTCTAAACCATTAATGCAGAAAATTAGTTGCTTCTCTTACCTGGCAAGAAGATGGCACGTGCAAAATGAGCTTCCTCCTCTGAGTAAGCCACTGACATGCAGCTCATTTGCATAAAGTATTATCTACAAGTAGATTCCCAGGTCGGCCATCTTGATACTAAGATCTTGTTTTGTTTACATAGCAGCATGAGTACTGTTTTTTAGCCAGCTTGAGCTACAGCTAGTATACCTGTCGGCTTGTAGCCTACATCTGCTTGTTAAAGCCTGCTGGAATTCCTACTTCTCCACACAAGTAGCTGAATGTGTCAGGAGTGCCCCTGCAGCTCACTGAGCGTGCCACAACCTCCAAGGATACTACTGCAACTGCAAGTGCTTCCCGTGTTCTCTTTGTACTGCCTTCTGTGCTGCCAACTATTAGCGCTGCAGCAACTATGTGCAGTGAAGTACCTCCTCCCACATACCACACAGTAGTACCAACAAACATCGATTTATTACAGCCCAGCGCAAGACACCACGCTGAAAAAAGAACGCTGAAATTTCCTCAGTATTTTCACTTACTAGCAATCTAATTACACCTAGGTTCCTTTGTACATCTTTTCACATTCATCAGTGCTGCTCTTTCGGTCCGGAAACCAGAGTGCTCCTGCAATCCGTGTGAAAGTGAAGTCCATGACACATGTTAGCTGCTGCCGGCATGGATCCAGACTGCAGTTACAGCTAGCTGGCGCCAGTAAAAATTTACATAAAGGGGCCTCATTTCAAGACTATACTGCAGCCCGATACTGCTTAGCAAAGCCTTCCCCTCCCCCTTCGCCCCCTCCCCACCCCCATGAGACTACTATGGGTTCTAGAATATATCCTCTAGTTATTTGCTTAATTATAATCCAGATCTGTGTCAAAAGTCAAGTGCTTGTCTTATCGTTCATATAAATGAAAACTGACAACAGCCTCTGCAAAAGAAATTCCACCTTGAAGCATGTTCCTAGTAGGATACTACACACTGTTCACAGTGGTTCTATAGTAATTGAAATAACACCGGAAAAATAGGTATGCATAATGCCTGGAACCAGCTCTCCTTAACCTGGTACTTCCAGTATTTCACAGACTACCACCAACAAATAAATATCAGTTCCAAGTAAAAAAGATCCATTTTTAGCCTCATGCTAAAAATGGTAACATGTCTGGCCATTTCATTTGTTGTTTCCACTATACATTTAATTTTTCATCATTAGGCAGATGAAGGATAAAAAAAAAAATCTCATCCAGAGCGTTATCTTTTCAAGTACCTCTAAGGTACAGTAACAGGTAGAGGCAGAAACTTGGATTTCAGCCTCAATCTGACTTCAAATAGTTAATTTCTTAATTCTTACTTTTAGTCAAAGTCCAATTACATTAATAAATTAATTATATTTTACAAAGGCTTATTCTGAAAATCACTGTACTGTTTTTAGGGGGAAAAAAAGAAGCCAGGTTTTAAGTGTACCTATGTAAAGGATGAATCATTCGCCAATACCTTTTTGTCCTCATGTGCTGCCTTTTAAGAACTCTTAGAGCACAAAACAACTCAATGCAAATAAACGGACTATTTATTATATTAGCTGTAAACAGGAATTTGTGAAACCCTAAATAAAATCAAGTTTGGCTAGCTACACATATAGCATTGTGCAGCTGTAGTTGCAGCCTAGCACCATTTAGTGGAAAAGCTAAGTGATGGAGACAGCGATGCTTGTCAATTTGAGCAGGGCAAAGGCAGAGCACTTCAGGACCAGAAGAGCCTGCTTTACACCCCAGGCTTCTTCTAGTTCCTGTCATTGTTCCTCTGTAGAATGCTAACAGTGTCAATGCTATATATAGTTGAATTACATATCCCAGTTTCTGCTGCAAGCATAATTTGCTGTAAGGCTGGTTCTAGATTATTAGAGCATAATACAATTTGCTTATCTGCAATGTAAAAAAGATACTAATTTTGTATCTGAAAGTATTTACTAATGCGAATTACTCTTCACTGGTTGTTACAATTCATCCTCACCTTTGTATCCAAAAACCTAAACTGACGTGTAAGGGAGAAATAATTATTTTTCCAAAATGACTGTCACATTAAAATGACAGTCACTAACATCTTCTTTTATGTCACATGTATCTTTTGACTTGCTTTACTTTCAAACTCATTTGTGTACGTTAGCACATTTAAATGCTGTGCAGAATATGTCTTTCAGCGATACTGTTGTCATTTGTAGAATGAATCATCAGATTAACAACCTCTGAGCTTAAAAATATAGGACACCAATGCTGCTTTATAAAAAGAAAATGAAAAAAACTCCTTGGATTTCCCAAATACAGCCGTGTCCCCACCCTCCCCCTCCCGCCCTCCCCAGCTCTACAGCCTTATGCACAAATACCAGAATAATAGTATGATTCTCAACACAGTAAAACAGACACTGCAAAATAAGAGCCTTGAAGCATTTTCCGTTCTGGGCTCCAGTCTGCTATGGGAAATCCAGGCCAGAGCTTGCCGGCAGCCCCGCGGGCGAGCTCTTCGTCCGCAGTTTGTGGGAAGCACCACCCCGCTTCCAGAACGTTCCTGCAGAGTCACTCCCTCCCCCTCCCTGCGCCTTCCTCCCTCTCGCACTACTGGCTATGACAAAGCTCACTTTCAAACGCAAAACGTTTTCACAAAGAGGAGGAGCAATCGGGTTTACGAGTTAGAAACGCACCGACTCGGTTACACAAGCAGGGCGTGCTGAACCCCAGAGCAGCGGCAGCCTCTGCCTGCGATGCACAGCGCTGGCAGCCAACCCCGAGTACCAACAAGACAGGGACCCTCCAGCAGCCTCCAAAAGCAGGAAATTTGGGGGGGGGAGGGAGTGGAGTGGGTGGTGGTGTTTTATTTTTGTTTGTTGGTTCGTTTGGTTTTTTTCCGTTTGGTTGGTTGGTTTTTTTTTTGTTTTCGTTTTGTTCGTTTTGTTTTTTTTTTTTTTGGGGGGGGGGAAGGGATGTGGTTTGGTTGGTCGATTGGTTTTTATAATCTGAGAGATTAAACTACAGCGTACTCAATCATATTCTCCAGTGACTGTCACTACAGAAAAAGCCAAAATGTCTGTCTGCCTTTCCCATGTTTCTCATACAGTCACTGGAAACATCTAAGTACTTTTATGATTTTGCCTTTTCAAAGCCAGTTAACAGGGCTCTTCCTCCAATATGCACACAATTTTCTACTCTCGAATCAAAATGACCTTAAAAAGCACGTGTCAGTCAAAAGTAATAAAGCCGGTTGTGTTCAAAATAACTGCTATTAACTCTGTGGGTTCAACAGGTACTTATCAAAGACAACATCCTCAAATTTTAAATATCAGCTGATTCATTTCAAAATAGGAGACTAGAGGAAAAAAGTGATATAAAGTGATTTCCCTAATTCAGACCATTTTAGCTATTAAAGCATTCAATTGACAAAGTGTGTCTAAAATAAAAAGGAAAAAAATCCCCCACAAACCCAACCATGATTTAATCTGTCATTAATACCTTGACCTAAAAAAAGTCGAAACAGCAAAAAAAACCCAGAAGAACAACAAAAAACACCCACCACAAAGCAAATTAAAGGCACAAACCAGAATGAATTATTAAATTATTCATATAACAGTCAGCTAAGACTTTAGTAATTCCCGGAGTCTTCTCACATTGGTGTTTGAAAGGCACAGAAAATTATATACATTTCTAAAGTAGAGAACTGTTGATCAAGATATTATCATAGGCAGTGTGGTTTATTTCAACATATTTTACAGCAGAAGCCCTGTATCAGCAGAATAAACAGGGAAGGCGGGAAGGGGGGGGAGGGAGGGCTAACAATAGTTGTATCTGCTTTTCTACTTCAGAAAAGGGGTGAGAAAAAGTGTCTAAAATGGGTAACTTCCAAGCAGTAGCAGAGTCTAATGTTGTACTCCCTTTCTTCTAGAAAGGGCAAATACTCAGTTTGACTCCTTATCAGTATTTTGCTCACTTAAATTTCCATTAAGTATTTTGTTATTTACTAAACAAAGACTGAAAAGCTGACAGATCTCAACCTGAAAACCAAGATGATGGAGATAAAAAAAAATTTGCCTTACTATTCCTTCAAAGACAGTTAAAAATAAAAGTCCAATTCAATTGTATAATAATAGTCATAACACGATTAAGATTCCAAACAGTTCTTAAACCACTTATTTCTAATACCTGAAGAACCAACCCAGTCAGCTATTTCAAAGTGATTTACATACATTAAACAGTATTGCATTCATTCAGCAGTCCATTCCAGTTCGTTTAGAATCCTGCCTGAAATTGTTTGCTCCCAAAATTTCTACCAAAACAGAAGATGCAGCTGTGCAAATTGAGACAATTCTGAGTTTTAAGAGGAACATAAAAAATAAGCCGTATTAGAATGGTTCCAAGCAAGTATGATTTAGCAATGAAAAACTATTCAAATAGTTGGCGCACAAATGAATTTTCTTATAAGCAAGTGCAGCATGTGCAAAAAAGAAAAAAACTAAAAAATTCTGTACACTCCAGAATAAACTATTGTTCTTCTCTTGGAAAGTGACATGTATTTGAGACTGCTGTCCTATTAGGAATTGGTTTACTCCTGAAAACCTATCATTCAAGTTTACCTATGAGCAGTACAAAGCTAAGTGTTCTAGAACATGTACACATAAGAACACTGAACACAGTCTGACAATGCATCTCTCATTAAAAATGTATAGAGATCAATTCAATTGAAATCATTAATTCATTATACATAACTATATCTAATTCAAATTGTGAATATCTAATTTACATATTTAATAAAAGCTTTTTTTTAGCATCCACTGAAGTGGCCTATTCCCATGAATGTAAACTGTGGTTTTTGTTTTCTTTTTGACTACTAAAACCCAAACTATTAACACCATGGAAGGGAACACACAAGATATTACGCTTTCAGCTACTAGTACTACCATAAAGCAAGCATTACAGAGTATTTAGAGTTTTGGAAGGGAGAATGTGTTTCATATGCAGAAGAGGTTTAAAAACCTACCATACTTTATGCATTCCGACACCTACTTTAGGAAAGAAAAAAGAAAATCAACCAAAAAAATTCAAAATCCAATCCACACCACCCACCCAGCTCACACAACAAAAAGCTACAGCTTTCTGCTGGGCCAGTCATTTTGTACAGCACTCCCAAAAATGGAACTGTTTTCAAAATGGCCTTTTAAAAAGCAAAGGAAACCAAAACCAAAGGGAAGGGAAAATACTGAGACGAGAGCTTTCCTCTGAACTCTGGCAATCTCTCCATGCCTTTTCTGTAAAATGGGACTAAGCTTATTCATCTCACAGAAGAAAAACATGGGCAACAAAAAGGGCACTAAAACAATTGTAAGAAGAACATGGGCAACAAAAAGGGCACTAAAACAATTGTAAGAAGGACATGGTCTGAATGTGTAGCATTTTACTTAAATGCAATATGCATGAAGAACCACTCTTTACAGTGAACGTCAAAAATACGATACTTTTCATGTTTCCATTAAAGAGAGGGTCAATGAAAAACCCCTAAATCAACAGAACAAACAGCACTTGACAATTTTTATATGGCTGTTTTCTTTAAAAAAACACAACCAACCAACCAAAAAGCTCAACCTCCAAAAAACCAACAAACCGCCACAAGATGTGTATGGTAAAGTATGTTTTAAACATAAAACTTCATCCTCTTTAGTGATTGCAAAGTACGAGTTCAGTGATCTCATAAAGAATGAATTGTTTCTGCTTGCTTCAAACAATATGATGTATTAACATCTGGAATTAATCAACAACAATAACTGACTAAAAAACCACACAAACACAAACTTCAGTAACCGTTTATAAGGCTGGGGTCAGGATGACTTGAATCAGAATATCTTGCAAAAAACCAGAAAGATTATTGTTTGAGGCATGGGAAGAAGGAGATTTCACTATATTATTAATCTGCATTCAGTAGATGAGGTGAATGTATGGCAAAACTTCACATTTCATCAAGATAAATGTATTCAATCACAATTTGAGGTCTGAATTTTCAGACGTTTTAAAGTACCCAAATGTTCCCAGGATGTAAACTATCTTACCCAATCAAGAAAAGCCACTATGAACTAAAATCTGCCTTAAATCCACTAAGCAAAGTTCCGCTAGCAATAAAAGTAGTAAAACTATCTACCTGCTTACCCCATTTCATCATCACCTGCGACCACACATTCGCATACTTGTTACTTATCTCTTAAAGAAAGAAAATCTCATGGTCAATTACTTAAAAATTTACTGTTAGCTGAAGTCAGCAATCAACCTGAGCTTAAAAATTCTGTATTTTATTGACTTTTTAAATTTCTTTTTATCACATGCATGTGGTAAACAAGGAGCAAACATGTCTCCAGAGAACTTGATGTGCACTGTCTGCCCAGAATACTTGATTTCTTCATAAACAGTGTGTTGCTTTTATTTGTAGAAGATCATTTATGGACAAAGAGATTTCAAAACTAATTTAACTACTTAGTACTTTGTTGTAGATGATACTAAAAGCACCAAATTAATGTACGAAAATTCTGATGAAGGACTAAACTTTTAGGTAGACTGACTTTCACATCCTTAGCACAAAGTTCAACTTCAGCCAGGAAAATAATATAAGCTACACTCAGATGAGTTATCCAGCTCTTCTGCTGCTCCTGACATGGTTCTGGAGAACTTTAAATAACTCCCTATTTAATTGCTCTCAGTTTATGCAGCTCAAGAACCTATAAAGACCTTAACTAGGTTTAAGACACAGAACAAAAAAACAAGAGAGTTGTAAGGAAAATGTCTTACTTCTGCTTCTCTTCTGTTGTCCCCCTCCCCCATGGAAAAAAACCCTGGGCATTGCTTTTCTCCTACCTTCATCTCCCTGGACACTTGTAATGAGTGTACAGAATGACAGATAGGTAGGCCACCAAGCAGTACCACACAGAGAAATACACTAACTAGGCCATGTGGAACTACTAGCACTTTGAAACTCAGATTTCAATGGAATTAAACAAAAGAAATTAAACAATGATTTACCTCAAAATTTGAATTTTATAATTTGCAGCAATTCTGAAAAATTTCTGAAAAATTTCTGAAAAATTTCTGAAAAATTTCTGAAAAATTTCTGAAAAATTTCTGAAAAATTTCTGAAAAATTTCTGAAAAATTTCTGAAAAATTTCTGAAAAATTTCTGAAAAATTTCTGAAAAATTTCTACTTGTTCTTGAGTAGTTTATAATTGCTACCTGCAAAACAGTTAGCATGTACATAATCATTGCTATTTCAATGTATTTACACAGACTTTGTAGTTATTTATCACTGTAGAAGTTACATGTTAAGAATATGATAATCAAATGAAAATCTAACCACTTGGTAACAAAAATTTAATGAAATTTGTAAAGAGTTTATTTTACGTTTTAGTTAAAAGTCTGAGGCAAGCTTTTGAAAAACGCACAGAATAAAATAAAAGCTATTCTGACCTGGTAAGAAAGTAAGCCAAAAAGAAATAATTTGATTAGCAAGACATACAGATATGACCTTAGATCTGTCCTGTCCTATGTGATCTGTCCTTCAACTGAGACAAGAGATCTGTGAATTAATTCAGTAAGAGAGGGGAGGGAAGGGTATATTATACAGTTTAGAATTAGATAATTTTGCCTGACCAAAATTTGAAGTTGTTTCTTAGCAAAGCAGAGCTGGTGCTCACCTCTAAGGTTTGGAGCACGTGATGCCACCAGCTCTGCTCATTTGCATACAGTCAAGTTAAACTGCTGCAGTGAAGACACTCTGTCAGCCATTCTGAAACTGCACTGTCTCAGCTGCACTGAAAATGAGACTAAGATGGCTGCAATGTACACTCAAGACCTGCCACTCAGTGACGACTCAGCAGTGAATAAAACATTTATAAAGCAAAGCACCTCCCTCTTTACCACACTGCAACAAACTGCACAGGCGGGGTGCGTGTGTTTGTGCGGGCAGAGGAATGGTTTCTTTGACAGGCAGGAAGTGATTAATGCACAGCTGCAATGCTGCAGCTACTCAGCACAACTGGTAAAGAGAAAACTAAACCAAAAACCATGGAGAAGCAGCCCTCCTAGGCCTGTGATCCTGGATTTGCAACATGTACTTCAAATCCCTCCCAACTCCAAGGCAGTTCAGGATCCATGTCACACATTAACAAAGTTACAGAGCCAGATCATGCATAGAACTGACAAACATTAGGGAATACTTTTCAAGAGCAGGCTCATTTCAGAGTTAAAAAAAGTGCTTAAGAAACTGATCTGTACCTTCTTACAGCCTGACCTACTTTAAAATATTCTGTAATATGAGTTACCCAATAAAAGTTTTACTTGGGGAAGAAAAAAGGAAGTTCACTTTCTTATAAAGCTAGCAAAAAACCCCAAGAACATTCCAGAACTTCAGTGCCCACAGAAATCAAGTATTGAATTCTTTATGAATGACTCAGCATGTTGTTGTGTAAGTTTTTCAAAGAACAGTCATATCTAGAATCACTTCAGGAATTTTGTTGGAATCTTGTTGCAAAAGAGTAGTTCCTGAAGAGCAGGTTTGAGAACCTATGGGGGTGACAAAGGCGTTGTCAAAACAAACACAATTTTAACGCAAAGAGAATTAAACACAATTTCTGCTCTAAATCTGTTCATTAAGAATTAAACACAAACAGGTTCTGCTCTAAATCTGTTCATTGACACCAATCATGTGCTCTTGTCCAGAAACAGTGGATCAGTTCTGGAGGGAGCTCCTCTATATTTGCCTCACTTCTCTACTAAATCCAAATATGTCTACTTTAGTAAACAAAATAACTGCAAGAGCACACGGGGCGATTCTGAAGGAAATTAATGCTGAATTATACCTAACCTTCTACCAAAAAATTGTCTTTGTGATCCAAAATTAGCCCAACTCCGCTCCCTCCCAAAAAACTAGAACATGCCCTCCAACCGCTTTGTTTTATGAAAATGTTTAAACTTACGTAACTGTGCATGTCTGTTGCCAGCTGTAGCTGATTATTTCAGGAGTGATTAATCATGCCAGCAGTAGTTGTCTGATGTATTCATCAACACCACAGTTAGTATTTCAAACTTAAAAATGGTAAAATACACCATCTGGCTTTTCTTTTTGGCCTTGTATTAGCATGATTTGCAATACAAGAAAGAGCACGTGCCACATACGAGACAGCTACATTGATAATTGTACTGTTCAGATTTAGAAAACTAAATTAAAGTACAGTTGATGTTCAAATGCCCAGAAGAGAGATCTCTCAAAAACCAAATTGGTGTGCACTGGAGAACAAATTCATTTCAATTAATTTAAAATTACTCATTACACTGAAGCTTTTCTTCACTAAGACCTATTACTAAATCAAAAATCAAGTTTACAACAAATTCAAAAGAAACATTTTCTGTTAGCCAGTTATAACTCCATGTTGCTTATTCTGAACCTCATACATACCATAGTTTAAGCTTACAGGAATTTACAATAATTTATAACTTTTCAAAATTCAGTATTATTAATATTCCATGTGTAGGACAAATATATACTTTGATTTCCACACTAGCAATGTTTTAAAGAGAAAAAAATCCTATGTTTAGTACACCTACAAAATTCCTAGATCAAAAAGGTGAATTCTGACCTCCAGTCCTAGAATTTCAGGAATATCACCAAAAACCTAGGGAGGCTATAATCTGGAACTCAAGAGCTGCACTTGTACAGTATTGTCTTCTCTTAACATTGAGGCTTGGAGCTCAATCTATGGAAACTCAATTACATAAATAGGTTTTGAATGGGCAAAACTACTCGGCAAAATATTTCAGAGAACTCTTTCACTGAGCCAGAGAAAAACAAGAAGCCATGTCACAGTCTACTTGCTATAAACACCTTGCCTTGTCAGAAGGCTTCATGAACATGCAGGCACATATCTTAGCACAGACACACAGCTGCAGAAAACCTTGAAATCTTACTGAATAGTAAGAAACCATGTGCATTTACTCAGGAGTTCGCTTCCATATATTTCCGTTAGCAGACAGAGATGCATCAGCATGTTAAAAATAAAACCTGATGTTTAATTAAACACAAGATTAGGAATGAAATAATTCTTCTGAAAATGCTTTAGTTCAGGAAGTAATAGAGTGAACATATGCTAATGTGGAATTCCTATATTAGTGCAGGACTACAATTTCTTATTGTTACTTAACTTGGCATCTATATAGGTGGTCAAGAAGTCAAAACCACAAGAAAATCAGGCATTTTAGAAAGATTTGAGGATGGAATTTAAACTTCATGTCATGTTTAGATTTCTCTTAAACACCTAATAAAAACTCCCAACAACCTTAATTCTGCCTTCTTTTGATGACATGCCAACAGACTGCAGTATCATCTCAACAAGTTCAGTTATTCTACTCATAGTTAAATTTTAAAACAGGGCTTCTGTTTTTCAAACTTCTCATGAACATCAAACAAGAAACTCTAGAGAATGGTACCCTGTCATTTCTCTAATTTTTGGCCTATGTAAGTAATGTCACCCTCCGCACGTAGCTCTTAAATACCATTACAGAGAGACACAATTCACATTAGGGCTCCTACCCTGAAGAATCTAGGGGAAGCAGAAAATTCTGAACCTTCAGACAGGGTTTTATGTCATTTCATGTAAAAAGGGCAGGAGAGAAGCAGCCAAAGCATAAATATTTTCCTTTGCTCAAATTATATGCTTAGAAACCAGTCTGCTAGGTATCACCCACAAATCGTTGTGTACAAACGACATCTTATCCACTTTTCTCATTTACCCTCTTCCTTTACTGATCTTTTTTGTGTTGTTGGGTTTTTGGTATGTTAGTTAACATTAAGTGGACAAATCAGTTCTTAGACTGATGAAGTTCGGTGAGGAGAGACTATTATTTGAAAGCATCTGAACTGAAGTCTCAAAAGACTATCCATTGAAACCCTCCTTTATCTGCACAAGCCAGTAAGCTGGCATCAAGAAACATCTCAGCTCTCACTTCGAACTTCAAGAACTTCACAAAAACTACCTAAAGTACTGGTGGGAAAAAAGAGTCCATGATGATCATGAGGCAAGGAATACGAAAGTTCAGAAAGTCAGAAGTCTGCACAACATTTGAGGACTTTTCATAATTCCAACCCCCTTGACAGTAGGACCAATGAAGGCAATTTTCAATGTACTGACCGAAGTCAGCAATTAGATATGTTTATGTGCCTAAACACATTTTTGAAAGAAGTAATGAATTAGAATGCAACATCTTTTTATAATTACTTCATGGAAACTGCATTAAGTTGGAGGCAAAGCTAGAAGAAACTTTCTTTCATGCCAGGTTTTGGCCTGTTCGAGGTTTGAGATTTTTTACCATAACATCTCTTTAAACTACTGTGAAATGAAAGATGATGCTTAGGACAGCACAAAATAACAGAGCAAACACACAACTTATTTTAACTGCTAGCTGACATATCCACAGTCATATAATTAATTAAACATATATTAAGTACATGAATTTACTTAAGAGCATTTTCAGAAATTGAATCTAGAAGAGAAAAAATATTTTTCCTGTGTTAAAAAACCCCAAGTTACACATATCAAACTAGCTCTATTAGTTTACCTAAATATTTCAGAAAATACAGTATTGAAGAAAAATTACTAATACATCAGGTGATTTGATGTTTGTTCATGGAAAAAAATAAGATCTATTAATTCATAAGTCCAGGTTTTAGTAATTTATAACATGCAAAGATCAAAATAAAAGAAAGAGCATAGTTTGCCTTTTATTTTTCCCTTAAGATATTCATAACTCCCAAAGGAAAGTAAAGGGCATTTATATTATACATATACATATACACAGTGTTGTGAATTCCTTCACAGTGATATGATGGAAGTTGACATACAAATGAGGATCAGGCATTTATTTAATACCATATAGTTACTACTATGCCTTCAGCTACACCACCAAGGAATCTTTATTTTCAAAAAACAAAAAAAAACCAAAATGGGGGGGGAGGAACAGAACAGGGGGGCAGACTTGCTGTGAAATATACTGGCAGTTTTAAAAGGTATACGTCAGTGGTACTAAACAAGATAAGGAGTGAACAATGGAACTAATGAATGCACATTTCCTACAAATTTAAAAATGTCGTCTTGCTACTTTTTACTTAGGTTGTCACTGGTGCCTTACCACACTGGGCAAGTGAGTGCAGGTCCACAGCTAGTCTGAAGCTGCCTGCTGATGTGACAGATTCCATACTGCTTTGACAGACAGTACCTACATCCTGACTGACAGCAAGTTATCCCCTCAAAACAACACGTAACTCCCAAGTTCCCTTACTGGTGACAATGGTAGCCTCTCCTCACCCCAGCTGTTCTCACAAAATTTGCAGGAATTAATTGATACTCCTTATATTTACTGAAAACCAACAAGTCTTTCAAGACTTATCAAGGACAGAACAATTGACAATCAATGATCACAATACAGGAAAACACCAAATGGACAGCAAATGGAAAAAAAATGCATTTAGCTTGCAAACTATTAAGTAAGAGGAACGTACTGGTAAAGTATCTTTTGGCCTTCCTATTTACATTTTATGAATAAACTTGAGATTTTCGGCATAAATATAGTTTCTGACAATTAAGTCCAGCTAAACCTAATAAATGATTATACTATTAAAATCATCCAGATGGGGAGAAAAGTGATTTTTCTTCTTGTTTTGAAAAGAAAATAGAATATCTGGTTTAGTCCACTACTTTTCACTGTGGAAATATTTCTGGTTTTTAACAGAAAAAAATCCACAAACACAATGAAAATGATGATTTAGTTACTAAGTAAGAATCAGTTAATAACTGATAACAAAACCAGGATTTTCCAATTTGTTCAACATGTAAACTGTTTGCACTAGATACTCTGAAATCAGTATTTAAAATTAAGCTATTTTTACCCATAGGTCATTGGGTTTCTTCACTGGCAAAATCACCTCCCATGCTGGTAGGAAAGCATTTGCCTGTTGTCTTTCATGTCCCAAATGGAAGCATTAGTAAAGGAGCCTTTACAGAAAAACTAACATACTAGACTTAATGTTTATCTTCTAAATATATGAAATGAGCACACCAATACAAGCCAAAGCAGGAGGTACCAGGAACCATGACAAAGTATGGCATGCATTTGTATCTGTTGGAATCAGCATCTTCTGGAACTTTGTAATGGATAGGAAATAAGAAGAGTTCTCGCAATGAAAGCATCAAAATGACAATTTAAATTAATTCATATAATTACTGCATCCTTCTATGAATCAGTTCTGGTACGACTGCTTTCAAACCTACACAAGATCCAAGACAGTCTTGCTAAATTAATTGATACAGAAAAATACAGTACTGTTCCACATTATCACAGGAAACATCAGTTCAGCACTGCTACATTTGGTAGCAAGGCTGCAGCTCATAAAAAGCCTTCTACTTCAAGAAATGTATACTAAGTTTTCTGAACTAAGAACATAATAATAATCTGAAATTCTTAGTACAGTTCCTTTCCAGATTATGTGTACGTAGGAACTTGACTTGGTACTTTTGCAATATACAAAATAATAATTTTTTAAAAATATATTTTAAAAATACTAAAAAAAAAAAGTTATCTTAACTGCCATACTTGCGGAATAAATAGTGGGTGTAGTTGCCATGATTTATGAACTGCACAAATCCTCATGCAGTTGTTAGTGAACTGATTTTATGATTGGCCTGACAACAACCGTTAGCCCTGTTTCTTAGATCTGAAACCAAGAAATTACCTACCCAAGACGACATATCAAATGGCACTGTTTTTTGTGTTTGTTTTTTTCCCCCAAGGAACTCTTAATATCTGAAGGAATACTCTCCTTCATACCTTCCTGTAGAACTGCAAAACCCAGTATCCAATAAAAAAAACACACTTACTTCTTACATTGATATTTGAGGTTTGTGTACAGAGTTCATATTTAACTTATTAATTGCAGATTTAAGCAGATGTTAAATATGTCCTTCATGCTTTCAATTTTAAAAACCTACATATAAAGTAAATATTTGTAACTGTGATAAGTGCAAGTATATCAAACTAGTGTATCAGTTAATGGCCTAAAATATATTTTAACTTGCAAAAGAGAGACAAACAGCATGCTTGTAGAATATCCTGATCTTGTAGATGCAAATTCCAGTACATTTATTAATAATATATTGCATTTACTTGTATAATTTGGGATATTGAACAAACATATCTGTTAATATGCTCTCATTAGCACATCAGATACGCTGTCTAGATGTACAAGTGTCGTTATCCTATGACTGCATGGAGTCTGCAGTTTTAAGCTCCTTGACTGCTCCCTAGAACAGCAGAGCTGTTCACCCCTTGATTTTAAGTAAACACTCTTCCATCAACAATTCCAATTTTTCCAACAAGTCTATATGCATTAAGGGTCACAGTGACATCACATTACATAAATTTATTTCAAGATTACTGTTAAACAACGAAACATCCTAATGTCAGCACTTCCGACATCTGTCAAATATCAGGAGATCCAGTAAAAGAAGGATTCACCTGCTAAAAGAACAAACCGCTCGAGGACAGAGCTACACCTCTAACAGGCCCTGGAATTAAAAGTGCAAAACTCTAAACCATGAAGAGTTTCAGTATTTTCAATGTTTACATTTAAAAAAGATTAGCAGTTCAAATGTACCTTCTTTACACAAACACACGTCTCAAACTGGTGTCGCCATGTTGTTTGATGTGGGCGGCCATGACACTTTGATGAGCTGCTTGGGCCTTGTTTAGTGCTGACATCACACGAATGAGGCTCAACTGGGCCTTCTGTTTGTTCCCTCATCGAAACGCTCTGTTTTCCAGTGAATGAGTGCGCCCGTATTGCCACAGGAACTGTGCACTGCAGGCCATCATTGTAGGAACACCACCAACGGTTTCCCCTCGTTGCTTCCACAACCCACGTGCTGCGCCATGCCTGTGCGGGCATTCCTTGGTGCCACACGGGACCACTGAGGCCACGCCACCCCAATTCCAACAGGGAGCGAGGAAAGGCTGTCGAGGCGCCGGGCGCACCCCTGTCCCACCCAAACACGCGCCGCCGCCTCGCCTCGCCCGGGGCGCGCGAGGCGGATCGCGCCCAGGCGCGCGCCCAGTACCGTCGGTGCCCGGTGTGCGCCGCCGCCGGACCCACCTGTGCTCGCGCCTCCGCCGCCGCCGCGCGCGCGAGAGCAGCGGCAACGCACATGCGCGCCGCGGCCGCTGCACTGGAGCCGGGTCACGTGCTCCCATGCAGGCGCGTGTACAGAGCTGCAGCTCCACGGCGCATGCGCGCTGCTGCTGCCGCCGCTGCCGCCGCACCGCGGGGCAGCGAGTGCTGCAGCTGCCCTGCCCTGCCCAGCCCGGCCCCCGCGCCCTGGGCGCGCCCGCGCGGTACCTGCGCCCTCGCGTCCCGCGGCAGCTCCTGCCCCAGCGCCCAGCGGCCGCCGCCGCCGCTCCCGCCTGCCCGCTGCCGCCGTGGATTCAAACTCGGAACCCGCTCCGGGCGCCAACGCCGCCTCCCGCGTCGCACGCGCCGGGCCGCTATGCAAATGAGACCCGTGTCCCCTCCCATCTCCCGACTGGCCCCGCCCCCTCCGAGGGCACAGGGGCCGGCAGTGGGGAGCTGCCTCGGAGCCGGCCAATCACAGAGCCGGCCATCTTGGCGGCATGCAAATGAGCCGCCGGGATATTTAAATAAGGCGGTGGCCCCGCCCCTTGGCGGACGTCGTGGACTATTAGGAGCAATGAGACGCTGGGGCGCGCTACGGCTGCGGCCGCCAGGGGGCGCTGCGGCAGGCCCGGGGGGCGGTGCCGGGAAGAGCCGGCCTTCCCTTCCTCCCTTCTGCCTTTCCCGCCCTTCCTGCACTTCTGCAGCTTCCCACCACTGCAGCTGTGTGCCGCGAGGCTCTGCAGCCTCTCTGACACCTTCGAAAGCCTGCCTAAAATCCGCCGGGCTGCATTATCAATGTCATGAATTGCTTGCTGCTGGTCCCTTACCACCTTTCTTGTCCCGCTTCTGCACTATGGCTGTGCCTGGCCAAAGCACAAATGTTTGGGGTTGTTTTATAACCAGCTTTGCGGTTTAGGAGTGGAGGGAAACCACTCATTCTGTTGGCTGCACTTTAAATGTATCTGAGGCACACGGGGTTATCCTGAGTGAGCTGCAGGTCAACCACAAGTGGCCATTTCCCACCTACCTTCAGGGCTTTAGGGGCGGGGGGTGGGGTGGGGTGGAAAACCATAGAACTTGTTTTGGTGTGAGCCAGAACTTGGTGCCTTTTGTACCATAGCCAAAGGCAGGAATGACCATTGCCAGCAGCTGGTCTGTCCCATGAGGCACGGGTCAGGTCTAGCAGAGAGACCAGATACATGAGAAGGCACAAGAGGATAGAAGGACATATGTAGACTTTCTGCCAGAAATGCTTATGTATTGCCTGTGCTAATCTAGAGTTAGAGTCATGTACCAGTCACCAAATAGCTCGATAATGGAGAGTTCCATTTCCTCCTTGTTAAGGCAAATAAAGTTCACATTTTTCCCACTGAAGGTGTGAAAAATGGCATCTTGATTTATTTTTTTCAAGAGTAAGCTAAATATGAAAGAAGTTTCTTTCTGTCACCTACCAGGCTGACCAACAGGTCAGCTCTGTGTCTGTACGTCATGAAAGAGTACTTATGACACAGCCACTGTAAGAGTTTTGTCAGATGTGCTTGGTGGATTGGTTAAGGAAACTTTCCTGTCTGACCAGGCAGGAGCCACTATGGCAGTCACTCGCACCACCCGAGCTAGGACCAAAGCCCCTTCACAGCGAGTGGCTCCAGTGAGCCAACAGGTGCCCCACTTGACTCCCTATGCTCACCACACTCACACAGTGAGACAAGGTTTCCGTACTGGTTTGACAGCAGGTTTCACAGAATAGAGTCTCAGACATCTGGATCCTTAAAATAATTCACTCACGGTGCAACAACAGAATAACAGCTCAAGCTTGTGCCTCTGAGGAGGGGCAGTCTACATGCACAATAGCCTGGAGTCTTCCAGCTGAATCATTGGCTCCTGCTGTCTCTGAGTGTCCAGTCACCTGGATGGTGCCACAGGTCCCTCATACCCTTTGTTATGCAAAGGGTCAACACCAGTTCATGGCCTCTTGCATGGGGTTCTGGCCATTTCCCACCACCTAGACCTCAGTCTCCAGCTGGCACTGCAGCTGCACACTGATCTACCTGCACTGAATGTATTCCTCAAGAGATTGAGGGGCAGTATTTTAGGGTGTTGCCATCCCCAGTGGTTTGCCTGACCTCCCTGCTACATGCTTCCATTGCACAGCCAAGATGGAAGAAGTAAATGTATACATGTGCCCATAAATTTGTGCAAACACATCTGCAACAGGTCTTTAAAAAGTGGCACTACCCTGGAATTTGAGCTGCTGAAATGGGAACATACATCTTGCTTAGCTGTATGACAATTTCTAAGATGAAGTGTGGCAGAAACCTGCAACAATAGTGTCTTAAACTTTCACAGTTAGTGTTGTCAAGGTACAGTACAATACTGTCTTAGAAAAACGGATACTTGAATTTGAAGTTGAGTATTCTGAGGTTTTGTGTACAGTCAGAGGACAAGGCATTTCAGAAAGAAAAGGCTAGAACTATCCAGAAGTTCCTAGCCACGCCTGTTGTTTAACTTGAAATTTCACTGCTGGTGAGCACTTTTGCAGAGTCCATGCATATATATCCTTTAAGAGTCAATCAGGAGTGAATGCTTTGTGGCTAAAAGATGCAGGTTTTCAGAAGACTGTGTATTAGTACAGCCTTTGAATAACAATCGGTGTTATTCCAAACTTACTTTAGTATGGAAGCCGTTGCAGAAATGTAGTTTTGTTCAATGCAGTAAAATTCATACACCTGAAGGGAGAGTTAAGAAGATTTTATCTACCTAAAAAATATACAGTTTGTTAAGACTGCATTAAGGTATGAATTTGCTGCCAGTAGCATGATTTTTTTTCTCACAAATAGAAAATACTATGACTATGATTACAGGTGCTAAGGGAATGTAGTAAATGGGTTACATCAGGCTAGTGACCAGTCACTAGTGGGGTTCCTCAGGGAACTAAGGGGAGACCTCATCGCAGTCTACAGCTTCCTTGTGGGGTGAAGCAGAGGGGGTTTCAGTTCTCCAATCAACTTAAGGCTTCAAGTCTGCATACAACATTTCATTTTCTTATTTCCAGGTACTGTTATAGGACAGCTCCTAACCTACGAATGACATATCACTAGAAGGCTGATTACACGGTCCTTGTCTCTTTATGTCAAATAGTGTTAGAAGTATGATACTTAACACCGTGAATATTTCCCAAATATTAACTCTCCCTCTACGATTTAATAATTGCTACTGGAGACATTGAAGTCATAAGAGGGAATAATAAAAGGAAAAAAGGAAAGTGATGCACAAAAGAGGTACAGTTCTCAGTATGAAAATGTACTTTTTATATAAAGACAACTACTGACAAAACCATGAAGCAAGAGGGACAAAAAAGAAAACTATTTTATTGGTACATTTTATTTTTAAATAATTACTGGAAAATGTGTATTTAAAGAAGTCACCTTGCTAAATGGATGACACTTTGAAGATACTAAAATTTATGTTAATTGTTTTTTGGTAAATCACTAGATAAATAAGTATTTCTTGCATATTAATAGCGCAATAGGATGGAATGATTACAATTTCTCTGATTGTAAATAATTCCTACACAGGGCAAAAGAGACACTATAATACCAGAAGGTAATTTCACTAACAGAAATATTTCTGGTGAGAAAAAAAAAATCTCTGTCTGACAATATAATCTGTGATTTAGCAGTGTTAGGTTAATGGTTGGACTTGATCTTAGAGATCCTTTCCAACCTTAACATCTCTGTAATGATGTTAAGGGTCTTCAAGATTTGGGTCTTCAAGAATTTCACTTTGAAGGCTTAAAATGTCACTGATAAAGGACTTGCATGATAACTTTCTGGTGAATTAAAACTGAAAAATTTTAAAAATCCTTTTTCATACAAGCCTTTTATTTTAATACGATGTAAAGTAGCATTGTTATTACAGTACAAGTTGAGGAATTAGTGCTCAGTTTTAACTTCCACAATAGTTCTTAGATGAAGGGTGCTTGGTCTTCAGATTACACAGTTTTATGAACATGTATCTCACTAATTTTTATGTGATATATTTAAGTGTTTTTAGAATCTGATAAAGAAATGCAAATAATATTTTATACGTTTCCTTCTTGGGGAATATGTTTTGACCTCTTGGAAGAAATCTGTCTGAACATGTCTGGAATGTGATGAATATGGAAAGTCTTCAGGAAATAAATTATGCAGATCTAAAATATGTGGCTATATTGGATAGCCATAGGATTTTTGTCTATTCATGTTAGTAACTTATTTTAAGTAAATTAAAAAAATTTATCTTCTTGAATGTTTAGCAACGGAAATACTTTCTTTAAAAGAAAATTTTCTATACTGTTAAAAAAGCTTACTCTCAGAGCAAATAATTCTTCTCTCAGTTTCTTTTTCTCAGTTCTAACCTTAGTCTTTTTCAATGTAATACCTGCTTTAGGTCTTTTTAGAAAGCGGAAGAGTCATGTGTTACTGAATTCAAGTGGTAATACAGATTCAGATCCCTCAAACACAGACTTGCTGGAAACATTGTGAATAAAAACTTGGCTGACAGAAGAAGTCTGGAATGTAAAAAAAAGTGCTTGCTTGGGTTTATTTATTTATAATTGTTGTTTGCTAAATTTCATGAGTTTGTGGTGTGCTGTTGGGAACAAGGAAAACTACCATCAGACCTTCATGATGCAGTCATCATCACTTTGTGTAAGAAGAAAGGAGTTAAATCAGACTGTTCAAATTACCATGGTATTACTCTGCTCTCCATTGCTGGCAAAGTCCTGGCAAGAATACATTTGAACAGATTAATAACCACTATAGCAGAAGGAATTCTACCTGAAAGCCAATGTGGTTTCAGAGCCAACAGGAGTACCACTGACATGATATTTGTTCTCAGACAACTGCAAGAAAAGTTTAGGGAAGAGAATAAAGGTCTCTATGTAACCTTTGTTGATCTCACCAAGGCTTTCGATACTGTGAGCAGGAAAGGTCTATGGCAGATTTTGGAATGTTTAGGTTGTCCCTCCAAGTTCCTTAAAACGATCATCTCACTTCATGAGGATCAGTGTGGCCAAGTCAGATATGGCAATGCACTTTCTGAGCCCTTTCTAAGAACCAATGATGTGAAACAAGGCTGCATTCTTGCACCAACCCTATTCACAATCTTTTTTAGCATGATGCTCCAAAGGGCCACGGCAGACCTCGAGGATCAAGATGGAATCTACATTCATTATCGTACTGATGGAAGCCTATTCAACCTAAGGTGACTGAAGGCCCACACTGAGACCTTAAACCACCTTGTCCGGGAGCTGCTTTGTGCTGATGACGCCGCCCTCGTCGCCCACACAGAAGTAGCTCTTCAGCGTTTAACATCCTGCTTTGCAGATGCTGCTGAGCTTTTTGGGCTGGAATTCAGCTTAAAGAAGACAGAAGTTCTCTATCAACCTGCACCTCAGGAAGTCTTCCATCATCCCCATATCACCATTGGCGAATCAGTGCTCAAATCAGTCCAGCAGTTTAATTACCTAGGTAGCATCATCTCCTCGGATGGTAAGATTGACAGAGAGATAGACAACAGGTTAGCAAAGGCATACAGTGCTTTGGGAAAACTCCATAAAAGAGTTCGGCGAAATAAACACTTGAAGAAAAGTACAAAGATCAGTGTTTACAGAGCCATAGTGCTGTGTACTCTCTTATATGGATCTGAATCATGGGTCATCTACCGCCACCACCTGCGACTCCTAGAACGCTTCCATCAACGCTGCCTCCGTACAATCATAAACATCCGCTGGTCAGATTATGTGACCAATACATCTGTTCTAGAACAAGCAGCAGTCACAAGTATTGAGGCCATGTTACTGAGAACACAGCTGTGTTGGGCAGGATACATCTCAAGGATGAAGGACCACCGCCTCCCTAAGATCTTGCTTTATGGTGAACTTGCCACTGGCTGCCGTAAGAGAGGAGCCCCGAAGAGAAGATTCAAGGACTCCCTGAAACAACATCTCAGCCTTGGCCATATTGATCACCATAACTGGTCTACTCTGGCCTCCAATTGGGAGGTCTGGAGACACACTATCTATAACGCTGCTGTTTCCTTTGAGAATGCACGCAGGATCACTCTTGAGGAGAAAAGACAATGCAGAAAGAATCGTGTCTTGCTGAATATACCACCTAAGGAGTCCTTCTGCTGTGTCTTTTGCAACCGGACTTGTCTATCTCATGTTGGCCTTCTTAGCCACCAGCGTGCTTGTAAGAAGTGTGGGTAGAGCCCTTCCCAAATCTTCATTTGCAAAGCCTAGCCATGGTGATGATGATGATGATTTCCTGATTGGGTTGAAATTTTTCCACAATGACTTAGAGTAAAAATGAAGGACAACTTAAACCTTACTATATTTTTGCCAAACCTAAAAAAGCAATCATACTTCTAAAACAAGCAAACAAACAAATTGGGTTTTGTCAGTGTTAAGTTGGCCATTTTTTTTGCTAGAACTCAGTGTCCTGCTTTAAAGCTTATTCCTAATTGAAGGTGTCATCTGATATTTTTTGCCAAATTTTTTTGCCAGTACTTTCTCATTACTTTGTCCTGTAGAGTTTGATTATGTGGTAAACAAAGTTGAATATCTCTTGTATAAATATAACTTAAATAATATCCGTCAGTTCTTCCAATACTGAGGCAGGTAACTAACCAAAACACATGACATTTACTGATCCTGATTAAAGTCATCAACAAATGGAGAAGTCAGCACTACCCTTTGACAGTTACCACCATCTTACTTAATAATGCATTTAATTTCCATGACTTAGCAGAATAATTTTAGATGATTTCTCCAGATGTTGGTGTACTTGAGGAAGTGAGAAAGGAGGCTTTATAAGAAAGAAGGAAAGGAAGGAAGGGAGCCACTGATGAGAAAACCTACTCAGAATTTGGCTAGCAGGCTAACATATACACACAGAAGCAGTCTTATCCCTCTACCAGCGTAGCAGAGCCCTCTCACAGAGACATTTCCTATGATACAGGGACCTGAAATCACAGACATTTTTGTCATTAAAATATACATTAATCACACATTCTCCACAAACTTCACTTACAACATCAACAAAAAATTCCCCACATTGTTCTGGTTCCAGCCAGGACAGGATTAACTTTTTTCAATAGCCAGGAGAGGGCATGGCTAGGACTCAGAGGTTATTCTGTACCACCTCACATCATTGCCAGGGGCAGGCAGGGAAAGGGTTCCTTTCAGTTGAGGAAATGTGGTGGAGGGAGCCATCCAGTATTGTCTATTACTGCTGGGGTTTTTTTCTGCGTGAACCATTTCTTTACCCTCTGTCATCCGTATTTTTGCTGTTACTGTTTTTTTTTCTTATCTCAATGCTGTTTCCAGTAAATTGTTCTTATCTCAACACATGATCTCTGCCTTTTGTGTCTCCAGTTCTCCTCTCCAGTGTGCCACAGTGGGAAGGGAAGGGGGGAAATGGGACAGCAAGAGAGAGGGTATGTGGTTTGGAGAGTGTTGGTGGGGGCACTAAATTGGGGAGTACCATTCCTAAACCACAACACACATCAAAATCAAAGTAACACCATCATGGTATTGGCAAAGGTGAACATATACACACACAATAAATCTCCACCACACACCAGAATCAAAGCTCCCCCGAATTATTTCACTCACTGGCAATGTTCAGTTCAAGTTTTGTGCATTACCTCTCCTCTTTACTGTCATCATCTTCAATTCTTTCAGCCCCATGTTGGACACTAAATCTCTAAGACTGTGGTGGCTTAGCCTTGTTTAACAGTTAGATGCCTACCCAGCTGCTCTCTCACTCCCCCCCTTCAACAGGATCAGTTGGTAAAAATAGAGTGGACAAGCTTAGGATAGTCGAGATAGACTGTAACATCATTTACCAGTTACTGCCCCTGAGAAAACAGACTTGACTTGGGTAAGATATTAATTTAAAATAGATTTGCATAGTGAGAAGTAAAAACAAAAATTAAACCACCACCTTTTCACCTCCTCTATCTCAAACTTAGAAGAACCCAAAGATCTTATTGTGTAATAAATGATATATTTTTCTTTATTTTTTGCCTTTTGATAAAAGTGCTGAAACATTAGTTCCTTTTAACACAAGCTGCCACAGGTTCTTGTTTTGTTTGTGTTATTCTGCTATAATCTTACAAGTTGGAATTTTAATGTCTTCTTGACATAGCTCATCATGTAAGTCAAACCCTTAGCAAAACCATCTTTTCAAATGTACCTCATTTGTTTCAAAAGGATGCAAACAACTTGGAAAAATTTAAATCAAAACATTATCTCATCATACTCAGTTTCTTCATTATCATAGAGTAGGGACATATTTCTAAGGGAGAAATCTCAGTTGGGAAAATAGGAGGTTCACTCACAATTTTGGTGACCCAACAGCAAAACCAACAGCAAAACCAGCAAGGACCTACATAGCTACCAATTGGCAAACCTATAAGCTACAGCACTGGAGCAACAGCAGAAAACCAAGATTGTTTTATATATATCCATCAAAACTGTGAGAACTGGAATTATGTCACAGTAACACTGAAAAAGAGGTGATGCTATTTATCCAGGAAAACCACATACATGTTGCAAAGAGGTCACAGGTTTGTGTTGTTTCAGGTTTTTCAGGTTTCTAGTGCTTTGCAGAGTTCTTTTTTCTCTTTTTAGTGGCCTTGCTCTCTCTAATTTTAAAGGAACTTCTTCAAATTACTCAGAAGTAATGTCCCATTTGCTAGAAGGGTTTTGATTTTCCCCTATACCATTCTGCTTCTTGCCAAAAATTAGCACCATGGTTTTACTTACTACTTACTTGCTAGTTCAGTGTTAGAATGGAAGGAGTGGTTTCCCTAGAATAGGAAATAGAACGCTTTGGGGAATTTATTTTCCACTCAAGATGATCCCTTCATGGTGGATTTTCTCCAGCTGTGCACATGCATGTGCATGCACATGCAAAAATGCTCTTCTAATCCCTCAGTCACCTTCAGAGAAAACTACTTCTATCAACGTATGGCATACATAGAAGTAAAACAAAACGTGTTTGCCCACTGGCTGAACTGTGGTGAGGCGCATGATGGGCAGTTGCGCAGCCCACCTGAATGCCCGGGTTCTGCTTTTAATGAACAGAAATATTAACAAGATATTCTCATCGCGTTTTTCAGAGTCGTGGAGTGGCCAGTAGTCCTATAACTGTGTAGGGCAAAGCAGGGAATGTGGTCTGGGCTTGGGGCCTCCAGCCTATGGATGGCGCCCCAGGGACCTGCGGCCCTGCGGTGTTGCCTGGCACAGGGACTTGGGGCCTGAGGCACCTTCAGAGAGTTTGGAGCACAGTGGGGAGTGGGAGAGTGCCTAGAAAGCAGACTGCAAACAGGGCAAACGGCAGGACCAAGGATGGGCTGAGGCAGGAGAGGCGCAGCCAGCGTCTGTAGGAAGGTACTGGGCATACAGGGGCAGTGTTGGCTTGGCGCCATGGGTCCTGGCTCCACGCACGCACTGCTCATCCTGCCGGTCTGCTGTTTGCCACCCTTGCCAAACCACTGCCAGGGCAAGCCGAGAGCCTGCCGTGATGTGAAAGGGCATTACAGACCATCCCTGCCCCAATTCTGGTTTTCTTGGTGGAGACCGAGATCAGAAGGAGCCCACTGAGTGTATCACCCTCAGGCAGTGGAGTTGCCCTCTAAAATCATGACTGTACTTTCCTTTTTTCAGTAGCATTAGTAATGCCAATAGGTGAAGTACAGTTCCATAAAACGGAATGTGTTTACAGAGACTTGCTGAGATCTAGACTTTGCATTCCAACAAAAGAGGTCACAAGTGAGAGAGGTCCAGAGGAAGCTAATGGAGACAACTAAGTGTCTGTATAACGATTGTTAACTTCCTTTGTTTTTCTGTGCTAGATGTTCGGAAAATTTGCAACTGGTTCATGCTGACTGAGTAGAGAGACTCGGATGAAAAGTACGGAATTACAAGGGTAAATATTTATACATGGATGTGATGTGTCTTCAGCCAAACTGGGGCACCCCAAATGCAGTTTTACTCAAGGTTTTCATACCTCTCAAGTGTTCAGCTACAACAGGATTTGGCTAATCACTAACACAACACTACCGATTACTAATCATAGTAAAACTCTGCAAAGCAACTATATATCTGCAGCATCATGGCTGCTGGTATATCGAGACAGACATCAGTCTTGCTATAGTTACTTACAGGTGAGTAGGCTGAGACAGTTCTGTTTGTTCAGCCTGGAGAAGGGAAGGCTCCAGGAGGACCATATTGCAGCCTTCCAGTACCTAAGAGAGGCCTATAGGAAAGATGGGGACAGACTTTTTAGCAGGGCCTGTTGTTATAGGACAAGAGGTAATGGTTTTAAATGGAAGGAGGGTTGATTTAAATTAGTTATATGGAATCAGTTTTTTACAGTGAGGGTGGTGAAACACTGGAACAGGTTGCTCAGAGATGTGGTAGATGCCCCATCCTTGGAAATGTTCAAGGTCAGGTTGGACTGGGCCCTGAGCAGCCTGATCTAGCTGAAAGTGTTCCTGCTTATTGAGGGGACTAGATGGTCTTCAAAAGTATCTTCCAATGCAAACCATTCTGTGATTCTACGATTACATATTTGAAGATATCTCAAATAAAATATATATCTACTTTTGATCTTCTTGAATTTCATTCTACTCCAGGCATTCAACTTGTGTCTCTTGCATGCACAAAAGAAACCAATTCTGAGCTTTTGCCATTACTATCAAACTGTGCAATGGTAAAGAATTTTTTAATTGTTTTCTTAAAATCCCTACATGTCAAGCTGAATTTCTGGTACTAGACCTATTCTACAGGACTTCTGTTTATCATTTTAGAATTGCTATTCTAGAACAAACTGTTCTACTGTCTGCGAAGTGGGCGTGTTAAGGGGCAGCTGATGAAGAGCCATGCTAGGAAGCAAGTATCTAGGTAGATTCACTGCCATAGTGCTAAAAGCAAATTTGTGAAGTCCTGGATTTAGTGCCCCTTCACCCCAGTTCCTGTGCTGCAAAAAAGCATAAACTATCCCAAGTTCTTCAGGCATTCTGAATTTTACTGTAAAGTACAAATCACTGTGACTGCAAGTTCTTTTTATGATACATGAGCACACTTTGTAGCATTTCTAAAGTGTAGAATTTTATTCCTGGTTTCTAGCTGATGTGATAAAATTCCCAGCACCCGTTGGTCAAATTACGGTCTGCTGCATTAGAAGAATAAAGAATATGCTATATGCTATTCTTTATGAGATATATGGATATATGGATAAGATATATGGAAAAGAATAATTGCATCTGTAAAGAAACCTTGCTTTACACTCACCTTGAGTTTAGACTGAAAACATGTTTAATATCAAGCACAGAACAGAAGATTTTTATAGTCAACCTTGCTATTGAAAGCACCATATTTCATATATTCAACTATTGCATATGCCCTCTTCTACTATTTAACGGTGCTAAACAATTATATATGAAGGTGAGGATTTCCTCTGCCTCACAGTTTACCGTATGTTGATTTGTTAATATATAATTTTGATTTTGTAAATTATGTCATAAGCTTCAGGGTAGTGAAAAGCGAGCCTGTAGATGTTTACACAGTTATCTGACATTTGCACTAACAATAAAACATTTTAGGAATAAACAGGCTAGGAATCCCTGATTCAGGAAGCTTTAGGCTTACTCAAAAACTTCTTTTCTCATTTTAGATCACCCACAGCTCATGCACTGGTGGTGCAGTGCTGCTGCTTCCTCTCACTCTGGCACCCAAGATTGTGCCTGTTGGCTCTGTGGGGCATGTAGTCATCAAATCCATTTTCTTTATACTGGGGACACTACCACTCTGCATAAAATAGTAAATAAATTAATGTTTCACTTCTAAACTATCATGTCTCCAGTGTGCTGTTTTTTCCCACTCCTCATTCTTTCCCAAAAGCATGTTCTGTCTGCAGCTTGTGATGTGACTATCAAGGAGAACTTGGCATGGGACAAAATGTGGATCTCCTTTAAACCATGGGTTTTATTTGCAGGTGGATGTCAGAAGCTGAGATGCCTATGCTTGAGGAAAACAGTCAGGCTACTGGAGGTTTCAAATGAAGCTGCCATGCTGTGCACTAAGACAATTAGCAGTGAAGCTCTAGTTCCTGAGCATCCTAAGTTGGGTTGCTCTACTTTACAAATTAAATGCTATTTTTGCTATTCAGCAGCAAAATAAATAGGTCATTTCTTTGGGACATATAACTAAAGTAACTGCCTTTCTTTCATGTGAAAAGCAACAGTCCTCCCTGTTTATATCAATTAATGATTTCATTGTATTTTTGGAAGTGTAAAATTTTGTGGCCAAACACCAATGTAGAGATCTTCCTTATTTTCTCTTTCAGTTTCAGTTTCAAGACAGAATGTGAGTTGCATGCATCTACAGTAAAGTGACAGATGGAAATAATAAATACTGGAATTATACTGATTAAAAGTAAGATCCAAAGGGAAAAATATCCCATTATAGTATTTTACAGAAATGTGTTACAACAAATGTTGGTTTTACTGTAAATCCCTTCAGAAAAAATAGTTAGGATTTAATAATTCTCAACTCTGCAATTGAAGAAAATGGCTAATTTTCCATTATTTTTATCTGCCAAGTGTGTTTCATGTATATGAGTTTTTCAGTTGCACAGATTCTTCTTTTTAATTATTTTAAAAAAAAAACAAAAACAGGAAAGGCACTAATGTGGGAATGAAAGAGGAATTTTTCAGAAAGTTATGCAATGGTTGCACTTAAATGTTATATTTTGAAAGAGTTCAGGCTTGATATTAGGTTAAAATTCATAACACAATGACTGGAGTTATATTGAAATTACAGCATAGTTACACGAATAATTTTTTATCCTGCAGTTACCAGTAATTCACATAACCACAAAGAATAACTGGTGTGAATACAATGTACATCTGAGATACATATACGCTCATATGTATATATATAGATGAGTTTGTTTGCGTATCTGTCTATACATCTATGTAGAATTCAGACATAAAATACTCCCATGTCTGTTGTGTAGAATGGGAATGAATGGAATACCTGTATAGTTACTTCATATTTGTATTGGCATCAATTAATCATTAAAAAGCATGACCTTGCTATAACCATGTCTCAACTGGACTGAAACTGCACTGTAATTAATTACTGTGTGATTATGTTGATATCCCGTGTGCATAGAACACAAAACATTGTAACTCTCCATTGCACATAATTTTAAAAGTTGACATAGTGACTTTACTTTCAGCTACATGCAATTGTTTATCATGTGTCTGTGTTGACCTGCTGCATTTTAAAAGAAATTTAAGCACTGAATTATTTGAGTATGATGAAATTGATCCAAACTTGGGTTTGATGCTTTTATAATTCAAAAACAGGTAAGATGTAGAATTTTAGGATTGTAATATTAGTTTTCTGTTAAGAAATACGAGAAGTCATTACAATTTTAAGCTATTAGACTAGTATATTAAATGTTATTATTGACATGCTTCACATTAGCTTCCACAAGAAATGGTTGAAAATATTTAAGGTTTTACAGTGCAATAAGACTTCCACTATGGAGCATGAGGAATGCTTAAAATCTAAGATGTGAAGGAGAAAAAAGACAAAGGTAGAGCAAAATAGTAGCAGTGATCTTTTTGGTTCCATTATTTCTGTCTTGGTTTTTCAGTTTCGGGGTGTGCCTTTGTCTAATTGCTTTATAGGCCAGAAAATTGTAGGAAAATGGTTGCAGGAAACAGAAAGAGAATGAGAGGTTGGGAAGAACCATTGGACGCAGGAAGTGCAACGTTGATGAAAGAAGGAAGTGAGAGCCTTAAGGGAAGCAGTGCATTAGTCAGGGTCAGGACACATCATCACTGAGCCCACGGAAATTACTTCTGTGTCTGCCAAAACCAAACTCTGGTGGAGTCCTTACAGGAAAATGTTTAGCCTTCCACTTAGCTCATATAAACACTGAGTGATTGTGGGGAGGAAGATGACTGCATGGAAACCATGTCACTGAATGTGTGATATAATGTTTTTTCTCCTACTTGCTGTACTGCTAAACTACAGTTGAGAATAGAATGCAGATAAAATAGACTTATTTGCCAATGTGTCTGCAATTCTACTACTGCATATTTGGTAATTAGAGCAGAAATGTGTGGTTAAGTAAGTCAAGATACTCCTTTACCATTCAGGATACCTTTGCAACATCATCCCTGTTGTGCAATCCCACTGGTTGCAATAGTTCAGTTTCAACAGAATGTTTCTCTAACTTCCTCTCTTGACAGGCAAGAAAGCTAATGCAGCCTTGCACACTACATACTCTGCTGCATTGCATTATTGCATCATTGCATCTGTAAGTGTAAGGTTATATATTCAAATCCCTTCCACAGCTGCATGCCTGCACAGCAGTAGGACAAGGTAGTATTAAATACTTAGAATAAGGCTCTCATTAGTGACTTCTCAAGACTTACTTTGTAAGCTACCAAGCTTAGTCAGTCAATTAACTTCTAAGCCTATGTACTATTGTGCTTACCTTACCTGCATGCAATAAATTCAGGTTAATATATCTAAGAAAACATGTATTTTTGAAGTACTTGAACCAAGCAAGGCCTATCAATATTTATGATCATTATATCACCGTATATATATTCATCCATGAACAGACTTGTTCCTAAGTGGACCTTCAGTAGGTGTCTCACATTCCTGTGGTAATAATTATTGCATGGGTGGGTCTGTTTTATCATGTCATACCTAAACATGTAATGCTATTGGTATGAACATCATAGACAACTGATGAATGTTACAACAAATGTGTAACAATTCTTCCACAGACCAATGATCACAGTGCATAACTTCTAATGTAGGAAAACTCTCATTCTGAATGGGAACCATGTCTGAAGTGGAATGGTACTGGATAACTGCATAACATTTCCCTTTCTAAAAGTACTTCAAGGTCTTCTTTAATCAAAGTTATAAAAATGAAAAGCATAGGGAAAAAAAAAATCTAGTCTTTTAACTGAAGCAAATGTGTTTTCCTTGGCAGTCTCCTGTATAGGCATGCTGGCGGGTGGGAACTGATTAACTTGAAACCCAACATAAGATCCTTAAATATGAACAGCTCACTTTTATAAATATCCAACATCAAGAGGCAGAGAAGAGGGAAATTGGAATGCAAAGACAAATTGTACCATGTGTCCTGGTTCCTGCCAGGACAGGGTTAATTTTTTGCAGTCGCTGGGAGGGGGCAGGGCCAGGATCTGGAGGTTATTCTGTATGACCTCATGCCATTGCCTCGGGCCCCTAGGGCAAAGGGACTCTCTTCCGGTTGAGCAAGCCTGGCAGACAGAGCAGTGGGGTAACATTGGTTCTGAGACGCAGGGAGTGATTTGGGTGTGCCGGTCCTGAGCTGGAGGGAGTGGTCAGGGTGTCCTGGCTGCGGTTGGGTCAAGCTCTGCACTCCTTCTTTTGTACACTTTTGTTACTAATATTGTTGCTGTTACTGTTCATTTTCTTATCCCAACCTCTGATCTTTGTTTTTGTGCCTCTAATTCTCCTCACCAATCCACTGCAGCAGGAAGGGGGAGAGGAAAGGTGGGGGGGGGGGGGGCGTGAGCGGAGTGTGGTTTGGAGTCTCAGTGGGAACACTAAACTGGGGGGTGCCATTCCCAAACCATGACACCATGTTAATACTGGGGTATTCTACCAGTTGATCACTGGATATTACATTTGCTTTCTGATCTTAAACAAACAGATGACAAGATATTTTTAATTTTGGGACTACCACAGTGTAGACAAGAAAATGTGTAAGTGCTTAGGAGGCAAGATCTGTTTGAGAACCTAGAAATACAGCGCCTCTATATGTATATGTGCCTGAATCCAAGTCGCTTTTTCTAGAAATATTTAGGGGGTGGGGAAGCCACCAGCTTCCTCTTGATATTACAAACGTAATTTGTCTATCTCATTTCAAAGAGGTGCTTTTCTAGAATTATTTTATATTTTCCCCCATATGTCCTTTTTTCAGCTGGGATAGAGTTAATTTTCTTCTTAGTAGCTGATAAATGCTGTGTTTTGAATTTAGTATGAGAATAGTAATGTGGTTAAACCATGATACCATGAAAAGAAAAGATACACTGAAATCACTGAATGTACATGACAGGGAAAAAACCAAAAAACCAAAACTAAAACAGAAAATGAAACCCAGTTCTGGAAGGCAGTGGTAGTTACGATGCCCAGGTTCTACTATCAACGTACACCTCTTAAACTAACATGACTAACAAAGTAAAGACTTGGAAGACATTTAGAAACAGACCAGTGAGCCAAAATGAAAGTACAGTCACCTCAGGAATATTTAATCTTTTGCCTTAGAACCCACTTTTTTTTTAAAGAAAACAAAAGGAAAACTAATGATTCAGAAGGACTCACATAGTTTCAGGAGACGGCATTATACCCATTGCCAGATTATATCAAGAGGAGAAGGAATGATCTCATTACATGTGAAGACCAACAAAGAAAAGATCTTTGTAACCTTCCTGCTGGTTTCTTTCTTCCCACAGCAGCACTGACAAATATATCCAAAAGTCTGGCACTAAGTCATCTCACCTGTTTCAGTGCTGCACACATGAGAGCCCTACAGGAAACAGGGTCACACTGAATCCGTATATTCCAGATAAGCCATTCTGCTGCCTATCGCTCTCCATCCGGCATTCCTCCTCACCTGGATCAGCTTCTCCATTTACTTGTGTACAGCTTTCTCCTGTTCTTAAATCAGCTTGACCTGATGTCACCTTCCTGTCTAAACGCCAAGTGCACCATGCAGTACAAGTGTTTGCAGTTGCAACTTGTTTACAAGTATATGCAGACCTCCTTAGAGTGGTCACACTTTTCTCTCCTTCTGTGCTTCAATGTAGTCATATCATGATTCCCTGGACAGATCCTTGTTCTTTTTAGAGAAGATCCTTCAATTGTTATGCCTTACTCGAGCCAGGTGCAAGATAAGCAAGGGGCCCAGCTCATGTTCTTCTCAACCAGCCTTATCAATTTCTCACAGACTTAGAGTAACACCGCGCAATTCTTACCATTTACCACAAGGTCTGAGCGTGCAATTACAATCACAGCTGCAGATTCATTAGATGCTCTCCAAGTGAATGCCAACTCTGTATAGGCTTGATGGTTGTGTAGAAATGAGCTGCAAGTGAAAAAAAAAAGTCCTTTTCAAGTGCACTTCAAACTGGGAATAGAAATCACCAAAAATGATAAAGAAAAGGAAGAAAATGTCATCCTTGCTTGCGCTTGGCCTAGTATTTGGCAATAAAGATCTGTCATTTTTTTTTTCTTTATTTCCACCTGCCCACTGCACTCCTAATAGATAGAGGCTGTCACCTGATAAAGCTCCAAGGGAAGAGAGGGATGAAGGGCAAACTTGATGAGCTGCATCCCAGCCAAATGGCCAGAAATCTTACAAGTGAAGAAGACAGATATTTTGCAGCCTTCCTGTTAGGGAAACTTTCCTGTCTGATCATTCAGGAGCACTCTGGCAGCCACACTCTTACCACCAGAGACTGCTGGGACCGAGGCCCCCTTGCAGCAGGCAACTCCAGTGAGCCATTTGTCTCCCTACACACCCACTCTCATGCAGTCAGACCAGGATTCCTTACCAGTTCGCCTCCAGGTTTCCCATGGACCCAGGCTCCTGTGTCTCTGAGTGTCTGGTCACCTGGCTGGTGCCACAGGACCCCATGACTTTTGTTTTGCTCAACCTGCAGCTTGCACCCCAAGGTACCTGCAATAAATATATTCTTCACCACTTCCAACTGGGATTCATCCAGTATATATCTATCCTAACATTTAGGAAAGTTTTTCTAAAACTGTGAAACATTCTTAATATGAAACTACCTTCTTCTCTTTCCACTGTGTTACTTCTCATCCTATTCCAGTGGACATGAAACAAAATAATTATTCTGCTCCTTTTTGCAGCAACTTTTTCAATAATTGAATTGTAACCAAATTTCTTCTCATTCTTCACTAGACTAAACATGCCTAGTTATTTCTACCCTGGGTTAAGGTTTCTATATTACTTACAATTCTTGTTTCTCATCTTCAGATTTTCTTCAGCTGACATGTATATTTGCTTGGAGTGTAGTGCCCATATCTGGGCATACTATCTTATAGCTAAGATTTTAGCAAGCTTTTCACTTTGAAGTAAAAGGAAATTCATCCACTGTTCCCTATTTACTTAATTATCATGATCATGTTGAATAAATAATATTTTTATTATATAAAATTCTTCTTAGGAAGAATGTTTCTCTCAAACATTCTCAGTCCTCTCTCCTGGCTGCCTTTGCAAAGGTTTTTTCCCCCTTCTGCCAGCAGAAGGTCTGTCTTGGAGCCAGCTGGCATTGGCTCTGTCAGACACTAGGGAAGATTACTGGCATCCTTTCACAGAAGCCATCCCTGTAGCTCCCCTGTGGCCAAAATCTTTTCACACAGACCCAATACAACAGGCTATTCAGTAGATCCAGAAGGTCTTTCCACCTATATCTTGTACTCACAGGCTGATACTTTCATCCATAGGAAGTGGATAATATGTGGAAGTCTAGGTTGCCATATACAGCGTGTCTCTGTATTTGTACACTAAATAAAAACAACCATTAGCACTGCAATGTCCCAGTTTCTGACAACAGGAAGGACTTTAAGCTTTTTGATTATTGTTTTCAATTCAATCAGCTGAAAACTGGCAACACTCCTAACTACACGGGTTTGTAGCGGGAGGCAGTCATCTAATCATTAGAAACTATAGTCCTTAACTGTTTTGCACAGAGTAAGAAACAACTGTCTGATAATAATTACTTTTGGTCACAACTGGCCACAATTCCAAAGTCACCTAGCTTCCAGCATCCTGAAAACTTGATTGTCTGGCCATTTATTTAGGTACTTTGCATAGCTTTAGTTATTTTGAAACTTTGCCTTTGATGACTAAGTGCTACTTAAATTTATTACAGATAAGTTTAAAATCAGGCTGTTTTGTGATCTTAAATATTGAAGAAAAAAACCCAACACAGGATCTGGAATACTGTCTGGCAGATTTACAGGTTAAAGAATTTATTTTATTCATTTTTTTTTTCTGATGGAAATGGTGTTATGGTAAGCCTGCTCTGAATATGGAAAATTCCGAAGAAAATAAAATTATATCTGTTCTTGAACATCCAGTGTTCAAACCTCCTGCCTTTGTTTCCCCCTAAATTCTTTTTTCTGTGCTGTCAGCAGAGATGTGAAGTAGAGAAATTTATGTTATTATGGCTGAATGCTGGTGAACATATTTGTTCCTGGACTATTAACAGTATCCAAAGACAATCAGAAGACCAACCAATGGAGATTACCTATGAGGACGATGAGCTTACACAATTTCCTAGCATGGTCAGGTTTTCTACTGGCAGTGCCAAATCTGAACAGCTCATGTTCCCACAGCACTAGAGCACCTCAAATAAACATCATGCTACAACTTCAAGATGTACTTGGCTGAGACACCCGGCTAATGGAAATTCAGTGGCTATCTAACATCATGGGAGAAACGGTGCTTAGCAGTTGAAATCTCTTGCAAAGATATATGGATCTATTTTAAAGCCTGTGCTAAAGTAAATTACATAGAATCCAGAATTTATACTATAAAAACCAGATGGAAGCCCTTTACGTCACCCAGTGCAATGAAATCTGTTCCCAGCCTGAGCACAAGCACAACCCCCAGCGGATGAGGCTGGGTAAGAGAAAGACATGAGAAAGGAATTCAGTGATCTGATGCCTCTCCTTGACAGGGCTGATGAACAAGAAGCCTAACTGGGTAAAGCCAAAAGAGCTGAGATGCATAGTTTTTTCCAAGGACCCCAGCTGAAACCCTTTCTTTGCAGAACAGAGCTCATTTCGGCCTCTGCATACCTCATTTGACCCTCTTCAAACCCCACTCTGTGTGACTTCTCTCCAGCCCAGTGCAAACAGTCCTAACCCCTTAAATGAGAGAGGTAAAATCTGCTGCCTTAATAGAGGTCTCTTGACCTTTGGATGCGACTTACATTTCCTAGGGACATTGTGTGCTTTTGATAACTGGCATTTTCTAGCAAAGACACATTTTCAATGCTGCTGTGAGGGAAATATATTGACTACGTCAAACAAGAACCTGCATAACTTTTCTTTTATTGGGGCTTTTCTCTCTCTGTGACTGACCTATGAAAGAGTGAAACTAAGTCAGACTTCATCTCTTCCCACTGTTTCCAACTTTATTTCCGTTAGTCGTGTACACTGAAGCACAACAGTTACAAACCTGTTGGTTTTCATGGGGAAAACAAGAAAGCTCCATCTCTCTGTTCTCCGTTCAGTCTTATACTCTTCATGTGCCATGTGCATAGGCACACATACACTGCCCATCATGGCAATGTAGGCCTTCCATAGTTAGAGGATGGCCTTCCATCTTGTCTCTCTGCAGAAAGATTCAAGGTGTGAAATCTATACAGCAGTTTTTTGTAGTTTTGTTGGCAAGAGGAAAGGCAGATAAGATTTGGGTTCCTTGCAGAGCAAGGATTGTTTAAAAACATATTTCCCTCTGATTAGAAATTCTGACAACCAGTGTTCATAGTTTCAGAGCAGATAAATTTGCTGGCACTTCAGGGCTTAATAAATAGTAAAAAAGGTAGAATGTTTCCTAAATGGGCCCAGGAGAGCTTAAAGAGCTGGGAGGATAAAGCATAAGATCACCATAATTAACTGGTGTTATATTTATTTCCAGCTCAACTGAGAGAGGTTACTGGCAGGGAAATTTATACATTTTGAACTTGTGAATTTACCATTTTATGCATAGTCAGAATCACAGCTATTTTCCTACAATTGTAAATAGAAAGACAGTTTGAGAAACAGGAAAATTTAACTGTCAAAACCCGATAAAGTAGAATCATACATAGGAACGGTACTTTGAAAAAATAACTTCACGGTTGGCTGCATAGATGTCAGCTTTTCTGTGGTGTTTTGAAGCAGTAACCAGCTTTACATCAGCCCAATGTCTGCAAAGTCCTCAGAAATCTATTTAAGTTCCCCATGCATGACTTGTAGCATGAAGTGGATGTTGGGGCTTTTTGGAAGTGAAATGGCAAACCACATTATATTGTTGGGGCTCTACAGATCCGAACAAATCTTAAAACTTTTATTTTATCTTCATGGCTAAGCTCCACGTTCTTTGCCATGTCAATAATGGCTGATACTGTTGGAAGATGCCTCTGACTACTTTTGGACAGAACCTCTCAACATATACAGGTTGTAATTCTCTGTGAATCAGAGATAATGACCTGTCATACATCAAAGGTGTAGAGGCAACAGAAGAAGCTGGATAGTGGAAAAAGCTAATTGGGTCACCACACAATTTTAACATTTATTTAATTTTAATCGGAATTTACAGATTACCTAAACTTCATGGTGTTCTCTCATTTCTGCACCTCTAGACAACTTAGTAAACAGTAATCAGAAACAAAGTAGTTTCTCAAAAACAATGATTCCAGATATTTCCTAGCAGATGCCATTCCTTGCTACTGGAGTTCCTTTTTTTTTTTTTTTTTCTGGGACATAGTGTTTCACTAGTACTTTCAGCACTGATGAATGCTAAGTGTAAGCACTTACAGTGGGGAGTGCACTGCATTCAAGTTTGCAGGACATTCTGTACATGCTCCGTTGACCTACATATGCCTTCTGTGACTTCCACAAGGACACGAGGCAGCTCTGTTTCCTGTCATGAGTCATCACTTAAGAATGATATTTAAATAGGGGAAAGAGGAAGGGAAAAAGCAACTAACAGATTCCAGGGAAAAGCAAGTAGCAGCCTGTGGTTCTTACAGACAGAAATACAGGGTTTTTTCCTTTTTAGTAACCATCTTGCTAGGAAATCCCATGAAAGTCAGAGCCTTGTCATTTTTGTTACACTACAACTAGCGTGAGTGGAAAGACTGTATTAAAGCATAATGCTGACCTTGTCTAACTGTAGTGAAGTAGTCATTGTCCAGGTGTTTGTCTCCACTAGAGTTCCACAGTCAGAAATTTTAGGAATGCACACATGCAGTACCCCTTTTTATCAATGAAGATAGTCTTATCTTAAGGAAGAAACTTCTAGAATCTGGATCAGTTGTGTGATGCATGTGCACATTAACCTTCAAAAATATCAGGTGCCTCAAGTTTAATGGCCAAAAAGGTAAAGTCAAATGAAGACAAGCTCTGTTGGGAGGATGAGAAGTGTTAAAAGAGACTTTTTATGGGTAAGTTAGTCCTCAGCTTGTACCTTCCCCTGAACCAACTAACACTGATTACTATAAGAGAAAGTATACTAAATTAAACCACTCTAATCTATCAAAGTAATGCTTTCCTTGCTGTAGAATGCCCAGAGAAACATCTTGCTAGAACCGAACTTTTCCTGATGCTTTCTGCTTTGTTTCATCAAAGTGTTTTTCTGTCTTATAGGCAAGATGATTTTCTCTCTAGGGACAATGGGTTGGCAAATGAAATTACATACTTTTTTCCAATGTTGTCAAAATTCAATTTTTTTTTGGTGGCTTATTTTTTACCATCATTTTTGACAGGAACAGACAAAAAGCCAGGAAGGAAATACTTGGTAATTAAGATGGGGGGGAGGGGCGGAAGAAGGTGAAGAACAGCACAGAGAGGAAATCAGACTCAGCTGGCTAAGAAAAACAAATACAACATGGTGGATGAACAGCAAGGAGCGAACGGAGCAGTGAAGGGACCTTCTTGTGCTCTTACTGTAAAAAGGCAGGATGGTGCCACAGATGTTAAAAAAATAAACTAAAAGGATCAATAAACCAGAATCTGTCACCCAGGTTTTTCTACCTGTTCTCAGGCTATGAGTGACTAAAACTGATTAATTTGCTTGGTGGCTCTTGGCAGCCTGTACAAAATGAGCTGATGGTTATTTTCTGAGGAAGTTGTGTTCATATCCCTCTACTTCACATATCCTGCTACAACACAGTCCCTGTGTTGGCAATGAAACTTCTTTTGGTTTAGTAGAGATCTTGTGGGCTCAGAAAAGAATGTCAAGGGGAAGGAGGAAGTAGAGTGGGTGTTAAAGTTCATATGCTCCTACTCACACCTCATCTCTTCTGGGAAGACAGTCATTGTCAGTGATCTGTCGAAGGCAGAAAGTTCTCTTTTAAAATAACCTGCAGGAAAAAGTACTTTATTCTACTATTATTAACACTTAATTGGAGGAGGACACCATCAGCTGCACCATCACACCACAGGCTGGCTTTGAGTTTGATATCAGCTTCATAGGGATGCAGAGGTCAGCTGCTCACTCCTACCCCTACTTGCCTGCCACCCCTTTTCCTGTGCTGATAAACCATTTATGGAGATGTACTTTACAGCAGATAACAGATATTGTCAGTTTGAAATGTAACTTTACAGAGGGGAAAATAGTTTGGGGTGTTTTTTTTTCCACCCACCTCTTCAATGACCTAATTAACCATGTTGCTTCACACCCCATGGATCTGATTCACTGAGGTGGGATAAATTGCATTAGTGAGGGAGAAGTACTAGGCGGAATAAACACTTTGAGGATCAGGATCTGGTGCAGAGAAAACAGTATTTGGAAGAACTATTTTGGGTCACCTTCTGAAGGGCTGTCTGTGGGAGCACTGGGAGAAGCTAAGTCAGATGAGGTTTGGATGTCCTGAAAAGCTCTGGCCTATGACACCAGCTCTGTTCCTGGGCCTGGTCACCAGCAGTTCTATTGCTTTCCTAACAACTGTTTCCACGGCATTGCCATACAGACGTGTTAGTCATCCTGGATGAAGAAGGCGGTGTACAAAGGTTCATGCTCCAGCCCCAGTCACCTCTTGTGGGGGAGGGCAGCTGCTGGTTTCAAAGGAATCCAGGCAGGACTCGTTTGATGAGGGTAGAGTCTCTTTCAAGAGCCTGTAAGCACAAAGTCCATGCTGAACTGGCTGCTGCTACCAAAGAATTAAATTGTATGCACTCAGCTCATTCTTCCATTGGTAGCTGCAATAGTAATGTAGTTTTATCTAAAGTAAGAGATGGCAAGAGCTTAAGCCACAAGAAGTGGTTAGAGGCATTTCTGTTGTGAAGGAACTGCTCCGTCCATCCCTTGGCATCGAAACCTGAAATTAGAAACAAAATCTAGTGGCTTCTTCCATGCACTTTTGGAAGGACAGACTACAACCAGCATTATATACAGGCATTCCTGCAGAGCAGAGTTGTGGTAATGTCTGGGAGCTGCTATACTTGTTTATCAGGTTTAGCTGGCCTTTACACAACAGTACAGGAGTTGTCAGCATTTCCTGCACAGTAGCCATGACCTCCTGGAAACTGTGAACTGACAATGTCTTCTTCCCCACCCAGAATAAAGATAAGGCACAGTTAAAAAAAGAAAAAGAAAAGTTAGAATGCTCCTCTGTATGGCTTCCCATACAGCAATCTGTGCATGGGATTGTCTCTCTCCATGTGCTGGGGAGAGACCTTTCTTCTAACAATAAAGAATCAAAAAGGTAAAGGCAGTGGGAAACCTGTACATACAAGCCTAAACTTGTGTCCTCTCTAAAAGTGTTTCATCTGCTGAGGGTGGGAGGCAGCACTGATGCTGAATATTCTCAAGTATGTCGAGTCAAAACCAATTATGACTCAATACTTCTGGACCGAGGTCTTGTCAACATATCTGCTCAAAAATCTCTACCTATTTGGTGCCTAGAAGATCACTCCTCCATAGTTAACTGCATCAGCAGACTTCTTTCAGTTACAAATGGATGGGTCTGGCTTTAAGCTGGCTCCAGAGGCAGGGGGAAAAAGAAAGTTGGTTTGCTGGCCTCCTCTCTGACACCTTGCCTATGTAATGCTCAGTTGAGGTGGTGAGTCTTTTCTTATCCAAAAGCCTTGCTTAGATTCAGTTTTATATCTTCTAAGTGGAACTAATAAATAACTGCTCTTTGACTGACCAGTTCTGTCACTTAGACTCTAAATAAATACTTCATTAATACTTGTTTATACATGAAACTGCTGCTGATTAGATCCATGTGTGAATACTCTTGTTCTGAATAAGGAATATCCATGCACAGTTATTTCAGAGCAGCCACTGCACTTTTAAATTCATTGCCTCCCCCAACTCACATTAATTGCAAAGTGCGGTTAAAACAAACATTATAATTGAGACCTTGTGCCAATGTAACATTGATAATCCAAGACAGAATGAGTGTTCTTCATGTTAGTTAAGAAGGTGTGAGAATAACTGTTGTGCTCTTACATTTACACCCCGGCTTGTTTCACAATATTTCATTTATACAGACAGCCCTTGACCTTTTTTTTTTCTGTGTCATCCTAAAGTGCTGAGCTTTGGTAGGGAGAACTCTCTCCATTCCACACTTCCCATTATGACATGATATAAGGAATGTTTATTGAACAAATATGAATATTTCAATGGAAAAACATATCTGAATGGTTATTTGAATAAAAATTCCTGTACAGGAACCAAAACCATTTGGTTTAATTTGTTCATCTATTTATGAATGTTTAATGTTGATTTTGTTATATTGCCATCATGTCACTACGTCCAGCCATTTTTCTAAATAATTTCCTCTGCCTCATCATACCTAATTCTACGGAAAGGTCCTCCTGGAGTTAAAAGTAAAGCCTATCTGGGAATCAAAATATATTCCAAGTAAAGTGTGCACATATATGCTGCAATTATGTTTGATGATTAGTAGCCAGTGAATGTTCACTGCAAAAGAAAAGCAAAAATATTCTTGGTTTTTATAAATATTTTCTAATATTGCAGCATTTTTAATTTCAGATTTTTGAACTTTTCTTCCTTATTTCCTATTTGACTGACAAAATTAAAGAAAATTCAGCCATCTCAGTCTCCATGACTGACAGAGCCACAGGGCCAAAAATTCAAAGAATGGATGCAGCTATAGTGCAAGGGGCACTGCTGCCAATTTATTTTTGTTCAAAGCATGGGCAAAAGATCCTCAGCTATTGATACATATCCACTTGCAGTGTCTGCTGGTACAAACATGTAACTATCTAAATAAACATTTCTTAGTAGAGGCAAGACCTGTTGTTAAATGTCCTGTGTCCAAGGCCAACAGCATAGTCTTGATGCCCCTTTATAAACTTTGGATTTATTCAGGTCTTCACTGCCTACCAGATGTGAGCAGACTGCCTAAATCACATGGGAACAACAATCTGGATTTGGCTTTAGGACTTGATCACATGAGAACAGGGACAGGTCAGCTGCCATGACCTACTTAGCTTTCTGGGAGGAGATGCAGCCTCTTGATCACGATAAAGTCCTCATGTGGGAGGGCACCCATGGTGGTTTTTATGACATTTTCTGTACCAATGAGGAATAGCAAGTTCACTCCTTACGGAGAAATCTGCCTAATCCTGTGGGGAGTGAGGCATGAGGGGGCAGTTAATGGTTGTGCATCTCCTTTTCTTTTGAGCAAACAATGTGTTCCTCCTAGCAGCTCACAGTCTGCTGGCAACCAGCTCAGCTCTGAAATATGAGCTATGGTAGACGGGGAAGGGAAGGTCAGTCTGGAAGGGTGTGGGAGAGGATTTCCATTCCAGACGCTCTTTTGGCTAGAGCACTATTGTTCACCCGTGAGTTATTTGAATTATCAATGAGAAAAATTTTCTTTCTTCTCCCCTTTTTTAGCAATCCTGATGTAAATATAAAGGAAGATTTTTATTTTCTTTTTAATATTTCACTGGTTTCATAGTCCTGATTGCAATGAGCATTTTATGGTAAGACCTGAAAGTACTTCTGCCTTTTCATTTCATGTTCGGAAGTATGGTTTGCTTGAAAATATGTGTCCTGCTCAAATTACATTAAGAAAACCTTGGAACTATGATATACACCCATTAGCTAGACATAAATTAGTGCTATTTTGAATTCTGCTGCAATGTCTCATCAGTTTTCATCATTCTTCTCTCGCTCTAGGAAGCAGTTCTTTACATACCTCTGCTGGCATTTGGAGTTAGTCTCTACGCTATCCAACACTCAACAGTTTGTGTAACTCCAGCATTAAAGAAAAAGAACTGACAAACAATTAGAGAAAAACCAGAAATACCTTGTTTTAACACATGATTTGCTGTGATAAGAGGCACTCTTAAAAAATATGCATGTGAAATCCATGACAGTCAGTACATATATTCCTTATTTCTAGCCAGGGGATACACAATAGAAGTATGGGGTAATGTGTGATCCAGAACTGGTATGGCATCTTATATAGTTACCCGAGTTATTGCTCAAACTCAGGGAACTGTGGTTTACTTTTAGTAGGTTGAAAATGACAGCAGAAGCATGAGGCTCTTTGATCAATTCCACTCCTTCAGAAAAACTGTACACAGTAATACTGCCTGAAATCAGCAGGAACCTAAAAACTGTAGACACTTTTTTAAAAACCGCTGGTTTTATTTGCCAATATATGCACATATTTGGTGATTGAAACCATTCTCTGGCACTATAAAGGAATGCTAACTTTTCTCATCTTCGTTGAAATAAGGTAGTTGTTGCTTATTTCAAGTGAGACACTCTTCCAGCAGAAGGAAAAATTAACGCTGAAAGTTCCTTACACAAGTTCAGGAAAAGAAGTATTTCAGAGCACATTCATTAAAACACCCACCACCACCACCACTCATAGGTAAACAACAGAAATCAGAAAAATGCATTTAAAACAGCTGTAACTCAGATGAGTGCTATTGTCCAATCAATGAATGTAATTTAAAAGATATCTCCAGGAATATCGCATTACTAACCTTATGCCTGTTCTGAGGCAAAGCCTTGTAACTTCTAAAGACCAGATGAATCACGATTACTTGGTCATTTCATAGCTCAAAGACCTGTAAACATGGACACTTATAAACTGTAGTCAGCACTGCCGTACCAAGATACATCATGTTTTGTGCTGCTTATGAACTCTAAGCTACACTGTACCAAACAAAACTTTTTAACATTTAGAAGATAAATCTGTGAGAAAAAAAAGTAGACCTTATACTGAGGTCCATGGAGATATTTTGACCTCTGAAGGATTTCTGGAAGGAAAGATGCAAATCTACTTGTTCATTAATTCGTACTTTTTATCTGTATGTTTGTTTGTTTTACTCTTCATTTGACCTTCTTCCTGGTTTATTCCTTTCCTCTGTGTCCTGGTTCCAGCCAGGACAGGGTTAATTTTTTGCAGTAGCCAGGAAGGGGCATGGCTAGGACCCAGAGGTTATTCTATACCACCTCACGCCATTGCTGGGGAGGGGGAAAGGGACTCTTCCTTTGGGGGAAGAAAGTATTCTTTCTAGTCAAGAAAACATGGTGCAAGGTCGCCATCTGGTACTGTCCATTATAGTTTTGGGGGGTTTTCTGTGTGAATCAATTTTTTTTCTTATACCCTCAGTATTGTTGCTGTTACTGTTCATTTTCTTACCTCATTGCTGTTTCCAGTAAATTGTTCTTATCTCAACATGTGACCTTTCCAATTCCCCTCTCCAGCGTGCTGCAGGGCAGCGGGGAGGGGGAAGTGGGAGAGAGAGAGCGAGCAGCGCATGGTTTGGAGAGTCTCAGTGGGGCACCGAACTGGGGAGTACCATTCCTTAACCACGACACTGTGCTAACCACCTTTCATTACATTTTGTCTTTTGTTCAGTCTACAATCCTTTCCCCTTTCCTCCTATGCCTTATGTAATTTTTCTAACCTGTTCTCTCTTTCCATTTTCTTCACCATAGTTCCTTCTCTTCTGGCGTTGTCTCACAGAACCTGTCCTCAACTCTTCTAATTTTGAGTTTACACTCTGCAAGAAAGAGACGATAGTTTTGCTTTCCTCATCTCTTCCTCCTCCCCCGTTTTTGTCAAGTTCTGAGTAACCAAAATACTTCAGACTGTAAAAAAACTGCACTCATGACCATGTTACCATTTAAAATTATGGAGATATGTAATACCTTGCTAATGTAAACTTTCAGATACTTGTAGAGAGAGGAAAGGTATTGCCTGAGCCCTCTGTTCTCCAGACTAAACAACCCCAGCTCCCTCAGCTGCTCCTCATAAGACTTATGCTCCAGACCCTTCACCTCTGGTTATCCCTAAGAGGTCTTGTCTGCATGGTTAAAATTCAGCCAGGTCTGGGGCAGAACAAAGTATCTCTGTAATTCTGCACACACAGGCTGTATATAACACAGTACCTTAGGGTACACAAGAGGAATCCAGAGCTGACCAAACCTAATTACACAAACTGGAGTTTGGCCAAGACATTATGTTCAAAGATAAGACAGTGACAAGAGACAAGATGCTCAAAGATCTTCTGGAAGAATACTTTGTTAGTCCTACAGTTTTATACTCCATTAAAAACATCAGGCAAATTGAGGACTAGACCAACAAACTGCATTTATAGGATTCAATTTTACTAAGCAACTCTTTACAGTACACTTGTATATGTAGAATTTACACTAAGAGGACGGTATTTCTCTTTCACTTCTCTTGCAGGACCCATATTCAAAGTTCATTGTTGCCTAGGCAACAGTGGATAAAAGCAATGAAAGCAAAATATTTCACTGAACACCGTAAACTTGTGGTATTCTCAACTGTTTCTACAGATACAGAATCATCAATTCTAGTCTTTGCAGATAGGTGAAAGATGGGTGCCAATTCAATTTTATTTAAAAATGTAAACCCCAGTAATTTGAGAAGAGTAGTATGACCTAGCAGTTAGCTGTCAGATGATGGATGTCCTGTGCATGACTCGACTTGTAACTTCAGCAACTCCTTTAATATCCTTCTCATGCTTGTGTGAACAAATGTTTTTCATGTCTAGCCTATAAAAGGATCTGCAACACAGGTGATACGATGTTGTTCCTTAAAAGTGCCAAAACATAAACTTACGGTGCAATGTGTTAACCAAGATATCTCAAATATGCAAATGACAAAAGAGTTGGCTTCATGTTTGAGTCACTTGTAATATTTGACACTCTCATGGGTACACCAGAATGCTAGAATAAACACTTGGGGGGATACATTTGGGATAAGAGAGGAGAGGAAAACGGTCTTTTATAACTTAGAAACTTACATTTTCTTCTTATAAAAATTCAATACACTTCAAACATGACAAAATTAACAGAGCAACTCTGCCTGAAGCAACACACATTCACCAATATTTAAGAGATAAAAGAAACAGCTTACTAATCGAGTCACATTTCTCAAGTAAGCATGAGTTAAAAAGTTCTGTCTGCAACAAGAGTTTACAGTTCCTGCATTGGTGACACAGATAATCAAGTCTGACTTTTTTAAGTACAGAAATATTTCAAGACACAATACCCATGAAACTGAAGAACAGAAAGGCTGGAAATTTTTTTTGTCTTTTTCCTCCTGTGATGAGGCACAGGTACACATATTGTTATTAAAACAGAAAAAAAAAAAAACACAAACAGAAGAAGAGGATAAACTGTCCCATGCATTTCAATATAATTTTAATTCCACAGAACAGGATGTGACTCACCCCCATCCTTTGACAATACAGAGTATCAGAAGAGTATAGCCCAACTCACTTACCCAACCCACCATAGCTGACTGCGCTGTAGCAACCAATATAAATAGTAAGTAGCTCTCTTGCTTCGTTATCTTTTCTGTCAAGGAGCAAGAGTACCTGCTGCTAAGGTATATTTACTTGCATATCTTCTTGTAGAGAAATAAGGATATGAACAACTGACATCTCTTTTACAAAGCACACTGAGATGAACCATGAACACCTCTGGTCCAGTGACTTCCATATTTACTTATAAAACCCCAATTTGTCCGTATGGACATACGCTGACTTCTCTGGGCTTTTGAAGAACAAAATACAGTTTCTATCTCTTTCTACACCTTTAGATTTTGCCTCAGCTAGATTACCTCCTGTGACTGCTTTGAAGTTATCAGAGAAGCTCCACTTCTGGCAATACTGCTGTGTGGCCACAAGAATTTTTATCAATGGCCTCTCTAAATGGATTTATGTAGACTATAGATGGATCAGATAACTAAGCAAGGGAGCACATTGTCTGTATCACCATTCTCAGAGCTGGGGAAGCAATGAAAAAGTGACATGTGGTTACACACTGAGAGGTAGCAACAAAAAAAAAAGGAAAACCACTGTTAATGATGGACAGATGGACAGGTGGACAAGGAGCATCTTCCATTTATCAGGGTTATCTGGAGAACAGTATAACCCACTAAGAGAGGCAGAGATGAAAGACAGAGATTAGAAGCAGATCAAATGCTTACGAAGATATCTGATCTAACACAAAGAGAGGTGACAAGGCTGGTTTTTTGCTGTTCAGTCTAATGATTAAATGATTTGAGTTAGCCCTTAGGTTGAAACACCATGGGCCAATGTACATTGCTGTACTAGCCCAGCGTGACAGAACAAAAGAACATGAAGACCAGGAATTGAATCTTGTTTTAATTGCAGATGTCCACTCAAGTAATGGGCACAGGTGAAAAGTGTACCATTTGTTACAAGGTGATGGACTTACTATGCTGCAGGTGGCCATTGAAAACGGATCTAGAAAGTACAATGTAATGAAACCATAATTTAGGCTGAGGAAGGATAAAAAATTTTCTACCAAGTAAGGTATTAAAGCGTGAAGTTGTTTTCCAAAGAAAGTCAGGAGCCTGTGGCTTTGTGCTCCTCTGACAAGACACTTGAATAACAAGATTATATCAGCCACAGGAGGAAAAACAGCAAACGTATTTCTGGTAGCATTGTTGCTTCCCCTACAAAAAGGTTCAGATGCCATTTTGTACTTCCAATGGTAACGTGGCTGATCAAAGGCAACACTTATATATTTGCCAATACAGTGCAAAAGGTATCCAGAAAATGCGTATTTCAGTCAAAAAACCTGTGCCTAAAGGTTACCGGGAAAACCCAAGCTCCTTTCCCCACGCATGACAGCGAGCCAAAGGCTCCTCATCCATCCCGGGCTGCCTCAGCGGCGCTGCCCACAGCCCTGCCTGCCCTCCGTGCAGTTCGCTTGGTACACCCCAAGCCGGGATAAGCCTAGTCTTTCCGTCAGGCAGAAGCGGGATGCGTGCGGTGGGACCCGCATCGGGACCTGGGACAGCATCCCGGGGGGCGGCTAGGCCTGGGGCAACCCCTCACACCCGGCCCACTCCGGCCCCTGGGCGCCCCCTCCCGCGCCGCTCCCTTCCACCGCCCGAGCAGCCGGCTCGGCAGCCGGCTCCTCTGAAACCCGACACCGGGCCCTCCTGCCTGTGCAGGTCTGGGATCGCGCGGGGCGCGGCGGGAAGCCAGGAGCGGATTCCCGCCTGGAGGTGGCTCCAGCTCCCCGCTGCAGCGTGGCCGGGCGCAATCCCGCGGCTGCCGGCGGCGGCGCGGAGCCCCGCTCCGAGGGCTCTGAAGATCCGTTCCGGAGAGCAGCGCCCGCCCGGGTGCAGGGGCGGCCTCAGCAGCTGCTGTGTCCTTGCAACGCCCCAACCGGCCCCAACCGGCTCCAACCGGCCCAGACCGGATCTTCTGGTTCTTCCCTTATCCTCTCCCGCCTCCTCCTCTTTCTCTCTCCCTCCCTCGGCCTCTCTCCTTCAGCTTCTCTCCCAGAGACTCCCCCGCACCCTCCCCACAGCCAGGCATGTCCCACCACCATGGGCTGCCTGTGGGGCTGCTGCTGCTCCTGAATACAATTAATGTGTTATCTCTCTGCCCTGGCTTCCTACCCACAATTTCCTTCTCCTCCAGAGTCAGGGAAATACTGTGTATTTTCATATTTGTTTGTCTGACACTTAAGGATAAAACATGCAGAACACAAGCTTTGCCCTTTTTGGTGAAAACCGCCTCTGCAGGGACATGGCTGCACCTAGGGGGCTCCTTGTCCCCTGCCCCTCCTGAATTGAGTGCAGCTCTCTGGGTGCAGCTTCCTGTCCCATGCTTGGATGTGGCTTCTTGCTCCCCTGGCACATGTATGCCCCGCTGATGACACAGGACCCCAGCTGCTCTGCCTTGTCCTGTCAGAGCCCTGCAGGAAGCAGTGCGGCTCCATTGCCTTCTGTGGAGCAATTTTCTCCAGCGGCATCTGGAGCAGAAGGGAGACAGCATGCCTCACCCTGTGGGTGCCATGGGGTGCCTCTCTCCTGTTTGGAGGCAGAGGGCACAATTTTTCTGTGGCTGAGTGGTTTTGCCAAGCATGGGTTTGTGCCATGCTGGAGTGGTATGTGTGCCTGGGCTTTAGCCAGCTCTGCTGCACTTTCGGTAATTTCAGTGGAAACTTTGTTTTCAGACCTCCATGCTTCTTACAGCATTGAGGTAGTGACCCTACACACCTCAGGGGGACAGTTAGGCATATGTTTCCTACTTTCTTACCTGGCTTTGGTTTGATCATTCAGCTGAGTAGACCTAACGGCTGGCTGCTGCTGAAGCAGTTCCCCACTTTCACCTGTGCTAGCTCTGGCATTTGTCAGACACCTCACTGAGCCATTTTAGTTCAGTAACATACTAGATCCTACTCCCATCCTCTGAGAGATGTTCTGCCAGATCCATGGGTTGAGCAGGCTCACCAGAGAGTCCAGCAAAGTGCTGCAGCCAACTCTAGAGTAGGTCTGCCACACAAGTGGGGTGCAGCAAAGGAGTAAACAACCCCATTTATGGCAGCAAGCCATGGCAAGCTGGGTTTATTTTTCTCACTGACACTGTCAAGCTGTTCTGAACAGTTCCTCCTCAGTGAGAAACAACAATGTGTACCTGCTCCTGAGCCTCTGAAAGTCAAACATTCATCATCCTTAGGAGTATAAAGACTAAAGATGTAAAGACTTCTCCATTAGGTAGCGTGCCATTCACACCCATATCTGGATGCCAAAATAGGTGCACAACTCCTGTTAGTTTTAAAGCACAGACAACAGGCACAAGTCACCTGCTTGGTGTGTTGTGACAAATGTTTGCAAAATGCAGAGATTCCTCAAGTAAAGTAGGAAGTAAAGTTCATACTGTCATGCTCTCACCCAGCTGCTTGCATGCTTCCCATTCACAGCAGAATGGCTGAGAGTGTTGAGCAATATATTTAGTGCAGACAGTTCAGTATGCAAGCTGCAGATTAAGCTTTGGGTGTCAGTAAATGGTAGGAGCCTGAGGCAAGTGGTTGTGAACTGGTGCCAACTCTTTGAATAATAAAGGGCATGGGAACCTATGGCCCAGCCAGGTGAGCAGACAGTCAGGGACGCAGCAGGAGCCGAGGACTCAGCAGGTAGGCCTCAGACTACTGCACATAGACTGAGAGTATAAAAGCCCAGGGCTTCCTTTGTTCGTGGGCCCTCCTTGGCACCAGCTCGAGATGTTTCTGCATTATCGCACCATGATTAAATTGCTTTAAGGATCCAGAGGTCTGAGACTGCTATGGGAAACCTGGGTCCAAGCCAGTAAGGAAACCTTGTCTGACTGCATGAGTGTGTGTGTAGGAAGTCAAGAGGGTCACTTGTCGTCTCACTGGAGCCACCTGCTGCATAGGGACTTCAGTCCCAGCAGGTAAAATCTCTGGTGGTGGGAATGTGATTGGCAAGAGTGACTCCTGGGTGGTCAGACAGGAAAGTTTCCTTAACAGACCTTGCCCAGTATTTGAGCGTCATTGCTGTGACATTTTTTTCCTTTTATTTACTTAATATTTCCCCTGAGAGCAGTCCAGTTCTGTTTACTCTGTAGCTATACATAGGTAGTTCAAGGCAGGAATTCAATTCCCCCATGGCCACCTTTTCAATTTAAAGAAACCCAGTTGTCTTTTTGAAGACAGAAACATTAAGGTTGGTATTAATAGGGAATGAATGGGTGTTGTGGTATGAGAATGGCAGAAAAAATGGCTACAGAATGGCATATGTTGCTGGCACATAGATTAGGAGGTCATTAAGATCTGGATACAGCCACAGACACAAATGGCTTGCAGTATATCCTAATGACTTACAGAGATGAGAAGGTGGAGAGACTACTTAGTGTCAGCTCCTAAAGCCTGCTAAAAGCCCTCCACTAACTGTACCCAGAACCAAAAAATCACATCTATCAGAACATCTTGACACAAAGCTAAGAGCCTGGGAAAGCTGAGGAGCACTTGGTTGCTGGCAGCATTTGTCTTAAGTGTAATTGCAAGGAAACCTGACAAGACCACCGGGACCAAGTGTGAATAAGCAAATTAAACCAGTTTTTCTCTAAAATGAAATCACCTTTTCCTAAGGGTGTTCTATTGCTGCTACAATATTGCAACATTATTTCCCACATTTTCTATCCTTTCTCCTAGCTTACTTGATTCAGGCCCCAAACTATCTTGGTGGCCTTCCACTAGCCAGCTTTCTCTAGCTTGTAAATACCTTACTAATACTAGACTAGTCCAAAACAGGACCCTACCTTGAACTGGTGCAATTACTAATGTACTGTGCTGAATAGAAGGAATTAACAACTCTCTTGAACTTGCTGTTTTTGCTTCTGGCTAATGCAGCTCAGTAGCTGGCCTTGATTTCTGCAAAAGTGCACTGCTGAGCTGTGTAAATGCTTCTTGCCTGTCAGAAGTCACAGGTCCTTTTTTGGAAAGCTGCTTTCTAGTTGATTCTCTAAACTTTACAGTTTCACAGCATTGTTCAGTTCCAGGTAGAGGACTTTGCATTTGGTTTTGGTGAACTTTATGAAGTTTCTGTTGACCTGTTTTTCCAGTTTGTTGGGACTGCTGTTGAGTGACAGCCCAGCCATCAAGCGCTGACCTCTCCTCTTCCAGTTTTCTGTCCACAGTGTGAGAAATCCCTTCACCAGCTGCAGAGTGTTTTACAGAAGGCTGTTCACATACTATGTGCACTGCCTGCTGAAGGAAACACCACCACTCACAGCAATGACCTTCGGGGAAATTTACGCACGTGTGCAAACTTTCCCACATCTGTGTGCACGCTCCTGCTCCAGGAGTAGAAGAATGCTGCTTTTCAAAACAGATAGTTCTCGCCTAGCTGTAAAACAGAGATGATTTAAGAGACTAAGAAAAAAAGCCTCACTCTCATCTCACAGAAGGCTACCTGCAAACAACTGTCTCTGCTAAAAGGGACTAGCCCCTTTATAGAAAGCACTGCTTCCCCTTCCCCCACCTCATTTATTGCCTTCAGCCCTCATGCCAAAAGAGAATACTTGCATTCTCACATTTTTCATACAGTTGAAAGTATTCTCTCATTTTCACACCATATTTATAACTTTCAAATGTTGGCAGACCTGGCTGTGGCTCTGGGAGGCTACTCCAACAAAGGGAAAGTCTCTGCCCTGCTCCCTTGCACCCTTTCCCTGATTTCCTTAGAAAAGACAGGTCAGACTGTTTCTGAAATAGTCTAGGGAAGAGGTTTGGATTTTTATGTGTAACTGCAGGAATCTGACTAACAAAGAAAACAAAGTAGAAACCTTCAGGAATTTAAGGAATCGGAAAACCATTTTACATTGCAACTGAATATGGAATATTTTGTAACAGGCATGTGCCACTGGCCCTCTCTGGGAAAAATTCTGTCTAATGCAATATGCCTCAGTTAGGATGAGCACCAACAGTCCTGATTTTGGCTGTTCTCATTTGTCTCCCTCTCGTGGTCAATGGCAGTTATTTTTTTTCCAGATTTGTGGAGTTTTAGGTAGGGAAGTTTTTGTTTGGCTTTTGTACATACATGAAGAACTCAAAGTGAATATGTGGCTGAGCAAAAAATTCTGTGTGTACATGCTTGTTCCAGTGTATTGAATGGTTAAATGAATATTTATGTATTTAAAAATTCACCTCTGAAATCTTGAAATGAAAACATAAATCTTGCCATATCTCTGAAAATAAGCCAAGAGGAAATCTGCTAAGGGGAGTGCTCACTTTCAGTCAAGCTCAGAATGCTGGAATGATGCCAGGAATAGTGGAGCTAAGAGGTGGCTCTATTTCTGAAGAGGTGGTGACAGGGAGAAGAGCTGGAGTCAGTCAGTTGAAGGGAATTTGACAGACTGCAGACTGACAATATTTACCTTTGGCTTTAATGAGTCATATTAATGAAATGTATGCAAAAAAAAAGGAATTAATTTATTGTTGTGTATAAGGAAGAGGCTGGGCATAGACTGAGGGGTACTCGTGTAATACCTAATCTTCCTACTCTAATTCTGACAGTGCCCGTTACTGAGCAGGGATAGTCTTCTGGACCTAAGGGGAAGCAAGTTTGGGTGACATGGGAGGACTACAGAGGAGCTGTTTGTCATTGTACAGAGAAAATTTGTGTGGCCAAAGCTTGGTTAGAGTTGAAGCTGACTAGTACTGTGGGAGATAATAAAAAGGTCTTTTAAAAATATGTTAATAGCAAAAGGTGAACCAGAAGTCACATTTGCCACTTACTTGATGAGGACAGTCACTTCCCAAACAGGGACATGGACAAGGCAGAGATGTTTAATGCTTTCTTTGTTTCAGTATTCTACACCAATAAAGGGCGCTGGGAGCCCCAGAGCCCTAAGCTGGAGGACCATGACTGCGAGAACAATTTTTGATGTTTTTTTGTTGTTGTTTGGTTTTTGTTTGTTTTGATTTGGAGTTTGTGTGTTTGTTTTGGTTTTCATGTTAGCAATTAGTATTGATGCATTCAGGAAAGAAAAGGGCAGAACTGTAGAGATGAATAAGGCATGTCAGAGTCTCAGTTATAAGAAAGTAGCCAATTGGATTATTTTATTATTTAGAAGGCAAAGGGAAAATAGGATCAACATTAAAAAATCTTTGCAAAATCACTTCAGAGAATATGGAGTGTAGAAGAAATGTAATAAAAGCTCAAGCAATTCTGTTCCAACATTTCCATATAAAAACCCAAACTAGCCTTCAGCAACTGTATTTTTAATGAAGAGTACACCCATGTTTTTTTCTCAGTGAAGAGTATATATTCTCAGAAAATTCAAGCATTCTAGTAAATTAGACAGAATCCTTTAGGAAAGCCGTTTGTCAAATAGATTTTTTTATTGTCCTGGATTGTCTTGTGATAACTCTTCAGAATTTTCAGCTCATTAAACTGACTTAGATCTCCTACCCTGACATAACTGTGAGATTTTTTTAACATGTGTTGTTTTTTCCATAATTTGTCATAATTGAATGCTTTCCCTTTAGCAAACAAATGTTCTATTATGGAAATTTCAAAGGAAAAAAATGTTCCTGGAAGCAGCTTCCCTCCTTTGTTCAAAGTGGTTTAGACTGTCATTGCACTGCTATTTTTATCTGGCAGAAGTACCAGTTGCTGTTGAAAGGAGCATGCTGGCTTTCCTTCTCCTGCTGTCTTCTGCTACTTCTTCCCACCACTTCCTACGTGCCACTCATATGCCTGTGGCTATGTGATGTCTTGCGTCAAGGTATCGCTCCAGTTGAAAACTAATTTATCTTTTGCTAGCCTAGTTTTCCTGTGTGAGGAGTGCAAACACTAATGCCAGCCCAAGGGCAGCAACAGGAAATAGAGCCAGGCGGGGATATGAATAGGATTATTTTTCGATGTTCATTTAGTGGTCAGTTTAAGCTCAACAGGAATTATGAAAGTTATTATTTGCTAATTTTACAAAGTATTGATAACTTGATGGGAAATTGATTTTCAGTGGAATTAATTAGTCTGCTTTTTGCACTCACACACCTCCTGTTTTTCAGTAAAAGACCAATTGCCTGAGAACCACACTATTTCAGTGTGGGTAAACTGATGGATTGTTAAAACTGCTGGGTATATAATCTTGGTTAAGTCTTTAAGGATCTGTCATGGCTTAGGAATGGTATTCCCCAGTTCAGTGCCCCCACTAAGACTCTCCAAAACCCGTGCTACTCTCTTGCTCCCCTGCTTTTCCTCTCCCTCTCCCTCCTCCAGCAGGATGGAAAGGAGAGTTGGAGGGACGAAAGGCAAAGATCACAGGTTGAGATAAGAACAGTTTACTGGAAACAGCAATAAGATAAGAAAACAAACAGTAACAGCAACAATACTAATGACAGAGGGTACAAGAGAAGAAATGATTCACAGGGAAAACCCCCGACAGTAGACAACACTGGACAGCTCCCTCTGCCATATTTTCTTGACCAGAAGGAGCCCCTTCTCCCCAGAAGAGAGTTCCTTCCCCTGTCCCCAGCAATGATGTGAGGTGGTACGGAATAACCTCTGGCTTAGGTATCCATGAGGCTATTTTTGAAATGAGTCCTGTTGTCCAGCTCAATTCTTTCTGGAGTGCCATGTTGCCACAGGAATTGCTTTTCAAGGCCCAATATGGTTTTCCAGGCAGTGGTGTGAGGCACAGGGTACATCTCCAGCCATCCAGCAGTTGTTACCACCACTGTCAGCACATAACACTTGCCGCGGCAGGTTTGTGGGAGTGTGATGTAATCAATCTGCCAGACCTCCCCATATTTTTATTTTGACCATTGCCCCCCTACCAGTATCTCAACAAAGCAATCCTGATGCCTCTCCCTGCTCTAAAAAAGAGCACCGTGATGCATAAACGGAAACATATACAGGGTTAGATACCACACCCACGTGAACAGACCAAGCAACATTGTGACCAGTGACTCTGGACCTAATAAAACAAATGCTTAGATCAAATTTGTTTCCAACTTGCTCTGGCAGATCTGTTGTTATCTCAACCCTTTGAGCCTCACTGTTGGAAGTGAGAAGAGAAATGAGAGATGGAAGAAGGAGCAAGAAATCTGCAAGGAGATTTGCAGCACCCCTGCCCATGATACATTCATGTGAAGACCTGAGATGTTGGGACCTTGTGTTTGTTTGTGCTTGTGTTTGGAACAAACTGTACTTTTACCCTCTGTTGCATCCCTTTTTTCTACAGTTTTTATAAAAGTTTCCTATGGTTCTGTAAGCCCCTTTCATCCCTTTTCCCTGTTTGGTCCTTAAATGCTGCATTGCAGTATTCCCATTTATGGTTATCCCTTATAAGGTTATAAATCCCCTTTTATGGTTAAGATCCACCCCCACCTTCTTTTTATGTCCTTCATTTGCATGCTCCTCCCTGATCCTGCCTTTCCTTCCAGTACCTTCCATTCCTATCCTTTATAAACCAGAGCTCACTCAATAAAGGAGCCATTTTCACCTCTTAACTCCAAAAGTGGTTGACCCATTTATTCCCTCCGGGCTGCGACAGATGGCGCCCAATGTGGAGTGGAGCTAGAGGTTTCTCTAATATTTAGAGAACTCGCCCCCCGCAAGGGACTCTAGCTGCACAGGACTGGACTGTAAGCTCTGGCAGCTCCCGTGACTGAACGGCGAAAGTGGGTCCTAGGACTGGCAGGCTCGGAACCTTTGGAGAAGGTGAGCAGTCACGAAGACATTTCTTTTCCTAGTACACCCTCTACTCATCCCAAAATTTATTTAACACCATGGGAGCTCAACTTTCTAGATGTGAAAAGGATGCATACCATCATATAAAAATCTTCATAAGTGCGCAAGGACATCCTTTAGATTGAGATTCCCTAAAAGCCCTCGCGAAGTGGATGGCAAAAAAGCGAGGAAAGATCCCCAAAATGTTAAATTATCAGCAGTGGGATCGGACAGGGATTGCATTATGGAAAACCATTAACACGGGAGACAAACAAGCCTCCCAAGCTCCAGTTGCACGGAGGCTGGTGCTAGCTTTGCTAAAACAGCGCAAACAATAAAAAGGGGGAGTTGTGGTATGTGGAGACAACAGAGTAGTTAATAGCCCCCAACCCAAAATTAACCACCAAAATGGCGGCAGGAGTGAAACTAACAACCTTAGTGATGGGAAATCATGTAATGGTGGACGGCAAGGACATGAGGTACTAACTCAAAATGGCCACAACCTTTGGACTCAAAATGGCGGTCCCTGCCAAGGTCAACCACAAAATGGCCACCAAGAGTCACAGGACAATTTACTAACACCCATATCTGAATCCGGGAATGCTAATGAGGAACAAAATGGCGACATAGCAACCCAAAGTTCCCTAACATCAGTGACCCATAACATCCTCCAAGATGGCGCCGCCCAGGACACTTCCGGGTTCCCGGATGTAAATATCTGGGCGGAGGGCAGTGCCAAAGCCCAGGTCACTTCTGGGTTGCCAATCCAAAACATCTGTCAAGATGGCGGCGCCCAGGGTATACCATCAATAGGCCTGTCTGACCCTACCGATAGCTACCTAGGGGACTCTCACAATTAACACCAAGCCTTACAATTAACACTGATGAAATTGATGAGTGGCCAGTAACATGTAAGCAAGTGGAAGAAGCTCACTCAATAAAGGAGCCATTTGCACTTCTAACTCCAAAAGTGGTTGACCCATTTATTCCCTCTGGGCTGTGACACCTCACATTGGGTGCCAAATAAGGATCTGTCATTGTTTAGGAATGGTATTCTCCCATTCAATGCTCCCACTGAGACTGTCCAACCACACACTGGTCTCTTGCTCCTCTGCTTTTCCCCTCCCCCTCCCTCCTGTGACAGATGAAAAGGAGAACTGGGGGCCCAAAAGGAAAAGATCATGGGTTGAAAGAAGAACAATTTACTGGAAACAGCAATGAAGTAAGAAAACAAACAGAAGCAGCAACAATACTAATGACGAAGGGTACAAGAAAAGAAACAATTCACACAGAAACCCCCTGACGGTAGACAATACTGGACAGCTCCCACTGCCATATTTTCTTGATCAGAAGGAACTCCTCCTCGTAAGAGACTCCCTTTCCCCTGCCCCTGGCAGTGATGTGAGATGGTACAGAATAACTTCTGGGTCCTAGCCGTGCCCCTTCCTGGATATTGTGAAACGTTAACCCTGTTCTGGCCAGAACCAGGACAGGATCTAATGGACATCCAGGCGGGCTGTGCCTGCAGGCTTCAGAAGTGTCTTGGTCTATATCAGGGATACACAAGACCTAAAGCTTTTATAGCTGACTGAGAGAGCTGGCTGCAGCCTTAGTTGAAAGTGATTTCATAAGAATCTACAGGAGATTGTTGCTGCCAGATGTACCTCTGCCACTTTGGTTCTGTGTATTTGCCAAAGTTTTAGTTAATATGTGCATAACAAATGGATAATTGAGCAAGAAACTATGGAACGTATTAGCACATTAAAAATAATAGATTTGAAAACAGTACTTAAATAGGAAAGACTGCAAGTTCAAAATTCATGTGTAAATGTATGTCCAAATTTGGTTTCTACAGATATGTGAATTTGCCTCTGTTCTTTATCCCTATGCTTTATTTCATCTTGGTTTGATAATTCCTTAGCATCTGCTGTGATTACAGAAACTAGCACAGAATTTAAAGTAGAGCAGGTGTTTGAGTTCCTACATGAAAGTCTGATAATACTCCTGGAAACCTAGGTACAGGGGATAGCCAGAAGTTGGCATGGGTTCTTTCTGTATCATCTCATTTTAGATTAGTGATAGTGTCATTCTCAAATGTCTTGAAATATGTTAAAATCCTCAAGATGGTCAGTGAAATGTCAGCTGAAAAATATACACAGAAGCAGATGTAATGCTGCAAAACCATTTTTTCAGCACTATATTTCAAGTGAAAGAAACATAAGATTTTATTCACAAATCTAATTTTGTCACAAAAATGTGGTTTAAAAATGTAGGAGTGAGTATTGAAAAAACACATCTAATTTACTGAATTTCTTCTGATAAGCTTTCTTGAGGAAGTGTTCAGTTATATTCAGGAGGCTTGGAAGCAGAATAGATTGATCACATGGTACAAAATAATCTGCAAAGAGCTGGGAGTTGAAAGGGGTGGGAGTTGAGATGCAGGAGCGATGAGAAGGTGAATGAACAGGAGGTAAGGAATTGGAAAAATTGAGTTTGAAATTTTTTCTTGGCAAGTGATGAAGCCTGCAGATCTCTGACAAAGGATGCTGAGATCTTTGAGAGCTGAGAGCTGAATACACTTGCTGGTTGCTGGCAGTGCAAGAAAATTTCCTGGCATGCTCTCATAGAGCTGCTTACATAAGAGTAGTAATGTTGGTTCTATACTTTTCTACAGCATAGCTTGACTTTTTCAGAAAAAGAACACAACAATTACTAAATCTGGAGAGAATGGGAATTTTTTGTTAAAAACAAAATAAGATCTTAGAAAGTCATTGTGTTTTCCTTTGCTAAAATTGACATATTGCATATCACTCCCTTTTCTTGAGCTTGATGAAAGTATTATAACCTTTTTGCTTGCATGTTGTTTTACATTCACAGTCAAACTCCTGTGAGCTTGAGTTGTTTAAATCAGAGTTTATGTTTCACTTGTTTTTCAAGGAAATTGGCTTTGTATGAGTTGGATAAATACATGCTATGTGTTGACTTTTCATATTTCTTTACATTTCTTTCATGGTAATATCAGACATGGTTACAGAAATAAGGTTGATGTTCTGGAATGATAGCTAGGGAGATGGCAGTATCCTAAAGTCTAATACTAGGTTAATCAAGACAGAGAGTCGTTACACATGCCATTCTAATGTAGGCAGAGCAGCCTGTAGTTGGTGTGTGTGATAGCTGGCTTAAGTAATCCAGAACTGGACCAGCAAAGTAAAACAGAAAGAGTAGCTGCTGTTGTGTGATTTCAAAGCCTGTAAGCAGAATGGAAGGTGATAAAGAAAGTGAGAGGAGAATCTTTTTAAGGATTTAGAAAAGAGGCAGGAAAAACAAGTGCTGAAGTAGGGGATGGAATTAGAAGATGCAAAAGAACTGGAAAAAAAAAAGAATGACAAGAAGAAAGGACCCACGAAAACGGAATATAAAGGAGCTGCATTTCATAGATCTCTGCATTATACTGTTTCTGGCTCCCCAAGGCTGCTGGGATATCTGATAGCTAGGATTCATGAGGTCTTGTTAAGAGAACTATGGTTCTTGCTTTGTTTTGTGTAGTTGTATGCTGTGTATCCAGTAAGGCTTGTCTGTTAGATGATGGAATGTCTTTGTCTCGGTTGTTGTCTGCTTTACTGACCCTGCCCTGATTTATTGCTTTGGTAACCACAAGAGCACAAACTGTGCCGTCTGTCTCTCTCCAAGCATCATCGTGAGCAGGGGGAGGTGGGAAGACATGCAACAGAGTCTGCATTCAGGCTTGCAACATCAAGTTGCTGATATCTTCCATCTGAGAGTAACAGGAGCACCTTAAGGGCACTTTATTGATGCTCTTATGTGCATCATTTAAATGCTCTTATGTGATCATTTAAATCATTTGCCCACTAGATTGATTTATGTTGCTCAATGCAGGAACCACTCATCTTCTGCTTTATGGTTTTGGTGTTCGTCTTGTCTGTGGTGGACATCAACTACCAAAACAAGAAATGTTGATAATTTTCTTTGTTACTTGTGACCAATGAAAGTTACACAATGTGTGGTCAAAAAAAAAAGAAACGGTGAGTTGAATCACTGTAGGATGACATTGCCTTTTCAGTGGACTCCAACTTGATTTTTTTTTTAATTACTGTACTATTCATAATGAATGTAAACTTGTACACTTACAAGTTCTACATGAAACTTGCTTTGAAAGATTGCATGTAACTTTGCAGTGTCTTGTAGTAGTATTGTACTACTGTAGTACCAGTAGTATTTCTTAATTATTTATTGTTGCCTGAGTGCACCTGAAAGTTTCTTGCAGGGAGTACTGAAGTTGTTGGGAGTTGGCTGTAAAGGTCCAAAAACTATACAATCCCAATTTTGGAGGTAGAAACTGGAATCTTTATTGAACACGCAAAATGCTGTCTTGGGGGCAGAACATGCTAATGAGGAGGCCGCGTTATGCCAACTAGGGGACTACCCAATTGATTAGCATTTCCAGTAACAAGGATTACATATGGGGGAAAAAAATGGTTAACATTTCCTGTATCCAGGATTACATGTGGGGGGAAGAGGATTGATATTTCCAGTAACCAGGATTACACTGGGAGGAGGATGGTTAACATTTCCTGAAACAAGGATTACTAGGGAAGGGAGAAAACAAAGGGGTTTCTGCATGGACTGATAGCATCATCACAGTCTTTCCATATCCTGCTGCAGGAGATAGGACAATCCACATGGTTGAATATCAGTGGGTCTTGTCTGGTCCTTAGATGTTGGAATTTCCCTCAGCCCCTGTTGTCCATGGCCTGCTACATAATCCTAGCAGTTCCTTTTCTGCTGATACCTGAGTTTTCGGATTGCTACAGTTGGCTGCTTGTGAAAGGGACATTTCTTCCAGATAAAATTGCACTTGTCTTCTGTTTACATCTGCTTGTCAGATACCTCCAACATCTGTATGTGAGAAGATCTACATATCTGCAGTTGGTATAGAAGACCATTGAGTGCACCTTGCACTTCGGAAAGAGATGTGCAAAAGAGATGTGCACTTTGGAAAGAGATGTGTGACTTTATTTGATGAATCATGTATTTATTTTTATCACTTTTCTACTTGAATTCAGGCAACTGTGAGCAGAAGAGTTTGCTTTGTGCAGGGATCCCTTATGCTGCCTTCTGTGAAGATCAGTAGGAGCCCCATACACTGAGCGCTGTTTGTTAGGCTGCTTTCCATGACAGTGCCTTTATTCACTTACATCTTCTTCATGAGTTTTTATTCTTGTGAAGAGCAAAAGCTGGGATTAGAGATTGCTGTGAGATTTTTTTTAATAGCTCCTTGCCTTCAAAGCATCTTTTTAGCTCTTCTTGACTGTGGGAACCCGGGAGTGCTTCTCAGCTCCTGAGTTCAGTTTTAAGTTAAAGAGAAAGTGGAAAAGAACAATAGGATAGCAAGATGGAAGAGGCAAAAGAAGCAGGCTGGAGTTGAAAAAAATAGAACATAAAACTTCATAATCCTCAGGACAGGAGAACAGTCATAGTTCTGTCTAGAGCAGCCAATAGGAAGCCAATATTTTTGTGTGTGAATTTAATGTTTGGTATGAGAGTGGGTTCCCTCCCTAAAGCTAAAGAATAAAAGACTTTACTGAAAAGGATGGGAGTTTGAAAATATTCTATAATTTTGAAGACAGTATTGTCTCTCTTGGGAGCAATGATGTCTCAGTTTAATGAGACTGAAGTGTTTTGCTAAGGAGGATGAGTTAGGAGGAAGACCAAACTCCTCCCTCTAAGCACTTGCAAATCCAAAATTAAGAAGCTCCAATTGAGGAAGTATGGAGAAAGAAAAAATATCAGCCCTTTATTAAAGGATATATGTGTATTGGTAGAATAACAAAAGAACACAAAACCCAACCAAACAATAATCCTGTACCCAAAAATCCCCTTCAAAAGGAAACAGTTTGGTACTTTCTGCTTTTTGGTGCAATTCTAACCACAGTCAGCAGGGGGCGCTGTTGGGCTCTGGGGGTCGCTGTGTGGGGCCCTGGTGTGCAGGAGAAACTGACAATGGAGATTTCCCACACACACCAAGAAGGGGAAGGCAAAAAGGCGAAAAAGGGGTTCTTCCCACAAAAACTCACGCTGTCTGTGGCTGGCTGTTGCTGGGATTTCCCCCCTTTTGTTGATGGGCACAAACCGCTGCCAAACACAGGCGTGGAGGAGGGAAAGGGTGACCTCCTCCCCAAAAAAGTTCCTCTGTAGATGGGTCAAGCCTCTCCGATAAAATCCAAGCAGATCTGGGCTAGGGGCAGAACAGGGTGCAGGCAAGCCAGGGCCAGAAAACAGCCAGAGGAGTAGGCCGAGAACAAAATGACCTTTCCAACACACACCTTGCCTGAGTTAAGGCAAAAATGAAGTGCCTGCCCCTGTGTCATGGGTTGAAATTGGCCCCCCCTTGAGAGTTCGGGGGGGCTCAGAGGTGATTGGGTGCCAGGGCAGTGTTCCCTGGAGAGCCAGTCACTGTCCATGTTGTTTGCTTCTGCTCAAAATCTTATATACACAGCACCGGAAGCTGCTGGCAGTGTTGTGCTGTTGGTGTCTGATGCGTGTAGGTGTAGGAGGCCAGCGGGTGGCTGGGCTCCCTCTTCCTCCTCCTCTGGGGGGGAGAGGGGAGCCCTGCGGCCCCCCCAACTCTGCCTGGGCCAGAGTTGGAGGCAGCATTTAGAGTGTGTGCTGTGAAGGGAGAAATTCATAGCACCTGAGGTAAGAGGAGAGAGGCAGGCTTTGCAGCCAAGCCCTCTCCCCCCTCCTTTTCTGCAGTTAAGCTGTGGAGGGGGGCTTTTTCTTTCCTTCCACTCTAAGTGGAGGAGAGGCTCAGCTTCAATGCTGAGCCAAGAGACGGGCCGGAGGAGGTAGGCTGGGCGCTCGGGAGAAGAATCCCAGGTGAAATTGGAGACAGGCCAAGAGCTCGGGAGTTGCCGTACCAAAGCTGACCGGGGGCAGCTGAAAACTGACTTGGAGGACACTTGATAAGCTGAACTACACTGCAGCAGCCTATGAACTGAGGTATGAGACTGAGGGAGAGATCACACAGCAGAAATGACACAGGATGGAGGAGAAAGGACTTGAAGCTATCTTCTTGGACTTCATGAGGAGGAGAAACTGCAGTAAACAGCTGAAGGTTGGTTAGGTAGTGTTTCAGGGGCCCAGAACACTCCCACGAGAGAGAGACTGGTTACCCAGCAGCCTTGAAAAGCTCTTCCTGGACTAAAGTTAAAGGGAGGGACTTAAAAGGACTGATGGAAATGTAAATATATATATAGTTGCCTTTAGTTTGTGTAGTATTTATTTGTGTAAAATAAATGTATATACTTCCCCTTCCTCTATAGAAACCTCTGGCCTGAAAGTTTCTCTCCGGTGTTGGGATAAATTGTGGGAAGGAGTGGGGAGCCTGGAAATTGGATTTTGGATTTCTAATGTGGCTCAAACTGCCACACCCTGTTTCCGGAGAGAAGAAAAAACAACTTATCACCCCTCCCCACAATCTTAGAGAGGGCCATCAGCTTGGAATGCAGGCCTGCTAATTAGTTCTTTTGTGTAGATCAATCACCCAAGGCAAACCACCCTCCCCCATTCAACGTCTTTCTTTTACAGTGAGGCAGGGGAAAGAAAAATTCCGTGCTTGGTTTTTTAGAACAAGTAAACCTATGACAGATAAGATAAAGAATTTAACATCCTGATTTCATTTGTGAAAATGAAAAGACTTAGATGGAGAAAGTAGTGAGTTCTTGAGAGATCTGTGACCAGGATTGGACTAACAACCATTGATTGCACTAACAATTAAGAGGCGGTAGAAAAGTGGGAATAGGAAAAAAAACCTAGCGAGAGGTAGCATAACAACATACTGGACTGGAGAATATGTCTTTGAGGTTTAAAAAGCTTTATTTAACAATACAAAGTTCTCTTCTCATGACCAGCAGCTGTAATATAATTGCTTGGGGGATAGCTGGCTGTTATTTATAGCACAAATTGCTGACACACTATTTCCCATGTCCTCACCATCCTCTTTGAAAGCATCACAACAAATGTGTTTTTCAGACTCTGTCCTCTCCTGCTAATGCAGTTTTGGTTGGCCCAGGTCACCTGAGATGAATTGTGCCCTTTGGAAAATACTTGAGTTTAAACACTGCTAATTTGAATAATTCCAGAAATAATTGCCAGACAACTTGGGAGGCTGAAACCTTGTTTGCCTTTGTGAAAAGGTGAGGCCCTGTGTGCTCCTGGGAATTTTGATCATCTACCTCTGCATTTATGTTAACTTCACAATTAATGACCTCCTTTCCTATATTACAAGTGAAGAAGGGATACTGTGCAGGATGTTGATAATTTTGGGTATATTTTTTTCTGTCTATGTAAGTGGAACTGGGATGTTCTGAAGCAGGCATAAGCTTTTGAATGAGATTGCCTAATGATGTTGTGTATTTCTCTGTTTACAAGACAGCACTACTAAAGCAGAGCAGTGGAACAACCAATGTAAGGAAAAATATGCAGCTCTCCACATAAGTGCTTTGAAATGACTAAATTAAAAAAATAAAATATGTAATCTTGAGAATTATGTTTATCATTATATGTTTCAAGGGTAGATGTGGAAGCAACACATCTCTGACCTCCTGCTTCAGGAGACTGTAGAACCGCCATTTTTTAAATCAAACTTGGTAGTTTCTGCTTAGAGTTTCAAAATAATATTCAGTCTTGAATTAAAGATTTAAATGAATGTGTCTAGAAACATTGTTTCTATTAATAATTTATCTGATAGACAATCTTTTGCACTGTTTCATATTAATTTAAGCTATGTTCAACTTCCAGCTTTCAGTATATCTGTATCTGCTTTTCTGTGAGACCAACGGACACTTCACAAAGAAAAAAAAATTCACACCACGTAAGTACATCTCAGCTACTGAGAAAAAGATTCTTATCTTTCATAGCTGCAAAATGTATTCTCATAGGCAAAGAAAGGATCTTAATAAAAAAGAGTGAAGAAAGAAAAAGTCACAACATAAATTAAAGAAACTACTTGTTAGTATGTAGTGGACTTTTAAAAATAATATTATAAACAGCATATTATATTTTAATGACCATGTGACTAAGAAATATTTGAAGTTTGAATAGCAATAATAATGCCCCTCTTTGAAGGATAGGGTTACATGTACATGTGAGCAAAGGTCTGGTATTTTCTAAGGTTTAAATAGTGAAGATGTTGAAGTGGGATTACCTCATTATTTTAAAGCATTACTAAAATATTAACAGGACACTAACCTTAGGGGGCATAATATTTACCTCTTTAGTAAAAAAATAAAATTTAAAGAAGTAATTTTTTTTACCAGGAGTAGAGGAAAGACTTTTTTCTTTTTAATTAAGATTTTATTTTATTAAATTTTTGAAGAAGTACTTAATTTTGTGTGCCATGTTAATTTGCTTTCATATCTGTTTCAGGAACAACAGTGTTCATTTCAATTTCAAGTTTTATAAAACCATTGAAGAGTCTTCAGAAAGTGAAAAGTGGAAAATCTTTTTAATGTTTTTTTATTCATCAGTAACACTCTGCACGACTTATTTTTTATGTTGTAGAAGGAGCAAATCTGTGTTTTTGCCAGCATTACAGTAGAGTGCACCTCCATAGTTTCTGTGTGAGAAATATTTATGTAAAAGTTACTATCTTTTTATTGCTGTGTGAATAAAGACAGATATTTTTAGAACAGCTGCTGATTATTCAAACTGTTTTATCAAAAAACCTGTAGAGAAACCTGTTCTGTCTCTCTTAAAAAAAAAAAAAAGTAAAGTTTTTTGTCATCTGACCAAGGTTCACAAACATTTGAGCTTTTCTGCAAAATAGTTCAGGCAATTAAAACAGTCTCTCTTAAAGAAAACGGCCTTTGGCATTGTGCTTATGTGGCCATTCTACACTGCCAAAAGTCTCTTCAGCATTTAAAGACTTCGTGGTGTACTTCCAGGAGAACAGAAATACAGAAGAAGAGACGGTCAACGGTCCCTTTTTTGTTCTTCAGTCAATCCAATGTGGTGTGGGTTATGGGTTATCAATTTTTTTGTGTTAAAACAGCTTTAATGCCTTTGATCAGGAAAAATCAGGTCTGTATAGCATGCATTCTTGAGACAGTTCTTGAGAATATCTTGAGATATTCTGAGGCATTGAGAGTACCATTATAAAATGTGCAGTGTGCCCTGGAATTAGGATGATGTCATAGTAGTCTGAAATGAACCCTGCACTAGTTGTTTTGTTATTAACAATGCTTGTGTCTTATGCAGAGAAATACAGTCACACATCATGAGTGATTAGGATTTCAGAATTTCAAGAAACACTGCATGAACCCAACAATCTCTTTGCTGGAGATTACTGCACATGATATCTAAAAAAAATTTCCCTCTAATTAGCTTGTAATTCCAAATGCAGCGGTTTGGTAAATGCAGGGTTAGTAAATTTTGCAAACTTTGGAAAGACATTTCTTAGCCCCATCATTTAAGCAGGAATTCTTGGGGTTTTTCGAGCAAGTAATTTTGAAAAACAATAAACCTAATTTTCTAATAAAAGATTAGGAGTCTGTTTACAAACTGACAGTGACACACGCAAAACTTACTTATTCTATTGTAACTGTAGAATTTTTTGTTCAATTTGTCTGCTGATGACATGTTTCTTCTATGGAATGTGATGTAAAATATGAACCTTCAGCTTTTAGCTTTCTTTGCACTGACTTGAACAGAAAGACCAAGCATGTGGAATAATTAGCATGAGAAGCGAGAGAATCATTAATCAATAGAAGATGGAATACTAATTAATAAGAAAACTAGGTAACTTGTAGCAAATGAACATTAATTCCTTTATTTGGCAAAATGTATAAATAGTAAAAAGTTTTGATAGTTGGTGTGCTTGATTTGTGGAGTACCACCAAGCAGCCAGGCTTGTGTGACTCTGAAATAAATAATCAATATCTCTCTTGGGTGTGTAATTATTGGCTTGTTGCATACTGAGTAACAAATCCGATTTTTGTGGCCAACACTAGGATAGAGCTGTGATTGATGCTACTTGAAAGCACCTTGCTTAAAATCCTCAGATATTAATTTGGGTCATGTTTACATGATAGTTGGAGCTGATCAAATAACTTCTGGCTATTGAGAGGGTCAGGCATGCTTGCCTTTCAACTGCTCCCATGTGTACTTCTGTACTCTTGGCTCTTGGGTGACTTTTAGTGAGCTGGACTCTTGCTGAAACAGCAGAAAACCATTGTTGCTGTACTGCTTGGTTTCCTTTCTGCTCCCAAACTAGTTGCACTGTTGACTAACAGGTCAGGTGGGTGCTGTAGGGCTGGAGAGTATTGGTAGGTGCAGGGTGTGTGTGGGAGGGAGGCAGTGGACCTCCCCTTAGAAGGCAGGAAGCCCTTAGACTGACTGAGTTGTCTCATGAAGTCTAAACCTGAGAGGTGCAGAAGAAGAGCATCCCTTTCTACCCCACAGCCTAAGCTCCTGGTCCCCTGATCTCTCCCTCTAGCCCCATGGGGATATGTGCCTCAGCTTCCCCTGCAGTGGAACCACTGGTTCCCCTTTCTAGTGCCTGACCATGGATCATGGGCACAAATGGCATGTCCCAAGGGACTTCCCAGCCTCTCCGGCTGGGTGCCTGTGTTGCGCTTAAGTGATGGGGTCAAAGACAATATACCTCGTTTGTGTGGCCACAGCATTGGCTGGATGACTCTAAGTCTCTCAAAACTGTTTCTTTCTCTAAGTTTCTAACACTGGTGATGAATACGCTATGTACTGCAAAATGGTCTTCACAATAATGTTTGATAGTGGATCTCAGTGACCTCAGAAACTCTAACCATGTGTTTATGTGAAAATGTGTTTGATTTTCTTCTAGTCTACCTCTTGCGTTTTAAGTGCTTGACTATTGTATGTCTTTCAGATTGAACCTCAGATCATCTTCCAAGGTACAGCTGAACCAAAAGTTTACATTTAAAGGTGGACTGAAGTCCTACTGAAATCAAAACGACTAGCTTGCATTCAGATCCAGTCATTTTTCTGGATCTGAATAGGACTTGTATGGCTAGATTTTAAAATATGCTGGACATACTGAAGAGATTACTAGAGATACTTCTTTTTCTATAAAATACAAATTTTTTAAAACTATTTTTACTGTATAGCTTCATGTTGCTATAAGTCATATGTATGACGGTGTGTAGAATAATTTTTCTGTATTATCTTTGCAATCCTTCTGCTCTCATTTTCAGTGATTTCAGTGAGTTTTCATTTTGTGTGTCCTAATCTACATTGTAAATTTCTTTTGCGGGGACTGCCCTTTAATTTATGCTTTTTCAGCAAGTCTACAATTAGATAGAATTCTGACTGGAACACCAGAGGCCTACGGTAAGGCAATTACTGATCTTTATTGTAAACGCAATAGCTGTGCGCCTGGCAGTTCTAGTCTTTCAGAGCTGGCTTGTGTTCCAGTAAGAAGAGTAGTTACTCCCTCTTTTCTAATACGTCCTTTTTTTACCAGTCCACACTTGTACCACACATAAACAAGATCTGCAAATCGACAGCCGTTCAGGGAATGCTTAATCAGAACATTTTTGAGGTTGGAGTTTTAGCACCAATGAAACAATGAACAAATCTGGCCCAGTACCGAGAAGGGAGGCTGAGCGGTGATAACCCAATGCTGCCATCTCTTGGTCTTATTTGGTATTGCCACCCTTAAAAATTCATGGGAGATGCAGTCGGATTCTTAAAAGCAAAATCAAGACCCCTCCCTCCAAGCCCTGGAGTTAACAAATGACTTTTTTTTTTTTTTTTTCCCCGTAAAGCCTCTCAATTTTTATGTAAATAGACTCCTTAAACACATAGTTGCATTTACCTCAAACAAGGCTTCTTTCAATTTTTTATGTTTTTAATAACTTCCTTGACTGGGTTCCGCTAACTTTGAGGTTGCATTGAGTTGCTGTCATTCAAATTAAAAATTAACACTGAGAAACAAAGAGCTCAAAAGGATGAAAACAACAGATCTATGCAGAAGTACTATATGCTTCTTGAACTCCTAAAAGGTGCCTTTTGTGACTGGAAGCCATGATAGGAGTAGAGACTACAAAATCTTTTTTTTTCTGTGTTCACACAAGTTGAAACTCCACTTTCTCTTACAATGGTTGCTTTGGGGTTTTTATAAAATAGGGTCTTTAGCTTAGTTTCCAGTGGGCCATCCAAAATGTTGATTCCAAATGATAAACGATAATTCTGTGTGGAGATTTTAATGTTGAGTGTTTTGATGTTTGGGTTTTTCCCCCCTTCCTTTGGCCAGAAAGTTTGTCACTGTAAGATAACATTTTCCATACCTGAATGAATTAATGGAAAAGCGTAGATTTCAATAGTCTTGTATTTTTCTGAAGCTTAACAAAAAGGTCAGTCTGTTTTTGGTGTTTGTTTGGTTTCTTTTTCTTTTCTAGTTTATCACTGCTTTAAAATATGGAAGTTTTAAGATTTTAGATTAAAATGACAGTTGTCTTTAAGCTAGTGTGTGTGAAAACCACCTAAATCTGAAAGTATAATTTTGAAATTATTGAGCTAGAATATTTCTGTAGAAACCTTCTGAAATGATTTCTAAGTCCTAAAAAATAGCTTAGTTATGTTTTGATCTGTCATGAAAATTAATATGGTTAGATATTAAATTGAATGGAAGATAACATTTCTCAAGAGATCTAAGCTCTGCTGACAGACGAAAATGAACTTGTGTCTAAATATACTCCCTCCTGGATAGCTGGTGTGATTATAGTCCCCATCTTGGCAACTGCACTTGGTATGTACAGACAATTATGCCTGTCTGGCTGTTTCCACAAATGCTTGTTAAAATCCTTTTAAGATACCAAAATTAATGATAAGAAAATGCAAGTTTTAATTTGTATCTCTTCTGATTTTCCTCTCATCTTTGCAATATAAGGTGGTACATTTCCAATGAGGATGACCTTTTTTTGATAACTGTTCTGATATTTCCAATACCGCTCAGAAGTTATATGTTACAGAATACTGGTCTGAACTGGCAGAGAACTGCTGATTGAGAAATATTTGGATTCGTGACACAATTTCACATCAGTCCCCTTAGAAAACCCCACTGTAATGCCACTCTGTAACTTTGCTACTCTGGCATTTTAGTGTTGGAGGACAACAACTGGTTTTATTTTCACATTTGATTTTTTTATTAGTATTTTTCTTTGACTCTTTCTGCCTGTGGTGCTCTTGGCTAGGTAATGTATGACCTAATAACAGAGCCGTAGATAACTGTCCTGGTTGCCAGAGGCCTGACAATCAGATCTGAGAAGTGTTTCAAAGGCGCGTTTTGTTTGAAATTGCTTTTCTATTCTTCCCCAAATGAAATCCTGCTGCTACACACACTTATTTTGAACTGGGAGAAGCAGCAGTGGAGGAGAGATGGTGTGTGTTAATAAAGACACCTGAAAAACAAAGCATTTTGGAAGCTGAAGCTTGCTGGGGAAATGAGAAGTGGACGACTTGCATTTGGAGAAGAGGTAAAGTTTTCAAAGACTGGGGTGGGCATTAGGGTAATACTGCTGAGGCCATGGCTAACATTTGCATTTGTGCAGGCAAAAGTGGTGGTCCACAGATGTCTCCCACCCCGATTTTCTGAATGCATATGCTGTATCCCTGGGTATCCTGCTGTGCTGAGGTCTGCTGCAGAGTAGCATCCTATGTTTTTCTATGATCCTACACAGATACCTGGCTCTGTGCTGCTGCCCCTGTGTGCATGTTAGTGCTTCTCACTCAGTGGGTCCCAATGACCTTGTGGCTTCTGCATCACCATATTCTAGGTACAGGGTGGTATTGATTAGGGGCTCTTCAGAAATGAAACACTTTGACTGGTTTGTTTGAAAGAGAGCAAGGAGAGTAAAAAAGGTGTTCATGTGTGTGATAACAGCAAGTACAGCCATTGCTTTAATGAAATCTTGTGGTTTAATAAAATGGATGAGCTTTCTATGGAGCTCTAGAGGGAATCCTGGTAGCTTTTTGTTCCTTTTCTGCTTGATGCTGCTTTCAAACAGCAACTCCTAGGTTTTCTCCCTTATTTCCTTTTGGTTTAGTATGGCACTTCACTGAAGCTCCCATCCAGGTCCTCAGCTGATCTTTGTGGGCATCTCTGCAGAATTTACCAACCAAACTTGTTTTTCCTTTCTCACCTGGTTGCACTATCGACTTTCAATCTCTCTGCTGCTTTTATACTGAGGAAGGGCATGCACTGTTTGCAACGAGCTATGTGAACTGATGGTGACCTCTCTGCAGCAGCATTTTAGCGGCTCTTCTTATCCATTAGCTATTCTCTTTTTAAAAAGCAACTGTCTTTCAGCCCTGGGTCTTCTAATTTTCTTCCCTTTTCTAGATCTGCGAACTCACTTCCTCTGCTGACCACCAAACCCTTTCCCTCCCTCTACATTCTGTCTTCCCAAACATTTTGGCAATCATATATATCACACAAATAGCCCATGTTTACTTTTTAAACATCTGTTTATTCTTCCATTCTTTTTTCTGAGTGCCTCATCCTTTCCCCATTTGGGAAAATATCTGGTCCCATCTGAAGAACACAGTGTGATTTCCTCTCCAGCATTCAGACCATGCCTTTTGCTGACTTTTGATCTGGGTCCTCATTCCAGAAATCAGGAGAAATTTTTCTATCACTTTTGGAGCCCTCCAGAGTTTCAGATTCCCATAAGGAAGGAGTTTCTGTATTTTTCTGAGGTTATGGTTGCGATATCTTCAAGTTGAACTATCTGCCCCCAGGCTGAATTTTCTCACCTTTGTAAATGTAACTGATGTTGCCAGATAATTTCTACAATAGAAATTGCTTAGTGAAGAAAACAACTTTGTGTTTCAAACACTAAGATTACATCACCCAAATGATTATCCAGTAGGTAGACAGAGAATATGTATTAGATAGGTGGGTTTGTGTAAATTTCAGAGTATAAAAGATGTAACTTTTTACCGCTTGATGTGCTTGATTTGTGGAAACCTCCACCTTGCACCCTGCACAGAATAAACAATGTCTTCTTTCTAAACTAGACTTTTTGTCCTTGTTTAGAGAGCTCCTAAAATCAGCAACAGTTGGGGAACCAGCTGATCACTTTTTAAACTCTAATTACCTGCACAGTCCTCTTTAATGTAGCTTCTTCCTTCTTCTCTTTTTCTGTCTGGAGTAAATCTGAATCTTCTTTGTGAGGTCTTTATTTCAGTCATATAGTTTATTTGTTTAGTGGAAATTTTGATAACTATGCTACTTACTAGTGCACCTTTTTACATTCCCACTTGGAGTCGTCTTAGTTTAGACCACAGCCTTAGCAGAGAGACTAAAACAAAACAAAACAAAAGTACATGGTCTAAAGATCACCAGGCCAAGTTGGAATTTCTACAGGGGAGCACTGGGTGATGTTATGTCTGGGTCATGAAATCTTGCTGATATAGCTGTGTTGTGTCAGACTGTGGAAAATGTCCCTAATTTCCCCATAGATGGGGAACATCTATGATGGCAAAGACAAGGCTACACAAAGGGGAAGGAACCGCCTTCAGTGGAAGAAAATGTTCACTGCTTGTACCTAGGATGCCCAATACAACTAGAGCTATAATGAGCTCCAAACTAAATAGAACCTTGTTTAGGGAACTAGAAAGTTAAGCAGGATATGGGCAAACTACAGACCAGTTAGTTCTCAGACTGAGAGCTGGGGTAGGCTCTGTAGTACCAAGCAAAGAGAGTAAAGCAAACACCTCTTTCCTTAGGGAATCACACTGTATGTCTACATAGTGTATTATAAGCCAGCACGAGCTTGTGACTACCAGAAATAGGTTGCATAATCATACCTGTAACAAGCCGGTCCCTGAACATGTATGCATTTAGTATGGCAGAATGTTTGCTTCTTGAAACAATGCTGCCAAACATACAGAAATCATGTGCCAAGCGTCCCCTCCAAAATGAGATTGCCTTTAAAATTACAAGATTAAACTGCTACCAACAACAACCTAAAGCAATATATTTTGGATTCTTTTTATTTTCTATGTGGTGTTGGAACATTCACTGCTTGCAAGTTTGCCACATTGTATTAAATCTCAGATTCTAGGGAAGTTACCTGATTACAGCCTCGGCAATACTCAGTAATATTCATCAGGTATCACAAGAGTTGTGCTGAGTGGGACTACTCTGGGTTGTGTAACTTTGGACATTCACACCTGTGTGCTGTGAGGAACCTGAATTTGAATGCCAGAGTGAGGCATACACATGTTCACATGTGTTGAGTAGAAGATAAATCTTCAGTGAGTTTAGAGAATGTGCAAGACGTCTAAGGATGTAAACAGGCTTTCTTTTTTTTGTGCCTAGTTAAGATAGTTTATTAAGTTCTTATCCCCAACTGCTCAGTTTCTGTCGGTGCTAGAGACTTCTGCTTCCCCAGCTGAGCTAGTGCAATGGGAAGGATACTGCAGTACATTGTCAGATCATCATTGCCAGCATCTTAAGCTCAGATAATGGGCTTTGAAGAACAGTGGGTGAGGAATGCTTGCACCTTCTGTCCTCCTGGCAGTGGGAGTGAGGATCCTACTGATAGGAGTGAGGAGATTGGGGGTGACATGCATCTGAGGAATGCTAATGTCTTAAATCACTTCCATTTTGCTGTAAAATAAACATGTGTCTAACTCAAGGCAAGGCTGGAAAGGTGCTGGTAATGTGGCTTGGTATTAGAGACAGAAACTTCCTGCCTCTAAGGGGCTTTCTGCTTTCTCAGGAGAGATTGCAGTAACGTGTAGTGCAGGAAGGAGTGTGTGTGACAAGCAGAGGATCAGGTGTCCTCTCACTGAAATTTGTTTGCCCTCCAGACTGAGGCTGAGCTACTGAAACAGTTTTGGGTTTTATTTCAGCATTAGGAAGTGCTATGTCAACTGGATAGCAATATGTGACCTTCTGCTCCACCACTGCTCTGCATCTAACCACGATTAAATACAGACGGAGCTGTCTCACACAGGGCTTCCTGTCTGGTTGCTGCTGTTACTTTGATTTTGATGCCCTTTGTTTGGAATCAGACCCTAATCCACATTAGAAAGCAAACAAACCCCAAGAGCTGGAGTGCAGTTGATATATTAAGATAGGCTGACTGGGTGTTTGCTCTGTTTATGACATTTATACAAGGCTCTCTCTTGTCCTGGGGATATTATTGTCCAACAGAAGTATATAATGTAGATCTAATGATTATCCATTTTATATTAATTATAATTTTAACTAATGCTTGCCTGACTTCACCAGGGGGAATGATCACAGCTGTGTATGTGCATGTGTGGGGTTACACACTCCTCCATTCTGGCTGTCCTGTTCCTGCCCTTCTGTCAGTGAACCAGCAAAATGGCTGTTGTTTTGGTCTTTCTACCAGTCCAGTTCTTCCAGGGGTTCTCAAACTAGGTCCCTGACTGAGATGGGAAGAAGGAAAAAGTGCTTTTCTCTGACTCTCTCATAAAATAAAACAAATAAAAATAAATTATAATAAAATAAAATAAAAATTAAATAAAAATGAAGTCTAATAAAACTCAGGAACTACAGGAGAGATATTGAGGAGTTAAGTCTAAAAGCTGGTGAAAACAGCTGGGTAGATTACTAGGGCAAGAAAAACAGTGCTTTCAATATGTCTAAGTTTCAGAAATTTATGTTCTCTGTTCACATCCATTACCATGTGACAGAAAACCACATGTTGCTTGAGGTTTACAGAAGTTCATCATGTAAGATGCTCAAATCTTTTATCTTTGCAAGGAAAGAGGAAAAGTGTTCCTAGGGCATGTATTTTTGCCATTTCCACCAACTTTCCTTGTCTTCAGTGTTGGGAAGGCATATCCTGAAAAAATTGATAGTCTGAAATGAATATTTTTTCCCTTTGACTTGTTATTTGCAGTCAGATAAAGATTTTGGTTCTAAATAACATTACTGTTCAGCATTCAGGCATGTCCTGAGGAGGAATTGGTAATATTTTTGCGATACCTCAGATGTGACTGTGAGCATTCCCTAATCTGCAGCAGTGCAAAATTGCCCATATGTGATGGGGAGGAGGGTGATTTTTCAGGGTGGCAGATGAGGAGTGTTCTTCTGTTTCATCCTACCGGCACCACTCTGATGAGCCCATCAGAGCACTGAAGATGCGTACAATGAATGCTAAGCACATCGTGCAAATAAGCACAATAATAATAATAATGTTGAAGATAGGAAATGAATAATTCCTCTAAATGAAGCTTGGGCAGGAATTCAGATAGAAAGTATGTAATTAAACCAAGCTGGAACTTGATCAAAATACTGAAATGGTACTAGGGAAAAAAGAGAAAAGTTACTTAATGACTATTAGCAGGAAGAACCTTGACTTTTTACTTCATCCGGAAAGAAGACGACTGCCAGCTCCAGAAAAAGTTTAATTCCCAAGAGAATGTCCCTCCTTATTCCACGTGATTTTCCCATGGAGAATTGCTATCTTGGACTGCCAATCTTGGACTCTCCAATTCTGGAATATGGGGCAGATATTTGTGTAGAACAGAGACTTCTGGGCTTGGGCCTGGAAGGACGCTGGGATGGCTGATGGCTGAGCTGAGCATGGCTGGTGCTGGTCCTGGCTGAGGATGCAGGGAGTGGTGGGTTTAAATAGCTGGTCCTACTGAAGTGGATGAAATGACTGGTTAAACAGTCCTGTGCCCATCTGAACTCTGACCAGACTGGAACCTTTTCTTAACTTGGACTCTCCAGTACAAACAGTCCTATAACAATCTGTGGAAGAAAGATGAGCAGCAAGGATCTTCACCTTATCACAGACCACAAAGGCACATTTGCTACTGTGTGATAAAAACTCAAAACTGCTGCTGGCTTTACTGGCTAGGGATTGCTCCCTCTTCTGCTCCTATGGCTAGGTGACATAATAAATTACCTGGAGAGCTCTCCTCTTAGCTGGGCAAAGACTGAACTTTGGTCGTGTATTTGTGGAGCTCAGTGCACAATTAACCTGGCACAATTCCCTGAGGCATAGTTCACTGTAAATCCTTACACACTAAATGGATTGTAATCACTGCATTTCAGTGATGACCGAAAAGCAATTTGAAGACTAAATAAAGCAAGATGTTGAGATTTCAGATTGCAGGTATTTTGAAAGGATTTGAGGCAAAAGGAGAATACCTTCAGTGCTCTGCAATGCTTGTGATGTGGCTGTGTGTGTTAACAGGGGATGGTCAAGCAGTACATGGCTGCATGGGCTTATGGGGAGAAAGAAAGACTGAGCCTTCATTCCTGCACTGGAGACAAAGGAAGTGGAAATGCATTGCTAGTCATATCATGGACCTGTGCTCACTAATGAGGAGTGACTCCATACCATTTTCTTTCAATTTCCATGAAAGGCATACATTGCTTAAAGCAGGGTTTTATTCCACTGCATGAGTGCTGTCTTGCTGCTCATTTGATCCTGCTAAAGCCAGAGTAACACTTAGCTGTGCTTGTTGTTGTGAGGGACAGTTTTACAGCCCCAGGCATGTTTGTGTCTGTGTGAGACTAAGTGGGCAAGGATGAGTTTGTAGAGAAAAGTGTCATTGAATGCCACAAAGCTTCAGTTGTGTTAAGGTCAGTAATCTTAGAGGAGCTCCTAGCAGCTGGCACTCTGTCCCTAGCTCCCAGATGATGGTGGTCCAAGGTTGTGAGAGTCCCTATGCCTGTTGCTGTGCTAAGACTCAGAGAAATTAAAGCAGCAGGAACAGAGCTGCTCAGACTGGAACAACTGAGGAAACGGCGCCTTAGTACACGCCAGTTACCTGGGAATCCCAGGATGGGAGCAGAGGGAGTTTACTGTGTTGGCTTTCAGAAGCTGATCTATGATTTAGGCCTGGTTGAGTGTGTGAGCATTGGGCTGTAACCATTCCCTAAGTTACTGAGAGGAAATCTATAATACGAGCCGTACTTGGCTTCCCGCCGTGCTTTCGTGATGCAGGCTGCACTGGGGACTTGCTGTGCTTAAGGTGCTATGAATTGGATCCAAGCGTGATTTAAGGCAATTTTCTTCTAATTCACAGTCAGGCAATGGAATAGATCTGTCTTCTGAGAATCAAAAATATTAATAACTCCCTTAGACACAATTTGGAAGCAAATGAATACCTCCATTTTTTGGTGAATTTGATAGCATTATTTTACTGTATGGAGATGAGCTCCATTAGCAGAACACATGAATTAAAACAGAAGCAGCTTATTTGCATTGTGGTTAACCATTCTTGAGACAAGAAAGCTCATCTAGTTGTGAATATGTGGCAACGAAGATTATAAACAGTGCAGTGGGGCTTAATCTTTGGGTTTTATGTTTCTACAAAATGGCTTTCATACAGAAACATTTTCTTCTTACCTACGGCTGAAATTTGTCACCATGGTAACCTTCTGAGTTTGGAGAGGTGGGATGCTCTAGGCAAATATGTGGCCATAACCTCAGAAATTGTTACCCAAATTGGGTTTCATTTCTCCTCTGTTTCTTTAACATCTGTGAGGTTCTTACACACTGGACAGCTGGTCATGTAACTGGATCAGAGAGAGGCCATATGGATTTAAACTCTGCTTTCTTTCTTTGAAAGGAGCCATGTTTGGGGCAATTTCCTCCCTTATTCAACTGGCTCCATCCTTCCCTGGCTGCAGCTCCAAGCCCACTTGGTTCTCCAGGAACTGCTGGACTGTGCTCTGCTCCAATGTCTGCAGTGTCACGCTGTTGCTGGGGAAAAGCAGAAATCCTGAGCTGCAGCCCCAGCAGCTCAGCATTGGGGAGCCTACTATTCATTAACTGGTCTCAATATACACACAGTTCTGTTTTGTTTTCTTTGATGTACATGTCTAAGAGCAAATTGAGGCCTTAAAAGGTTGAGAGTTTTTGGTGTTTTGTTTGTTTGTTTTTGTGCACATCTCTGTGTGTGTGTATGTGTGTGGTTTTTCTGTTTGGTTGGGTTTTTTTGTATTTTGAAGAGAAAAAAACCCTCACACAAATGTGATTAAAATTTCTGAAAATGAAATTATTAAAGCATTAGAGAACCCTTGCCCACAATATTGTGTCATTGCAATATTATTTGAAGGACATACCACCATCTTGATAATTTAACTTCTGATTTTTATTTTCCATTTATATGTCAAATTCCTACACATTGCTTGCCCATGTTCTCTTTCTGGGTTTTAGGTTGTAATAAAATGGAGGAGTTTATGATTAAAACTCTGTACAAAGGCTGTGCAGACTGCAGTTGCCATTAGTGAACTACTGACTCTGCCACTAACTCCAGAGATAACCATGACTGAGTCATTGCATGTCTTTCTGCCTGAGTTTCTAGTTTGTAGACAACAAACACTCTGTCTTCTCCTTTTCCCTGTTGTGTGGGCATACAGTGTGGCAAGTGCTGGTGTCAGGGATGTTCTTAATCTCTGCAGTAGTGCCTTGATTTTATCTGAAGCTTCTTGGTGTAGCTAATAAATAAACAGTAAATAAAAATGATTCAAGGGCATGAAATAACAAGCAAAGTGGTGACCCTACCTGTTTGTTTGCTTTTTTAGAAGCTCCTGGCCTGCCACAGGAGCTATCAGTCAATAAGGCCCTTCCGTCAGAGTACACTCACTCCTTTCTTCTCCCTGTGACTGATGTTTAAGTCTTTTCTTTCCCCTGGAGGGTGGGGGCAATAAAAAATATTCCTTCATGTTAAGGCAGGGTGTGTTTGAAAGTGTTATCTGGCCTGGGCCAACTCTGGCTTCTGTGCCTATCTTTGCTCCTTTGTAGCCATCTGCTAATCTGAAGTACCTCATCCTTAACTCGTGGAATCAAGTTTAACAGCCTCAGAGCCATTGGCAGGCAGAGGGGAGAATCCTTCAGGGCAGTTTGAGGTCCACTAGGTCCACTTTTTGGCACCTAGCACATAAGGCTGAGTCGACTATAAATATGTAGGCACCCACCACACTGCTGTCCCAGTAGGGCCTGGGGGCAGAGAGCAGAATTTTGGGGATTTTACAAGGCAGAAGAATATGAAGCACAAGAAATAGTTGTGTTCACAGGTCGACATCCGCCATCTCTCTTCCTTTACACCATCTTCTCTCTTTGTCAAGAGCAACGCAGCTCTTGAAAGGGGATAAAGATGTGCTGAGGCTGCAGTAAGCTCTCAGTGTCTCCTACCCCCTTTCCCCTCTTCTGCTGTACACACCTCTCCTTTCATAGTGTTTTGAGTGGAGCAGTGGATCACAGACTGTTATTAGGGAAAGGACCTTGCCATTATAGACCCATCTCCCAGATTACTAATATCCCTTGCATCTGCAGAACTGGGTAGGGAAATTCATAAGAATGTGTTTTTCACCAAGAGATTTTTGGAGACACCTTCCTATCAAGATGTAGCACCTGATTATAAAATGGCTCCCTCCAAAGTGACTATCTCCTAGTCAACTTCCCCAAAATTTAAGGCAGGGAGGAAAGGGAAAAGCAATGATTTCAAGTTATCTGAACTCTTTTTCAAGTCACTTAAATTGTTTGCAGGCTCAGACTAGCATGGGGGATGAGTGGAGGTTGTGCTGGACGCCTGTTGCATTCAAATAAATTGCTCCTCTCCCCAGAGCTCCATCTCTTGTGTGCAGCCAAATCATGTGTGTTTGCAGGAGACAGTATGCTTGTGTTTCTCCCACGACCCTGCTGGCTCATTAGTGTTATTTCTGGAGGTCTAGTTTCCACAGTAACAAGCAATTACCATTGTTCCTTGGACTGCCAAAGTTACCACCAGCAACGCAGAGGAAGATGCGTTATTCTCTATATTGGGATAAAATGCCTTCATATGTCTTGCTATTCACTGAATGCCAATCTTGACGCAGGTCCTGTGCAAATAGCACACTCCACCCCCTGCCAATGCTGCTTTTCCTGGTATTAAGACATGCCAGATTTTGAAACGATCCAAAATGATCTCCTCTGGTCTGTGGCTACACTGGCAACGACAGGGTCAGGATTTCAGCAGCAGGATGACTGTACCAATGGGTAGGAATATAAATAGAATAGCTTGGAGGCAGTTCTTTTTGCAATTGTGCTTAGCCCTGTTCTAAGTAATGCTGGCTAGTGACGTCAATGAAATATATACTCTCTGTCTTTACCCTATAGCTTCTACCAGTACTGTGGTGGAGCTCCCATATAGGAATCTGGTGGTCTTATGTTAGCAGGATCTGTGTCTGTGCTGCACAATCCTTCATCATCACCAAGGGGCAATGTGTGTGCATCAGCTGCACCCATTTCTTCCATCAGTGGTTTCTCCTTTCCCTTTTACCTATACATTTCACACAGATTGATTCATCTAGAATGGCCTTTAAACCCCATAGAACATGGGGTTTTCATGCAGATATTGAAAAAGTAAGCAGCTGGGAAGCTGAAGGAATGTGGGCTTTTGCAGGCTAGAGAAGTGGGGTGCTGGAATGCTGGGGCCACTAGATTAGGTTTCATGGCTTGGAGAGTTTTTATGGCTTTCAGTGACTCCAGTTTCCAAGTGTGACTACATATTCTTAAAAGCTCTGGGGCCCCACTGTAAGCTCTGAGCTTCTCTGCACAGGCTTTTCTTGTGAATGGGTGTATCTGTGGATCTACATATACACACCCACTTGCCCAAATGACTAATAGTAGGTGTTGGAGGGAGAACACAGCCTTTAGCCTCCATAAACCAAAGCACAAAGTCTTCCTCCAAGGAAGCTGAAGCAAAGAGATCAAGAGAGGCATTTTAAAACTGAGGAACTGCCTTTTGTGAAAGGTCTTGGAAACACCTGCACTGGAGATTTTTAAAACCTGGACTTACCAGAGAAGGTAGAAGGCAGTATCCTATCAGGTCACTGTATGAGTGTAGGAGGGTGACAACAAACAAAAAGGGTGCTGCTTTGACAGCTACCAAAATTGTACTGCTTTAGATGCCCTTGAGGAAATAAAAATCCAACAGCAAACATACTGTCTTTTCATGGGTTGGAGAAAGGGATAGGCAGAGACTATTGGTGATAGGGTCCTTGATTCTTTTTTCTGATTAAAGTCCCACCAAGTCTGTGAAATGGAGGTGGAAGAAGGAGTCAAACACAACTGGAAAAAAGGGCATGTATGTCACATATCCATTTTAGGGGCCAGGCCTAATTTTTAAGTATCTCTTAATTAGTAGGACTGAAGTGTTAGAAAGTTATTCTGTTTTCTTGTGGGTTTACCACTGAGTGAAGGCATCATCAGAGAAAGGTTAAGAAAATAACCTTGGGCATATGAGAGTGGTCCTATCTAATCCAACAAGCTTCTCTTCTCCTCTTTTCTGTTGCATCCTCCTAAACCTTTGGATTTTAGCACAGTCTGTATGATGGAGAAAAAATAAATAAATTTTAATAACCTTATTTTCCACACATAAACCAGAATCTGGTGTTTAGTTCTAGGTGACAGCTTGGGTGGTTCATAATGAGCCGAATATTTTAAGGAAAATACTCCCATCTCAAAAATAATCTAAGCCTTTGCTCTTTATCTGTGAGCTCCAGGGCACCCACTGGCATCCCACCCTTGTGGTGGGGTGGTGTGCCGAGCTGGCCGACAGACACTAGGTGGAAGCCTTGGGCTGCGGTTCCATCGCAGCTGCTGACGGCAGGAAGAAGACTTCTGCTTTCAGAAAGGAGATATTTTTCTTTTCTTCTTGCTTTCACGTACTAGAAAGGGAAGTCCAAGCTCTCCAGGTGCGCAGTGGGTGAACGGAGGAATGGAGGAGAAGTGTCAGTCTCATCCCGGGTCCTCCCTGCAACAGGATCTTGTGAGCAGGGCTTCAGTGGGAGCATTGAAGCCTTCTGAGTTCTTGGGTGTGGTTGGGTGGCAAGAATGATTTAATTTATCCTGATTTATTTTATCCTCATTTATATATTCTGATGGGGATAATATTGAGATCTCCGTGAATGCATAAAAAAGTATTAATATTGAGATGAAAGTGAGTACTGATGAGCTGATTTATCTTGCAACAAATGCTGGTAAAACCAGCTCCTATGAAGTGCATGCTATATTTATGATGATTGCTTTCGACAAGGCCTCCAATCTTAAAACTATTCCAAATAGGGAGATTTAGAGTTAGTACAAAGAATTAATCACAGGTTAAGTGAGAACCAGATGAAACTTGAAATGTTCATTTGAGAGAAATGTCAAAGTTTATGATTTTAAGGCTTCTTGTTACTTTTAGTGGTAAAAATACTGTTTGCAGTGTATTCCTAGGAATGAAAAATAATGAACAATTCCATTAGGTACTTTTAGAAAAATAACTGCTATTTTTTTTTTTGAAAATTAGTTAAATTTCAGTACCATTTCACATATCAGTTGTAATGCAGACTTAGGTTATGCCAAGTCAAGTCTCATATGAGGGCACGTTATGCAATCTTACCAGCAATATAGCATACCATGAATATAATAATTAAATATTCTGTTATATAATTTAGTACAGGTGATATTTTATTTTCAAAATAAGTGATTTTTCTACCAATTAATGAGTTTTCTATCAAAAGCGATAGCAGCTTTATTAGTCCGTGCTGAAACAATTTAGATTTTTACACTCTGAAATAGAAATGTTCTGGGTACTAGTTAGGGACCAATTGTTTTTAATATCCTAGAAACCTGATTCCAGACTAATGGCACAATACTGAACATGTCAGTGTGTCTCATTATGAACTGAAGAATGTAAAAACAATACAAACAGTAAAATATGGTAATATTTTATCAGAAAATAAGAGGTTTGCTTTCAAAATTAGTATTTTAATTAGAAAGAAAATCTTGCATTTTTTTCTTTAAGGGAAACTTTTCAATACTGACATTTTTATTTCAGCCTCCTTTTCCATGGGGATTTTTCATTTGTATTTATAATTTTTTGAAAAATGTTGATTTTTTATCAAAATGGTATTTTCTGATTCAAGACTGTTTCAGTTAAAATCTTCTCACTAGTGTGAGCTGTTATGACACTCTCCTCCTCCACCCTCTGAGCTGTGGTAAAAGGGTGAGTGAAGTTATTGATTTATCTTTCTTTATTTTATTTTTTAGTGCAATGATTTCAAGAGCTCCATGGCTGTTCTGCAGACAGATGCACAATTGTGAAACATCAATATGGACTGCAAATCTCTACTGTCAGTCAGCTCCTCTTCCCCTCTGCATAACATAATCCCTATCTCCACAATGCCTGCACAGATACAAATTTGCAAAGATGTTTTTCTGGAGATAGTGTGCATAGCAAACATTCCCTTACTTGTTCTCATCTCTAGCAACATTATATGGAGTTTCAGTTCACAGTTCACTGTGTTCCACCTCCTACCACTGAAATGCAGCCAACTCTGAGCTGTGGCTATTAAACATCACACGAGCAACACCACAAAACAGATTGTGCAAAGCAAAGGAATTCAGAGAAATTGAGTGAGGTCTGCAAAGGTTGTCTGGGAAGTGATAACAAAGGATCATAGGGAATGAATTAATTGTGATGCAGAATAGCCATCACCGTGATGTTCAGGTGATACCAGTATGCAAGGGTGAGTTTTTGAGGGTGGCACAAAGAGATATGACTAGGAGCAACCAGGTTTCAGCCAGGGAGACAAACAGGTCAGCTTCCCTAACCACTGAGTTTTGTCGGACTGCCAGACTCCCAGGGAAAGGGCTGCAGGCATCATTGCTTGAGGGTTTTAAAACTGGTCCTAGTCTCAAGACAGGACAAGGCACTATCAGGACAGATGAATAAAACAAGATGGAACAAGTAGCCGTACCTATCCCCACTTTGTATGAGTCTGAGAAAACAACTGGGAGAAAGATGGCAAGGTCTGAAGGAATCACATGTAGAGAGTTAGAAAACAGTGTGAACTGGTGTGACAGTAGCTGTGACGTGGCCAGGAAAAAGCTTCCAAAGACAGTGCTCTTCTTTGACAACATGATGACCTTAGAGTGAGAAAGGATGAAAAAGAGGAAGATGTGCAATGAATCAGAGGAAAGAGAAACGTGTGTGAATGTATGTAGCTGTTTATGTGTGTGTGTAGCACAATAGGAATTTCCTTCAGATAGAATAAAGCATTGTAGGTGTCTGTATCTTTTTTTTCCTAGACTAAAGGCTGCAAGAGGGCACCTTGGCACAAAACTTGCACATGAATTCTTGCTGCTTTAGGTAAAATCATGAGTGGGGAAGGTTGCCAGACACTGTCACTGAGCATTCAATGGACAACTAAGAAGCGACTGCAAAAGTCTGTTCCCAACTCAAGTTGCATAGCAACAGTAAATCGTCAGATTGCTGTTATGTCAGTCCCTTACATTATCCCCATTATTACAGCCATTTTTAGGAATCACGCAATATGATGTTACTAGCCCACTCCCAACCTGCATGTTTGACCTTTGTCTCTTGTTGAATGATGCCATGTAATTTGCTGCAAAGGTGTCTTGAAGTAGCATACTGTAGAGAAAAATCCCTGAGGATCCATCAACAGAGACCTTAGGGAGCAATGGATGTGCATGTGCAGGATGGGGCAGGAGAGACAGATTAGGGAACAGCGATATCCTCAGAGAAATCTAGTGCCTGCCAAACTCGTCAGGATGTATGTTACCCCATCACTTCTCTGAACTGAGTCTTCACTGATCAAATTGAAAGGCTATTTTGAGGAGTGAGCCACAGTTGCTCCTAAGATATGTGTTTCAAATGCTTCCAGTGCACACTTGTGCTTGGTGTTTGGATCACTCCTGTGGACATTGATGCTGTGAAATCCTAAGTTCCAGCCAGCTGTTTCCTGCTTTTCAAGGTAAGCACCTTGTGAGCTGTTTCATGGTGGAGATGCTGAAGCACAAAAGTAGTCACAACATAATCATCCTGTGATGTTTCAGACACTGCCAGTATCTGAACCAATACCTAGAAGTCTACTTGTCTTGCAGGATATTTCTAGTATCCTGCATAATTTCTTTCCTGGATGTCTTGTGTAGCACAGCATCCTCCTCCCTTTTTCACTCTATTGCTGCTTCTTTTGCTGGCACAAGATCCTGAAATGCCCCTGCCATTTCTTTGCAGCCAAGGCAACCAGGGTCACTGGATACCAAGGCGTAGCTGGTGTTTGAATGATGCAAATAAACGGAATGAGCTCCTTTACTGCAAACGTCAGACTGACATGGACTTAGGACACCAGGTAGAGTGAAAAGTAACTTAGAGGCCTCTTGCACTAGATGATGGGGGAACGGCCTGCTTAAGCAAGTAGTTCTCAGTAAAGTATCTCCTGTCTGAAGAGTGCCTAGTTGTAAACTCTACCAGCATTTACAAGATCACCACTGCAAATTATGAACAAGCAAACAGACCTCAGAAGGACAAGATAGAGTGCCTGTCCCCTCTGTATAGAGTAATGGAATTATTCTGCTTCATTAAAACAACTGATGAGAAAACAAGGAGCCTCAAGATTCAGTTCCTCTATGTTTCTGTGCCCAGAATGCAGAGCGCACTAATGGCAGAACACCTGGACTAGGAGCTGCAAGTCACTCTTGCTTGATATTAAGGGGATTGAACTCGGACAAGGTCTAACACAGCAGATGATAAATGTCCAGGCATGACATTGCTAAAAGAGATCTGATGGCCATGGAGTTACCCTTGACAAAGGAACATCTCTTGAATGCAAAATAGCTTAGCAATCCTTACAAAGAAGGAACAAAAGCTGTTTGTCTGATTTTCACCTTTCTTCCCTTTAGTACTCCCATGAACAAGAACTGCTGGATGGGACACTCCAAAGAGCTTATTTCTCCAGGAGAAAGTCTCCTTCTCTTTTCCTGTATTTTAGATCTATCTTGCTTCCCCCTGAGGATGAAGGATTTGAATCATTAGTGAGACAGCAGGTGTAGGAGTGGTCACTGGTACCCACCAGCTTTGTAGCTCAGTCATCCTGAGGACCACCTTAAGGAAGGATTTATCCAAGGACCCTGCAGAACAAATAGACTTCAATGCCCTGTAGCTGCTCCACATGTGTTTGTTGACAGCCCTGGTAGTTCAGTGAAGGAGTCAATACTGAATTTTAGGCTGTGTCAGCCAGACTGAAGAGTTTTGTGTCTGTTTGTTCCTTGCTGGCATGGACTGTTTGGAAGTACAGATACAAGACACTGTTCCATGGGGCTGATTGATGTTTGGTAATTGTTATGGCTTTCTGTTTTTAACTTGGTCATCTAGTTTATGGTGGAGATAGAACTGAGGGTCCCCACTGATGAGTGAGGATTCTTTTGTCAGACCTTACACTATAGTCAGACCTCTGGAAGATTTCTCTCCATGTATCTCTATCAGTTTCAGTCTGTATGTGTTACCAAGTACCATCTTTGCAGTGCCTAAGCTTTATTTGACAATCTGAGTTTCCCATGGCCTTTTGAGGCTAACATTTTGCAGGTTAAAATGTGCTGAATAAGGACAAATGAGAAATGCAAACGAAGTGAAAACAGTCAGGTTTTAAAGAAAATCATCTTTTGTCAGCATTGTTTGCATTTGTGCTCATTTCTTACAAACATTCAAAGGCTCAAGTTTCTTGTTTCTAGTATATATGGAAAACAAATGTCAAGACTGCATATGAGTACTTTCCATAAATTAATATTAAATGTGCCGACACATTTCATCTCAAAGTGCTTGTACACTCCTCTTGTCAGAAAGCAGAATAAATAATGATCAAAATCACCACCTAGAGCTGGTGATTTCTATCTGTAGATACGAAAATGCTCTACAAGGAAGGTCAGGATCATAGCCTGCAATTTTACAAATGGGACACACTTCCTCAGTAAAGCTACTTGTCTGGTAGTCACAGAGCTTCCACCTCTGTACTGAACCTGCAGAGGCAAGTGCAGATGCACATTTGGTTATTTTCTCTTCTGTCCTTGACTGCCCCATTTAAAAGAAGTCATTCACCCTTTCGTTTATTGCTCAGGACATGAGGCTGTCCATCACAGAATCACAGAATCAACTATGTTAGAAAATTGAGATCATTGAGTCCAATCTATGACCAAACACCACCATGTCAACTAGACCATGGCACTAAGTGCCACATCCAGTCTTTCCTTAAACACCTCCAGGGACGGTGACTCCACCACCTCCCTGGGCAGCCCATTCCAATGTCCAATCACTTTTTTTGTGAAGAAATTCTTCCTAATGTCCAACCTAAACCTCCCCTAGCACAGCTAGATACTGTGGCCTCTTGTCCTATTGCTCATTGCCTGAGAGAAGAGAATGACCCCTACCTGGCTACAACCTCCTTTCAGGCAGTTGTAGAGAGTGATAAGGTCTCCCCCGAGCTCTCCAGGCTAAGCAACACCAGCTCCCCTACCCACTCCTCATAAGACTTGTACTCCAGACCCTTCACCAGCCTCGTTGCCTTTCTCTGGACATGCTCCAGCACCTCAATATCCTTCCTAAACTGAGGGGCCCTGAAATGGACACAATACTTGAGGTGCGGCTGAACCATTGCCACGTACAGGGGAAGAATCACTTCCCTAGTCCTGCTGGCCACACTATTCCTGGTACAGGTCAGAATCACTACCCAGCACAGGCTGCCATCCATCCTGTCTGTGCATGTGTACTTACTGGCATGTATTTTCTCTCTATCTCTCTTCCAAGGAGGAACTGAAGGCCTTGCAAATGTGCCTTGCTGCTTTCCTTCAGGTCACCTCTGCTTCTGCCTTCAGTGCCCCTCACTGCAAAGGGTCTTTTCTCCCCTGCATCTTTTTTGAGCTGGCCAGAGGCCTCCTTCAGCAAATTTCCTAGCAGAAGAGTCCTGATTGTGTGCTTGTGTATTCTGTACCTCTCCTATTGTACTTGTCCTGTTCTCAGGGCTCTCTCATCTTCCAGGGCAGTCAGAGGAAAATTTGTAGTTCTGAGTCCTCTCTGCTTTCTTTTGTGGGTTTTCCTCCTGACAGTCCCTCAGACTGTGCAGAGATGCAGGAGGGTTATAAGGTGACTGTGTTGTTTGCTGCCAGGGCAGATTTTGATAATGGGTTTTACAAGGTTCCCTAGGAGGATGAGCTTGGTAGTGGCTTAAGAAATGAAATTTAATCAGAAGGGACTTGATCAAAATATCTAACATGTATCAGGAGAGGTCTTGTTTGGAACACCTCTTCTTTGTGTCTTTCCAGAAACTAGCAAAGGGTAATTCAGAGAAAAATTGGCCAATACAGTACTCAGCTACTTCACACAGTGGTAATTAAACCATGAGGCACATTGCCACTGCATGTGCTGGAGACCACAAACTAAAGTAAAAAATCCCAGTAGCTCCTTGGAATAAGCCACATTCCAGATTCCTAGGAATTAAAATGTTTATTGAGCTACCCTGTACAACTTTTTTTCAAGGGCTCTGAAGACACCACCAGCTCTGACCATCCCTGCCCAGCATCTCCTGGGGCTCCTCCCACCATGCCCAGGTCCCAGGATCCCAGCCACCCAGAGCCTCTGGCCAGTGATTCTGTATCAGTGCTGCTCTCCAGCTCCCACAGCCCTGCCCTGCCTGGTCATGGTCCCGTTGCACCAGACAAGTACCTGATGCTGAGGGATGAGTTTACTCCTGGTACCCCCCGATGCCCTGCTCCTCAGGTGGGCTGTAGGGATGTCCCTGAGGAGCCTCCAGTCTTCTTAGGGCCCTGGCACTTCTTACACAGTTTGGTGTGGACATTACTAGACTGCAGGCTGCATCCTACTCTATTTGTGTAGTTTGTCCTGAGCCCTCTAAAGTATATACCATCACATACCATAGCCAGTAACATTTTTAAAGTGGATGATTCTCCCCCAATATACTGCTTTCATCTATAGCAAGTGTTACTGCCTGCTAGGATATAGAACTTACTGTGGAGACCGCAAATGCCATACTTGGACTAGTAAGTCATTTTACCAATGCTCTTCCTCTTAAAAGCGATCATTGTTAGAAATCATTGATCTTTTCCTTGTTCTCTTAGTCTGACAATATCACAGCTCCAAAATGGGAAGCCTTGCTGTGTGAGCAGAGATACACAGATCAATATTCCTTCTCATGGCAGCAAGTGAGAATGCGTGGTCTGAAGGTAGACTTCCTCAACCCTGTTAGTAAGAACAGCTTGGAGGAAAGCATCAAATGTCATGGCAGTTGAAATGAAGGAAGTGAATATAGATGTTTATGGCATCAATTTGCCTTGGAGTTACAGCATTATTATTTGTGGTATTACTGCATCATTTCATTATAAAACTTCTGGAATTTCTAGGGAGAAGGGGGACAGAATGACCCTAAAAATACCCATCAAAATAGTTGTATCTCTCAGTGTTTGGGTACATCCATTTCAGAAAGGCAGGTAGCCAGTCAGAAGAGACAAAGGCATCCATGCTTTTGTAAATATATACTCCTATGCATACTGAAACTCCAGGCTACAATATCTTTGTTCTGGATTTACCAGTAGATATATTGCAGCTCAACAAACAAAATCTTCAATACCAAGATCCATGAACTGAAGTTTAGCCTTGGTACAGCCCAGGTAAATTTGGTTCTGGGTTTTCTCTTAATGAGATATTTAAGAAAAGTACATTGCATTCATTGTGAAGGATTTTCTTGCACCATATAGGACAGAGAGATCATGGACAGACTCAACTTTTTTCTTTTTTTTAAAGGAAATAACTTTTCAGACCAAAGAGTTATACAAACACCAGTGTCCTGACTTCCATCACTTCATTGTGTTGGGTCGTGGGAGGGGAGAATTTTTTCCCAGGTAGTAGATCCTTCTTACTCCTTTCAGTGTCAATGCCAGGTCAAATTCAGCAGCCTAGTTGCTTCTCATGCTCAAGAGGGGGTGGCTGGGCTGCCTTTTTCACATGCTGCTTCATGATCTTGGCAAATATGGGATCTGACTATGCATCAAGTCTGAGGAATCCTGCAGGAAACCTCCAGAGTGAGGATTTAACTTGTGATTAAAAGCAAGACAAAGCTGCATCCATATTAACGTTCTCTCTGCAAAATCCAAGAAGGTCTCCCAACTCTCTCCTCCCCAAACCTCCACCACTTTTCCTTTTTCTTTGATTTCTCAGCTAAAAATAGGGTGACAGAGGGACTGTGGGGTAAGCAGCTGGAGTAGAACGGAGCCAGTTGCTATAGAAACCAATGAGCCACTTCGCAGCACTTGCCTTCCTCCTTTGCCTGTGGATTTATTTTTCCCTCTTGTTCATGAAAGGGTGATTTGGGGTGGCAGGAGAAGCCCCATACCAGCCAGGACTCAGCTGCCTGCCCCCATGGCCACCCAGGATGCCAGCACGCCCTCAGGATCTTCCTCCCAAGCGAGGAAGGGGAGAGGGAGGATGAACTTCAGATGGAAGAAAGGTTTGGGCATCAATGCTTGTACATATACTGAGATTCTCCCCTCACCCTGGCATCTTGTTTTCCTCTCATGCTAGATAGCACTTGGTATTTGGTGCCCCAAATATTAAGAGGACTCTCCAGACCACTGGTGCCCTGTCCTGTCTCTAAAGATGGCTAATAGCAACAAAAGTAGCATATAACCATATGTGGTATTACACCCCAGGCTTCAGTAGCCAAGACAGTAGTTTGGAGGTGAATACATGGGTTAGAAGAAAAGACTATTTCTCTCTTCTTAGGTCTTCCTTCCTTAAAGAAAAATTAACATTTGGGTGATTATTTAAAATAGATGCCCAACCTACTTTTGGTTCACATGGGGCTAAAGTTGCTTTAATTTCACTGCATATACATTTCTCAGTGGGGAAAACCTATTTCCTTGAAAGATCTGAAGCTCTAAATGGAATACCTGAAACATATTAAGCTATAATTTGGTTATACCCGATTCTCGTTTGCAGCGCTTGATATTCAGTAGTTTTTTTCTTTTTTTTCTTTTCCTTGAGACTGAAGAGACATACATTGTTAGGTAGCACATACTTCACTAAGTTTATTTTTAAACTTAGGAAATATTATCACTAGCAAAAAAGTACTAGATTGGCAGCTCTTGGAGAATGAAATCTTCTCTTCAGCCCTGACATGACAGAGCCAGTTTTGGCAAGACCTTCCCACACTCCTCCTAATCCATATGCTCCAAAAGTGGCTTCCTTGTAACCGGAGTCATGTGAAAGAGCCCCAACTGCTCACACCTGGATGCAAACCCCAGGCATCTGCTTGCAGGTGCTATTTTCTTTCTCACTCTGGGCTATGTGGAAGTAGTAATGGAAAAGCCAGACATGCATTAATGGGTGCTGCAAGCATAGTAAAGCTGTAAGGAATTTGCCAGCAGAACTATGCCTGATGAAGCTTGGTGATGCAGTCCTTCTCCGTCAGGTTGCAGATTACCAGAATTTCTGAAACCTGAGAGAAAAAGTCTGTCAGCTAGAAACAGATAAAACTGAAAGCAGTTTCTAGACATTTGGGCTGAATAGTTTTCCTCTTGGTAGTCTGAAACTGGGTTGATTTCTCCTCTTAACATGAATGGAGGACTGAAACATAATAAATGGCATCACACAGCAGTACATGCAGGGAAGTGTAAATGTTAAATAACGAATCCTTATGACGTACCTGCAAAGTCAAATGTATTATTTAACTTCTGCTCATCAGAGAAGGTCAGGCAAGACATGTGTGACAGAGTTAAAACTGGATCAAATGTATACTGGGGAAGACCTGGAGACCTCCTTCACTGAGAAGTGGCATGGCTATCCCAAGGAGGCCATTCTGAAGCTACTTAGGAGAGGTCAAGAGAAAGTCCAGCTTTGACTCTTGATGCTGACTCTTAATATTACTTATCTGTACTACATCACTGATATCAGCAAGACCTACCTGTGTGAGCACTTGTGCAGCTGGGTGGGTCTGCTTCAGAATTGTATAGACCCATAATAGGGAGCATGGCAGAAATACAGAAAGGGTCATGTTGTGTTCTGGTGTTGTCCTGGTTGGCGCAGCTGTCTTTTTCCAGCCCTTGATGTCAAAATAATGCAAAACAACCTTGGGCTTTTGTTAATGTGTCACATCGGGGCCGTTCATTTAGTCGCCCACGCTTTCTTCTCTCTCCTTCGTTCTGCCCAGGGTCCTGTGCAGCAACTCACGTGCAGTTAACTGCTTTCCAGCTGTTAACTGAGACTGCAGTGCAAAAATTGGATCTGAATTAGAATATATCCCCAGATTTAGGCAGCTTGATCCAGGTTTGGTGGTGGCCTATTTCTCAGTGAAATGTGTAACAGCAGCCAAGTGTCTCCTCTTGTATATTATTATGTTTCTTAATTTCATGGCGTGTTTTCTTTGTTTATTGTAGTAGCCTGAAGTCATGCATCAAAACTCTTACTGTATTCATGAAAACATACCAAAGGCGAGCTTCACTGGCTAATTAAATTTCTGTTGCACACTGGCATGACAAATATAGATTTAAAACAAATGATATTTTCTATTATAGAGCTTCTCCTATTCTATTCACCTGATGTTATCAGAAGAGTCTGGCCCAGGAGGTAGGATGTGCTGAATGCTACACAGGAAGTTGGAGAAGCAAGAGTCTGGGGCAGGTGGGTACAAAAATAAAGGGATCTTTGTACACAGAGGGATTCCTGTATGCTAGAAGAAAAAGATAAAGGTTACAAAGCAAATTCTTCCATTGGCAAGATCAGAAGCTATGTGTCTTCTGTTCCCTTTAGGAGTCATTCAGAGCTGCAGCTTGTTGGCTGCAGAAAGCAAATGAGATTTGGGATGAGAAGAACTGAACCCCACAGCAACAGCTTGTGGTGGAGAGGAATGGAGATCTGTCGAGCACACTGAACATCAACAACAGATGGGTTTTTGTGCAAAACATGGTGCCACAGTTAGACTGGGAAGGAAAAGCGATGGCTTTCCATCTGAGCCTTAGAGCATTCAGGAGGAATAGATGTGTTCTTGATGGTTTGAAGTGGTGCGTGGGGATTGGCTCATGTCTCCTTCCTCTTCTTCCTCCTTCCCAAACAAATCCTTTCACCTTTATCTATTTCCTCTAGGACCTTTGTCCATGCAGAAAATGCTATCTCCAGCCTCTGAGGGACTGATTTTTGCAACCTCCAGTCCCTAATGCTACTTACTACTGCCAGTTAGCTGAGCTGAGTTTGATGCCCTTTTATTCAAGTCCACAAGCTGATGTCTGGAAGCATTGCTTCTGGGAAACATATGGCAGTAGATGGAGTTTGCTGGGTAAGCAGAAGAGAATAGAAATGACTGGGGAAGAACTGGCCAAGCTGGATTCTTTGCAGGAACCAGGTCTGAGATGGCCTTGCCACCCAGCTGCTAGAAACCAAACACGTTTTTCCATTGACTGGGTCTTAATGCTGCTGGAAAACTCCCTACTTTGCACAGCATGAACAATTTGTAGAGAAATTCTAAAAAAAAAAAAAAGAAAAGGAAAAGTATTTACATATAAAATTATAGTGATATGGTTAATATTGTTTTCTTTTCATTAATTGTTTTGTGTAGCATCTCTGTTTTCAACTCTGGAATGAGTTTTTGCACTCTTTGCTGTTCACCTGATGAACCAGCTGATGGGGAAAGCAAAGAGAGAAGCAATGAGGTTTGGTAAATCAACCACTGTTTATATCGGGTCTAAGGAACCCCTGGTTTATTTAGCTGTTTTCTCCATTAAAGGGAACCTAATAGAGCTAATATTTTTGTTTTCATTACCATTAGATGCCAGGAAGGAAAAGAATAGATTTTATGCCTTTCTCACATGTACTGAAGAGCCACAGAGCTGGATCAGGCATAAAATCTCCCTGGAGGAGAATGGAAAAGGATGCACCCATGCTGATCATGGATTCAGGAGGACAGCATGGCATCAGATTACATCTGTTTTGTATTTTAAGATTTCTTTAGAACCTTGAAGTAGAATGTCGTTACCAGAAGAATACAGTCCTTCAGTTTAAGAGGAACTGTATTCCATAGAAAATTCTGCTGCTGAGGAAAATGTGGGCCTTGTCAGAAACCCTCCCTCCAAGGAGTGAAACTAAATTCCAGACTCCATGATATTAAACACTAGGGGAATGGGTTCAACTCTGTTGCCCTTTTCGGTGAGATTGCAGCTGACAGTTCAGGCAGGAGGATATGTGCAGTGAGTAACGTGATGTGGGATAATGCATGCTGAACACTCCGTGCTGGAAGACTTACATACGGCTCTCGCTCTAAACAGTGTCTTCAGACATAGACTGTGGCTGTTGGCTGAAATTTTTGTAATGTATAATCTTTGATGGGAAGTAGAGGCTTTGCTTCTGCATAAAACTGCATCTGCCATTGCAGACTGCTGGGCATGTTCTGTGCATAGTGTTCTGGTGTTACTGCATGTGTACATTTCTAATGCCTAGACATACTTCTGAGGTTATAAGGATTTTTTTCTTCATTATGATCTGCCTCACCGAAGTGTAATCTCAACTAATTGCACTTCAGTGCAAAAAGATCTGATTAATTCTTTGTTTAAAGGCTGTAAATATACTTTCTTCCATCCTCCCCCCTTCATCCTCAGATAACTCTAGCATTACACCTTTGCAAATTTTTCCTGAGACTTGCCGAAATATTTCATCACTGGGATGAGTCGTGTATGTGCAGTTGTGCTTCAGAGCCAAAGGAACTGTTTGAGACTTGTTCACTTTGCAAACAAAACAAGGCCTGGCTGCTTTGTGTTGTTCTCTTTTCTAGGCTGTTAACTCTGGGTATTGTTCACTGTCAGTGCTAGCAGAAAATTAATTAACTTAAAATATGGCTCCTTTGAGCAACTGAACAAAGAAGTTTAAAATGAGAGCCCCTTCTCAAAATAACTTACTGTGAACCATTCAGACCACTGTATTTTCTTTGATGCTTTGGATTGTGACAGAAAGGAATGGTATAAACGTAAGATATTAACTCTGTTCTGTGTTCAGGCCAGCTGATAACAGCAACTGTCCTCTCCTTTCATTGATGTACTTGTGAGATCCGTCAATCAGGGCTGTGTCAGCAGCACAAGAGGGGGAGGGTGCAAGTGTGTTTATTTTTACTGTCAATTGTATTTGCTAATGAGACAGAAGTCCATTACTAGAGAGGGAGCCTGTGTGAGTTAGTGACTGAGTCAATTCGTTATCAAGTGCTGGCTCTCGTGCCAAGAATTGCTTGGGAGAACTGAAAATCATCATTCTTCCACCCACAGCTCCCCTCTGTCTAACCTTTCACATTCACTCCTGATATTAGCTGGAGATCACAGCTGCTGGGAAACTGGCAGATACAATTTTACAAATGGATGTTGTCTGATGTCAGCCTTTCCTCCTCCCCTCCCCGAGCATCTGACATTTCTCAACCAAACGGACAGATGATAGAGCAGAAGTGGGATTATTTCTTTATGTTTGTAATAATAATAATGACTTATTTTAAAAGTGCTTTTGTTCAGTAAGGAGGGGGGATATAATCACATTCATCCAGCTTGCATTCTCCTCTCATCTGCTGTTTTTTTTTTCCTGACCCTCAACATCCTCCTATTTCCACTTGATTTTATCCTCTTTCTTCTTCCTTTTTGCCACTTCTCATCCCATCCCCTTGCACATTATATTGCTTTGGTGGTGTCCCCTTCACCTGAGATCAGACATGGTCCTAGTGCGCTTTGGCTTTACAAACCGTCCCTCTGTGCTTCCTAGTCTCTTTTCCTGAACTGAATGTCTTCCTGACCCAGCCTGCTCTTCACAGGGCATGTTTCTTACTACCTGGGGAGATATGCTTCATGCCTACTGGAAACAACAGTGTATGGTAGCTGCCTTTGATGTGAGCAGAGTTACTGCTACCTGCAAATGCTGAATAGAAACTAGTCTCCCATGCTGAGAGCTCTCGGAGACACTGCCTCACCACTGCTTAAAGCAGGCGAAGCCTCATTTTGCATGAGGCAGGACATCACAGCCCTAAAAAAGGATGAAATCATGACAAACTCCAAAGCCTTGGGAAGAATTTGGGGCCATCTGGCAGACAGCATCCTCAGCTACAGTCTTTCAGGAACGTGCTCATCCACAGCTGTCTCTGGTGACAGAGCGCAGTCTGCAGATCCACCAACAAAGCTCCTGCTTTGTCTCCTCATGCTTCTCATCCACTGCTGACCAAATCCAGGCTGGGCTATTCCTGTGGGAACAAACCCCAAGATAGTATCATTACATGTAGGTTAGCGTATGTAACCTGCACATACAAATTACCTCAACTGTACCTCCAGAAAAGCCCTCATTTTTACTTCAGATTCTCTTTGTGCATTGCAACATCTTTCTCCAGGTTTTCTCTCCTATACTTTCCAATGGAACAATTCCTGTGTGATTCAGGAGGTGATTTTTGCATCGTTTCATTATTTCACACCCCTTCCTGAACTTGTCTAGCCTGCCCATCTGGCTGATCTGGTTGGAAACGGTCTCCTTATCACCTCACACAATTTCTCTGTGGTCTGGGTCTGTGCTGCCTTACATCTCTGGACAGTTCGTAGCTCTTAAGCAGGACCCTAGTTTCCCTGAGGAGATGTCTACTGTTTTTTCGTAGACTCTGAAAGTGACTGGAAAACTGTTTTTAAACTGGGAGAAAGGACAGAGGAGCTCCTGTTTACAGAGGAGGGAGCAGATGTTCTGTGCAGTGCTCCTCCCTTGTCACTTTCGGGTAAAATGGGTTGACTTCATTTTACCCCACTCACTTTTAGCATTGCAGGCATGGAAAAGGGAAAAAGTGAGATTCCAAAACCCTTCTCTCCCTTGGGCAAGAAAGAATCAGGAAGGCTTGAACGCTGCTGTGGTTGTGTAGTTTCACTCCATCCTGTTCCACCTTTTTTCACCGCAACCTATGTGGTTGGTTTTGGTAGGGGTTGGAGAACAAAGAGGAACCTCAGCAGAGGCAGGCCAAGGAGTAAGGGTGAGAAGTAGGAAGTAACCCCTATGATCCGTGACAACAGCAGGAGAGGTGGGGCTGAGAAGTTAATAATTCACTGCTGGTCTTGCAGATGAGGACCTGTGTGGGGTGGAGGGAATTGCTCACACTTGTGGAGAGGAGCTGGATTTTCTGCATCTCTGAGTGGCCAGTCACTCCAGAGGTGATCCAAAGTCACCATCTGCTTTTGGGAATGCTGGTGACTGTATGAATGTTACATGCTGTGGAGCTGGAAATTGAGTGCTCCAAAGACTGTTCAAACACAGGAGCGTTTCCAGAGGGAAAAATATTAAGACCTTGTAGTGACTTTTTCTGGAATCCAGCTCCTGTTTTTTTCACTCTTTGTGGCTGGCTGTACTGAACTTACTTTCCTAAACCTCTTCACACTATTAATCCTTACAATACCCCATTTGTAAGCTCTACCCCCCCACACACACTCCCCCCACCCCTTACAAATGCAGAAGCTGTCTGACAGAGGAGATTAAGGGACTTGCCCCTAGACAGCATGAGGCAACTTTCTGGTTCAGGTTCCTTGCTCTTGTCTATTATATCTCCTAGACATATACTACTTCTGACTCCTTTCCTCGTGTATCGCCTTACTTTATTCTACTTATCTACCATGGTTAGCATGAAACCCTCCTTTAGTGTTGATTTAGCCATATGAGAATAGTTTTCCTGCTTTTTTGCCTCAACTAATTGCTTTTTAAAAAATTTCAGCTGAAAGTGCATCTTCATAGCCTACGCTCTTGAATTTTTCTCTTCCTCTGCAATTATTTACCCCTCAAAAGTGGTTTTATTTAGCTACAGTATGTACATTAAATATGAAAACGTGGTTGGCTTTTTTAGAATAGTTATTATTGGATGATTTCAGATTGCATGATGAACACGAAGTAAATAAGTTTTGCTAAGTAGATAGATAGTAATAGTCAAGGGTCACTTCAATATTTTACAAGCATCTGGCTTAAGGTGACACAACCTTTGAGGGTATAGGTTATAGAATAAAGTTGAGTTATAATTTGCCAGGGGATGTTTTCTGGTCTTTGTCTTTCTTTAGTAGTTTCTTTAGCTCCTCTATGTCATACACTTGGCTCCCAGCATGATCTGTGGTACAGCCCAGAAGGTAGGTTGGTGAGGCAGTAAGAGGACTTATGTCCTGCAGAGGGGATTAAAAAGCAATATTTTGTACTTAGCTGGGTAGATGAGCACAGAAAAAAACAAACTCCAGACCTGGAGAATATGCCTCTAAAATTCAAGGTAGTTTAAAAACCTTCTCAGTTAAGTTTGAACTAAAATTTGCTGGAGCTGTAATTCAGATCAGATTTCAGGCAACCAGAGCCACTTTTGCTGAGTGGGTTCCAGCCTTACATGAAACAGACTTTGTAATGGGCTGGATAGAAACACAGCAGATATCTGATCTCTGTGGCAGCACAGTTGATTCTGGGATCAGTTTATCTGAGCTGATACTGGTTTGAATTACAAAAAAATGTTTGTTTTTACTACTCTGATATAACAACATCCTTCAATACTGGGGCAGACATGGTTTGTCCCAAGCACACTGTTCTCCCCAAGACTGATTGTTTCTCCCCAAGACTCTTGGCTTTGTCAAAAGTCTATAATGCACTGCATGTACTATTCTCATTACTATTTTTATATAATATATATCTACTTCATATTATATCTATATAATTTTCTACACTTGTGCATGCTTTTCAGTGTCTCAGTTCATAAGGCAGCAAGATTAAAACCTTCTTTTTTATTTGGTAGGGTGTTAGGACTTTTCAGCCTGGAAAAGAGATGTCTGTGTAGGGCATGACAGAGGTCTAGGAGGGATCACAGAGACGGGTAGGAAATTACTGTTTTCTCTTAATATGAAAAGTAGGAATCCCCAGTATATTTATCAGTCAAAACTGAAAAGAGGCACTTTTTTTCATCTGGTGTATGCATAAATTGTGGAATTCACCGGATGGTGTGAAGGGCAAAATTATAAATAGTTCTAAAAGCATATTGACACATTTATGGAAAAAAAAGAAGGCCATTAAGATCTACTAAACACATTGACGCAGATGTGATCTTTGGCTCAGGAAACTCTCAGCTGCAGATAATCTGGATGCTGGGAGAATACAGTGGGAGAAGGATCACTAGATATTTGCACTGTCTTTTCCTAAGCCTTTGCTGGTTCTTGCTGTATTCAGAGCACTGGGCTGGGTGGTCTGTTGGGTCCAGTGCCAGACCTGCTTTAACAGTCTTAGCAATATTTCTTCGAGAACATTAAAACAGCTTGTTTGGAGTTAAGCATTGGTGTTTAACTTCCCCAGTAGAGAGGTTTTTTAACTATCTTGTCAGGAGTTGTTCCTAATATGATCAACAGACAACAACAGTATCTCTGAAGTTAGGGCAGTCAATAACCATTTGGAAGAAATGTTAACATAGCTTGATTAAATATTAATGTTATGAGTCATAGGGAGTTCTTGGAAATTAGGAAGAATGGAAAGAAGCCTTAACTCTTGGTGGAACCCTGTGAAGGGAGTTATGTGTTTTAGGTAAGTAACGTATCCAGTATGTGTCTGAGAAATACCCAGGGCAAGGGTCTAGCCTGAAATCTGGATCTTTGGTATGAGGACTGTGTTCTAGCATCTTTTTAACTGGATGATGTAGAGAGTGAACTTCTGGAAGCTTAACTATAGCAAAAGTCTTGCTTTCTTCAGTTGCTGTATGCCTGTTTCTAAGCTTAGGAATTCTATTTTTAATATGTATAGTAGCAAATACACTATATCTTTAATTTTATCTTAAACTCTTTGTTTGCTATTAGAAGTGCCTTCAGGGAAGGTTGAACTCCAGAAGCTCTATTCCCAAGGGAATGTTAAATCATAAATGACTCTCATGGTGTCCTGGGACAAATTCAAGCTCCCTCATAAAGCTTGCTGAGATTGTATGAGATCTGGCAAGATCTGAGAAAGACATTTTCCATTAACAAAATTTACACAGACTACTGTTAGCATGAAGTGAAACAGTGAGATGAGTTTCTGAACCTTAAGGCTCTTTCATGAGTTTACAAAAGCAGAACAAGCAAATTTTGAAATGGTTGGGAGCTGCAGCAGAGGCAAGTCTTAGAGAAAATTAATGCAGTTGGAACGGCATAATGCACTTTTTTGCTGCTTTTGATTACTGCGGTGCTTTTTGTTCTGACCAGCAAAACCTCCTCCTTCCTTAAAGTTAGCAAAGACATTTGTTTTGAAGAAAGGGTGCCAGTGTTATGTAGATGGGTACCAGGAGAGTAGACGTCTGGTATAATGAAAAGCAGATTTTGTAACCACTTATGATGTTCCAAATGCCTGCTTAACTTGAGAGCTGAAATATGTCATGAAAATAATGAACATTTCATGACTCCCAGTAACCTGATCTTTGATTCATGCTCAGGGATGTGCCATGGGAATACCAAGAACTACATGCACCACATGCCCCAGCTCATTGCTTTCCTGTTGGAACTCCTTTCGGTTTTGATCTCTTTTGCCTTTCTCCATGTTTCCCACCAAAAAGGCTAATCTACCTGACAAGTGGTTGTGTCTGACATGATACCCAGCTGCCCTCTCCCTTCCCTTCCTCATGCGATATATACTAAAGAGATTCTCATTATTGTTCTCTGGTAACCAGGCAACCATGGAATGTCAGCTTGGCATAAATAAATAAATAAAAAAGGCATACATATCTTTGTGATATATTTAAATCTACATACGTGTATACATATCGATATATGAGGCCATCTGAGCACATCTGTACATGTGTGAAATCTGACTAAATGTGACAGTACTCTGCAGTTTCACCTGTGATCTTGAAGCTTTTTTTTAAGCATACCCATGCTCTTGTGATGGAAATATTATCACTACCTCTAAGTGACAGGTAAGTAAGCTGCTAAGGTATAAAGAAATGAAGTGACATTTCAAGGTCACAGAAATACCCAGTTGAAAATGCAGGAACAGCTTCTTGAAAAATGTGTGCATGAATATCCTGTACCAGATCCAAATCCTTCATCCCATCACTATTTCCAGAACTGCAAACAGCAGACTGGTGTCTCCCTGTCTTTTCTCTGTGTGTCTGCTCCTCTTTTCCTCTCTCATTTTGCTCACTCATTGTATTGCTGTTGTTCCCCAGATTTTCCTATTGTTCCCCAGTGACTGTTCCCCTTCAACAGATGTCCTTTTACTTCATATTGACACCCTTTCCATAGACCCTCTCTTTCTTGTTATTCCTCTTCATTCACTGCCACGTCTCCTTTCTGCTCTCCAGCTCTACTCTAGCTAACTCTTCTTCCACCCTTCACCCACATATACAGAACTTGGCAAGATGCAGAAAATGGTCATTCCAAGAGAAACTGGTGGCATGTTGTTGAAGCTGGGAGTGGCCACAGGCTGCGAGGAAAAGCACTCCTAAGTCAGGGGTGGAGAATTCCTTTCAGTGAGAATGAGAGGCACAAGGATTACCTGGGGAGGAGAAAAAAACCCCCAGCAAATTTGGTTATTCTCCTTATCTCCTCTCCTTTCCAGAGGATTTCAGAAAGTTTGTGCCCTGTGAAATGCAGCTGTGCAAGTATTCGTTATGAGCCAGACATGAGTCCTTGCTGTGGCAGTGCAGGACTAGCACCTCAGTACTTCAGCACCCGCCAAGAAATTTCATTATGTTAAAAAAGCCCTTTAGAGAGTTGCGGGCTGTTCTCAGCACCCTGCCTACAGGATAAAGCTAGAGTGTCCTTCTGCACTCATAGTCCCTTGGTGCCATCACGGACCTTTCCCAACATCAGTTCCAAAATAAAGCTCACCTCCCTGGGAATTCTGCAGGATTTTTCTGTGTCCCGCTAGTGTGTGTCTCCCAGCGGCTTAACCAAAATACTGTTTGGATGCTGTTCAAGACCCAGGACAGAAAATGAGTCCGGCAAATATCAGGTTTCAATGGATGTCTTGAGCTCTTCCTTGGTTACCTAGAGAAGAATTCAGGTTTCTCAGGCTAAGGACCATTACACTGAGTTGTTCAGCACTGAGAGAAACCAGATCCCTAGTTAAAATTAAGGATCAAGGGCTGGGGAGTCGACATTTTTTGTTCATGTAATGTGCACCTGACAAACAATAGCAAAGGGGTATACATGCAATTATATGCTAGGGGTCCTGAATTTTAGTTAGGGATATGTTTATGCAGGCAAGAAGTTTGCTCTAACATCATAACTACAGCTTATCCTGTGTAAATTGAGTGGGCTTAAAAGAGGAGTGGGAGGAAAAGAACTGCAGCAGAGCTGGAGGCAAAGAGGGCAGGAACAGCTACCTTAAAGCGTGACTACTTAAAATTTCCTGACCCATGTGAGCACCACTCCTCTCCCTTAGCTGAAAACACACATTCAAGGCTGTGTATCTGAACAGATCTTCATCAGGTCCATTGTAAGTCAGGACAGAAATCAGGACAGATTCTCAGCTGGCTGCAGAGACCAAAGCTGCCACCATCCTTTTGGGACTGCATTCAGAGCCCGTTGCTGATGACATGCCAGCAGCAGGCTGACAGGACTTGATGAGTGAATGTGTAAGAGATGCAGTCTTTCCAGTGAGGCAAAACCTTACTGCCTCCAACTCCCTGCTTCCCCTGAGGTGTTGTGGCTTCTTGTCCATGCACAGTGAGCACTGAGAAAGCAGCCTGCCCTCCCATCCTTTCTGTAGTTGGGGAACAACAGCAAATGCTGAACTTGGGAGTCTCTGTGAGAAGAACAGGAAGGGTCAGGGTGCTGGATGTCCTGTGATTATCCTGACCATTGCAGTGTTAGTATAGCCTCCAACACAGATTTATGCAGTGCCAACTTGCAGACAAAGGCTGGTTGTAGCTCACAGATGGCTTTGTCCAGGGAGGCGGTTCAAGGAGATTGAATGGGTAGAGGAGGAGGGTAGCTCTAGGGATGTGAGCCACTGTGCCACTTGCCTTGAAAATGGGCTCTGGTCCATTTTAGCTTCTGGAAGCTAAGCCCCCTAATTGCTAGTGACAGAGGGCCAGGGAAGGTGTAGAAATATCTGTAGAAAGATCACAAGGGAAGGCAGGTGAGTCTGGTCCCTGACTTGGCCAGTCAGGCTAGGTCACCCAATGATGTTAAACTGCTCAAAAAAGAGAGGTAATGGCTTCTAAAGGATGCTTCCTACAGTAATTCCTCTTTTGCCTTCTACAGGGAAAGATTTGGGGCAGCTGGTGTTGTATCTCCATCTACCAGGAAGCAACAAGTCAGGCTCCACTGTCAGTCACAGATGGTGTAATTAATTCTTCTAGGTAGTGTAATTAGTCCGTCCTATCAGCTACATATTTTTTCAGTCAAAATTATGCTAAAGCTAATAATACATAAACCACAGAAAACAAAAAGAAACCCAAAAAAAGGGGAAGCAATAATGGGAGGAGAAGAGATTAGCACAAAATTTACCAGTGTATAATTTTTTCTTGTTGTAGATTTCCTCTCCCCTTCAGCTTTAAACACAATTCAGAACAACTGGTGAATGTAGCAAGCAGAATGAATACAAATTGGCTTACTTTAAATAGCAGCATGTAGGACTTAGCCAAAGTCTGCTTTCAGATGCTGAGGCGAGATAAGGCACAGATCCTGCAACGAACTCTGTGCAGGCATTGTGTCAGGGCTGGGCTTTGGCACCATGCTGTGCCCAAAAGTCTGAGGTATAGGAAGGCAGCATGTCCACTGCCCATGTGTGCTCCTCTTTGACTGGGGTCCCAGCAGGGCAGACCTGAAGGCAGGGCTGTGTGGAAGCCTCGGTATAACTCTCCTACAACACAACGTGGGGTTCCTTGTCTGTCTCTGCTTCTGAGCAAGGAAGAGGTACCCAGAAACAGTGGTCACAGATTTGGGCATTGGTCCCCAAAGCAGGGAAGGGCTGGGTGACGTGGGACAGTGCCCATAAGAAAGGTTTCATGGCCACCCTTGGGTGGGGGACTGTTGCTTGAAGATCCTTGTGAGCTTGTTTCCTTTCCAGCTCAGATACTAATGCAGAGCAGCTCTTTCAGATCTCCAAAATGTAGCTGCCCCGGAAATTTCCTTGGGTCTTAGATTTGAGGGCTGAGCCTAGAGAGAGGGAAAAGAAAAAACTACTGGGTAAAACCTTCCCCCACCATGACATAAATTGCTTCCCCAGAGATTGGGCAGGCATGGGGAGGAGATGATAGCTGGCCTGAGCAATCTGGAAAAGGGGCCTGTGGGGCTCTGCAATGAACTCTGTTGCTGTCATGTCACTCCCTCTGTCCCCGAGTTGTTTTGACCCCCCACCTTGCCCAAAGCATCCCACGGACTTGCAGTGCCCAGGTGGGAGGGATTTTGTGGAGGGGCAGGGATGCTGTAGCACAGCTGGGGAGGACTTCTGTGAGCAGGCCATGTCTGGCTCTCTATGGTGGGAAGGCAGGCAGTGAGTGATTTTGCAAAGAAAACTGGTGCTGAGAACATGAGGCTATTTTGGGCAAAAAAGAAGATTCAAAGCAGACTGCACGAGTCAGTCTCAGTAATGAGAGACTTCTGAGCAGAGTCGATCTCTGTAATCACTTCTGTGTGAGCTCTCCAGGGCTGGGCAAGCTCCTGAAGGTCCTGTGGGGCTGCACCACAGAGATCAGCACATGTTGCCTTGGAGCACCCTGTGCTCACAGAGCTCCTGGCCTGGGGTAGCCCTATGAGCCTGATGCCCCATGGTGCCTTTGTGGCTCAGCCTCACTGCTGAGTGACCCCATGGCAAAAGGAGAGGGGGAGTGGCTGAGTCCCTGTGAGCGCAGAGAGCCTGTTTCCCTGGAGATAGAGCTATCTCTTTCTAAGAGTGGATTTAGCCCAGATGGGAAAAAATTGCTGAGCGGGAACAAAGTCCTTTTTTTAGAGCTTGAGGAGGCACAGCCTTCCCTAGTGCTGACCCTCAAGTTTCTGAAAACACTCTCTCCTCTGGGAAGAGGTGGTGGGCAGCCTGGCTATTCCCCCTGATCCTAAGCCTACCACCAGCAGCAATGGCTGCAGCATGGTGTGTCCTTGGAGAGGGTAAAAGGTTCTGGCCCCTGATGGGGTCCATCCCCTGGGTAGCTCTTGGTGTTACACCTTCCAACCCTCTTAGTGGCTGCAGTTCAGCCAGCTGAAAATCAGCTTTGGTGGTGCTCACTTGCTGTTCCTCAGTGGGCATGGTGGCAACAACAGCCTCGTGGCTACCCTTTGACAGAGCACTTTGTGCTGCCTGGTGAGAGGCAGGTTCAGGGTAAGCTCGTGCACTGGAAATGACAAAGTCTTTGGTCATAGATGAGCTGGTGCAGAGCTCCTGACATGCAGACCAAAGCACAGGAGCCCACTGACCTGCAGTGTGGCTCAAGAGAGAACTGGATGTATCCCTCACCTCTCTCTATGAGAGGCGTTCATGCTTTCCCAGGAAGGCTGAAGTGCAGAAGGGACTCTGCTATCCACGAACTTTGTCCTTTAGAAACTCAAATAGCTTCAGGCACTGCATCCATCCCTTAATCTCCCTGGCAATTTAGTTTCTGTCTTTCTCATCTCATTTTGCTTCAATGTCTCTCCTAACACCCCCCCATCCATCCGTCTGTCTTGTTGCTAGGTGAAAAACTTGGAGCAGCAGCCATGGAAGCTGACTCATGGCCCATACATGGGAAATGGAGACACTAAGTATTGCAAACTGCTCCACGCCCTCACTGCCCTGCTGGGCTGCAATTGCCCTCAGCACCTTACCTGGAATCCCTACACATACACCCATGCTGCTCCTTGGCCTGGGAGAGCTCAGCCTTGCTGTGAGCCTGAGCTGTGCAGGGAGCAGGTCTACTCCCAGCTTTAATGGATCTGGTTGTGTTTCCTTGACTGACCTTGTACTTCATTTGTGGTTGTTAGGTGAGTGCTGTACTCGCTTTGCTCAGGTGCTGTGCCTGTGTTAGTTACAGTGTGGTCCTGCAGTCCCCACCTTTTGTCACTTTTCCTTGTGAAGCAGCCTGCCCCTTCTGCTCCCTGAGAACCTGAAGGAACCTCCCCAAAATGCTGCTCTTTTTCTTCATCAGGAGTATTTTTCAAGGCATTACTGGAAAGAGCACTGCTACTGTTCTGGCTTTCCTTAAGCCACTGCAAGAACATTCAAAATGTGGCTATAAGGAGATGGCTGCTTAGCTTCTTCTGGAGACCAAAAACTCAGTATAGCTATAAGCCTCTTACTATTTTTCTGGTAATCTTGAAGTTCCTCCTAATTCTGGGTTACTGTCCTTTTGTGATAGTGACCTGAAAACCTTCTGCAGCAACATAGATGATATTGCACCTTGGACCATGTTTCTTCCACAAAAGGGCGTTGCAAAGCAGTGAGTACAAGGGACCATAAAGAGATGGGACTTGGGCACTGTGATGCTGAATGGTTCAAGTAGAAATATAGAGTATGGACTGGGGGGGGAGTGGGATCATAGCCAGTAAAATGGTATTAATATTATTAATATTCTCTTCAGATTTTTCTTGAGAGTTGAAATTATGCAGCAATTTATGGTGTCCATGATGATTTTTGTTCACATTGTTAAAGACCTGATCACCAATGGCAATTTTTCTTTGTGGTACATAATGGCAAGAATTTAGGGTGCTGTGTCTGTTCAGTTTCACATATCTCTAGAAGGCTAGTGTGATGTCTAAACACCAGCTCTGGAGCTGTCAGCCTGGCTTACAGAGGCTGGCTATTGGAGGGGATGCAGAGGAATATAGCTCTCCATTATAGCTTTCCATTCCTGCTTCTGATCTCATCTGAGCACTAAGGATACTTCAAATTCATACTCTTAAATCTTCCTAGAGTGCAGGACCAAAGGCTTGATTTGGAGGCAGGTTAATTTGGCAGAATAATTACTCTTCTCAGTATCATGAGAGAAACTAATTTATATGTGTAATTTTTGGGTTTTGTCATGACTACTCATTGCACAGGACAGGAGCTCATTACATACTGTTGAAGCAGCTTGGGCGGAACTCAGAGAGATTTGCATGAAGATAAAAGGATTGACTGTTTCAGGGTCTTGCCCCACTCTAGGAAGAGTAGTGCTTAAGTGACTAGAGTCAATTCCATGAGATGCAGTATTGTGATGTATTACATTTTACATTAATAAAATGAAGTCTATTTCTTCTCTTACTTATGTGTATAGTATGCTGTTTGAAATAGTAGATTTTTTTAATGTTTCAATAGCTTTTTATTAAAGGAAAATGGAAATGGAAACCACATTTCTTAAATGAATTTTATCTCTATGGTAGTTCCAGCAATTCAGATCTGTGTCAGTGCCAGTTTATTGCAGTCTATTTTCTCCTCAGTGAGCATCTGCTTAACAGTTCAGTGCAGATACAGACAGATAGGAACATTCTAGCACGCACCTAACTCCACCCTGGGGCATGGCAGAAGTTACTAAGGGTACTAATCCATCTTTTGAAAGCAAAAAGATTTTGGTCAAGCAAGATGTTTTGTCCATTGAACAGGTTAAAATTGTCTTGGAATAACAGAAAATGATTGTGCACTCTCCTTCCACTCTATCCTTAACTTATTTTTCCCTAGAAGTAGTATTTAAACAAGTTGTTCCGTAACATTTATATTATTCTTTGTACACTTTACCCTGGTCTGCATATCATTGGTCTTGTAATGTAACTGAACTGCTATGATCTATGACAAGTTGCAGAGCAGTAAGCCATGAAACTCCCTCAATTCATGTTTTTGCCCTTCCTCTTTCTCTACATTGACTACAAGATTAAGTTATTTTTTTAAGGTTTATTCACAATCAGGTCGAGAAATGAATCTTACTATCAGGTGGAAAATAAGTACAAGATTGAAAGTAAAGTGCTCTTGTCTGTGTTTATAGAATTGTTTAAGAAATACCATTTTGGTTAAGCAGAGCATGGAAACAGATATAATTATCCATGCTATCTAGACTGGAAAGAGTGCTGCGAGGGAGGAGGAGGATGGCTTCCTGCTCCAGTAAAGGCAGGGCGGTTTCCCACAGTGGAAGAACTGTGCTTGCTGTTTAGCAGTGCCCAGTCAGCCACAGCTTCATGGAGCCAAATGAGGCCAACGGTCTTTGAACAATAAAGCATGGAATAAGAGTCCTCTGTTCTTACTTTTATGCTCCTTAAAGAAATAAAATTCTTTTTGATATGTTCCTCTGTCGACAGGCTTTATTGGAGCAGTAATCCCAGAAGGGAAGGATCTAGTTGTAAAGGTCCTCCTGCAGGGTTGGGATGTTGCTGAAGGGACCTTCTAGGTCACTGGGCTCAGTCCCATCACTCTGAGAGGCCCTACCTTATACAGGCACACAGGTAGGTACTTGCTGATGGTGATGCTGCTTCTGGCATCCATGTGCAGAACTATACTTACCTAGAGGAGTGCTTGAGTGCTGGAGCCTGTGTACTTGGTGGGGAAAGAGGAATGTGTCCAGAGCAAATGGACCCATTTGCTATCAAACAAACAAGAATTGTTTTGCCAAATTAAATGTTCATACTTTCAACTGGAAAAACACATGATGAATTATATATGCTTCAGATATAAGATTTCAAAGTAATTCTACTGCAGTGTCACAATCTGAATTTGATGAAGGGAGCTGGCTTTTCTCTCCCACAAGAGACCATTGCAGAGACACATAATTTTTCTTGCTAGTAGAAGGTCTGGCTACTGGAGGTATATGATGAGGCAGGGGAAAATCACATGAGTGGCTTTGGATCTGTACTTGGCAGCACTAAGGGCAGACAGACCAAGGCTTTCTGCTGTACCTTGGTTTTGATTTTTTTCCCTCCCAAGCCTTATCTTACATTGTAATTTTTCTCCTGATACTTGTCACAGCAGTGGGAAGCAGGAGGGAGTTTATTCAGGTTTCATAGCTCCCCATTCTTCCTACTTAGTCAGTTGTGTCTCTTCCTGTCAGACAAGTGAGATACCTGTGCCACTGCCCTGGTGCTGGTACAGCCCTGACTTTGAGGTCACCCTCCTCTGGCAGCTGATAGAGCATTGCCTTAGCATTGCCCACACTGCTGGCTGTTGCTTTAGGCACACGAGAGTTGGAAAGGCTGCCACCCACTTCTCTGCCAAAGGTGTGGTACAGCTGTCTGCAAGAGCAATAAGGCTAGAAATCCCTCTGGAGAGGAGAAGCACTGGTGAGGATAGAGTAGGCTCCCCACAGGCATGGGAATCCCTCAGAGAGATTGCAACTGGATCTCCTAGGTGTGCTACAAGAAGTTTTGAGGAGAAAAATTAATCTGCATACCCTTTAGATGGCATTCACTCCACGCTGACATGTAGTGGGAGACTGATGTAGGGAGAGGCTTCAATAGGAGGTGTGCAGAAACCCACCCTCTGAACATCTCTGGCTGAAACTCCCACTCTGTTACAGCCAGAAAAGTCTTTTAGCTCCTCCGTCCCTGTGACCTTGGTTTGGCACAGAGTGAATACAAAGCGAGGAGCAGCTTATTGCTCAGAAGTGTAGCTAGTTAACTACAGCTGTCTTAAATCACCCTTCTTCGAGATCTACAGATTGCAAGGCAGGAATGGGGGTGGGGGGAGAGGATTTAGTCAGCTGATGAGCCTGGCTTCTATGTCTCTTTTAAGAAAGCGGATTTATTGGTATTAAACATGTCTCTCTTAATGTGGGTGATTTAAAATGGAAATTGCCTTTGAAAGGGGATTTCCTATTAACTAGCTGAGAAAGAAAAATAGGATAATACCATCATCCCTATACAGGGTCCATAGATGAGATGCAGGAACAGAATTATTTGGTTAACTGCTGCTTCTTCAGAAATTATAGCTTCGCTGTGGGAATGAACCTTGCTCAAATTCCTCCATGAGGAATGGTTGTATAGATGCTTCTACAAAGTTATTTTTTATGGAAAAAGCAGCAATCTTACTGGGTCCTTTGGGGTTCAGGTGAGAACACGCTAAATACTAATTCTGAGGGCAGGATCAGGAATGTGTCCAGCTCTTCCAAGTGTTATATTTGAGGCCAGATGGAGACAGAGACGCTAGAAGACTGGAATGAGTATTCACTTTTGTTACCATGCAGTTAATGCCAATCAAAACTTGGATTAGTTAATGATCTTAGCAAGGAAAAGAAAGCCTTGTCTATACCCAAATTTGCACTAGTTTAGTTCAGGTTGTCCCAGTTATCAATTTAATTAAGTCTATGCAGCCTCTTTATGTGGAAGAATTGATTTACTTAATCTGAACTCTTTAGCTTTGGTTAAAATACATCTGTACAAGGGCATGACTTTATAGCCAATGGAGATGGAGGTGGATATATGTAAGGTAGGTCTAGACAGACCAAATCCAGAATTCCTATCAGCCAGCTAGTGCACATGGGCAGGGCAATGCCACAATTAAGATTTTCTAATGTCTGTGTACTATATCATGAAGCAGTGTTGACATGCCCTGTCAAATCTAGCAATCAGTTTGGGGACCAAGGCCCTTCCCCAAGTCATTCAGTCAGGGCACAAAGCAACATGATTGGAAAGAAGCAACCTCTAATTCTTCTGTCTTTAGGTGGTCGACTTGGAGCAAACCATGGGGGTGATCCCAGCCCTTAATGGTGATCACCTGGTAAAAACAGTGTCAGCTGTCGGGGCTGCCCTCATATGACCACCCATACCAGACAGATGGTGCCAGCATGCACCTGAGCTCAGCCTTCTCCTGGGGTGGCTTCTGAGATTGCCCAAGGCAGCCCGGGGAGCCCCTTTCTCAGCTGTGCTGACTATAGACAGTACTCGGCTCACCCTGAAATCTCTACCCCCTCTGAACTTCGCTGATTGCAGGCAGCAGGGCTAAGCCTTCAATTTCTTCTGAGTGCCATCCAAGAGTTTACTGCCTCCCAGTTGCTCACCGTATCTGCTTAAAAACTCCAGAAGAGTGAAGCACAGACATGACCTTCTGTTTCCAGCTCTCTCATGTAGGAAGTTATGTGATGGTAAGACAAGGAATTTGGTGTTTGGGAACCACTAATGCTGGTCCCAGGAGGTGCTGTGACTGGCACCTGAAGAAAAGCAGAAGAGACAGATGGAATAAAGAGCAGTAAATAGTCAGTTGTGGATTGTGGATCTTGCTGCTGTGTATTTGTCTCCTGCCACTGTGGTTTACAGCCCCTGAGGAGCTCGTTCCTGAAGTCCCAAGAGAAACTGGGATCTGCCTACCCTGTGTCTGGGGTGGCTGGTTGAACCACTCTCCTCCACAGGATGATCATGTCATTGCACCTGCTGAAGGTCTGCAAGTACAAAGTGTGTTCCCAAAGGCAGATAAAAACATTTTGCTTCATTTGAAAGACTGGACTGAGGCTGCAGGAAATACTCTGTGTATTGCAACAATCCTGTTGAGGGGAAGGAGGATTTAAGGGAGGTGGTGGGCACTTGGATCATTTGTCTTGGTCTGATGAGAGGAAGATGTCCCTTGGTATATTGCATAGAATTGTAATTTAGGTTGGAAAAGACCTTGATTGTGTGAAGGGCAGAGAGATGTGGTTAGGCCAAGAGCTGTGCTAAATCTCTTCCCTGGGACTCAGGCAATGCAAAAGGGCAGTCTCTGGCAACTCTCAGGATGTGGAGAGGCCAGGGTGTGAATGGGGGAATGGTGGAGGTAAGGGTGGATATGTAAGTGTAAGGCTTGTGTTGCAGATATGGCTTCTGTCCCAGGTCACCTTCATCGGCACTCTGCAGTTGTGCAGACCAGTTGGCCAGCATGGCATGTGGAAATGGGGCTGCTCTGTGTGGATGATGTGTCCTGACGACCCGTGGGGTATGACCACCAAGACAAGGAGGAAGAGACAAGGAGTAAGACAGCAGACTGGTGATAAGTTTGGTGCCTGTATGAAGGTCATTCCAAGCTGGACTTCCTTGGCCTCTGTGCTTGTGTGTGCTGGGAGCATGCATTGATTAGTTGTGGGCATTCTGGCTGCTTGTTAATGGCAGGAGTGCCTGGGATAATGCTCTTGGTTGATGAGGGAAGAGAAGAGGAAGGACGTGAGTAGAACTGAGCTTTGCCTGGATGGAAGAGCTGCTGAGAGACAAAATGGTGGCAGGCCCATCAGCTTTGGAGTGGATCTGCAGTGGGTTGCTGTGATCTGCCATAGCTGGTTGCTTAGAGCAATTGTGTTGCTTGGCAACCCTGTTGTCACCATTCAGATGCAATATCCGAGGAGGGGCACTTTGGAGAACTCTCATTGGGAGGAGAAGGGGGAGGTAGGGGGTGAGAGTAGGTACAATAACCATGGGGACAGGAAGCTGATGAGCATCTTGATGCTATACAGGGATGTGGGCAGAGCAGGTGATGAGAAGGCTGGGTGCCCTGTCTTGATACTGACCAGGGTTTTGAGGAGATATATGGGGCATGAGGGTATGGGGCCCCTGGAACATGCCTCCCCATGACTTTGTGAAGGCATGCTGGTAAACAATGGGGCTATCCATGCAGCCAGCATGGTCTTTCTCAGAAATTCGGGCTCAAAGACCCTGTAGAGCATACTTTTATGCTTCTGCAGAAATTGACTGAGAACAGGAAAGCAATGGGACAAATTGCCCAGAGAGGCTGTGCAGTCTCCATCCTTGGATATTTTCAAGACTCATCTGATTAAAGCCTTGAGCAACCTGTTCTGATCTCACAACTGACCTTGTTTTGAGCAAGAGGTTGGACTAGAGCCTCCTGAGGTCCATCTCAGCCTGAATTATTCTGTGATCCCATGACTGCCCGATGGTAAGGAGTGGCTGCTATTACTTTGTCACTGTGCTGTAGGATGCCCGCAGAACCAAGCACTTTGGGTCAATACATCACCTCTGCAGTTCCCAACCCTTGCAGCCATCAAGAGAAGCTTGAAAACAAAAATGTCACAGTAATGACAGTCAGATTTGCAGTTAATAGTGAAATCAGTTGTGAAACCAGTTGTTCCTGTTCACCTTCTCAAAGGAGACTATACTCCTTTCATTGCAGCATACCGAGGTACCAAGCAGTTCTGAACTCTGTCAGAGTTCAAAAGAAAAAGCAGACTTTTAAGGAGACAGTCCTTTCTGATGAAAACTCTGAAACTGGTCTTTTGAGCAGTAACTCCAGCGGACATTTATCATCTGTCCAAATGCAAGATACTTGTTATCATACAGCCTGAGGCCCACCATTATGACCCAAGATTGTGTCATTAGTTAGTTCTATTCAGCAAGCTACTGGTAGCTGCACAGAAGAATAATGCAGATCTTGGTGACATTTAGAGGGGATGGGGCTGTCACCAGCCTGGTATTGCTCCTCTGTGTCCCAGGAAGTTAACCAATATCAGTGGTCTCACCATACTGTTTCCATTAAGTAAAGAAACTGTACAACTCTTTTTTTCTTTTTTTTTTTTTTTTTTTTTTTTTGTGAGCTGGTTTATTTACAATTAGTGTACCTAAGGACTTGTTTCATGATTACTGTAGAAGCAGATGATCATGACCAGTTTCCCTGCTCATTGCCTTACCAGCCAGGAGATACTTAAATTAGCTGTATGTCAGCATCGTGTTCAAGTGCATCAGTGCCTCTCAGGTAAGCTGTCCTTTCAGATCACTGGGTTTTGAAGCTGTGGTATCATGTGTAGTGGAGACCTTCTCAATGCTAGCCTGGCTCCAGCTTCTGGTGACCAGAATGGTCCACTTGGGTCTAGTGCCCTCTACCACACATGGTCATTTCAGATGGGGATTCCTGCAGTCACTAGCACAGTCCTCCTCACTCTTTCCTTGAAGATTTACATGTTTGGAATAATGGTAGTTGAAGCCAAACTTTCTCTGCAGCAGTTATGGTCCCATAGTCTCTCTTTAGTATGCTTAGAGAGGAAAAATACTCAGTTTGCATTTTTGGGGATAAAGGTTGAGGGAGACAGTGGTAATCACCTGAGGAGCAGAGACTGGCTTGAACTCAACTGTTAACTTTACATTGCATGGATGCCTGCACCCAGGCCTTGTATAGCCTCCATCATCTTATCCTATTTCATGTTTTTTGTCAGGGATCCTATGGTGTGGGCTGCTGGCTTTTCTTCTGGTGGAGGATCAGGATCAAGGCCCAAGGACCAAGGCCTTTTCCAGAATCATATCTATTCTCAATTCTGGGACCCAATATATCTGAATGAAGAGGAAAAACAATTCTGGCCCATCATTTTTTGGGAAGCTATTTAGATTTTTTTTTGCCCAGCTGCAATTGACTGACTGATTCCTGCCTCCCTGCTGGAGAGCATCAGTTGTGGGAGATGGGGACCAACACTCGATGGGTCCATGCTGTTCTCTGCCTCTGGGAAGGCCAGCAGCAGCAGGTACAGGTGCTTGTATACATGCGAAGATCTTCTGTGCCGTGAATTTGCACATCCAATACTGTCAGCATACAGCCTTTAAGGCCAAGCATGCCACACACCTCAGACTGTCAGCATACAGCCTTTAAAGCCAAGGGTGGAGAGGGACAGCTATCAGCTTCTGTCAATGGGTAGCAGCCTAGTTTGAGGCACTGAGATTGTCACAGGAGAGGTAGGCACTGGCATGGTGTACACTTGTTATCCCATCATGATATGCCTCATGTCACAGCACACCTTGTAGTGACCCGGAGGGAGTACTAACAGTTTTAGTCAAAACAACTTCTCCAGCTGCTGGACCTGTGGCTCTACAAACTGTCGACCTGAGGTGATGGCTCATCAAATGAATAAAAAGGCTTCCTATGCCTTTATAGGATAGGAGCTGATGGACGGGTGAATGGGATGTTTGACCCACTATGTGTGCATTAATGCAGGCAATATTGTGTATGTGTTGGATGCCCACATCTTCAGAAGTTCTCTTTGTTGTGGCCAGGTCAGGCTTTTTTCTGCCTGTGAACAAGAACTTTTTTAGCACACTGCCACCAACCTGTACTCCAAATGATGTACCTTATTCTTGCATCTCCTTCTGGACATGGCTGACCATCACGGACATTGCACTAGGCCTTCAGGTCCTGTTGACTTTTCAAAATGTGCATTTTCAGTCAGTTACCTGTAACAGTATCCCAAGGTTTGCTGACATTTCTGTAGCCTGTTCTGGATAACACAGGAAAGCAAGGCCAACAAGAAGCCATTTCATCAACAGTAGATTTGCTGAATTCAAATCTACCTTTGCTCAGCCCAACAGAGCCACCAAGCATTGGGTGACTTCTGGTAGGTAAAGGTCCCTTTTGATATTATATACGTCTGTGGCAGAATGGAAGTGAATATAATTCACAGTTATAATTAACCAGTCATAGAATCATAGAATATTCTGAGTTGGAAGGAACCCACAAGGATATCTGAAGTCCAACTCTTGGCCCTGCACAGTGCAGCCCCAAGAATCCCATAATGTTCCTGAGTGCATTGTTCAAATGCTTCATGAACTCTGGCAGGCTGGTGCTGTGACCACTTTCCTGGAAAGCCTATTCCAGGGAAAGCCTATTCCAGGGTGAAAAACCTTTTCCTAATATCCAAGCTAAACATCCCCTGACATAAAGTCATAGCTCTGCCAAATACTGACCTCTTCATTACCCTGTCCTAGCATCTCTCTTCTCTCTGCATCCCTTGAGGTGCCACAGGGAACAATATAGCTGAGAGACAGACCCTCTCTAATGTTTCTGAAGACAAAAATATCTGGGGAAAGTGGCACTAGTGATATCCTTTTTCCCTGTGCGTTTACGTCATTAGGTTGTGGGCTGTCCCTTGTGTTATCTGTGCCACTGAGACAGTGTCCTCTGTCCTCTACAGAGGCTGTGCTACAACAACAAAGCTGTTAGTTGGCAAAGGCAAGAAGATGGGGGCCTCAGGAAGTTGAGTCACGCAAGAGACACCAACCAGTTTATGAGAAAAAATGTACAATTCCTTCAGGTAGCATGAAAATAGACGGCCATCCTTGGCCTAGAATAGGGACGTGACCAACAAGGACAAAACAGCCTGCAGGTTCGCTTGTTGTGGGCACGAGAAAGCCTGCTAGCACATCCAGCCCAGAGTACTGACTCCTGACTGACATAGGGGCTGAAGAAAAGTCCAGCTGCTCTTTTTGCCAGGACAACAAACCACAGCTCCACAGGAGTTTTATGTACTTGCATTTAAAGGGCATAACAAAGGACAAATGGCCTTGTTGTAAACCCAAACAACACAACAGCATAAATACAGGGGAATAGCATGAAAAGAGCACAGAATATAGTCACAGATTTCCCCCTTCTCAGGCAAACCTATTTACAAGGGCCAGAGGAAGCCAAGATTTTCACTGTGAGCTGCTTTAAGCTGTCCTTCCAAATAAATGTTGCCTTGCTGTAATGCCCAGCCTCTGTCCTTGGACTGGGAAAGTTGCCAGTGTGGCCAAAGCTCTAGGTGGACATTTTCTAAAGACGATGAGGGGAGAGGGACAGAACAGCGTGTGCTTTTCAGAATTCAGTGCTTGGTAAGGATGAGGAAAAGGTACACCCCATGCACAGGAGTGGTTCATATTTTCCATTTTCCCACTGCCAGGGCATAGAAACGCAATCAGCACTTGGATCCTGGAAGTAACATGATGAGGAGACGATACACTTGCAGGTTTGCTGGAGGATGGAGGCTGGTCAGCTGAAGACATCCCTGGCTCTGAGTTCATAATCACTGTGAAGATGAAAGATAGCCCATATTTTAGTAAAGCCTTGGGATCAGGTTTACAGCTGATGTATGGGGAAAAAAAAATAAAAATCAGAGCATTAGATATTCTGTAGACAGTGCATGCTATCAAGATACTGAGGTTTGAGTTTGGGTCAGACCTAACATGAGAGCAAAAGTGGGCTGCTGGGCTTTAAAGATAAATGTTGATCCATGACAATTTGATGGTAGATTAAAAGATGCAGCTGAATTGTACCAGAGGTATTTTACTTATTGCCTTTTCCTAGATGTCTATGTAAAGGAGAAAAGAAGGTGGCAGTTTTCTTTAGAATATAGAGGAATCTGACAGAAATCTTAATGCTTCTTCCAGCTAGAGGGCTGAATTATTGAGTCAGCTGGCTCACTTGGAAACAGCTCAAGCAAAAGAAATCTGTCTCCATCTGCATAAAGTAATTTGCCAAGGGTAGATCTCTTTTTTCCAGGAAGGTGTGGTGGTGATGGGGCAGCATGATAACTTCAGTTGCTGGAGGTAGATATTCTTTCCCAGCTCTGTGAATATTCAGGTTTAGCACATGCTTTCCCATCCTTTCAGTTAATGAGACTACTACATAAACTGGCAGAGGAGCAGGTGACCCTGATTCTGCCAGCTCTCAACTGACCATGGACACAGTGGTTTTCAGAGCTACTTTTGAGCTCATTAACATCTCTCTTCTGTTTGCCCCCGGGCAAGGAGCTGTCTTTGGGGACCACAGCTGCATGCTAACTGAGCTAATTTTTCACTTTAAAGTGTATCTACAGAAAACATTTGTCTTAAATTAGATGGTCAGTGCAAATCTACAATAAATGGTGGATTGAACACCTAACGCAAACCCTATGGGAACATCTCCAGCTCACCAGCTCTTGGCTTGCTGGTGAAATCATTCTTACTCCTTTTTCAAGGAATGCTTTCAGATCCATATTTCTGCATTAGAAAAGTGGTCTGCTTTTCTAACGTCATACTACTCCTTTCTCAGAATCCTTGTCAGTACAAATAATATTTTCCTTCTCTACCATTTCTACCCCTGCACCCATTTGGTGAGTTACTTACAATACCATCTGCTTCACCTGAAGGTGAACGAGAGGAACAGAGAGAGACTCAGTGCTGTTATCAACCCTGAACTTTCCTGAACAGGAACAGGGTCTGTTGGGATGTCGTGATCTATGGGGATTTTCAGAACTGCTGTGCCAGCAGGGAGCCCAAGCTGGTGACACTAACCAATGCCTCCTCATTGCCATTAATGTGAATCCATTTACTGAATATACCCACTGCATATGTACGTCTGTGTAATAAATGGTATCAAAAGTTCTGACAGAGCTTGCAGGTGAAGGAGGACATGGGAGGTGGGTGGGATTTCATCTTTGCTTTCCGTACATCATTTCCCTGTGTTAAGAACTGAAAGGAATTCATGGAGAAAAGACGAACCATGTGTTCAGGAGGAAAAAGGTAATGATGCTTTGCTGACAGTGCTTTTAGGTCATAAGGTGTTTAAACAAAAAATACATTCTTTGGGAGAAAACTAAATATTTGTGTACACTGCTGCTGCTAACTTTTGCCTTAGAGGTGACAACTATTTTTAAGAACGAAGGATTTATTTTTTACCCGCAGTAACTTAATGTTCCGAGTGAGTTTATAATAGCGTTGATTAAGTGGTAGCATTTAGTTTGAGTGAAATATCAGCGCTGATGTCTGTACTCTTCTTTGCTCCAGACACTTGTATCATCCTTGGAGCCATTTAACTTTACTTATTCCTTTCACAGGAGGCAGTTCATGTTGTACCAATGGCCCACTGAACAAGCATTAAGGATTTGAAGCTGCATAAGTGAAGTTGAGGTATTCTGGGTAGCCTGAAGAAATCTGTGGAACAGCAAGTGAAAAGCTGGATATGTCCCATTGCTTTGTCTAGACACCATTAAAATGGAGTAGGGCTTGTCTGCTACTTACCTAGCATGTAGGCCTTCTGTGTAAGAAAAATAAATGTGCTTATTTATGATAGCACCAATACCGTAGTATTTTGACCCAACTATAACACTCAGAGCAAAGAAGTGGCAATGTTATTAACTTTTTTATTATCTACAAGAAAGCAAGATAAAAGGCGAAAACCAGGAAGCTTAAGCGACTGAATCTTATTGCCCTGCATTTTTGTAGTGGATAGTTTCCCTTTTAATAGTGGGAGCTGGAAAGCTAAGTTTCTTGGAATGCAACTAGTTGAGCTTTTGCCTTTATATGGATATTGTAGAGTGGATCCCTGAAGGTGTTTGCAGCAGCTCTCAGTAGCATGAACAGTAAACTAGATAATTGGTGTGTTGGTTCTCATCCAATAATAATTTATTTCCTGGGAGCAACTTCAAAGCTTAATCCTAGAATTAAATCCCCTATTCCTCCTTGGGATTTTAATTTAGTTTTGAATGCTCTGATGGATCCTCTGCTAGAATATTGAAGATGGCTTTCAGACATAAGGGTGATTTTTCTGGCTGCTGTATGCCCTGTACAGAGAATAGGTGAATGGAGGCACTTTCCTGAAGAAGCTCTTTTTTAGCTTTTCCTCATGATAAGTTGGCAAAAGCTACACCTTATCTCTTACTGAAAGTGGTTTTCCAGTTTCCTTTAAACCATGAAGGCAATCTGCCTAATCCATTTTGCAGCTCCTCCAGTGAAGAGAAGAAAGAGTGTCATCACTTGAATCTGGAGAGAACCAATAAGACTTTCATCAAGCAGAAAGTTCATTTTAGAAAAAAACCCCAGATAATCTGTTTGTCTTGTTAGAGTTGGAATAGGGTGGAGATGATTGCCGGGAGGGCTATGGTTTCCCATTCATTCAAGTGTGTCAGGAAACCGTATCTTCTTAACACCAGTGAGATGGGACAAAATCTCCAGCCACTGGAATGATCTTTGCACCCCAGAGGTGGACAAAAAAGGCATCTTACTCAGAGTGGTGCAAGGCAGTGCTTCAACCTTTCCTTTCCACTTTGAAATGGCATGGTAAAAGGGATGGCATATATTGCTAATGTTTGTACCGTGCTTTGATGATACACAGTACAGCATCTGATGATAATTACTATTTATTATTTGATGTGGTGCCTTTTGACGGATAGGTTCTTCAGTCTAGGTGTGATATAGGTAGAAGAGCCATATATCATCTTAAAAAAGTGACACAGTTTGAAATCTTGTCTGTGCTTTTGCAGTTCAAAAATAACACATTTCCATTTGAAAGAATGAACTCCACAGTTTCTTAGTTTAATGTGCATGTATTTCATATATAAATGGCCATCCAGGAAAACCAATTTCAGTGAGCCTGACATTCCATACTCAAAAGAATAAAACAAGTCTATAAAGACACAGTGAAAGCTATTTCTCCTTTAATCTACTTCACACTGTTTTTGATTCTGCATGACAAAAAACCAGTCTGTTAGTTGTTAGGATTTCTGGGGACAGACTGACCATGGCAGAGACAGTAGGGGATGCTGCAATTTTTGTGATGTAAAATGATGAGAGCTCAGCTAAATCTCCTGGTATGACAGCTGAGAGAACATGTGTAACACTTCAAAGCAACTGCAACAGTGTTCACAATTTTCTTCTGCTGGGCTGTTGGCAGGATGATGTGAGTGTCCTCTGAGCAGCAAATGAAAAAATTGGTCTCCTTGTGCCCAAGTGTCTTTGCAAGAGACTGACCAGAACATACCCCCACCCAGTGACTTCTGGCTCAGTCCTGCTCTTGTGTCTCTTGGTCCTGAGTCACATGCAAAAGAAAAGAAAAAAGGTTTCATGCCAAAATTTAGCTGCATCCTTCAGGCAGGTGGTCATGCCACTGTCAGGTTTGTATGCTTGTTTCTCCATTTGCTTTGCCTTTAATCAGCTGATAAAATTTCTTTGTGCTGTCCTTTATGCACCATGACATGGCATCCTTGTTTGTGGACCTGTGTGGCCAGTGTTATGGTGATCTTCCAAAACTGACATAGGCCTAGTACTTGAACACCGGGACTTCCCACAGTGTCTCAGACAGTGGGAAGATCTGGGACATGTGCATAGAAGTATTTGGCTACTTTATATTCAGATTGGCTGAGTGGAGCAGGGCACAGAGCACCGTATAAAAGCAGCTGGACTCTTGGTGACCATGCTCTGTAGCCAATGTGCAAACATCCAAAGGAACACTATAATGAAAAACCTTTTTTTGTGTGAATTATCCAGAACAATTGATCCATTTCATTGATTATAAGAAATTGCTTTTCACAGACATGGCTTTTCTTATACTAATGCACATGTGTGTGTGTTTGAGCAGAGGACCTATGAATTGCCAGACTTTGCCTTTAGCCAAAGACCCCATTTATCTAGGGACATACTGCACTGGAACTGGTGTTCCAGAGAAGTCAGCAGGGCATTTACTAAGGGTTAGAGATACTGTAGGGCCTTTGGTCCCTGTTGGTGCTGGCAGATGCTGTTCTGTGATGGCAGAATGGCTCTGCTGCTCCACATCCTCCCCAACACTGTCACTGCCATATCCAGCTCTGGTTGCTTTTGATATAAGAACTTTCATCCACATTCTTTTATCTTGGGCAGGACAAGAATAATATAGCCCTTAATTTATAGTAAACATGGACCCATTTAAAATAAATCCCTCAATTTGTCTTACAAATAACATTTAAGTGCTTTTGAATTGAAGAGATGTTTGAAAAACCATTTCCTATCAGAGATGCTATTTGTTTCATTTTATGCAGTTCATTCATCTTAGTTGATTGGAGAAAAAAATAAAAGCCTACTCCAGCTAGTGAGAGTAAACCCTGTCATAGTACTATGCTGCTGGAGATTTTGCAACATTTTTAATTTGGAGCCTACCTCCACACACATTATTTACAATAAGTATTACATCTTAATATAAGAGTAATTTTGGAGTTAGATGCTGTGCAGAATCTCAAGAAGATAATTCTGAATTGACTGGCATTTTTGTGTGCCCAATTTAAAATTTGTAACTGAGCCTGATTTCTTTGGTCAGGGGGAACGCACCAATTTTGTCTGAAAAAAGTATCCAATTGGACACTCAGGCCCCTAATGACTCTAGGGAACTTGGCCCACATGATTTATTTAAGAGACAATTATAAATACACATATGTATGTTTATGTAAGATGTATATAAACATCTGTGAAGTAGAAAGGCAACTAGTCATATCCTTAAAAGCAAACAATAACAAGGCTTCCATGTACCACGCAACTGTGGAGTTGTGTAGTTTTATAAAGAAAACTTATGGTTGGTGAATTCCTTCATCTTAAGGTCACAAAGAATTATAATCTTAAATATTGCTGACTTGCTTAAAATGATTGCAGTTGCTCTCTTCTGGTTGATAGACCTCTTTTCAGAAGTTGTTCCTAAGATACTTCTTAATTCTCCATTTTGTGTTTCCAAGTAATATGCTGGATGAAAACCATTCCCTCTCTTCTTTGTCAAGCACCTTCTCTTCTTGTTTCATCCAGAATAATGCAGGACTTGCACAGTTGTAGTTTATCCCTTCTTGCCATACAGAAAGGAAAAAACATTCCTTGGCCAAATCTTATCTGCTATTCTTGCATCACTTTATTAGTGAAAGGAATGGGAAAGTCAAATGACTAATCTCTTCAGCTATTAGCAACTTCTGTATGTAAGTATCACTCTACAGTTCTTTCCTCCAACCATTCTGAGATAATTTCAGATTACTTCAGGCTTTGGCTAATATGTCTTCCATTTTTACTGAAATTAGAATGAAAAATATCATAGTCACTTTTTTTAAGCATGCCTAAAAGTGTTAGGAAAATCTTTCTAGCAGAACAGGCCTTACCAGCACCATCAAGAAGATCCTGGCTGTTGGAATTAGAATACTGGTGTCTGCTTTTGTCAAAGAACTGAAACACAGATTGGTTGTGGTCACTGCAGCTACATGAAAAATACCATTGTACACACACTGTACATGGAAACAGAAATTCATTCAAACTCCAGATGGCATATTGATATATATGCACACAGGGCACACATTGCCGCCCATAGCCTTCCCTACACACCAGCAAGCCCTATTTGGACCACATAAATTGATTCAAATTGAGACATGACCTGAGCATTAAGAGAGAACAGAACTGCTGTGGTGCTTTCAGGAGACTTTCCTCCCTCGGGAACATTGGCCATATCCATGTTTTGCCCTACAAATACATACCTGCTCACTGGAACTTAATTCTTTGGCATGTGGGATCCAGCCCTCCTTGCCTGTCTCTTGAGCAGTACCTTCCTCACTGCTCCTGGACATAGAGAATGCTAGGTAGGTACAAGCCACTGTGTTTTCCTTGAAGGGTCCTTTCAATGAGAGGTGTGCAAAGGCTGGACAATGCATCAGGACTGAAGCTGAGCAGGTGTTGGGCCTGGTGCCTGATTTCCTGCAGGACAAGTGTAGCTGACAGGGAAGCATGGGGAGTGCTTTCCTCAGTGCTCTTGTCTCTAGGGGCTCACCAAGGACCATCTGAGCCCATCCAAATCTCCTACCAAGACCCATACATTGGCAAGGTGGGCATCTGCGACCCTAGAGTGACTACATGTCCTGAAGACTCACTTGGCACTTCCACCTGGAGGGGGTCTGCTTTGTTACCCTCTCTGTCTTTTACTGGTTAAGGGCAGACTTTCCCTAGGACCATTTTGCAGTGTTGAGGAGGGTAGGTGGGCATGCTCTGCTCAACCACCCAATGCTAAATCTAGGCATGGGAGAGGACAGAGTCGGATCTGTGACCACAGGGTGGATCACCGTGCTGGGGCGAGGCTGAGAGCCCCATGGCCAGCAAGGGTGCAGGCATCCATTGGGCAGGGCAGGACGAGGATGCAGATGCATGTTGCTTTCTGTTCAGGCTGATTGCACGTTGCTTAGCTTCCAAGGGGCTCTGAGAATAGCAATTAAAGCACCGGGCTTAATTGTGGAGTATCCAATTTGGATATTAGCGTTATCTCTGCTCTCACTGCTTTCTTTTCGTTCAGATCTAATTCTGCTGCCTGCCTGCTGGCTGGGCGCCTGTTCCTTTCTTCTCATTATTACTATTTTATGGTTATTGTTAATGTATTTTTTTAAGCATTCCTTCTCTCCGTCGCTTCCAACCACCCGAGTCGCGGTCCGAGGGGGTGTCTGACCCAGGGAGCCCCCGGTGCTCCCCGCGGGGGCTGCGGCGACGGCTCGGCCCCGGCCCCGGCCCCGGCCAGGCAAGAGGCACAGGTGCCTCTTGCGGCTCGGCCCCCGGGCACGGGCTCCCTCTTCACCCCTGCCGGACGTCGGAGGTCGAGACCTGCCCGCCTCGGTAGCGGTTGGTCTCCCGTTGCCCGTACTGTCTCTCCTCCTCCTCCTCCTCCTCCTTCTCCTCCTTCTCCTCCTCCTTTTCCTCCTTTTCTTCTCCCCCCGTTTCCCCCACTGCTCGCTCTCACAGCCCTCTTCCCGCTCCCCCGTCCCTTGATTTTTCCCCCCCTCCTCACCATTTTCCGCGGGTATACTTCATTATTATTAATCGCTAAGGTGCTTTATTAGTTCACGTTCCCATGTTTTCTCTACCTCTGGGAAGCATTCTCGGATCTTTTATATTGCAGAGAATTTTTTTTTGCAAAATATATTTTTAGGGTGATGCTCTGAGCACTTCCCCCTTCCCACCCCGCATCTCCCACCCGGGCAGTAACAGAGAAGAGACTGAAGAAGTTGAGCATGTCTGAGGCGGATCAGCCTTGCAGGCAGAGAGGGGGGCAGTAGCTACTCAGAGCAAACCGAGTGCTTGAAGCAGGATTTGCTGGTATGTATGTGGGTCTGGATTTTATGACAGCTGTAAGTGTGAATCTTTTTCCGTGCGAGATGGGAGGGGAAAAGAAAAAAAAAAAATACCTACGGCTTCATTAAATAAATGCCTGCATAGCTATAAGCCCGGTCCGGCTGTGCACCATCGGTGGTGTGGGGACACTCCCAGCTACCCACCCACCCACCCATAGGAAAAAAAAAGAGCCCAAGCAAAGCCCTGACAGGCGAGGGTTGTGTTGCGGGAGGCGAAGGGGGGGGGCGTGGTGGAGGGCGCGTAGTGCAAACCGGCCCCGTCGCAGGTGAAGCAGCCCCCCATCGCCCCCCCGGCCCCGGTGGCGGTGCGTGTGTGTGCGCGGAGCGCGCCCCGCGCTGCCCGTGGAGCCGAGCGCGGCGGGCAGCGGTGCCGGCAGCACTGCAGAGGGGTGGGCACGGCCCTCGCCAGCCCTCGGGGGCTGGGCCCGGGGGTGGGCGAAATGCTGTGCGTGCGTGGGGAGGGGGCCGTGGCGGGGGGGGGAGTCGCCTTCTCTCTGCGATTCACATCGTGCCCGCTTTCCCGTCTCGTATGCATGCCTATCCCGGGAATGGTGTAGTCAGCCCGTATCTGAATTATTTATAGACTCGTGCCAGCTGGTTTTTTTTGTTGATTTTTTTTAATTTTTTTTTTTTTTTTTAAATTCCGCTGGTGTGCACTGTTGGGAAATGCGTTTTGTCTCCCTTCTTTCTCAATATATTAATGTCTTTGTTGGGGAGCGGTTTTTATCCCCTTCAGATCCCTCTAATACAAAATTGATGCTTATTTTTCCCTTCAGGAAGGGGACGCTTTGAGGATAATCATGCTTCACAGAAGAACGGCACCGACCTCCAGTTGCATTAAACACAACCTCTTTCAATAGGGCTCCAGGAAAAAAAAAAGAATTATAAGAATAGTCATTAAAAAGGCGAAAGGAATGCTTACTCTGGAACCTGCATTTGATGATCCTCACCAGTCGTGCTGAATATCCTCTGTAGTGATTCTCTCCAGCTTTTGAATTTGCACCGCTTCAAGACGCAAGATTGCCACAAAGAAACCTCTATTTTTTTTACAGCCAAGTAGGATTGTTTTTTAGCTCATTCCCCCACATTTGCCCCCCGACCCTTATTCTTCTTATGTGGATATGCAAGGAAGAAGAGGAGACTGGACATTCCCAACATGCTCTCTCCCTTGATCTGTCCGTCTAGAGGTTCTGCTTCTACAAACCAAGGTAGGGAAATTCCTGTTTCTGTGGTTTTGCTGGCAGCTCATTTTGGTTTGCCCAGGGAAGATCACTCACAGTAGAACAAAAGGTTTAGAGATGCTGCTTTTAGAAGCAGACACAGGGGAAAAAATAAAATAACATTCACCAGACATGTTGATTCTCTCTTGGCTCATCAAATAGGACATGAAGAGAAGGCGAGAGGGATGCTTTTGAGTTACATACCGCGTCGTGAATCGGGGAAAAGTCCCTTGTGATTTTTTTTGGGGGGGTGGGCAGGTGGGGTCGAGAGAGACACGGGAGGAGGAACGCGGCTTTGGACAGGGGTGAAAAGGAAAATAATTCCCATCCATCCACCCGCAAATTGCCTCCTTTTCGCTGGTCCAGCGGCTTCTTGCCATGCTTTGATGTGAAAACAGAGCTCATTAGGAACAACAGGACGTAGAAACCTGCTTGTTGCCGAGGAGGGTGGTGCATTACTTAGAACCCACGCCGGCCTCTCGATCGTGAGCGGCCTAACGCGGGGGCCGGGGCCGGGGCCCGGGGGGTGGTCGGGGCCGCCCCTGGCACCGCGGCAGGAGCCCGCCCAGCGCCGGGGCGAGTGCGCCTGCTTGCGTGGAGGTGAAGGGCTATTTTAAGTCCAAGCACGTCAAGAGACTTAGCATGAACCTACGAGGCGCTGTATTCAGGCAACTTCACGTGTTTTAATTTATCCCCATCCCTCTGGTGCCATCAGCGGGCATCGTGGCCCCTGTCCGCCGCGACCCATCCTTCCCCCCCCATTCCCCGCGCCTTACTCCCCCTGTCCCTGCGCAGGCAGCCCCTTCCCCAGCCCACTCGGGAGGGATGCAAAATGGCTAACGTGCCACTCGGCTGTAGATACGCGAGAGATACCGGTGCATCCCAACCGTAACGTGACATGTGAGTCTTTCTGTAAGATGGTGGCAAGACAAAGGGAGCAGAGAGCCGTGGGATGCGGGAGCGCCGGGCACAAGGTGTTGAACGTCTCGGGGTTATTTTAAGCCTCAGCCCGTGCCCAGCGCGCCGCTTCGCCCGGCACGCGTGGGTCTGCGCTCCCACGCCGAGAGGCGGGGGGCAGGGGTGAGCTGCTGCACAGCCCCCTCCCGGGGGCGCACCCCCACCACCCTTACCCGCATCGGCAGCCCCCACCTGGGCTCCCACCGACCCGCCTCTCCCTTCCTTTCGACCCTATAGAAGACCGGAAGCCTGGCAGCGGGCGGGGGGCGTCAATACGGATCGAGAGACTCACCCCGCTGCAGAATGAGGGGGGGGTGTCACCCTCCAGCCCTGCCGCGGGGTGAGGCATCCTTGAGGCACCCTCAGCCCTTGAGGCATCCGGAGCATCCTGAGGCGGGGGCGCGCCTTTCCCACCCCCGCCTTTGCCTTCATCCTTCCAGTAGCTCTTTGCCACATTTCTGAGGGGTTTTTGTCGAGCTACTGTTAAAACCCAGGAGTGGTTCCGCGTCAAGGGGTTGAAAGCCACCTTTCCTGACATATTCTGGCTGTGCTTCTATAAATATCTAAGGCTTCCCAGGGTTTATCCGCGCCTGGATCCTCCCTGCCTGAGCTCTACCTCCCTCCCATTTCCTCCGCAAGTGGGAGTAGAAAGTTTACCTATGCGGGGAGGAGGGCGTGCCGAAGCCTTTCCCCCCCTTTTCGGGAGGAATTTCTCAGGCCTCGCGGCTCCCGGATCTACCCAGGACGCCAGCACCGACTGGGTGGGGGATTGTAGCCCCCTTCGTCGGGGGTCATTTACCCCTGAGAAGCCCTAAAACACAAGTCCCGGGAGGGTGCCAGCAGCATCCGAGGGGAGAGCAGATGCTGGGCTCAGCCCCTTCCCCCCCGCCCCTGCTTTTGCAGGTAGATAGGAGGGAAGAGGAGGAAGGTTGCCTTGAGTGCCTGGTCAGAGCGGCAGTCCCCGGGAGCCGGGCCGGGCTGCCTGCTTCCTCTGGAGAGCTGCACTCATCCCTGCCCGCCTGGTGCCTGCCACAGCCACCAGCCCTGCCAGCAGGGCACTGGGCCCAAGCGGCTGCCGCATCGCTATCACAGCCCTTCTTAGCCCTGCCCTGGGCCGGGTTCATGCTCCTGGTGGAACAGGGCAGGTGGGAGTTGGGGAGGGGTCTGTCAGCTTTGATGCTCAGTCATGGGGGCCAGGAGCATGGACCTACATCCTCATCCTTCCTTTACCTCCCAATCTCTCTTGCTGCTACCTTTACCTGCGACTCCTCATGTTCTCTGCAAGCTGCAGTATGGGCAAAAGGAGATGCCCCCTAAAACTGCTCTCCCCACCATCAAGCACAGCTACCTCAGGCTTTGCAAGCACTGTATGGAGGCAGCTGATCCCCTCTGAGCTGCCCCTTGGGCAGGCTGAGAGGGCTGGGTATGCAATACTCCCAGCTTATGGGGTGAGCTCATGCTAGTGCTGCCCCATTCCCCAAGCCCTTGGGGAGCAGAGCAGGGGCATGGCACCCTGTGATGTGCGATGACCTGGTGTGCCCCAGCTGAAAGCAGCAGTCTGTGTGTGGGTGCAGGGTGCTCTCTAAGAGGAGAGGTGTGGGTATGGGCGATTTTCAAGTGCTCACCCATGCCACCCCAAAGCAGCAACTCTTGTCACCTCCACACATCCTGGTTTTCTTTGGTTCCTCATCACACCAGCTTGTCTCCCAGTCCTGAGTGGGGGTCTCAGAGGGTTAGGAGAGGATGAAACAGGTTGAGGACAGAGTGGGAAAACAGCCTGGGGGAAGTGAGATCCACTTCAGCTTCCTCTCGGCTCAGCCTTATATACGCAGGGACAGATCTCAGCAGGTAAAAAGAAAGAAGCATAATCAAAGCCACGACTCCTCTTCCTAAGGACCCTGGGCTCTGATCTGTTGTCACACACCTGCTGCACCAGCCCAGCTTAGCCTGTACCAGTCTGGTGCCTCTTGCAATCCCTTCGCCAGTGAGACCATCCCTGGGCAAAAGAAGGTGTCAGCAGCAGTCCCCAGCCATCCCATTCTGGGCAGCATTTTCAGGATAACTGCATTGTTGGCTGAGTTCTACATTGCACCTGTGCATGCAAGAATGCAAAGAGATCATGGAGAGATGGAAAATACAGATCGGGGCAAAAATCCCAACCCACCATCTCCATCTAATAATTTAGGCTTTGACTTGTTTTATCCTCATTTTGGATTACTGAGTCTCCTCGTATAAAAAGTCTGTCAACCTGTGAACCAGCGCCCCAACCCTAACCTCCAGGGGGAAAAGATGATGGAATTAACGTATATGTTTCATCTGATATTGGAGCTGCGGCTGTTTCTTGTGCTTGGTTTGGAAGCGGGCAGGTGGACCTCACTGCTGGTGCCAGAGCTATGGAGCTGTGCTTGGATTCCCACACTGGACTCACGTTGCCTGGGTTGGCACCAAGAATCAGTGTCTCTGCAGTACCACGTGGGAGGTCTGAATGTGATTCTCAGTGCTGTTTTCTCATTCCCCCAAGCTGGCAGAGGGTGGGAGCTCTGTACAGACAGCACTGCTTATCTTTGCAATGGGCTCCATTCCACGCTCTTTTGCTCCTTAGGATGCACAAAAGCTGCCTGTGAGATAGTCCAGACTGAGGACTGGTCTCTAGAGGTTTAATCTTCTTGGCCTTTAGGGAAGCCACAGCTCTACTCTGCCAGTAGTCTACTGGTAGCATGGTTTGGTGGGCCACAGGGAGAGTTATCTTGCAGCTGGAGAACACGCAGAGGATTTTTTTAGTTTTTTTAAAATTTTCTTTGTGTAAGCTGCAATTTATCACAAAGAAATTGATTAGTTAATAGAGGAGATGGACTAGATGATCTTTTTGAGAGAGATGGCTCAATGTATTGTGATTGCCTAATCCACTATGGAATGCTCATAGTATCCATTCTGCCTGATGCTGGGGCTCTAGGATTGCCTGACTCTTCTGCGATTATCTTTCTTTGATATATATTTATACTTGATAGAAAAGCACGAAATGTTGGGAGAAACATGGCTGGTTGGTTACCTGCTATTGCTCTCATCCGTCCTCTGTCCACTCATTCACTGGAACTCTTCAAACCACAGTGAATCAACTTATTAATCTTGTCACTTTGCCGCAGTCAGACGGACTAGCTATGGCCCTGGGTACCTCCCTGCATAAGATGAAATAGCAGTTTGAAGATCACAGCACTGAAATATGTGGAAGGGGAACCAGAGAAAAATAAGATATTTGAAGCTAAGCATGGCTCACCTGCTACCACTGCCTTGTCCCTTCTGAGCTTTGTGTTTCTGCTTCAGTAAAGTGCCTCATAATGGGAACTAAAAAACCCATTTCTCCAACCACAGAGGGGGCTCCACCATCCATCTGACTTACCCTTCTTACTTGTTCATATAAAGACAGGAAAGCAGTTGCTGGCAGGGATGCTTGCTCTGGCAAAATAAGTGCCATAGTGCTAACCACCTGGGAACTAGGAGATTGACCCAGCTGGATTAAACATCAGAGCTACCTCTCATGCTGGAAAAAAAAATAAATCCAAGTGAACCCACCCTTTATCATTCAGGAGCTCAATGCTTCCTTAGCTGCAAACCACAAGCTCCCAGATAGAACTATACGTTGGAGTGTGAACTGGTGTGTGTAAAAGTCGACTAAATGCATGGTGGTGATTTGTGCAAACCAGGCAGTATATCTCCCATGTACCTGAGGTTACTGAAAAGAAAAAACGTCCCCTCTCTATGCAGTCAGAAACAAATGTGTGGCACAAGGCAGCGTGCAAACTATGCTGTGATCAAGTCAATTCAAACCATGGCTAATTTGGATCTCTCAAGGCAAGGTTACCTTTTATTTAGTGTTTTCTTGGAAGCAGGAGAGAACACTGAGTCTGGGCAGCAGGAGGGACTGACTTACCTTTTTAAAATTTTTACACATACACTGAATATGCTTTATGTGTGGGGAATAAAAATATTGCTTTTTCTGTACTCAGGGTCACTAAAAAGGGGAGAGAAAAAGGGTACATGCTCTGAGACTCACTGACAGCTGATTCTTCTTAATACAGTGAGTATTTGTAGACTGAGAAGTATGCTGGGTGGCTCTCTTCCCTTTCTAACACAAGCAATCAAAGACCATGTTTCAGAGCCACCAATACAAATGGATTGATTAAATATCTGGGGAAAAAGAGAAATTTTGGATGAGGGTGTGGTTACTGGCCCAAAGTGAAAGGGATACTAGACTGAGACCTCTGCAGCATTCACTCCCTCAAAACCCATCTACAAGGAAGGGTCAGAACTGAAAAGAGTCACTGAAAGTGACTCAGGTAAAAGGTTGGGTTGCCGACTCTGAATATTGAAGACGTTTTTGTATTCCAAAGCATACAGTATGATACAGTATCATTAACACTGTTGTGCATGGCCATGCTGAAACATTTATAGGGAAGAAACACTCTTAGGGGGAAAAACGTGAATTTTATCTTCATCTTCATGTTTGGTGGCTTGTCTCTGCTGATTGCTCATCCACTAAAACAGGTGTGGGGTCACCAGGTTATCTGGTCTGAATAATCCATGGGACATGGGTCACTCCCACTCATCCCTGGCATGTTGGGCATGTAGGAACTCACCTCCAGTTAACTCTTCATGTGACAAACTCTTAAATTACTTCTCGAGGTAGCAGTCAGCCTACACTTCTTTGTCTGTATGTAGCTATAGTTGTGGAAATAATTCTTGCTTGCTAACACTTTCAGTCTGGATTTCAACCACTGACCAAGAAATGAAGCAGTCTAACTGCCACCATCCTGCTCTAGACCTGCTGTCCAGCCCATGTGTGAACTCTGTATACAATCCTGTTTGTATTATTTGTTGGAAATAATGAAATGATCTGTCTAGTGCCTATTTACAGTTGTGGTTAAGCCCTGCTTAGATAACTGTGTTCTGTTTAGGGGCTGCACTTCTAAGAGAGGGAAGAACTGGGGAGAGTGTGGGGGAGTGAACTAAGACAATGATCACAGAGTAGAGAAAACAAGACCTGTAAAAAAGGTTGAGAGAGCCACAGAAGCTCAGTCTGGAGAAAAGACAACTGTGGGTGGATCCCTAACTGTCTGCAAATACATAAAAGACTGTTACAGAAGAAGGAGAGGGGCCAATTATTCTCATTAGTCACAAAGGACAGATCAGGAAATAAATGAGTTTAAGATGAAGCAGAGAGAATACAAATTAAACATAAAATTAAATGTTTACTGCAATAATGTTTTTAGTGACAGTAGATGTTGATAATTTTGGCAGATTAGCTTTGACTGATGATATTTAAAGCTAGATGTAGGTGCTGAACAATCAGGATTTTGTATCTAATAAAGTCTGTCTTCAGTGAACCTTAGATCATGATATTTGCATGCTTAGCTAAACAACTTTGGAAGAAAGATAATGAGGTTGATCTGTCCTGTGTGCAGGAGGGAGGGATTGACTGTCCCATCAGAGGAACCTGGTTGGGTTGGGCCCTGTGCTCCAAATCTCATATGGTAGCTGTAGGAATCAAAATGATTGTGTTGACTGGTGGCAACAGCCACCTGCTACACTTGAGTGTATCAGGAGCTCCCCAAAGATGTCTGGTTTGCAATATCTCTGATATGTTGTGACAGCTCATCCTGTTCGGGGGACAGCTAGAGCTTCAGTAACGAATTTGGGGCAGAAGAGGCTTACAAATGTGTCCCATGTGAATGATGCTTTAGCATTTGCAAGCACAGTTCTTGAATCCTGGGATAAGATAGGCTGTTCTAGATTGAGACCCTGTCCCTTTCATTAAGAAGCTTCACCTGTCTGTAGCCATTGCATTCAAGTTTTTACACTATCACAGCATCTGAACAGCTAGTGTGCCGAAACCTCATACTGCAAGGGGAGATGACGTTTACCATCACATACTGAATGATGTGAAAATTTACACCTTGCTATTTCATGATGTCATTCTTTTGTCTTGCAAGTTGAGATACAGTTTAAAGATGTCTTGTGTTTACTTTGCTGCTCCCAGAAGAAAAAATGGGATATGGGCAATCACAAGCATCATGGTTTCTGAGAATCATGGCTTCACTAGCCAGCCTTCACAATCTCAACTCTCTGTGCTCTGAGTTGGAGAAACTTCCTGTGCCTGGTTGGGGTTTGAATGGGTGGCTCTGTTAATGGGTTCAGTGAGGGGTCTCCCTAGTTTTGAGTCAGTAGAGATTCCCCTGCCAGGGGCTGAGGTGTCTGAAAGTGCAATTTTGAAATTGTGAGTTTGGCCAGCATTGGGAACGTGCTGTGCGGCCTAAGGCCTATGCCAGTTTATATCCTCCTGTGCATCAGCAGAAGTCGTGACTGTGGTGCAACCTTGCTGGTGGATTACACTATTTTTAACAGATCAACAAGCATGTAATCCTGACCTCTGGTATATTCTGTAGGAATCAGGAGTTTTCTATACAGGTGTCCATGACACACCCAAATTCAAATGGAGGAAATGACACAATAAGCTTTCTTTTTTTATTATGCTTGGATTTAACATTTTTATTTCACCTATTCTCCTAATCTCTTAGTTAGGGTTGCCACGCACTGTTGAGGAGCTAATATACACAACTCTCTCACATGGATGTAATTTCTTGCATGTATGACCTCTGAAGAATTTGGAGGATTTTACAAAAGGAAATGAATGTAAAAGATGTAAAGTTAGTAAGTTATTAATAGTAAACTATTTCAAAACAGACTAGGAGGTGAGATGGTTACTCAGAGCCAGCTGAGACAGACAAGATCTGGTGTCACGAGCCTGATGATAATTTACTAGTGTAAATGCCATGTCCTACATCACAGCTGATGGCCTAATGAACAGAAAATTGTTTTCAGGTGATAGGCATAATAGCCTCATGATAGCTTAAATTCACAGTGGTCCCGCATTGTTACCTCTGACTGCAGGGCATGAACAGGACACAGCGGGTTACAGGTAGGTTAGAGATTGAAGTCTGCATAACAAGGGGCTGTGGCCATGTGGCCTTGTGCCACATGGGACTTCTGCTACTCCAGTGTTCACAGCTGGGAATGAGGTCCTGGAGATATGCAGGGGGTGTTTGGAATGTGAAAGAAGAAGGTCCTAAATTAATACCACATGGAAATGATTTGCAGAAGAGCTGCTAAGACCCTAAAGCTGGGGTCTGATTCCAAGGGCAATCCCAAGTTTTCACAGCATTGTGGGGCAAGTGGTTTTGAATCCTGTGCAGTGAGAGGAAGGGCTCCACTGCTGCCTGGAAAGGTATCGAAATGCTGCCAGCTGATCCAGGAGGAGGATGGAGAAAGGGTTGCTGCCGTACATCTCTTTGTGACAGGTAAAGCAGGATGTTGTTTAATTGTACACAGCTGGATTGCTGGGGAATTTGTCACAAGACTCTGCTGAGAAATGTATTTGAAGTGCATTGTGGCAGAGGAAATGCACTAGGATGCACTAAGTCGCGGCTACTTGCACGTAGGCATACACTTGTATGAAAAGCACGTGGGAAGGATCTGCGTATCCCTCCACCCCTCTCTCTCCTCCTCTGTAATTCTCTGTTATTGCTGGCTGCTGTAGTCAGTGGCCTAAGCATCTCAAGGGAGATTCCCTTGTGTCAGACCTGTTTCGGAAGAGGCAAGCTGAAACATCAGAGGCTGATAATCCCCAAGGGAGAGTTTAATGAAAGCAACAGAATGACATAATCTGTTCTCATGGGCTCTCCCTTTTGTTTCTCTGTGTTTTTGGTGCAATTTGGAATTACTCTCTAATTTATTACTGAAAAGGTGAATATCATATATAATTAAAATTATACAGATAATGTCCTGAAGTGTTGAAAGTCAAAGTATAAAATCAGCTTGGATGTGGTCTGTAGTACCATGTCTTTCTGTGAGGAAGCTTTTAAGACTCCATCTGAAAGTAACGAAGTGGCAAATGCCACAAAGGTATAAACAGGAATCTCAGAAAAAAAAAAAATTTCGTAACATAGTGGTGGACCCTTAAGCTAAACAGGAGGAGATAAAAACTAAGAAGCTTAGAAAAATAGGGTAGCTGTGGGATGGCTGCCTTAAGAGATACAGTGACTCTTGCAGAAAGTTCTCTTTCAATCTCTGGTTTGAAAGTTTGCAAAGTTTCAAACCAATGATTCAGAGAGAGCTGCAAGGATCATGCGTTATCCTTTTTTAATTTGCACCATTTCAATGGGGAGTAAAGGAGCTAAAAGACTCTCTGAACTTCAGGACTCAGAACTTTGCAAGAGCTGAATGCCTGAGCCTTGGCACTCTCTAAAGCAGGAGCTGGATGCCCAAAGCAGGTATCTTACATGAGCAATGCTTTTTGTGTAACGGTTTTTACTTACTGGAGGGAGTAACAACTTTCAGAAACCAGGAGATACATAGTAGGAGGTGAGTGTTGGTTAAAGGCTATACCTTGCCTTAATAGTACTTTTTGTTTGTTTGTTTGTTTGTTTGTTTTTTTGTTTTTGTTAGGACATTCTTTGTTTGGACAGATTGATTCCTGACTTCAGCTTTTGACATTAGAAATGGTGATCAAGGTTTTTGATGAAAGAGGTTTGTAATGGAGTGAACATGGCAGGAAATGGGTTAACTGCCTCATAAAAAAAAGAAAAAAAAATTAATTTGAGAGGTTTTGCTAGTTCTGCAATGAGATTAAAGTGTTTGATGTGTTTTCATGAAAAAGCAGAGAAAAGAATAGCTAGCAGCCTAGTAGGCAGAAAACTAACTGGGTTTTCGGTGACACATCCCTATTCTGCATACTTGAATTGGGGACTTGTCCCCGAGGCTGTCCTAGCCAAGATGAGGGCTTAGACAACTGGGTCCCCTGCAGTAATGCTTTCTCAGTTGGAACTTTTCCAGTTGGAACTGTTCTACTTTATATAAATGCCTATTCATTGTCCTGGAGAGGGAGTGCTCTAACGACTGGGCTGTGGAGGTAGTTTGTTTCTTTGGCCTGATATAAAGTAATTACTTATAAAAAGGGAAATTACTTCAGCATGAAAAAAATGGAGGCACAGGCTCTGTAGCCCAGAGGCAGTGCAGTCCTCTGAGACTTGGGAGACATGGGAGCTAATTCTCCCTGCAATTTAGTCAGTGCAGGTTTGTTCTTGTTCTGCTTTGGATGCATTTGTTTTTTCCCAGTGACAACAAAATGTTTCATTTAGCATTGAGCTCCAGTGCTGACTCCAGGTGGGGAAAAAAGTGACAGGAGGAGGTGAATTCCCAGGGAACAAAGACCTGATTCTCAAACAAACGCTCTTAAAGGATGAGGGATGAGAACTACAGACTCTGTGACAGGAAACCAGAGTTACTGCTTCAATGAAATTTTTTATCAATTCCTATAATGTGCAGGTAGCTCTTTAAAATTGTCTCCAGATCTTTAAAATCACTTGTGATTTTCATTCCTGCAGTTCATATCCCTCTGTATATCCCCTCTCATTGTTCATCATACATTTGCTTTTATAAGCTTGGTGAGATGTTTGGCTTTTATACGGAAAGGGGAGTTTTTCCAGAAGTGAACACTAGCTGTGGCAGACCTGTTTCCAGAGGACCTCCAGGGAGTCAGTGGAGAAAGCCAGGATCCTTCAAAGGACAGTGTAGAGCAGGAGCCCAATGGATGTGCTCCAGCTTGCCCTCTGGAGAAGCTAATCCCTGTTGAATACAAAGGCAGCCTACATAGATGAGCTTCCTAAAAGCTTTTAAGTCTGTCTTTTGTTCTGTGTGTATGCATTTTAAGGATGTGTGGGGTTGGGGGCTAGAAAAGGCAGGAGGTGTGTTAAATTATTGCTCTTTCATCACCCAGTTTTGAAAACAGGCATGTTCCATGAGGAATCCAAAACCTCCTAATGCCTGGTCCTCTGTCTTGTATTTTTCCACTGTAAGGAAACTGGCATCTGATAGTCCATCTCTTTTTGAATGTGAAGGCCTGGAGATTCCTCTGTCTGGGTCTGATATAAACTGTCCCAAATGTGATTTGAATTTACAAGAAACAGCATGCTCTGTATAGATGAGCCCAGCCACGATCTGTGGATTTAGACCTTAATTTCAAACCACAGTTGAATGTACAGTTGGTGCATGAGGTCTGTTGACATGACCAAGTATAGAGCTGGCCTTGGCATGCCACAGAGAACCGTTTCTCAGGATGCTACAGGAAGGCTAAAGAGAGATGACTAGGGCTTGCTGCTTCAGCAGTGTCCCAGGAAGGAGCTAGTTTAAGAATGACATTTTATTACATGTCTCCGTACATTCACCTGCGTGGATTTAAAAGCGTTGCCTGTCTCCACCAAGGCAAATCTTTCCTGAGAAAGTATTGCTTGCATGATGAAGCATAAAAATCAAACAAAACAGAAAATTAGAGAGAAGGTTTCCTCTGGTAGTCTGTGTCCTTTTAAGTGCACAGAGTAATAGATAAATATGTGTATCTTCTCTGACATGACAGTCTTCTGTGATACTGTAGTTTGGCAACTCTGGCAGGACAAATGGCAACGTGTACCTGTACAAGGGTGGAGCTGCAGCCCAGAGATTGGATCCACTGTCCCTTTGAGATAGGGAATCTTGGCAGAGTTTGGATGTCTGCTCTGTGGTATGAGACGCAAGGGCTTACGATATTTGTTTGAATCAGCTTCATTTTGAAGTATTATTGTTTATAAACTTGTTTACTTTTGTCATTGGAGGAACATTGTACAGAACTATTGAGGTGCTGTCTAGTTTGCTGTTTCAATGCCTGCGATGAATGCTGCATAAATCCTTGATGTTAATACAATGGGTGCTATTTTTTGTCTTTCTGTTTGATGATTTCCTTGTTTTTTGAACATTAAATGATGTATATAAGGATACCAACAGATTCTTAAACACTTCTTTTTCCATGTAAGTTTTCATGTATTTTTTGATCACGTAATGTATTGCTTTTCCTGCAGTATAAAACAGCAATAAGTATAGAATCTGGTTGGCATTCAGCTTTAGGATCAGATTAAGTTGTGTTGAATTTCCTCCCCCAAATCTTTGTAGACTGTGCCTGGGGGAGAAAAATCAATACTCTCTGGTAAGAACTGCTTAAAATGATTGTATTTGGCATAGCTGAAATTTCCATTTGAACAAAATTTGAGACTTTTAAAGCAACTTAATTGTGTTTCCTCATAATCTGAGCTACTTTGAAAGAGTAATATAAAATGATGGTTTGAAAATTGCAGGGCAAAACTTGATGGAGAATCATAGAACTTGATTTTACTGTCAGAGATCCAGAGGGAGAAAAAAAAAGAAGTGTTCAAGACTTAAATTCACTTTTAAACTCCTGCTTTCCTTATAGGTATCTAAATATTTAGTGGCAGAAAGACAGTGTTTTGTCCAATGCTCCTCCTGGATAGGGCAAATCTTAGGTGAAGCCTAGGAATTTAAAGGGTTCATATGCAAAAGACTCCGCTTGAACTTTGGCTTTACTGAAATGCCACGTTTATTACACCAGCTAAAGAAATAAAGAACTTGGATAAAAGCATCTGGAGATCATATGCTCAATGAAAGATCAGCATAGCAATGTAAAGAGAAGGCAAATTTCACTTGGAAGCAGGAAGTGAAGCAGTGCCTCTTAATATAACTGGAAATGAAATATGAAACATTCATTCTGGTAAACAGAAGAACATACTGGGAAAAAGCCCTAGAACCTTGAGCAACATTTGCACTGAATGGATGAAGTTCCTCAGTGCAAAACTGAAGGGCTTGGAGCAGGTATAATTGATAGTCTAGCATTGCATGCTAGACCAGGATGGTAAGAGCCACACTAAGGTTTTTCTTGTCCATAGTCAGCTCCCAGTTGTCTGAAGCCAAGCTGACCTTCTCATCCTGGTTGAGCTGGTCTGGTATATGCTGATCAGCATCTGGCGTAAAGGGGTCGTCCTTGGTTTATGCCAGGAGATACAGTCAGGTGATATGGATGGAGTTCCTCTCCTCTAGATACATGCATAGGTTTGGTCTTTCTTTTCAGGCTAGAAGCATCCTGAGATCTTGTAGACTAGTCTCCTGAAGGAGGACCCATGGGCTTCAAGTAAGTGCAAAGTGTTGGAGAGGTATATGTGTGCATCTGTGCCATCTCATGTTTTTGAAACATACAAAGGATAGACACAGTTTTGTATTTTTATGCAACCCACTTTGTTTTCTCTCTCTGCTCAAACTGATCCTTTCATGAAGATCTTTGTGGTGGTGTTAACGACTGTCAAGAATCCAGCCAATTCACATGCTTTTCAAGTGACTTGAGTTGTGATAAGCCTCTTCGGTCACTTCCAAGTCTGGAAAGTTAATCAGAAAACCTTCTCTTGATGCTGGTGAGGAGGAAGTGGGCTGACATGGGTTATGAGAATAGGTTGTGGCAGGAGGACAGATTTACACACCTTATTGGACTTTCACTGGCAGTAAATTGCATTCCAGTCCTGGTAAAGCCTGACTCATGAAGGGCTGAGAGAGCTGACATAAATTTACCAGCACTAGCAGTACATATTCATGGGAGAGGGTGAGAGGGAGTAGCCGTTGCTTTACTTTGGACTGTTTTCTGGAAACTACAACCCACTCAGTGTGGTAAATGTGCCCCCTTCATCTGGGTCCCAGAGCAGAGGGGGAGCAGGCACAGTCAGAAACATAGTGGCAAGGACCCCCAAACCACTTGATTTATGAGCTGCAGCTACCTTGTGGCTATCAGAAGCGCGACTGGGTTGACCAGCAGAGTTGAGCAGCCATGGAGGCAATGAATCAATGCTTCCCAGGGCTAGCTCTCCATCCACCCTCAACTCTGGGGCACTCCACATTCCCCTTGCTCCTCCATCTTCTTTCCTCCTCCTCCAGACTGGACAAGCCTAGCTGGACTTCATTCCATCACCCCCAGCTTGGGCCCAGGGCAGCCCTGCAGGTGATGAGTGTGGCTGGGAGGCAAACAGCGTCTCATTGCCTTTTAACTAGTTTGGGAGTTGTTAGAGGCTCTGCTGTCTGGGAGCTGGAGGGGCAGGGAAAGAGTTTTGAAGGAGATTTCAGAGGGAAAGGGTTTGGAGGAGAGGAAAGGGTTTTTTCCTTTTGCATCCTAAAAAATCTTTGCACTTGGATCCTGCTTCTGTGACAACATGATGCTCAGGCAGCATCTGGTGTGCTTTGGACAAATGTGATGTCTCACAGAAAGGCTTTGAGGTACCCTCCCAACTCCCTCCTCTTTGGGATGAAGGACAAGGGGAACTTTTGACACCACTGTTCAGAGGAGGTCGATGTTCAGACTATCAGGAAGGTGCCATGCCCACTTTGAGGGTGTCCACAGAGAAAGGCAGTGTACAGAAATATATCCCAGCAGTGGTACATTTGGTTGATGCTTAATCAACACCTGTTCAATGCTCCCAGTTGTTGTCATAGGGCCTGGTGTGGGTCTCCAGGGCCCACTGCTTTTTCTGAGAGCAGGAAAACTGTCATTTACAGTGGCACAACATTGGTTGCCACCAAAGCCGAACTGCAGCCTTTGAAAACCATTTGACCGTTTTTGGTGAGAGACTGATGATGGAGACAGTTGTGTGAAGAATCCATATTGTCTTGTGAATTTAGGGATGTGCCTTGACTGTACTGTGATGACAAACCCTCTGCCTTTCCTTTGTGAGAGTATTTCCATTGGAAATCAAAGAGATTTGAGATACATAGCTAGCTAAGCAGTCATACCTCAGAATAGGATTTGGGGATTAGCAGAGTGGATAGTAAATTGAATAGTAGGAGTTAAAATCAGACTATGCTTGGAAAGAAAGCAGAGATGAGAGGTATACCCCTGGAAAGCAGTAATGCCAGAAATGACGCTGAGGTTACACCGGTTAGCAAATGAGATATCGGCTCACAATACAATGCGGCAGCAAAGAGTCTGATGTGATTTCTGGATTGCATAAACAAATCTGTTGTGTCTCGAAGCAAGGAAATGTTTTCTGTGTGTTTCTAGTCATGTTTTCTTCCTGTGCCTGATCTGAGTGTACCTAGGCTAATTTCTGGAGAACTTAGTGCCCCAAAGATGGCAGCAAATTAGAACAAATTCAGTGGAGCAACAAAAATGATTAAGATGCTGGAGGGATTGATCTAAGAGGGAAGATTAAAGTAACTAATTACATTTAGCTTGGCCAAATGACAATTAAAAGAGAGATGTGATGACTGCCTTAAAATGTGTGCTTAAGAATGTAAACACAGAAGAGAGAGAAATAGAACCAGGGATTGTTTATTGCCGTTGGAGCGGCTGTTGGTTAGAAGCCTGGTCTGCACTGTTAGGGGAGTTGTGTAGGAGCCTAACCAGAAACAGAGGAGAAGTAGCTGTAGCCAAACAATAGCAGCAAACCTAACAAAAGAAAGCACTGAATAGACAGCGCAGTTCCTGCTGTGAAATGTGGCAGAGGCTAAAGCACTGTTTCCAGGGAAGTAACGGTAGACTCTGGGAGCCTTGCTACGAGGAATGTCCAGAATTCTTCAGGAGAGGATGTAGTGTTGCCACAGTAGTCCTGCCTCTCTGATTTGCAGAACTTGTAGATCATTTCTCCCCTGTCCTTTTGTCTATGAATGTGTAGTGTTGCATCCATGTCAGGGTGTAGTGTTTTTAAAAAGATAATTTTCAGGCTGGAGCAAGAGCAAGCAAGGGGATGGGATAGATGACAGTAGACACTAACTCCTGTAAGAAATGCTGAGAGAGTCAGGCATGTTCACTCTGGAGGAAAGATAACTGTAGGTGAAAACTGAACTGCAAATTTGTAAAGTACTGTTACAAAGAGAGAACAGGGGCCAATTATTCCCTTTAGTCACTAAGGGCAAATCTGGAAGAAAGTGGGCTCTTAGCTGGAGCTGAGAAAATCAGGATCTGTATGAAGAGGCTTAAGTGTTGGGTGATGAGGAGGCCAGGAGAGGATGGGGGAATTGTCATGAGTGTAGATACCCAGGAATGGCATTAGATACTTACTTACCAAGGGATGACACAGGCATCAGGAAACTGATCTTGTTTCAGTAAGTTTTCATAGGATTTCACAGTTTTTAAAAGCTTCTTGAGCTTCTGAACAAGACAAAGCTGTGGTGCTTTTCTTTGCAGGTTCTTAATTTGTATTATGTGTATTAACATGTTTGTTAATGTTTCTGTTTAATTATATTTTCTTTCATGATGGATCTGTTCGAATACTGTCTTTTGCAATGGAGGAACTATGGATGAAATGCACCCTTCTTACAAAAAAGTGCAAGGAAGAGTTAGTTCCAGCAGAATGTGGATTAGCTGGTTTTTTTTGCCCTTTTTTTTTTTAACTAATTAAGCTATTTTATTCCTCAAAAAATATTCACACCAAAAGTCTCTGTACAGTACTATATCTCCTCATTTTGACAAGCATGGGAAAATATCACGAAGCAAGAAGTCTTATTGCATTATTTCTCATCCAGTTGTATTTAAAAAAATTCTGTATGTTTTTCATATAAAGTCCATTTTCAGATGCTGGGATGATATTTCATACCTGGAAATGTTAACTTCCTGGTCTGCTTTTAAGACTGAGCACATTTCCAAGTGAAAGGAAGAGCTGAGGACAAGAAACAGAGCCATTAGCTAGTGCAGTATCTCAGCTGGTGGCTCCAGTCTCTCTGGGTGAATGTCTCTGTCGACTGTGATGTGAAGAGCATCCTAAATGTATTCTTTTGTGATACTTGTTTGGAGGGCTGTTTTTAAAATAAATGCTTCAATGTAGTTCCCTATAGGGCAGTGACTGTCTTGGTGTCATAGCTTGTTCCTGGGCATTAAGAGGAATTTCAAAGAGTGACAGGAACTCAGCATCAGAGAAACAGGTTCTTGCTTCAAACTTTTAAGGGCACCATTTAAGGCAAAGGCTGAAGCACTGCATGCAAGTGAGGCTGTGCTGTCCTGGGCTACAGGGAAGACTCAACTTGTGGTAGAGAGAAGGGTAGAGTCCCCTATCTGACTTTTCTGTGTATTGGCTTTTATTCAGTTAATCAAGAGCTGTGGTCGTTTCCCTTCCCTGCCCCAACAGTTTGTTCCTGCAGCAGTTCAGTGGTCTGACAAGCCCACCTTCATTGCTGGTTGAACATAGCCTATCAGGCTGTTGGCTGGAGTGGATGAAATGCAGGCACAGGTCTCTGTCTGCCTTACCAGCTGCCTGCAGTACCTTCTCACGAGCACGGCAAGCTAAGGTTGGACAAGTCTTTAACAGTAGCAGAATTTGTCAGAGTCCATGAGGAAGTCACTCAGCACACTTGTGCTTCTGCAAGCTGGGATGATGGACACACACCCACCATACAGCTGTATTCAAAAACCATATTTCTTTTGTGCTTATGAGGTGCCCTGAGACTTTTCAGCTGATGATGCCATACTTACTCTTTACTTGGTCTTGCCTTTCAGAGCTCTACCCCTGGCATTCTTCAGTGGTTTGGCACTTACTGAAAGAAATAAAGCACACCATACAGAGCAGAAAAGCACTTTACAAAGCATATTCTGATGAAGTCAGCTTCTTGAACAGCTGTGACAGGGACAGAAAAGCAGCCAGAAATACAGAAAGGGGAATATGATGGGAGATTTATGCTGGTGAATCTAGCATGTGATCTGCAAGATCTGTACCTAGAGATCTCAGTGCTCAGTGCTGTCTTACCTGTGAAGCTCTCATCTCAGACTTCCAAGCCTCTGCTGCCGTTGTTAGATTTGCAGATGTTTTATGTGATATGGGGTTTGGGATACAGTAAAATTCCATGTCCTCTCTGAAAAAACTATGGAGTATACTGATTTTCCTTAGATTTCTGTAATGGCTTTCCACTTCTTATGTAGTTATGTTTAACTATTATTTTTTTTTCAGAAGACAGCTGCTGGGCTCATGCAGTTTGTAACTTGTTGCTGCCAGTGCACTGAGTCAACCACATGCCCTGTACCTGTAGAATTCTTAGGAAGAACTGTACTCTTGTTGCTAGAGTATTGGATGATGGGGAGGAACTTGGTCTGGAAATCTCTATAGCAGAGCAGAATATTTCTACCTTTCATTTAGCTTTTGAAAAATTAAAATGTTACATTATACCTAAAGAAAGAAGCAACCGTCTGAATGCCTTCATTCTAGAAATGAGTTGGTTTGAACAATACAGAAAGTCTGTTTCTTTCCCCAAAGTACCTCTGAGTGGCCAGGTTTGCCTGAGTCAGAATGGAGTTGTACTTTGGAGCTGCAAAAGCTTTGTCCAAACACAGTCCTTTTCCTTTGCAAAGCTCCAAGAAGCCATGGTTTGGAAACATAGCTCAAGTGATGGCTCAGGGACACCAGAACTGACATGGACAGCAGCTGCTCTGAAGGTCGTATGGGTAGAGTCAGCAAAGTGGGAGTCTGCACTGGGCGTGCAAACGTATGCATGTGCAAACCCCTGTTAGCACCTGGCTGCCTTGTCCCCTCATGACGCTGCAGTACCAGTTTCTACCCCAAAGGGCTGCGTACCTGCCTGCACCCCGCCTGCCCTGATGTGCTCTTCTGTGCTGGCATTAGGAGACATGTTTGTAGGACATTCTGACCTGCTTCATGCTCGACAGAAGGTAGAAGATGATTGCTGGAGGCAGCCTTTAGTCTGCTTGTAGATTGACTTTGGGGATTACATGCAGGTACATCTGAGCTGCAACCTTGATGTACCATGGTTCTGCATAACTTTATAGTGCTTGAGAGGCACAAACTTCATTGTGTGAGATGTTTGCAGCAGCATGCGTGTTCTAATTTCTGAAGAAGATGCTTGGCATATCCACCTTCCACTTGCATTGGGAGCCAAAGTACATAAGCAGCATCTTTCCTGTAGCCTGTTTCTGCTGTTGATAATATCCATTGAAAACCTTTTTTTCCTGCACAGTACTGCAGGTTGGAAAGACTGATGGCACCCAAGGTGAATCACTACATGTTGATGTATTTACTTTACCTGTTGCTCTGTAGAAGCCTGAGATCCAGATACTGAGGTTTTAACAGCTCCCTGCCAATCAGATTAAATATTTAGCAGCAATAGGTTCTGGGCATCACATTTCTGACAGTGTATTTCATGCATCATTTGCTGTAAACGTTGGGAGATTTTTAGCTGCCGCTTGCAAAGTAACTCCCTCTCCTCTCTCTCTCCCATTATTATCTCTTCTTTCCACTGTCTCTCTCAATTTTCACTTTTCTTCTTGTTCTCACTTTCTTTGCCCTGCTGATTTCTTTCCCTTAGCTTTTCCTCTCTTTCTCTGATTGCTGTTCATAAGTATGTGGTTGCGTACATTGCACCTGGAATGGATTAATCATCAGCCTGTGATGGAGGAGTGGAAGCACTGACTGGAACTAACTGAGAATGCCCACCTTCTTGGAAAAGTGTGCACAACTAGAGGAGGGTGCAGGCTGATGGTCTTTTTGGGGAGTGGAAAGCACCCTGAGGACAAGAAAAGGGAAAGTATTTCTGTCATCCCTCTCTCCATGATTGAGCTTATCTATCTGCAAGAACTATCTGCTTTGCTCTTATCACATGTGCCAATTGCTCTGGGACTGTGACTGTGGGGTAGCCTTTTTCCTTTTAGTACCTTTCTGGCTGAAACTTTTGTAGGAAAAGAGTGCATGGGCTTAGTCGTCCAACTGGAAATGTGGTCACGTCCATCCCAATAGGGTCCCCTTGTCCCACCAATCGTCAGCTTGCAGCAGACTTCTGTGTCAGCTGTGTTGATGTCTGGCTGACACCCCATTGCTGGGATGAGACCCATCAAACCCAAAAATCTAATGAAGGTTGAAAAAAGGGAAAAAGGTATCTCTAGGTGAAGTTTCAGCATGGGATGGTGTTTTTTGTAACAGCAGAAGGTTGTTTCCTGGAACACTGCAAACAGTATAGAAGGGACAAGGACCTTCCTTCACTTCCTTCAGGTGCTGGACAGCAGCAGGTTTCACTTGTACAGTTGTCTGGTGGTCATCTGAGTTTTCAGGCATGATATCTAAGGAGGTGGTCCTTTAGAAGGACTCTGTGAAACAAGGATTAGAACTGTCACTAGCAGTTGTTCTGGGCTGATACAGGGCTGAGGAGTGTAAAGTATCCTAGGCTAGTGAGCTCTGTAGACAGGATGGTGCCCTGCATATTTTTTGCTGCAAAGCCTTCTCTAGAGCTTGTCTGTCTTTCACTGATTGCTTGCCATATTTTGATGCTGTTCACTATAAGCTGTGATCAGATGGTTTGGCTCTTCATTGCCTTGTTCCCTTCACTCTTTGGTATGTGCATCTTTTTGTCTACTCTTGCTCTGTGTTGCCTGCCTAAACATGCCATTGCAGTCCCAGAGGAAGCCTGTGGTTCTTACTGCCTCTGTGTACGCCCTGTGTGATTGCTGCTCTGCATTCCTGTCATCTCACATCTGGTGCTCAGCCCCAACTGCTCCAACTGTCCTGCATTACCAGTCCAGGAGATGATGATTAGCACTAGGGCCAGGTTTTTCAAGCTGCTGTGACAAGTCTGAAGCCGTCTGGAGAAACATCAACCTCTTCATTTCTTGTTTCTGTTGGCAAGGGACATATCCCCTCTTCACACCAGTGGGCTTGAAGGTGTGAGGGAGACAGGACTGATGCTAATAAAGGGACATTTGGGAAGATGCCTTGCTTTGAAAGCTGGGATGTGTAGGAGATTATTTTCCCTTATGAAAGGAGTGGGGACCCTTAGGTAGAGGGAAGAGGAGAGTGGACCCATGAGGTCATAGTAGCTAGAGAAGATGGCTCTTCATTTGCTCTGTTGCAATGGGCACTGAGAATCTGCTGGGCTGGGGTGTGGCAGGTCAGATGGTTTGAAGTAGGTACTGGGATGTTTGGGAAACGGCTTCAGCAGAGATAAGGCGTAGAAAACACCTGTAAATTCTGTAAATTTCAGAATCACAGCTAGTGATTGGCAAACCAGATTGGCAAACCAGACTGCTTAATTTCTTGATTTCCCCCCCCCACCCTTTCCCTACCCATTGCTCTGGCCCCTTGCAGTCCATTCCCTGCATCTGGTGGCTTATTTCCCTACAGATATCATCTTGGCAGTAACTCAAACCTGAGCACCTCCCTTGGGGAGTTTATGCACTGCGTGAGTGCTTTTTCTTTCCCTAATGTCTGGGTATCTGATATATTGGGTTTGAAGTGGTGGTCTTTTGTTTGTGTGATGTTGTTTGTTTGTTTGTTTGTTTTTAAAATATATATATATGCTTTTTATAAATAAATAAAAATTTTAACAGTGGGGGGAAGGTGTAAGGCAGATGGATCCAGAGAGGACAATCCCTCAGCTGGATGCCAGGCAGCCTGGGGAACTGAAGGGGCTGCACAGCTTGCCCACCAGCTCACCTCAGCTCCAGGGCTGGGAGCTCAGTCGTGGTCTTTTAGGTCCTCTCATCTCTTTAATTAGGAAAAGAGGAACGATAAATAAGTATTGCTGTTTGTCTTGCTGAAGTATCTCTGGCCTCTGGATGAAGTGGTGACAGGGCTGTGCTAGGAATATGGTCAGGGAGGTGGAGGGTCCCTGAAGCTTTGCAGGCTCTGAAGATAAAGTACAAACAAGAGGAAGGAGATCCCAGAGCAACACCAGGCAATGCAGTCAGGTGATAATGCATACGTGTCTTGTTTATTCCAGCTTTTCCCTTTCTCCTCTGAGACAAATATCACTAGGAGTGTAGCAAGAGGCTTCTCCCTGGATGTAGATCATGAACCCCCTCCAGTGGCATCCAGTGGCTCACAAAGGTGCTAACACCTGTGCAAAGTGAGTTAAAATGCTGCCACATCAGGTCAGAGGGGCTTTACACCCCTCTGTCACAGAGGTAGTGGAAATGGGTAGTGCAAAGGCGTCTGAAAATTTTAATGTGCTTTGGCATCTTCATGTGTATATAACAATTGACACAGCTGCATGCAGAAATGCTGCCTGGCTTGGAAACAAGGTCCTGTTGCAGTGTTGTCCTGAATAGGACACCAAAGCAGGGGCTGTGTCAGAGGCTTTGCAGGAAATAAGCATAATGTCTAAGTGCTAATTTTTATTTTTTTTTTAAATTTGAAACTGGTGATCCCATGGGGCTAGAGTTCAGCCCTGTGGCCTGGACCTGGCCTGCAGGAGAATCAAAGCTGTGATGAGTAGAAGAAACAAGAAAACACCAAAGTGAGCACAGTCCCAGGAAGTTCCAGGGGGATGAGTGGTGTGCTCAAGGCATTTGGAGAGGCAGTTCATATGGGCAACAGAGTTTGCTTTATCTACATTATTTTAAGGATGGGTAATACTTGCAGCATATAATCTTTGGCTGTTCAGGATGTCAATATTGGTACTGTCATGTACAAACAAGTGTGAGACTTAGCTCAAGACTGCAACCTGTTGTTAACTGACTGCTTTAATATGGTGGTTATTTGGCATTATAAACTCAGGGTTGTACAAAAGCCCTTCAGAAGACAGGACTGGCACTTCAGCGCTACTGCAGCAATTCAGCATGGGCAGGGTGAAGACAGCCTTGATGCTGTATCCACCAAACTCTTGCCTACAGGCTGAGTGGTGCCTCTTCTTCCACTCCAGAAACAACTCTTGAGAGGGAGAACAGCTGCAACTTGAATGTTGTCTCTACCTTTTCTTTTTCTTTCCCAGGACTGTTTTTGAGTTTTCCTGTTTTTAGGAATACATGTCTTTAGTGTGTTTAGGAACTGGTGCCATTGCAGGTCTGGCAGGAAAGGGGTAAAGAGCTGCTTCTCTCACCTACTTTACTCCTTCAAAGAGAGGCAGCCCTATCTGGTTCAGGATGAGACAGAGCACATATATACCCTTTAAATGTATATAAAAATAATAATAATGAAGACATATATTTATATATAAATACATACATAGCGTACGTACATGTAAAAAACCTCACACTCTCATTTTACCTTATATTTAATTCTGCAGTGGGAATGCACTACTCTTGCAACAATGTTCTACAGCAGGAAATGATGGGAACTGGAAGAATTTGAGTTAGGGTGGACATCTGTTTCTTGACTCCAGGACTACTCCAGCCTTCATCAGCTGTCCTTGGTCAATAAAAAAATCCCCCAAAGCAGAGCAGTTGCTCTCTGTAAACTTGTCAATGACAACAAATACCCTGTGGCTGCCAGAACCCAGGTCTTGCTCAGGTGCTCAGCAGGTACAGTGGTTCACAGTATCCAACAGGATCACAAGGTTACAGGCTGCAAGCAGTTTTTCCAAGCAGGGGGCCACTTTTAGAGGCAGAAACTTCTTTTTGATCTGAATCTAATGGAACAATTCCCTCTCTCTCCCTGGAAATACTGAGATACCTCAAGTTTAGAGGTACCAATAAGAGGGAACTAATTAACTGTGGTGAAATTGTCAGTTAGTTTCCTCCCTTGGCTCCCAGGAGTTCTAAAGTTTACAGCTGTGGACCTGGCCTGAGGCCATGGGCCCTCAGAATTACATCTGAGGACTTCTCTATGATTCCCAGATTTCTGGCACCTCTGGCACTGTAGCCCCAACCAGGACTGCTGGGGTCTCCAGGCTCCACGATTTTTGTTTAGGTGTGAACTAGAGCTCCCAGGACTCTTTGACCATGTTATAAATCCTGGTGACTCTGGTCTAGCCACCTACCCAGATCTATTTAAATCCAGGATCTGAGGACTTCATTTCAGAGACCCATGGCTAGATCATCTCCTATTTTGAGTTTCTGCAAGTGAATTGAAATGGGGTTGGGCTTTACATTTCCACTGTCCAAGATCTGCTGGAACCAGACCCCCTGGATCTGTGGCAGACTGGCAGGGCAGATCTCTTGATGAAATAGAAGATTTCAAAATCTGGCTTGAAATTGCCAGGTGGATGGGTCCTGGTGCTTAGAAGAGCTGTAGCTCCACCCAGACGCTGAAGGCTGTCTGGCTGCAATACCTCCCTCTCCAAAACTCTACATTGCTCTTGCTCTTCCTTGCAAGCAAAGAAGCTGCTTTGGACTAGGTGGAAATCTGTCATGAGTTTAGATGTTTTCGTGAGAGTAAGCTTAACAAACATGCAGTTGGTGACATTTTCATCACAAACTATGGATCAGCGATATTTTGCACTTTGAGTCAATGTGGCAAAGTTGATATTAAATATCAGGAATTAGCTTGGAAACTGCTAACTATTTGTGGTATTGCAGGATTTCCTTTCTCTCTATTCCTAGCTAAACTAGGATTTATTGTCCTGAGGATCTTGGACATACAGGTTTTAATACACTCTCTTGGGATCCTGTGAGTAATGTTGTGTATGATCTCACAAGAAGACATTGCTGCCTTCGGGTAAGTGCAATGGAAAGCAATAATAATAATCTTAGCTCCTGTAGCTTCTATCGCTTGAGAGTGAAAAGTACTTTAAATACCATAAATAATTAAACATTCTAACTCTATGAAACAGAGAAGATGCATCTCCGCCTTTCTGATGAAGAGAATAAGGCAAAGAATGAGAAGGAAAACAACGGTGTTTACACTTTCAGAAAATGCTTATTGATTTTAGAGGGTAGTATGAGGGATTAGAACAAGACTTCACTGGTTGTGGTTCATTCCCTCCATGCTTTCAAGATTTAAAACCAGATACTGAACAGTGTGAATACAAGTGAGCTAAGATGTACCAAGGATGGACCAAAAATATGACAGTACTTAAAATGAGGAATGGGGCCGTGAAGGACAAAAAATGGATTAGAGGTAAATGATGGATGGAGAAAGCTGAGAAATGTAGTAGAGTAGGACATATATTCTAGCTTGAAGGAAGTTGATGGGGAATATTGAAATTCTGGATTTTCTTTTATACTAAGCCCTCCTATGCTGTTTTAAAAGTGTAAACTGATCTTAAAGCATAAGTAACTCACGGCTACACTTTGTCCATAATATTGATTTTTATTTACAGGTAGTCACTATTGTGACAATTGTCTGATTCTGGTCATGTTCTCCCTTACTCTTGCTACTAATGCTTTTTTTGCTGCTGCAGATGTAAGCTATAGTGACTTCTGTGTAAATGAGATGTGGCCCAAGGGGGCTGAGCTGCACCCTGAGAAAGCCAATGATAGAGCTGAGCTGGGAGGTGACATAGGCTGGTACTTTCTTGTATGCATCGGCTGGCACAAGGAGGAATGAACAGCTACGTGAGCTACTGGGAACGGTGGCTGAACTGGCCAGCATCAATGAATGTGAGAGGCTGGAGAAAACAGAGAAGAAAATGCATGGAATTGGCATTCAGCTGAGCCAAACAATCTGTTTGCTTGAACTGGATTGGGCCTTCCCATCCCTGTTCCTGAAGCATCAGCAGCTATAGTCCAGACGCGGCTTTGCCTGCGTATCTTTCTGTCATTGCAGCTCTGTAAATATGATCGAGTGCTGAGCAGAGGGAGAGGTCAGTGGTTGCTGGGCTGAGTCCCTCCAACTGGGAGAGCTTTCTGGACACTATTGATTGAAGGTCTTAGTAAGACGAATTGGCCCTGACCTGTCATACAATTATAGGCACAGCATGGTCTGGTGCACAGCACTAATGTACTGTGAAAGCATATTGTATCCAGCTGCTTGATGACTGGTATCTTACTGGTCATTGAACTCAGGGAGAGAAAGTTAGGGAAAGAGAAGAGTGTTCAGTGGGAAGAAGAAAGAGCGAAAGAAGAAGAAAAATGAGAACACACAAAAAAATTTCTGATTTACAGTTGTCAATTTTCTCTTTATCCTGGCTTTAGTATTTTTTGTAAGGATCAAGTTTTTCTAAAGGGGTAAGTGTTTTTTGGAATGCTTCTGGGTTGGAAATGTAGAGATCCAAACATCTTGAATTGGCACTCTTATAGGTGTTACACATTTGGTTTCCCTTGTTAATTCTCCTGGGTAGATTTAGTTTTGTTTTTCAGTGAGTAATGATAACAGGAACATAAAAGTCCTTTACCAAGGATCAGAGTGAGGAAAATGGAGGGATAAAGGGACTGAAAGTTACAAGGAAGGAGACTCAAATCAAAATTTTCTGAGAAGTCATCCATCATTTCTAGTGGCCTGACCAGAACCTACTTTTGACCTCTCTCGGCTTCAATGGCTGTGGCTTCCTCTTTCCCCATGCTAAAACCATGTCTTCATCCCTTTCACTTCCAGATTAGTTCCCTGTCTCATTTAATGAGCAAGGCTGGTGTTGTCACAGGGTCCCTTGGTGATTAAACCTCATTTTCCAAAATGCTACATACCACTGGAAATCAAGAGGCCATGAGGCTCCTGAGGGATGCTGGCAGTTTGTGAAACATGGCCCATCAGTGTCTGTAGCACTGCAGCTCGGTCCTGGACCAGCTCACAGGATGCATCTCTCTCTTCACCCTGCTGCCTCCACTCAGCAACTCTTTTGTCCTCATCACATCTTGGTGTTTCAGGCATTGAGACACCTTCTCTGCCATTTCTGCTGTCTGTAACACCTTTATTAGAGTATGATCAGGCCTGGTGAACTCTGGCACTCTGCTTTAGGGCTGTTTAAAAGTTGCCATAGCAATGCCATGTTGAGCAGAGGCGGTGCATATTTTCTCCTAGCTTGTCCTTGTTGCATGGGTTCCAAGACTGAAATGTACACCCATGAAGATCTTCCTTAAGGGGTGGGCGGTTCTATGTTTTAAAACTGCATCCCATGTCATATATTATATCTGAGGAGATTGGCAGCAAACTGGATGACTATGTCCAAAGTGCACGTGTAGTTTGAGGCTGTCTTCTGATTCAGATGCCCTTTTTGGGATTCTTGTATAAGAAGAAATCACTGAATTTCAGCCTTAAAAAAAGACATACCATATTTTATTTCTGACTTACAGTATGTCTCAAGAAACCTTTGTGATTTGGCTTCTACAGTGTTTACATCCAGCATCCAAACAATTAAGGACTGTCTCTTGATGTGAGACTTTGAGTAACCAATGGGGATCTTGGTTACTTAAATGGGGATCTTGGGATTCTGGTGTGGAATTTGGCATCTGCCTTCAGGAGACAGTGCAGACTCGCCTGCCTGCTTTGTGTTTTCCCTTTAAGGAAAGAACACAGGGAACAAACAGGTACTGAGTGAGGTGCATGAGAGAGTCTGGGGAATAGTAAAGTCCTTCCACCAATGGAAGTAAAAGTTCTCTATGATTTTTAAATTTTGAAATCCAATGTACCAATCTGTCAATGCACAAAATGCACAGTTGATTAAGGTTGAACAGAAAACCTCAAGTTAATATATCAAATAATAAGAAATGCCAAGGATATGCTTCTCTAAACCATCCAAGTGAAGTTAAACGTGTTTCTCGTGGATTGGAAGTATTTAAGTCCCTAGCTTTTGGATATTGCAGTCTTTAATATTCTCATGTTATTAATGTGCTGTTGATTCCTGCTTGGAAATGAAAACTGGAAGTGGAGAACTAAGAAGGGAAGGAAGGGATTGTCTCATGGATTTTCAAAGCGTTTCAGTTCTATTTAACAGGCAAACCCGATGTTGCTCTGTGCAACATTCTGCTGCCTGTTTAAACTGAGTCTTGCACTTGAGGAGGCAAAGCTGCTTTCAGCCATGTTGAAATCCCTGTGGAGGGGCCTCGCACACAGCAACACGTCCTTTGATTTGGATGGTCTTGCTCTGAGCCTGGATCCAGTTCTGAGATGGGGCAGATTACATTGGGAAGTGGGAAATGGTGCATGCCTTGTAAGCTTTGAACCCCTTGTTTCAAACGGAACAAGCAGAGTGACAGCTGTGGCAATCCAACCCTCCAGGTGGTGAGGATATTACAGTCTCTGGCAGGGAGGACCTGTCTCATCCCTCTAAACTTCTCTAAGCAGGATGCTGGGGGGAGGATGAGATCCTGGCAGGGGAATGGTGGCTCCAGCCTGGCTCTGCAGGCCAGGCTTGCAGAGAGCAGTGGCCGTGCCAAGCCTTTATGCTCTGGCATTTAGAAGTTGGCACTGGGTGATGCCAGACTGACCTGCTGTCTTGCTTAATGGCTTTTGTGTGTGTGACACTGAGTCCCGCAGCTCTGCACGTGTGTGCCAGCTTGGATAAGCAGGTCAGACTCCTTCTCTCTGCCGCCCAGCCGTTACCTTCATTGCTCATTCTGATGAGAATCCAAGGGGACTCAACTTATGAGGAGCGATAAACACAAGCTGAACTTTTGCTGCAGTAGAGGAAAGTCTCAAGGGGTGATCAGATAACCACCTACAAGCATTTTCACGGTGGAAATGGTGAGTCGAGAGGGAGAAATTGTTTAGGCTGAGTGAAGAAGATACTATTACAGTTGCAGGATAGCTGAGCAAAGGGAAAATTTAGGCTGTTTAGGGAAATATTTCTAAACGTGAGCCTTAGAGTTGTCTCCTAGCAGTGGTAATCCTACTGTTTGTGTCATTTCAGAGCAGGTAGTATGCTAAGCAGGTGCGGTAGACAGTAATCCTGAAGTGACTGAGGAAGGGCAAGACTATTAAACAGAGGATTTTAATTTTTGATTTCTATGAATCATTTGGTATTGGGCTCAACAGAAACTCGCAGGCTGTAGCTGTGTCAGCTATCACCCGTGATATGTAAAATATGTGGGTGGGAGGAAGTGGGAAGGACACTGGGAACTTACCCTTGGGCAAGCTTACAATAATGAGACATAGTTCTTCATCTGTTGGGAATGATATGGGTCTAATTGATGATCAAAGCGGGTTTTGTACTGCCTTAAGTGCAGGGAGAAAATTGCTCTTCTCCTTTGTGTGGGGTAGAAAAGGGGAAGCACTTTTTCACCTTATTCCTGGATACACCTGTTGGATAGACAGAGGCAAACTAGCCTCTGATGTATCTGACACTGCCCAAGTCAGGGAGGAGTTTGTACCTGGCTTAATAAAGAAAGAACAGCTTTGAAGAAAGTAAATAGAGAATAGAAGTAAACATATGTGCTACTTTACATCCAGTGTCTGTGGAAAGAAAGCTAACAGTGAGTTAATGAGAGAGCTCCAAGGGCTTTGAAGGCTTTAATTGGGGGGGTGTGATGCATTCCCCAAAAGAACAACGCTGACTTGGGAGAAGTAAGGGAAAATTGGAAATGTTTTGTAAGTTAGACAGAAATGAATCTGTAGGACTTTACAGGCATGGGACAAAGGTACATGTTGGAGAGGGAGGGATTGTGAAGAGAAGAAAGAAGACCTGCCCAGAAGGCGTCAGAAAAATGTTTCTGTCATAGGAACATTTTTATATTAGAATGATAATATAAGTGATGTTCAAAGCTAATTAAAATAAACTAAACCACACCGGTTTTAATCTAAAACTACTGAAATGCCCTTGGGAGTCTGTTTACTCAGGGTCACCGTGATGAACCATTTTGGTGCTGGACTGTTGCATTCACCACTGTGTATTGTGCTTTCTGTTGTCTCTAGTCTCTGCCGTCTTTTGTGTTCTGAACGTATGGAGATTTTCCTGCAGCATCGTTCATTCTGTTTATCAGCACCTGAAGTGTGCAGACGCTTATAAGACACATCTATCGTGCCCCAGATCCATCCTCCTCTTCTTTGTGTCTGTTGACAAAATTCCTGGAACAACAGGGCTGTGAGCCAAAAGAAGATTTATGGACACTTATGTCACCAACGTAGTAGGAAGTAATATGGGAAACAGCAGCACAAGAGTTGTCAAGGTACAAATAACCTAGGCTGAAGGTGTGCTACGATAATGGTTAAAGCAATGTTAGAAGAGGAGGAATGCTTCTTCAGAGATATACAATATGCAGCAAGTCTAGATTGCAGAGATGGCAGTAGCCATGAGAAGGGGAGGTTCTCCTAAGATGAAATTGGGTCCCCAAAAATCAGGGAGTTACAGAAACTTAGGTGTAAATTGTGGTGTGATTTATAGCTTTAAACTCTAGCTCTTAGGAATAACAGTTTCTGAGGTTTCAGTCTGTCCTGCCTGGGTTTTTTTTGCATGGGTCTTAGCTCCTGCAGTTTGCCATAAGGTAGGTAGTAGACAAAAAGATCAAAGTCACCAGTCTTCTGTCATTGGCAAACACAGAGTTCTGCCACTGGTAAACACAGAAATTGTGTTCTTCTTTGGTCTGGACACACTTGTATTTCTTTGATAGACAACCCAGTAGCACATCTAGGCAACGTTAACTTCCCTACGGCTACTTCTAGTGCAGTCGCTGTTCCCTGATGGGGAACAAAACACGTTCCAGCTTTGTAGAGTATTTCACAGGTGAGGTGGATTTCTCCCTACCCCCAAGGACCTGAAACATAAGGATTGCTTTTGGATTAATTGTCTGATACTTCTCAAACTGTCAGAGAAATGAAGGCAGTGTGAATTAAGATGCTGTCAAGTATGAACAAATACCAAAGGGTATGATAATGCTGATGTCTAACACTGGGGCTGGCAGGACATCTGTCTCTAGGTAGTAATGGGACCCAGAAAGAACTGGGAGAGGAACTTCCCTGTGGCCCTCCAGGGAAGTATTGGAAGGGGAGGCTGGAGGTAGGTGATGCTTTTCTTTCTCCGTATGGAGCCAATGTCCCTGCAAAGTTCCCTTTGCTGATGGCTAGTGCCATTGTTCATCCTCCTGTCCCAAGCATTATCTTCCTCTTAATTAGGAAATCTGCCTTCAAGACAGCTTTTTGTCTGGGACTGCAGTCTTCTAAGACTTCCTTTTCTCTTGCTGTCTTGAGCTTGGAGACAGCTCCCTAGGGGCTATTGTACAAGGCTACCTGGGTGGCACAATTGCAGCAGGAGGTACCAGCATCAGCACACAACAGAAATACCCCCAAAATCTTGTGACCAGCCCATATTCTGCCTCAGTTTCTTTACCTGACATGACAATTGGCTGGCTGTGCTGTACACTGCTTGAGTAGTAGTCTGTTTACAGTTAGCCTGGTTGAATGCAAAGTGACTGATCTGTGTACTTTCTGTATTTTGAAATATCATCCAGAAATATCTCTTAATGCTGAGCTGTATTTTGCCTGTGCAGCCTAATAATTTTCTATTAATACTTATCTTAGGTCTGATCCACATAAAAGTGCAGTGTCAAATAAGGTTCTCATGATATTTTTAAGCAATCTAACCTTTGGTCCTGGCTAAATTCCAATCTGAATAATTACTGACTACCTACATTTTTCTTGCATTTTCAATTGAAGAAGTTAGCTTTCCCTTTCTGTTTTGAAAGTGATTGTGTAACATTGCTCTGCAGTAAGTAGATGCTGCATTCCTCTACAATGGTGCGTATGTTTTACTGGTAAGTTAAACGAGATTATAGAGGTATAATGGTTTTACTGGCATGTTTATACCTAAATATAGATATGTCTGTAAAACCACTTCATCTAATGGCCCTCCCATATATTTTTTTCCAGGGAGTAAGAGACAACATAATAGTGTAGAATACTGTGTAAGGGATTTTACTTAGCAGTCTGGAGTCTGGGATTTGCTAAATTGTTTTGGAGTGCCAAAATCACAGAAAAGACTTCACTGTGTTGCCCCACACCACCACCAAGGGAAAATCCTGCTCATGTAAAATATTTTGTAATAAAATATCCCTGCATGTTTTAATAATCATTCTTGACTGGTGAAATTATACTGTAAAATTATTAAAGTTACTTGAAACACAAAGGGTAAATGTCCTGTTTTACAGCTGCAGCCTTGTCAGGTGCTTATGAATTTCTTCATGTGTGAATTTCTTCATTCCTCTTCTTCACTGGGAACAAGAACCCACTCAGGAGGAGGTCCATGTGCTGCCTCCAGTGCTTCCTTGGTTGGGTGCCTTGTATGTTTGCATTTGAACACCATAGAAATTAATAGACAAAACTTGTTGCTGTGTATGCAGAAACACATTTTCAGGATAGTTCTGGGGTCACCTTAGTCTGATAATAAGTCTGTGGTCATTCACCCTTCCCTTGCCTCTATCAGCACACATTCAAAAGGGGATTGTAGTGAGCCAGACCAGCGGAGGAAAGTGAGATGAGGTTTGTGCTGGAATGTTTGTCCCTTTCTCTAAGAGCCACCACCTGTGTGTGAGCAGACATGTGCAGAGTGGCTACCGCTCAGGAACAGAAGTCAGCCCCAAGGAGGGAAGGGACTGTAACTCCATGAGCACCCCTGTTGCAGTCTCTGAGCAGCTCAACTCCATGCTGTGACCCTGCTGCTGCCTTATGGGAGCTGGATGGTGGAAACCACCCTCAGCTCTGGGTTGTGTGTAATTTATTGATGTTATCCTGCCTTATCACATCCCTGTGTCCCATTATACAAGGGAGTCCAGCCTGGATCTGGTACCTGCTATTCCCTCAGAGGGACACTGATCTGTGGCACATGGACGGCCCCTGGAGCACCTGAAAGACATTATGAACATGACAGTAATGTTATGTATGAGTGAGAGAGGGCGAGATAGATGTCTTGGTTGGTACAACACAGGCTACGTAAGCATTGCTATGCCTGATCCAGGGAGGGGTTAAAGATGACGATCCAAACCAGAGGTGCTGGGTTGGCTATAGAGACACAGACACCCTCCTCTTTGTATTAGCTTCTTCCTAGCCCTGGCTGCTCCCTGCATATCTGGCCAAAGCTTAGGAACTGGCACTGTACAGATAACTCCATTGTGTGTTTAATGGAAAAATCTGCCTGAGGGGGGGGCACATTGCATGAGCTAGACACCCAACAGATTGGCACCTATGTGCTCTTCAGGATCTGGACTCTCTTATCCTGCTTGGAGATAGATGTTAGAGATTTATTGGCTTTGATGCAGGTGAAGAGAAGGGGATGGACTTTTTGGCTGCCATTTTTCCCACTGGGAGAAGCCTGTGCTTGAGTGTGAAGGCTGACAGCTGCCATGATTGCCTGTATAGCTTCTGCATGAATGCTATCTGAGCCCTGGGTTGGAAGGCCCTGTTAAATATTCCTGGTGGGAGAAGGACTGGGAAAAACCTACACTTTTCTCCCTGGGCATCACAACTAGCCATTGCCTAATCAAGTGGAATATACTGTATGAGTCAATGCAGGAGACATATTTTAAGAGAACAAATATAGCATTAAAGTGAGTGACCAAGAGAGTGAGAGACAGAGAGTGTATAGAGTACATTAAAGTTAATAAAGCATTGAAGGAACGGGGACTGCATTTCACTGTGAAGGAATCTAATTTAGTGACTCGTAATTGGAGGATAACAGTCATGCTGGAATGAAGTTAACTGTTCATTTTGCCAAACTCTCAAAGTCTCTTGGTTCTCCTTGTGAGCATCTCTCGGAAAGTGAATCCGTCAGAGTTTAGAATCGATCGGTGCTTCACAGCCGTGGTCCCTTTCAGCCTTCTTAAGTGGATTTGGTTCCTCTGGTGCATATTTATTATCTGTTTTATTATCTGCTTATTTATCTGGTAATATCAATGCAGGATACATTCTCTCTGCTTAGCATGACAATGAGGGAGCAGGTGCTGAGCCTATGTGTTCTCCAGGGCAGGGTAAGATTGGCCCCTTGTGCCTTTTCCCTATGGATGGCTGGTGTCAGGTAGGGCTGTTTTGTGGGCTTCCCACTTCCACAAAGTTTTTCCAGCATTGTCTCTGCTGCTGTGGCTTTCTGTTCATGTGACAGAGGCAGGTGTAGCAGCAAACAGTATGGAAGGATCATGTTCTTGGACACCCAAGAACAGAGGCGCAGTGCAAAAAAGTGCAGGGCTAGTGTATTTACTTGAAGTGTGCCTGGCTGCTGAAGAACAGAATTGTGGGCATGAGTGGCTGAGCAGGACATTTTGCCCTGGGGAAAAGTCTTCTTTAGTTTGAAATGCCTGAAATCTCCTTGGGACATGAGCATGGTCCGGGGTGGGCATACCAAGCAGTGCTACCTCTCACAGCGGTGGTGGGCGAATGTGGGGACACTGCTCTGTTGTCCACAGACCAGGACTGGGGTTCTGATCTTTACACTGCATAGGTGCTGTAAAAATTAGTTTGTTAATGTTTGTAAAGTGCCTTGAGGATGAAAAGTGCTGTGGAAATGCAAACTATTGTTAAAATGAGAGTAAATAAAGAAAGAACTAGGAACAATCCCTCTGGGAACTGTCCTGCTCAGGCAGGGGCTGGAGAGATGACCTCATTGGATTATTCTGTTTCTACTGTTACAAAATAAAGTGGATGCATTCAGGGAAAAGATCGATGTAACATACCTGGCTGTAGTAGCTGAGGGTGAACCATCATAAGCTCTGTAAGTATTTCTGCTTCTGTGCAAAAATAGCTGTTATATGGGCTTGGAGGGATGTCTTCTCTATGCTGCATTGATCCAGTTTTGGCCCCAACCACTGGGAAATTTTGTATTCCTGGCTTTTTTTTTTTTTTAAAAGAACCCTGTATTGGTGGAAAGCATATAGCTGACCGTACTACAGACTGGAGCTGAGTGTGTCCTGGTGGTGGTAGGAAGGTCGTATGCAATGGATACACACGTACACGC